>NC_134404.1:253792351-255007351 GCF_038048845.1 Mixophyes fleayi | reverse complement strand
AATTAATAGGGCGTATATCTCACAAATGCAGTGGAGGTATACAGTAACAACAGATTCGGGCATATGCCCCAAATGTAAAAAAACTCAGACCTCTTTGGTACACAACCTGTGGTCATGCCCAAGGATCGCTAGATTCTGGAGACATACATAAAATTTACATTTAAAATACAAGTATCCGCTCATTATGAGGTACTATTATTTGCAGTTTTTGATTCCTGGAAAGACCAGATAGAAGGTTTGCAAATTATACCGCTGCTCACAATCTTGGTCACATTGGCAAAGAAAGCTATATTAAGCAATTGGACATCCTAAAAAACTCCATCGGTATTCGAGATTAAATCAGAATTGTTGGAAATCTTATATTTTGATAGACGAGCCAGATTCCATGATTTGGAGAAAGGAGTTAAACCGTTCCATACTAAATGGGGTGCATTTATAGATACGCTGGAAGAATCTACTCAGCTCCACATCATGCGGATCTCTTAAGATAGTAGGTGGTCTTTGCTGAGGAATTTATAAGGATGGAGGTTGGGTTGGATATAAATTGACATAGAATAAGATTGAGTGACAGATAGCCAAATAACTGGAAATAACAGGAAGTTGTAGATTGTGCAGCAGGAAACCCAAGGAAACATTGTTTCCTAGCTACATGGCCAGTCTTCGCTCCCTCCCCTCCCCGTCTCCCTACCTCTCTTCTTTTCTATTTTATTTTCTCTCTCTCCCTTTTATTTTTCGTCTATGTTGTATATACTGTATAAAAAGAAAAATGTTATTTGTACATTGAAGAAACCTACTACAGTTACTTGACGTGATGTAAATTTGTTCATTTCTTTGTATAATAAAAAGTTTAAAAAAAGAAAGATATCACTAAACAAAACACAGTCCGAACACTGCATTTTTCTAATGACCTTTGGAGACCTTTTGCAAAATATACTGTGTCTTGAGTAGTATGTTCATTAATATATTCAACAACTATAATGTATATAAAGTGTACAATCAAGACACCAGCAGACAATTCAGCATCACTTTTCAATTTCCGTGTGATGAACAGCAGCATATTCCAGTGGTTGAAGGGTTAATAAACACAGACAGGGGATTAGAACACAGAGCACAATTACAATCCCATTCTCCAATACACACCCCTTAGCTGTGAATAGGTGTTAAGGAATAAAAATCATATACCCACACACACACACACACACACACACACACAAGTGCACAATGATTGAAGTGAAAGTTTAGAAGTGACAGCATAAAAAAAATGGAAGTGAATGGAATTTGATAATTTTACAATCAAAGCAGGAGAAGTGATGGCATGGCATACCACCATCTACACTCCTACTTTAATCACTGTGTGTGTGTGTAGTTATGTATGCATGCGGTGGTAGTCATATTATCCCTGACTATGCCGCCAAACTTTTCAATGACAGAAAAATAGCGATGAGTGTGACAGCGACAAGCTGAAAGTATGGACTTAACATATTACTGACAGTTTCTAGCAGCTTTTTTTCTATCCACAGCAAAAATGCGAAATTACATCACTTGTAATGGCCCTACTGAAAATGACTGTATAACGTAATCCAGGCGCTGGGTCTGGCCATTGCTATGTATGTATGTATGTAGAAAGAACATCATATCACCACCATTTATATAGCGCCACTAATTCTGCAGCGCTGTACAGAGAACTCACATCAGTCCCTGCCCCATTGGGGCTTACAGTCTAAATTCCCTAACACACACACAGACACAGACTAGGGTCAATTTGTTAGCAACCAATTAACCTACCAGTATGTTTTTTGAGTGTGGGAGGAAACCGGAGCACCCGGAGGAAACCCACGCAAACACGGGGATATCACCATAAACCGGCCACAACCAGGTGCACCTCGCAAGATTTCTGACGGAGGAGTGAAAAAAATCAGAAGAGTTGTCCAAGAACCACTTGTGGAGAGCTTCAGAAAGACCTGGAATTAGCGGGTACAATTGTTTCAAAGAAAACTATAAGTAATGCACTCAACAACCATAACCTGTATTCACGCTCACCATGCAAGACTCCTTTGCTGAAGAAAAAACATGTTGAAGCTCGTTCAACGTTTGATGCACAACATTTGGACACACCTGTGAAATACTGGGAACATGTAGTGTGGTCAGAAGAGAGCAAAATTCAACTCTTTGGATGCCATAATACACACCATGTTTGGAGGAGAAATGGCATTGCACATCACCCCAGAAACACCACACCAGCAGTGAAGCTTGGAGGTGGGAACATCATGGTGTGGGGCTGTTTTTCTGCACATGGTACTGGCATAATGCATATAATTGAAGGAAGGATGAATGGAAAACTGTAGACACATTCTTGATAAAAATCTGCTGCCATCTACCAGATTGCTGAAGATGAAACGAGGGTAGACATTTCAGCAAAACAATGATCCCAAACACAGCCAAGGACACTCTCAATTGGTTTCAGAGAAAGAAAATAAAGCTGCTAGAATGGCCCAGCCAATCACCTGACTTGAATCCAACTGAAAATCTATGGAAAGAACTAAAGATTACAGTTCATTGAAGAAGCCCATGGAACCTTCAAGATTTTAAGACTATTTGAGTTGAAGAATGTGGCAAAATCACACCTGAGCAATGCATGAGTCTAGTTTCTCCATACAGGAGGCGTCTTGAAGTGGTTATTACCAACAAAGGCTTTTGTACAAAGGATTAAATAAATTTCAGGAAGCATGTTCAATACTTTTTCCCTGTTTCATTTCGCATTAATACATAAAACTTAAATTACGAACATCTATGGTTTGATTACTTTGCATGTGTGGATTGTAAGGGTTGTTGCTGACATTTGGTGTAAAATTACAATAGCCACATTAAATATATATTTACTGAGAAAAATGTTGAGATGTTCAATACTTATTTCTCTCACTGTATATATCTGCTTGTAGCACAATAAAATTAAATACAGGCAAATAATAATATAGAAAGAAAGAAATGGACACGTCACATGAGTAAATAAATGAGACTTTATTGAGAATATGTATTTACACATGTGGTAATTCATGTTGTATACACTTGCATACAGGAACACAGATGACAGAGCATGTGAAAATGTTTATTAGAAAAAAAAAAAACCAAAACACTATTTTCATGTGCTTCACATTTTGACATCGTAGCACGTGGGAGACGTATCAAACATAAATTTAAATATGCACGCCCAGAGAGGAGTCGCTATTGGACAAACTATTGGCAAAACTGTCTGACAGATGGTCGTGAGTACATACAAACTGCAGAATTGGGACGACATTGTTCAATTGTTTATAGAGATTTTTAGTCCGGTAATAAAATCAAATGATACGATTAACTTTGGTACGATAAAACATGATTGTTGGAGCGTACACACTAATGCGATATCGGACCTACTGTTTATCGTGTGATTGGCACGATAAAAAATACCTAAGTGTTCACCACCACTACAAAACAATGCAAAATGATAAAATAGACTTTGATGTATATTTTGAGTTTCACAATGTTCAAACACTATGGACAATAACCCTTTAAAGTATTAACACTTTAAAAGGGATTTTTCTTTTCAAAATCAGTTTTCAGGATAAAATTTGGTTTGGACAGTTGAATAATTTTCTGCTTAAAATAATTTTCTATTTCTAGTATTTCTCCATGTAGAAAAAGTTGTGCTATATTATGTATCTATATATACACACACACATACTGTTGCAAGGAAAGTTGAAAGGGAAGATTAATAGGCTTGAAATTACCAATGTAATCGAGATGTCTAAATTAAAAAAAGAAAAGCTGTAAATTACACAAATGTTGATGAGGATGTTTGTATCTTTTTTTTTTGTTAAATTTGCAAAATAAACTCAAAAAGATCTAATGTTTGTTAAATACAATGTCCTGGAAAGTGTATTTAACAGGTACCTGTCATGTATCTGCAGAAGGGCACATATGCACATTTTCCAATTTTCCAGCAATTTGCATAGTTACATAATCAGAGGTTGAAAGAAAATCCAAGATCAGCCTTTTATAAATAGTTCAACCTTTATAAATCCTAGATGTATTGATCCAGAGGAAGGCATAACAACTCAGTAATGCCTTGATAGACATTTTTCTATATTAAAAACACTAGATAATCTCATCCAGGATTGTGGAAAATGAGGCAGTGGTCATTTTCACACCTGTAGCTGGTATGTTCCTTAAGAAAACTAAATAACAAAACAAAAACTAGCAAAATGCCCATTAAAAGATTTTTAAAAAAAATAATAATTCAATGTTTAAGTGAATGTAAGGACATTTTACAAGCGCATCTGAAGTGTCAAAAGGGATAAGTGTCTTTCTTGACAATGAAACAAACAGTCAATTTCTTGTTCTAGCTATTGATACAGTCTGAGGATGGCATCATATCCATCTTTCAATGGATAGAATGCCATCCTCAGAATGAAAAATATATTCCTATGTTGGTAATGAAAAGGTCGTTCCTCCAGCTTCAGCATACAGTCAGGGCCACTTGCATACTGAGGAACTAGTTAGATACACTCTGTTAGAGGTTATGTTTGTAGAACTGAACCTATCTTTTTATTATTTAACAAAAAAGTTGGTGGACTTATATACAATGTTCTGTTTAAGAAAACATTTGAAATTGAACTAGTTTGTATTTCTAACTTAAATGTTTGAGCTACACAGTTTCTCCCCTTCAATGAACTGTCACTTTTCACTATGCCATAAACAATAGGTAATATACTGTGTATATCCCTAGGTGTCCTGAATGGGGTACATTAATGAAAATGCTTTATCTACTAGTGATTAACCCTCAACAGTCAATATGTCTGTAGGTGAGATTTTATCTTAGAGCTGGCTCATGCCATAACTTTCTCTAAATATCAAGAGGGTAAAGCACAGTTAAATATCATGTAAATGATTCTCTCAGAAAGGACACCTATAATGGACAAACTTTAATGACAAATATATTTATATTTTTTTTTAAAAAGCAATAGCGGCGAAGATGTGCATACCTTGGCTTGAATATCTGAATGTCAATGTTTTTTCTTTTGTGATCCTATTGTGTATGAATACTTGACAATACCTGCAACACTGTGTGGGTTATAGTTGGGGATTAAGCCCAATGTTATGGGTTTTTTGTTGTTGTTTAGAATGTAAAGAAAAGAAAAATGCAATAAAATTTTACCTGATTTAAAAACAAAAAAACAAAAAAAACCCAATAGGGGCCACACCACATGTGACAGTACTTCAGCCATTTAAACAACGACTCAATTGTAACTAAAGGAATATCATTTTTCTGTTATTACATTATCTGTGTATTCTGAATCACTATTCTCAAATAACCACCTTCCTAAAAGCCAGATTCCTTAATTTCAGTAAGACTTGTCCACAGATATTTGCAGTGTGTGACGGATGCAAGATAAGCATCACATTTACTTGAGGGTTTTTTTTAAAAAAAATATTTGTGAGAAAATGACTTCCAAGTGAATCAATCTTTAAAATACTAATTTTAGTGTCCCATTTTCATAGAAAGAAAAGCCCTGAAAATAATTATATAATATATTGACATTAAGCAAACAAATTGTGGTAAGGGTGCAAAATCTTTTTATGACAAAGTGATACCCCTGGACATCACTATTTGTGCAATCACTGGTGAATAAGGCGAGAGTTACAGTAAAGGGAGATTTTTAAAGCAACAAATCTAATGTTACATGTAGTCAAATACAGACTATTTTGTAGGGAGCAGGGGCAAGATTTTATCCACCACTGAAAACTGACAATTGCTATCTTAAAAAACAACAAAAAAACCCCACCAAGCATGTTTTTATATGCATCTTGTCATGATGCTACATAATTGTGTAGCTGACAATTGCACCTACATGAATAGGATGAAAGAGGTATTTAAAAGAAAAAAACATAACTCCACGGATTAAAATTTAATAAAGTCATTACACTCAAAAAAACCTCTTGGCCTGCCTTAACAGAATATATAGACTGTGTGAATCCTACTTATTAGCATTAAAGCATTCTATTTCTTACATTGTGGAGCCCACTAACTGTTTCTACAAAGCTTTCCCCGAAGTGGTTATCACCAGGTACAGTTGTGGGACACATTATATTACATTATCACTGAGGACATTTAACCAATGAAAATGCATTACTTTATTCATTGCACCCATTTATGGATGGAACACCCTGTTCAGGTATGTTATGGCTGTCTACAAAGACAAGCGGGTCATTTTAATAAATAATATGCGTCAATCTTTTCTAAATACTCACACATAATTTTCCATTTTGTGGGCAGATATGTTTACAAACATTTAGAAAAGGCATCACATATAAAAATAATAAAAGGACAAACCCCTGCCCCCCAAAACACACACACATTGAAATTGATTAAATCGCTGTATGCTTTGATAACTATTCTTAAATTGAAAACAATGCAAAAAAACAAAAATGACAAACTGTTTTATAGCTTAAAAACATGTTATCGTTTAATCAGTTATATCCTATGAAAGAAAAAATGTAATAAGAAACCACAAATGTACAGAAAATCTATTAGTCAAAATACTAAACCAGAATGGATTTCTAGCTAAAACAGAGAACTTCTACAAGCAATACTTGTGAAAGCAAAAATCTGCAATATGGCTCAGTTAAGTGATGTATTCTTACTGTATAATGTGATAAATAATTCCATTTCAGTGTATACATGGCCCCCTCGAAACATGCAGAACTTAAGTGGGTATAAAAATAAGGTTGTATAATCCAATTGTATCAAACTTCACATGGACTTGACAGCTGCCAAAAGCAGGATTCAGCTGTTAAAGACTATACAACCCTTTATAAAAAGTAACAAAGCGTGAGAATCAACTTATTTGGATCCGATAAAGGTGTTAGAACTGTAAAAGGTATTACACATTAGAGTACGTGTTTGTTGATATTTTTCCAAAGTAAGGAAAAGAAACAATTGACTAATTAAAGGGATTATAATAAACATTCAGATGCACTTTATTTATATAAAAAACAAGTTTTTTTTCTATTACAAAGAACAGTCTATTTAATGCATCTTTTGAAAACCCTATATCCAGATTTTACAGTTGCAACAGAAATAAAATAGTTGGAAACTTTCCTTTTACTACCCCCCAACCACATGTTTTCATTATGCAGAATTCAGTGAAACTCAGAGAAACCAGCAGTGAAATAGTCTGACAGATATTACACAAAAACATTTTGCGCCAACTTGCAATGAAGTATTATACATTTTACACGGAGCTTCAGAATGAGACAGCCTTCCACAACATGCTAGGTAAGAAACACCTTGCACTAAAAGCTCCTTCAGCAGGGTTTTGTGTTTTTTACATCATTTTTAATTGACATCAGCTTCAGTCACATTCCCTCAAAAAATTGACAGTTGTTTTCATGTGACAAATATTAACAAAACCAAATCCAATAGTACTTCAATCTTCCAGACCTCAAACCAGTTGGGAAGAAACAAATTGTATTCTTGCTATTGCAGCATCTTTATACTTTGAATGAACAGTCTCAGAATAAATGAATCATAAAATCACTCTTTACAGAAAAAAAATATATATATTTATATTTCTTCGTTTTACACTTTTTTGCATGGAATCCTCTTGATTAGGAATACTTCTGCTTCTTAAACTAGAATTCCATAAGGTGACTTATAATGGCCGCATCCTTAATCATTTTGTATTTAACTCATTTTCCAGTTCCATTAGCTTGCGAGAAGCTTTCACTTTGTTAGACACATCTTGGCCCTGGGAGAAGAGGCGTTGGCGTTCCTTAAAAGTCAGGCTCTCTGGGGCTCCACCAGTTGGAGCAATATCCCCGTCCTGACTGTATGAATCAAAGGATTAAACAGGAAAACATGAAATACACACCAAAATAGACAAACAAGAAAACAATATATTGCAGTACAAGTTTACCTTTTCAATCGTTTGTCTCTTGGATCCCTATAAACTTCATTGTTTCCAACTATTGCACCTGTTGATCCAGTGTAAGAGTTTGACCCTGGTAATGAAAATGGTGGAACAAAACATTTTATTTTCTGCAACTTGTTTATATTAGTTGTTCTATTAACTTTTGCATATGATTAACTAGTTGACATATGAAGGAACAATTCAAAACACTCACAAATGTTAACATTCCTATGCATTCATAGATCTTACAGTTGACACACCTCAAAAATCACATTACATGTAATCACTATGGGTGAAATTTCTGGTGTTCTAAATGTGATTTGTTAGCCTATTTTATACCTTGAACTGACCATTTTGGGTTTCTAAACATGCTGCTGCAATTTTCAAATCTAAAAATTGTAGCACCTTTAAGACACAGAATCCATCTAAAATCTAAAAAGAGCCAAAAAGAGGCGTTTGATTTCCAAATATTCATGTCAAGCCTATCATGCAAGCTTTTATGTGCTGGCTTACATCAGATGCATTGTTTCTAGCCTCTATTTGTGATTTTTGCCGTTGCAGCTGTAAGGTGTCAAAGAACATATTGACACATGAAGAAAAAAGCCATATGGACTGGTTGCAGAACTTGGTGAAGATAGATCTTAAATGTCATGCATTGTGATATTGCTCTTTCTTCTTATCTCTAGAGGAACATCAATTCTGTAGAAATAGCAAAAAAAAAAAAAAAATAGCTACGTACAAATGTAGTCCTAATAAAATAAATGGCTGCCCTCTTAACCATGTATTTTTTGCTAATGAAATCATGGTTTTGTACACACACATCAAGAGAATGTTAGATTAAGAAAATATATATTTGTATGGTGATTGAGATTTGTTATGCTGCTGCAGTGCCAATGGAATACATTTCATCAAAAATATCTCCAAAATATCCCAAATAAAGGTTTCTAAGAAACTTTAAATATACATTTAAAAAATGCTATATATTTTTTTCAAAAGCAACAAACATTTAAGAGTGGTGTCAAGTTTATATTAAGATACATTTCTGTTTGTGTGGAAAGGCACTGAAGATTATTTTTCAGACGACATCAATCTTATACATTACGATTTATTCATAAATTCCATATTTGAATAGATAATGGATTTTTCCAAATTGCTCATATATAACTCTGCATAGCAGGGCAATTTTTGTCTGGGCAGTTTTAAATGCAACATCTTCCTTAACAGAACTTTTTTGTTTAGACCTCTGAGATTAATACGAGAAGTTTAAGATATCAAGTTTGCCTCAACGATAAATAAAAATAATTTATTTCTTAATGCAAAAAATTATAAAAGGACAGGTAATTTAGAAACATTCATTAAGGGAGTAGACAGGAATAGCTATCTGACTTATTCTAGCTGTCATCAAGATAAATGGAAAGAGAACATCCCTACTTCCCAATTCATGAGGGTGAGAAGGAACTGCACGTGTATTGACTCTATGTACTGTCCAATATATATTTAAGCTGTTTCTCAATAAATGGTTATGGTATCCAATTTCTCTTAATCTATTATTAGAGTAGTTCCAAAAATTTCTAGATCTGACCTGTTGGTATATAAAGAGAGAACGCAGTATAATATGAATTCTTTTTTTTTGTCAACTTTGTTACCAACTACAGCATCTCAGAGACCATTATTGCTGGTATATTACAGGACGTTGGTCTTTTTTTAAGCTAACCCCAATCAAAGTTAAGTCCAGAAACAAATACAATAATCTAAAAAGTGTAAGGACATTTAAGTCTATGTTTTTCCCAAGTTTGTTTTTTTTTTTTAATAAGATAATTCGAGTAAATCAAGTAACTGGCTAACATCCACAAAAAGCTTCTTTCTTTGCAACTATTGCAACACATGTTCAGATGTTCACAAAGAAGCAAGGACAATTTTGGATATAACTGATAGCAGAATAAGAGAGATTGTCTCTCTTATGAACTGTTATACCACCTGTGTCATTTATTTTTAAGAATGTGAATGTAGAGTCAAATATGTGGGAAGATTTGAGAGTTGATGAAGGGTCCAGGTTTTAGAACATATTAGCAATATTATTCATGGGGTTAATTAATAGTGTGTCAAAATATTAAGCAAAATAACAATCCAAATTTACACGCTCTTAAATTAAAAGCCACTAAGCATGTAACTCTAGATATGAGAGGAAGGGACAGACTTCTGAAATTGTCTCAGAAGGGGACAAATTGGATTTTTATGCTGGACACATTTGCACCCAAGGGTTAAATAAAGTCTGTGAAAGGACTCTACTTTATTACTACAGTCCATCCTTATATGTGAAATCCTGACAAGAAGTCTCTTGACTGTGACAGATACATATAGAGGACATTACCCTATATAAGCTTAATACATTGATTTTATTGTAACAAATACATTTTATTTTAAATTGTGTGAATTGTTGTGATTAAAATGTGGGTATTTCTTCTCTTTTAATACACTTTGTAACCTATAAAATATACTAGTTGTTGCTTATCAGCTTGTAATATTGTTTAAACGTGATTTTAGATGTGGTTTGCACTCTGTTTATAATCGGACAGATGGATCATGCATTTTGATGATCAGTAGTAAACACACTGCTTACATATTTGTGGCACCAGATAAATAACTAGATCTTGGGATAGACAGAGCAGATAATTCAAAAGCCTATTCATAATATAATTACATATGCCAGTTGACTTATTCAATAGACTACTAAAATTCAACCTATTATGGCTAGTCTGATAATAGGATTATGTTGGTCTTTTTAGGAATAAGTAATTTGGGAATCAATTATTATTATTATAGTAGATTTGTAAAGCACCACAGTGCTCCACAGCCCCGTACAGTAGAGAAAACAAGACATACAAGATAGTCAAAATAAACGCAGATATGAAAATAAAGGGTATGAAGGACCCTGTTGATTAGAGAGCTTACATTCTAAGTGGAAGAGGATACAGCAAGACAAGGCACAGTTCATTGATATTTCTAAGAGGGCGGGAGGGAGAGTATTTTGATATGAAATTTGAGATGTATGCAGAGGTAGTGTTGTTGAGGGCTTTGTAGGCAACAGTGAGTTATTTGAATTTGAGAATCCCAACACTGGCTCCCTGTGTTCTCCAGAATCAAAGTGGTGCAACATATGTGGAGTGGTGAGAGAGGAAGATCAGTCTTGCAGCAGCATTTAGGATGGATTGAAATGTGGATATATGGGTGTCAGGAATGCCAGATAGCAAGAGGTTGCAATAATAAAGATGAGAGAATGGATGAGTTTTGGTAGCATGTTGAGTAAGACAAGAGCGTATTCTGGCAATGTTTTTAAGGTGGAGTCGATAGGACTGGAAGAGAGTCTGGATGTGAGGAATAAAGCAGAGGGTGGAGTCAAGTGTGAGCTGGAGCACTTTGCAGGTAGCTGGTCTGTTTGGTGTGCCATTGTTGGGGTTTGGATCGTCTTGAGACTACATGTAGTAGTTGAAACTGCATTGTCAGGGCTGAAGTGAATGTTTTGTTATAGAAAGAGGCAGCCCGATTAGGACAGAACAATGCAGTCTTTGGAGAAAATTGTTGATTTAGTGAAAATGAGAAGTGGATTGTGTTAAAGGTACTTAGGATTCGTTGTGTACGTGTACATTTGGGTGCAAGGGGGAGGGCATGAGGTAAGTTGAGGTTGAAGAAAAGGAAGTTGTGGTTTAGAAAATGGGAAGGTCACATGGGAGAAATTAGAGATGGAGCAGTAGCGAGAGAGTGTCCATCAACTGAGTGCCCATCACAGTGCACAGTGGGGGGGAGGTGAGGTCCATTGAGAACAGGGGCAGGCTGGGTTTGGGGGGCAACAGGGCATCTGTCCCCTGGACCGGACCCATATTGAGCCATCTCAGGCTAGGTCACCTGCATTATTTTTCTTTTAAAATATTTCTAGCAGACTGCTGAGCAGAGTCTTGTCCCTGCCCCCGGGCGCTAAAAAGTGCCAGCTCTCCCCTGGTTGGGAGAGAACAAAGGAGAAAGTAAGTGAAAGAAGTTTAGTGGCAGTTTCATTTATTGAATTTGCACTCTATTGGGAGGAATTGTACAAGCATGGTTCAAATTGTGGGGCCGCAGCTGGAAGTACGATAGATTATGTACAGTTCAATATAGCCCTGGGTAAATGATAGGGACCAGGGCGGTCTTTCCGACTGGGCACGATGGGCAGGTGCCTGGGGGCCCAGCGGGAAAGGGGGCCCAAGACAGGACTGCTGTTCAAAAAAAAAATCCTGTAAAAAAATAAATAAAATTACCTTTTGCGTCAGGTGACAATCCGGCTCCCCTCTTCCCCTGCTTGCAGTGAATGTTGGGCGTAATGTCACACCCGACATTCACTGCAAGCACAGCACGGAGGACCGCAGAACAGAGACTATATATATATAATATTTATTATACACACATATATATATATATATATATATATATTTGCACGGGGGCCCATGATGTTGTTAAGGTGGCCCTGATAGGGACTGTTTATCATATTTCCATAATTATGTCTTCACCTCTGATTTGTATGCAAGTATAAAAGTTTTGTCTCTGTTAATTTATTATTATTATTAATATTTATTTATAAGGCGCCACAAGGCATCCGCAGCGCCGTACAGAGACAAACAAAATCACAATACAATGGGAGACAGCACAGTACAGTAAACACAGCAACTCAGTACGCTCAATGCACAGCTAGAGAGGGGGGGGGAAGGGGGAGGGAGGATCCGCAAACGACGGGGCCCAAGAAGGAGGGCGCGGAAGACAGGGAGACCCCCAGGGGGGAGGAGGGAGAGTGGACGTGGGGTGGAGGACCCTCGAGGAGGAGGGCTAAGTAGCTGGAGAGCAGAGTTAGAAGTGGTGGAAACAGGAGGAGAGATGGCCCTGCTCAGAGGAGCGCACAATCTAAGGGGAGGGGTGGACAGACAGAGACACGCAGGGGAGAGAGGGAGAGTAGGGGGACAGAGGCAGAAGATAAGGTAGGAAGTTAAGTGGGAGACAGAAAGGCTTTAAGAAAAAGGTGGGTTTTTAGGGCCCGTTTGAAGCTGGACAGATTAGGGGAAGTTCTGATGGAGGGAGGGAGCTTGTTCCAGTGATGGGGGGCAGCGCGGGCGAAGTTTTGGATACGCGCGTGGGAGGAGGTTATAAGGGGGGAAGAGAGGCGACGGTCAGAGGCAGAACGGAGAGGGCGGGATGGAGCATGAATAGAGAGGAGGGTGGAGATGTAGGGCGCAGTGGAGTTGGCGAGGGCCTTGTAGGTGAGTGTGAGGAGCTTAAAGAGGATTCTGAAGGGGAATGGGAGCCAGTGAAGGGCTAGGTAGAGGGGGGAGACAAAAGAGGAGCGGCGAGAGAGGAAAATAAGCCTAGCTGCAGCGTTAAGGACGGATCGAAGGGGATCGAGATGAGAGTGGGGGAGGCCAGTGAGGAGGAGGTTGCAGTAGTCCAGGCGGGAGATGATCAGAGAGTGGATAAGGCAATTTATAGTGTTTTTAATTAGGAGTGACGTTTTCATTATGCAGTAGCGTTGTAATACACTGTTTTATTATATGGAGTAATATATCTGACGTTAATTTAACAGGTACGCTCTATTTGTCACTTAAGTGAGTAGCAGGTGTAAAGTTAGCTGAGCTGCAGGATTTGTTTATTCACAATTGTAGACACCCCTAGTGAAAGCTACTATAATGTTAAAATGTTGATAAATGTAACTAAATGAAGCTAAAATTATTTTGGGCTGACTTGTATGTGTGTATGAATATGCATCGTTACACTGACCACATCTGCATTAATACCTAGGGGTAAATTTATCAAGCTGCGATTTTACAGCGGGTTTGAAAAGTGGAGATATTGCCTATAGCAACCAGATTCCAACTCTGTCGTAAAATGTACTAAATAAATGATAGCTAGAACCCAACTGGTTGCTATAGGCATCATCTACACTTTTTCAAACCCGCAGCTTGATAAATTTACCCCCTGTTGTAATTAGGAAGGTTCTTTAGAAGAAAGTTTAATAATTCGCTAAGTCTCTCCTCTTGACAAAGTCTTGATGTCAAAATTTGTTGTGGGTGTGGCTTAGAGAGACTCAAATTCATGTGTGTGCGCGCTGACTAGTCTGTATGTTGTACTTTTCTATGACAAGCAATCCATTTTTTCCATCTAGCATATTTTTTTTTGAATTCTTTCTTTTATGCAAGAAAAAAAACAAAAACAAAAAAGGGGTTTACACCTTAGAGGTGCCCCCAATGAGTTTGATATGTGTTCCATGAGAGGGAGGGGTGCACCCAGGAAGGGGGTTCCTAGTCCCCAGAAACCCCTGTCCTACCTGGGGTGCTCTATGCTTACAATGGCTGGCCCCTCTCCCAGGAACAGCCACTACTGCTTGCAGCTTGTATTCGTCTCCAAGTCAATCTCCTGCTGTGTGAGCACAGCTCTCTGCCGGCAGTTTGGCCCCGCCCCTTCCTTCCACACGGCCAGCATGGCTGTTATGCAGGAGGCAGCAGCATAAGAAGGTGGTAAGAATGTGTGTATGTGTGTATGTGTGCGAGTCTGTTTTTGTCAATGTATATGTCAGCTTACATTTCTGTGTGTTTGATCAAGTGTGTGTGTGTTTATCTGCGTATATGACAGTGTACATGTCTGTTTGATCCTGTGTGTTTATGTATTTGTGTGTTTATGTATGTGTGTGTGTGTGTGTGTATGTGACAGCTTACATGTTTGTGTGTTTGATCCTGTGTGTTTGTGCTTATTTGTGTATGGGACAGTTTACATATCTGTGTGTTTGACACTGTGTGTGTCTGTAGCCACGCCCCTACACATACTGGACATGCCCACTTGTAGTGGCGTGGAAACCCCCCCTCCTTGAATTCTGCGTTTGCACCCGAGAGGTAGGGTAACAAAGAAGAAGCTGCAGCCAGACTATATACCTCATTGTGTTTACAGAAGCCAATTTCTTTGCTGAAACAGCATATCTAATATGGACTTCATGAACTCAAATGATTAAGGTGATTAGTGCTTCAATTTTGGATCATACATGGAAAATAACCAATGTTAGTATTTAGTAATGAGTTAATCAGGCCCTGATTCTCCCTAATTTAAGGGGTCAGGCCAACCCTAGACTAATATATTTGCAAATCTGCCATTTAAAATCCAGTTTTTTTCACCCCTAACAATGTTTGTTTTCATGTGTTTTTGAAACTTGGCTCCACTTGACTTTTTGAAAAGGTCACGGCAATCTGTCACTCATTTCATTAAAATCAGAACTATAGCAGAATGAAGGTATGAAGAAGCACTACAGTGGGTGAAGAATTCACGGTGGAGGGGGCTGTCATGCCTGTGCCTGTCACAATCCTTGTCTCACCTAATCTATTATTTTCAAGCTTCCGCCCAAGAATGACTCATTGTCTTCAGCCTTTACCAAGAAATTAATGATTAAAACCTGATTACATTTTTCTTTCAGGTTTTCTTTTATCTTTGGAGAACAATACTCTTACATTTTAAAATTAATTTTGGTTTATACTTCTCCCTGTCATAATTCTGCACCCCAAGAAATGTTGTAATCTCCTGAAAGCCTTGTGCCTAGGCTGCAGCTTACTGCATAATCAGGCCCTGGTGAGAATAAAATGGCTAAGGCACATTATTTTTAACTTTGTGACTATAAAGTATGTGCCTATTTATAGATCAATATTGTATGGAACACATTTTAATCTAACTAGAATCATATGAGATTTATTTTTTTAAGAAATGTGTGTAAAACATAAATATAGCTACATTTATATGAAAAAATGTAGAAGTAGGGAGTCCTGTATAGTATAACATTGCAAAAATAATTATAGCTGAATTCCTATTTAAATAAACTTATAAACAAGCATTGTGTTTGATATCAGATTAAAGCACTACAGGTTGTTTTTCTTGCATACAATCATATTTAAGATTAAAAATCAGATTTGGAAGAAATAAAACTTTATAATATATATACCGATCAGCCACTACATTAAAACCGCCTGTCTAATATAGTGCAAGAACCCCTTGTACCGCTAAAACAGCTCTGACCCAACTCCACAAGACCGCTGATGGTGTCCTGTGGTATTTGACACCAAGAAATTAGCAGCAGATCCTTTAAATCCTGTAAATTGCGATGTGAGGTCTCCATGGCTTGGACTTGTTTTTCCAGCACATCCCCCACAGCTGGTTGATCAGACAGAGATGTGGGGAATTTGGAGACCAAGTCAAAACCTTGAACTCTTTGTTCAAGAATGGTTTGAGGAACATGACAATTTTAGCAATGTTGCAGGGCGAACTACCCTGTTGAAAGTGGCAACTACCATCAGGGAATATTGTTGTCATGAAGGAGTGTACTTGGCCTGCAACAATGTTTAGGTAGGTGGTATGTGTCAAAATAAAATCCCAAGGCTTCCAAGCAGAACATTGCCTTCGCCAGCTTGCCTTCTTTGCATAGTGCATCCTGGTGCCATGTCTTCACCAGGTAAATGATCAATTATTCACTTGTCAGTGTTTTTAATATTGTGGCTGATCGGTATAATATAATTTTTTTCAGGATGGCCTGTTAACAGATTTCCTGTAAACTATCAATCACAGACAAACTAGCCAATACATTGTAAAACTGATGCACATCAATTCTCAGACATCTTGCTGCACATGTGTAACAGGTGTCCCTCATTAAGCAATTGATTGGGCCACCTTAATAATGAAATATGCCGAATAATTAGATAAAGTTGTTCAACGCCAGATCTTTCTAGCTGGACCTGTGGCCCTCCCAGGTGTTATAAAATTACAAGCTCCAGCTTGCTTTAGCAGTAGATAGCCGATAGCTGGCAGGGTATGCTGGGACCTTTAGTTTCACAACACCTGGAGAGCCACAGTTGGACAGACCTAACCTACAGCTTTCATAGTAATTGCATCTGATCATATGTGATTACAGCCTGGGTTCACATTATAGCAATTGTAAAAATTGTCTGTGTAACAAAACCATGGGTCCATGTAGCCATGGAAACAATTAAAATAATTGCAAGAAAAACATTTTCATATTCCCTTTACATCATTTAATCTATACAAATGCATTTCAATATATTGTTTTATCTGTTTTAATAGTTATGGATATTTTTAATCAGCAAGGTATCAGAAAAAGAAGCAAGCAGTTAGCTGCATATTGCACAATGATTAATGCTGAAGGAGGAAATGAAGGCAGGATCAGAGTCAAAGCAGTTAAATGTAAAATTATAAAACTGTAGTGTAAAAGAAAATCACAATTCTAATTTAACCACATTAAAGTGTTTGTAAACTGGAAATCTGTTTCATAGGACCTTCGGGGCATGTATTTACCAAATGTTTAATTGTACGAGATCATATGATGAACTATCTCCATTACAACAGTAAAACAAGCTGAACCACCACTGACCTATGGTCACCGTAGCCCAGATTCATTAGCAGAAGTTACAACTGGCCATAAGTGACATACCAGAATTCACACAATAGTTAGGTAAATTGTACGACTGAATATACAAGAGAAACAAAAGTCTGTTCATGTCCATCTGTGCAGACCTTAAGTTAAAGCTGGGTATACATCTATGCAGTTATCGTGCAGATCACATGATTTACAACTGTTTGATCAGATATTGTAAGAATGTGCACATTTCCACGACCATGTTTTCTAATACTAAACACATGGAATCTGTTCATTTGGTTTTTTAAACTTCCTAAAAATCACGATCAAAGGTGGTGGGCAAATGTGGTATTGTGTATGTATTCATGATCAGCAGTGTAGGCAGATCTCTATATTGTATGCAGAGTAACAATCTTTTCAGCAGATGGTTATGAGAGATGAAGATCACACATCTGAAGGTAAATTGTGTAGGTGTGTACAATTATGGCCAAAAGTTTTGAGAATGACAAGTATTGGTTTTCACAAAGTTTGCTGTTTCAGTGTTTTTAGACCTTTTTGTCAGATGTTGCTATCGTACACTGGTCAAATTACAAGCATTTTATAAGTGTCAAAGGCTTTTATTGACAGTTTCATGAACTTTATGCAAAGAGTCAATATTTGCAATGTTGACCCTTCTTTTTGAAGACCTCTGCAATTCGACCTGGCATGCTGTTAATCAACGTCTGGACCCCGTACTGATTGATGGATGTCTATTATTGCCTAATCAATGCTTGGAATTTATCAGAACTTGTGGGTTTTTGTTTGTCCACCCGCCTCTTGAGGCCCCAAACGATTCGAAATGGGATCCTTCAGAGAAAATGACTTTACTCCAGTCCTCAGCAGTCCAATCCTGGTACACATTTTGCAGAAGTGGCTTCTGTGCTGGCCTTCTTGACATCAGGCCATTCTCCAAAAGTCTTCACCTCACTATGCGTACAGATGCACTCACACCTGCCTGCTGCCATTCCTGAGCAAGCTCTGCACTGGTGGTGCCCGATCCCACAGCTGAATCAACTTTAGGAGACTGTCCTGGCGCTTGCTGGACATTCTTGGGTGCCCTGAAGCCTTCTTCACAACTATTGAACTTCTCTCCTTGAAGTTCTTGGAGATCCGATAAATGATTGATTTAGGTGCAATCTTACTAGTAGCAATAGCCTTGCCTGTGAAGCCCTTTCTGTGCAAAGCAATGATAACTGCACGTGTTTTCTTGTAGTTAACCATGGCTAACAAAGGAAAAACAATGATTTCAAACACCACCCTCCTTTTAAAGCTTCCAGTCTGTTATTCTAACTCACTCACCATGACAGAGTGATCTCCAGGCTTATGTCACACTCTCACCTGTGTTAACGAGAGAATCACTGACCTGGTGTCAGCTGGTCCTTTTGTGGCAGGGCTGAAATGGAGAGAAAATGTAGTTTTTGGGATAAAGTTCATTGTCATGGCAAAGAGGGAATTTGAAATTAATTGCAATTCATTTGATCACTCTTCATGGCATTCTGGAGTATATGCAAATTGCCATCATAAAAACTGAAGCAGCAGACTTTGTGAAAAATAAGATTTGTGTCATTCTCAAAAGTTTTGGCCACGACTGTACAAATAAATCTGCATGTTTATCGGGACTTTCGGTCTTTGGTGAAATTGCATCTGAAGTAAAATTCAATAGGTGTGTACCCAGCTTTATACACAGAAGAGCTGTAAGCAATCAAGGGCTTGTTTTTCCTTAGTAGATAATGTGAAATGAGGGAATAGGTAGATAGATATGCAAGGAGAAACAAATTATACAAGTGGAAACATTCAACTTTTGAACTAAAAACATATGGGACACAATTGCTTATTGTAACTAACGTGTGCATTACTATGTGACCTTCCGGTGCACTTCGAATTCTGCCTTCCAAGCCAAAGGTGTGGCCTAAATGTGAAGCAACATCCCCATAAGGGATTTCATTGCTTTATGTGCAGGGCAAATTTTGCTTTAAACTGCAAAAGCAATAATTTATTCATTTAAAAATGGTTTCAAAATTGTTAGTGAAATATACTTTCCATGTTTAATGTTGCTATATATTTAAAGTATTTTATTGCATTTAGAAGCCCATTTCAGTCTCTCACCACCACTTCCTGTAAATATAAGATAGAGATTACTGCAATCTAACCCTGGTTTTTGTTTGCTTTTGAAAAAATTAAACACAAACAAAATCACACAAAAAAAGATTGAACTGCATCACAGAGTAAAATGTTTGCATATTTGAGGCATTCACTTTTCTTCACAAATAGCACAAAGTAATGAAAAAACAAAAACTAAAAAAAAGCTAGTCTGCATAGGCCCTGTTCAACTATGTGTAAATATATGCCTTAATTCATAATAGCTAGACACTGAACAAAGACATTGCAAAGCTTAATCTGATTTCTCTAACCTCAGTTTTTCTCCTTAATTATGTTGTGCATTTATGGGCTCTAAGCAGTAAGCAATCATACATTTGCCTATCGTATGTTGTCCATGTGCTGTGTTCAATGTAAAGTGAATGCAACATAAACAGATCAAAAATTGTGAGTAAGAGATAACTATGAGGAATACATGGTTTGTATTGAGGGTCCTCCCCCCTCCTATATTCCTTATACTAATAGATCACTTAAAAAAGTTGTTCAGTGCTGATATTGTACAGTGGGTACAAAACAATACGTGATAACTTCATTAATAATTAACTAACTAACTTAATAATTAAATAACTTCAATTTAAGATGAGGGCAAAGACCAAGTCAATGTTTTAATTGTTTTTACAATGGTTAAACATAAAAAATTCTATGTTTCCCAAATTGTAATCCCACACCTATCTGCAATGGTACATAAGATAGACTCACTAGTAGAATGTATCTATGTCTACCTGAATAAGGAAAATATCCAATGTTCGCAGCTTCAAGATAGGGAAACTGTATTTGGATGAAAGGACAAGTGTACGCCCCACCTCTGCATCATCTTGCAGAGATCAATAAATGCAAAACGCTAGACACACTGTAAAATCAACCCTGTTGGTGTGGCAGTGTGGGCTCCGATACAGCAGCTTAATCAGCAGAAAGATTTTTCTTGGGTAAGCAATCTTTACTAGAGAGTATTTACAGAATGATTGTAGATAGTGAAATTTAATGTACAAGTCTAGAGGGCATATAGTTTGTTTCTAAAGGTAATTTGCATACATAAAATAATGTTATATAGTAATTTAGGGCAAGATGTTTTAGCAAGTAATATAGTTAGTATTTCCTTAATATTAAAAAGTTGTTACATAATTTTGATATTGTGCTACTTTTACAAATTAAACCGATATCTGAACAAACATCTGGATTGGTTACATTTATTGTTGCAGCAGTATTATTCACCTTATAACATATTTGCATAAATGCAGTGATATGAGCCATAACCATGAATATCACTGAGTGCTGAATATCACAAGTGCTAGCAGGCACATGCTAATTATGCTCCTGAGAAGCTTTGTATGACACTGTCAAACTATCAAGTTGTAAACCATAAACTACCAGTTTCCAGTACAGGCTTCTGGTTCACTTTGAATAATATATCATTAGAATGATGTGATGAATAAAAAGGTAGCATCACAATGGAGCCTATTTTTACAGTCAAAAAGGATTGTTTATACTATGAAATGTATACATATTTGTAATTGCTACACAAGTAGTACTACGTAACATCCTATCTTAAAAAAGATTTTACATTCCTGGAAATGGATGCAGCTTAATTCACAATGGGACTGCACATTTTAGGGGCTGTTTATAAAGTTGTTGGAGACTGTGCAGTTTTATTTTCGGAATAGAAGAATGGTTAATAATTTGGGCTACAATCAATCCAATAAACTGTCTTAAAATCATAGTAACATTTATGTAGTAAAAAATAACAGATAAGGAAGAAGTACATGCCAGAAGCATACATACTACATGAAATATATGGAGAAGCAAAGCATGGTAGCCAAAACCAACAGTACTTTGATTTGTTCAATTCAAATTTACCTTAATTTATTTAGAAGAGAAAAAAAAGATGATAGATAATTTAAGTGGATTGAGGAAAAGAAAATTTCAATTGAAAATCCAATTGGAGAGGGAAATCATGGAGCTAAAATGATTCAACAAATAGTGGCAGAAAGGGAAACAAATCACAAAATTAGTGAATAGTGTAAAATTGCCAAGGTGCTAAAGGTAGTAAATATATTATAACTAGTCACACACATTTTTACACTGTACCTTTGGAGTTGCTTTGGTGGAGAAAACTTGGTTTATTTGATATGGGAGGGGCCAGGCCTGTTTTGTTACCAGTACTGTTGGCATTGGCTGTAGGTGGCTGGAATGAGTTTGAAAGAAAGATGCCATCAGAAACAGGACGAGGCTGGCGTGCAGCAGGCAGCTGTGGCTTATGTGCAGCTGGAAGGAGGTCACCATAAGACTTTCTTGTGCTGGAGTACTTATCCTGACCTGCTAGGTTTGTGTCTTCCTCATCATCAGTGTATGCAACAAACTTTGCAGTGTAAACGGTGTCGGGGGAGAGGGCCTGTGTTTTGAGGTAAGAAGTGTTTCGTTGAGGTGGGGGAGGCGGAGCGTTAGACAGGAGGGGTGGGGATGGGAGCTCATATTCCCGTGGGAGTGGAGGTCTGTACAGACCAGGCTCTTCAGACTCTAGTAATCTCCGCTCTGCCTCCTCATGTTGCCTGCGCCTTTCTGCTTCCAAGCGGTTGTAGTACTCCTCTTCCTGCCTCCTCTGCTAGCCAAAAATAAATAATGCAATTAAGCATTTGCAAAAAAAATAAAAAATAAAATATATAGATGAAATTTATATCTTTTACACAAACATTTAAGAAAAGCTCACACACAATAATAGTATTATTAAAAACAAATGCTGTTGGCTGATGATATGCCACATGCTCACACATAAAAGTGCAAAATACTGGTTTAGTCAAGAGAATGCATTTCATTGATTACCCTTAAGCTCCCTTTCTTCTAGTTTCTCACTGCCAGTACAATTGAGGATATCCTATCTGCCAGTAGGTTAGGACAAAATTTCAAAGATTTTATAAATCATGCCTTTGGGGGAACAGAGCCACTTGTGGGAGCTACAAACACCTTAGGAATTTCACAGGCAGTAAAAACAGTGAGGGATGTAACATAAAGGTTTCCATGGGTTGGAAGAGAGTTGTCAGGTAAGCAAAATAAAATTGTAATAAATAGATCTTTTATTCATCTCTTTCAGCCAGTTCAAGTTTAGAGTAGATATACACATTATAACCCCAAAAGGCTAGAACATGGCCAAAAAAAACAATATGCTAGCCACACCATTGATAACTATAGAATGCTTATAAAACAAAACTGTGAAAAAAAACTAGCAAAGTCTACAAAAGTTGGAACTATATCAAGAACTAAAGCATACATTTGGTGTTCTCAGTATATACATGAATGGTGGGTGCATGAATGAGATTTAGTGTCAACCTGGCAGCTTACTAAAACTTAGAACCTACAGGAGTATGAACCTGTAGGAGGTAACTATACAGATATTGGGCACAAAAAGGCACCTACACAGAAGTTCCCAAGTGACAAAAGAAATAA
Organism: Mixophyes fleayi; assembly: GCF_038048845.1. Lineage (NCBI taxonomy): Eukaryota > Metazoa > Chordata > Amphibia > Anura > Limnodynastidae > Mixophyes > Mixophyes fleayi. Next base: position 254,984,350 of record NC_134404.1, on the reverse strand, counting down.
AACAGAAATCCTGTGTTGCCTGATCAACAAGACACCTTAATTTTTATTCAGTTATTTCAAGTTAAAGGTTGTATGTTAGAGAGCAGAATAATATACATAAAATAATAACGGTAGTGCACTATTTTACTCTTCCTCAGCTAGCTGACATGTAAATTGGGAGGTGCTTCTCTAACTCAGTGACTGACAGCTAGGCAGACCTGCTTCTCAGAAATGCACAGTATGGATTAGTTGATTCATACACAGGGGCAGAGACATCACAGCAATTCAGTATCAATATTTTGACTTGTACTAGATCCCCCCATCAAGACATTGACCTATTACTATACATTACATATTGGATACTTTACTTTTAACAGAGTTGCTATGAAATGTCAGCTTAACACTTCAAAAAGTATTTTACCTTTAAAAAGGTTCATAACTGCAAGTTACATTCCCATTTACAAAGACAATGTCTTTGTTGAAAAGGAGACATGTAGTCTCTGAACCATATTCATTAATATGATTAATTTTGAGATGTGAGACTGAGGGACTCACATTGTTACATGAACCAAGATAATATTTCTACACCAATACTGGATATCGCTCTAGATCTGCAAGCTGGTAAAGTGTACCACATTTAATACTACCACAATTGGCTTATGCCAATGATTAGACTATAATTAAGGTGGAACATTAAGAGGGGATCCATTCACCAACTTTGCATTAAACTATTAGACGTGTATACACGGATTAATCTACAGTTTAGGTGGAACAGACCTTTTAATGATTTTTAGATCAATATATTAACATTTCTTCAAGCAACCTATTTCCTATTTTTAACGCATACTCTTTTTTTTAAATCTGGATATATGACTACATATGCAATAAATGTATGGAAACAAAGAATACTACTATATTAACAGCTACATCTAACTACACTAAGTAAGGGGCGCATAGGACTTTAAGCCCCATTCAATTAAACTATTAAATTTACAAAGAATATATTACTTTTACATTTTGCCATTTTTCTTTTGATCTTGTGAGAGCTTATCATGTAATGAGAAAAGGCCACAGCTTAGATAGTAGGAACCAGCATGACAGAATGGAGATTGGAAAAGCAGCGAGGGTGTAAAAGTGGAAATAGTATAGGAGGGCGTAGACTAATAAAGAGGTGGGTCTTCAGAATGCATTTAAAAATTTGAAGGCTGGGGAGAGTCTGATCGGGTGGAGGTTGGTAGATAATTCCAGAGTTCGCAACACAGGAGATGTCTAATAGGTAGGAGCATATGAGGAAAGGTGCAGGTCAGATGCAGATCTAAGATGGCATGAAGGAGAGCAAATTTCAATTTAGGAGTTGAGATGTATGAAGAGGCAAGTGTTGTATTATCCTATCACCCCCACCCAAATGATTGTCCTGACATGTCCGACCCATGATACACCATGGACCTTCGAAAAATTGTACATATCCGTTTTGGAACATCAACTTTAGTCTCCTTGCTGGACTGTACTTTATATGAATTAAGCATCTCCTAAAGACTGACTTCTGCCTGAACCCAAATATATATTTCTGTATCTTGTCAATTGCAGGTCTACTTTTTACTACTGTATTCCTACACCTACTCTCCTGTTGTATATAAATGTATTGTTGCTTGATTTGTTGACTGCAGATCCATTTTATGAAGAAACTTGTTCAATATACCAAGATAAATAAAGGAACTGATTTGAAATACTACAATAATCTTCATGATTCCTCCCCAATTACTTTCACCCTATAAACCCTAGGAACTTTGCAGGACTCCGTAAAGCCAAACATTTGTCTACTAGTCAGCTCCAGGGCCGGATTAAGGGATTGGAAGCCCCTGGGCTAAGGGGGCCTCCATGCCCCCGTGAGGGCCCCCCTTCCCGGTGAGCCAAGCCGCCCCAGGGCACTTACCTCCTTCTCCTGGCATTGCAGTCCTTTCCCGGTGCGCTGTACGCTCTTTACTGAGGAGAACTTGTGAGAGTGAGACTCAGGAGATCTCCTCAGTAAGGAGACTACAGCATGCCGGGGAAGGACCGCAGTGAAAGTGCTCAGCAGCATTGATCATGCCGGGGGCGCCCCCAGCCCCCGACCGATCAATACTGCTGCTGAGCACTTTCAAGGGCCCCCTGGATGACCGAGGCCCCTGGGCTGTAGCCCAGTTAGCCCTAGGGTTAATCCGGCCCTGGTCAGCTCCCCTAAATATAGGAAAGTGTATAACAATTTCCACTTTAGGTCACATCATAGTTCTTGCTGGCTAGAAGAAAAAGTAACGAAGGTGTTCAGCAGAGTTCTTATGGATGCTGCCAAAACACAACTGGCTCAATCTGTTTCCTACCCTTCCGGCAGACTAAATATATCTCTCATTTGCACTGGCTCAGTGAGATGAAGAAATAAATACCTTATTGTACACCGTGAATCAGGTTATAAACAGTTTATACATTAATGTTACTGAGCCACTCAAATCCAATCACATGCCTCCTTTTCAAACCTCTTCCACCAACTGGTGTCAAAAGTAGCAATTGTCTTTGATTTATGACCTCTTTTAGCAAGCCGTAAAGGGCCCCATTCACACACATGCACTGGTGAAATAGATAAAACAAATGAAATAAATTCTCATGCACTTATACATCGCTCTTTTACTAATACAATCCACTGTACTGGTAAGCACATGTTAAGGCATAATAGGGTGTTAATTTTGTTTTAAACTCAACGCTAATATTTTAGAACACAGTTCTGGAGACTATCTTTATATATTTACTTATCCTGCATTTATTGACACCTGAAAAGCAAATCAGCAGCAGATAGGTGAGAACAGGCCTTTAACGTTCACTTTAATATTCTAGCACTTAAATACCAGATTCTTTTTTTATTTCATGAGATAAATATTTCATCTGAAGCCGTTTAGTTATTTCAAATTCACTGAACAAAATAAATGAAATTAAATCTTTTACCTCAAATATTCGTTAATAGATTAGTCAACAGGCCACTGACATATGCTGTTACAATAACCATGACCGTTGTAACAAACATCAGATGGACCGTGAACAGAGTTTATTACATTTTTATTGTGCATCTGGCATATTTCAAAAATACCATGAGTACTATAACAGGGCAATGCAACAACTGAGAAATGTTAATCAATCTGTAATAGCAAAAAAGTCAAGTAAATGCAATAGTCTACCATCAAAGAAAGTCACTTACTCTCAAACATTTTCTTTGCAGAGTCATACCAAACATATAGAGAGATGGATATTGTCTCTGCACAGGCTATAAGTAAAATTAGGAGACTGTCTATTTACCTGTTCCCTTCATTCTAGACTTTGTATTCTCCAAATTCAATAATACCTCAGTGATGTCAGACAATGCCTCCAAGCAGTTCTCTCATATTATTAAAACTGACAGGACAGCTTTGGGAGGAGGCACATGGATTATGGAAAAAAGTTAAAAAAAAACAAAACAAACAATGACACACTAAGACCAGGCCAAGTTTGTGACATTATTATTTGAATATTCATCTTTTATCTAGTTTCTCTATAGCTACAATAGACAAGTAAAATGAAAAACAATAGGGTTAGTGTGCTTTTACATATATAGGCAAATCACAATAAAACAGTTTTACCACATCCACTCATTCAGCCTGGTTTGCTTAATGTAACATTGATCAACTTTTAACAAAATTTTACAAAACCTTTTCTTCAGCTTCTCGTTTTGTCCGTTCCTCCTCTTGACGACGCCGCTCTTCTTCTTGTCTCACACGATCATCAGCTTCTCGTTTACGAATCTCTTCCAGTTGTTGCTGCCGCCTCTTTTCCTCATCCTGTAACTATAAAATCATTTTCTGATTAGCATTTTTTTTAGCACGAGTTAGATAGAGAGAAGAAAGAATCTTAGATTGAAACTTTTCAAACTCACACGACATACAACAGTTAAACAAGTAGGTTTGTTTAAGGTGTTGTCTACATTTTGACAAACAACCCTATTTAAAGTAGGTATATTACCTGAATTCACCTCCCGGTTAGGCTGTGCTGAGAGCATGCAGAGTAGAGCACCGTCAGAGCAGCTGGATGAGAGATTCGAAATACTGGCTCTGCGTGCATTTACATTATATGGCAGCTTGAACTGTAGCTGTAACCAATCCAATTAGCAGTCACATACAAGGCACACCCTGTCCTAATACTAGAATAAGCTAGGACAAATTCAGTCCACCATATCTACCAGTGCTCACACCGTTGCATGCTGACAGACGCTGCAGACCAGGAGCTAAAGACAGACATTGGTAAATATATAAAGTTAAAAAAAACAAAAATAAAAAACAAGAGTGACATTATATCCACTGTATAAATGTGATCCGTTTGTTATTAAAAAAATGATACATTAGGATACATTTACAATCCAATTGAAATTACATTAGAATTGAACACAGATATACTGAAAAATGAATAGCCTCCATTACCATGACATAATAAAGTAAAGCTGTTAAACTGACCAATTGTTTCGGCCGTCAGATTAAATCTTGTAATAGAAAACTGATTTTTAAACACATTATTTGCCACTGCTCATAACAAATTTAAATGATACACATCTGTAATGTTTCCAGAATTCATGAAATGCAATTGAAGTTTAAAAAAAAAAAAAAAGCGTTATGTCTTGCTGAGCATAGAATTAAGGGAAAAGGTTGTAGAAGTATAAAAAGTAATCTACCCCTTTTAACATTCTATTTTTGCTAATTGGTCTTTATAGACACCCATGTTTCAACATAAAAATAAATCGTGTTGAATAGTTGGCTAGATTAGCGTGCCTAGGGCCTTGTAATGCAGCCCTGCATCCAGTCAAGGCTTTGAACACCCAATACGTTTCAATGCTATTCAAAGCACTGAAGACAGATTCACCAGGAGAATTAGTTATAGTGGTGCCAGGAGCAAATATCTCCAGAATAGCAGGGGTCACAGACTGTTGATATTTTTCTAGTTGGGGTTGTGGTTCTTAAAATTAAGGTGGAAATAAGAATGGCTTTGCTCTTGGAGAATCCTCAGAATGACAGTGACCCAACATAACTGATTAATATTTATAAACAGCAATCATTAACAATTTCCTTTGTATTGTAAAAAAAAAATGACATATGGTAAAAAAGATTGAATTTACATCCACTGTACAATTTTTTTTATATATTCTTGCTTTGGAGGGATAAGCAAAACAAGTTTTACATCCAATGTCAACATTTGCAACATAACACTGGCCCAGTGGCAGATATTATAGTTGTCAAAATAAGGGAGTTACCGTATTTTTCGCTCCATAAGACGCACCTGACTATAAGACGCACCTAGTTTTTAGAGGAGGAAAACATACACTGGCCCCCACTCTCACTCACAAACACACACACACACTATATTTTGCAGATGTATATGTCTACAAAATAGCTTGCACATGACAAAATACATTTCTCATCTCTCCCTCCTCTGTGTATTCATTGCTCTTCTCTCCCTCCTCTGTGTATTCATTCCTCTTCTCTCCCTCCTCTGTATATTCATTGCTCTTCTCTCTCACTCCTACTCCAGCGCACACACACACAAACACAATATTGACAACTTACCTTATTCCCTCTGCGCGCGATGTCTTCAGCACTTTGGATCCTCCTGAACGTCCATCCCTCCGCCTATCTGTGAGGACCTAGCTATCACATGGGATGTGCACCACATGACAGATGCCGTCCCATGTGATAGCTAGGTCCTCACAGATAGGCGGAGGGACGGACGATCAGGAGGAACTGCAGCCTGGCCGGGACTCGCTTCTCCACGCTGAAATTGTACGTTTTTTTCTTTCTTGCCAGCAGTATTCGCTCCATAAGACGCACACACTTTTTCCCCTACTTTTTTTGGGGAAAAAGTGCGTCTTATGGAGCGAAAAATACGGTAACCAAAACTGTTGCTGCTTTAACTAACATTGTGGAAGATAGCTACATGCAATATAACAGTAAGCCTCAGTGTGTTGGGTGAATGATTGATATGAGACAGACTACCAGTATAAGGTGTATATGGTTGTTACAACATATGAAGCATATGTGAGACCACTCTGCACTATACTAGCTAGCTTAACTGAAAAACAACAACTGTAATAAACTAGAACATAAATTGAGGCAAAGCAGCATTGTGAAGATCAGCTTGTTATAAATGGAGAATACATTACTATTATTTTTATGTATAAATTAAACATTTCCATACCTTTAAGCATACATCTGATTTTATATTAGCTGTTCAAATTAGCATCTCCTTTTCAAAAACCTCCCTGGAGGGTAGACAAGTATGGCTGCCAATCACATACACAAACTCAGGCAGCATGTCATGTGAAAGCAGAAGGAGGAAAGGAGGATTTTACATTCTAGAAAGAGCTCAGTATATCATGTGCCATATGACAGTGGCTGCCATGGTAGTTACAAGACACTGTAGAATTATAAAAATCATTAATGGCAGCCTGAAGAAATAAACCAAGGAAAATATGTTTATCAGCAAGATTCTTCCTATAGGCGGACAATGCTTTATGTAAAGAAAAAACAAAAAAAAACAACATTTTTCTCATGAGATTGTGGTTTAAGTTCTATTGATAACTTGCCCAACAACTAGATATGCATAGTGAGCAGTGAAACCATAAGTAATAGAGATGTGAAATAAAAAAAACAACGTTAAAATGCATGTTTTACGCCTCTTAACAAGCATTAGAAAAAAAATAAAAAAAAAATAGAATAAATCGGGACATACAGAACAAAATCAGATTCCAAGTACACTAAATATTTTGTACAATTGCTTTTGCTCCAACCTCAAAGTAACTTCTACATATATATTTTTTCTATACAGGCTGCATTTTGCATTGATGATGATCTCATAATTGCAGGATGAAAGAGGCTTTTACGACAAAATAGAACACCAAAAATTGGCTTTGAAGTCCTGCCCTAACTGATTGTTGAGAGATTCTATTTAAGTCAATGAGTTCATTGGCATAGTTCAGTACGTAAAAATATGAGAAAAGAAAAAAGTAGCAATGTAGGGAGAAATTACTAGTAAGAAGAATGTTGTTAAGTAGTATGTTTCTCAACTCTTATAAAACAGCCAAGCATAATCATGCACTTCAAGACAAAATATTTAGTGTATTTAGTTTGTAATGTATTAAAGGGAACAAGCAATGCATTGATTGACATCACAAATGCCGTTTAGTATCATTAGTGATGCAGCAACAGGTCACCTATCGAAATAATCTTATCTGATCATGAAAATTGAGAATTATACTCACCGTTAATTTCCTTTCCTTGAAATACTCCATGGCAGCCCTTACAATGGGTTAAAACCCTGATCAGCTTAGTGTAGATAGGAAAAATCCGCCCCACCTGAACTAAATAGTCTTTTGTAAGTTCCCAAGATGTCCTTAAAACATAACCATTAGAATAAGGGTAGGAAAACATAGGGCTGCCATGGAGTATTTCAAGGAAAGGAAATTAACGGTGAGTATAATTCTCAATTTTCCTTTACCTACTCCATGGCAGCACTTACAATGGGATATACCAAAGCAGTACAACAGTCAGGAGGGCAATAAAAACCAACACATTAATAACAGCCAAACAAAAAATATTTATTTACACCGTTTGCTGGAGAATTTTTCTCCAAAACCGTGTCTCCGTAGAGGCAGATACGTCAAGCAGATAATGCTTAAAAAAAGTGTACATCGACAACCATCCGGCTGCCTTACAGATGTCGGTTGCAGATGCCTGGCTTCTATGCGCCCAGGAGGTCGCCACTGCCCTCGTTGAATGCGCCTTCAGTATTTTAGGCACTTCACACCCTGTCCCACTGCAGACCTGTGCAATCACTTCTCTAATCCACTTCGCCAATGTGGTTTTGGATGGGGCATGTCTTTTGCGAGGACCTTCAGGAAGTATAAATAGTTGCTTTGTCTTCCTAAGATTTTCCGCCTTGACAATGTAAGTAGATCTAGCTCTCACCACATCCAAAGTATGAAGCGGTCTCTCTTCATGGGATGAGGGTAGAGAGATGGCAGTACCAATTTTTGATTGATGTGGAAGGAGGAGACAACCTTGGGTATATACTCTGGTTTCGTCCTTAAGATTACTCTATCTTCGTAAACGTTCAGAAAGGGTTCTTCACACCATAACGCATGTATGTCCCCTATTAGACGACCCAAAGTGATTGCCACTAGAATAAGCCCTTTCAAAATGAGTCATTTGAGAGAAATATCCTGCAATGGTTCAAAAGGGTCCGAGGTTAAGGCGTCTAGGACAATATTAAGGTCCCAAGGCGCTAAACATTGTTTCACTTTTGGTCGTAACCTCTTCGGTGCCTGAAACAATTGAAAGACCAGATTCTGAGATGACAGCTTGGTATCAATAAGGATGTTAAGAACAGATATTTGCACCTTTAATGTAGATGGTGCTAGTCTTTTAACAAAGCCAACCTTAGGAAACTAACATCTGGGACACTGGCGGACATGGGATCCATGTTCCCCGTCCAACAAATTAATTTTTTTCAAATTCTGTAATAAATTCTTTTCCTTTGCCTGAATTAGAATGTCTATTACTTCGTCTGAGACACCTTTTGAATTTCAAAAGCCGCCGCTCAGTCTCCATGCCATCAAACCAAGGGAGTCCGGGTTTGATGCAGAACTGGACCCTGATGTATGAGGTCTGGTCTGACCGGCAACAGCCATGGTTGCTCCCGCAGCATCCTCCATGCTAGCATGAACCAAGGGCGACACGACCATGCCGGTAGGACAGCTATCACCTCCACATTTTCCTTCCTTATCTTCCCGAGTACTTGAAGGATGACTGGAAAGGGAGGGAACACGTACCCCAGCTTGAAGCTCCACTGCATCTATCCCTAGGGCCCTGTTGTCTCTGTGACGAGAGTAGAATAGGGGAACCTTGGCAATGCTCCCTGTGGCCATATTTCTGGCATTCCAAACCTGTGTCGTATGAGCTGGAAGACTTCTTTGTGCAACTCCCAATCTCCCGGATGGACTTGGTGTCTGCTTAGTCTGCCACTACATTGTCCTTGCCTGCCACGTGGAGGGCCCAGAGACTCTTCAGATTTGTTTCTGCCCATGTCATTACCGTGGTTACCTTGGCCAGCATTGCTCTGCTCTTGGTACCACCCTGCTTGTTTATAAACACTACAGTCCTGTTGTCGGAGAATACTCGCAGATGTTTGGACCGTAGATAGCACTGGAAGTACTGGACTGCACGCCAGACCGCTCTCAGCTCCATGATATTCCCCTGGACAAGTCTCTCATCATCTCGCCAAGTGCCCTGCGTGACCATCCCCTGCATGAGAGCACCACACTCTACTGAACTGGAGTCTGTGGTAAGAACACACCAGTCTGGAATCTAGAGAGTCATCCCTTGCTTCCTCAAGCCTTTGAGCTGCCACCAATTCAGGGACTGTCTCGCCGACCTTGAGAGGTTGAGTTTGGAATCTAGAGACCCCGCTGTACGATCCCATTCTGCAAAGAGGTTTGATTGAAGGTCTCTCATATGCCATCTTGCCCATGGAAGGATTCCTATTGTTGAGGAAAACATTCCTAGGAGGTGGAGCCAGGTTCGTGCTGAAACCCAAGGTTGAGTCTAGACCTGATGCGCCAGCGACTGGATTTTGTCCAATATTTCCTGAGAGAGACAGACCTTGTCCGTTCTTGTATTTATTTGCACCCCTAGGAACACAAGCTGTTGTGAGGGTATCAAATGGCTTTTTGACACATTAACCAACCATGCTGTTGCAGAAAACGGATTACTTGGGATGTAGCCTCTATGGCCACTTCATTTGACTTCGCCGAAATCAGAACATCGTCCAGATATGGCCACCAAGCCATTCCTCTCTCCCTGAGTGCTGCTATGAGAACTATGAGGGCCTTGGTAAACGTTCTTGGAGATGTGGAGAGGCCAAATGTAGGGCAAGTAAACTGGAAGTGGCGTCCTTTAATGCAGAACCTTAGGAATTGTTGGTGATGGATCATAATAGGGATATGAAAATATGCATCCTTTAGGTCTATTACCGTCAGAAAATCTCCTGTTTCTACCGCCTTGAGGTTTGAGTTGATATACTCCATCCAAAAAGGTTTTGCTTGTACATAGCAATTCAGAGCTCGTAAATCTAATATTCTTCTGAAGGCACCTGATGTGGTTCTATTCCAAACTATTTCTGGTCCAGAAAACACTTTTTCCTGATTTGCCGGCACCTCCACAATAGCTTTTGTTTCCACCAGACTTTTCAGGCAGTCTTCCAATGCTCGCTGTTCTAAGAAGGACGTGGGACTTCTTGACTGGACAAACATATTTCCTTTTGGTCAGGTATGAAATTCTATGGCATATCCACTGGTGACTATCTCCTGGACCGACTTGTCTTGCGTGGTCCGATTCCAAAATTCTGCCCTGACATAATCAAAGTGTGTCCATAGCACGATAACGATTTCCACCTGTCTTCTGCTCCTGACAGGTGGTTTGGTGAATGGGGAAGCCAGCACTGCACGGCATCCCGCACAGTGCACTGCGCATGTGCCCACTATACGCACGCACTTGTACTGTGCCACTGTGCACACGCCCGCCTTGGGCACCATCGGCAGTACTGCTGATGACTCCCAAACAGCCAAAAGGTGAAGGGAACGATCCTTTCCAGGCACAGTTCCCGCTGAACTGCCACACAATCAACCACTTGAGGAAAGCCAAACCCTCTGGTAAGCCCTCTAGCACAAAAACAAACAAACCAAAAAAATGCTACTCTGCACTACCCTGTCTTACGCACACAGACAGGAAAGAAAGGTGCGGAGGAGGAGGAGCTGCCTTATAAATGGTTCAGGGTGGGCGAATTTTTCCTGTCTACACTAAGCTGATCAGGGTATTAACCCATTGTAAGGGCTGCCATGGAGTAGGGAAAGGAATGGTTAATAGTAAACTGAAAAATTTATGTATTTAGAGGTGTTAACAAATATGATAGTAAAAAGATATCCTCCATTATTTTTCCCCCCAAGGTGATTAATCACATGCAAAAAAACACTTTTGTGCCTAGAAAACTTCAGATAATTTATCCAGTTGACTGTCCATTAAAATGACATTTTAGTCCCCCTCCTTCCTATTTGTGATAGAGGCCAGAATCAGATCTTCCTATGATCATAATGTATTTATTGGTTGATTTGTTTTGTCTTTACTTACTACACTATGGGCTCTATATATATTCCTGTTCCATGGGAGTACTTCACTGTCACAGAAGTGTCTGTTATGCAGAACAATCTAACTAGACTAATATCACTCAACAGTAGGCCATTGCTGAGTAAATAAAGCCGATAGATAGCATGTCATAATGATAAATATGTATGTATGGGGTCAATAGATTTAATGGAAGCAACTTATGTAAAATTGGTTCATTACCAGGACAAATTTTATGATTTGGTAACCTGCCAGTTTCAAGAATTTTTTATTTCTTTGTAATAAGTTACAAGTTAATTTACCTTGGCTATGGTAATAACTATGCTACTTACACATGGAATAAATGGAATACAATTCATCGCCATCATTCATTTATAAGGCGCCACAGATTCTACAGTGCCATACAGACAACAAAACATAAAATATAAGTACATTTTGGAGCAAGAGAACAAGCAATAGAAGACAAAAGTGAGAACATGGAGACAATGGGGGTGATAGTAAAGAGTGGAATAGACAAGTGGAGTATATGGAGGGAGTTGTCTTAAGATGGAGTAGGGTATGTGAGGGAGCAGTTGAAAGACTGGAGGTTGGGGGCTAGTCTAGTCTGATGGGGCAGGGAGTTCCAGGGGGGTAGGGAAAAGTGTGGGCTAAGTCCTGCAGGCGAAGGTGCGAGGTGGTTACAAGAGAGGTGAGGTGAAGGTTATCGGCAGGACAGAGCGAATGTGTGGAGGAATATTTTGTGGCAATGAAGGGCTTTGCAGAGAGGCACCGAGGAAGAGGTACGTCAGGAAACAAAGATTAGACTTGATGCTGAATTCAGAAAGACTGTAGGCGGGACAGATGCTTCTAAGGCAGGTCAAAGAAGCAGCAATTGCAATAATGAAAATGGGAGAAGACAAGTGTGACGACAATGGTGTTTGTGATATCCAGGGAGAGGAAAGATTGAATCTTGGAAATGTTGCGAAGATGAAAGTGATAGAGGGGGACTGAATCTGGGGTGTGAAAGTTGAGGAAGAAGTCAATGATGACCCCTAAGCAGAATGCATGGGTAACAGAGGTGAGAGTCATGTTATCAACTTTGAGACAAATGAAAGGAAGGGATGTGCTATTGGGCAGTGATAAAAATTACAATCTCAGTTTAGTATATGGTTAGCTTAAGGAAGCATTCAGCCACCCAAGTGGAAATGGCAGAGAGGCTGTCATACAGGAGAGGCGAGAAAGGGAGAGGTCAGCGGAGGAAAGATATATTAGAGTGTTATCATCATACAGGTGATACTGGAGGCCGAAGAAGTGAATGTTGTCCAAGAGATGATTTGTAAAGATAGGAAATTAAATGGACCAAGAACAGAGCCTTGGGGGACACAAAAAGATAGACACATTGAAGGAGCAATCAGAGGTAGGAGGTAAGCCCAAAAAGGACAGTGCCACAATGGCCAAGGGAATGAAGAGAGTTGAGGAGAGGGTGGTCAACTGTGTTGAAAGACTGCTTTTCAGGCAGGTCAAGGAACAAGAGCAGGGGAGAAGTGGTCCTTTCCCTACAAATGGGAAAAATCGAGATGAAAAGTCCCTAGTTAGCCCACAACTTGAATATAGGGTACCAGTTTTAGGCACTTCACCATAAGGAGAGTTCAAAAGGATTCAGAGGCAGGTAACCTCATTATTAAAGGGAATGGAAGGACTAAATTACAAAAAGTGGTTAGAAAAAAGGTTTGCTTGTTAAATAAGGCAACCTAATTTTTAATGTATAATTTTTAATATAAAAGCTAACAAATAACTAAATGGTTTCATAAAATTATACAGCTTGGGGGAAAGAATATTGCAAAATCAAAATTTTCACTCAATACAATCAATTTTCATCACACAGTTGTAGTAATTTAGCTAAAAGTTTTCACCCTATGCTAACTACCGATATAACATTTTTATACGAATATTCACAATACAATACACAGCTAATGTTTTGAAACTTAAACATTTGCCATAGACATTAAGCTTGAAAATAATAAAAAAAAAAAAAACAATCTTCCAAATTACAAAACTAGGGCCACCACAGTACTTAAATAGTTGCCAATTTAGTGTAATTCAACAATGAATTAATAAAACTACATTAGCCCTTTATTGCTGTGAAAGGTGGTTGCCGTCAACAGGTTACAAGATACTGTGGTGACTAATGTGTGCCAATACTTAAAGAAAGGAGTATTAAGCCACTGGCTTTTCAATATTGGTGCCAGTAGCAAAATGTCTACATAAAACATTTTATGAGCATAACAAAAGTATTTAAGACAGGGATCGGCAACCTTTGGCATTCGAGTTATTGATGACCAGCATCCAGCAAAGAGTCATAGAAAATGTAGTTTAGCAATAGCAAGAACACTGAAAATTGCCCATCCCTGATTTATAATAAGACAAGTCTACAAGTACAGAACAAAGAAAATGTAAAAAAGAACAAATGGCATTCAGATACTAGTGATACTACTTCCAGGCAATGCATGCTTCAAAAACATGAAGGAATCTTCCCAAAACAGGACACTAAAGACAAAGCAAAGACAGCACATCTACCACTACAGAGAAAATGTGAAGTTACTGAAGAGTTATAAGCGAGGAGAAGGAGGGAAAAATAGACAGATGGCTGAAGAGAGAAAGAAAATACACAACATACCAAATCTAGAACAGAGATTGCGGGCATAGCAGTCTGCTGCAGATAGCAAAGAGGAGAGGGGGAAAAAGAAGCTAAGTGAAAAAAAACCCCAAAAACATTAAACTGGTATTTTCATAAAGCAATTCCTCTTGTCTGTTGTTCCAGCCATTTGTTTTCCCATGTACCTAAGAGGCAAATTAAAGAAAAAATGCAGGACGATGCGCACTTGAAATGCATAGGGTAAAGGGTGACAGAAGATTGTATAACAGTAATTATGAAGGGAGATAATTTGCAAGAAAGATACTTGCTTCATTGAACATTTTATGGTGGCCACACACAGGTGATTTTCCCGGAAATGTAATCATTTAAATATCACTGCACATGAGGGTTAATGAATATTCAAGAATAATTAAATCAAAAAGACAAATGGTTCTGAAAAAATGTTTTCTGTATTTTGGCCCACTGACCCAAATGTAATACTAATTAACCATTTTACTGTCAATTTTGCTGTTCTTTACTTGGATGCAGAACGAATTGTTCATCAGGAAAACTGCAAAATTGCAGTGTGTGGCCAGCATTATTATAAAGGTCAGCAGCAAATATAATGCAACTTGGCTATCTGGTTCTCCTGCTATTAACCATAAAAAACAAACTAAAAGATAACAGGTTACAGATATGGATCGGGATGTAAAAGGCAATAACAAGTTAGTAGAATTTAAAGGAGAAGGCTGTGCAAATTTTGTTTTTGCACCCAAATATTCCTCTGCTATCTATCAGAACCAGATAGGTTCCCACCGGGGCATTATATAATCAGGCTGTGCTGTTTGTCCAAATCAGCTTTCCGTGCCAGCTTCCCTCAAGTACCATCCAAATACTTAACTCTCTAGGCAATGATATGCGAAGAAAGCAGAAAGGCAGGGTTGTGGGTGGGATGGCCACGCCGACTGTATATTTGAGATCCTGCAGGAAAGACCACCAAGGTTCTGCTACTTGGGTGCCAGATGTATACTTGAACTAAAAAATAAATCAATGTACTCACTAGGGTAATCAGGCAAACATAATTTTAACATATTAACCTAGGATGTATTTCAGTGCCAGCTGGCTAAATCAAGGTCAAAATAAAACAGCATCCAAAGTTAAGCTTGTTAGCCAATCTTGTAAAACTTACTCATATTAAAATGTTTGCAGAAACAATCTGAGGCTTTCTATGACAAGGGTAAAATAAAGTAAAAAATAGTGTAGAACACCATATATGACTAGAGTAAACGTAAATGCAATGACTTGATAATGCAAACTCTATATGACAGGGCTCTACTACTACCTTTTTTAATCAAACTATAGTTTAGGAATATTTTCAAAAGTAAAACTGTAAGAGATCAGTATCTAAGGTGACACACCAGAGATACAATTCACAAAGTTTCTATACAACTGCAAGACAAACAAGAATAAAAAGAGAAGCAGAGCGCTTTAAAGAGATAAATATTCTACAATATAAAAGGAAAAATAATTTCATAGAATATGTGGTTTAAAGAGTCTAGTAAAGGGAAAATCACTCAATTTCTGAATATTACAAGCTCGAGTGATAGTCCCAAACTATTTTTTTGTACTACGCCTAACTGGAAATTCAATTTTATGACACACTTGTGATAAAATTATGATAAATGAAAGAGTAATCATAATAAAGTATTATAAATAGGTACATTTTAAATTAACATATATTTTCCATATCAGCCTGTTGCATATTTACAAAATACCTTCCACCTGTCACATCAAATTCTAGCTTGTGATACACAAATGAGTTTCAAAACACTGGTTGGGAATCCCTGCATGTCCAGTTTACCTGGAGAACGAATTTTATCGAAATATAGTACTGGGCAACCGTGAAAATGCAGCAGTATATACTGTTAATGGTTTCTCCACCAGAAGATGTAAAATTGCAATTAGCATTCATTGAAAGAAATCCTTTGTTTTCAATTTTATCCTAAGCATCTAAATCATTGACTTATTAGGGAAAGCAGACAAACTCACACAGTTGCTATATCTGCAGGAAGAACTAAGTTCATTTAAGACCAAGTAAAGCTGTTAATTGACAATTGTCAAATACGGTTTTATTAAGCTGAATAATAAATATTATACTGAACTAAAATATTCATGACTATATTCTTCAGCAGGCTGTGCTATCAGAGGGTGAATGCTTCTCTTACAGAGCAGAAAGACAGTGTCTAACATCTTTGCAGACATGCCCTGTGAAAATTGGTGGATTGATAGATTCATATATATGGGTATGACCAGTAATATTACAGCAGTTCAAATGAGTACAATTTTAGCTTTTTGACATTTACCCAGACTGGAAAGAGTAACATCTGTTTGTAAAAGAATGGGCCAGTAATATTTTACTTTTTAACAAAGCTGCATCAGAATGCCTGGTTAACACTGAATAATGTATCATTAATGGTTCATGTCTGAAAAAGTCAGTGTTGGAGTTTAGGGGTCCATTAAGTCATCAAGCAATAATGCAACAACATTTTAATGTATATCTTACCTTAAAAAACAGCTAATAAAGACTCTGCCCCACAACACTAGTTCATACTACAAGAAAAAAATAAATTGCAATTACCCTTGCTTTTCTTTCGGTTTCCAGGCGCATAATAAGCATAGTGTCTACATCGTCATCTTCTTCATCCTCATCCTCATCTTCGTCCTTTTGTTTGGACTCTTGGAGTCGTGTCTGGAACTGCCATTCAAGCATTAATTTGCGTAGTCTGTCACTCTCTTCAGCAGTTCTGTCAGCTTTGTTCTGTAGGTCATTGATCTCCTTGCTCAGCATGTCTACTATGTGCATTTGCTGCTGCTTTTCTAACTTTTCCTTGGCATCCCGCTTCCATGGGTCTGGAGAAAGGCTGTCACTGGAGGAAAGTTCTTCTTTGCTGATTGTAATATACTGAAGGTCCCGTCTCTCAATTGTGCGTGGCTGTTGTTGAGGTTGCAGCTCCCGGATCACTGTTTCTTGTGGACGGGGAAGAGTTGCAGGTTTCTCTGGTCTTGTTTGTGGTATATTTGGAGGTGGTACTACTACCTGAGGCTGTGGAATCAAAGGCTGTGGAGGAGCAGGAGGCTGGGGCCGTATTTGCCCAAGTTTTCGTTCTTGCTCTCGCTTTTTTCTATCTCTCTCTTCGTCCAAGCGGGCTTTCTCCTTCTCATACCATCGTTGATGTTCTTCCCTCTTTTTCCTCTCTATTACAGCTGCTTGAGAGTTCAAATGGGGACCCAATTGACTTTGTGCTGGTGGGGGTGGAAGTGGTAACTCAACAGGGACTCCCTCAAATTCTCCTCCATAGTGTACTGGTGGAGGAGGTGGTGGAGGTGGAAGGTCTGTTCTAATAGGCTGCGACACAAGTGGTGTAGGTTGAGATGCAATTGGTGTTTTCCAACGCCCAGGCCCTGTTTTGTGTAATGAGGAAGCAGAAGAATAAGCTTTATTAGAATTATTTAAATGTTCTTGGTTGGATGTACTAAATTCCACAGAAGAGCTTTGGTTCATCCAACCATCTTTACCATCCAGCTTTCTGTCTAAATACTCCACATCTTTATGCATCACCGGCTCTAGACGACCTCGTTCTGATGGAAATCCCTGGTCATCCTGCAACTCCTCCTGGGAATGAGCAATTCGCTGTTAAGACAAAAAAAAAAAAAAAAGTACTATGAAGGAGTATTTTTATTTGTTCTGGCATATTGTTACAGTGCAAAAATTAGGTTTAGTGGACTACAAACATACCAATCTAGTCACCATCTGAGCTGCAGAAAAAAAGCTCTTATTGAGATGTACACATGCTAATAAAAAAAATGAATATTTTTTAACTTTAAAAAAAAAAAAAAAAAAAAAAAAAAGGAACATTAATATTTAATTTCTGTAAAGTCAGAGGAGACAGCTTCCAGCTTCATTGATTGACTCAATCAAGTCCCCAATAAAAGCGGGGAAAGTTACCATTCCTACGGGCAGGGACATTCAATTAGCAGCGAGGTGCCGCTGGACATCATCTTGATGTTCGGCCAATATGGTACAGAAATCTCCACTCATTTTCCCCTCGCATGTCTATGGGATGCGGGGTCAAATGAGAGGAGATTTTAGTAAAAAACTCGAATGTGATACGTCTCTGAGGACTGTTGCAGAGACACATCGTGTCACCTCCCGCTGAATTAAATCTGGCCCATAGAGCCAAAATCTGCTTACTTGGACTGAAGTACTGCTGGAGTGGTTGCTTCCTATTTGGACATGGACATTCTCTTCATAATCTGGCCACTGGCTTTGCACAGGTGCCATGCGTTCTTGAGATTTGGGGGTTGGAAAGGTAAAATATTCTCTGGTATATGTCTGTGTGGGAATAGGATAGGCCTCTGGTCTTGCTGGGGGTGGTGGTTCCTGGAACAAACAAATTTTGATTAACAAAAAAAAACAAAAAACACAAAAACAAAAAAAACCCACAACAGGTAATGTAAACAAATTTATAAGAAAATAAATATATAAAAACTATTAATATATATTTGGAGTGTATAATATCTCACACAAATATTCCTTAATTCACTGTTTAATTTAAAGCCTCTGGACAATAATTCGGACTCTATGGGGGGTATTCAATTGTTAGTGAGACCGCTAAAATACTCGCGCTCCAAAAATATTACCGTTAATACGGAAATATCTCGCTGAATTTCAGCTTGCAGCTCCCTGAGCTGTAATCCAGCGAGTAAATTACCGTATTAACGGTATTTACGCGCAGGGTTACCGTATTAACAGTAATATTCTTTGAGCGCAAGTATTTTAGCGATCTCGCCAACAATTGAATACCCCCCTAAAATACAATGTAAAAAATGCACCCTAGCTGTTGAGCTGTTAAGAAAATTCCTTTGATCCTATATTGCATAAAGACAAATTGGCAATCCTTGCCATATACAAGTGATGAATAACATTAAGAACAACATTTCCTTCACAAAATAAGCTAAGAGCAGGTAATCATAGATGAGAATTATTTAAGATTCCCTTTAAATTGCACTACCACCTAGTAAAAGATTACACTAAGGTGCCGGCTCCCTAAGCACCATTGCTGCTCTGCATTTCAGAAAAACACCTGGCCCCCAGGACTTCAGCTAGGAGTAGAGGCACTTTCGTAAAATTATTTATGTAGATGGTAGTGCAACTTTAGGAACTGTTAAAATATATTATATATAATGTTATAAAATTAGCAAATATTGCACTTGAAGTATAAATCCTTTGAGAGCAGATCCTTTTCTATTTTTGTTTTTATGTATATTATACAACAGTGATATTTATGGTCTCTACTGCATATTGGCACTTCTAAAATCCAATGTATTCTGGATCTATTGACAGCTGAAACATTTTAGGTGAATATATTCACACTACACTTGATATATAGCATATGCCCTCCTGCAGACCATAAAGGATAGTTTGAATCACCTTGGAGTTCTGTGACAGGTATAAAATAAAGTTAGGTGACCTGGGTGACAAAAACTCCTTAGTCTATTTCCAAAATACTTATAATCCAGATTAGAAATTACACAAGACAAGAACTGAATGGTAATATAACACTACATAATAATTAGATTTTTTTCAAAAACTAGCAGTTAATAAATACAAATATAACTAACCTCAGCACACAAATTTCCAGTAGAGACTGATGTGATCTTCACTGTTGAGCTATTAGCATATGCTGTTTTTCCACCAGGACTTTGAGGTTGATCTAGAAAGATTTTTTTTAAATGTTTTGCATTTGTCGTTAAAATAAACAACTAAATAAAATTATTATTAGTATGATTAATGCTCAGCAATTACAGGTAGCACAAAAATGTACTAATTCCATGTGCATGAGCAGACAATCAGCATAGCAGTCATAACCATAATTCAGCGTGGAACATTACAGGTAGATAGACAAACATGAGACACAGCCTGTGAGAGCTTACACATTTGGACGCAAGTTACACAAGCCAATCTCTAAATTCTGAAGTGTAGCAGAAAGGGGAGTACCTCATCTGTGGCCAATAAGGTTTCTTTAATATTGGTTTGTATGACCACTACATTAACTCTTCCAGAAACCTACAGAACTGGAGCCATGAGTACAAACTCCAAATGTGTAGGTGCATAGATAAGGTGACACCTGCAACTGTCTGTGGTGGCTTTCCAATGTGCCCTTCACTATAAAAGTTTAAATTTCTACCTGTGGCTGTAATCCTTCTGGTTTCTATAGTAAACACTAGAGTAGTCACTGGCTCTATTCTTAAGGCTGTAAATGAGATTCCTAGAGAGGGTCCTGTATATCTACATAAAAAGGACTCCCAGCCAACAGGCAGGGCAAACAGATGCAAAAGTTTTGATTTTATAAAGCTTGTTGGGAAATGTAGCAGTATTTTATATAGTAAGACCCAATTAAATACTGACAACTACATCAACTGGATAATTGTAGCATAGCTTTATTAAGTGAACAAGATAAATAACAATACTTCTGTAAGATGTTAAAACAATTCCTCTAAGTTGTACAGCAGCGCAAAATATTTTGGGCCTCTGTGCATTTAAATCACATTGGGGACATACAATATGAAACCCTTAAATGGATCCTTCCCTACTCTCTCAGGTTGTCCAGGAAATTCCCTAATTTCGGGGAGTCTCCGGGATAAGCAGACATCCCATCCGGATCAGAACCACTTCACTGTTTACGATGGACACACCTGGACCCTGTACTTGCAACCTAGGGGTAAATGTATGAACCTCCGGATTCTTCAACTCCGGCGAGTTCAGCGTCTTCAGCGCTTAAATTTATTAAAGCGGCGCTGCCTTGTAAAGGGAAACTTCCCTTTACAAGGCAGCGCCGCTTTAAATTTAAGCGCTGAAGACGCTGAACTCGCCGGAGTTGAAGAATCCGGAGGTTCATACATTTACCCCCTAATCTCCTCTCCAGGATCTTCTGGATGGGGAGATTGTAAACGGTGGAAAGCATGCTTACAAGAAATGGAACAAATAGCAGAAGATGTACTAATCAATAAAAGTACTAGTATGAAAACTTGGCAAGTTTGTTCCAATTTAAGCTTACTTGCTACATTGGGACTGGAACGATGATCAGCACGATTCTTCATAAGCCTATCATCCCCAGGTAATTTCTTTGGTTCTGCGTATTCTGGCCAAGGCATTTGGGGGCTTTCAGGTGATCCATTCTGAGCAGTGTTATTGTAAAGCTCAAAACCTTCACTCTTTGGTCGAGGTTTCCCTGAGCCACGGCGATCTGAAACAAACATTAGTTTGCTGCATTTACACTAAACTTATAAGCAATATAATTCAAGAAATCTATGACAGAATATACATTGATAAACATTTAGAATTAAGTTGAAGGGCAGTGTAAAATATAAACTTTATCATTCTACCTTTGAAAAACACCAACAGTTTTCCCAGTGATCAATGGAAGTGATCCAGGAACAAAATCAATGTAGAGATTGAAGGTTAGATGATCCTGTTCACTAGCATTTATAACAAATGTTATCCTATCCTTTTGTGATATTGCCAATACTGCTCCCGGATGGCTTGTAATCGTCATCAGCTATTTATATAGTGCCACTAATTTTGCAGCGCAGTACAGAGAACTCAATGACATCAGTCGCTGCCCCATTGGATGATGACAAATGCAAAATGTATATTTTACACATTTACCTCACAACATACCTGCCACCATTCCTAATCGTGAAATCAAGAACATGCAAAATTTGGTCATGCCCATTTTAGGTGAGACTGTGCCTTCTTGCAATACCCCTTTCAGCCACTAAAAAAAAAAATCTGAAATATTGGTGTACCCAATATACATGTATATACCCTCAATAAGGATGTTCTTAATCCCTGACCGGCCTGTTGTATCAATATTACTTAAAACACACTGACAATGAGACATCATGAACCGGGCATCAGCACCATAGGTTAGATGTGATTTTTGCACAACTTAAAACACATTCATACTAACTACCATATATAAAATTGCTTATGTGCCTTTGTTTTTGTGACATTTAAAAGGCCAACCACCAAATTTTTATTCTTCCTTTGTATAGGTCTATTGAATAGTTGATAACTGTCCTTAATAGGGGCAGCCCATGGTTTCACAGATTGCACATGGAAATGTTTTGACCATCTGATAGATGCAATTCATGCTAGATATTCTCAAGGCTGTAGAAGTCAATATTTTTTGAAAGGAGAATTTAAAATGCAACAATCAAACTTTGTAAAAACATCATGATGGCAGGTTCACAGAGACAGCGTTGTGCACAACCTTTGTGTTTGGACTGGCTTACTAGTAAAGTGTCCCTGGAATACATTTCACAAATGTTGGCAATTATGCTATTGTGTATGTTCAGAAATAAATGTATTCTACTTCTGTTGCATCACACAACCTAGCTTTCACAAAGGTGTGACTACATCAAGGGAAACTAAACAATGTCATTGTTTTTCCCATTCTCAAAAGCTGTCCAGTCAGTTCCCCTCCTCACAATTGTTTTTATAGCTGTCTGAGTACAGTGGTGAAGTATAGGTGTTTTATTGTGGGTGGAACATTCGCTCTTGGCTTGTGGTTTTATGTTTTAAACTAAATATCAGTGTAAAAGACGACAAGCACAACATTTAAAAGTTGCGACAATAACTGGAATATTAAATATTGGAAGCAGATTTATTAAAGATCAAATTCACAACATGATAATATGAGAACTACTAACTGTGTAATTTATCATGGAAAAACAAAACTTGCTATAACAAAACTGTCCTTGATTGAACTGGTTATCTGTGAAATACCAGTGACCATATAATTGTAGGGAATTTTTTATAATGGCATGGGCTTGATAAAAAAAAAAAAAGTGAATTTAATGGAAAACAAGATCAGTCAAGTGCAAAAAATAGTTGTGTAGAGAAATTAATTTATTAAAACAAGGAACAATGGTATGCCATTATTTGGTGAGAATACACCATATATAGAGGTGAAAAAATCCTTGTTTACTGATCAGTTTAAAAACTAACTAAAATCTGTAATCTCTCGCTCTCTACTGGCATCTTTCCATCACTATACAAGCACGCAGTGATTACTTCTATTCTAAAAAACAAGATTCCGACCCAAACTCTCTCTCTCAAATTACCGTCCCATCTCTCAGCTACCGTGCCCCTCCAAGCTTCTAGAGAGACTTGCCTACACCTGCCTCACACTCTTCCTTTCCGCAAACATGTTGGATCCTCTTCAGTCTGGCTTTCGTTCTCAACACTCCACAGAGACTGCATTGACGACTAAGCATGTCAATGATCTGATCACTGCTAAAACTAAACGCCATTACTCTCTCCTAATCCTCCTGGATCTCTCTGCTGCATTTGACACCGTTGACCACTCTCTCCTCATACAAACGCTGCAATCCCTAGGTCTTCAAGACACTGTTCTATCCTGGTTCTCATCCTACCTTTCTCATCGCTCTTTCACTGTTAATTTCTCTGGGGCCACCTCTGCTCCGCTTCCCTTTTTAGTTGGAGTACCACAAGGCTCATTGCTAGGTCCTCTGCTGTTCTCCATCTATACTGCTTTTCTTGGAAATCTAATAAGTTCCTTTGGATTTCAGTATCATCTCTATGCGGATGATACCCAAATTTATCTATCCTCTCTTGATCTCTCGACATCTGTGTTGTCCTGTGTAACTGACTGTCTTTCTGCCATATCATTCTGGAAGTCCTCTCGCCAACTCAAACTTAATCTTTCTAAAACAGAGTTAATAATATTCCCACCCACCAACAAGAGCATACCTGACATTTCTATCTCTGTTGATAACATGACCATAAATCCCACCCCACAAGCTCGCTGTCTAGGTGTAATCCTTGACTCACACTTATCCTTTGTTCCCCACATTATCTATCATATCTAGATGTATGTAACATGATTTAGAGAACATTTCCAGAATTCGCACATATCTCACGCAAGACACTGCTAAAACCTTAATTCATGCACTTATCTCCCGCATTGACTATTGTAATTCTTCCCCAAAACACTCAAACCCCTACAATCTATTTTGCACGCTGCTGCAAGATTGATTTTCCTTGCAAATCGTTATTCCTCTGTTGAATCACTCTGTATGTCCTACACTGGCTGCCTGCTTTCTACGAAATCCAATATAAAATACTTTTACTAACCTACACGGCCATCAACAAAGCTGCACCAACATACATCTCCTCACTTGTCTCAAAATATCTCCCAACTCGGCAACTCCGTTCTGCACAAGATATGCGTCTCTCATCTACCCTCAATTACATCCTCTCATTCCCGGTTACAGGACTTTTTTCGGGCTGCACCCACTCTATGGAATTCTCTCCCTCGCACAATAAGACTCTCCTCTGGTCTACAAACTTTCAAGCGTTCTCTGAAAACCTACCTCTTCAGACAAGCTTATAATATTCCTTAACCACCCTCTTAACCTCACTACCTTACCCTATTACCCGTTACACAATTTCACACAAGACAACTACCCCCTGACCCACACTGTTGTGTGACAGGATCATTTAGCTTATGAGTCACTTTTACCTTTACAGCCTGGCTGGGCCGAAAAGGCAAAATGTAGACTTAGCCTTAGCCTCATGTTTCAAACTCCCATTGTCCCATAGATTGTAAGCTTGCGAGCAGGGCCTTCTCATCTCTGTCTGTTTTACCCAGTTAGTTTATTAGTTTACTATGATTGTCCCCAATTGTAAAGTGCTACGGCATATGTTGACGTTATATAAATAAATGATGAAGGATCTTTCTATTTACCTCTTTGCATCAAAGGAGATGGCTGATTTAGCAGTGTAGCCAGCCCGTGGTATATTGCTCCTTGTTTCGCTACTTCAAGCGTTACAACTGAACCTGTTCTTGTCATAAGTTCAGCAGCCCTGTTGAAAAAATGTGATGTTAATAAAACAGCAGCAAACACTGATTACATAATTTCTTTCTTCTCCTTGTTTTAGCAAGTGGCTAAATCCTAGCAAGTAGAACCAGGCACACACACCCAGAGGTAATTTCTCCTCCTATCACTGTCCCAAATTGCAG
Source organism: Mixophyes fleayi (assembly GCF_038048845.1). Taxonomy (NCBI): domain Eukaryota; kingdom Metazoa; phylum Chordata; class Amphibia; order Anura; family Limnodynastidae; genus Mixophyes; species Mixophyes fleayi. The sequence goes on along the minus strand of NC_134404.1, from coordinate 254,959,427 downwards.
CACACATGTGAGATTTGGAAAACATTATGCAATGGATTCAATAGTTATGGAAAATTGGGAAATTTTATTAAAAAATCGTTAAACACATTTTTAATTTTAGTAATGTGGAAAATGTACATTTTTGCATTAGAAGAGCATCTTTTCTTTATCAATATGCGTTTTGGTGCAGTAGCGGAGACAGAAAACAAAACCCCCGAAAAAAAACACGCTCCATAGAACAAATGACTGTCAATGGCAACAATTGCTTAAGTTGCCCTGGAAATCACTTTTCACACTTGTATAATGTATATACTCTTGCTCCTTGCCATCTGTTTTAGAGAAAGTCTTTAACTTTGCACATGTTGACATATCAATTGCTAAGATTCCACCCAAAAGTAGGACACTGCATACAAAACTATAAACGCTTTGTCTAATGTCCTACTTATTTCTTGGCTTTACTGTATGGTTCCTACATAATACTCTAGGGTGACTAAGACCAAAGAAAATGCAGTAAATTTAAGGCTAGGTACACACTACAAAATGTTTGCCCCGATCAGCATGCCGTGTCATGCATGCACATTATACAGGTTTTAAAAGATTTACCCTCAGATATGTACTCTTCATCTGTCATAACGGTCGGCTGAAATGATAACGACTCTGCAAACACTATGGTCATCCTGATCGTGAGTGCATACACACTGCAGGATTGGAAGGATGTCATTCCATAGCTGAACGAGAATTATAGTTCTGCTGAACAATCAAAGCAAACCATGGTCTGGGCTTTGGAATGACTATCGTTCATCATCTAAGGCTACGTACACACTACAGGTCTTTTAGACAATTATGGAGCCAAGCACCCGATAAACGACCGTTTGGGCCAATATCACATTAGTGCGTATATTTACACAATAAGCGAGAGTCGTTCGAAAGTACCAATTGCCATTTCATTTGATTGATTGTACGGTTTAAAAATCTCCTTCTAATCCTGCAGTGTGTATGCACTCACAATCGCCAAAGAGTTTACAAAGTCATAATCTTTTCAGCCTATGGATGTGACAGTTTTGACAGATAAAGAACAAAGATCTGAGAGTAAATCTTTTCAAACATGTATAGTTTGTACACATGCTTATTGGGATTTTTTTTCAGTCGTTCGTAAAAATCAAAATAACACAGCCTAAGTGTACACACTAATGCAATATCAGATTGAACGGTCATTTATCGGGTAATTGGTCCTATCATTGTCTGAAAACACTGAAGTGTATAGCGAGCTTAAATTACATGTGATTATTTGCGTTTTTTTGCTGCTGACCGTGATGTGAAACACTGGCTGAGTAACCAACAGTATTGTTTATTTTATTTTTTTTACATGAAATTGGATGTGAGCGGAGAGGAGTATTAATTTTTTTTTTAAGAGTTGCATAATTGGCAAGATGGTGAAAAGAGGATTTTTATACTTACGGTAAATCCGTTTCTCTGATTCCATCTGGGGGATACTGCTACCATGGATTGTGAGAGTAGAGGTGGCACTTAACAGGTTAACTTTGCTAATGAATCAAAACTGACAAAGCCCTACCCTCTGCAATCCCCTGTAGCCTCTCCAGTCCAAGTATAAAGCACCAAGAAAGACGAGTCAACCAACCAGAGACCAAACAGCAGAATAGCAGAAGGGAGGGCACACAGTGTCCCCAAGATGAAATCAGAGAAACAGATTTATCGTGAGTATAAAAATCCTCTTCTCTCTTTCAGATAGATAGAGTGATTTTTAAAGTCTATCTTGCGGTCAGTATTATCCTGTCCCTGGGATAGGGAGTGTGGTGTGGCGTGCCAAGTGTGCCACCGGTGAATCAACCATTGGAGCCTGTTCCTAACGGTTGAGGTCCTCCTCCTGTAATGAATATTTAGTTAGATAGCTTTGCAGAATAGTAAATTTCCGATCTGGTTGTTTCCAGGATGCGTCTGCTATTTCCTTCCGTTCCACTGATGGAGGAAAGCAGACCAAAATCTCTTTGAAAAAGATAGGAAACGTCCGATTTGATGTTCTAGTCTCTTCTAGCATGAAAAGATCTAATGTCTGACGAACTGCTACCACCAAGTCGTCAATACTTTGATATTTGTAAGACTCTTCTGGGTCTATGATCTGTGATCTGTGTAGAATCAGAGTCTTCTATCAGCGCACCCTCCTCTTCTGAAGATCCCTCCGAATCAGAGAGGGTCATAAGGGGGTTAGCGGATCGGTGTCGCTTATTTTTGGGTAAGGGTCTTGGCGCAACCAAGAACCGGTTTAACCAATCAAGTTCTCCAACTAGGGAAGCCGACTAAGCCGGTTTTCCTGTAAGAGGGTCTTGTAAGGGGAGGACAGATGGAGCATCAGCCTGTCCTAAGTTTGTGGACTCGCCGGTCCGCATAGTCCTTCCTGTTAAGAGGGGGTCAATTACTAGTGAGGTAGAGTGGAGAACCACCATAGCCACTGGAATCTCTGTTGGTTTAGAGAGCAGCTTTACCAAGGTCTCAACCCCGTTTCATGGCATTTGCCCATGCTGGCATTTCCACTATTGGCGGTGTGCTAACCTTAGCCTGCACGGCTAGGGTATACCAGCTACAGTCAGCACAAAGCACTCCCGGGTCCTGTAGTCCAATTGGTAACTTATCTTTACACTTGGAACACGTATAATATTTTGCCTGAGGTGCCTTTCCCCTATCAAACATTTTTTTAAGGGAACAGTATAACAGTAAAAGAATGAAATACAGGCACTCACTCACAAGCAAACAGAGATACTAACTAGTCTATGACAGAGTCAAAAATTAGTATCCCTGCTAAGGTTATGTTTTAAGCAATTAGTGTGACTGGATCACTATTAAATAACTTTTGGTAAAAATTTATTTAAAGCAAATAACGCATGGCACTTATTTATGTAATTGCACGTGCATTTATTTTTGATGTGGTGTATATTGTGAGATAAGAAATCGTTATCTTTGTTTTTTTTCTGTTTAACCTTGCTATAGGATATGCCTATATCTGATGTATATCTCTGATACAATGAGCCTGTGTTTGGTGTATTGTGATGTGGGGAAGTGGCTTGTTTTTTGTTTTTTTTTGTTCTGTGGAAATGTGTATTCAGCGACAGCCTAAAGTATTCATGCCAGTCAGACCTTTTGACTTGCTAGTGAGTCTCCTGCCACTAAAATAAGATCCAGGAAATCACAGCAAGGTTTTTAAGAATTTCATAGAGAAGTATAAATATTAGTGGCTTTGCAATGCATGTAAATCCATGTTTGTGTAAATAGAGTACATCCTGATTCTAAAAATAGACTATTTCGGAACTGTATAAAAGGTGAGCTGTGTGAGCATGTAATGTATCATTCTGATGTTCCATCTGACCTGACCACTGATACCTTAAACTACTTCAATATTGCTGTAATCCTGTGACCTGCTGATTAGACCCTAAATCTAATACGTTCTCCGGCTGTCTGAGGTTTGGACCAAAGCTTTTCCAGTACCACCGCTCTGCCTGCTAACTGCAGCTCTGGTCAGTGTGATAGGCCAGGGAGGATCCATCCACAGCAACCCAGATCCATAGTAAGAGGTCCGGAGTTAGCCGCCCAAGTGTACCAGCACAGGAGTACACTAGCAGTGACAGTTACCCAGAAGGAACGTAGTTCTGAGCGCCATAAAGGAGCTCAGTGGTGGTATTGTAAGCCCCTTCTACTGCGGCAAGAGGGCGCATTTGGGATAACGAAAGGGAACAGTGGCAAAGTAAGCTCAGCCGGTTCCCAGCAACAACAGACAGGGTGGCATATGCGGTCCATCCTGTCACATTTCGTATTCTATATTTAAATAAAAATGCTATTGCAACAATAATTTAATTTCAATATACCCCTATCTATGTTACAGAGATATAAGTAAAGTGGTACTTAGCCTTCCAATCAGGCTAAAATGTCTTTTGGAGCAGGAGAGGTCTGTCAGCAACTCAGTGTCCCTGAGAAATGGCTGCTCCTTTTTTTCCCAGGCAGTTGTTTGGCGCCCTTGGAATAGTTCAGTTGCTTCAGACTGCAGGGAGGGACTCCGTCTTCTTAGTACCCTCCGACCTGCACCCTTTTCCTGCTCCATGAGTTTTCTGCTGGCAAAATGTGATCTGCTGCATCTATAATATGCAGCAGTCGCTTGTAATAGATTCCTGGTGGCAGTTTCTCCGGTGGAATAAGTGCTCTCCCCAACTTTGCTGAGAAGGGGACTTGGTACATTTCAATATTGCGGCCCCCAGCGTTCGGATTACTGGCGCTCTTTAACGTTTCTTGGCAGCGCCAGTATATCGGTCCTGGATCAGTGCGGCAGCGGCTAAAAGCCGCTCGTCAGCACTGAGTGTTAAAGAGTAAAAATAAAAAAATAAAGTAAAACTTCCGATGTTAGTGAGAGCCGTCCGGCTTTCACTGTCTGAATAAGTGTGCTCTGTACAGCTAACAGAGCACACTGCTGCTACTGCAAAAAAAAAAGTTAAAATAAAGTAAAAAAATGAAAAGCATTTCTTCCTGTCATTAAAGTAAACCTAACTCCCTTGGGCACTTAACAGGTTAACTTTGTTAATATATCAAAGCTGACAAACCCCTCCGCTCTGCATCTTCAGTCTTAGTTAAGTGCCAAACTCCACTTCCACTCTCACAACCCATGATAGTAGTCCCCAGTTTTTTTTTATTTAACATACATTATTAAATGTATACACTGATGTTTTTTATTCAATTAATACAACCTTTTTTTATGTGGTTCTCATTGTGGAGAGTGCATAAATCACATGCATTTTGAATAGGATTTGTATAAAAGGGGTCAGATTTAGAGTTTATAGTAAAATTGCAGCAAAAATACGTCTGTTACATCTTGAGATATGTGTAAGACAAAATCATATGCATCACAAAGGGTTGTGATTATCTTATGTCTGCATGCCTTTATTGTACTGTGTTCAACTCCTACATCAGGCACAAGTATTGTTTGCATGAAATTTGGTTTGCATAGCTCTGTGGAAGTCTCTTAAAACTGCCACATGTTGGAAGTAACTTCATGCAGATTAATCAATTAATTATCAGATTAAAGGTGGTATTAAAAACTACTGAGAAAATGTTCCCCTGAAAAGCTTCACAAAATTTGAGAATTTTACCAACATTACCTCTCTTGAGACAGCCCCACCAAACTTCGTCCATCCACACTAAGGAGCTGGTCTCCTGCAGCTAGACGCCCATCCTAACATTTTCAACAAATGTAAAAAAGAAAAAAAAAAAAGAAAAAAAACACAACAATTTTAACAATGTAAACAATGTACCCAGAATCCACAAACCCAAACCACTGTTCTCATGTTTTTTTTCCTACTTAAAACATTGTATCTCATGTTTGTCCAAATTCTAGATTCAGACAGAATTGAACAAACTATTGGGTATAGAGCCATAAACACTATAAAGGTTTAACATAATTTGACATTAAAGAGGCAAGCAATTTTGCTTGTTAAAATTATTTAATTTTATTTAAGACATGCCCACATATCTATTTAGCCCTGCTTTTAACTACTCTAGATTCCTGCCTCCTCCACGTATTTCAGTGGATTCCAACAACTAATGCAAGTACCCACACACATTCATGAAGATTCCTGCACTGCAATACAAATGCTAAAATGGGATACGTTTCTGAAATAAACATGTGAAATCTACATCTTAATCTTCTATCAAAAACTGTTATAATTCAGTTATAAATAAAATTACAAATATCTACACACCACTTCTGCAGCACCTCCTTTCACAACAGACTTTACGTAAATGCCGAGTTTTTCTTGTCCAGCACCCTGCAGAAATACAAAGATTTTAGTTTCTAAAATGTATTTCAAAACAAAATAGCTCTATAAATCTCAGCATGTCTATACTATGAACATTTGAAGTGTTTAGATCAATACAATTACTACTTTAAAAAAAAAATATATATTTCTACAGTGCACACTAAGCAAGTGAAAACAACTGTTATTGCACAAGCTATATAATACTGTACATTTTGATCTGTAATGAGCTACTGTAGATACTGAATATAGACAACTGGAAAGGCAACAAAATATTTTATAGTCATCTGTCCATAGCCTTGGAGCATTACTTTTAGGGTTTTTAACCCCCAGCTCTCCAAACCTGGAAGAGCCTTATTTCCACTCAGCCAACTCACCCAATTTCTACAGAATACGATAGCATTCCCTTGCATTGACAAACACAACTCATGTACAACATTGCTACACCAAGCCCCTAGAATAGGCCTGGCCAACCCGTTACTATCCATGTGTTGTGAAACTACAAACCCCAACATGCATTGCTAGCAGATAGTCAGCCGATAGCTGGCAAGGTATGCTGGGACTTGTAGTTTTACAACATCTGAAGAGCCACAGGTTGGCCAGGCTTGCTCTAGAAGAAGCATTCCACTGCTAAAAAGACAGAGAAGTATAATCTTTATTCTAGGTCACTAGGTGGAAGCAGACATTTCCTGGCACTATTCAAGCGCAACTAGTACATTCACAACAACAAAATAATTTGTATGTAACATTCTATACATTTTTTTAATTATTTTTCATTTTCGCTTAACACTGAAAGGGTTATTGCCGAATGTTGAGGCACCATAAAGAGGTAAGTTGCGGCACTATACAGACTGTAGACAAATGTCTGATATATTAAAAAAGATTTTTAAATGTTTGAATCGAATGTATGGCACAACTGTGATATGAGAAGAAAATGACTGGTGCTGCCAGCGCCAATACTATTAAGCCCTGGCAATGTGTCATGTGTAGAAACATATAAATGTATTTTATTTTTTTTAAAAAAAAAAAAAAAAAAACTATTTTGAACACAAAAGAATAGTTCAGATGACAGATACAATAAATCAAACATGTCATTCCAGTTACATACTTTGACATACTTAATTACAATTGAAATATACATGACATAAATATCGATGCTCAGTGTCTAACAAACACTGACTGAGAAAATTATGTTGCTTAAAATTCACGAAAACATTGTTTACATTCTTGTAAGCATATATTCACAAATGTGACTGTTTGGTATGATAAATGTATTTTAAATGTATTTGTAAAGAATTGCTATTTTTGAGGCAGCACATAGTACCACACAGACACATGGAATCATGTTAATTAAGCATTTTGTCTTGGACCAGTATTACTTTTGTCAGCAGGTGGCGGACCTCCTTTGCATCCTTGGTAACCTATGACTGTGTGATTAGAGACATAGGGAAACTATCAATGACTGAGCAAGTAATTTGGGGAAATCACAAATTTATGTAAATTGTGTTAAATCCATTTGAAAATAAAGCAATGTGCTATGATGCTAAATATTAAATGTGATATATCAGATTTGGTGGTGTCAAGTATGAGCAGGGGGCTAAATTACCCCTTACCAACAAGTGTGTCAGACACTTTATTAAAAAAGCTGTACTGTGCAGGTAAAGTGTTTTCCAATTTATATGTAACGATCCTTGTAAGGAACCTTTAAGATTAATAAACCATCACTCTGCTTTCTTTATCCTGCCTGACACCTATTGTCAGCTTTTATCTGTTGGTCACAGGAATACTGCAAACACTCTGATCTGTTTCCTAGCTGTCCTGTGTTGAACCCTGCATCCAAGGTTCTGCCTGCTACCATGCTGACCTGCTCCATAGTAAGCAGTCAGTAACAAAAGTCGGTCACCAACAACTATACCAACCATCCCCAGAAGTAAGCAGTTCCACACCGTTCTAGGTGGCAGTTGGCATTCGTAGTTGGAGTGTGTCTGGGGTCTGAGAACACCAATAGGAGTTGTCAGTAACAGTGAGTTACCGACTGAAAAAAGAAAGACTCTCAAAAGGGAGACTGGGTGGCAAAGTAGGCCCATCCGGTCACAGTATATAACTGGTGCCACCAGGTACTGCCACGTACAACTCTGCAGAATTTTGTGGCACCCTATCAACACTAAATAATACATTTTCATGTTTAAAGGGAATTGCCTATCAGAGAAAAGCTAGGGCTCCTGGTGAAGTGACAAAATATAGGGTATTTTGAAAGTTTTCTTGTGCAATATTCTAAACCAGCGTTCATAGTTGTAAAGTTTAATAATGATAATAAATGTATTTTATAGTATTACTCACTTAATTGTTTATGGTAGTTAATGTAAATAATGAGAACTTGTAATTTTAATACTGAACCAGGCAGCAGATAATATATATAATTTAGTTTTTTTTAAATATAAAGAAACATTTTCTAAAAATGAAAAAGTAGCATTCTATATAGCTACAATTTGCCTGCCGAAACAGGGTCTGTCCATTAGTTAAAGTAATGCAGTGTGTTTCAATGTGTATCCTGCTGGCTGACGGTAAAAGTGGGAATTTCTCCATTTCCTATGGCCAGACCTTTTTGGTACAATTCCCAGAGAAATGCTTATGAGTGTGTTGATCGTCATTATTAAAATCAAAATGAAAGTACTGAATAGGTATGGAGACAGGAGGGACGAACGCCCTGCTCGTAAGAGCTTGCATTCTAAAAGAAGGGCAAACAGGAGGCACAAAGGGAGTCAGAGGAGGGAAACAAGTGCAAGAGGAGCAAGTAGCAGGAGAGGTGAAGAGAGAGGTGATGAGATCAAGCATGGAGTAAAGGTTAGGTGGATGGCTGGTAGGCTTTGAGGAATAGCATGGAGAGACGGTTAAGTGGATGGCTGGTAGGTTTTGAGGAACAGCATGGAGAGAAGGTTAAGTGGATGGCTGGTAGGCTTTGAGGAACAGCATGGAGAGAAAGTTAAGTGGATAGCTGGTAGGCTTTGAGGAATAGCATGGAGAGAAGGTTAAGTGGGTGGCTGGTAGGCTTTGAGGAATAACATGGGGAGAAGGTTAGGTGGATGGTTGGTAGGCTTTGAAGAATACAATCTCAATGTGCTGACTGGGAGATGTATATGTACATAATAAGAATAACGATTATGTTTAATTCCTTTTTAAAGGGCCACCCAGGCCTTGAGGCCCACTTAAACATCACTATAAAGCCGTTTTTCTTTAGAAGTTTATTTCTGACAGGAAGCAAACCTACGTTTCCCTTCTTGGAAGGGCACAAGGATCCTTATTTCTTGCTTTGCAAACATTAATGGAAATATAATGATAAGACTTAAAACAGGTGAGTGCCACAAGATACAGACATAAAATCTCTTAGCTTTAGCATATAAAAAAAAAACAACTTTTGAACTAAGTATCCCTCAGACATTGTAGTACCTTTGTAGAAAATACTTTAATTATTAAATAAAGAATGTTTAAAAATAATGTTTTTAATGCCACTGGTGCATGTCTTGTTCCAGTTCAGTTGCCACCTTTAGTTTTCAATACTAATTAAAACTAGTGTCAGATGTACTGAGAGATCACTGGACAGATTAATATGGTTAAGTTTACACATTATAGAGTATTTAGCTACACAAACTTTGCAAGCATTGCAGAATTTTTTTGCCAATAATAAATACTGTACAAACTCAACCCCCCCTCCCCCCACACACACATATTGTTTCTAAAAAGTTAAATACTTTATTTGAACTGAAAGGTTGAGAATAATGTTTAATAATTAGTTGCTTAACTTTTGCACATTACACAGTGTAAAGAAATCTAGGCCTGCATTTTAAATATAATTTTACATATAGGGCAGTCTCAACATCTCTAAGACATTGTAGAAAAATCCCTTTCAAGAAAGAAACGTAATAAGAAAGACAAGTTTCTTTTAGAATGTTTTAGGATTAGCAATTGTCTTTCATGTTGCCAAAGGGATCTACAGTCTAATGAAAAGGATTAAATGAAAGAAAAAAAAACAAAAAAAACATTTTGCTTTGATTTCGAAAGTCATTGTTATACAGAGGAGGTAGATATTGCTTAGCAGCATTCCTTTTTGCGGTATAATAAATAAAATAAATATATACATGATGTCTGATTCATGGCAATATGAAAATAATAAAAAAAAAAACTTTCCAAACAAACACAAGATTCATGTGAAGATCACCATAAATAGTTTGAGATAACACATACACACATACCGACAAGATGTCTCTTGTACAAAGGTACAAAAGGAGAAGCAAACTAACCAGTGTGTGCATGGCAAGAACTGAAACAAAATAGGATACAAAAGAATACATAATAGAACACATGATGATACACACTTAAGTCAACAGTAGTCTGTCATGTGAAAACATGATTGAGGAAGTTCCATTTTTCAGGTACTACAGTAAAAATCATGGATAACATTTGCTAAAGTAACATTTGGTAAAGGTTGTGGAATACAAATAAGTTATCAACCAGAGATGTATCTAGAGGTTTATGATAAGGGCCCTCACTCTTACACTAACTAGTACTTCGGTCATAAAGCATACATTATTGGACAATGTTACTTTTTGACAACTACCACGTTAAGTGGGGAAAACAGCATACATACATTCAACTTAAGTATGTACTGACACTTACAAATACACATTACACTCTGGTTTATCACCTCCGTAAGTGTTAATAGTGGTTCAAAGCAAGCTTCATTACCAATTATCTATTAATGCACCAAAAACACCATATAGAGCTCTATTTATAAAGATGTATGTTCTAATAGAATAACTGGGCAGGGAGAAAATAGGCTGCACAGCTGGCCATAACCTCTATTACCAGAGAAACTGATTTCAAAGAACTATTATAGTATGACTTCCGCCTCATACAACAATGTAGAACATTTTGGTTAGGCTTACAGAATTCTGTGGCAACCTGAGAGTAGAGGAGGAAATACTATGACAGAGTTTTGGGAATCTGCCGTTACCGGCAAGTGGGAGTGGGACTTGCCAGGTCAATAATAGGCAAGCAGCAAGATACAATACAGAATGCAGAGTCAGTACAAGCAGAGGTCGGATATGGCAGCAACAACCCAATAGTCAAAAACAGGCAGATGTTAGCAATAGAAAAACCAAACAATAAATGAACTGTAGTCACAGAAACATGCAAGTACTATACTGTAATTGGCCTCTGATGTTGGGCACAGACTGAATGAATGCCCTTTAAGGATAACAATTATGTCAATAGACTAATTTCATTTATTTCTGTAAGAATTAATTTCTGTTGCAAAATTGGAGCAAAATGTTTTAGGACGTATATTCTTGATTTTCTATAAAAGCCACACTTGGTACAGAAATGCAAAGTAAACGGTTCTGCAAATTTTAATGGGTAATATTTTTTTTTATTTTGTATGTTGGAGCAAACACACACAAATAGAAAATGATTGCAGGAAGGAAATAGGGAATCATAGTATGAAAGAATGGCGTTTAATGTGCGATACAATTTATGATGGAAATTTATACAGGTTGGAAAAGAGTCTGGTAAGAGACAAATTTTTCCCTGACCTGTGAAATTAATGTAGATGAGGACTGACCCATAGGTGAGATGGGCTGTCTGTTGCTTGTTTCAAGTGTACATGACAAACGCCTAACATAAATGGGCTGCTTTACACCAGCTGTGTCAACCTGAGGAGAGAAGGTGAAGTTTTTGGCACAGCCCCATCCATTAAAAAAACAAAAAACAAAACAAAAACAAACAAACACACTGTTCCAGTTCCTATAGTCATACTATATTCTCTCTCTAGGGTGCCCATTTATCAAATAACATTCCCGTTAAATCTTAATTAACCGCAAAAATGTAATTTATCATTATTGCATCGCAGCAGATATCAGACATCTGCTGCTTTGCATCAGTGTTCGTTTTACTGAGCAGTCCCCATAACAATGTATGGAGACCGATCAGTAATGCTATTTAACAGCCAAAAAGAAAAAATCATCTCTTTTTTTCAGTCATGATTATGTACGCCAGGTGAAACTGGCATACATTATCATAATTTAATAGTTTGTGTTGTCAGCTCTACTCCGAAGAGCAGAGCTTTACAGCACATGTGCAGGCCTGTCACATGATCCAGGTCCTTGGGTCACTGCCGTTTGGATGCCTGTGCGCATGACCAAGTGACCAATCAGCGCATGCACACAGAAATTCAAAGGAGGAACGGAGAAGACACCCAGGATCGCATCACGAAGACGGAGTGGTAAGTCAATTTTTCTTTTTTCACAAGAACAGCAGTTTATCGGAACTGCAGTTCCTGTGTAGGTTTTTGATAAGTATGAAAAATAGTTCAATCCTTATCAATGCGATAAGGCTTGAAAACTATTTTTCATTTTTTGCGGTGCGACTTAAATAGGCCCCTAGATTTGGCGAATTTCTGCTTCATAGTCAATAACATTTCCTCTATAGGTTATGCTACAATATAAATATCACTTGTGATGGAACAAGGGGTTAATTTCACTTTAACCAGCCGGCACCTCATTCTATCCAGATTTACCAATTATGTTTTTAAATCATATTTATTATCAATATGTTTGAGGCTTGGATAGGTATTTTTAGGTTCTGAAAGAGCATGGCTTTATAAACTTGTGTTCACAGAAAATTTACATACAGTTTAGTCCATTGTCTCAGCATAGGCAGAAGGATTAAATTACATTGTCCACCAAATTCCTGCATGAATGTACATTCCATCCAGTGGGTCTCATGTCCTTTATTTAACAGTGTTTGTGTGTGACGATAGTGGAAATGTTCCACAGATACAGGTCTTTGCATTTAAATACATAATGCCATCATCTGTAATGAAGTGAAATGAAAATGAAATGCCTCTGGGGTTGCATCTTCTATGTGAAAACTAGAGATGTTCATTGACCCCTGTGTTCATGTTTTGGCAAAACCGTCCTCGTGTGTTTTGGATGTGGATTTTTAGAAAAATTGCTAAAATATACTAAAATCACATAATATTGCTCTTTGTTCCTACATTACTATTTACCTCAATAACACTAATTTCAAGTAATTTGCAGTCAATTTTGACCACCTCACAGGCCACAATATTATTTGCATACACTTTCGGACAAATACTGCAGCGACCTTGCTGAATGTTAAGCAACAGAGCAATGACTCAAACACACGGCAGGTCCTTACACATCTAGGAAACATTGGCACACAGCAGTGGCAGAAAAAAACAGTGGTTGGATCATGAAACCAGTTATGGTTCATTCGATCGCTCCACCCGTTTCTTAGATAACTGAGGAAATTCTACAGCTATTACATGGCAATGAGCCCTGACCCCCCCTGGGATGTGTGCTTTTATCAAACCCACACCAATCCAGGGTGCCAGACAATGCACTAAAAAGAGCCATTGTAATTTCCAGCAAGAAGCGAGTACCACTGAGCTTTGAATCAGCCCCAATTCCCACAAAATTATAATATAGTTAGGTACCTTTGATGAAAAGTGCAGATTACAAACACTTTATGAAACAGCAGCAAAGTGGAAGGTAATACATGTACACGTCTATTTAGACATCCATTCTTAAATTACTTCTGCAAGCAATGTTGTTCTTTGTTAAAAAAAACAACTATTGTCTTTATACCATTCAAAAGAAATTAAAAATAATCCTCCACCATTCTTTGGTTGTTTATAGTAGGATCAGGTGGACTTACAGCAGAGGTGTGACTAATTCTGGTCAAATCATTTACAGTAGACAAGACCAGATGTCAAAATGTTGTGCTGAGCCAACTGCATCATCAATGGGTGTCTAAGATTTTTGGTAAGCACACAACAATATATAGCACATGTAGGTAACATTGGCACACAGCGGTAGCTGAAATTTAAAGTGGTGCAATATGGCATTGTCCTGGGGCCATGCCACCCACCCTTATGTTGGATCTTAAAAAGGACATGCACACTTTAACAAACCAAGCACTTCAGCCACAAAAGTGCCACTCCTTGTGGCTGAAGTGCTTGGTATGTTTGGGCCCCCACAAAACAAGGTAACAATGGGCTTAAGGCACCTAAGGTAACAGTGCTGTTAATGAACTACTGTGGAAAGATGTTGTCGTCATCATCTTCAGCCTCATCCTCACACATTATTAATTCATCACTGCTGGAATCGACCATTACAGAAGTCTCAGTATTATCAAGTAATTGGTGGGAAAGGCCTTCCTCATGTAATTTGAAGTAAATTTTTATGAACATCATCTTTTCCACATTTTGAGGAAGTAGCCTCCTATGCCAATCGCTGACAAGGTTCCCGGCTGTGCTGAAAACTCTTTCCGAGTACACACTGGAGGGTGGGCAACTTAGGCAGTGCAAAGCGAGTTGGTTCATGGGTCTCCACATTCCCATTTTTTCTCCCAGTATGTAAAGGGACGGTCTGATGTGTATTTCTAATCGGTCGTGAAAATAATAATCCACCATCCTTCGGATGTTGATAGTAGGATCAGGTGGAGTTAATGCAGTGGTGTCACGTTTTTTTGGTCAATTCTTTTAGACCAGACGTCATCTGCATCATCCCTGGGTCTCTGGGGAAAGCCAAGTTTTTTCCTAGCAGCAGTTGAGGGAGAAACTGAAGGAGAAGACTCCGTCCTGTCATGTAACACTTGAGGTGTCATCTTGCTCATCAGGAGCTCCTTGCATCTCTTCAGATCTGGGTCAGTTGGAAACAAAGAGAAGACATAGCTCTTGAAATCGGATCACTACATTTTGGTGGCTGTGCTTGATCCTCTGTTTAAGATTTTGATTACTCTTGGATCTTGGCGAAGCAACATACTTATTGCCTTGTTTCATCTCCTCCTTCAGTTTCTCAAGCTGCTTTTCCAAAAGTCTAATTGAGGGAATCACTTGACTCAAGCTAGCAGTGTCTGAACTCACTTCACAAGTGACTACTTCAAATGGTTTCAGCACCTTGCACAAACACGTAAAGTATTCTCCACTGCGCTTGACTAAAATACATCCCCCCTCCTTTCCCAATGTCATGGCTTGTGGAGTAAGCATGGATGGCTTTTCGCTTTTCCTCCATTCGCAGAAGCATATACAGAGTGGAATTCCACTATGTCACCACCTCATGCTTCAGTTGGTGGCAGGGTAAATTTGATTGCTCTTGCAGCTGCTGCAATCTCCTACACGCCGTTGTCGAATGTCGGAAATTTCCAAATATTTTACGGGCCAGACAGCATCTCCTGCACGTAATTTTTTAAAAAGCTATGCACCACCAAGTTTACTGTGTGAGGAAAACAGGGAATGTGAGGGAATTCACCCAGCTGTAATGCTCTCACAATATTGGTTGCGTGATCAAAAATGACATATCCTGAGGAGAGTTCAAGTGGGATAAGCCATGTTGCAATGATATCCCTTAGTTTTTTTTAACAGATTGTCAGCTGTATGCCTCTTAGTGAAGCCGGTGATACACATAGTATCTTGCCTCTGACAAATGTCATGTACTTGGGTACATCCTGCTGCTGTTCCTGCTGGTGAAGGCGAATATCCAACCCAGTGGGCTGTCCAGTCATATAATCTTTAGTTTGCCCAGTTCCGCTTGTCCACATATCTGTGGTTAAGTGTACAGTGGGTAGAATGGCATTTTCTAACACACAAGACCTCAAGTAACTGTCTAAAACCAGCTGCATTATTAGTGGATATTGGACGCAGATCTAATACTAGCATAGTTGCCATGGCGTCTGTGATCCGCTTTGCGACTGGGTGACAGCTTTCTTACTTGCTTCCTCTTGCAGAGGATTGTTTAACAGTCAGTTGTTGTAAACGACTAGTAGTCTTTTTCTTGGTCTGCTTCTGGGATGAAGAATCACCCCCAGCAGCAGCAGGACTAACGCTCAAGAATTCTTCTGAGGAAACCAGGATAGTGGAGGAATCATCTAGCCTTACCAACTTAGATGCAGGACTAACTCCTATCGCTACTGAGGATATTAAGGAGGACGGTGTTGTGAGGGTAGATTGCAGGCGTTGGGATGTAGGCGAGAGAAGGGACCTAGCCGATAATGGACTGTTTGTTTGGGTGTGTTCGGTTCTCGGGGAACCGAGCCTGAGCATCTCTAGTAAAAAACCACTCTGCTGTACAGCCACAAAACATTAACTATCCCTAACTGTATCAAAAGAGGCTCATCTGCTATTCCTTTGCATCGAAGCAACATCAACAGCCGGGAGCCCTATCACAGCAGGATCGGTCTGCCTGG
Organism: Mixophyes fleayi; assembly: GCF_038048845.1. Taxonomy (NCBI): domain Eukaryota; kingdom Metazoa; phylum Chordata; class Amphibia; order Anura; family Limnodynastidae; genus Mixophyes; species Mixophyes fleayi. The sequence goes on along the minus strand of NC_134404.1, from coordinate 254,943,375 downwards.
CTAGCAAGCATTGAAGTTGCAGCTTGGAAAGTATCCATTCAGGGAGAAGTGTAGGCCAGCCCCCTAAACCTCTAATCCAGTAGTGGGCAACCTGATTCACCTCAGAGGCTGTATGGTGCTGCCCTCTAACCTTCAAAACTGCCACACATTACCCTTAATCTCATTAAGTTAATACAATTAATCAAAAAAATATACCTAGAAGTCAAGGCTATGTTACACCAGTTTGTGCTCCTGCACCATTACCTGGGTTTGAGGGAGGTGGAAATGCAATTCTTGCCAGAATGTGAAATTACCTCATAGCACTGCACAATTCAACACTTTCAATCCTCTATATAAAACACAGACCAGCGTTCTCTGCTACCACTGTCCCAGATAATGGCAAAAGCCACACAACACACAATATGTTGGTGTGCCACTCTTTCCGACAATTATAAAAGGTTTGCTTTCTTGTCCTCAAAATTTATTTTCACTTTAGCCAGGAAAGAAACATCTTTGAAATGTGGCAACCATCATATAAATAAGCAACATGTTAAAGAGTAACTCAAGTCAAAAATTAAGCCAAATTAAAATGGTTGTGCCTTCTGCTTCAAAGTGTCTGCTCAAAACTTACAAAAACATAATTTCAGCCATTTGACAGGAAGATAAAAGTCGAAAACTGCTTCACAACACAACACCTGTAAACAATAGAAATGGACTGTACTGTTTCAATGATTGCTAGTAAATATCAGTCCTCAAGAACCTGACAAAATTACATTGTGTTTTTGCATTTTAATCATGTTATTTAAGGCAGTCCTACTTGGCTATAGAAATCAAAATTATAATTTTAATTAGGCAAGATCATGTATGAGTGGAAAGAACCACTAAGCTAGTTAAATTTTGTGTAGAGTCAATATGAATTGTCATAGCTAAAACAGTCATGGTTTAATATACCTGAAGTATTTTGTGAAATTGCTAACCAGTAAGAAAAAAAAGGAATTAATTTGATTTAATTAATATCTTCCCATATAGCGGGCACTCTGCTGAGCAGATGTCCTCTGCTTTGTTGCTCACACCTAGTAATCCATCTCAGGATCTTGATACACTTTTACCACATTTTAACTATCTATATTAAGGTGTTTTGTAAGACTAGGGGATATGGGCATGGAAAGGTGTTAAGTTTGTCAGTTAACAAAGGACTCAGTGTTTAACATATGCTAGGTGGACAGACATACATAGCACAAAGGCTCAGATGACAATTCCAGGCGAAATGTGTTAATTCGCATGGGTATAGTCTCCTGTCAGCATTCCTCACAAATTGCCCACATGTTTATACAGAAATATGAATCCTCAAAACCAGTTTTCTTCATACTTCATGTTTTGATAAATTTCTGTAAAAATGTAAACTCCTAAACCTTTCAAGAGAAGAATTGCTTGGTTTGGTGCTATGGTATGCTATGTTAACACATAGAAAATTCCACCTTTGCCTGTCAGCTAAGAACAGAAAAGTAAGATTACAGTGGGCACAGATGAAGTTTGGAAAAATGTCGCCTGGTCTGTTGAATATCGATTTCTGCTGCAACAAGCAGATGGTAGGTTCATAATTTCGCATAAACATATCCTGCCTTGTGTGAAAAGTGCACACTGGTGGTGGATAAATAGGGTGGTGAGTGTTTTCTTGGCACACATTAGGCCCCTTAATACCAACTGAGTGTCATGTATAGGCCACAGCCTACCCGAGTATGGTTGCTGACCATGCGAATCCCTTTATAGCTTCAGTCTACCAATCTTTTAATGGCTACTTCTAGCAGGATAACACGCCATTTCACAAAGCGCACATCCTCCCAAGCTGGTTCCACAAACATGATAATGAGTTCAATGTACTCCAATTGCCTCCACAGTCACCAGAATGCAATCAAATAGAGCACATTTGGGATATGGTGGGATGGGAGATTCACACCTTGAATGTGGAGCCAACAATTCTGCAACTGCATAATACTATCATCAACACTGACCAAAATCTCGAAAGAATGTTTCCAGCACCTAGGTGGATCCATGTCACAAACAATTCAGGCAGTTCTGGGGGCAAAGGTGGGTCCTATTCAGTACTAGAATGGTGTACCTAATAAAGTGTCCACTGAGTGAGAATGGATCCAAAATTGTCTTTTGAATCTACAAACATAGGGATACCCATGGTTTATTCAGCAAGAAGATACATGTATTTTATAATAAATTTTATATTACACAAGTATGATTGATATTTGACTGTGTATATATCTATATCTCTATATATATATATATATATCTATATCTATATATCTATCTATATATCTATATCTATCTATATATCTATATCTATATATCTATATCTATCTATATATCTATATATCTCTTTATACACATACACACTTTTTTGCCCTACCAAGCTTTTGTTTATATTTTGGCAGTGCTGTGTTTCAAATGTAAAGTCTGTTAAAAAGGTGTTGGTTAGAAAACATACATTAATTAACCTTTATTAAAGACATGTGGAAACATGTCAGTGGTGTTTTCATGTGGGTACAAATCGCTCAGGCTAAGTATTGGGCACTAAGTATTCTGCAGCGCTGTACAGAGAACTCACATCTCAGTCCCTGCCCCATTGGAGCTTAGTGTCTAAAATCCCTAACATACACAGACCAAAAGAGTCTAAGGTCAATTTAATAGCAGCCACTTAACCTACTAGTATGTTTTTGGAGTATGGATATAAGAAATAATATTTTATGGTAAAAAATTCAGTTTGAGGATCACAGAAAGATGAGCCACTGTTTATAAGTTGGGAAATAGCAAGAAGTGTATTTAATACAACGAAAACAGCCTTTTTTTTATTAGTCATTGGCGTTTGGAAAGGGAAGGTTTCTTCTGGTATGTCACCAAGAGGATGTATCAAAACGACTCTTCATGAACATACCACTTAATTTAATAGGGGCTGGCTTTGATTAAGGTTTGCAGGGGCAAATGCAGGATTTGTAGAGGGGGGTTTCTACACCACGCATGGGGGCGTGGCTATAATTTCAGACTGTGCTTGGCTTCCCTCCAACTCTTCCTATCCCCATAATATACATGGGCAACGCTTTGTGCACTACTGCAAGATGCACGTAGCTCTCCCTTTTCAAGCAGAGTCGTGTGAAGCGGGGGCAGGGTCCAGCCACCTCAATTATACAGTACCCCATGCTTGGAGGGGGGTTTCCAGGCACTAGGAAATGACCATAATTTTTTTTACCGTTGTAACAATGGTCTCAAATCTCGCATTATAGGTTTTGATAATGGGAGAGTATTTTCTCTGACATGTTGCACGTGTCATCATATAACTAGTACCATCACAAACATTCACACATACACAAAATGGACTTCATGTTGAGTCATTTAGTTCCTGTATTAATGTCCATAGATGCGTGATAGGGTCCACTCCAAAATAAGAAAACGTCTTTATACCTTTTGCATGAAAATATATAAAACATCATATGCATTCTATCTGATGTACAAATAAAATACAAGAGTCATGTCATTGTATGTCTACTTTTAGATTTTACAAACATGTCTAAAGTAGATAATTATACCTGTGGTTCTCAAGGAAAATTTTACATTTGCAGCCTACGCAAGGTAGAGGCAGCAAGCACCTTGATTGGCAGGAAAACTGGACACTATCCATTCCTGTAGTCACATGGAAATTAGAGTTTAATTGTATTTGTGTTTACACTGTACAGCACTGTAAAGTAAATATAAAAACATTTTAATGCATATGGGATTTTTTTTTGTCTTTTTCTACTTTTTATATTACTGTTTGAACTTTATTATACCCTAACATGACAATTTGTCCGTTTTCCACCAGTTGCGCTCCACAGTAACCTAATCTTACTAGGTGGAGGATTGGTGTTTGTAGCACACAGAACATTTCCATACTATTTACACTGTGCCAACAGATAATACTAAAGAAATCTCAAACTTTTGTACTAGTCTCAAATAATCATATTGGCTATATTAACAGCATACTTAATTTGTACCCAATAGTCAAGTAATTAAAATAAAATAAACAGCTAATTAAAAAAAAAAAAAAATAGAACCATTCCTCATGAAACTGAACTCAAAATTTCAGAAATGAAGTATGAAAGTAAAATACATTGTTTATTAAACTTTACATTTTAACAAAGTGGCAATGGAAAATCAGGTTGAGTCTAATGTAGTAGCTTCCAACTGCATTTCAGAGTAATGAACAGACATCACACAAAACTTAAGGTCCTAATAGCATGTGACATAGGTCAAAAGGCTGAACTAAACTGCTGTGAGAAGACTGGCCTCCCTCTCTGCACGAACCCAGATCAAGTCTGCAAACCCATCACTCACGCTGTTGGTTTTCAAACACTTATCTAACATTTAAATGCTAGAAACAGGGGTTAACATATAAACATATTTAGCATGTGTGATGGTTGCAGGCTTTGTGCCACTAGTTTACAATCAGTTCATACCCTGGAGGTTGAGAAGTGCCACAATAGGATTGAAAAGTTGTGTGACCATACTTATCTAAAATTCAGAGTGGAGCTGTGGTGTCCTGCAGGAGGCCGAGAGGACCAGTTGTAGACCAACAAAAGGTCTATCACTGGATTTCACCAGAAAGATTAGTGGAGTGAGCTGAGGAGACAGCTAAGAGGAGAATCTGTGGTGTGTATTGCATGAGAAAGGGAAGCAGAGATGGACGACCAGTTGGAGACTTACTAGAAGCCTGTGACAGAAAAACTGGATGCTGCCAGATCGGAATCTCAGGAAAATCATGTGTTTCTGAGGTAGAGCGAGACAGAGGCCACAGTAACTGGCCGAGGAGTGATCCTCAACAATACAGTAATGTTTTTTCCCTCAGTAAAAAGATGGGGCAAAAAGTGAGAAAGTGCCTTGAATGGGTGTTTTTTCCCCCTTTAAGCCAATGTTAATGTGTTGTACAGTTGATAATTAAAACAAAATTTATGTTCAACCTGTGAATTACCTGGTGGAGACTTGTATTTTGTACCTAAACACCTGACATTGACTAAAAGGCTGTGCTACCTTTGAGTCTATTCCCATCACACAAGAACATGGTTATAGTGTTTTAGGTAACAATAATTAATCAGCTTAGTAATACACAGCTTTTGATATACAGTATTGTAAAATATTGCTTTACTTGCCTTTTACGAACTTGGAGAGATTAAATGGACAACTAATTACGTTGTGGAATTGTTGATTTTGGAGATCCTTAGTAAACCACTCATGTATTCTAAAAGTCAGAGCACCCTCACTCTCCTTTAAGACATGCTCAGGAATGTGAGTGGTATTAATCCCACGACATTACAGTTGAGCAGTAGAAAGAAAAGAGTCTAAAAAATGTGTCATGAATAACAAAACAAAAAAAAAAAAGAAAAAAAGATCACTATATATTTTACAGTATTCAATGCTGTACTTAATATTGCTATAACTTCTTGCTCTGATTCTCTGACCTAGAAGGCTGGGTGGGGGTTTCTGAAACTAACTAATCAGTTATTGCAGACTAATATTCGTGTAGTGCCCAATGATGTTCTATCCCAAGGATTTGAAAAAGAATTCGGTGGTTAACGTTAAAATAAATGTTAAAATTAATCACTATTTGAGAAATTGCAATATATTTACAATAAATAGGTTTCCATTACTGAGAGCCATTGTTGCTAAGCCAAGCTGACTAGACAGTAGTATGGCATATCATAACTATTGAAGCACACTATAGGTTGGCTAGATATTTTCATAGGATCCTGGAGTGCAGGAACCTCAGTTATGTTTATCTAAGCCTCACAAAACAGAGAAACAAACACAAAAGGAAAAGAACATCCTCCTCCGATTACAGCAAACCATAAAAAAGGGTACTGGAGTGCGAAGATTTGGGGGGGGGGGGGGGGCAGCAGTGTCCTCAATGGACTTCAAGAAAATGATTTAACATAAGTATAACATTTTCTCTGATATCAATATGGGGGACCCTGGTAGACCTTGGGGATGTTCCAAAACTCCCTGTAAGGGTGGGTATGCACAGTACAACCAGTGTGCAGAAGCTACCTTCCAAAGCCTTCAGCTCTAACACAGTTGCAGTAGACAGAGAGAAAAGTGGCCTTCCATGGCCGAAACAGGCTTTTGAGCTAGAAGCACGGTCTGCAACAAACTAGGAGACAATCCCATGTCCTCAATGGTCGTACTATTAAAGACAGCAGAAGCAAAGTGATGAAATAAAACAGCTCCTGACTTAAAAAGGTGTGGTTGGAAGACGCTATGAGGAATTCACAGTTACTCAGAGAATGTCCGAATACCATGACATGCCTGGGCAGTCTGGGTCACTAGGATGAACAACACACCCTCTCTTTTTAATCTTTTTCAACACCCGTAGAAGTATTGCCACCTGGGGTAAACAAGTGAATCAGATGCCATGTATGTTCCATGGAACAGTTATCTAACAAAAACACCTACAGATCCCTTCTCCTTCAGCACTACCTGTGCGCCTTGTGGTTAAACAGAGGCACCCTGATGTCAACGTCTGGTGGAACCCACTGATCCACGAGTGAAGTTATACTTCCAGATGAAGGGACCACCCCCCTTGATGAAGTGACGGTCTGCAGGGAAAAATCTGCTTACAGTTCTCCACAACCGTAATAACCAACACCATGACGGCCAAAACATTTGTTCTGCTCACTGCAAGATCCTGCACGTCTCTATCATGAGGGGGGAACTATTTGTGCATTCCAGATGGTTAAGTTATGCTGTCGCCATCCTTACAGCCCAGTCCTATTAACTGAGCTAAGAACATTGCTGCGACTGGATCACGGATAAATAACTTATGGTATAAGTTTATTAAAGGAAATGGCGCTTATTTATATAATTGTACTTATTTTTGATATTGTGTATTTTGTGAGATAGGAAATCGTTATTTCTGAGACCAAGGTAGAAAATTAGTTTTTTCTGTTTTAACCTTTCAAAAGCAAATGCCTATTTCTGATGTATATATCTGATACAATGAGCCTTTGTTTAGAAAGTCTGCTGTGTATTGTAATGTGGGGAAATGACTTGTTAGAAGTTTAAACTTGTCTTTGGGAATGTGTATTCCGAACTGTCTGAAGAAAGGCCCATATGTTATTTGGCTCTTTTGATGTGTGAGGTTTCACTTGGAGACAGGAAGGTTTAATTTAAAACGTGCTGCTACAATTCCTGCGTCTAAAACAAAGATGCAGGACAACACAGTGTTTCTAGAATTTCACAGATATGTGTAAATATTATTAGTTTTGCAAATCATGTAAATTATGTTTTGGTAAGCAGGGTACATCCTGATTCTAAAAATAGCCTGAGTTTAAATCTCTATAAAAGCACTGTCTTGTACACCGAAATGTGTTCTTCCGATTTCAACATTGACTTGATCGTTGGTAGCTCCAACCAGTGAGAGCAAATAAACATCTTACTTCAAACACCTGCTTGAACACATCTTCAATATTGCTGTATTCCTGTGAACTGCAGATTAGACCTAAAATCTAATCCGTTCTCTGGCTGTTCTGAAGTTTGGACCCAAACTTTTCGGTATCACCGCTCTGCCTGTTACCCATGCAGCTCTGGTCAGTGTGATAGGCCAGGGGGAAACCATCCATAGCAACCATAATCCATCGTAAGAGGTCAGGAGTACCAGTTCAGGTACACCAGCAACGAGGTACTGCTAGCAGCGTCAGTTACCCAGAAGGTGCCTTCGACTGGCAAGCCCCTCACAAAGAATCATCTCATGACTGTCCTAAAGGTAAATTTAGTTTTGTATTTGGCACAGGTGAACTTTTTCATAGACGTTACACCCTCGGACAATAGCCCAAGAAAAAAAAAAATTAAATTGCAGACAAGGAGGAAAAAATGCCACAGGACAAAAGCCATACACAATTAGAAACAGAGTGAACTTGCAAGACAGACCCAGAGTCCATTAAAATTTAAGGGAACAATTCAGAAAATCAACCTCTGATCAGGGAAAGAAAATGGGAGTGCTGGAGTTCCTTAGATGGCTGCTGTTCTGCTACACTTCTCACACAGCGGGAGAGTTTGCCAAGAAAGAGGTGCCGTTGAAGGGAGAAAGCACTGAGAAGGCTGCCATCCTAAAGGACTGCATTTTAAGTCCAATGCAGTGCCTAGCAAGCGCTTACTGTGCCAGTAAGCCCCATCTGACCCTGCCAGGCTAACCCAGTCCCTGCATTTCACCGTGGCTTAGCAGACAGCCTCTCTCCTAGCACTGAGCTGAAAGAGAATAGTTGCTGCAGGATGCTCTGGTGTGTGGTGGTGCACAGACCACCCACATGCAACATCGCACGGGACAACTGGTCACTCACTACCTGTGACAGTGGTAACCGGCTCACCCTGAGTCTCCGGCACTGGGAGCGTTGAGATGAAACACTTCACCCCTGCTGCAGCATCACACAGCCATTCAATATACGCGATGCACTGATGTCACCCAGACAATTGTCAGAACATCGGCCAGTTAAATAATTTAAATAAATTAAATAAAATTGCTGTCAAAGATGCAGTACCAAAATGGCCCTGCAGGCATGGGAGACAGAGGGGGAAGAGTTATGGTCAAATTTTTTTCTAAACTATTTTCAAGCTGCATCAAAAGGTACTATACAATGTAAAAACCCATTGAAAAAAACCCAACACATTTTACAAGACGTATGTGCGATTGAGAGTTATCCTCAGGAAACAGTGTTTATTCTGCTAAGAACATATTAAAAACTTAATAGTACTCACTCAGTCGGGAGTTTCAAGTTGCATAGGCAAAGATATGGGTGGCTGGCAAGTTGGCTGAACAGATATGGAAAATTATGCTGTTTTTAGGTTATGTGCAATGGAGAGGGGGGACAACAAATATGGGGAGTTATGGACAGCTTTTGAATATTTAAAGTGCCTGCACTCATGGATACACTCTATACCCCATAGACTGCCAGTGTACCCTATAAGGATTTCAATTAAATATACATTTTTATTACGGATACGAGAAACTCTCGTGCGCCCAAACCCAAGTAGAAATAGTATTAGCTTTAAAAACCCCTGTCGAAACCTTATTCAAGGGTGCCACTCCTTGTAAAAATTGAGACAAACCAAACAATATAAGGCGCGCCAAGGAAATAAGCTTAAAATGAGCCTGACTAAATATGGCAGATTCCGTCTTATAATAAAACCACACTTTTATTATTACACAAGACGTATATTTGATTTAAATTCTTGACAATATCAGATACTAAAAGAACATGAATATTAAAATATCACATAGTTAAAATTATATATAAAATGCACTTATCCCAATGGAGGGAGTCTTTAAAACCCAAGTATGGCAGACATATATCTGAAAGCCATAAGCACATACAAATACAACAATCCACAGTGTGAATCAATAAAGTCTCTGTAACAATGTATTCGTGCTGATAAAAAACCTGCATGAAGTGAATGACCAGTTCACTTGTTGGTATATATGAACATATCCATAAATATAAATGTATGTCCAAAGAACACAAAAAACAACTTGCATATACTCTAAGAATGAAAAAATCTCTGGAGCGGTGTGACATATAGGCTGTTCGGGAAGGCTCTCTCCCTCTGATGTTCACACAGGCAAACGGAGTTTCCACAGTCCCGATCTCAATCTGTTGGTGCTCATATAGGTGCAAAAGGCTCTCAACAAGCTGAAGAAATAATGTTTTCCAGATAATAAAATATTGGCTTGGTGCATAAAAGAAAACCACACTTGTCTATCCAATATGGGATAAGCGATCATCTGATTTGTTAAGTCAGCTCTAAGCTGAGGATTTTTTTATGTTTGAATGTGCTTACTATTTCTTTCAGTGATATGTCTGCATTATTTGGGTTTTAAAGACCCCTTCATTGGGACTAGTGCATTTTATATATAGCGTTAACTATTTGATATTTTAATATTCATGTTCTTTTAGTGTCTGTTTGATATTGTCAAGAATTTAAATCAAGTATAATAAAACCATACTTTTATTATTCACAAGATGGAATCTGCCATATTTATTCAGGCTCATTTAAGCTTATTTTTTTATTATGGATGACCTGAAACCATTTCTGTTTCTCTTAGCAATTGCAAGGGATTCCAATCCATGATCTCTGTCCAAGGCACAATGTTGAGTTAGAGTGGCCCAAATTCTCCCTGCCACGTCTTTCTTTCCTGACCACTATTATGTCAAATATATACATTGCCACTGGTCTTTGTTCCCCAAGTTACTACGTTCATGGTCAAAAGCTTTGCGAATGACACAAGTATTGGTTTTCACAGAGTTTGCTGCTTCAGTGTTTTTAGACCTTTTTGTCAGATGTTGCTATGGTATACTGAAGTAAAATTACAAGCATTTCATACGTTTGAAAGGCTTTTATTGACAATTACATTAAGTTTATGCAAATAGGCAATATTTGCAGTGTTGACCCTTCTTTTGAAGACCTCTGCAATTCGCCTGGCATACTGTCAATCAACTTTTGAGCCACATTTTGACTGATGGATGCCCATTCTTGCCTAATCAATGCTTTTAGTTTGTCAAAATTTGTGGGTTTTTGTTTGTCCACCCGCCTCTTGAGGATTGATCACAAGTTCTCAATGGGATGAAGGTCTGGGGAGTTTCCTGGCCATGGACCCAAAATTTCAATGTTTTGATCCCCCATGCCACTTCGTTATCACTTTTGCCTTATGATAAGGTGCTCCATCATACAGGAAAAGGCATTGTTTGTCCCCAAACTGGATGGTTGGGAGAAGTTGCCCTTGGAGGATGTTTTGGTACCATTCTTTATTCAAGGCTGTGTTCTTAGGCAAAATTGTGAGTGAGCCCACTCCCTTGGTCTTGGGATGCTTTACTGTTGGCATGACACAAAACTGATGGTAGCGCTTACCTTTCCTTCTCTGGACAAGCGTTTTTCCAGATGTCCCAAACAATCTGAAAGGGGATTGATTCATCAGAGAAAATGACTACCCCAGTCCTCAGCAGTCGAATCCCTGTACCTTTTTCAGAATATCAGTCTGTAGCTGATGTTTTTCCTGAAGAGAAGTGGCTTCTTTGCAGGCCTTCTTGACACCAGGCCATCCACTAAAAAAGGGTTTGCCTCACTGTGTGTGCAGATGCACTCACACCTGCTGTCATTTCTGAGCAAGCTCTCAACTGGTGTTGCTCTGATCCCCGCAGCTGAATCAACTTTAGGAGACGGTCCTGGCGCTTGCTGAATGTTCTTGGGCGCCCTGAAGCCTTCTTCACAACTATTGAACCTCTCTCCTTGAAGTTCTTGATGATCCGATAAATGGTTGATTTAGGTGCAATCTTACTAGCAGCAATATCCTTGCCTGTGAAGACCTTCTTGTGTAAAGCAATGATGACTGCGCGTGTTTCCTTGCAGGTAACCATGGTTAACAGAGGAAGAACAGTAACTTCAAGGAAATGTTTTTGAGATAAAGTTCTTTGTCAAGGCAAAGAGGGACTTTGAAATTAATTGCAATTCATCTGATCACACTTCATTAAATTCTAGAGTATATGAAAATTACCATCATAAAAACTGAGGGAGCAGACTATGTGAAAAATAATATTTGTGTCAGTCTCAGAACTTTTGGCCATGACTGTATATTGCCAGAGAATTATCACAAATAGAGCAAAAGAACAGAAATGATCATATGGGGCACTCAAATGGACCAGAAAATATCTCACAGAATGATGGTAGAGAACTGGGTGGGGGGGGGGAGAAAGTTATTATTGATAACAAAATAAAAAAAAAATATATATATATAAATGAGTACTCCCACCATGATGAGTACATGTGAAGTACTCATAATTAAATAATGATGAATCTACTCTGAGGCCTGTGAAATATGTACTTTGGAGAGAGCTGTATTATCCCAGCTATAGATCAGATTAGCATGTCAGGTAAGGTTCACAGCACAGTAAATAGTATGGGTATATCTCAAGGCTTAGGATTGATATGCAAAATTTATACACAAAAGCACTACCTTTGCTAATCTAAATTTGAGCTGACTGCTGTATATATTTATGTTCAACACAATGAGCTACATCATATCTGTTGAACATAAATGCCAAATAGAGAACAGAGAAGTAAAAGTAACCTATCTTCTGAAGACATTTATATTTCATATTCATGCTTTTTATGTACCTGTACATAAAATCATGATCTGTTTGTTAGACTGATCATTGTGTTTTGGTAAAAAGATCATTTTTAAGAATGCCTGAAGAGAAATACATGATGTCAAATTCCATAAAAGCAATTTTAAAATCCGTTAACATACTAACAACCTCTGTATCCTCACAGGGAAGGACAGCTGTAAATATTTAAATGGTAAATATATTTTTCATTAAATCTACTATTAAAGGTTATATCCAATTTTTCAGTTTATTTAGAATAGAAAGAAGGAATCCACACCAATAGAGTCTACTATTTGATATGTCCTTACATATATCTTTAATAACGGTGCTCTAGTGCTCTTCCAGGACGATATCCATATATTTATAGCCCAAAAAATGTAATTTTCAGCCTGGTTTGGCAGAGATTCTATAAAAACATGTTTTGGTTTCTGTTTTAAGTCCATATTATAAACTTGTTTGCAATTTGCATCTGTAAGCATTGTGACCTTCTCATAATAAACTTCATTAAAAATCTCATGTCTTAGGGTCCTTAGCCAAACTAACCTGGCACATTAATTTGTTGTTATAAACACTACATGACTAAATACAGGGAACTGTTTGGTGTACAAAAACTCCGATAGTTAGCTGTGGTTGTTTTGTGAGATAATTCAGGGAGTGTTCAAAGGCTTCTTTAAAGCATAAGCTTTCTAGCCAAAATCTGATGGTGGCAGAACTAGGTAGAAATAGTTACTGTGATATAGTATTCTGGGTGATTTTAGTAATTTTTAGGCAGACCAGGTGTTTTCTACTGATTAACCCTTTCACATCACGCCTGCTCATGTGAGTCTTGTTATGACAATAGGGAAGAGACTGATGCTTCTACTAGGCACCATCATAGAAATGAAGTCAACTCCTTCAACAAGAATATTTTTATACTTTACCCATTTATCATTTAATATTTACAGTAGATAAAAACAAAGAGGCTAAATAAAAAAAATATAGGGTTAAGGTCACCATAAAATTAAATGGCCTATGCATGATCAATAGAAACTGGAAACAAAATACAGTAATTCATGATAAATGAAGGAGAATATAATGCTTGATTTAAAACACTACTGAATTCAGTTTAAGATATAAAAAGAAAATCACTCTGAATCAATGTGTTTGCAGTTATAGTAACATTTTGTGTCACTGCTAGTGTAGTTTGCTGTACTTTAAAAGGAAGACACACATACTAGCTAAAATTATTCTAACAACTTAAAACTTTTCACTGCCCACAGCCTTTTACAGATTAACAGTAACAAGTACTGTAGATCTTATTAAACAAAGCGCTTATTCGGGGGTGCAGGATTTTCCAAATCATCTTCTAAATGTCAAATATCACAACAAGACAAGGTAAAATAACACTACTTAATGCACAAAGCAAGGGGGTGGCGATACAAAGAAAAATGAAATACTTTCAACGAGTTTAATTTAAAAATATAAAACTTTACACAAAGCAGAAAGAAAATATGCTTTAGACTTACTGTAGCCTCTGTTCTTCCAACAACTGAAAACCACATTGTTCTGGAGAAGTAATCTCCGTCAAAAAAAAAAAAAAAAAGTAGAGTAAAATGAAAAAATGTTAACTCTTCCTTCAGCCCAAGTTTACCTTACCCAGACCAGTTGATGTGCTGGAAGCATACAGCACATAGAGGGAATGCAGCTACATGCTCTGACACAAACTTATGCCTGTATCAGCACTGACACACAAAAAAAAACAAAAAAACAAAAAACCACACACACACACACACACACACACACACAACCACACATTCAAGGCTCTTATGTAACATCTGCAAGGCAGATTTACTTTTCAGTGAACTTCCAGCTTTTCTGTACTTAAAATAAAATGTTAAGCAAAGAGACACAAAAAAATGTTTTTGTACTGAAAAGAAAAAAAACCCTAAATTAAACAGGAAATAGTATGCTCGCTTGCAATGTAGAATAATAGAAAACCAGCTAGCTAACAGACTGAAAAATGGATATATTTTGTACAAGTTACTTCCAACTCATCTGGATTTCATAAAAACAACCACATTGTGGATCTGTGAGGCAGATCTGCACATACCACTATTTCCAGCTTTATATTAATACAGGAAGCGAACTGAATAAAAATTCAAGAAACAAAATATACCTAGTCTAGACTATATACCCATTTTCTTAGGATGGCTTATATTTAGACAGGATGAGGAAAATAGCACATAAGCAGTAATATTTTAAAGGAGGTTTGTTTCACCCAATTGAAAAGCAAGAGATTTAACAATTGTACAACTCTACTTTTGTAAAAATATAGCGTATTTCCAAAGTAAGAAAAAAGGGTTATGTCTGTCTCTCGGCCACAATGCCATACTATTGAATAATTACTATACCCACTAACAGGGGAGGGCTAGCAAATTGTAGCCTGGGGGCAAAACTCGACTCAGCAACTATTAGGAACATTTTAAAGGAAAAAAAAAATGCAGGTGGCCCAGTGACCCAGCCAAAAGGTAGACCAATATGGCACCGACCCAGGGGACAGATGCCACCCTGCCAGGCCTGCCCCTGCCCACTAAAGCTGGGTACACACTACAGGGTTTTTGTCCAATAATCAGCTCAACCAGCCGACATACGACCGCTCGTTCGAAATTCGGGTCATTGTGTGTAGAGACACGATGGTTGAAAGTCTGCCCAAATGGACGATTGTCGCCTCATTTGGTTGGTCGTACCGTTCAATATTTTCATTCCAATCTCCTTTCTGTTGTGTAGTGTGTATAAGTTTCCGACCGATCCACGACAGGGAGTATGAAATTACAATCATTGCTTACGACAACATGGCTGTAAAAAGTCGCTAATGGGACGGCCGCTCTTCCCTTTAATCGTCTAAAACAAGGCTAGTGTGTATGCAGTCCATGGAGCGAGCGATCGGACCATCGATCGGATGTAAAATCGATCGGCATAAAAAGTTGGTGGAAAATTCTGATGGTGTACCCAGCTTAACCCCAGAAATTGCATATGCAAATTATCAAGGTGCCAGTATACACAGTCATTTTAAGCAAACAAAACTCAAGAGCTGCAGAAGAGGAATGTGTTAGCTCACTGTTTACTATAAGTCAAATGATTTTTCTAAATTATGAGTAGCAAAAAAAAAGCAAAGAAAATTAAAAAAGCAAGATTTATTTTCTGATGCTCAATAAAGTGGTAAAGCAAGTTATAGACAACATACTTTTTTTGTTTCTTCTTTCTTGAGGTGTAGGGTGCCAGAGCTAGCCATTCATAGAACTCTTACCAGCACACAGAGGGCTATATGTGGATGCAGACTAATATATGGCCACACAAAGTGCCTGTGCGCACTAATCTTAATCTAACAGGTACAAAGTATCAAATGTTAAAAAATAAATCAACCTTATGTAAAGTAATCCGGGGTAGTTAAAGTTTTTCATGTAGATTCTGTAACATGCCAGCTAAGCCAGATTTAAACATTCTATCTCCCCCTTATGGTTTTTTAAAGTACTGTATTCAATAGTGCAGGAAAAAGCCAGAATTATTTAAAACCTTTTGTGAATGAGACAACAATGGCCTGCTGTGACCATTACATATAAATATGTAGTCTGCAGGGAATAGTGATATATAGTGTGAATGCTCTGCTAGATGCAGTGTGCCACTATGGTCTTTCAGAGTGGGTCAGAGCACATTCAATATCTAGACAAAGAGGGCTTATAAGGCAAGCAAAAGTGAATCAAGAAGAGCAGCCACAACTGGACAGATATCCAATTAAACCTGGACATGAGCGTCTGGGCCTCAACTGCAAACTCAGCACTTTTTTTTTTTTTTTTTTTTAAATCTGTGGAAAAGGCAATAATGGCATCGAGAGTAGAAACTACCTAAATCAAGTACCTCTAAGCTGAATCTCCTAAATGAAGAGATCGCTTGCCTTCAAACTATGCAGGATGACACAGAAAACAGGGACCAAAGGATAAACTTTCAAATTTGATGGGATGTTGTGCTGCGACTACCATACTACAAAAGTAAAAAAAAAAAGGGAAATGTTTAAGCTAGCAATTTTCACCCCAGGGTGCATATATAACGAAGGATATAAGACATGTTGGCAGGGAAGAGTGGAATAATTGTGATCTCCAATCCTATGGCAAGTGGTTAAATTAACCACCAAGATACTTTTGCATCATGGTGTCTAATGTGCAAACAGCAGGGACCCCTCAAATGGGATATTGGCCAGATTAATTTTTGACCAAGAGTCAAGGGTGTCACCAGAAGGATCCTACAGATACTGCAGCTGCTACCATTGAACTTTCTTAAAAAAGAAAAAAAGAAAAAAAGAAAAACCCAAACAAAAAGAATGGTGTCCTAGGATGCTTTACACAAAAAAATCTACTGTTCTTTTGCATAACCTCAATACTTTTTGACAGGTATTGCCTGTTTACGGTGTCTTGGACATCTGTGTGGGGTCTCTCTCCTCACAATCTGAGCTTTCTGGCCACTGAGGCAGAGGTCATGGTCACGTCTGACTTCAATGTGGTTCCAGATGAAATATGAAGATTTCGTCTTTCTATCCAATTGAATCCTTAGAGGTCCGTCTTCAAGAGAGATAGTAGTTTTGCCTGACATAGTAGCTATACATTTGGAAATAGGCTCCAATTCTGTGCATTTTCATTCATCACCGAATGGATACATACATTTCCACCTGTACCCATTCCTTATGAATAAATTATTTCACAACTTGATGTGCCAGAATTTTTTTTTGCCTTTTTTTACTGCAATCCTGATTTTTTTTCCCCCTTAGTTTGAGAACTACACATAGTACAAAAAGATCCTTACTAGCTACAAGAGTAATGCAGGAAACTATAAAGAAACGCTAATTTAGGGGCTTACCTAGAATGGGTGCCCTTCAGCTGTTTAGAGATTAACTGGCCTCCATCCTGCACAGAGATAGGTGGCTGCTGCATAGAGTCCCAGGGATGGTAACAGCACTATTTCCTCAAGGAACGCTATAAGTAGAGATGCTCACTGACCCCCGTGAAGTGGTTTTGGATCTGGCTTAGCTTTGTGTTTTGGCAAAACCACCGTCGTGTGTTTTGGTTTTGTATCTATTTTTTTTTTTAGAAAAATTTGGCAAAATCACATAAAATTTTGCTCTTTTTTTGCTCCTACATTATTATTAACCTCACTAACACTAATTTCAAGGGATTATCCCTAGAGGTTTAAGAATTTTAAAAACACCTACATTTGTTAGTGAACTTGAGAAATTTTTGGAAGAGTGGAACAAAATATTGAATACATGCTCATTTGATGTAATGAAGCTAATAATTAAAGAACGGGAAGAATCACTCAAAACAATAGACAATGAAATTAAAGCTATTGAAGAAAAATTAAGTCCTCTAGAACAGTTGGAGGATTTTAACAAACTAGAACAACTTACTCAGCAAAAACTTGATAAAGTTAGATAAGACACTATCACAGTAAAATGTAACAAATTTAATAGAGATTTAATGGATTATAAGAAAGATTATAGAAATTGGAATACATCGAATCAAAACAACATAGAACATTCCAGATTTGGTAATGGGAAAGAGAAACCAATGAATGATAAATATTCAAAATACAGGCAGACATATACGAACACAAAGGAACTAAGATCTCCATTGATAAAAAAGTTACCGGCTGCAAAAGACACCAAAAGGGTTTACAAACCCTTTAATCCAGCATATATAAATCAGAAAGGAACCAACCTCACAATTAAGAAAAAATATTCTACAGAAAAAAATTTAGCAGCTAAAAGTTTTCAAGAAGGAAAAAGAGCAGCAGCAAACCACCTGACTGATGAAAAAAAATCAATTTGCTGACTAGTATTTCAAAACAAAAAGATAACATGGAAGGGATCAATAGAAGAATCTGATCCAGACACATGTCTGGATATTTTTTTAGATCTAGCCAGGAAAAATCAGCCCCTGAAATTAACATCACAACATATCCCGAAGAGCTTAAAAAGAAAAACATGGGCAGAACAAGAAATAGAGGAAAAAGAGGAGGAAGAGAGAATAGGCACAAAACCAAAAGTAAGAAGATAGTTAAGAAGAAAAATGAACAAGGAGGAATTTTTAATTTAAGTAAACACAAATTAACTACCAATCAAATTAAAGCTCTGAATAAAGGATTAAAATTTGCCCCTAGCAGGAGTCTCAACAAATTTGAGACCTATATTGATTTGCATAAATTTGTGAGGAAACTCACTTTGAAGAAAATTTTTCATCAAAATCCATATAATATGCAACACCAGCCAGTTTCAGAAAATCCTTTTAAACATACAGAATTAAAATCTAAATCATCTTTCTACCAAAGCCATTTGAAGGGACCCCAATTGAAACATTTCAAAGAATGGTTGAAACGGAGCTAGAAAAACTAAATGTCAATAAAAAGAGAAAGTTGAATTTAACAAAAATGGAAAGAGAAGGTATAAGCCAACTAAGAGATAAGAACTGATTATTAAATCAGCCGATAAAGGAGGTGGAACGGTATTGATGGACAAATCCTACTACTTAGAAGAAGCCAATAGACTACTTAATGATCAGGATACTTATGAGGTTCTTAAAGAAGACCCTATTGAGATATATAAAAAAGGACTAAGAAATCTTAGATCCAAGTCTGGAATCAGGTATCTTAACAAAAAAATGAATATGAATATTTAAACACAAACACACCAAAGATTACCAGTTTTTTATTTCTTACCGAAAATTCTAAATATGCTTCAGAAAATTGAATGGCAAGAAGGCTATCATTTAATGACCTGTGACATCACATCATTATATACCGTTATAGACCACCACCAAGGTTGTGAATCCATTCAAAAAATGCTACATATAGAGTCTGAGTTGGATTATAGCAAAAACGTGGGATCGCAATGGGGACACGTTTTGCGCCAGGATATGCAAATTTATTTGTATCTCAGTGGGAAAACAATAAGATCTGGCATAATAATCCATACAGTTGCCATATTGTAGAATGGAAGAGATATATTGACAATGTGATTTGTATTTGGTCAGGAGAAAAGAAACATTAGAAAGCTTTGTGAAACAAACTATACACACAATTTAGTATTTACAGCCGATATAAGTATAAGTTGAGTAAATTACTTCGATTTGGAAGTCTTTGTAGAGAATAGAAAATTGGAAACAAAGACTTTAAAAAAAAAAAAAGTAGATTGTAATAATCATCAATTGGCAACGAGCAATCATCATGTAAACTGGATAAAGAATATCTCCAGTGGGCAATTTTTAGGAATAAGGAGAAACTGCTTGAGCGATATAGATTATATAACTCAAGTGGGCCAAATGACAAATTTCTTGAAAGTACAATATAGAGAATGTTAATACTGATTTTGAAAAAGTATACAGAATGGATAGGCAGGACCTCCTGAAAGGAAAAAACAGGGCAATTATAAGAAAAGAAAATTCAGAAGAAGTCAGACTCATAACCCAATATAGTGATCAGGCGATTAAATTTAAGAAAATTGTGGAGAAATATTGGCCTATCTTAATGAGAGATGAAAAATTACAAGGAATTTAAGACAAACCTTTAATATATAACAAAAAAGTCAAAATATTAAAAATGAATTGGTACAAAGTGCAATTCCCTTAAAAGAACCCACGAAAGAAGGGACATGGCTAAATGATAATAAAACAGGTTTCGATCACTGTCAAAGGTGTCAAGCGTGCAAAATCACGCATATTCAAAATACGAAACCACTAGAGAATTTTAGATCAAATTCAAATAAAAAAAATTTTAACCTGAAAGAAAAAATATCACACGCGACACCAAAGGGGTGATATATCTCCTAGAATGTCCGTGCGGCCTACAGTATATTGGCCGGACTACTAGGAGTTTAAAAACAAGGTTGAGTGAACACTGTAGAAATATAAGCAATCAAATCGACACGCACAGTGTATCAGATCATTATGCAAAAAAACATAACTCAGACCCTTCAAGTTTAAAATTTATGGGTATAAAGAAGATCTCCAAATCATGGAGGGGGAAGGGGGCGGGAAAGGGGGGGGGGGATTTTGTGACTAAGATATCAAAAGAAGAGGCTAAATGGATTTATGAACCCTCTACTTTAGCACCAAAGGGGTTAAATCTAGATTTAGATTTAAGAAGCTTAATATGAAATGTTTTATATTTTTAATATACTTTTAATATATTTTTTTATCTGATATTTATAATGCACTGTAGAAAGAATGTAATTACATACTTTGGAAAGATATTCTACAACGCCAATGGACTATATATCAGTAAGCATGCTCATTAGCGTAAAGAGAGGCGTGTTTATTGATGTCATTCATTATCAACTATTTAAAGAACCAATCCATAGGAAATTCCCAATCCCTGAGGAAGCCTGCAGAGGTGAAACGCGTTGGTGTGAATGGGAAGCAATCTAACATAATACTGTAACATCTGATATCCCTGGAAAACCATTTTTCACATTCTGGATGCGGTGCCGTTAAACCGGAAGTCTGGGAACTGTAACGCATGGTGCGTTCCAACTACTATTGTTCTTATACAAATTAGAAGTGGCAATAGAAGTGGCATTTTTATATGTGAACTACTGGAAGCTGTAACAGATATCCCTACAATTTAGGACACGAGCTGTCGAAACTATCTACAAATAAGATCGAGGGTCTGTGGAACTGGAAGTTCGCAAGTTGGAACGCATATGAGTTCCAAGAAACCAGGAAGTGAAGAGCAGCATATTTAAAAGCATCTTCGGCGTGGATTTGCCAGAAGACACCTAAAGAGAGTGTTCGGGTTTATGGATATCTGAATATACCAAATCAAGCATGGGAATTACATCAAACTAACAACTACAGGATACGTGAGTACTCACGCTGCAGAGTTTTTAACTTTTTTTGAACATTATCATTGACTATTTTTTTCATATATTTTTCATACATTTTTAGAATATCATTTTTATATCATAAGTAATTTTATATTGACAAAACAATTGTCTAAATGGTGATTAACATTTATGAATATAATGCATTTTTAGAATAAAATACGTTTAACAAAGTATTTTTAATGGTTTATGGTCATTTTTGAATGCATTGTATGGCGCCAGAGATATATACAACAGACATTCTATGAAACTTAATTCTGGTAGCCTGGATATTGCTACTAATCTCTAGCATTGCAATTTGAGACACCTATGGTGAATTTATTTATTGCAATGTAAAGCAGCCCCGATTGCATTCATAGATAAAGCGCTTCTTCTCTTTATAATTACACTAATTTCAAGTCATTTGCAGTCAATTATGACCACCTCACAGGTCACATTATTATTTTCATACACTTTCCGACAAATATTGCAGCGACCTGGCTGGATGCTAAGCGACAGAGCAATGACACACACCGCAGTTCCTAGCACATCTAAGACACATTGGCACACAGCAGTGGCAGAAAAGAAAAGTGGTGCAAGATGGAATGCTCCTTGGGACCTCCCACCCACCCTTATATTGCATCTTATAAAGGACATGCACACTTTAACAAACCAAGCACTTCAGCCACAAGGAGTGGCACTTTTGTGGCTGAAGTGCTTGGTTTGTTTGAGCCCCCACAAAACAAGGTAACAATGGCCTTAAGTCACCTAAGGTAACAGTGGTGTTAATGAACTCCACTGTGGCAAGATGATGTTGTCGTCATCCTCAGCCTCATCCTCACCCTCATCAGTGTGTACATCATCCTCACACATTAATTCATCACCGCTGGAATCCACCGATACAGAAGTCTCAGTATTTTGATGTAATTGGCAGTAAAGGCCTTCCTCGTGTAATTTTGAAGTTCATTTTTATAATCATCTTTTCCACATTTTGAGGAAGTAGCCTCGTACGCCTATCACTGACAAGGTTCCCGGATGTGCTGAAAACTCTTTCCAAGTACACACTGGAGGGTGGGCAGCTTAGGCAATGCAAAGCGAGTTGGTACATGAGTCTCCAAATTCCCTTTTTACCTCCCAGTACGTAAAGGGACTGTCTGTTGTGTCTATATCTATGCTGTCGTGAAATAATCCACCACCATCGTTTGGATGCGGATAGTAGGATTAAGTGGAGTTATGGCAGAGGTGACACTTTTTTGGTCTATTCTTTTAGATCAGATGTCAAAATCTGGTGCAGAGTCATCTGCATCATCCCTGGGTCTCTTGGGAATGCTAAGTTTTTTCCGAGCAGCAGTTGAGTGAGAAACTGAAGGAGGAGAAGCCGTTCTGTCACGTAACACTTGAACTGTCATCTTGCTCACCAGGAGCTTCTTGCATCTGTTCAGATCTGGGTCAGTTGGAAACAAAGAGAAGACATAGGTCTTAAACCAAGGTTTAAGCCCAATCGCCAAAATATAGTGATCCGAATTCAAGATTTTGATAACTCTTGGATCCTGGCAAAGCGAATAAAGTATGTGATCTACAAGTCTGATATACTTAGCGGAATTTCTTTGTTTAATCTCCTCCTTTAGTTTCGCAATTCTTTTTTCCCAAAAGTCTAATTGAGGGAATCACTTGACTCAAGCTAGCAGTGTCTGAACTCACTTCACAGGTGACTACTTCAAATTATTTTAGCACCTTGCACAACACGGAAAGTATTCTCCACTGCGCTTGACTAAAATACATCCCCCCTCCTTTCCCAATGTCATGGCTTGTGGAGTAAGCGTGGATGGCTTTTCGCTGTTCCTCCATACGCAGAAGCATATACAGGGTGGAATTTCACCTTGTCACCACCTCTTGCTTCAGTTGGTGGCAGGGTAAATTAAATTACTCTTGCAGCTGCTGCAATCTCAGATACGCTGTTGCCGATATGTCCAGATATTTTACGGGCCACAGACAGCATCTCCTGCACATCCCTGTCATTTTTTAAAAAGCTCTGCACCACCAAGTTTATTGTGTGAGCAAAACAGAGAATGTGATGGAATTCACTCAGTTGTAATGCTCTCAAAATATTGGTGGCATTATCAGAAATGACATATCCTGAGGAGAACCCAAGCAGGATAAGCCATGTTGCAATGACATCCCTTAGTTTTTGCTACAGATTGTCAGCTGTATGCCTGTTAGTGAAGCCGGTGATACAAGAAGTAGCCTGCCTGTGACAAATGTTACGTAGTGGTGTACATGCTGCTGCTGTTCCTGCTGGTGAAAGCGAATCACCAACCCAGTGGGCTGTCACAGTAATATAATCTTTAGTTTGCCCTGTTCCGCTTGTCCACATATCTGCGGTTAGGTGTACAGTGGGTAGAATGGCATTTTGCAGCCCAATAATTACATTTATACAAACCTTCTGGTAGAGGTGAGGAATAGCTTTTCTACTGAAATGGTGTTGTGATGGAATTTGGTAACAGGGACACCAAGTAACTGTCTAAAACCAGCTGTATTAATAGTGGATATTGGACGCAGATCTAATACGAGCAGTCGCCATTGGCGTCTGTGATCCGCTTTGCGACTGGGTGACCGCTTTCATACTTGCTTCCTCTTGCAAAGGATTGTTTAACAGTCAATTGTTGTAAACTACTAGTAGTCTTCATCTTGGTCTGCTTCTGGGATGAAGATTCACCCCCAGCAGCAGCAACAGCAGCGGGACTAATGCTCAAGAATTCTTCAGAGGAATCAAGGATAGTGCAGAAGTCATCTAGCCTTAGCAACTTGGATGCAGGACTAACTCCTATCGCTACTGAGGATATTGATGAGGACGGTGTTGTGGGTGTAGATTGCAGGCGTCGAGATGTAGGTGAGAGAAGGGTCCTAGCTGATGGACTGCTTGTTATTTTTTTTACCATAACTTTTTGATTTTCCCAATACCTTGTTATGAACTCGCGTCAAATAGCGTAACATTGACGAGGTTCCTAGATGATTAAGGCCCCTCCCTCGACGGACTGTAGCTTTACATACACTACAAATGGCTAAACAACTGTTGTCAGGATTTGGGTAGAAATAATTCCATACATAAGAAGTAGATTTTTTGGTCTTATGTCCAGGCATGACAATGGCCTTCTTATCACGTGGATAGACTCTCCTCAGGGATTGGTGTCATTTCTAAATCTGAGCATACATTTTCCTCTAATGCCTTACTGTTTTCTTCCAGCTCAGCTTTTACACGTAAAAGTATTTGGGCACCACTTTTGGAGTCCAGATGACAAAGTCTTGCTTGGTCACGACTGACCTTACAAGAAGATGCCTCAGTAACAGTTTTAGATCTCACACTCAGAGAAAGGCGAATGCCTCATTCTTTCTTTGCCACCGAGTGTGTAGAATGGCATGTTGGCAATTGTTTTTTTTCCGGCAGATAAAACTTTGCCTGGATTACAGTTCTTTTTTTCTTGACCACAGTAAATAGTGGTTTTTTTTAGATGTTTGTTTCCCTGACTTAAAAAAATTATGTACTTTTACATAGGCTTTACCATATGACCTACAGGGATTACTATCATCAGGATTGGTGGCAGCAGCTGCTTCTGCTCTTCTGTGTACTGCTGTGAATCCATTTGGATAACACTGTACACTATTTGGTGCAAATTCAGAAGAAAAACAAGCAAGGACTACTATTTGTATCTCAGCAATGACAATTAGCAACGCAGCTCTCCTTTTTGTGTTACCTATATAACAGTAGAATTGGACTGCAGAATTACACCAACCCTGCCAGCAGCAATAGTATTTGTATTTTTTTGCAATGAGATTTAACAATGGAGCGCTCCTGAATGTCACTGATTACTTTGTTTAATACTGCTACTACCCTCCTCTTTCAATTCTCTAACTTTGCCTGCCCAACTGCTCTACACTCTATGCTACCCCATGCTAGCCCATCTGTATCCCTCTCTCAAATGGAGCTAGATCGCCTTGGAGGGCGGTATTTATAGATTCCAAAACTCGCGAGATCCGACGATGTCACAATAATGTTTTGCCTCGTTTTAGAATGCGAAAAAGTGCGAAAGTACCGAGCCTGCTCGGTATTCGGAACCCTAAGTCCGGGTGTGTTCGGTTTCCGAGGAACCGAGCCTGAGCATCTCTAGCTATAAGCAGTGCCAAGACCTAATCACTCCGGGTCCTATTTGGCGGCATGTGACCTCTGACACAACACGGTTGCATGCACTAAACACCAACGTTCAGGGGAGGGCTGTCAAATTTTAGCCCGGAGGCAAAGTCTAGACCCAGCAGCCTATTTTAAAGGAAAACAAATGTAGGTGGCCCAATGACCCAGTCCAAAGTAGCCCACTGTGGGGCCGGCCCGGGGGACAGTTGCCCCCCTGCCCCTGCTAATGTCTGTGTACTGGCCTGCGCCATTTGATTATGCACAAACCATATCTGCTTCCAGAGGCAGCAGACTGGCATTCCCCAAGTAGCCAATTCAGTCCTCAGTTTATACCACGGATGGTGCACTGCTGAGACCCAAAGAAAACATGTTTATTAATTTTCTGTAGCATTTTTACATTACCACAAGAAAAGACACAAGGAAAGGGAAGGTTATGCATTAAATACCATCTGGGGTGTTTATCCTCTCTCTACTTGAATTAGAAGGGAACTTACCGACTGTGATAGCTGCCATGGAGGACTGAAGAGAAAATATAGATACAATACTTGTGAGCTGCGTTTGCAATATTGTTGCTCCACTGCGTTGGGGACATGACTGTGTGTGTTAAATAATCAAACCGAATACAATTTAAGTTATTAAAAAAAAATAATAATCTGCATGGATCTAAAATGAACGTTCTGAAATACAGAACTGTTTTGATTTTTGCAGTGTTAGGGATTTTGTGTACAGGTTATGCAAATTGTTTGCTGGTACAAGAGAAACATTAGCACAAGGCAATTTTAAGCAGAAGTCCTATTTCAAGTATCATGAGTATTTCCAGCAAGTTGTAGTATACAGCATAATTATGTTAATCAGGTAAAATCATTTTTGAGTGGAGTAATCTTTTCATTTGCAGACATTAAGTTATTAAACATACAGCCTTAAATAACTCTGTGATTTGATTTTGTGTGACAAGTAAAAACTGTACTTCTTTACTATAGTTTTCCCAAAAGCTTTAAAAAATTGCTCACTCGCTAATTATATACTAAATTAAAAGGGAACACCCCACCATGCTTAGTGGCCCATCATCTCCACATAAAACTGTTTCAGAGGACAATCCCAACTTAGTTACCTGAAGAAAATGAAGATACAACTCCATTAAGGTGAAGCATTATTAAATATTCTAGCTAATGGGTACCAAAGCTATGGTGTATAACATAATATTTTATTTATAAGCGAGTTGATCAGCTTAACATATTTTAATATATGGAACCAACATTCCCTGTTTTTAATATAGAAAAGTAGTTACAAGAGCATTAGTTATGAATTTGTTGAGTGCAGAGCATACATGTTTTTTTCTCTAATATTTACGTTAAACTTCATCTGCCATTTCTCTGACAACCTTTCCAATTTCTCTAAATCCTTCTGCAGTGACATACACAAACATGTTCCGTATTTCCATATAATGTATGTAAAAGCCAAAAGTGATCTCTTAAATGTTTACCGAACAAGTGGCATTCTGAAAAACCCTACTACCATGCAAATTAAAAAAATGCCAAAAGGTATGGTAACATCTGAAACAATGATTTTTAGTGTGTTACTGTTAATTATATTCTGCTTATATATGCAATTCTTTTTTTCTATACGCAAATAAGTTGTTTCTACTGGATTAGAGAAGTTGTAGGACTTTTATTAATGTCAAATATTAATTACGCATTTAAACATTAAAAAAAAACAAGACAGAAGCGCCAAATATAGTGTAGTATAGTAGTAAACACATTCAATAAATTCAAAGTGGCAAGTAAACTCGTACCAGAAGACAAAAAATATCTATCCTTGGAAAAAGTGATCTATCCCTGTAGAATAAGAAATGGAGGAGTATATTCCCCACATTGTACACTATTCCAGATAAGCCTCTTATTTTTTTTGTTGCATGAATGTTGTTGACAATGTTTATAGAGAAAGTGTATTAGTGTTTCTGTGACAACAACTCAGCATTTAAACTGCCTATGTGCAAGAGTTCAATTCACCATGCAAATTACGCAGGCACACAAAGTGATACAAATTGCTGCATTGATCAAGGTTCATATGTTAGACCCTATCCCACAATCTTTATGACAATATATTTTAAAGTTCAAATTAACACCAGAATAAAGTTCCAAGAACATTGAAAGTTTCTTTGCATCACAGTACGGGTTGTGTAAATCATGAAAAGGTCACATCTACAAATGATAAAAATCATATATTTTGCTCACCTTTGCTGCAACAATACTTAAACCCATGCCATTCTGTTTTTTCA
Source organism: Mixophyes fleayi (assembly GCF_038048845.1). Classification (NCBI taxonomy): domain Eukaryota; kingdom Metazoa; phylum Chordata; class Amphibia; order Anura; family Limnodynastidae; genus Mixophyes; species Mixophyes fleayi. The sequence goes on along the minus strand of NC_134404.1, from coordinate 254,915,863 downwards.
ATGTCACAGTGATTATTTCAGGGTCTTTTCTTAAGTGCTAAAACACAGTAATGCAAGACAATAATCAAGCTTTTGTGAATAGGGAAGCAAAGAGCAGTTACAAATCTATTTGAAATTAATACATTTTGTAGCAAGCATTTGTATTACATGTGTTAATAGACCATACATTCTCAGTCTGTTTACCCATATAAGAGACATTATTAGTTTTCTTACTTAAGTCAGAAGAAAGTTCTCAAACTGATGATACCTAGTTTGCAAGTCTTGACAGAGGCTTAATACAGCACAAAATATAATAACTTATTAATTAGTATAGCAGAATAAAGTGCCAGCTTCAACAATGAGTTTCCTATTAATCTTAACTTCCAATTTTTTTTATTAAGTGTTGGATAAATAGTACCAGCTGGGCAATGGGCTAGTTTGAACAAACCCATATAGGCATTGCAGGGCATAAGCCATACTTGAGACTCCCAAAAATTGGGTAGGTCTCTCGGACTACCGGGAGAGCAGGCAAGTACCCTGCATACAGCAACTTGCTCGTCCAAATGATGCAATTTGCGGTGAATCGCGGCATTTTGCCCTACCCCCCTTCGACAAAAACAGCATTTTGTTGCGGGGGCAGGGCAAAAATGACACGATTTGCCACGCCCCGCCCCTCCTGCCCTCCAGCTACGCCGCCTGCCTGGGATCTCCCGAAATTAATTTTCAAAGGTTGGCAAGTATGGCATAAGCAAGGAACTTTCTGATATTTAAAATCCTTTTGGAGGCTTTCATTTATCATCAATGGGCTTATTTTATTAAAAGATAAATGCCAGCTTTAAACTGGGTGCACTAGTATTTACTTATTTTCTACTACCATATTATAGGGCCTACATGGTTGACTCTTGTAGTACAACAGAAAAGCATACAGTTGTTAAAAGGGCACATTTTACAAAACACTGTATATTGGGACAGTAGCCCTTAATTTAAAAGTATTACCAGGACTTGTGAAAGATAACACTTTTCAAATAGGTGATAAAACGTCACCAAGATTTGAAATAATTTGTTTTTAATCTGGTCTCAGTTGTGCCCTTTCCTCACCACTCTATAAGCTCTCATGAGCAGGGCTCCTATTAATCCTCTGTTTTTAACCCCCACTGTCCAGCTCCATGTAGAGCATTGTGGTGACTTACAAATCAACCACAACAGCTGTGGTAACAATTCTCCTAATCAACAATTAAGTAAATAGTAGAATGATGGAAACTTAAAGAGGCGATATGGAGAATGTAAGTAAATGAATTGTCATTGTTTTACAATGAAGGCAATAGGTGAAGTGTCGGCATTCCGCAATATACTTCCCCACTTCGATGTGTGTGTTTTTGGGAGAAACTTCATTTCGTCACCCAGTTTGTGCAAAAAAATAAAACAATTACGTTGTTGCCAGCAACAGATTATTTCCTTTCAGTTTAAAAATACAAGTGTAATATACCCTCTTATGTGGCCAGTTATTGCAGTTATCGACCCCATCCTCCATTTTAAAGTTGACCTGTCAGTTATAAACGGCAGAAGTAGACTTTTTGTGGGTCGAGTTAAAATTCTTGACAATATAGCCCAGGGGTGTCCAACCTTTTAGCTTCCCTGGGCCACATTGGAAGACGAGTTGGTTTGGGCCGCACATAAAATACACTAACACTAACGATAGCTGATCATCCAAAAAACCATAGAAAACATAGTAAAAATTTTAAACTTACTTGGAAATGAAGTTAGTAAGAGTTAGGAAACCTGTTGCAGAATCATGATTAAAGCAGTAGTCCCATTACCAGCTACAATTTAGCTTACCTGCATCTGTCCCTTAGCGGGGTTCGGGGAATTAAATGCCAAAAACTTTTTTTTCCTCTCTTTCTGCACCCATGAATCATTTTTTTTATTGACCAGTTTGAAATGGTCACCGATATAGGTAGCATCAGGAGGACTAATAGAAATCTACAGAGATTTAAAGATAGGGTGGCTGGAAAAATGGCTCATGGAGCAGCCTCCGATGAGGGTAACATCAAGATACTGGATAATCTTTCACTGCTGCTGATAGTTTGCGCGGGTGACTCCTCTGTGCTGCGCTACGCAATGGATGTTGGGTGTGATGACGTCACCCCCGACATTCACTGCGAGTGCCACACGGACGAGGAGACCAGGTAGGGAGCCGGAGCGCCAGCTGACGTGAACACAAGGTAAGTATTTTCTTTTTTTTTTTGCCAGGATTTTTTTTTTCATTAACAGCGCTGCCCCCTTGCCACAACCAAAACTCCTGCTGGGCCACATTTACAGGCGTGCTGGGCCGCATGCGGCCCGCGGGCTGGACAACCCTGATGTAGCCTATCAATTCACGAGCAACACATGTCATTAATATGTCATGCCTCATGAGTATTAGTTAGGCAGTGCTTCAGTTATGTCACTGCTTTTTATCATACTGATATGCTGCATGCCGATTCAGCCCACAAAATGGATACCTCCATTGTGGGTAGGCCACACGTCCAATACACAATCAGCAGCTAGGATAGTGAATCTAAGATAATTTGCAAGTGATTCTGTCTCTGTGGACCTTGAAGCACTATTAAATATGAGATGCCCCTGAAGTACATACCGCTGCCAGCACTCCCATATATTGGAGCATGCCAAGATGTGCCACTAAGGGCATCCACCAGAGAGGGGAGAGATACAACAGTAGCCATTAGAGCAAAGAGGGGGTGACAAGAGGCACATACAAATCAACTCTGTTTGAAAATGTACCCATTTCCCTGGCAACTGGGGAAAGTTTGAAACACTTTGTCAAAACTGTACTGATTTCCTCTGCAGCCAGTGAAGATCTGGGATGCGTCTCCACAGAGTTCTCTTTCAGTTATTTTAAAAATACATGCACATTCAGTTACCATATTAAACAGCAAGTACAGAACACATTGATCCCATTCCTAGAATGATCCATCAATGCTAAAGCACCAGAGGTACCGATTTAAACCAGCTGTCCACACCCTCCCTAAAAGTAACCCTATGCCTGTTTCAGTCTACAGCTAACAAATGGCCATCTATGATTCACCTGTAATTCAATTTAATCTGTCACATGGACATTTAAGTATGTAAATGATACACCTGGAATTTAGTCTTGCCTTTTATCATCCTGAACTTGATTGTTACTCAGATTCCCTTTGTGGAACATTACATTAATTTGTTGTGGATTTAAATGTTATGGAGCTTTAACTTTAAGGGAGTTGCTTAAGATATTTAGTAAATATGCTTTTATTACACATCCAATACAAAAATTATTTTTACACTACACCATCCACAGCAGTTACTTCAGCTTCTCTATTTTTTTTCTGAACATGTAGTTTGAAACGTAAATGGCACAATGTGTAGTACAGGGACTTTCCACTTTCAAATAACCTCTGTAAATATTTTTCCTTCTCAGCACATTCGCCCTCACTATTGACTATTTAGCAGACTCTCGCACACAGCTGGAAGCCATGCTCTGACCTCGCTATAGAAGAGTAAAATATGATACAGCAGCTCTAAGCTATTTGAGACACTGCATTAGATATCAGAGCCTAAGAAAGGCGTGGGCATAGCTAGAGTGATGCTGTGAGTGCCGTTGAGGGAGTGTGACTGGATCACTTATAAGAAACTTATGGTATAAATGTATTTAAAAGGAAATAGCGCATGGCGCTTCTTTATAGAATTGCAAATGCACTTATTTTTGAGATTGTGTATATTTTGGTATAGGAAATCTTTATTTCTGAAACCAGGGGAGAAAATTCTTTTTTTTCCCGTTTTAACCTTGCTAGAAGAAATGCATTATTTTCTGATGTATATATGTGATACAATAAGCCTTTGTTTGGAAAGTCTTTTGTATATCTTTGTGTAAGGAAATGCCTTGTTTGGGGAATTATTTTCTGTGGAGGAAATGTGTATTCTGCAACTGTTGGAAGAAAGCATCCATGCTAATCTCATGTTGATTAGACCTTTTGATGAGAGTGTCCAATACCCCGTAAGGGAAAGGAAGGGGTAATTAGACTTGCTGTCAGATGCCCACGATAAGATGCAGGAAGTCACAGCAAGGTTTTAGGATATAACAGATAAGCGGAAATATTGTTAGCTTTGCATTACATGTAAATCCATGTTTGGGTAAACAGGTTGCATCCCGATTCTAAAAATAGCCTGTGAGGCTGTGTCAAACTGTATAAAAAGAGAGCCCTTGTAAACTGAAATGTATCATTATGATGTTCCATCTGACCTGACCACTGATACCTTTAATCAGTGGAACTGTCCTTGTCAGGACAGTTGAGCAATAAACATCACTCTGCTTCAAGACCCTGCTTGACTACTTCTTGAATGTTACTGTAATCCTGTGACCTGCAGACTAGACCTAAAATCTAATCCGTTTTCGTCTGAGGTTTGGACCAAGCTCTCTAGTACCACCGCTCTGCCCGCTAAGCAGCAACTCTGGCCAGTGTGATAGGCCAGGGGGGATCCATTCCAGCACCCTGATCCATAGTAAGCGGTCAGGGGTACCAGCCCAAGTGTACCAGCATGGGAGTACACTAGCAGCGACAGTTACCCTGAAGGAATGTGTTTCTGGATGCCATAAAGGAGCCCAATGGTGGCAGTAGGCTCCTCCCACTGAGGCAGGAGGGGCGTATTCGGAATAACGAAAGGGGACGGTGGCAAAGTAAGCCCAGCTGGTTCCCAGCAACAGACAGGGTGGCATACGAGGTCCATCCTAGCACAGCGACCCTGTATCAATGTACTATTATTGGGAGTACATTTAGTGAAGGGTTTAAACTGGAAATCCCCTTAGAGCAGATCCTCAGAATCTGACAAGGACCTAGCATAGAGCTTACCATCTCTGCATTCTCAGTCAGAAGGTGATTGTCATAGTCAGCACCCTCAAAGTAAATCGTCCAAGTCCCGTGTGAACGCGTGTGAGGCACGAGTCTACAGAAGCCTGCAAGAAAAAAAACAAAACAAAAAAGCGTTTCTTACAAAACAAAACTAGAAAATAACCACCAGCTGGGCTGTGTAAATGTGGCACTAACACGTATATATGAGCACCTATGCAGATTAACAAAAACTTTCAACAAAAAAAACTATATTTAATGGATCTTACAATTAAAATAGTCTTTCTTTAGACCAAAACCAGGCTCTAAAGGCAAGTTCTGTATGCAGCACATCCCCAGTTTCATCCCAAAATGTTACTTTATTACCTATTACCATTAATGTTCCAATCTAGAAGATTGGATAAATTTAAGAATAGTTAAATCTTAAATCCCTAAGACAACTGTTCCATTTAAAACGTTTTCTTTTAGTAGAAGAAATAATTTAGTCAGTTTAAGAGATGTTGCCTTGACAGACCGCTTAAATCAAATGATGCCTTCTACGCAGCCTTTTGGTTGTGAATGATTTTCTCACTCATGCCAACAGACAACATAGTATAATCAGGGACACCCTTTAGTAGCCTGGATCTAGCTTGGAACTCTCAATCCCGTAGTCTTCAATAAAGAGAACGACTTCATATGTGATGTGGGAGTGGGCCGCTATCAGGGGCGTACTGTTGTAAGTGGGCCATAGCAGCCGATTCGGACATGTGGATAGGCAGCTGCTGTCAAACTCCTGAAGCCAGCACTGAATCTAATGTGCAGGGGTGCTGATATCTGGAGGGTACTAATTACCGGGGTCCGGGCCTGCACGGAATCCTTTTTATTTTATTTATGTTTGTGAGTGTTTTACTTAGTTTGGGAACTGGGAAGGGAGTTTATTTGTGCCTGGTCCTCCCAATGTGGAGCTCGCATGATGTCAACGTAATCTTGTGGGACCGCTTGTAAGAATAGTGTGCCGACAGCTGATACTTGTTTCGCCCGGTGCCCGAGTAGGTGGTGTGCACACATGGGGTATTATTACGATTATGGATTCCCACACTGTGGACATATGCTGGCTATACTTGTTAATAGACAACATAATTGAGTATATTATATGTATTTCCATGTATGCAATACGCTTGATTACTTTTTAAAAGTAAAATCAAAAACATATTGCATACATGGAAATATATTAGCCTAATATACCTAATTATCCTTTGACCTCTAGCACTTTTTTGTACCTCTTTGGCACAGTGGGTCCAAAAACTCCTGCAAACCATTGGGAATGTTCCGAACCACATCACATGAGTAGCCGTCTTCAGGCAAAAGAAAAGGCAGCTGTAAGTCAGGATCCTCCTCCAACTGAACCTCGCGTCCATCACTACGAGCCAATTCATCAGCAGTATTTTCAGCTACAGATACCACACTCTCAATGAGCTCCTGTATGTAATGAAAAGGCAGGAGACATTGCATGTTTTTAAGTTCGCATCTACAAATTCTTGACCTTTAGTTGGCAAATATGGAACAGTGCCTACATTGTAGGTTTAACACTTTATTAGTAATAATTACCGTAGGGATATAAGGCTCATCTGGTGCACAGTGGTAATTTGTCAATAGAGCCTGAAGTTGCAAGGAGTTCAGTTTAAAGCAGGTATTGTTGATGTTCGGGATATCTTGATGAGAGTATTTGTCCATTGTAAGAAGAGTTGTTGCCTACAAACAAAGAAATACAGTTTTATTATTAATCAAAAAAAGTTTGCAAAGTAATCACAGAAACTGTCATTTTAAAATAAAACTGAAATAAAGGAGGGTTAGAGAGCATCCAATACAGACGAAAATAGCAGCCCTGCTGTCTATTTTCTTAAAAAAAGTCTGCTGTACCAACTGACTTTTCAGAGTATGGCAAGGTTGAGACAGAATTCAAATCTAACTTTCAAAAAAAATTGATGTAGGTAATTTGTCTCAGCACTCTGGGGTAGTCCTTTTGACAACCACATAACAAGACAACGAGCATATCTACAAAAATAATGCGATGACTATCACACCGACAGGGATATACTAAAGGCTTACCTAAAAACCGACACGACATTTACAAAGACAGCGTCATGCTGACTTTACATTAAAGTGTGTATTTGTGGGGTCCTGACATTACCACTTTAAATTCAGATTTCTCTATGTGGCTCTATAAAGTGACTGTAACTGAACTGCCGGCAAGCAGTGTGTTCGGAATCACTACCTATGAGCATGGCGCTGTCTTCGTAAATATCGTGTGTCGGTTTTTAGGCAAGTTTTTATTATATAGAGAGATTCCCCCAGCACACTGCTATAGCCAGCAAGCTATCTGCCATTCTTACTGTAGATAAAAATGCAAAAGTCTTAGTTGCACACATTTGCAAACGTATGTTAAAGCATTTGTATGTTAACATACATTTGCAAATGTGTTCAACTAAGACTTTTGCATTTTTATCTACAGTAAGAATGGCAGATAGGTTGCTGGCTATAGCAGTGTGCTGGGGGAATCTGTGTTTGTTCCTTTTAGGATAACCCCACCCTTTCATGCACCTGATATAGCCTATAAATTGATTTGAGCAACTTTCATTTCTTTAAGTTTTTATTATATCCCTGTCGGTGTGATAGTCGCTTTTTTTTGTAGGTATGCGCGTTGTGCTTTTTTTTTAGTTGTGAAAACGTACCTAACCCTCACTCAGCAGTGGCCCAAGAGCACACACTATGATATTATGAATAATGTAATCAGTACTGTATATTATAAAGATATTCAAATCCACCATGAAGTGCCTTGACCACACACTCAAATGAGGATTTTAAAGTGCTTATGTACTCACATTTATGGAGACACCTTTTGTACTTACCTGGATATCTGATCCTGCTTATTTGTACTGCTTGTGAAAGTGTTTAAAAGCAAGTGTGTAACAGCTATAGGGGACAGCAAAGGCTGCTTTAAAGTACAAGCTTAATATGGCTTTGAAACATATTTATCCAGGCAGTTCTTTAATTTTAAAAATATAAATCTAACAATAATTCAAGCTAACGTGCCTAATAGTCATTAATACTCTGTTCTACTGGTTACAGACTGGGGATGGAGCAGACATTGTGAAGGGCACGACTTTATGATTGTGCGTAGAGGCATCACAATTTTGCTGTATTGTCGAAACATTTCTAATTATACACTGGACTGAAAATACGTAGATGGGTCATCTCACCAGCTATCTAGTAAAGGGAATAACATTTAGAATAAATGATCAGGGGGGGAGCATTGATATCACAAATCAAAGTTTACAAAATTATTTTGTGCATAAATATAAAGGGATATTATTGCGTTGCATGTATTATGACAATATATTGTACTCAGTTTCTTATAGAGCTTACCTGCACTATTCTGCTAAGGTGACAGTCGGCAGCAAGCTCTAGACCTTGTTTCTCGGCCCAAGCCTCTATATGAGCAAGCTGCTGACGAATGATGGCGCCCCAATAGTGGGAACATAAGCCAGAGTCTGGGTCAGTGACCAGCCTGTTGAACAGCCACATATTGATGAAGTGGAAAAGTTGAGAGAAGAGTTGGATAGTTAGAGCAGCGTTTACCCGACAACGCCTCAGAAGAGACATGGCTCCCGTAAGAGTATGTAGGACGTCATCTACAATTATATTTTCCAAAATAAAACAAAAAAAACAAACAAAACAAGATTAAGTCAATTATACTAGAGTAAAACATCTTCTAAATATGCTCCCCTAAAAATATTTTAATCCTTTACAACAAACATCAATATTTTAATCCTTAGTAATGTGTAACACCAGAAACAATATTCATGAAAAAACAAACACAAAAACACCCCTTACTGAGGTTCTACCTCCACAGCCACAAAAGCAGCGATTGACACACCCTTAGGAAAAGTCTATTACCTGAATGGACAGGCAAATGGGAGATTTGTTAAACTGCTATCTGGATCTTTCTTGCATGAACCTGAGCAAACTGTACTGCTTCAAAAGTGGAGATCATCTTGATCAGTACTCTCATGAAAAAATGAACAGAAGGCTGTGTGTGAGCCAACAGAGACTTTACTATACTTTGCAGGGCCAGAATCTTGTCCAATGATAAGAAAACCCTCTGTTTCTGGGTGTCAAAGAGAAGACCAAAAAAGATAATTCATTGTCCCAGTGTTAATTTGGACTTTTAGTAATTGACAAACTACCCATGGGATTTCTCCTGCACATGGCCCTGAAGCATGGATGGCAACTCTGCTCTGATTAACAGGTCATTCAAGTAGGGAATAACCTTCACTCTCCCAGACCACAGCAGAGCTGCCATGACCTTGGTGAAATCCCTTGGAGCTGTGGCCAGGACAAATGGATAAGACTCGAAGTTAGTAATTATGGGACTGGAGAGCAAAACTGAGAAGACAATGATGTCCCTCTCAGATTAGAACATGTAGAACTTCTTGATGTCCTAAGACACAAATTAGTCCTGTTCAAAGCCGTTTATTACCAATCTCCGGGGCTCTATCTTAAATCTGTTCATTCGAACTTTAGGTTTTAAAATGGGACTGAACAAATCATCCATTTGTCGAAAGAAGAGGTTTAAAAAAAAAACAAAACAAAAAAAAACTTCAAACCCTTTTTGGTGAGCTAGACCTAGAACAAACCACCCCTGAGGAAATCAGAGATTGAATGACTTACTGCAGACAAAACAAAAATTGTCTTGCTCTGCATGAAGCCTCGTGGTGAGGAATCTCCTGGGATGTGAGGAGATCTATAATGTATGCCCGAGCCACAATCCCTCTCATCCAGATATTTGTAATGGAACTTAACCCCTGACCATGGAAGAATAGAAGACAGAAAATGGATGGACACAAACCCTGTCATGCTGATGGCTTGTCTGAAGACCTGACTAAGCTTGTCTCCCCCTTTGTACACCTCATATAGATGCAAAAGATTGTCCTCCGGGGTACCCCTTGTTTTCCCTGCAGGTAACAACCACAAGAAATGGAGAGCAAAACCCGGGGCCTCTAAGCTTTCAGAGTGTTAATTGGAAGGAAAGCACTCCTTCCCGCAGTAGCTTGGTTGATAATCTTATTCAGCTCAGCATTAAACAAGACATGTTCAGAGAATGGATGGGGCTCTATAGTCCGCTTAGACTCCACATCAGCTTCCCAGGCTTTTAACAGAGTCTGACAAGCCGAAAAATGCTGAAGCTGAAATCCTAGCCACAATTATCCAGCATATAGAGCCGCATCTTCCAATACTCTGTGGCTCAACAGAATATGCTCCACCAAAGGCAGCAATTCAGACTCCGGTCTGCCAGCTATCAGCCCTCTGACAGCTGTTCAGATTCTCTCTCCATGTTTTATTAACACATGCAGAGGCTAAATTGGGTTGCAAGGAGAACCCCGAAGCCTTACGGTCAGCGTCATCCTTGATATTCACTACAATGGGGATGGAAATAGCAGTTGTCTTGGACAAGCTTGCTACAGAGGCATCCGCCCTGGGAGGCTTTTGTCAATTTAACTGTATCCTCATTAGGAAGATGATAATAATTCTGCAGCTTCTGCAATATTCGGTCCAGTGTAATCCACGCCTTGCCGAGCAAGGCATCTAAGCTGGGAAGAAGTAAAAGAAACCCTTCTTTTGGTCTTCCTTTTAAATAGAAAAGTATCCGAAATGTCTGGAACTTATGTATCTTGCATGTCCATTAGGTAATACAGCTCGTATCAATCTTCCACCGTATCGGCTAGTAGGTCCTTCCCCAAAATATGACAAATCTTCTAGGTTTGAACCTCCAGCTAACACAGTCGCCTCCTTCGAGGAACAATCAGAATCTGACTTATGCCTACTCTGGGGTAACACGATGCTTGTGAGATAGGAGGATCAGATTCCGTTATCCTATTTTAAAAAAGGAGGAAACTCTGCCTAGCCTCAGCAGCAAGTCATATCAACACCCACAGGACTCTGGGTAGGGATGACCAAAGGGAACATATGCCCTAAGGAACCTCCCCTAGAATATGAAAAGTCCTCCACTCAAAACAAATAGGTCAGCTGAGCAAGCTCAGCAATGGAGTCAGCTAATAATTTAGCACGGCTGGTTCTGCCACATCAGTATCAGAGCACCTGGATATACATGGCACCCTATACTTAGTCATAGGATATCCGCATCTAACTGTCCCAGAGATAATTTAAAATGGCAACTACAATATGTAAAAAGGTTTACAAAAGCCACATTTCCAAGTCTTTGCTCTGGAAGTACCCCCCTGTGTCTCACATGGCAGAAAGGAAAATTTAGAAAACAAAAGCAGAACAGATCATACACTTCTTGTGGATTGATCTACTTATTAGAGCCAGACTACAGTAAGGGGCTGCTGAATAAAATGATGGTGATGCACACTAAGCTCTATTCCCCAAAAGATCAATATATGGAACAGACTGCTCCTAAAGGAATATATATTTTTATCTCGCCTATTTCTACGCAGACCGATTCATTCAACAGACAAATATGGGCTATATTTGGACCAGTGTTTATATGATATTGTTAACAGTATAAAATATAAAGTGGAGATCCAAGTTTAATGTGACGTGACTGTTTGTGTCACAAGTACACCGTATAGATAGGATATTTAATGTGTAGCATTAAATATTTGGAGATTTGATTATAATTGGATACTTGTGATTTTATATGGTGACACTATTTTACATCCAAAACCAACTTAGTATTTGTCTTAAGAGTTATTGAAAAGACATACTATGACACTTCCCTTCCATAAAGTTTTCTAACCTATTTTAGGCCTTTGAGAGTTGTTCTCTTCTGGATCGTCTAGAAAGGCAGGCATGAAATTGCTAAGTTCCGACTGCAGGCAGTGCACTAAATATCTAGATTAATAAAGAGAAAAAAAACATAAAGAGAATATTAGGTATGCAATATACACTTCCAAACTGAAATTAGAGCAATAAACGCAAAATAAGAGACTTCAACTGATTCATGTTGTTCTGCACATTGGCGAAATATTCTACTGCTAGCTGAATGATAGCTGCCACATTATTGTAGACGTCTTAAAGAGGCCTAAACAAAATTGGACAGACTGAATTTATCTAGTTTAACCAGAACAAATACATATTGCTTTTTGTCCTGTAGATTTGTTCTTCTGTGACTATAAAAAAAATACACAAATATAATATAAAGTAGGAGTAAATATTAAATAAAGCACATTTGCACATCTGGTGTAAAACCAAGTAAACAGCTGCATGTTTCATTGAAAGGTGTATAAAGTAGTTTCTATTATCCTATTGCGATTCCTTGAGGCAGTTCAAAATAAACACCCTACTATAAAACAATCAGATGCAGGATTTGCTTTCACATCTGTCTTCTACATAGACAAAAAAATATATAAATCAAAAATCAATCAATAAAAAGGTCTTACTTGAAAGCCATCTGGACCAAATGTGCCAAAACATCCTGAGCATCTAATGTGATTCGACTGAGATCTCGGTCTTGTTTTATAAAATTAAGCAGCTCTGATGCATTTGCCATCCAGAACGCAAGTGCTCCAGCAATATTTTTTTGCTTCTGCATACAACAACAAAGCACAGCAACTGTATTACTCGCACAGACAATACCTAGACATTCACTACCATATTACCACAGACTGACCAGTACCATGACATGTAATATACTCCAGTTACCAGAAGAGAGCATATGGTTTAGTATCTGTTTGTGGTTTTATTTTGCATATATTTAGTGTATTTTTTCAGATATTGTGTAAAGTTTTGTCATGTATTCTGTACATTTGGTTCAAGGCGGTTGCAGGATGCTTTTTCTGGTAACTAATATGTGTCCATGCGAAATAATAACTCCCTTTGCCACCTCTTATGTTAGTTGCGGGTACACGCAATATCTGATATTGGTCAGTCAGAATTCATAACCAGAAGAATGCTAGCCCAGGTTAGATGAGATCCAAAGAATAGGTACCATAGAGAAAAAAAAATGAAGGGTATATTAAAGGGGGAACAAAATAACTTGCTTGTTTTGTATCCACACTGAGGTGCATTAAGCAGAGGATTATGGAATGCCAAAAAAGGTTGCACAGTCAAAAAGAATTTTTAGTACAGCACAAGTCCAGTTGCTGAATGAGTGTTATGAACTGTTCAGCCCAGCCATTTAAAAAAAAAAAAAAAAAAAAAAAAGGAGTTGTACTCTTATATGAAAGCAGCGTGAGACTTTGCCAAGCCAAAGTAGCTGGGATGCCTCCCGATGTTATATCCTACCTGGTCACCCTGGTCTACTTCCTGGAGATTAACAGATGAGGAAATCAAACAGAACAGAGAAAGAAACTTGTAAACAAATATGGCAGATGAGATTTCAAAAAGGTAACAGCTATTAAGCTCAGAAGGTAAAGCTTTACAACACTATAAAAAGGACCCAACAATACAAGCTGCTTGACATAAAAGCTATTAGTAACATTCATTAATAAGTATATAAAAGCTAAGATAATCAGTAAGGCCTTATGTACGTAGAGTTTGTATGCGCTTCCTGTGTTTGTGTGGGTTTTCCTCCAGGTGCTCCAGTTTCCTCCCACACTCCAAAAGGAGTGTATCTATGTTTGCCTCTGGGAATTCAGACTAAGTTCCAATGGGGAAGGACTAATGTGAATGAAAAATATTCTCTGTACAGCGATGTGTAATAAGTGGCGCTATATAAATAAATGGTGATAAGGCGATGGTCTTCCTACAGACACTTAATTTTCAGATGCATTCCTCTTGAAGGACACTGCAAAAAGCCTTTTAAAAACCTGTGATTCTTATAACAAAACCATATTTTCCTCTCAGCTGTACAGCAAATGAAATACTACATATTGTCTCTGGTCACATAACAGTTATTTTTATGTAAGTAGTAAGACATTTTACGATTATTTTAAAGGCTATTTTTTTTTATACTGGACCTACGTACAATTTAAATCCAGCAACCACCACGACCCATGGCTTAGACTGAAACACTAAACTGGACTGTACTACAAACTGTGTGTAGTGACACGATAACAAATGGAACTTCAAACTACACCTCATTGTGCTGTCACTTGCACAGCAAAGCGAAAGATTAACAGATGCTGGGAGTGTCGATGTGAATGGATGACGGGCAGCTGGGTGTTTGTACAATCATTTTACAGTATGCTGCCCACAGGTCATTCATACTTCATGTTGGACTTTAGGTAGCGACTCTACCAGGTACAATACAACTAACCATATAAGCGGATAAAGTTAATTTGATAAAGTGCAACACAATTCACAGCCAAACAAATTAATCTATAGTGGATTAATAGGTTTTGAAAGCAGTTATATAGAAATACAATTGCACAGCGCACTTTTTTATTCTGAGGTGAGAAATCCTGCCTCACCCTTATAAACAAAGGATTTTTGACTAATCACATTCAAATAATGTGAACAACTTAATGTATATGACTGACAAAGCACTAATAAATAAATCCCTATACAATGAAGTAAATGTGCATATAATAGTAACATTAAATGATTTGATGTTACTTCAATATCCATAATTATTTTTAAGCATAAGTAAAACAAAATTTAAAATTTCCAAATCATGTGAACAGTCAATTTTTGTAGTGGACCCTTTTCTCTTTAGATTGCATAAAGGAAGTCATTTCAGCAAGTTTACTAAAAGCTAATTAGGGGAGCGATTAGAGTGTAAACCAGTTTGAAGAAGGTGTAGCAGGGAACTGGAGTAAAGGTAAGTTGGCAACCGCAAATGATCATGCTGTCCAAGTAGTTACAATAATGGCTGCCCACGGCACCCATTAACAAAGTGCCCTCCTATGACATGCACTTAGGGAAAAAAAGTCTCTGGCAGCCAGTGGTGTATAGAAGGGGAGGAGCTTGAGCTTTTTGCCATAAAATGTAAAGTACCAAACCTCCTGTCACCGCACTCAATAACCAGTGCTTCCCATTAGGATGAATGTGAAATAGAGAATAAAAATGAGAAATACAGTGATCAAGATAGAACAGTAGCAAATAGAACCAATCAGTAAGAAGATAACAAAAGTTGTATTTAGCTGTTCACATGTTTGCAAGTATAACCTGCAATAATCCAGATTTAGACATCGGGACAATCCATATGGACCACTTCCTGATCCACACAAAAGCTGCTCATAAAACATGGCTCCCTGCCCGTTTCTGTATACTGAAATCATGACTGCATCCACACTAACAGGAGTTTAGCATTTACACTGCCTACCATAGGCAAGCATAAGGAGAGCAGAAAGAGCCTTTTAGCAAACTGACTCAACAGAGCTGGCTTTTAATAATGGTCCAACTCCACATCTCTATTGTTGAACTTTATAAACATCAGGGCAGGTCCATATTATAGACAGGCTTCCCACTGACCAAGATCTGTCTCTGCCTCTCTCACTTTTTTCCCTCCACCTGAAACCCAAATTTAACTCTAATGCAAATCGTGAAAGTGGCTGTTTGTGAACAAGTGCTTATATATATTGCCCTGATGTCACTAGGGGAGGACCTGCAGTTATAACAAGTTTAGAAGTCCCTTTTTGTTTTTGGCAGTATAATATATATGTCATTGCAAGCAACATCATGCTGGCTCTATTTAGGTATATGGTACACAATTTTAATATTGTCCTCCCGCCACACCACTTACAAAATAGAAGCTAACAAGTTTTCTTGCTCCTTTCTTACCCAACATTACCAGAACTGACAACTTTTAATGAGAATCAAGCCTCATCTAAAACATACACAGATAATAGCCCACACATTTAAATTCATTTAGTAAACATTAATATTAAATGTACTGCATTGAAATATGGTAAATCATCTCTGGTTGTTTTAAAGCTAGTTCGATATTTTTTTTAACCCAGAAAGAAACTGTAGAGATTATGTGGTTCACTAGTTATTAAACTACAATTGCCTTCATTTCTTCTGGGAACTGGAACAAGTTATAGCATAGTTTCCTACTCTCCCGGAATGTCCAGGAGACTCACGAATTTTTGGGAGTTCTCCCGGACTCCCGAGAGAGCAGGCAAAAATCCCGGATCCAGCTGTCGCCATTCTTTAAGATGGTGGGGGGCAGGGCTAAATGCGGCATCGTGCCCCCCCTGCTGCGATTGGCTAAAATTGCATGAGATTGATAGGGGCGGGGCCTATTTGCGCACTGCGCGTGGCCACGCCCCCCCTCCCGGACAGCTGCTTCCAAAAAGTAGGCAAGTATGAGTTATAGTTAAAAAATATCTGCAGGGTACAAATCTTCATACATCCTTCTTTTATATACTACATGACTAAAGTTGGTAAATAATGTGTACACAAGGGGTTGCAGAGGTGTGTTTGGAAATCTATAATTAAAAACACAGCTTACAACAATTGTTCACAATTATCTTATTCTATGCTAAAAGAATTGGTCAAGTTATAACCACTGTTTCCGGATGAGTCTTGCAGTACGGATGAAGAGAACTACACACACTGTTCGACTGTGGTCATCTGTATTTTGAAACATGCGTGATAATCGTATGACTGATCAAATCAACATGATGCTCCTGTTGGGACCACAAACCAATGTGGCCAGCACAAAACCTCATCTAAATAGAAACCTATACGGAGACTGTCCATCACAATGGCAGCATACTGGTACAAAATACTAATTAAATGAAGCTACAACAATAACTTTAGGACCAATGACTTAATATTAGACAAATATATTGGCATAAATTAACATGCTAACGCTTTGGTTACCTAACCTGTTTTAACATTAGTATATATGATTTCCCGCACATGAAAAAAATATTTCCAATTAATGTATATTTCCTAAGACATGATTTAATATGTTAGTCTGATAGTATGAGGTGCTACTTCCAGTAGTAATGTATTGTATATAATAGAAGAGAAGGAGAAGTACTACTTATATGGAAGGCACACTCATGGAGAAAATCCTGTGTTGTTGAAGGGACACTTCATTGTGGATAACAAACATGGATAGAAATGAGCAAATGAATTGACACTACACTATAAAAACTACTATTTATTAGTCATACAAATAAAACTGAATCGTTAAAAAGCTAAATATTGTAGCGTCAAGACTACAAAATTTTAATATTTTGCTTTTTAACCAGTTTTATTTGTATGACTAATAAATAGTAGTTTTTATAGTGTAGTGTCAATTCATTTGCTCATTTCTATCCACGTTTGTTATGCACAATGAAGTGTCCCTTCAACAACACAGGATTTTCTCCATGAGTGTGCCTTCCATATAAGTAGTACTTCTCTTTCTCTTCTATTCTAACCTGTTTTAAGTATCAGTTTATTGTTGTAAAAAGATCCCAAAAAAAAGTTCAGCACGACTAGCTTTTCACAGTGGGGTAAATGGCCAGTAACGGATATCAGCAGATGACATGGCAGTGGGTTGGGCTTTGTCAACAAAAGAACATTTTTCTACTGCAGGTAGTGAAAGAACTCTGCTAGAAAGCATCCAGGAAACAAAATAAAATAGGCATATGATATTCTGCTAAAATACTTAAATGCCTGTTTGGGTGTATAAAGTAAATTTCAGATAAACTAAATGTTGCATTTTTAAAGATTTTGTGACAGCACATTGCTACAATAACTCACCTGTATTACACCTTCCATCATGGTCACCATCTTGTTCACAATGGCAATAACTTTGTGAGAACGCTCCGCAGGACTGATGTTCGGTCTGTACTGATTAGACAATACATACCGGCAGGTCATGTACAAAACATATGTTGGGGATAATTTGAAGTGCACCGTCGAACTATTCGTATAGTTAATGATAGCAGAGAGGAAGGAATCTTCCACTGTATTGACAGAAGAGAAAAAAAGTCCAGAAAATGTAAACTTTATTTGGAATGAAATGAGAAACACATTAACATATTGCACCAGTCTGCATCACTTTAAATGCAACTCTGTTCAACAGTTAAACATTAATTTAACAGCAAAACAATATGTTAATGTTTTTCACCAAGAGCATCTCTTGTTATAAAAATGTCAGATAGCATTGATTTTTAGATCACCAATGAAAGCATGTTGGCTTAGGACCTCTACTCTCTCCTCAGTTAAAGAATGAGGAGAGAGTAGAGGTCCTCATATAAAAGACCTCATATAAAGACCGCAAGTTCATTTAAATTATTTCACTGTAAATGATTACATTCTGGGCCATGAAATGTCTACAGCACATTAACAGCAAGGACAATCAAAGCAAGAATAATATACATCACTTAAGTATGGTCAGTAAAATTACATAAAAATGTAGCAGGAACTGCACGTGATCTTTTGCAGCAATACTAGTTGTTCCATTGCAAATGTTTTCAAAATGGTAGAACTCTATCCATGAACGACATGCAGAAACTTCTACAGCATATGTAAAAAAACCAAATATACTTAATAGCAAGAGGCCCCACAGATTCACACATTGTGTTTCGGCTATTAAATATGACAGGACTAGCAGACATTTAAGCCTTGACACTTTGCTAGATACCTCAATTTTCGGTCATTTATTTAAAAAAAAAAAAAAAAAGTATTGCGAGTAATCCGATATTTGCAAAAATGTTTGGCACAAATACAAACAAAAACAAATATACAACACGAAACAGCTAGCAAATCAAAAATAGTTTCATTTTTATTATATCTTGCAGAAACAAACAGAATTTCACTTTAAATTTCCATTATCAATAGCTTTCAATTTAATATTGTCCTGAAATAAATCAAGTTACAAGAATTTACCTGAATGATATACTTACAATTTTCTCTAAACTCAATGCTTGCAGGTAGTGTGTGTTCTGGTACATTGGAATCCGGGGGTCTGCAGGACATGAGGTGAGAAAATCGTTTTGAACATAAAAAGTCAACACCACTGCTCAATGATAAGGATCGCTCAGGGGGAATCATTTTTGATTGTAGATGAATAATGTTTTTTTTTAAAAAAAACTACATTCTAAGATTTTTTAGACTACAGGCCTACTTCTGATGAGTTACAACTTCATAGCTTGAACTGCCTGCTAGGATAGCATCAGAGAGTTACCTGCATATATTATTGATGATCCCATTGTACACTGCAATATAATGCCACTCCAGCAGCTGTTATCACTACAGATCAAGTAACACTACTTGTGTTACTATATGGTAAAGCCTAGAATAGCATTTGAAAGATAATAAGTGTGTGACTGTGTAGATGAATCTACACAGACACACAATAAGGGAGTCTCTGGACAACCCCATGGGTAAACACTTCTCTGGACCAGGACACATTATGACAGATTTAAAAGTCTTAATACTAAAAGGTCTTTTTAAAAAATGACGGAGAGAAAAATATGGGAACTTAAACTGATAAGAACATTCTAGTCATTAACTCAAGGACTCAACCCAACACCTGGATTTATGACCCACTACATGGACACTTCACACGCAACAGCAGAGTAACTCCAGATCTCTGAACTTCTAGGACTTTTACATCCATTATGAAAACCTTTGTTTTATTAGTTTAGATTATTTTAATGATGTATCCCCCACCCCCTGTACAAATTTCTTGATGTAACAGCTCTTAAATGTTGTGCCTTTCCTCAGTCATTCATTTGTAAACTTGCCTGATGAAGGGGCCTCTGTGCTCTGAAAGCTAGCAAATATAATCATTTTTTGGTTAGCCAATAAAAGGTATCACTCCTATAATACTTTTGTCTTTTTTGACACAAAAGTATTTAACATCACATAGAAAGATAATAAGCTAAGAGAACCAAGTTTTCCAAAGTGCTGTTGTATATTTTTATTGAACATTCTTCCAGAGAAAGAGAACACAAAAAACACACCCTTACACATAACCCAAAATAAGGGGAATTAAAAGTCAACAAAACATAAATAAACAGACCTAGATTCAGCAAAACTGTAAATTACAATTGGGAATGACAAGTTCTAAAGGAATGGTTAAAATAAATGAAACCATTTGTTGAATATTAAGTCGTAGGAATGTACCCTTTACCATTAGTGTCCAGCCCTCATCCAATATATGGCCTATATCATTAGCCCATTTAGTTTTACAGGTTTCAAGGCCATCAGTGAAACGAGTTATAAGTAAAAGGTTGAGATTCTGATGCACAGACCTAGCTTATTCAGGATGACCTTAAGAGGAGAGTTCAACAGGAGAAGAGTCATCTCATTAAATTGCGCATTCATGAAATGTTGCAGTTGTAGATACCTAAAGAAACAAGTGTTTGGAATCCTAAATTCTGATACCAATTGCTCAAGGGACTTAAGATTTGTCGCAATGCAGCTTTCCTAATGAAGGGATCCCTAGAATGATCCAGACTGAGGCGTGTTCCAGCAAATGCAACTCAGCAAAATTGTTTTTGAACCAACAGGGGGGAGGGGGGTATCTGGGTTTGTCCCAGCAGCTCCCAACAGTGTACTGCAGCAGACCATATCACCATGAGAGTGCAAGCTTCTGCATCAGAACACTGCTGGTGTAATGTGAATGCTTTCAACGCAGCAGTGTCAGTGACTAGGGATGCCTTAGAGTACATTTATTTTTTCTTAGAAGGCTAGCAGCTGGACCAGCTGCTAGGCTGGTCCACTGTATGGACCAGCATTCCTTTCTCATACTTCTGACAATGTGGTTAGTCCATGCCCAAACAATTCTGGCTGTTGGAGGGTAAATGCGGGAGCAGCTAACTGGTGCTATTAGGTTGAAGAGCTTAATAATGTGTCCACTCAGTGTATATCCACAAGAACTCAGGAGTACTGCATGGCCTGCCACCCACGTGCACAGCAAGAAGCATGTATTGAATATCAACAACAATGATGAAATAAATAGTTAAAGCACTTCTATCTTTCCAAACAAAAATCTATTCCGTTCCTCAACATGCACAACTTGAGACTCAAGTCAATTTGTCAAGTTGGTGACATGAGACAACATTAGGGCGATATCCTATGGATCCAAGCTTCTAACTAACTAATATTTTTACCATGTATTTTATATAGTAAAAACTTCAAAACAGCCTCATTAGAAACTTTCATTCTACTCACCCTGACAAACTATACATACCTCAAAACAAACTGAAATTTAATTTGGAAAAAACAAGGAATAAAGTAGAGATGAGTGGGCTCGGATTTTGCTAATCTGAGTCCACCCACACAGTGCGGATCCAACGGGATCCGATCACTGTTCGGGTACTTCCGGCCGCCCAAGGACTCGAAAACGAGTCTATGACATCCAAGTCTCGCGTCGGATCTCGCGAGACTCTGATGTCATAAATGCCCCGCTCGCGGCCGCCATCTTCATTCTCCCTGTGGTTAGTGGAAGAGGGAGATTGTTTCTGATCCTGTGCTCTGTCCTGCTGATTAGTTTATTAGTCAAGTGGTGCTTTGTCCTGCTGAGTCCAGTAGTACTTTGTCCAGTGCTCTGTTCTGCTGATTCCAGTGGTGCTTTGGCCGGTGTCTGTCCTGCTGAGTCCAGTGGTGCTTTTGTCCTGTATTTTTTTCTGCCAAGTCCATAGTAATATGATAATTATCTAAAAATCTAAAAAATAAAAATAAATAAATACCAAAACAATCAAAAAATTTTTTTAAAAAAATTATAAAAAATATTATAGAGCAATATATTATTGCAGTCCCAAAAAATAGGAACTGCAATCAATATTACTACGTTCACTGTTCTGCAGTCCCAAAGTGTGTGTGGTTTAGGGGTACGCTCTCTTGCGCTGCATATAATGGAGTACAAAAATTTGTAGGATAAAGTAGGGAAAGATCAAGAACCACTTCCTCCTAATGCTGAGGCTGCTGCCACTAGTCATGACATAGACGATGAAATGCCATCAACGTCGTCTGGCAAGGGCGATGCCCAATCTCCTAGTAGAGGGCATGTAAAATCCAAAAAGCCAAAGTTCACTAAAATTAGTAAAAAAAAGAAAATTGAAATCATCTGAGGAGAAACGTAAACTTGCCAATATGCCATTTACGACACGGAGTGGCAAGGAACGGCTTAGGCCCTGGCCCGTGTTCAGGACTAGTGGTTCAGCTTCACCCAAGGATCTAAGCCCTCCTCCTCCCACCCCCCCCCTCAAAAAAATTTAAAAAAGAGTTATGCTGTCAGCAACAACACAGCAAACAACTCTGCCTTCTAAAGAGAAATTATCACAAATCCCCAAGGCGAGTGCAAGGGTGTTGGTGGTTGCGAAGCCTGACCTTCCCATCACTGTACGGGAAGAGGTGACTCCATCCACCATTTGCAGCACACCCTCTGCATATGCTGGAAGGATCAGCCACAGTGTAGATCCAGATTTGGATAATCAAGGTGTCAATGTTGTACACCGGGAGGAGGCTATTGATGTAGCTGGCGCTGAGGAGGAACTTGACGAGGAGGATGCTGATGTGGTTATTTTAAATGAGGCACCAGGGGGGGGGGGGGGGGGGGGAGTTGATGTCCATGGGATGAAAAAGCCCATCGTCATGCCTGGTCAGAAGACCAAGAAATGCACCTCTTCGGTCTGGAGTTATTTTTATCCCAATCCGGACAACAAATGTATAGCCATATGTAGCTTATGTAAAGCTCAAATAAGCAGGGTAAAGGATCTTGGCCACCTAGGGACATCCTCCCTTATACGTCACCTGAATAACCTTCATAGTTCAGTGGTTAGTTCAGGAACTGGGGCCAAGACCGTCATCAGTCCAGGGACACCTAAATCCTTTGGTCCTGTTGGATACACACCACCAACACCCTACTCGTCAACTTCCTCCACGATCTCCATCAGATTTAGTCCTGCAGGCCATGTCACGAGCCAGACTGAGTTCTCTTCAATCCGGGATTCATCCGAGGAATCCTGCAGCGGTACGCCTACTACTGCCGCTGGTAGTCGGTCATCTTCCCAGAGGGGAAGTCGTAAAAATGTTACGTCTTTCACCAAACAGTTGACCGTCCAACAGTCGTTTGCCATGAGCACAAAGTACGACAGTAGTCACCCTATTGCAAAGCGGATAACTGCGGCTGTAACTGCTATGTTGGTGTTAGACGTGCGCCCGGTGTCCGCCATCAGTGAAGTGGGATTTAGACGGTTGATGGAGGTATTGTGTCCCCGGTACCAAATCCCGTCGAGATTCCACTTCACTAGGCAGGCGATACCAAAGGTGTACAGAGAAGTACGAACAAGTGTCCTCAGTGCTCTGAAAAATGCGGTTGTACCCACTGTCCACTTAACCACGGACATGTGGACAAGTGGTTCAGGGCAAGCGAAGGACTATATAACTGTGACAGCCCACTGGGTAGATGCATCGCCTTCCGCAGCAACAGCAGCTGCATCAGTAGCAGCATCTCCACAACGGCTGCTCGTGCCAAGGCAGGCAACATTGTGTATCACAGGTTTTAATAAGAGGCACAACGCTGACAACCTCTTAGAGAAACTGAGGGAAATCATCTCACAGTGGCTTACCCCACTTAGACTCTCCTGGGGATTTGTGGTGTCAGACAACGCCAGTAACATTGTGCGGGCATTACATATGGGCAATTTCCAGCACGTCCCATGTTTTGCCCACACCGTTAATTTGGTGGTGCAGCATTACCTGAAAAGTGACAGGGGTGTGCAGGAGATGCTTGCGGTGGCCCGCAAAATTGCTGGACACTTTCGGCATTCTGCCAGTGCCTACCGCAGACTCGAGCAACATCAAAAATGTCTGAACCTGCCCTGCCATCGCGTCAAACAAGAGGTAGTGAGGCGCTAGAACTACAACCTCTATATGCTGCAGAGGATGGAGGAGCAAAAAAAGGCCATTGAAGCCTACACAGCCACCTACGATGGGTCACGTGTTTGTGCCTCCCACTTGTGTCGCTTAGCTTAGACATCCAGCTACCTTGGTGCAACGTTTTGGACTAAAAACAATATTGTGAGGTGTGAGGTGTTCTGAATAGACTGGAAATTAGTGGAAATGATTGTTATTTAATGTTATTGAGGTTAATAGCATAGGAGTGAAAAAAAAAATAAAATAAAAATGGATTTTAGCACTTTTTATGCTTTTTTAAAAATAAATCAGATCCCAAAACCCTAAATCAGAACCAAAACCTTTCATCAGGTGTTTTGGCAAAACAAATCAGAACCCAAAACCTCAAGCTAATCAGAACCCAAAACACTAAAAGTGGCCAGTGCACACCTCTAGAATAAAGTTATACCAATAATGGGGTAAAGCAGTGATATTCAAAAGTTTTTCAATCAAGGCATCAAGCTTCAGTGCCACCTACTGTTTTAAAATGAAATTAACCTTTATCTACACTTGTTTCTGGTAAAGGAAATAAAGCAAAACCCAAACCAATGAAAAAGGTCTCTGCTTACAATGTGATTTTTTTTTATGCAAGTCATAAATTGTGCACAATTTGACAGGTATTAGCCATGTAGAATAAAATATAATTTGCACAAATTAGTACATTTGTCACAAAAAACAGTATTTGTTAAGTGCACTCATTGCATTTAACGAGGATGCACTTTCAATTAATAAGGAAGCCCAATGCTTTGAAAAATCACGAAATGGCTGCTTGCCCGGACCACTTGCTACCATTACCGTATGCCTGGAAAGAAGTCTAGATGCAGCATTTACTTGAATTAACCCTCTGACTGCGATGGAGGACACAGAGTACTGAGTGTAAAATGATCGTGTGACCACTGTTTATTATGCTTCTTATCAGGGATAGTCAGAAACAGCTAACAATGAACAACTGTACTGTGAAGATATGCTTTAAAATAGCTTCACCAGCAAGGTCCTTGCATTTTAGATGACAGAACAAATAAAAACAAAAAAAAAATCCTTTAAAAACACAATGTGCTCTTTCATTACTCCAACATTGGATGCACTTTAACATGCTCTATACAAAACAAAAAAATAAAAAAAAACAGTACTTCTGCTCTCACATCTTTCTTGTCCAATTGACTGCATTGCTTCCATGCTACACTCAGCAAATTGCTCACAGGCACTAAAATATGTTTGACTTTTTTCCCCCAATTAAATATTTATTTTAAGCATTCGCTTTGTGCCAATAAAAAACAGGAGGAGATGATGGGTTCGGTAAGCTACGGTATAACATAGGATGGAGACAAAGAGCACAAACCCCATACCATGGAGTAAAACCATGGAGTAAAACAATGTAATCAATTACTTTTACTTTGATAAAGTAAAGGTAATTAACTACTTGTAAGTGGAACATGAATTAGTCAATTACCCATATATTCTTGAGTTAATTTAAGAGAAGAAAAAAAAAAAATGTGGAGAACCAGAACATTTTCCCACGATTAAATTAGGCAAATAGATTTCTAGTACAAAAGGATAGTACCTATCCAGTCTGTAGATTATGCACATTTAAAATTCTCAACAAAGAGCAGTGTCATCTTATGAAGCTGTAATAACTGCTATCCCTATTTGTTGTCATCACCACTGATCGCTTAATTTCATAAGGAGAAGTATACATGACAAGCAAATTTAACACCAATGCTTAACCAATGAGTGGTATTTGTAAATAAAGAAGCCCTGTAATGTCCTTATAGACTGTAAGCTTGCGAGTAGAGCCCTCTTAATGATTTGTCTAATACCCAGTCTTGTTTAATTGATGTGTTTGTCCCCAATTGTAAAGCACTATGGGGTATAATGGCACTACAGAAATAAATGTTAATATGTGTTCATGATGACCCTATGGCTGATCTGAGATATATGCTGATCAGCTGCTTAAACAGGACAGCATAAGAAGGTTAAAGCACACACAAACTTTGTGGCCCCAATACTGATCTAGGTTTTAACATACGGTTATATTTGTTTTATACTTTATATATACATATCTCATCATCTGCTCTGCGATTTTTTTTTACCTGCTATCAAGCCCACGGTATTCTTGTTGCTTATCTGCTCGGATCATTGGTTTTACCATGCCACGTTCTGCAGTGCTTGGCATCCTATCACTGTCCGATTTGATAGTGACCTACAACAAAGCAATTACCACACTGTTTGTTGATTTAAGTAAAAACAGATTATGCTGAAAGTGCCATAGTCAGTTGGAATAAACAATCTGTATCGTGTTACATAAACACATTTTAAGATAAGTGCTCTGGAAACATATTAGAAGTGCTTTGTCACAAATGTTCAATGCTGTAAGACTGCTGTTGACTGCAGAGACTCAAGTGTGCTTTTTATATCTATTTATTAACTTGTGAAAAGCAAAAACAGGTTAAAAAAAAAAAGTGTGAACAAGACCTAAATATTTTATAAATATTTCATTGTAGAAAAATAAAGCAGGGCCCATCCTACATAAGTCAGCTTAAAAAAAATGTCCCAGTGTTTACATACTCAGAGGTGACGTGTTGTTAAAACTTATAGAGCAGCATGTTCCATAGAGATAAGTACAGTAAGTGTATCAAACTGATTTTAGTCAGACCAAATGACAGCTAGCTGTTTACAGCCCATATCCTGCCATATGTAAAGTAATAAAATACATGAAAGACTGCAGAAAGGTAGCTCATACTTGCTAACTGCCCTAGAATGTCAGAGACTCCTGAACTCTGGGTCTCCCAGGAGGGGTGCGGTATGAATTAACGGCACCGACAAAAGCGAAATGTATAAAAGCAACAAGATGACAATATCGACTTGCCATATAGCAGGCAGCCATTATGCGACTCATTAATACGTACATGAAGAAATGACGTTATTTCTAATAGACACTGTGAAAACGCTGCTTTTAAAGTGGCAATAGCCGGACCCACTGCCTGTATAATGTAATCCAGGCAGTGGGCCCAGTAAGTCGATATTGTCATCTTGTTGCTGTTAGAGTTTACAACTACAAAATAACACCGAAAACTATGCCAGCATTGTTAGCGCCGATGACACCACTACCACCTCCCGGGAGACTAGATCAACCTGCTGCATCTGCCCACTTCCTACTGAAGAAGTGGGCAGAATTAGAGGCTCAATGACGCGATTCTTAGGTAATCACGCCATTTTGGCTCCGCCTCCTGTGTAAAATGACGGTTACGCATCATTCTTTCACGGGGTGGGGTCAAAATGATGTGATCCACTAAGCTCCACCCATGTCTCTTCTGGAACTCCCAGAGGGGCACTTGAAAAACTAAGCAAATATGATGTAGATACACCAACATCCATATAGCAAAAAGCAAACACATGTATTTCAGTTATTTATACATTTTACGGTCTCTTTGAAACAAGGACAGAAACCAACTATAAAGTGCACCCATGCTTAGGGGATTTAACACAACTATTACAAAATTGGAAAAACTAATAGCTTTATTACAGAAGAAAATATGTATTTTTAAAATTGTTTCATAAATTTCAAAAGGAAAGAAAATATGAACCAGTTTACTCATACTAAAATGGACTTTAGAATGCCAACTGTAAGTAGCAGAGAAGATAAAGGATCATCTCATCTAAAGTAAAAACCATTCAAATCTATTGCTTCAGGCAATGACATTTTGAATGGATTTGGCAGCAAAGAAAGCTTCACTCACATACCTCAAATACATCAATGGCATGCCAGACTAAACTGCTGAAATCCCTGAATGAGTATATCAAAAATCCAAGACTTCAGTTATATCGTGGGAAGACAGAAAATTATGAAATTAGGCAGCAGAAAACGGTCTAGTCAGAACTTTAAAACCAGTTATGCTGTAAGAATAGACGTTTATTGCCACACTAAAATATCTGCTCTGTGTGAGATAATTAACAATTACCAACCGGAACAAAAACACACATTTTACTGTAATAAATATACTACTAGTTTTTCAATTTTGGGGAGTTACCTTTTAGAGTCCTATTTTATTACATATACTCTGATTGTAGATGTCTTGTCCTCACCAGTACTCCCTCATTGTATTCAAGCCAAGCTTATTACCATGGAAATACTATGCACATCTATTTGATTTTTGACCACAAATACACTGCAGAACAAATTGGCCTTCCAGAAAAAATAAAAAAACAATCTTACTGAAATTCACTGGAATACAATCCACAGGAGAAAATATCAAAGCAATTCCTGCTGTATAAACTTTGCAAAGATGAAAAGGGATAGTGATCTGTGAATGCCACAGACAAATATTCCAGACAGTATAACATTTACCTGATCTGCTCTTGAGAAAGCCCTACCTGCCAAAACTCAGAGCTCTGTCTTTGTGTGACTTGTTTTTAAACAGTTCAAATAATTCTTCATATCTACTGATAATTCACCCATCAGCTGACCAAAGCTGATGGACTGGATGTTACAAACGTGTTAATAGTCAAACGCCATGGTCACAACAGTTCGATTGGGCAGTCTGAAGCACACATACACATCACTGCTGCTACAATTGTTACTCTGTTTCTTTATACATACCACTCACCTCAGTCTATGCTATGTGCTGATCTTTCTGCTTCCTTTAACCAGCACAATCAGAATTGCACAGTAACTATGCATCCTCGAGATCACTGCAGTTTATGTTCAGCTAAGGGTTTGGATTTACAAAGATTGAAGCAATCCTCTACACTGTTTTAGTACAAGAAGTACCTTGCCTATTAGAAGTGCAAGTCTTGCATTTTGTATTATAGACCCTATAAAATATTGTTTAACTTCAATAGTTTTTAAAAATAGTTGCTTGGTTTTTTATTGAAAATATCACAACATACCTACCTACTTAAATAAAGGAATTCCCCAAACAGCCTGATAGTAAGAAGCTAAATAGTAAATTTAATAACAAAGCAGTAAATAGGATATTATTTTTTTAGACAGTAACACATGTATAGATTCATCAAATATAACCAAGTGATCACTCATATTAAAATGTTCAAATAAAGTGAACATTAGGGTTATACTATATGTAGATGAGAGATGGGTCCAAATAGAACAAGGATAGTCCAGCTCTACTTAGAAATGGATGTGTGACAATCAAGAATGATACAAAACACAGTAGTTACCCATTAACAAAATCATGTATCACAATGTATGTGATAAATTCATCCTACATGTAATGAGATGTGCCCTGATACAAGTCCAAAAAACACAGGCATGGGTGGATGGTATATAGGATATACGTAAAAGTGACTCACCCTCCCCTTGCCAATATGTTTCCCAGATCTCCCAGTCCTCAGAGCGTCCTTCCAATGATATCGGCAAGCTGTTTCCTGCCTCCCAGATGTGTCTCAGGCTCCCAGCAATACAGGGTCCTCTGATGCACATGCGATAGTATTGGAGTTTTCATTGTTTACATCGCCAGCGGCTCTCTCGTACATGTAGATGGATGGTGGAGAAGGGATGTAGATACAGAATATTTACAATGAATATTAACCAACACGTTTTGCCAGTAGAATTGCTTCCTCAGGGATAATGGAGCTATGGCAGAAAGTTCCTAAATATCTACTAGTCTGATTTCTGCTAGTCTGTGATTGGCTGTACAAATGTTGAATAGCTGTGTGTACTAAGTGCAGACTAGTGTATGCAGCTGGACGTCTAATAAGTCTATATCCTGATTGAAAAAAGCTCCACTATCCGTGAGGAAGCCATTCTACTGGCGTTAACACGTTGGTTAATATTCATTGTTACTATTCTGCATCTACATCCATCTACATGTACGAGAGAGCCCCAGGCGATGTAAAAACTGAAAACTCCAAAAACTATTGTATGCGCTTCAGAGGACCCTGTATTGCTGGGAGCCCGAGACATCTGGGAAGCAGAAAACAGCTTGCGGATATCGGAATGACGTACTGAGGACAGGGAGAACCGGACAACATACCTGCAAGGAGGACGAGTCACTTATATCTAGGTCCTATATACCATCCTCCCATGCCTGTGTTTTTTGGACTTGTGTAAAGGCACTTCTCATTACATGTAGGGTGAATTTATCACATACATTGTGATATAGGACTTTCTGGGTAACTACTGTGTTTTGTATAATTCTTGATTGTCATACATCTATTTCTAAGAGGAGCTGGATTATCATTGTTCTATTTGGACCTCTCTCTCATCTACTTATAGTATAACCCTATGGAGCATATATATGAACTTTTTAATATGAGTGATCACCTACAGTCATATTTTTGATGCATCTATACATGTTACTGTCTAAAGAAAGTGTTATGATATTTACTCCTTTGTTTATTAAAATGTATTATTTAGCTTCTTACTATCAGGAGCTTTGGGAAATTCCTTTATTTTAGTTACGTAGGAGAGTGGAACCTCCCTCCCACTTCACTATTCCCATTTCTGGGCAGCCATACTGATTATTTCTCCCAAGGAACGCAGATTCTTATTGTTCTATATTATACCTACCTACTTAACTAATGTGGCAGAGGGTCTCAGTTTCACATATCTATAAGCTATACGGTATGACAAAACTTATCATTTTTCTTTTTATTGTATTATCCTTTAGTATAATACCTTATTTGATTGCAGTGATGATCCACTAAGCACATCGCCCTCCAGCGCAAACGTGGTTTCTTGAACTCTGAAGTTAAGCACCAAAATTGAAAGTCATTAATGAAGAAAAAATAAAAAACAAAATAAAAAAAGACAAAAAAAACACCATAATGCAACACATTTCAGTTGTTTACAGGACTTACCATCAGATATTGAAATGTTTTATTTAATTTATACACAATGTAAGCCACAAAACACCACATGGTAAACACGGTAAACATACATGAACTAAACACAAAAAAAAAATCAAAACATTGAAGTGGTCAGTCTCTCAAATGCATAGGGCAATTTATAAATGATAGTTTATTTTGATTTTTGTTACCAAAAGAGCACTAAACTTCTTAAATTACAAACAGATTTAATAAAAACAATGTTTCACATAGAAGGCAATATGTTTCTTAAAAAGAAATTCCATTTGATACACATGTAATATTCAGATTAAATGAAAGCAACACACCATACATGTCGAAATAAATCAAATAATATCCCAATTTCATGAAGTTTAAAGTAAATATTCTGGTGGACATTACATTCCAAACTATGGTTAAAGAAGATAATACATCAAAGTTGATTGATGATTATCTGAGATGTTAGAAAGAGTAAGCAACAACTAAGTGAAAAGTATAGTTGTTTCTGTTCTCTTTCAAATGAATTACTTTGTTACATAGGAAAATTATATGGTGATGACTGAAGCCTCATTCACACTTGCACTTGAAAGACGCATTAAAATACGACGAACACCTATATTTTACTTAACTTTCTTACTTTTACTCGTTATACATAATGCATTACGAGGGATGGAAGGAGGTAGCCCACTGTACATGACAACCATAAAGATGTATTCTAGACCACCAGGCTTTATGTACCTCTGGCTTAGACTAGAATAAGAAGTGGTACCAATAACTTGAGAAGTGAGGGCAATAGGTCATGGTGGGGGGAGAAGGGGGCAATATAAAAAGCATTAGCTAAGTTAGGGAGAACTTTATACTATATTGTAGGAAGTAGAGAACTGTCTTCATGTCTTCCTCATCTTATCTACTTACACAGCACAGGTAGCAGAGACACAAGTAACAATTGGCTGTCCTTGTGCAATAAATGTACCTTGTATAACAGAAGCATAGGGTTATTCAATCACCACAATGTTCCACCAAACATCACAGCTGCACATATTTTCTTTTACTATGGTATCTCAATATCGCGGATTTCTCCTCGCACCACTATGGTGGGCGAAAAGAAATCTGCAATGTTACATCACAGCATATTGAATTTGATTTGGGAAATCCTGTTCTGTGATATACACTGTGATGGGACCGGGGAACTTCAGTTCTAAAAACCAGGTATCCTCACAAACACATTTTAGAATCATCAGTCCATTAAATGCTACCAACTTACCCTGACTTGTTCCTCTGTCCTCTAACCATCTGGCCAGCATCTGAAGGTCTTTTACCCATGGATTGGTCATGATTAGGATCCACAAATTTAAATACATGAGATGATCCAAACTGTACTTTCACACCACTGTGTAACATTGTGGTTTCAGAGATGCGTTGGCCATCAATGTATGTATCCGCATCAACACTTCTTGGGGTAACAGTGACTGCTCCATCCACATTTGTAAGGTCACAGTGATGGGGCTGTAGGCCTGGTCCAAATAGCTATATCAAATACAAATGTCAATTGAAGAAGCAATTCAAAAATAAAAATGCACAACTAAAGGGTATACAATACAGAAAACTTTCAGGTGTAAAACTAGTACTGTCCAAGTACTAGTTCAAGTTTTCATTAAATATTTTTTACCTTTCAATAGAAACTATATTAGCTATATCTAAAAGCTAGTGATTCAAATTATCAAAATATATTCATATACATAGTAAAATATAAACTGTATAGCAGTAGCCAAATGCTGCAAACTGACATTTAAGTTGTCCCAGTATTTTAACTAAAATTACTAAATTGTCTGCACTTTGTGCATTAAATCACCCATTTAATCTGATTTAGACTCAACAACATCTCACCTGTATTGAATTGTCATCCAGTTTTTCAGTTCCGACCTCTGTGACACTCACTTGAAGACGATAAAGCTTTGGCTTATCCCTGGAGTCTGACCCATCTCATTTTCAGAAACATAGGAAGGTTATAAGCAATGTATTGCAATGTAACAGAACTCAGTATACTATAAATTAGGTATTAAACACATGATCGGTGCCATTGTGATGACTCTCTAACCCAGGAAAACTGGTCATATGGACGACCCTCTACTCTTCAAAAAGGTTAAAAAATACCCTTAATCTCAGTAATACATTTAATTAATAAAGACAACACCAATCTGTAGTAACATGACAGCAGGCATTTTGTTTTTGATTACGGCTCTTTAAAGAGTCTTTCTCAAGGCACTTGAGAAAGATTCTAATGAGCCGAATCGCATTGGTGAATTGATGGGGAAGACCAACTATTTACATTCTCTATAAATACTACAGAATATTCCTGAAGCTCCATATCTATCAGCACTTATTCCGGACGGGGCTGTCTGCATTGTGGATGCTTTATACCATTTTATATCTGGTACGAATATATGTATGGAGTTGCTAAGGAAGGGATGTATGTTTTTTACATTTGTGCAAGTTTCTATATGTGAGTGGAATAAATATCCATTATTTTTTTAATCATATCTTCAGTATTACACTATGTGTTTGTTTGCTTTTTCTCTTTTATGTTTTGGGTTATTTACCCTTTGCACTCCTGTGGCGAGAATCCACACAGAAAAGATCAGCGTGAGTGAACTACATATCTACAAGACAGCCAAGAAGTTTGCACTATTCTTGGAAGAATCATCTATAATATTTCTGTCTTAATGACCGGGATTGGTGATAAAAAGCTATATTTTTAACATTGTGGACTATTTGTCCTAATTTTTCCTAACGTCTTGGATTGGATATAAAGAAAGACACTTTATAGACATTGTCTTATGCAATTTTGATAAACCTTGTTATGTGCATTGATTTCAGTAGGCACCTATTATCCTTTAATCTATTTTTGGGTTCATATACCTGTTTTTCGGTGCATGAACGAAAGTATGGGGTGAATTTTATAGCCCAAACTTCAAGAGTGGCGCGGTTGCTCGCTTTAATATGCTTCATAACTGTTCACTGTACAAGCAGATCTGACACTGCAGCACAACAGATTTTCTCACTGTCTGTTCCCATGAAACACAGCATTTTATGCGTTAGAACAATTACAGCAATATACAAACTAACTAATGTTGTTAGATAAGATAAAAAAATTAGCTATTATAGTATGAAACTTCTTGGATTTCAAATCTGGCATCTAGACAACAGTTTGAATTGAACAGGGAAATTGTTTGATTTGTGTTTCTGCTATGAATTAGTTAGTCTGAGCATTGCAACATAGGCGTTAATTAAGAATGATTAGTATTGGTACAATGGCTAAACTTGTTTGAGTCTTTACATTTGTTTTTATAATGGTTATATACTACATGATTTCATGGCTTGACAAATTAGCAAAACAGTCACCTTTTCTATTATTAATTATCCTATAAGAAAAAATAAAATAAAATCTTATAAAACAGATGTTCTCATTCCATTGAGAAGCTGTACACATTAATTGAACCGCATATTTAAATATATACCCAAAAATGAAAGTAGCTGTGTAACAAAACAAAAATGTTTCTACACAGATATAGAATACTTGAACTGTCACTCCAAGTTCATTACAAAACACAGAATTACCTTCATAGGAATGATAGTTGTAGTAGGTAAAGTGGTTCCTTCTGCCTGAGGACAGAACACATGCACAGACAGGACCCAGGAAAAGACATCAGCAGCAGAACAGAGACCATGCAGAGCATGCCGAGAAAAGCAACAAGAGAAGACAGGAAAGGGTGAACCTGCAGCTGGCCAACAACCAAATACAGTTTATTATTTTAACAGGTAAAGTGAACTATGCTTCAAAATGTTTTAATCATTAAATGGGAATTTTTTTTTTTTAGCTACATAATGTATTGTTCTTCCTTATTAAAACCAAGGTCTGCATAAATTTAAGTATTTTAGTGTATAGTTTTATTCTTTTGTTTCCAGGAGACACTGTTACTATTGCTGTTTATTTAGAGCTTTCAGCCTGTAACTAACCATTAGCAAAAATAAAAGCGAGAATTTATATATCTATCTAGATCGATCAATTGAAATCTATTTCTGCTCTATGTTTTTACATTTTATATATATATATATATATATATATATATATATATATATATATATATATATATATATATATATTTATTTGAACAGAACGGTTTAGATGATATTTCGAGGATCATTCCCATTTAATGCAGTACTGTGTGCGGCGCTGCGGATACCTTGTGGCGCCTAATATTATTATTATTATTATTAATAGTAATAATAATGCTTAGCTGGAAGCAAAGAAAATAATTTATGAGATCAAAGTGAGTAAAGTATTAGGCAGAAAATAAGTGAGCAAGCAATGTGGTTAGTGAGGTTTATTAAGTAAGCTTATAGAAGAACCAAGAACCCTATTTATTAGTTGGAATACAAACAAATGCAATTTTGTATCACTGGCAAAATCATCTATTGGACACAGTGCACTGAAAAGTTAGACTAAAAACACAGAAAAACAACCCCCCCCCCCCCATCAAAAAATAAACGTCAAAAAACAAAACAAAAACACCCTTTCTAGTTAGATGTCCACAAAAGATTGAAAACTGTATTACGATAGCAATTACAAATATTTGCTCACAAATTCCCAAAAAAAAGGTTCATTTAAAAAAATAAAATAAGCCTTCTATGCTTACTTATACTAGGTAAACATCACCATGTTATTTTTTTTATGCCCACCTGACAATGTAATGTAGTTTAAATGCAGGATTTACATCCTTTTAAAAATAGGATTTTAACTTGCCATTCTGAAGTTTAAAAATAACCCACAAGAAACCCAGTAAATATAGCTCTTAAACATGAATGTCCATCCACTCATGTATTTATAAAACCCAAATTTAGGCACAATCCCCATTTTTGATGCACATGTGATTGGGTCCTTAGATGCTTCATTATTTGGTACCTGATTTAACACCTGCACAAATTATATTAATCAGGACAAAGAGCACTACAGCCCATTGATAGGTTAGTGCATGTATATTACAACAGCAGTAAAAACTCCTAATAGCAATGAAGGATGTAGCCTCTCAAATTTGAAAACAGAACTATTTTTTTTCCAGGATTTGAATCCTAACACTGCAGCAATTGACACTGCTGTCAAATGTTTAAAAAGCTCAACTCTATAGTGGAGACATTCATGGCCAGTGGGGATTTCCATGTTTCCCCTATCTGGGAAAAACATCAATGCTTTCTTCAGTAGAAAATAGGATAGTTAGATGAGTTGTGTCAAATTTTGTTCTTTTAAATTAGAGGTGATATAGAAAATGTGTTCACTCAGCCATGTTATCCAGATTATGTCTTCACCCATGGTGAACATAGAGCCTTAGATGTTGGCAGAGTATAGAAAATTTACAGGATTGTTAAACCATAATTTTTGATCCATTATTTTGCAGGATTATCTGAATTTTGAGGCTTTATACCTGAACAGATTCAGCTAGCCCAATGGTTAATAAGTACTATATGCTCATTATTTACATTTTCAAGACTGATTTATTTATGTTAATGCACTTTTTCATGGTTCTCTTTTTGAACTATTCTACAATTCATGTTGGATATTATAGATTTTTGCTACGTTATACTATATCTGATAGTGATGACTGATGCATTTGTTTTTCGGATATAGATAGGTGATATTCAGTACAATGAGCAACTCTAAATGCGTATACACTCCTCTAAATAGGTTTAAGAAATTAGAAAGCCAACAAATATGTTTACACCGATTGGAAATTATTCTATGTGCAATTGTTGCATAGTAGATATTTTCAAGCTGTAATTTATATAAAATGATTAATTATATGACCGTTTATTTGCCCAAAATTATCCCATCATTGTATTAGAGTGGACAGTGTAAACTTATTTCTATTAAATGTAAGTCACAGACAGAGTAACAATCTAATAATATTTCAGTCCCAAGATTTAACTTCACTCGCTGCATCAATCCCTTTGCAAATCAAGCCATGGTCCTAGCAAATGTCTAACCTGCAGACACTGGTGAAACTGCCCTTTCGATAAGCCAAGCAAACCAGGTCAGAGGATTGTGAGAAAATGTATGTCCTAGAGAGATTGTTTAGGAGTAGGACCCTTGCCCATACCCACAGAGAATAAGTGGCATGAAAGGCATGTGATACGGACCATTCCAAGGTACCAGAAGCTTCTACCATGAATCCAGATAATTTTTTATACAATTGATTAGAGGAGGGTAATTGGTCTGATAGAGTTTTTCAAGTTTTTTGGCGAGTGCCCCAAATCCCCAGATAATTTGATTAGCGTGCCAGTCAAAAAGAAAATTAAGCTCTAGTAGTTTTTTTCTTGGCGAGAATAAAAATTAAAAAAAAAAATCTAGAATTTATTTTGGTGGCATTAATTTTTAAATTAGATAAAGCCGAAAAGCGGTGCACCTCATTGAACAAATTTGGAAGCGAAATTAAAGTATTTGTTATATTAAGAAGGATGTCGTCTCTGTAGAAAGCAACCTTGTAGTTGCCAGATACCATCGTTACACTGGAA
Source organism: Mixophyes fleayi (assembly GCF_038048845.1). Classification (NCBI taxonomy): domain Eukaryota; kingdom Metazoa; phylum Chordata; class Amphibia; order Anura; family Limnodynastidae; genus Mixophyes; species Mixophyes fleayi. The sequence continues at coordinate 254,878,844 of NC_134404.1, read as the reverse complement.
ATATGTGGATTCAGCCAAATTTTGATGATCAGGGAATCAATGTAGAGGGCAAAGATATGGTGGAATACGGGGTATCCTTGCCAGTTCCGCAGCTCACCCAGAAAGGAGATTAGGAGCACCAGTTCACCAAGACGGAGGTAATGCGATTGTGGTATAGTGCTAAAACACACAAGAGAAACTGATCTCTAAATACATAGGAAATGAAAGCTCTCGTTATGAAGGGCCACCCAAAGTGGTCAAAAGCCTTTTCGTCATCTACAGAGAGATAGAGAGATGGTAACCTAGCCTAAATTACTTGATGGATTAAATCAGTGATCCATTTAGTATTGTCCATTGCCTGTCAGCCAGAGACAAAGGTAACCTAATCTGGGTAGACTAAGGATGGAAAGAACATGTTGACCATATTAGCAAGGACTTATTAAATGTAGATCTAAAGATCTTTTTTAAAGGGGATAGGGTGGTAACTGCTGCATGGAGAAGGATCATTGCCTTCCTTAGGAATAACCAATATTTTGGCCTTTGTGGCAGGGCCAAAAGTCCTGCCACATCAAAGTAGAATTGCGTTGAACAGGGAGTCAAACTTTGGGCTCAGGACACCAGCAAACTTCTTACATGTGGCTGGGAGGCCATCCAGACCTGGAGCGGACGCAACTTTCGTAAAGCAAAGGAGTATCCATAATTTTTTCCTCCAAGATCTCAGAATTAAGTCTCCGAGAAGAGTTTTGGGAGATCACCTGCACTCATGCAATCATTAAAATTGCCTGTTAAAGGGCAGAGGGGAGGAGAATGAGAGTCACTTAAGTTATACAAGTTAGATTTGTCAAAGAATTTCTACTCTAAGTGAAAAAGGATCTGGCCATTTGAGATTTTAATGTAAGAGCCTGCAATGTCTGTGGGCATGGGAGTAATCGGTGTAACCTCTATCAGAGCCATTTAATACTCGCCAACAATCCAAGAAAAAAAAAAATGTAAGACGGGCAGCAAACCTTTTTGGTAACCTAAAGTTACAGCCCAAAAGTAGGTGACCCTTGGCATTTTTCTCAAGGAGTCTAAAAGGATTCTGAAGGAAGGAGATCTGACTGGAGGCACCGACAATCAGAAACCGGTGATCCGGGTCTGTAACTGTGTATGAACAGAGCGAGTGGGATAGAGTGACGGACTGAGATGGCCATACCATCCCTATGCTTAGAAGTAGTAGAAGAAAAAAGTACTACTAGAAGAGAAGAGTAGAAGAGAAAAGAAGCTACTAACAATGGTTAGTATTCTTCAGCCCTGCTGCGTTTCACTGAGGAATGAAACAGTGAATGGCAGTATTATCGTGGATAAATTGATGGTGGATAGCTGGCTATATGGGGACAGCACAGCCGTCACATGCAGTAAAACCAAGCCAGTCCGATGAACCAGCACTCTGCCACAGCCAAAATGCAATGCTCCAAGCATGCCATACAAATCTAGCAGGACAAGGACCAATTGTGGGAAACAGTCTCTTGAGCAAATGAACCGCAGAGTTTTGGGATACTACAGATGGACCGCAGGTCCCTGCTACGATCAGACAGCACACTCTGAGCACTGAGGGCTAACGGGATTGGTAAAAATCAGGGAGACTAGTTGGAGATTTCTCGCTTTCTAAATGGGACTGTGTACAAGACCCAGAGTCGCTGTGAGGTCAGGTAAGTACACGTGGCTGGAGCTAGGTCTCAGACGTTAGAAGCCACGAGGTCCAAGATAGAGTTGCTGGAATGTAGGTCGAGGCCTGGTTTCTCTTACAGATTGTTCCAATTAAGACGTATTGCTCCTATAGGCTCTCAGACATAGCTACTAGTTCAACTGATGGCAAGAAAGCCAGTTAAACATGTTATTTGAGATGGGTTTAATTCTCTGATCTCCGGAGCACGAATTGAATATGTCCACTTACAGCAGCTGCCAGGCCACACAATCCAAGGCTGTGGGATTTACTGGTATTAGTAGCTAAAGTAGTCTGGCTTTATAGGTTTCAATCCACAGTGCACAACATTAAGAGAGAGCATCACAAATATTTTTTTATTTTCAATCCCAATTGATAAGATTTGCAAATAAACTTTGTTTTCTTGTTTCCTTATGGTTGGAATACAGCTCTTATACATGCTATTTAAATATTTAAACCACTGCTTATTTGAAGCTACACTTATAACTGACAAAAATTTGCTGCTACTCATTGGTTACAACAGTCCTTGGCATGCAGTAAGCGGTTATTATTTTATTTTTATAATTAACCCTCAGTGCTGCAAACAAACCGAGAGTTTAAGGAGAACAGAAATTCGGAATAAGGCGCAATTGGAAAGGTAATGAGATAAACGGGTTTTCTGAGTATCACAAAGTGTGTTGCATATCAAAAAAAAATATATATATATAAAATAAAAGTAGCAAATTGTCCACAGTCACAGTAAAAATAAAAAAAATATAAATAAAAAAATATATAAAAAAAATGAGTAATGGAATAAATCAGATCCCAGTATACAATCTTGTTAGGTCATCTGAATGTAATTCCAAATGGTCCCTCGATATGTTCCCATCTGGTCCTCCCAGGGTCCACCATATAGTTCACATATATACGGAAGACAAGAAGGGACAAGGGTATCCTTATAGTGTAGTATTCAAATATATATAGTTGTGCAAATAATAATCAAATGCACTTACATTTGACAAAAGTGACAATCCACATAAAGGTATCTTTCATAAACGATAAGACTCCTGCTAACACTTTAACGTCACAATGCTATATCCATACAGTCTTCCAAGTTCAGTTTTTTCAATACCCAAACGGAAGGTAAAGGAAGAAAAAAAGTCCCCAAATGGTGTAGTATTTCAAAAAAATGCGTTTAATAAAAAGCAACAAAATTTACACTTACATTCTGTAAGAATAACGGTGCACATAAGGGTGTCTTTCAGCGCAGCTAAACTTCTGCTTGCACGCTGCACACGCTGTACCGTGATCGTATCTCTCTCGCAACTTCCGGGTTCTGTTGTCCCGGTAACCAATCTCAACTCTCATTGGACCCCTACGCGTTTCGTCACTCAGACTTCGTCAGGGATAATCCAATGAGGGTTGAGTGATGCCTTATATAGTGCCCCAGGTGGTGTTCCCTTCTGACTGCTTAACTATCGCAGCGCTGGTGGAAAATAGGAATCATACCATGTCTAATGAGCTGTTAGATAGCTAGTGTAGCATAGAGAATTGCATATAATATTGGCCCAAAAATGTCAAATGAGTGTCACGCTTATTAGGGATGATAGTATTAGAAGTGAGTGTGATATATAATAAAATAATAAAATGATTTGATTGAGAAATGCAAAAAATATTTTTAGCAGAGTATATGAAATGTTAAAATAACCTAATCCTAAATGGGATTATACAGCATGGGGTAACACCTGATTTAGAGAAAAGAGATTAATTTGAAATCCGAATTTAGTCCCATTGGTATTAAAGTGCTTAAATTAAAAATCCATTTTGCTTCTTCTTGATTGAGCAATTTATTAAAATCTCCTCCTCTCCAGGGTTTTTTGACCAGTTTAATCCCTATAAACTTTAATCCTGATGGATCTTGATGGTGTATATTTTTAAAATGATTGGATAAATGATGAGTTTCTAGTCCAATCTTAATATTTCTCACATGCTCGTTGATCCTTGTTTTTAATTTTCTAAAAGTTCTACCTACATACTGTAGGCCACACGGACAGGTGATTAGGTAAATTACTCCCGTGGAATTACATGAGATATGTTCTTGTATGCAAAATGATTTGGATGAAACTTGGGAAGTAAATTCCACTATTCCTTTGGTTCCCTCATGTTTTGTAGTGTTACATGGTTTGCAATTGAGACAATGGAAGAATCCATGTTTTTGTTTAGCATCTCTTAACCAATTAGAGGTGTTCTTCACCGTTTTCGGTAGATGGCTGAGTTTAAATGTCACATGTGCACGTCAAGGCAGCAGGGAAACTTCAAATAATGATTGATGATATGGTTAACTATAGTGAGAGACGTTCTTCATTAAATTGATTTAGCACAGCCAGATAAGAGCAAACATAATAAAGTATTGCCAGTTAAAGGGAGTATTGACTCTCAAGTAGTTGAAAACTGGGTAATTTGTGAAATTTAAAATGGGCTGAAATAAAATTGTTTGGCCTTGTTTGACTATGTATAAAGATTTTCCAAAGTTTTTATGGAGATAATTACATAAATAGTGTCTCGTGTAGTTAAATATCTATTTATTGAAGGCATTAGAGAAAAAAACTGTAACAGAATATATTACACCTCCCCAAACAAAAACACATTTGTATGCTCCAGCATATACATGCTATGTGATTCTCCTTTTAATTAAATATTCCGTGACCCTTTATCTGTATGCTGATAAAACAGATTCTTCCCAAGCATACATATGGTGGACTTTATCTTTATCCTAGAGACCTCTCCCCCTGTCACTGACTTAAATGTGCACACTCAAATTAGAAACCTCTTCAGTGGTTATGGTTATAACAGGCACTCTGATGGCTACATACAGTGTGCTGCTTTTGCTAAACAGCCAGATTGAGCGCATACAAAATGCCCAGACTAGACGGACAAATACATTAGACATTTTTCCATTTTTTATCATATTGGAACAGCTCACTCTCGCTCTCAATATAGTATTTACATAAGACACCAAAAACCATTACAAATTTGTGAAATGCAGGATTTAAACCATGTTTTCAGAGAGGAGACCAGTGTATTATTTACATATGATAAATGACTGGAGTAATCACAAACATTCTCCTGCCATGCTGCCTGGACAAGATATAAAGAGATAAGTGCTTGAGTTGAAAGTGGTCAGAGAAATTCTTAGTGCCCAACACAAAATGATATATTGCTGCCAAAAATCCGGCAACAGGCCGGATACAGCAGAGTGTGTTGCAAAAAAAATCACGGCAATGGCCGAAAATATAGTCGAAAGATGAACACTTTCCATTTGTGTGTAATCATTTTAAGACTGTATTAAGTAGCAAAGCAGCCAAATTTGGTCTGCTTGATCGGCTCCTGTGTAGTCAAACTGAACAATAAGGCTACCCACCAGTGTGGCCTTAAGTTTGAAGAAGGAAAAGCAACAGGCTGGTAATATATGCAAGAAGGTCAAGCAGTATCTGAACTGCTCCATGATACGTCTTCACTTAAACTGAAATATATGTCAGCTGTACGGGTTATTATGGAAGGAAAAAAAAACAATTAAAAAGTCATCCAAAGCACCATTTTCCATAAAATTTAAAAGAAAATAAATTAAAATATCCCTCCTAATATACACTGTATTTTTGATACTAGGTGGTACCATTTTCCTATATGAATAGTAAACTTAATCCTAAAACTCATTTTATATTTCCAGAAGGTGTAATATCACCTTGAACACTACATGGATTATATGGAAACAGACAACCATGTAATTCAGGACAGTGAAGACAGTATTTCTTTTGCTGTATCTACCATAAAGATGCAGAAACTTCCGGGACAGGGTAATATAATGCGGTGTAATATTTTTTTAGTTTTGAATTTGAGGTCCAGTCTAGTAAGGTACCTGCAGACTCTGGAGGTTTGGGGAGGGGAGCTAAATTTAGTGTAATGATGGGCTCCTACTGGGCCCAGGGTAAACAAGATAACTCTTATTCAGGGGGTAAGAGCTTACACCAAAGGGCTTTTAAGTTGTATATAGAACACATATACACACACACATTTCTGCACACAATTTTTTTTAAAAAAGAAAAAACATTCTGTTCCACTTAGAAAGTGATGAAGCATCTTACCTGGGCTTAATTCTACCAAGTAAGGTAGTTTATCAGGAGAAAGGGAGAAGCTATAGGAATCCAATCTTTCCTTGCTCTTTGAGGCTTTTCCCTCTGGTTTCCTATCCTTCTTTGATAGATAGTCTGGAGGTCTCCTTTTCAACTGAAATACAAGTTCTCCTAGAAACAAGTAAAAAATAAATACACATACACACAAATACTAGAATTAAGTTTGTCATTAGCCAATTAACCTACCAGTGTGTTTTTGGAGTGTGGAAGGAAACTGGACCACCCACACAAACAATGGGAGAACATACAATCTCCACAGATAAGGCATTGGTCGGGAATCGAACTCATGACACCAGCGCTGTGAGGAAGCACTGTGCCAACGTACTGCCGCACGCATTTTTGGTGCTACTCAACAGAAATCTCTCAAGGCCAACTACCCAACCTTGGTCGGTTACTCGTGGGAGCATCAATGATTATATATATATATTTATTTATAGAATCGGATTTAGAATTCTTAATAGACAGAACTAAAAAGTCAGTTGCGCTAAGAGTACAGGCATTTGAAGCAAAGTTTGCTCAGTATTGTCTTGCCTTCTTGGATATGTAATAAATAAAATGTTTAATTTTGCTGTAATACAGATATTGTCCGTTTCTCAGTAGGTGTTATTTAACCTATGCCAGCAATTAAATTAAATCACTAAGGGGTTTATTCAATTGACAGCTTTACTTGAGAAAAGTAACGTGGACCGCACACTATTACCAATAATACGGTCATTTTAACAAAGATTTCTGCTTGTGGTTCTCAAAGCTGCGAGCAAAAATCACAGCTGAAATTACCATAGTAACAGTAATAATGCGCATTGTTACCGTTGTAACAGTAAAAGTACCTGGGCTGCATTACTTTCATGAATTCCCCCCTAAAGGTTAGATTAGGGCTAGTAGGACAAGACTATCTTTTTGTCAAACCTTTTTTAGTATAAGAAGCTCAAAAAAAGAACCTGTGTGCTATTAGCCTAAGACCGTTGCAATTCTCTAAAATATTTATACCCTCTTTAAATATTTTACTTTTAAATTAACATCTGTTCGTGCAAAATCCTTCGTAGTGACTATTAAAGGTTCAAATTAGCAAGGAAGCATGTCACTATTTTATCAGGAGCATGCATTTCCATTGGTCAATTAGTGTCCTTCTATAGGAATGATACTACCTTTATCACTTGGCCAGTCCCGAAATATCTGTAAAGGACACTCTTCATCATCCAGTATGACTTCTTTCATGCCTTTATCGGAATGTTGAGAACCAATAGGTAGCATTATCTAGAGAGATATAGAATACTTTTTAAGAACGAAGCATAGCTAAATAGCAACAAAGCAAGCTAAAGGCTATGAACTTGTGCAGAAATAATATATAGTCTTATATATCAGTTTACAAATAATTTCCATATATTATCCACTTAACAGCCACATCAAACTCCAAGAGTCGCCTTGAACTGTTCAGTGGTGTTACAGCCAGTATATCTAGTGTGCATAGACATACATGAAAGTCATAAAATAGAAACTCCAACATAATGTTATCCTTACTATCAGTTCTAATAAGCAGTGGGATATTTTATATAAACATGAGTGAACATTACTAGTAGCCATTCAATCAAGTAAGCTGGATTTTATATTTAGTATTTTCAAGTAGTTCTAGCTTACACATTTGTAGAAAGATAAACTTATAAACTGTACATATAAAAAACAATATATCAGACATGTGTATATAGGCACAGAAATTATATATTGCGCCACTGCAAAAAATGTTCCACATTCTTTAATCCTTGCCTACAAATACTTAAAAACTACTTGCATCAGAAAAGGGAAATATGGTCTTCATTTGATGCATTAATTAATGCAATGAAACGGAGTACTATTTTATTCCTATAGACTTCAATCAATTATCTATGGTTCCATTATCTGATCAACTTCAATAAGGAAAGAAAATAAACTAACAAGTGATTATAAAAAACAAAAACAGAACAGCTGTGTATCAGGTGATCCTCCAATCTGGGTGTGTTTTGCCTCACTGACAGTTACACATTCCATTGTGGAATGCTTTCAAAATCAGTCATCTGACACTAGTTGTTGGAGCCTGTTCTTGTTTTGTTTATTTTAAGCTTCAATTGCTTCAAACTGACAAAACCGGGTTAGTGCAAGAATGCTTTTTACCTTTTGTAAAAATTGGTAGAAACAGTACACAGAACCACAAATACTATTCCCAAAACTGTGTTTGTGTATTTAACTTTATTGTAGCTGAACTACCAGACCTCTAATAGTATATGTAAAAATAGAGCAGGCATGTGAATTTACTGGCTGAAAACAAACAATAAAATGCATTGATTTTTGCACTTCTCCTTAGCATTTTGGACATAAAAAGGTTATAAAGCTGCAGGGTAAAAAATTCAGACTACCCAGTACACCATTCCGCAGGGCTCCAACGTTCAAAACTTGTGCAACGCTATGGAAGGAGGGTGTAAGCAGGAAGACCAATAACACTAAACCACCAGTTCACCTCCCTCAGCCATTTTAAAAAGGGAACCTTAAAATGCTATTATATTAGGTGGAAATGCAACTTTAAGCGATATGTAGAATTTAAAAAAGTTCTTAAAATAGGTTTTACATCTATATTTAAGTATGCAACCAGCCTTCTTTAAAGTATTTTAACGAAGACAGTTCTGCACATATTTTTCATGTATACATTTTATTTCCACCTTAACAAATCTGTCAATATAAATACCACAAGATTCGGGAAACACCAATTTTAAAATATTGTAATAAATAAAAAACAGAATCATGAGTCAATATACGATTTTAGAAACCAATGTAAATTACAACTAATATATTTCAAATACAATTAAGGGCACTTGTTGATTATATGGACACCTCTTAAAATGTGTCTGCCAGTTCCCTGCTTTCTCCCAGAAGTCTGCAGCCCTATTGCTCCCATGAGGGTGGCAGGCAAATGCTGGGCATGCCCAAAGGTCTGAGAGGACTTCTATCCCAGATGTCAACCATGCTTATCTGATTGCTAGGCCAGATGACTATTAATCTATTTCAGAACAAGTCTGCTTATGTAAAGTTGGCAGGCATCAGTGTGCATGGAGGGGGTTCTGTTATCTTGCACTTACAAAAAAGAAATTTCTTGGAACAATGTGTGGGCGCAGTCCATGTTTCAAGGAGGGCCTATATAATTAACAAGTACCTAACTAAGATAAAAACTCATGCTATAATGTACATTACGCATATCTATAATTTTAAGAAATTTTCACCCCTGAATTCTTGTTACACATCAGGCTTGGCATTGTCATTAATGTGCCCTAAAACCGGTTCAGAACAACTGCCTTAAAGAAATAGGTTACTTTATTTTAGTAGAACTGTACAGTGAATAAAAATTCACACATCAGTAGTACAGCTCAAATAAATTAAAATATAATTTAAACCAATTACTCTTTAGGGCTCATTCATATTATGCCTTTAGAATGCACTTCACAAACCGTATGGCTTAGACCTACAGTAGATGTGCAACTGACCACACCTGTTGGAGTACATTCAAAACGTATAATGAGGACAATACATTCTAGTGTAAATCACTTGTACTGCTTTGTCCCGTTTGCCTGACCTTGCAAATTGGATGATAAAGAGTGTTTTGCACCTATTTCGCTTAATGTAAATAAGACCTGAACAAGGTGTTGTACGCTCATGTGATGGTCTAAAAATATTTGCTGCCAGGAGACAAAGGGGCTATAAAGCTATACTTTAATTTTTATAAGACACAAATAAAATTTAAAAAAAATATATATATATATATATATACACATACATACATACATACATACATACACACACATACACACACACATACATATACACACACCGTATTTTTCGCACCATAAGACGCACTTTTTCCCCCAAAAAAAGTGGGGGAAAAAGTGTGTGCATCTTATGGAGCGAATATGCACCTTCACAAAGGCTCCGCCTCCAAGTTAGCCGAAACGCATTGGCTGATGGGGGATTGTGACGTCAGACGCACATTGCAGGGATTCCCTGTACCAATCTGTTCTCTTCTCGTATTGCGAGAGTGTTTGCCCGGGACACGACTTGCCGACAACTAACATTTGCTACGCTCGTTTGAAAGAACAAGGACGGTAAGGGTCCATCTTTTCACCTTCCCATTGCGATCTGGCTTTTGAATTTCTGGATGTTTTTTTATGTTGTTCAAACGTTTTATATGGAATAAATTGTGGAAATGATTTTACACGCTGGAAGTATGATCGGACAGAAAGTGATATTTATTTACATTGCCTTGATATCTTTGATGTCTAGTAAGTACATACCCTTGAGGGGTTAAGAGAAACTTCCATACCATGTGGTGTTTACATAATTTTATCAGAGAGCGGGCAGTAAAAGGGATATTATCCATCCTCCTATTAGACCTGCAGGTTGCACTGTGTTTGTGTTTTTTCTTTTATATATACTCATGGGAGAAGCGTGAGGGATTGAAAATCCTATAGAAGATTCATTTATTTTATACCCGATATTATCCTTTTTCATTTGTTACTGGACATTTTTTTGATTATTTTTATTATTTTTTATTTGGACTATATCCTTTTATATTAATCATCCTCTATTGTGTGGTCTATCTGTACATATCCATTTTTACTTACATTACTAGACAGCACTGTATGAGATTTGGTTCAGAATATTTTTTTTCCCTGTTTTCCTCCTCTAAAAACTAGGTGCATCTTACGGTCAGGTGCGTCTTATGGAGCGAAAAATACGGTAAGTGGAAAAAAGGGTCATTTAAATTGTTTGCAAAATAAATGTATTTTTTTTTAGTAATTACATATATTGTACATATTACTGACAGTATACGATATTAAATGTAAATACAGATTGTTATAATTAATTTTTTTAATTTTAATATAAATGGTGGATATTTTAAAATAATTTGCTTCTACTGAACATTTTACACATTAACAGGTAGTTCAAAAGCATAGTTCATGCAATCCATTATATTAAGAGCAATCATTTTGAAATCAATAGATGATTGTGCAAATCTGTCAATAATTGCTTCTGCATCCAATTCATCTAACAATTCCTTTTTAATGAATAGTAACATGTATGATTCAAAGTTCTCCTCAGACATTGAAATTCTTAGCCTAGTCTTTATGATCTTTAAGTTTTAAAATATCCTCACATTGGACTTGAGTAACTGATATATGTGCATGTATATATGCCTTGTCATGAAGTCTGTTGGATGCCGGAATATTTAGTACACGATGAGCGCTACAAATTATACACTTGTTGCAACTGGAATCCATATTCTCACTGTTGAAGTCGAATAATTGGATGAAATCGGCTAAATTGATTAATATGGTTTACCGTGCGATTGTGATTAGTATGCTACTTCATACTGGGGTTAATAACACAATCATACAGGTAAACAGCACATACATTCACACATTTGTAAACAGGACACATTTATTAAATTTCCAAACACACGTTTGTGACAGGATGACCGCCTATGCCACCCTGTATGTTGCTATGGGAAACGGCCACCGATCCCTTTCGTTATCCCAAATGCGCCCTCATGCCGCAGTAGGATGGGCTTAGCATGCTGCCACCACTGGACTCCTTACCGGCATCCAGGACCGGGTTTCTTCTGGATAACTGACGCTGCAAGTGTACCCAGTTACTGGTGTACCTGGACTGGTACTCCTGACCTCTTACTATAGATCAGGGGTGCTGTGAATGGATCCCCCCTGGCCTATCACACTGACCAGGGCTGCGGGGTAGCAGGCAGAGTGGTGGTACTGGAAAAGTTGGGTCTAACTTCAGAAACAGCTGGAGAACGGATTAGATTTAGGGTCTGATCTGTAGTCACAGGAATACAGCAATGTTGAAGATGTTTCCAAGCAGGTCTTTGAAGAAAGATGTTTAATTGCTCTCACACTGGTTAAAAAGGTATCAGTGCTAAGGTCAGATGAAATCAGAAGAACAAGTTTTCAATACAAGCCAGTGCCATTTATACAGTTTAGACATAGGCTAGTTTTAGAATCAGGATGTAACCTGTTTACCAAAACATAGATTTACATGCATGTAGATTTACATGCACTGCAAAGCTAACAATGTTTACACTTATCTGTGAAATTCTAGAAACGCTGTGATGACATGCATCACATGCTGTTTACAATGTTCAGAAAGGTTTGAACACTGACAAAAGGCCACACAGTAACAACCCCCTGCTGGGCCTTTGGCCAAAGCAGGTTTCTCCTGCTATCAGACTCCCTCCCCATAGGCCTAATTGGAGGTTTCCACTAGCAACCTTACAAACCCCAAACAATGACACTTCCATACAAAACACATCCCAATACACAAAAGACCTCCATCCACAAAGGCTCATTGTATTAGATATATACATCACAAATAAGGCATTTCCTTTAGAAAGGCTAAAACTGCAAAACGAATTTTCTACCTAGTCTCAGAAAAGAGGATTTATACTTACGATAAATCGGTTTCTCTGATTCCATCTGTGGGACACTGCTAACCATGGGGGTAGAGTAGGGTAGGGAGGAGTCTGGCACCCAAATAGTTAATCTTTTGCTGCCGACAGGCATATCCCCCGCCCCTTCCCCACAGAACTCAGTTTGATTAACAAAGCCCTAGGAAGATAGGCCAATCAACCAAACACACACAAAACAAAGAAAAGAGGGGGAGGGGGAACGCAGTGTCCCCCAGATGGAATCAAAGAAACCGATTTATCGTAAGTATAAATTCTCTTTTCTCTTTCATCCATCTGGGGGACACTGCTAACCATGGGGACGTAGAACACTACGGTCAAATGAGGCATCCTCAGACGCAAAAACATTAAATTGGTAGAATTTTGTGAAAGTATGGACCGAGGACCAGGTAGCTGCCCTGCATAGCTGGTCCGCTGAGGCCCCGTTTCGCGCTGCCCAAGACGCCCCAACCGAACGGGTAGAATGGGCAACAATATGCTCCGGCACAGGACGCTTAGTACAGACATAAGCCTCCCTAATTGTTAGGGTAAGCCACCTAGCAATTGATTGCTTAGACGCAGGCCATCCTCGCCTAGCGAAATCAAATAACACAAATAGAGAATCTGTCTTACGTATGTTTGCAGTTCTCTTAACATATATCCCTAACGACATCTTGTTCCAGTAACCTGAGGATCCTCTCTGAATACCGGAACTACTATTCCTGATTAATATGGAAACCTGACACCACCTTAGGGAGGAAGGAAGGAATAGTCCTTAAACTGCCCTATCCTCATGAAAAGACCAAATAAGTTTCTTTATGGTAGAATTTCGTGCCGACTTAGATAGTCTGCTTGTACATTCTGTTTCCCTGGGATAAACACCGCTGACAGCGCAAACACGTTTCTTTCTGCCCAGACAAAAATCTGAAACGTGACCCTCATCGCTCTTGCACTCCTGGTGCCCCCTTGTCTGTTTATGTATGACACTGCCGTGGCATTGTCGGACTGGATGCAAACCGACCTTCCCTGTAACACACCCTGAGCCCTCTGAGGTGCTTTCAGGATGGCCATAAGTTCCAGCACATTTATGGGAAGAACAGACTGTCTCTCTGACCACAGACCCTGCATCCTTAGGTGAAGGACCACTGCCCCCCAACCACTCAGACTCGCGTCTGTGGATACTAAGATCCAGGCCCACGGGGCAAATGATCTGTCCTTTATTAGGTTGTCCTTTAACAACCACCAGCTGAGGGATTTTCTCGTCTCTAGAGATAACCTCATCCACTGGCGATCCAAACAGAGGAAGGACCCCGACCACTTCCTCAGAATGTCCCATTGAAGACATCTGGAGTGGATCCTTCCGTGTGGCAGCGTCTCAAAAGATGCCACAAACTTTCCTAGCAGCTTCATACACCTTAGTACTGACAGCCTCCTGTGTGACAGAACCCTGTCTGTCCACTCCATCAAGGACCTTATCTTGTCCTCTGAAAGAAAAACTCTGCTGTCTGCAGTGTCCATTATTAGTCCCAAAATTGTCATTCTCTGACAAGGGATCATTTGTGACTTTGTTACATTCAGGAGCCAACCGTGCTGTTCCAGCACCCTCACCATAAGGCGAAGATGTTGTTCCAACAACTGAACCGTTGACGTCTTGATTAGAAGATCGCCCAAATAAGGTACAATCCGCACCCCTTTGGAGTGAAGGAGTGCTGCCATAATCGCCATAATCTTTGTGAATACTCTTGGGGCTGTGGCAAGCCCGAACGGCAGAGCTCTGAACTGATAGTGAGCTGAGCCTACCATGAATCTGAGAAGCGGCTGATGCCCCTCCCACATCGGCACATGAAGATAGGCATCCCTGATGTCTATTGATGCCATGAACTGGCCTGCCTCCAGGCCATCTATGACAGATCTTAGGGATTCCATTCTGAAAGAATCTACTCTCAGATGCAGATTTAGCTGCTTGAGGTTCAGCACTGGTCTAAATGAACCACCCGGTTTTTGTACCAAGAATAGGTTTGAGTAAAACCCCTCCCTTCTTTGGTACTCCGGAACCTGTAAAAGAAGCAAAAATCGACAGAAGAGAGCATTGCCTATCTTTTTTGAGGACAGCGGGGTAAACTGGTTACAAAAAACCTGTGTGAAGCAGGCTCCACCAACTCTATCATGTAACCCCTTCTCATGATCCCCTGAACCCACCTGTCCGCTGAGGACTCTGTCCACTGCTGGGCAAACCCCAGCAGCCGCACTCCCACACCCCCTCCGTTATCAGAGATGGGGGGTAGTCATGCTGTCGGTCTATCCGGCAGCTTGGCGGAAGAGGACCTTGCTGCCGTGGAGGAAAAGGATGACCTTCCTCTAAGTGACTGTCTCCTACCTCCAGCAACCCTTGACATGACTGTCTGGCCTCTGCCAGACGCGCCACCACGAAAAAGCTGTTTAAAAGAACTAAACCTTGGAACTCTGGGTCTAGGAGCATTCACAGGCAAGGACGTACTTCTACCCCCCGAGGCCTGTGATATCCAAGAGTCCAACTCTGGACCAAATAGCATCCCACTAGTATACAGAATGGATTCTAATGATCTTTTTGACTCCAAATCCGCATCCCAGGCTCTTAACCATAATGTTCTTCTTGCTGCTACTGCAGTAGCAGAAATAGAAGATGATATGGAGGCTGAATTCTGAGCCGCCTCATATATATATCCTGCTGCCTCCTTAAGGTGCATGGCCAGGGAGAGCAGTTCCGAATCCTGTAATGCGACCTCTCACTGCCCAGCCCAGGCTTCCATAGCCCTTGCTATTCAGGTCGAAGATAATGCCGGTCTGAAGGTTGTACCAGCAGCCGTAGAGACCGATTTCAAAAAAGTTTCCAACTTACGATCAGTCGAATCCTGTAGGGCTGCTGTTCCTGGTACGGGTAGCGTGGTCTGGCGAACCAGTGTCACCACAGGCGCATCTACTCTCGCCACCTGTTCCCATCTGGTCATGTCCACCTCTTGTAAAGGATATAATGAACCAAATTTTCTAGGCACAGTGAACCTCTTGTCTGGATGCTTCCAAGAGGCCTCTGCAATCTCTCTCAGCTCTGCTGAGGGAGGGAACCTGACCACCTGTTTAGAAGCCTTCTTAAAGAGAGACCGGTCCAAGGACCTCGTCTCCTCTATTTCAATAAACTCCAAGGTCTGACGTACTGCTTTTACCAGATCGTACATGCTCTGGTGCCTGGAGCTTCCTTCTGATTCTATTAATGAAAGATCAGAATCTAACAATTCACCTTTCTCCACTGAGGATCCCTCTGAATCAGACAGAGACAACAGCATATTAGCTGATCTATGTCTTTTATAACTACGAATATATGTCTAGGATTTTCCAGCAATTGGTTTAGTCGGTCAAGACCTCTAGCCACTGCCGACCATCCCGCCTCCCCACTGTGGGGTGACTCTTGCAGTGCCGGGGAAGGAAATTGTACAACCTCTGGAGGTAATGAACTACTCATTTCCCCTCCTAACTTCACTGGGGGTTGTATCTCAGAGGTAGATGGAAGTCGCATAGCCACCACTGGGATCTATGCTGGTTTAGATAACAGGTTCACAAGGGTATTAACCCCCTGTGAAAAGGTTGCCATCCACTCTGGAGGCTCAGTCCTCTGAACAGGGCTGTCTTTAGGCTGCAATATTACAGGTGTCACAGCACAACCAGCACAAAGCCCCTGATCCAAACGTTCAATGGTTAATTTAACATTACACTTTGAACAGATCATATGTTTGGCACGTGTTGCTTTACTTTTATCAGCCATTATTGGGAGAAAAAACAAAGCCACAAACAACCAGACAAGGGCAAACACAATAGTTATCAGAAATACTAACTAATTATGTCTTAACACATTACAGCATCTCTGATTCAACACAGGAGAGCCAAATTTTGTTGTTTTATACAGGCTCTACTTAATATATATGCCAATTATCCTTCTCTATCCATGCAATATAGAGAAAATAAATGATACTTAGCAGCTTCCACCTGCTCACTCAGCGGGGGAGGGGGGAGGTTTTCTAACTTCCCCCTCCCTGGCTCTCTCTGTTTCACCTGTGCAGACTGACAGTAATTTCCTCACACTTCCTGTGAGTGGAATCGCTGCTAGCCGCTTCTCTGTTCCCCTCTGCAAAGCGCTGAATAGCGCGACCATTAGCTCAAGTTAACCCTCCTCTTTCCTTGAGGAGGGGACTTGGTATATTCCATGGCCCCGAGGATGGCAAGAGCATCGGCGCTTACTGCCTGTGGCAGCGCCTCACTCTGCTAGCAGTGTGAGAGTGCATCTCACACTGCGAGAAGTCTCACTGTTTCCAACCTGTCAGCGGGTGCCGCGACTCCCCCGCTGTATTGTCCTTCTCTGCTCACGAGTGCGCTCTGTCTCACAGAGCCACTCGTGCACTATGTCAACAGCTAAAAACAAAAAGAGCCAATAAGTCAATACAAAGTTGACTCCGGCTGCATTTCATGATCCCAGGCTGGGATACCCAGCTAAGCTTCATTGCGCAGTTGCAATAGTAAAGATCGGAGCCTATATAACATATGTGGTCGGCCTCACATAACCTAAATCAGATTTATTATATTCTTTAACATAAAATGTTAATAATATAGCAATACAACGTAAATTTTAGTTGCATACAGTGATGACATTGAAAGTTATTATATTTTCAAGCAACTTAAAAAGGTCATTAACATTTTTAACACACTGTTTAAGGGCCCACTTGCAATCTGGCAAGCTGACACTCTGGCCAGTCCGCCACTGCACCCAACCCTCCTAGACTTGCAGAATGAATCTTATTGGTGAATGACACGGTGTGACACGAAAAATGTAGGTAAAGTAGTAGGAACTTCCTTCTGAAATTCCAAGTAAATTTGGGATATGTGGAATGAATCTTGTTATGCTATGATCTTCCAGATAATTATCCACAACCTGAAATGGACTATGAACACCCAGCACCTAGTTCTGAGTTTGCCTGTATC
This sequence comes from Mixophyes fleayi, assembly GCF_038048845.1. Lineage (NCBI taxonomy): Eukaryota > Metazoa > Chordata > Amphibia > Anura > Limnodynastidae > Mixophyes > Mixophyes fleayi. The sequence continues at coordinate 254,861,509 of NC_134404.1, read as the reverse complement.
TTCATATTGTCTTCGCAATGTACATTATGTGATTCATTGTACCGATTCTAGCATTGCTTATTTGTTTTAATATGCCCATTTTCTGATTATAGCTCAGCTGAGTGCGATCATGACAAACTGAAAAAAATTATTGCATTGATGGCTTAAACCTCTATGATGTACAGATATGGAGCCAGTCTTGTTTATTTAATAGTTTCCAGCCTTTTCTTTATCTTGCTTTTTTGCTTGTGTTTTTGTTTAGTGTATTTCATATATGAAAATCAATAAAAAACATACTTTACTAGGTATCTGTTCCCATCTAACATTTCCAATGCACATTTTTAAATAAAAATAGCTAGAGAAGTTTCAGCTGAGTTGCCATTGCAAGTTCTTTAAAACAGGAATTATAAGGACACCTCGCTTATGGCAATATAAGGGTTCATAGAGTATTTGTGCAGACTCAATAGTTGCATGTTTTATTCAATGTATCCATGATAAAGTTTTGTTGATATAGCCATATGAATAGATAGAGTTCCAATAATATTCTCCTTACCTAGCATTTACAATTTCACCCATCATTAAAAAGTATTCAGCTCACATAAAGGCTGCTAGACAGCAACTGTATGGTAAATAGTTTATTGGAGGAATGTGTCATTACTATGGCACCAAAGTTACCTAATCTTATAGAACAGCAAGTACGGACACAGTAAGAAAACTAAAAACTTCATAGAAACTCATTATGATAAATAAGTTGTTAAAAAATTTAGAATCTGGCGGCTCACAAACATTTTCCCACAGCAAACAAAGAACCACCAAAAGTTTATTGTGCTCATTTTTATAGACTGGTGTCTTGATAAAAATTAAACTGGCCACACATGCCCCAAAAGTGATCACAATATCCACCTATGTGTGTGGACCAATTGGCACACGTATCCTGTCAATCAGCATATATGTGGCCAAGATAAGGTAATAGGAAATTTTTCAAACTGGGGTGAAAGCTAGATAACACTCAATTAAGAGGTCCTGTTTTACAAAGATCTCTGTGAAGGTCTTTACAGAAAAGAAGCACAGGCGACCAAAAAGAACATTTGCAAAGTGATTGGTAAATATACTTTAGGATTTTTTTTTATCTTTGATTACTTGCTTTAGGGTTAATTTTAGGATAACAAACTGTAGCTGTAAAATTCAAATTGCAATTTTCTTGTTCCATGTAGTCGATTTTGTGTCTCTTATATAGATACAAACACATAAGCTCACATAATCATCATAAGTCAGTAAGCTTCCATTAAAATGCTTCTAATCTTGCCCCTGCACTGCAACTATGGGATAATCACATGAGTGAAAAGGCTGAGGGTGTTACAACTGTAATCAAATAGCGAGTTGGACAGATGTCTATGAAATAGGTTTGAATTGAGTTGAAATTATAAATTGTAGCTTGGTTATCCACTATAATTTTGTCAAAATAGGTATTGTAGAGCTTTTGTTGGCTAGCAAAACTAAACTTCCAAAGTAACTAGGGTACTGAGAGCACTGTATTTAAAGAAACACACATTCAAAACACCCCACACAACCCTTTTGATCACATCCTCATTTCATCAAGCCATGCCCCTTTCACCATTTCACATGCCATTCAGAACTACAACTATGCATTAATATAACATTTGTAAAATTATTATACAGGGGCTCTATACAGTTGCCAAAATGTACAGCAGAAGTCACAAATTACACATTAATTCTAAAATTTAACGAGGAAGTGCCTGCATTTGCGCCACTCAAAGGAAGCTGCTGTTATCCTTATCTTTAGTATCAAGGATAAACTTGGTTACCAGATCAGCTGGAGGCCCAACTAGTTTAGTGCATGTAACAGCAGGCTGAAGACTTTTCCCCATTAAATTGAATTTTCCCTTTAGGATGCGTAGAATGTAAAAAAAAAAAAAATGTATATGTATATGTATACAGAAAGCTGGTTTCTCTCACCATGGCAATGCAGAACTCTCTGGGATTTTCCTTTTCCATCCCATACTTCTCCAGTGCTTCAATAACGGCAAAATCTGCTGCATCGTTTGTGGACAACAAGATTGTTTTGTATGGGATGTTTGGTCTTAAACTGTCAGCATAAATCCTCAAAGTTCCCCCTAAAAAAATAAATATGACAAAACAGCTTACAGTACAACCTTTCTACAACATAAATGTAGAAAAAAAAAAATAAAGAACAAAAATGTACAAACCTATGAAATGTAAACAAATGTACTTGTCAAAACGGATACAATCAGAATGGTATGATACCTGCAGCATTCAGAAGCATTAAGGCTTTGTAAAATGCAAAGGCGTTTGATGGAGACACTCATTACGTACACTATGTTTCTTGCTCTGTTACATATGAGGCTAGAGTACAAAGCTTTCTCTACTCTTAGCTAGGGTTGTTGCTGTATTTTTATTTTTTATTTTTTAAAAAGCCCGTATGTACTAACCCACCCCATTAAAATCTGTCTACTTGTTTAGGAAATTTCTCTTTACAGCTGTATTTGGCTCAGAAAATGTCCTTCTGAGAGGCAACACCACCATTTTCTAAATACAGAAATTCAAATATATATATTAAAAAAAAAAAAATTAGACAGAATGTCAGCTATTTAGTTACCAGAGTCTGGACGGCCATCAGAGCTGCGAAACTCTTGCATTCTCTTTTCTAGCTTCTGTTGTCTCCGTCGTTTCATCACCACCTCTGGGTTGGATATTGTGCGGGTAAAACTTGTTTCCGGCATATCTTTGTAAACGTCTGCAGCCAAATGAGAGTTCTCACTAAAAAGAATAAAAAAATAATCTAATCTCTCACTCATTCTTTTTCTATTCTTTATATTATATTCAAATACACACACACACACACACACACACACACACACAATTCATCAACAGCAAAAAAGCCTTAGCATCTGCTAATTATAGAAATCTAATGCAGAAAAGTTGTTTATGCACAAAATAAAATTAGAAATTACAGCTTGCATGAAAATCACATTCTTCTGGACACATTCAAAAACAACCTGTTACACGATTTGGGTTTCAATTAAGTTTTCGCTATAATATTTTCCTTACTAGTATTTTTCATAAGAACAGTTATTATATAACCCTATTAGCTACCATCCAGTTTTGCAAATGGCATTGGACAAAAAAACACGAGGTTCTGTATATTGCATGTAAAATATTCCTTTGGCTTTAAAAATGTTTACATTTTGTGCATATCTGTTAAAACAAACAAATTTAAAGTGGATTTTTACATTGTACTTCGACGCTACAAATGGGTCTTCTACCTATAGGTCTATCGGGTATACATAAGATTATTACCTCCAGCTATGAAATAAAATCTCAAATAGTGACATTATCTAACTATTTTGTACACATTTGGAAATGTTGCAAATAGACATAAATCACGTTACCCTAGAATTAGGCATATTTATAAGTTTATTTACTAATAAGATGGAGAAATCTACTTGATAAAAGTATAGATATATTGCTCGCTTAGGGCTGGACAAAGCTCAAGAACCAAGCAGATCCAGTGCTTATTACATACAATCATGGCGAAAAGTTTTGAGAATGACACAAGTATTGGTTTTCACAAAGTTTGCTGCTTCAGTGTTTTTAGACATTTTGTCAGATATTGCTATGGTATACAGAAGTAAAATTACAAGCGTTTCATTAATGTCAAAGGCTTTTATTGACAATTACATTAAGTTTATGCAAAGAGTCAATATATGCAGTGTTGACGCTTCTTTTTGAAGACCTCTGCAATTCGCCCTGGCATGCTGTCAATCAGATACTGACTGATGGCCGCCCATTCCTGCCTAATCAATGCTTCGAATTTGTCAGAATTTGTGGGTCTTTGTCCACATGCCTCTTGAGGATTGATCACAAGTTCTCAATGGGATTAAGGTCTGGTGAGTTTCCTGCTCATGGACCCAAAATTTCGATGATTTGATCCTCAAGCCACTTCGTTATCACTTTTGCCTTATGGCAAGGTGCTCCATCATGCCAGAAAAAGCATTGTTCGTCACCAAACTGTTCTTGGATGGTTGGGAGAAGTTGCTGTTGGAGGGTGTTTTGGTACCATTCTTTATTCAAGGCTGTGTTCTTAGGCAAAATTGTGAGTGAGTCCACTCCCTTGGCTGAGAAGCAACCCCACACATGAACGGTCTCAGGATGCTTTACTGTTGGCATAACACAAGACTGATAGTAGCGCACACCTTTCCTTCTCCGGACAAGCATTTTTCCTGATGGCCCAAACAATCTGAAAGGGGATTCATCAGAGAAAATGATTTTACCCCAGTCCTCAGCAGTCCAATCCCTGTACCTTTTTGCAGAATATCAGTCTGTCCCTGATGGTTTTCCCAGAGAGAAGTGGCTTCTTTGCTGGCCTCCTTGACACCAGATCATCCTCCAAAAGTCTTCACCTCACTGTGCGTGCAGATGCACTCACACCTGTCTGCTGCCATTCCTGAACAAGCGCTGCACTGCTGGTGCCCGATCCCGCAGCTGAATCAACTTTAGGAGACTGTCCTGGTGCTTGCTGGACTTTTCCGGGCTCCCTAAAGCCTTCTTCACAACTATTCTCGCCTTGAAGTTCTAGGAGATCCGATAAATGGTTGATTTAGGAGCAATCTTACTAGCAGCAATATCCTTGCCTGTGAAGCCCTTTTTGAGCCAAGCAATGATGACTCCATGTGTTTCCTTGCAGATAATCATGGTTAACAGAGGAAGAACAATGATTTCAAGCACCACCCTCCTTTTGAAGCTTCAAGTCTGTTATTCTAACTCAATCAGCATGACAGTGTAAAACTCCAGCCTTGTCCTCCTCAACACTCTCACCTGTGTTAACGAGAGAATCACTGACCTGATGTCAGATGGTCCTTTTGTAGCAGGGCCGAAATGCAGTGGAAATGTTTTTGGGATAAATTTCATTGTCATGGCAAAGAGGGACTTTGAAATTAATTGCAATTCAGCTGATCACTCTTCATGACATTCTGGAGTATATGAAAATTGCCATCATAAAAACTGAAGCAGCAGACTTTGTGAAAAATAATATTTGTGTCATTCTCAAAACTTTTGGCCCTGACTATACTGGATACTCTCTATGCATCTCAATGGATGCCTCAGTCTATTTGCCAACTCTAAGTTTGTTCACCAATGCTCTCGCTATATCAATTCCCTGTTTTTCTCTTACCCAATTATCACTTTGTATAGATCGTTGTTGTATAGCTTAAAAAGAGTATACATTTGTTTTTGTATTCCACAAAAGAACAAACAGTTTCTGGAATTTACACTAGACCACTAAGATTTTGACAAGGGTGAAATATTCATGACGACAAGACAAGCACAAAATTAAAAAAAATAAAAATAAATAAAAAACCCACAAAAAAACAACAAACAAAAACCTGTACAGATCCAAGCCTTTATACAGGTTATAAAAGAAAAATGTATACATATGAAATGAAAAATGATGATCATACAGTAACATACTATGCATGTAAAGCTAACTTCCTTTGATTATGTGTGAAAAAATATGTATCATTAATTCCCCTGCTCACTCCAGCTTACTCTGATATCACTGCATGTCACACAACACTCAAGACTCAATAAACAATGCCGGCAGTATGCTAAAACCATTTGACCACATTCTTGGCAAAATGGACATTTGGAACACATCACAAATACAAGCCTTGATGAAACATTTCAAAACTGGTATTTAAATGTATCCCATCTGACCGGTCTCTCTCGAACAGTTTAGAACAGATAAAATGTATCTTACATGGGGTGAAGTAGAGACCTTCAATCAAATTAAAAATACTTTGCATGCACACATTCCAGTGGTAACAAATGTTAACCAATGAATGGGAAAATTTTGGCAATTGGGTCAATTGTGGGAATAATTCATTTTTTAAATAAAATCCATCTAAACTGTAGGTGAAAATTATACTGTGGACATCACTATGACTACAAAACATAGGTCATGGATAATGAGTATAACTTACAGGGTGCTGTAATGTGCAAACCTTACTGCATGTACCAAGTAGATTTTTTTTGGTAGTAATATCAGAACCTCAGTTAGACATTATGGCGTTCATACACACTGAAACTTGCAAGCGCTGATTGCACAACAAACATTTCTTGTTCTATTGCTAGTATCAATGTGTACACACCATGCACATGCCAGAGATCAATGATTAAGCTGCATTCACAACATAAATACACTGCTGTGGAAGCTTACAAAATTATCCACTCCCTAGGAGACCCACATTTAATCATGTGTACCACTGTAATATATCACACAACACTCCCGTAGCAACAGATTATGTAGACCCATGTTCTCAAATCAATATACAATATACAATCAATATACATAAAATAAGAAATTAAATCAGATCAAAATATGGTGACACGTACGATTCATCCTTCAAAGGAGGTCCATCTTCTCTATCGGTAAATAACCTCATAGCTTCTTTCTCTCGTCTCTTTTTTTCTTTCTTTTCCTTTTTAGAAAGGGTCCTCTTGAAATTGTGTATTACCCCTTCCTTTTCCTGTTTTTCAGGTCCATTACTCTGAGACTTCTAGCATCAAAACAAAAAGATCTAAATTGCTAAATCTGAAAGGTTAATAAATTAGAAAGGCAGCTCATAAAACAGTCTAGACCTATAAACTAAACACCACATCAGAAAATAAGTTTACATTCCCTGAATAGTGGCTCACTATGCAATTTATGGTTCTACTGGGCAAATTTAAAGTGGAGAAGCCATGATAAGAGGGACACTAAATCTATTTAGAGAGACTATAGGGAGGATTCCTCAATACTATGGGATCCACACCAGGAGATCATATAGTGTGTGACTCTGGACTAATGCAAACAAACACAGCAATAAAAGTGTTTCTACTATTATTGAAACATTAAAGGAGATATATCACAAAAAATTCTTCTAATGTCATACTATAATGAAAAATAAAAGTTTTTGCAGTTTCCAATCAGTGTGACTTGATTTAATGCACACAAGATGTACATTTTTTATCCCCACTATTTTGAAGATATATTATATATCTTTAAGTATATTACAACATAGATTACTTTTTTCCAGATGTATTTGTATGATTTTTAATTATGTTTATTTAGAAGAGTTGTAAAATAACTACATTTCAAATCAGTGATTTTGAATTGAATCCTTAATGGACTCATGATCCAATTTGTGGACTGCCACAACTAATTTCTTGAGACATCATCCATACAAGTTGGATTTATGAAGCAATGACTTATTTTAATGCTCAAAATTTTTTTTTATTATTATGTCTTCCCACTGATCTAGTGTCACACTTTAACTGATCCACTCTTATTTTTTTTTGTATAGTTATGCAGAACCCTCCTATTTGATTATTTTCTATCCAGGACGGATTTATAATTTTTGTTTTGGTAAAGCCCTTGTGTTTATCTTTTATGAGAAGACATACTGTACATGTACAGACATACATGTAGGTTTAAAAAGGTCCCATAAACCCCAAACTTCCATCCCTAATCTATTCCTGGAATTGCAGGACTTTGGTTCTCTGTCCGGATATAAAGTGAATAATTCCAAATCAGAGGTGCTTGATCTACACCTTCCGACCCACATTAAGAAACTGTTGGATCTCCATTTAGATTTCAAATGGCGTCCTCGGGCAATCCGATACCTTTTCATCACAAATTCTTATGATACTCTTTTCCAAGCCAACTATCCCCCATTACTTTTTCTTATCAAACAAGATCTACATACCTGGAATTCCCTTTCACCTCGTGGTTCGGGAGAATCAACACCATTAAAATGAATGCATTCCTAGGATGCTGTACTTATTTCAGACCCTACCTGTGTTAAAGTGCCAGACTCTTTTTTCATGCTCTCTTCAGTCTCTGTAGCAAATTTGTGAGGAATGGTAAAAAACCCAGACGTAGCAGGCTCTATCTGGTTGAATCCAAACACAATGGGGGCTTGGGCCGTACTTTATTTGATAAATACTACCACGCCACGCAACTGAGCCACCTTGTCTCTTGGTTGACACCTTTAGGTGTTAAAAGTGGTTGGATATTGAAGAAGCGTTGTCCACAGAATTGGAGGTGAGATTTTTTTACATTGGAGTATCAGACTAGCCTCAACCTACACTACCTTTCCATTCGCTTTACCTTGGAGATATGGAACAAACTAAACAATGTGAACTGGCCCCCTTTATGGACCTGTGTGAGAAATATGACCTCCCCAGCAACCTATACTACTACTATATCCAATTGAAAAGCTTCATACAAGCCCAGACACAATCATCTAAACTTCATCCCTCAGCACAGTTTGAATGCCATTGTATTTAGAACCCAGGGCGTGGAAGCTATATTTCGATTCGGTCTACAGTTCTCTTCTGTCCTCCTCATCCCCCTCACATGGAACCATTTGAACAGGCATGGAAGCAGGATCTTGGAGTAGAATTGGGCGAGGAGGGATGGTCGTTCATTCGGCAATGGATGCAGGGTCTTCCATTAATAAAGCTATTCAGGAAAATACTTCTAAAATTTATACTAGATAGTACATGGTCCACACGAGATTGCACTCTATTTACCCTCACACCAGTGATCTTTATTGGCACAACTGTGGATTACCAAGAACCTTCCTCCATATTTGCTAGGACTGCACACTCATATCTAGATTTTGGGATGATGTCTTACCCTTGATTAATCAGGTTACTACAACTAATATGCCTAAAGATCCTCTATCTGCGCTCTTCTGTCAACCTTTCATGGGGGGTCCCAACTCACCGGATAAGCTTTTCCGCCACATATATAACGCAACTAAACTTCAGGTAGCCAGTGACTGGAAGAAAGCCTTGCAGCCCTCTAGAGCTGCTGTTCTAAACAGAATCTGCCACACTGTCTCCATGTAATATGTGACGAGCCTCCTCGGTGACACTGTTCCTGCCTTTCATAAAGTTTGGGGCCCCAGGTACACTCTAAGCCCCCTGTGCCCCATTCTCTCTATTTTCACCTTTCATCTTCTATTCCTTGACTGTCTTTCTCACTTGTTAAATGTTGCTCTTCACTTTTACTATCGACAATGCTGTACCTATTTTTCCCTTTCTACCTCTCCTCATACTTCAATTTACATTCCCCCCTTATTTCATACGGGCAACAGCAGCCACCCGGAGGGGACGTGCCTCCTAAGTACTGGTGCCCATATCCCACTCTCCCCTGTTCCCTTCAAATCCAAAAAACAAACAAAAAAACAAAAACAGCAGCTGTCTCTCACATCTCAGGCGTCCCTATCTCTACATGGTGTCTCTTTTGGCTTTATAGATTTCTCTATTGACAATGCTAGATCACAAACATGCAGCGCTCACCAGAGTTTTACACTGTTGTTGAATTATTCTGATCATACATTATGTATACCCTGTTTATGCTCCTTCCTTGTATCTCTTGTCAATCATATTTAACACATTCAATTACCTTTATTACCTGCTATTATAAATAAAAAGCAAAAATAAAAAAAAAATGCCTACGATAAAATCCTTCTGGTCTATTTCGCACAAATAAATTCCACTCAAGAAGATTTAGATTTAAGTCCCTCTTTAGCAGCTGAACATATGCATCAATCTATTAATTTAAAACACTGCTCAGATCTCCTGTTAAGGAAAGAGCAAAGTAAAGCCAAAACTGATAAGCAGAGGACCAGGAGCATTTGGTGATCAGGTGTGAAAATGTTAATGTTTAGTCGGGTGGATTATTTAAAAGCGCTATTATTAATAATGGAGTACAAAAGAAAAACCCGAAACAAAAAAATTCAACTATTTCTAATATCATAATCTGTATTCTGTAGGTATGAAGGACATGTACCTTTGGAGGAAGAATGTCATTCTCATTCTTGAGCACAAACCTTCCTTCACGGTCATCCTTATTCCAGTTAAGTTGAACCACCAAAGGCTTCTCATCAACATCAAGTCTTCTTTCTTCTTCAAAACATCAAACCGTAAATTAGAAGGAGAATAAAAAGCCAAAATTCTTCTTCATGTAATAAGGATCTCATGAAGACACAATTTAATAAGGTCATTTCAAAATTAAAACATTTTTAGATATTTAATATTAACAAGCAAGATATCAGGTCATGTGAACTTGTCAAGCACCAAACATATTTAACCTAAATTGCTTGTTTGTAAAGATATTACTGTGTAAAGACCTTGACTGCACCATTCAACTGACATTAATGAAAAGTTGAAGCACACAAAAGATAATACGACTGCTAATTTTCCAAACCTAAGTCCGTACTCATGCTTGAATAAAAAAAAAAAAATCATAAATGAAACTGCTACATGTTGACAGGAAAGATGCAAGGAGAGAGCCACAAAGATAAGATTATTAAATGCATATGTGGAAGGGGGTGGGATGGCACATATGTGGAACAGTAGAAACAGACATACTGTACATAAATAAATTCATGTGAAAGGATTTTTTTTTGTTTTGTAAAGCATCACTGTGCTCTGCAATGCCGGACACGGGGGCAAATATGACATATATAAAACAGGGGCAAAGGGTAGACAAAATAAATGCAAACCTACATATTAAAACTTTTTCTCCACCACCATGACCGGGAAGTCCGCTCTCACGTTTTGGATAATCCACTCCTAATCTCGGTCAGAAAAATTTGGCATATACTACGACAAATTCCACCTAAATCCCTACAAATCCATTCATTTATCCTTTGTTGCAAGTCCTGTCTTCCAAAATGGCATAGCGACTCATCCCTTCATTACATGGGATCTGGGTGGCTTATGTTCGGTTGGACAGCTGTTAGACAAAACCTGTAAGAAACCTCTCGATATTCCCAAGAAATTGGCTCGTTCCCTTTTCTGGGCCCTTGTGGTGTCTCCTTTAACCAGACCCAACACTATGCTAGTAAAATTATTTCATTATTCTCCAAAGTCGATTGGGATAATCCCCTTGACACTTTTTCTGTATGTCCCTCCTCAAAGGAGAGCACATCTTTTTAAGAAATGTATTAGATAATACTATTAAATCAGGTCTGAGCCAATGGTTAACAAATTATCCCCAACTGAGTGAAGCCTTATTACTCAAAAGTTTGAGCACTTCAATTAAACTTCTCCCTGCCTCCACATATGTGAAAATGTTACTCAATATTTTCCACAGAGGCTATCTTTTACCTCACCGTAAAAATATTGTAGGCATCCCTAATGATTAATTGCCCAAAGTCTGGCGACCTCACTGCTTTTGGGCTGGTCACATCATTAAGGGCTTCTGGACCTGCGTGTGGAGATGCACAATGGCATAATTGGTGAATTTGCTGCTTAGACCAGAATGGGCGATTGTGAGTATTTTGCCCTAGCATGTGAAAACTTACACAGAAAGTACGAAGATATTAATTGCAATAATGGCAGCGGCTAGAATGTGTGTCCTCCACATGTGGATCCAGAGCTCTCCCCACATTTAAGCTATTTAGAGGGAAAAAAAAATGTTCGTCATTATGTGGATGAATTGGTTGGAGGTGTCCCTCCAGAAAGAAAACACGTAAACTCCCCGAGACCTGGGAAAGCTGTATTAATACAATGTCTACTCCTTTGAGAGAGCAGCTGTGCGAGTGCTTTCGCCAAACAATTTGGTATGAAACTAGAGCATTTCGACTAGTTCTCCCGATTTACCTCTAATGGGTGAATGTTTCCTCAGACTCTGTTCTCCCTGCGCCTTTGGTCTCTATCGAATTTGTATAGAAATGACTCTCCTGATTTTCCCTTGCTTTGCTGGTTGTGAAATGTCCTCTCCTCTAAACTTAGGGGGTGACTGCGTGTCCTGTGTATAGTCCTTGGGGTAAAAAGTTCCCATGAAAGTTCTCTGTATTGACCCTTAATGTATTTGTACATAGTAATCATATATCCTCTTAGACGCCTCTTTTCTAAAGTAAACATGCCTAAACTGGCTAACCTTTCCTCATAACTTAATGACTCCATGCCTTTTATCAATTTTGTCGCCCTTCTTTGAACCCTTTCTAGTTCCAAATTATCTTTTTTATAGTGGTGCCCAGAACTGTACTGCATATTCAAGATGAGGTCTTACCAGCGATTTAGAAAAGAACTGATTGCTCATACATTCTATATCAATTTAAGAAAAATGAAAGATATATGGAAAAACATTTTTTGTAACTGAATCTTTAAATATTTAAAATCAAAACATTTTTTTCATTATACAACATGCATTTGACAGTCAATAGTTATAGGAACTCATTTATACTAACTTACTTCATATACATAATAGGATAGTAAAAATAATACTTTAAAAAGATTTCCAGCACAGAAATCAGAGACTCCCCTGGAAAAAATAAATAGTATGTACTGGAGCCCTACAGTAACATAAATGAGGTTAGCCATATTTAACTGCAGTACATTAAATAAAAAAAAATAAAAAAAATAAAAAAATAAAATAAAAAAAAGATTGTACAAAGTCTTCATCACATCGTTTTACTATATTTTAAATGGACACAATTAACCTGCAAACTAGGCCTAATGTGGATCCTAATTATAATACACTCACCCCCACTGACATGCACTTCATATAAAGAATATCGGGGTGACGACAACATCCTCATATCAGGCCGGAACTTTTCTGCTAAGGTTTCTATGACGTCCTGTGTTGTGGCCGTACTGGAGACTCTGATGCATTTTGTAGCAAAGTTTCCAGCAGCTTTATCTTGGAAATAAAATCTCATGACTCCATGGAACTCCAGCTCCTGAAGATAATAGAGACATAATATACATTAGAAAAAGAAAAAAAATGTAGACCCATTTCTAACTTAGTTTCTATTTTGTCTATTTTGGATCCAATGCTCCATCTAATTTTTGAAACAGGTAAGCAAACAAAGAACTGTGCACAATTGTATTTCATTGCACACAGGTTAAAAGTTGGAATGGTTATACATAAAAGCAAAGCTCTATTTTCTTTCAACACAAAAAAACCCCAAAAAAACACAACATTCACTACAAAATGTACTAACATACCACATCATGCCAAGAAAATGACCAGCATTTTACAGCTCAAAGTATAAAATACACACACACTTGCTAAATACATAAATAGTTGACAATATTTACCAAAACTATCTCCCAACCCCAGGGTAGTGTCACCACTCCTGGCATTCTACAACCCTAGTATTTATAAATCAATAAATAATAAAAAAATAAAAAAAAAGTCGTTTTTAAATGACGACAAACTTTTCCTCATAATTTTACTTTATATTACTTATGTCACCTGCCAAAAATAAACAAAAAGAAAACAGAAGTGATTAAAGATAAATACATCCCGGAAGCTTTTCACTAATGAATAACGCATCTCAGGTGAACAAAAGATCCGTGCGTGTCCTATTTATGCCAACTCCTGCACTGAATGAAAATAAAATTATACTTCAGGCACTGAGACATCAGTAACGCTGCATCCATTACACCAATGCTCAGAAATGTGGCTTGCAACAAAAGAATCAAAATGTATTTAAGATCTACTCAAGCCATTTCCACAAATACTTTAATAGACTTTTTCCCCCCACCATGGCCTAGGTGGATCAAGCAACATTTAGACAAATTAAGCACTGCAAAAAAAAAATAAAAAAAAAATCTGGAACATGTATACATAACATACATGAAATAACTGGCGTCTTTAAACTTAAATATGGCAGAGACTGCTTGACAAACTTGTGTATGAATCAACATAGTGCATTTCCATAAAGCAAGGGAAGCACAGTAGCAGCTAAAATGACTATTCTGTGTTTCCCACTGGGTAATTCCACAGCAAATAAAACACCTTACATTCTCAAATTTCAATTAAATTTGGTATACTAAATGCTGCCATGGGTGTAAAGAAAACCCCCAAATCTTAGGCTGCACTGGTTGGAAGTTATATGCCTTTACAGCTGCAATTTTTTTATGGAAAGCTTGCTGTTAACGGTTTTTTAAATTGTAATTGCATGGGCTTTCATATGATATAACACAGCATTATGCTTCAAATCAAAATTAAAAATTTAAAATATTCAAAATCAAGATTTAGATTTTCTTAAAAAAAAGCCATATTTTGCAAATTAAACATCTCAAAAATTGTTCATACTGAGGTTAGTAAATCCCCAATTTATTTTGAGATCATGATAGGATCATCTGCTACAAGAGCTTTCAGTTTTGAGTGATTCATGAAAATTGTATTTATTGGAGGCACTACACATCTGAGAAATTAAAAAAACAATATTTTTCCCAGTTCATTAGAGGAATGTACGTTCCTCTTCAGCTGTGTTTGGGGATGAGATTTTATAGACAGCGCCTGTTCCCCCCTCTGCACAGGCGTGTAAACTTATGTGGAAAGATACTCTATGTGGAAAGACTTCAGTCGTGTTAAATAGGCCCGCCTTTTACAGGGACAGGTTAGCTTTCGGTGGTAACTAATTTAAGCCAACTGAAACCTTTCCTGACCCTTGACCATTTGTGTCGCAATTGAAAAAGCGGAGTGTTTAATTACAGTGGACTATCAGACTGGGAGAATGTGTGCTGCAAGCAGGGAGGAACAGCAACTTGGAGAAGGGGTGCTGGGAGGGAGAGAGCCAGCAGATTGGGAGCAACACTGTACTCACAACAACAAGCCTCAGTCACCTGGCCAGGCAGAAAAAAGGAGGCACAGCCCATGACCCTGATGCAGATCTCCACAGGTCAGTTGAGCATGTGATGGACTCCTCTAACCAGAGCTTAGCACATGCTCCTCTCACCCCTCAGCAGAGTCTCATGGGAATTATTTCCCCGGCAGCTCTGAGCCTGGTGTGTTGTTTAAATTGGTATTAAACAGTGTTTGCAGGGGTTGGTGTTTAAATTGGTTTAAAGAAGTAAAGAATAATAAAGATGGAGGAACTTTGCTGTTTTAACCCTTTTTAAAAAGGGGTTGGGAACGGTTTCAGGATGGATGTGTAAATATTTTCTGAAATGCCAAAAGCTGCAAAAGTTTGTGCCAGCTGCAGAAAACAACTTGGGCCACTTCGAAAAGAGCAAGAGGGTCATTGTTCAGTTCCTCAAGATAATGTAGTATCAGCTCCAACTTGCTGACATCAGAGGGTATGTAAATGCTGTCTAAGAGTAAAAATTGTTGCTCACATTTATTCTGGAGAAAGATGAATACATCGATGGAGTGAAAGTGACATTCCTCCATCACCATCTTTTTCATACCCAAGGAAGCCGGATGTTTTATGGATTACTATAATAGATGTTCTGTGTAAGGTGAATCTGTTAACTCCAATAGGTCGAATGTACACCCTTTCTGAAGTGGAAATACTAAAAATAAATGAAGCCTTCAGCCAGTTCCAACCCATCAAGTAGCACCATTCATCCAGAGCCGCAGCACCAAATGGTAATGATCTGTTGTAAGCTTTCTTATAATATATGAAAGACATAAAATTATCACAAATGTTTTAAATATTTCAATATTAACATATTTTGTCATTGTACAATATACATCAAAACAATTGTTTGTTTAAGGAGATAAATTAAAAGTAATGAACAGGCCTAGATAGTTCTCATTTTCATTATTTTAACAACAATTCAAAGTGAATGCTCCTGTAGCAGATGATCCCAAAATAAAACTTTGGGGATTTATTAACTGTATAAACAATTTTTGAGAGGTTTTTCAAAAATGTAAAAATATGGCTTTTGGAGAAAATCAAAGTTAGGATTTTGAAAATATTACATTTTTATTGAAACATACTGCTGTGTTATATATAATATGAAAGCCTATTAAAAGATTTAAAATGAGACCTAGCCCAATTCTCTAGCTCATTCAGGTGAGCTACAAATGCAATTTAAATAAACGTTAAAAGCAAATTTTTCATTAAAAAAGTGCCCCTTTAACGGCGTATAACTTCAAAACCAGTGCACATATCAGCCTAAGATTTGGGGGTTTTGTTTACACCCATGACCGCATTTAATATACCAAATGTCATTAGAACGTGAAACGGTTAGTTTGAAACCCTGTGTTGATTTGATGTGGTATAACCCCAATAGGGCACTGCCCTATAGATGTGGGATGAGTTTTAACTGTCTAATAGAGTGTTGAGTAAATATGTTAAGATTTGAGATACAGTGGAATGTCAAAGTAATGTTAATATATATTAACATTGATGGTAATATCTTAAAAGTAAAAAAAAAAAAAAAAAAAAAAAATCAAAAAAACACAGGTTTAGTCATTTTATTTTCATTCAGGGTTAAAACAAAAACAAGTGCCAGGTTGACACCGTCCTGCTAGAACAGCAGACACCAGCGTCTAAAATGACACCCCAGAAAGCAGAATGTATGGTCTGGTTCTTATACTTGCTCAGAGTGGGAACCAATTACAAATCATAACCCTTAGATTCTGGTTGCTTGAATAACTACTAGGAACCAGTGAAATAATCTTCCCTAGCCTACTAAGGCGTTGAGCTCAATTTATACTGAAGAACGCTTTGAAGGTAGCAAGAAGAGCTCAAACATTCCAAGGCCTTTAACAATGCTCATTTCCCAGAGGACTATGTAGTATGTACTTTAAACAAACATCCCAAGCAACAAGGCCTTACGACCTCTGAACTGTCCCACATTAAACAAATATGATCTATTTTGTGTAGTAAACATGCAGGGCCCTGTCAGTTTAGCAAGGTACTGCTGATAGGATAAATGCCGCTTTTTATTTAGAAAAACAGCAAATGCAATTTGGTTTTCCATCCTATCATGGCAATAATCGAACATAAGCCTAAAAATTAGTTACACTTTTAAACACACAGTGATCATTGGTGTCAGAAAATAAGCCTATTACTGTGTCTTATTTAATAGCGCTGACATATTACACCACGCTGTACATTGAGAGGATCATGACATAAACAAATGACATTAAATTACATGAAGCAGAAAGTAAAGATAGTCCTGCCCAAATGAGCTTATAGCCTAATAAGTCTATAGAACTTCCTGTCCTTAACCATCTGCAATGGTTTGGTCTGTTAATAATAAAACACTCCGTACAGTTAAGTGATAGGCAACCTGATGAGCGTCAGGAGCCAAATGGGCGCCCTCTACTCTTCAAAAGGGCAGTAGATTACCTTTTATTTTACTAATAACACTACATTTAAATGAGACACACACACACACACACACACACAGATCTGTAATAACATATCAGTGGGCATTTTAAACAAGTGTTAAAAGTTCTAAAACAAATCTGACAATAAAGTAGGAAAGAACTGGGTGATGCAGGTTAAGGCTTGGAGGCCCGCCTGTTGTCCATCACTGAACTACATATTACCCGCTCCATTGAAGTTCCCAAAATATATGGCCTACCACACGGACACACACTCTAGTCCAATTTAGTCCATAAAAGCAGTTTTCCCTTGAAGCCTGGAGAAGTAACTGTTACCAAAGAAGATTCGGAGTATAGCATATAAGGTATATACCACAATTAAGACAGACAGCAATATACGAGCTCCAACTCCTGCTGATAAATGCCAACATACATATAAAATGATGCTAGCTGCAAAGTTGATTGTTCTGCAGAGCATTTTACAGTGACCCATATTAAATGTCACAGCAAACAGCAAAAGAGAACAATGAAATAAAATGACGTAGAAGTTACAAAGAATTATGAGCAAGCCAAAAAAGAAAGGGAGATGTTTGCTTCAATGCACAGGTCAGTAAAATATTTACTTTATATTTATTATATAAAGAGCAATCCACAATTTTAGTGGTTAAAAAGTTATATTTGTTAGTCTATAGAGTTAAAAATAAATAATAAAAAAAAAGTTACAAATCAATATGCAGTGCATCAAAACATTCAGAACTACTGATGCACGATATATTACTGTTTGACTGTTGGAAAAGAATGTGACAGTCAGCAGCAGGTTTAGCCAGCATTAAACAGTTACAGTTTGAAAAGCAAATAGCATGTAATAGTGCACTGTAGTTCATGCATCATGATCACAGGGCATTTTAACCACTGCAGCCCTAGCCTCAAAAAAATGATATATGTGGCTAGAACTACTAAAATATACTAACTGCTGATAATCAAACTTCATAATAATCTAATTTATTGCCTGGGTCAAACTACATCACTGAGGGTTGATTTAGCAAAACTTCCAAAATTAAGAGTATAGGTGTTGCCCATAGCAGCCAATCAGATTCTCGCTAGCCTTAACCAGTACATTGTAGAAAATGATAGCCAACATCTGATTGGTTGCTATGTACAACACCTCCACTTTCCTTTTCAGAAGGTTTGATTAGCTGTTTTTTTCCTTTCTGTAGATCAGTGGTCAGGGAACCGGGATAAATTACCCCAAATGGGGTAAAAATTAATTTTCTAGGGGTAATGCTGCCGAGAGACACCGCCGGTGGGCATGTTATTTTTTTCCAATCACATAACCGCACGGCAGCTCCCAGCAGTATCCTCTCCTCCTCTCTCCCACTGAATGTCAGGCGGCCCGACGTCATTTTTTAGTGAGGATCAGAGAGGAGCAGTGGCAGAAGAAAACAAGACAAGAAGAACAGAGAAGAAGAAGAGGAGAAAAACTCAAAAGAAAAAGTAAAATAACAGAGGCACATAGAGAGGGGGGGTGGGACAAAACTATGGAGGCACATGGGGTGAGGGAAGTAAAAGACGGGGGAACAAAAGTATGGCATTCCAATAATTAATATAGGATTTCCTTCCTTTCAAATCAAGGGGATAAAGTCGGTGTATCTAAATATATTTTGGGGTAAAAGGTGTAATGGACAAAGGTAATAAAGTTCACTAACCCCTTCTGTAGATCAAAACAATTTGTAAAGAGTCTGAAGCTTATGTTAAACTTGCTATTTTTCATTTGTGGTTTTACAAAAAAAAGGAACATCCAGAGCTCACTTTTAGGATATATTTAGATTGTCGGAGGTTTGACATGCAAGAAAAAAGGCTTACTGTTTAATGGCAAAACAGTGAATACACTGTGGGCTAGGTAATTGTCAGATATTATTGATAGATTTATTTGCCCAGCCAAAATGTCATAAGCAGCAACTGACACTAATAGAGGAAATAGCATGGTGTGCCATATGAGTGTCCAAAGTAATTCCATAGCGCTTAATGCTACAGAAAAAGATTGCCAGTGTGACACTAGGTTAACTTTATGGACTTTCTTCAACCTCACTTTTTTAGGCAAATCAGCAACTGTCAAGATGTGTTTTCCCCAAAAATCACTGTAAATACATTCATAACAGCTTGAAATACTAAAACTACACTGGAGCACTGCGGCATCCACATTCTAGTGGCATTTTACTTTATTATTTGTTTAAACTGCAGCAATTATATTAAGCAGTGCTGTGCAGAGGATATGTAGTCATTCACATCAGACCTTACCCCATTGGAGCTTAAACTCTAACTTCCCTAGCACACACACATCCATGTCATCAGAATCCATTAAATTTACCAGTATGAGTTTGGACTTTGGGTAGGAAAATATAGGACTCAGAGGACACCCACACAAGCACATATAGAACATACAAACTCCACATAGATAGTCTACGTTAGTAAAACGTATGCTACTGTCAAATGCAGGATCACCAGCACACTCTATGGCATCAGTGAGGGAAATAGGTGGATTCATTAATAGCCTGCAGTCCACAGAAAAGCTGCAGTTCAAGATGTTAGACAAGCCTGCCAAGCACAACTGAACAAACGCTGCACAGTGTCCTATTGATTTGTGTGAATAAAGGGAATGTCTTCAGCCAAGTGTTTGTTGTTTAGCCTACATGCAGACAGTTAAATAAATTGGCATGACAGATGGTGCAGGAAGAATGACATCCTCACCAAAAAAAAAAACTACAACTATTGCTTGGGAAAACGTATGCCTCCGCTTCACTAAGTTTTGTAGTAGATATTAGCAAACAGTTTGAAAGAGAATACTACCACTTTTAAACATATATATATATATATATATATATATATATATATATATATATATATATATATATATATATATATATATATATATATTTATTATATAAACACAGTTTTCTTCATCAAAACTATTTATATAGCGCCAGTAATTCTGCAGCGCTGTACAGAGAACTCACATCAGTCCCTATTGGAGCTTATAGTCTAAATTCCCTAATATACACATAGGCACCCCAAGGGAGACCAAGGTCAATTTAATAGCAGCCAATTAACCTACTAGTATGTTTATGGAGTATGGGAGGAAACCCACTCAAACACGGAGAGAAAATATAATCTACACACAGATAAGGCCATGGTTGGAAATCGAACAGATGACCCAAGTGCTATGAGGCAGAAGTGCTAACCACTAAGCCACAGTGCTGCCCAAGTTAGTCATTGCTTACATATTTATGCATGCTTTTAATTAAATGTGGTGCTTTGCGGGATGTGAAAAAAGTTATACATCCTTCATTTTTCCTAAACATAATGCAAATTCATTTTGTAGTATTCGTGCTTAAAAAATGCACTTTAAGCCTCACTACCGTTTAAAAAAGTGGCTACAATTACAGAAAACTGAAAAAGTGTATTAAAAAAAAAAAAAAAGCTAAAATGACCAGTGTCTCCAACACTTCTTATGAAGAAATGTGTGAGATCAAGGAGAGTCTTACTATTCCCCTGTAAAGAAATGGAATGGAAGAGAGGCGTTAGAGACAGACACAGTGTTTGGCTAATAAAAATAATTGTTTCAATTTTGAATAATAAAACACTGTTTTAAGAGCACTTTAAGATAGATTCCATAATATAAATACATTAATTTTGACCCCTTAGCATAATAAAAAAAAATACATTTGTCACCTTAATACACAATAACTGCCCTCATAATTCAAAAAGGCAAGTGGACCTCCTTGTGCCCTGAACACAAGTTAGATAAACAGCATGCTGTTTGAGCCACCTAGCCTATCAAAAACAGGTCTAAAAATATTTTTTTATCGATATTTTCACTAAACCACCTGAGATTTAGGAATTTGGAAACAGTCACACAATAGTAGTTTAATATTCCAGCCTCAAACTTCCCTAAAGTAAAACCAGCGGTTTGGAGCACTAAACTAAGCAATATGCGACGGTTCAAAACTGCTGCAAAACACAATTCTCAGTATATCTGGCCCAAACAGTTATTCATAAAAGTATAGACCACATGTTCTGCTTCAATGTTTTCTAAATAGATCATACATGAGGCACAAACAAAGCTTGTCCATGTAATTATTTACTTATGTATTTTAAACTGCACCATTAAATAACAAAGGTAGAACAAATTATACAGGGTGTTCGGAAAGTGACTGTGCACTTTTCATTAAGCAGTGAAAACAGTGGAGAATTGAAGTGGAGCATTGAGGTAACATTTCTAATTTGCATATTATAAAATTATACGGAGCAGCTGATTGGTTGCCATGGGCAACTTCACTGTTTTCACTGCTTTATGTTAAGTGCACAGTGACTTTCCGAATACCCTGTACAAAGCAGAGTGTGACCAATGTGAATAGCTCTATTTTGAACAGCAGTGGAAGAGGGTGGGGAGCTAATCCAAGTCACAAGACAGGAAAAAATGAAACCTTGTAACTATCTGGAGCTTTGAAGTCAAAGCCCAGTATTGTTTTTTTTTCTTTTTATAGGTGAAGCTGGGTAACACATTACAATCAAATTACAGAGGAGGGCTCCCATGTGTATTGGTTTAGAAAGAGCACCACAAGCAATTAGATAGAATACTTTATCTCAATAAAATACTTATACTTTTCTATGCAGCCTGGTGCAGAAGCCATATATGTGTTTGTGTAGTCTGGACACTCAGCATGAAGTGACCTATGTCAGTAAGTGTTATGCACTTATCTCTGATGGCTGGTATTAAAAGCTCAAGTTTTAGGGGTAAATAATGGATGGATACATACATACACATAGTGGCTCGACATCAAACACAGCAATAAGTGCAACAGATGGTCATCAAATCTTAAAAGGGACCTCAATATAGTAAAAGAACTTCAAATTATTTTTTTTGTAAAATTACGTGCCCACTAGTTGGCTACCTGAGGGTGAAGATTGCTAAAAATAGGAACCAGCTGCAAACTGCACTTAGAAAAGCCTTTGACCTTAACACATTTTGAAACCATTTTTTTCTGAATTTTACTTATCGCAGCTAATTAAATATGCCCCCTAAAGCCAATTTAATGCATTTTTCTACTAGCTTTAAACCTATGTAAAAATGCCAGTGAGCATTTCCCTGTAACAGAAAGTATTCACATGTAGCTGCTACAAAACAGCCTCACGCACACACACAAAAAACAAAACAAAAAAAAACTAATGTAGAATCATCATCATCATCATCAATTTGTTAGGCGCCACAAGGTTTCCACAGCGCCGTACATAGTACAAATAGTAGACCATACAGGGTGAAACAGTACAGAACAATAAACACAAAGTACCAATGCTTCAGAAACTCCGGGCAGACATATGGAGTTAAGACGGAGCTGAAGAACAAGTATGGAGTCAAGAGGGGAGAGGGGCCCTGCTCATACGAGCTTACATCCTAAGGGAGGGTGAACAAAAACAGGCACGAAAGGGAGCCAGTGAAGCAAGGGGGGAGAGAAAAGAGGGACCAGGGGAGAGAGGGGAGACCGAGCAGAGTAGAGGAGGGGTTAAGTGGATGGATGGTAGGATTTGAGGAACAGGTGAGTTTTGAGTGCCGTTTGAAGGAGCACAGATTGGGAGAGAGACGGATGGAGCGAGGGAGGTCATTCCAGTGCAGGAGGGCAGCTCGGGAGAAGTCTTGGATTCTGGAGTGGGAAGAGGTAATCAGAGTGGAGGAGAGGCGACTCTCATTGGCCGAGCACAGGGAGTGGGCAGGAGTGTGAATGGTGAGGAGGTAAGAGATATAGGGGGGCAGTAGACTGGGAGAGAGCTTTGTAAGTGGTGGTGAGGAGTTTGAAAAGGATCCTGTAGGGGAAGGGGAACCAGTGTAAGACATGGCAGAAAGAGGAGGCAGAGAAGGAGCGACGTGAGAAAAAGGAGTCTAGCAGCCGCATTGAGTACAGAGCGGAGGGGGGGAGAGATGGAGAGGGGGAGGCCAGTGAGGAGAAGGTTGCAACGTCATTGCGGGAGATGTGTGGAAGATAATTTTGGTGGCATCCTGTGAGAGGAAGGGTCGGATGTGGGCGATGTTGTGCAGTTGGAAGTGACAGGCTTAGGCAAGGGATTGGACATGGGGGCAAAAGAGAGAGTCAAGGGTGACACCCAGGCAACGGAGTTTGGTGACAGAGGAGATGGTTGTATTGTTAACAACGATTGAGAGGTTGTGATGGGAGGGGAGTCTTGGGAGCGGAAAGACAATTAATTCAGTTTTAGAGATGTTAATTTTGAGAAAGCGCAAGGATATCCAGGAGGAGATGGCAGAGAGGCAGTCAGATACACGAGAGAGGAGGGTGGAAGAGAGATCAGGAGAAGAGAAAGAGTTGAATGTCGTCAGCATGAAAGGTGATAATGAAGACCAATGGAGGAGATGAGCGCACCGAGGGAGGAAGTGTAGAGCGAAAAGAGTAGGGGCCGAGGACAGAGCCCTGGGGGACTCCTACCGGGAGAGGGGAGGGGGTGGAGGAAGAGCCAGACGTGGAGACAGAGAAGGAGCGGTTGGCGAGGTAAAAGCAGAACCAGGCGGACGGAACCAGAGAGGCCGAGATAGAAGAGTTTGCAGAAGGAGAGACTGGGTCCACAGTGTCAAAGGCCGCGGAGAGGTCGAGGAGGATGAGTATGGAGAAGTGACTCCTGGATTTGGCTGATAGGAGGTCATTGGTGACTTTGGCCAGGGCAGTTTCAGTGGAGTGGAGGTGGCGGTAACCAGATTGGAGAGGGGCGAGGTGTGAGTTGTCCGGGAGAGGGCAGAGCAGAATGAGAAGAGAATAAATTTAAAGTGAAGGAAGTCAGCCAGGGAGCGAGATTTCCTCCAGAGGCGTTCCGCAGTGCGAGAGCACTTTTGGAGGAAGCGGTGAGTTTGGAGTGCCAAGGTTGGGGAATGAGACGGCGTCGGCGATGGGAGATGCAGGGGCGACAGCATCCAGGGCAGTAGTGAGTGAGTGGTTGTAGAGAGAGGATGTCTGGTCTGGGCAGGCCAGGGAGGGGAGGGAAGGGGAGAAAGGAGAGAATCAAGAGAAGAGGAGAAAGAGATGGGGTCGATCGCTTCAAGGTTGCGTCTGGTGAGGGTAGCTTTTGGTGGGGGAGGAGCAGGGGAGGAGGACAGAGTAAAAGAGAGGAGATGGTGGTCAGAGAGTGGGAAGGGAGAGTTGGAGAAATCAGAGAGATCGCAGTTATGAGATTAGACAAGGTCGAAGGAGTGACCAAGATGGTGGGTGGGGGAGGAGGTCCACTGGGTGAGGCCTCTGAAAATAGAACACAGGGTTTGTCAATTTCAATAACTAGGAGCACTCCCAAACTGTAAAAGGACACCGTCCATTTCTAAAATCACACTGTCGGTAAATTGGCCTCCTGTGAAACTGGCGTGTGTGTGTGTGTGTGTGTGTGTTAGGAAAATTATACTGTAAGCTCCACTGCAGTAGGGAGCTAGATGGAAAGAGGTTGGGAAGGGGAGAGGAATTTACGGCCAGATTAGAATTTTCTCCAATAGAGCAGGGACCGGTGTGAATGATTCTCCGTATAATGCGGCATAATATGGTAGAGATTATATATATATATATATATATATATATATATATATATATATATATATATATATATATATATATATATATATATATATATATATATATATTCTTTTTATTTACCTAATCATGTATTGCTCCACCGTTTTACTTTTCAGCTATGCCTGTACAACACAAGGCAGTGTAAACAAGGAGTTCACTCCATTGCAGATAAGCTCTCTGCAATTTACCAGTTATATAACCCATTTGTGGTGTATTCATTTACTACAGGCACAATCAATCACTTATCACAACAGCAAACACACATGTATATAATAGTAATATCATAATAGTAATTTATGCGAGGATAGAATTTTCACTGCGCACAATATATTCACTACACACAAAGATTTGCCCATTTGTACCAATGTTAAATTAATTAGCAACATTTGAAATACAACTCTTTCAACTGGTTTGTTAAAAACCATAACAAACCTTTTCAGAGTTTACAAAAAGGCATTTTTGTAGAAGGTGAGGCTTCTAGTCCACCCAAAGTCAAAAAATCTTAGAACTCTTTCAGTGCTTAACATCTGCAGATATTTAGACTTGCTGATCCTTCCACACCCTACACTCCCCCTCTAGCATAAAGGAGACAAGTTACAGAAAACATAATAATCTAGGAACGTTAGTGAATTAAACATTTTCCTGTTTATAGAACAAAAATAATCTTAATATATGTATAATGATTTAAACTCCTATAAATATCTATAGAAACGATTCATCGGTCTAGCTGGCAGACAGTGATTCCAGGTTTGGTCTCATCATACCACCCCTTAGCTATTGCATACACCTATATACTGCTGTATGCCTCACCCAAGCTGTTTATCTGCTCTCGGCTGGTATCATACATCCACCTTTGTACAATATGCATTTGCTCCATCCGAGATTGGTGTAGTTCCCTTATGTGACCATCACTTGTGTTTGCCCACTTGTATTTATGCAGAATATTTGAACCACGCTCCGACAGTGTTCTGAAAAATCGTCATCAGAAGTGTTAAAAATATAATGGAACTCTAGGGGGGCATGAATTTTGCACCTACAAAAGTGTTAATTAAGCAACTATTACCCATCAAGTGATAACAGATGAGCATTCAAAGGGGCATATTCAATTGGCGGAAACGCAGAAAATCTCGCGCTCCGAGCATGATTACCATTAGAACAGTGAAAAACCATTATTACAGTAAATTTCTCGCTGGATTTCAGCTCGCAGCTCCCTGAGCTGCGAGCTGAAATCCAGCTAACTACTACCGTTCGGTAGTAGTTTGAACGCCGCGTAAATCCAAGACAATTGAATATGCCCCAAAGTGCAGAGCAATGGTACAGGTGAGTGGTGCAATGCTCATTCAGCCAGTACCAGAGCAACCTGGGCTTTATTTGACAACACCAGGTGATAAAATTATAGCACTAGTCCATTACCAACTCAAACCCATATGTGTATATAATTTTTATTTATACGGATACCATCAAATTTTAAATGTATAAATAAACTACATGTTTCACTATTAGTCAGCCTGGGTTGATTATCACTGTAACAGGGGAATCAGCATTATGAGGTTTTCCCGATATGATAACCTGGTTAGTGCTTAGATACTGCCTTTATTGCACTCAGGGCCGGATTAAGGGAATGAAGGCCCCTGGGCTAAGGGGGCCTCCATTCCCCCTTGAGGCCCGCCCCGTGATCCGAGCTGCCCGCACGCCCCCAACCCGGCACTTACCTCCTTCTCCGGTGCGCTGTACACTCTTTACTGAGGAGATCTCGTGAGAGTAAGACTCACGAGATCTCCTCAGTAAGGAGACTACAGCATGCCAGAGAAGGACCGCAGTAAAAGTGCTCAGCAGCACTGATCGCGCCGGGGGCACCCCCGACCGATCAATACTGCTGCTGAGCACTTTCAAGGGCCCCCTGGATGCCATAGGCCCCTGGGCTGTAGCCCAGTTAGCCCTATGGTTAATCCGGCCCCGATTGCACTACTGTTAGTTCCTGCACAATAGACAGGGGATCCATAAGTCCGTTCATTATACTTTAAAAAAGTTGAAAATTAACATGTCCACATATTTTACATAAATACTTTCCTCCACTCCCCGCCCTTCTTATACAAAAAAGTTTTATAAACAAAAAAAACAATGCGACTGGATCACATAAATAAATTCATACCATAAGTTTATTTAAAAGGAAATAGCGCAGGGCGCTTATTTATATAAATTGCCAATGCACTTATTTTTAATATTTTGTATATTTTGAGATAGGAAATCAACAACATTTTGCAGGACTTATACCCGTTTTAACAAGTCACTTGTATATATTTATTACATTGTTAACGTTATAGACCAAAACACAAAAACATAAATTTGTTAAATATTGAATTGCTTTTGTTGCCAATTTCAGAAAACTGAAAAACCACTAGAGCAAAACAGTGTTAGAAGCAAATAAAAGGCCCAAGCATTCCTAATCAGCTGAGCATGCAAAGAATGTCAAGAATGTGTCTACAAGCATTGCCCATTGTGGCTCTTAAAACTATCATTAATAAGCAGAACATATTTAAGTCCTGTGCACTTCAGGTTCCTACACATTAATACAATGAGTAATTAGTTTGCTTTTGTATTGGTAATCAGCAAAAAAAAAAATAGATATATATATATTTTTTTTTATTTTTTTTTTAAACTTAGCACACACTAGACATAATGGGCGCTCTACTTAATATCTGGATATCTGGTTAGTATAGTATTACACATATAGTCCAGATAAGTAGATAAGAGTGGGCGCTCAATTGTGTAATCCACAATAGTCCACTTATGTATGCGTACCAGAGCGAAGAATGGCGTAGGGCACGTCAATGTCAAAACTTGCTGACCTGAACCATGGACCAATGAAGACCTCTCAGTGTTATCTGTGCAACATAAACAGTGACATCATCACCATTTATGTTAATTCGAACTGCAAGCTTCCCTGGCCCATTGTTGTCTACCTTCCTGACTGTGACTGGATCACTGATAAATAACTTATCTGGGGCTGCATCATGTGGAAATAATTCATTGTAGAATTGTATTTCAATACGAGGTGCAGGCACAAATGGCACTCAGAACCACGTTCCTTCTGGGTCACTGACGCTGCTAGCGTGTCTCGCTGCTGGTGTACCTGGGCTCGTAACTACGGACCTCTTACTATAGATCCGGGATGCTGTGAATGGATCCCCCCTGGCCTATCACATTGACCAGGGCTGCTGGGTAGCAGGCAGAGCGGTGGTACTGGAAACGCTTGGGTCCAATCTGTAGATCACAGGAATACCGCAATATTGAAGATGTTTCCAAGCAGGTCTTTGAAGCAAGATGGTTTATTTGCTCACACACACACACTGGTGGAATATACCAGTGTGATCAGGTCAGATGAAAAATCAGAAGAACACTTATATGCTCACACAGCTCATCTTTTATACAGTTCAGACATCGTCTATTTTCAGAATCAGGATGTACTCTATTTACACAAACATAGATTTACGTGCATTGCAAAGCCACTAATATTTATACTTAGCTATGAAATTTTTAAAACCCTTGCTGTGATTTCATGGATCTTATTTCAGAAGCAGGAGACCCACTAGCAAAGCAAAAGGTCTGACTGACATGAATACTTCAGACAGCCGCCGAATATCCATTCCCACAGAACAAAAAAACCCCAAAACAAGCTACTTTCCCACATTACAATACACCAAAGGCTGGTAAACACAGGCTCATTGTATCAGATATATACATCAGAAATAGGCATATCCTATAGCATGGTTAAACAAGAGACAAATTTCTTCCCCTGGTCTCAGAAATAACGATTTCGTATCTCACAATATACACAATATCAAAAAATAAGTGCACAATCTCCAATTAAGCATATGTGGGGAGGGAGTTTGACAGCAGGAAATGCTAACTAAGTTTTTTGATGACGTGTCAAATGGGGTTGTTACTGTGTGGCCTTTTGTCAGAGTGTTCAAACCTTTCTGAACATTGTAAACAGCATGTGATGCAGGAAATCAAAGCAAGTTATAGGATATCACAGATAACTGTAAATATTGTTAGCTTTGAATTGCATGTAAATCCATGTTTGGATAAACAAATTGCATCCTGATTCTAAAAATAACTCCAACCTCAAGGGGGCTGGCTTATCCAGGGAGGCTGTGTTCAAATGTGTATAAAAACAGCACTGTTTTTGTATTAAATGTTGTTCTTCCGATTTCATCTGACCTTAGCACTGGTACCTCCAATCAGTGTGACTGCAAATAAA
Source organism: Mixophyes fleayi (assembly GCF_038048845.1). NCBI lineage: Eukaryota > Metazoa > Chordata > Amphibia > Anura > Limnodynastidae > Mixophyes > Mixophyes fleayi. Next base: position 254,832,537 of record NC_134404.1, on the reverse strand, counting down.
CATCACTTGCTTCAAAAAGACCTGCTTGAAAATATCTTACATGCTGAAAATCCTGTGAAACTATATAATTGTAGGTATGAAATATTTATTGGCTTTTGTCTTTGTGACACTGATAAAGTAAATTAAGAAAGTATTGAATTGCCTTTAACACGGAGATGGTATTTAACATTTGAAGGAAGAGTCACCTTAGGCAGATGGTAGTATAGGAACTGTATAAATTGGGATGTTTATTTCTTGAATTCAATTATCACAGTATACCTTTAAGTACCCAACATACCCATATTTTTGGAGCAGTCAATGAGTATCAAGTCAAAATCCACTTTGGTAGCCGCTCCTTCTTTTAACGCCTTTTAAGGAATTGCAGTGGTTAGAGTTCTGTATTCTTAAATAGGATCTCTGGAGACCAGTGGCAGAAATACCATTGCTGCGGCAGGTGCGGTGCACCACCGCCCATAGAGATAATAGAGTCCACTGCACTGCAGAGGGTCAGGAACCATGGACTGCACCGGGGCCCCACAGCTCACTAGTACCACCTCTGCTGGAGACCTTAAAATAGGATTGCCCACCCTTCTTTCCTCCCCCAGAATGATTAGCCTTTGCCATGTAAAACAGTGGTGGTATAGAGCTTTGATTGCAGATAATGTAGTGCAAGTATTTCTATTCAGTCCATTTCTTTAGTAAACGCTTATTTACTCATACTTGTGTTGGGGCCTTCAAATGGTTTTCACATATTTACTTTTACTGTTTATTGGATAACATTAAGTAGTCATTTTTTTATTTATTTTAATTACTGAAAATTTAGGAGGTCATTTAGGAGTACAGAAGCTCAATCTTTAGAATTCACACTTTACGCAGAGCAAGGTGCATTCAAAATAAAAAGAGCATTAAAATCATGTGTGAGATATAGAGATATGATAGATGGCTTAAGTCTTTTCAGAGTAATGATTTTAAAGGTCTAACTGGAAAACCTACAAGTGAATGAAATAAGCTTGGTAAAAAAGGATGAAGAATAAGAATATTCTTTAGTGAGGAGTTGCATTTCTAGCAACGAAAGAAAGATTGCAAAGTTGAAGTTAGGACTAGCAGGATTTTTTGTGGTCTCCTGCCAGCTTATGTTCTTCTCATTCTAGGCTTTTATTTCCTATTTTCTCACCTGTAATCATTATGTCATGCTGTAGTGCCGAGTGGGGAGTCTCATCGTTTCTCCAATACCGAGTATTTGAGGAGAATATAGTTTAAGAAAATACTCCACTTTCTAAAGGGATATGGAGCTTTCTATAACTATGGAGCTTTCCGTGACAGAGTGCACTGAATACTTTTTATGGCATCTTTCACCTTTAGGGTATCTGATCTTGTTACTTTATTAAATGAAGACTTTTCAAATCTACCATCTACTCCTTGACAAGAAAATGCAATTCCTAGAAATGCTTGATGATATTTAGATCATTTAAAATTAAGAGGTTGGAGTATAGTTGTGGGAAGAACTCTGGTAGATTTAATCACTTATCTTCGATTGCAAGCCTTGGCAATTCTCTAGGTGTAAACCTGTCACTATGGACAGCAAAAATTACCAAATGTGCTTATTCACCTATATAACCCTGACCTGAGGTTGGATTTGTATTACACTCGTAGCTGCCATGTATTTATGGTGGTTAGAAATGTCAGCTGTACATTCATAATTCATAGTTTGTTTTGAGCCAAATTGAAATAATGGTCTCTGGCTGTCATCATCACACTACAATTAAAATGTGTGTATTTATCTAATGCAGATATTAAAAGAGATGAGCATATCAATATATTGGTTATATTACTGTATTGATTATTATACTAGTTCAGCTTGCAGAACTCACCATTCACTACAGTGGTCAGTGATCGTGTTCTCTTAATTTCTCTCTCAAAACTCACCTGTCAATATTTTTTAGTACAATAGAGCGCTCATAATAGTTTGGGGAGTATGGACAATTGTTAAGGTATAGGGGTACAGTACTAGACCGGAGATGACAAAAGAAAAAAAAAAAAAAAAAGCAAGAAAGGCCAAAAATATGGACATATCCTGTACAGAGCTATAGCAAAACTATATCTATTAAATCTATTACTGCCTAAATAGTAAAAATACAGGGAGGTGGAATAAATAAATCAGTTATCAGAAACAGATATTGCATTGTTTTGTTAAAATTGAAACTACCTTCAATTTGCCTTATGTAAACGTTAAATTTCTAAGAATCTTTTGGTTCTAGATTCTATGATGGTGCCAGATAGGCTGCTTGTGCCATTCAGGAGATTGATACACCACGGACTTTTCCACATAATGCCTTTATCTTTTTCAAGAGCTCTGCTATCTTTCTGTGAGCTGGGCTAATCCTCTCAGAATACAATAGCTTGGCCTAGTGTGGAAAGGATACAAGGCATCTCATTGGGGGTGAGTATGGCCTAATTTGAGGCGTGTTCAGATGCAGCATTGTGCTAGTCACAATTAAGCAAAGAAAGTGTTTGAGGTAACAGTGCAATAAGTGATGGTAGCAGGCAGCAAGGTGGAGTTTGAATGCCAGGTTGCTTACTTCTTTTGCTTATTTAGATTAATGTTTTCTGAAAATATTCTCACGCCACTTTCAGGAATGAGATTTGAGAAAAAACTGCAACTATCGATATCAATGAAAATGTTATTTTCCAGCATTTTACTCTGACCCACTGAATACCCTGTTGCACATGTGAAGAGTGATCGTGAGAACTGCAGTATTTCAAAAGTTGTAAACTCCGAGATATGTAACATCTCAAGCACGTTTGAACAAGCTCTTATGCGTTTTTGTTTTGGTTTTTTTTCCAGGCTAACATATGTGGCATTCAATAAGTTAAACAAGGATACATGTACATGTCAGTATCCTTTACATATTGCTAAGGTATCTCTTCAGTGCGCAAACATGAAAATGGTCCTATTCACTATAGCTCATTCTTAGAATGTGCAAAATCAAAGTTAAAAGCACAGTTTTGTTCAGAGTGGATCATGTGCTATAAGAGCTGTATAGACAAGTCAGCCGGCTAGTTTCTTTAAAATAACAGAAATTAAGTGTGATGAGAAGCAGATAAGGGTGGAAGCTGAAATAAGTAGCATTGGGTTGTGTTCTTGTAAATTGAACGATGTCAGGCATGTTCAGGGAATGCAAGAGCAGAGAAATAATTGCACATTCGGCTTCAGCGATTATATTCAACAACGATTATACCTTGACTGAATAGTATGGGAATCATTGAAAGATAAAAGTTGGCTATCCAAGAAAACAAAATCAGCAGCAATGTCCTCCTCCTGGTGAGCACTACTTCTTTGTGCAGGGCTTTTAGAATGGCAATGCTCCTCTCAAACTGAACAGAAAGACGTGCAGATTGACACCCAGCAAATACCAGATCAATTAGATAGCATAGAGGCCAGGCACCAACAAAGACCACCTCTCATATTCCCCACTTCCTCTTAGTGGAGCACCGGAAACTGCATGCTGAAAAAGTTTTCTATGTACACCAGTTCCCAACCCTCACAAGGAACTCCTCCAAGTTAGAATACCTCTTTCTGTACAGTTATGTTTATGTACTTCAGAAAGCTCTAGACCAGTGGTTCCCAAACTTTTGCAGTTCGCGGCACCCTTAGAGAGTCTCCAAATTTTTTCAAGGCACCCCTCCAAAATAATTATTGAGCAGTCCTGTTTTAGAAGTAGTTGGGTCAAAAAATTGTAATAAGTATTTAGGTAAGGACAGAAATACTTATTTAGTTGTATGCAAAAATGCCCCCTCTGCATCCAGACACTCTGCCCTCAGGCACTCTGTCCCCTCTGCATCCAGACACACTGCCTCCTCTGCATCCAGACACACTGCCCCCTCTGCATCCAGACACACTGCCCTCAGGCACTCTGTCCCCTCTGCATCCAGACACACTGCCTCCTCTGCATCCAGACACACTGCCCCCTCTCAAACTGCCCCCTCTGCCCTCTGTCACGCTGTCCCCCTCCTCTGCCCTCTGTCACGCTGTCCCCCTCCTCTGCCCTCTCTCACGATATCCCCCCTCCTCTGCCCTCTCTCACGATGTCCCCCCTCCTCTGCCCTCTCTCACGATGTCCCCCCTCCTCTGCCCTCTCTCACGATGTCCCCCCTCCTCTGCCCTCTCTCACGATGTCCCCCCTCCTCTGCCCTCTCTCACGATGTCCCCCCTCCTCTGCCCTCTCACGATGTCCCCCCCTCCTCTGCCCTCTCTCACGATGTCCCCCCGTCCTCTGCCCTCTCTCACGATGTCCCCCCCTCCTCTGCCCTCTCTCACGATGTCCCCCCCTCCTCTGCCCTCTCACGCTCCGTTGTGCCCCTGTTACACTCCTCTGCCCCGTTGTGCCCCAGCTGTCACCCTCTCTGCTCCAGCTGTCACCCTCTCTGCCCCAGCTGTCACCCTCTCTCTCTCCTCTGCCGCGCGCCAGCCATAGAAAAAAAAGAAAAAGCAGAGAAACTTACCAATCCGCCGGGCGCCGGGACCCAGCAGCCTCCTCTCTCCCGCAGCAGCTTGTTACTGACGTCGATATTCAGTGACAGCTGCGGGAGAGAGGAGTCTTCTGGGTCCCGGCGCCCGGAGGATTGGTAAGTTTCTCTGCTTTTTCTTTTTTTCAATGCTTTGCCCGCGGCACCCCAGTGACAGCGTCGCGGCACCCCTGGGAGCCGCGGCGCACAGTTTGGGAACCGCCGCTCTAGACCCATTATCACATTTAACAGTATATCAGATTATGAGGTTGCACTGTGATATATGTATGCAAATGTACCCCCCCATTTCCTGTATAGCATTACCTCACCTTTCCCTTTCTTTTGCTTTCTGTACTCCTAAATGCAAAAGTTTACAATAAAAATCATTCTTGGGCGGGAAAAAAAAAAACAACGTTTTCTATGGGCTCCTTAGTTTCTTTTCTGTACCTCTGTACCTGCAGAGGGTGGCATGAGCAGGAGACCCAATAACCACCAATATTTTTCATTATTATTGCAAAGTATTACACGACTTCTTAATGCCACCCAACTATCACAATTTTCTGGGGAGAACACTTGTACTAGGTAAGGTTGTCTGCTGACACCAATTTTTTATATCTTTGCAATTGAACATCATGCTGTAGGGTTTAGAAACAATTTGTGTGTTAATGGTGTGAATCTATGATCAGGCCACATGAAACTGCAGTTTTTTTTACTGATCATCTGCTGCTGTAGAATACCTTTCCCCCTAGATTTCTTATGAAATATTGTAAGAAATTTGATCACTTTAGGATTCGGAGTGGAGCAATTTTAAAACCAATTACAATAAATTCTATGCATTCAGCATAACACCATCAGACAAGTTCTGAGCATGCTTCCTTTCAACTGGAAAGCCAACAACCTTAAGTATTTAGGAAATGCTGTCAAATCCTGTGGACATAAATTTAATTTTATTAAACTCCTCACTCAAAGAAAGATCTACACCTTTTCTCCTAATGAGGAAGAATTAAACTAATTCAAAAGAATGCTTCCTAGAATTGTGTACCCATTTAATAGCATACCCATCTCCATATCCTTCATGACAGACAAATCAATTCAATTGTTCCTCCAGCCGCCGGAAAAACGAGCGCTCTAAAACTATTACCGTTTCTACGGTAATTACTCGCTGAATTTCATCTTGCAGCTCCCTTTTCCGGCTATCCACATGATAGCCGTAAACAAAGAAATATTAAACATACAAATAAATCCCTGTATTTAGCTAACCCACCTATCTATTCTTGTTGCTTGTATCAGCATGAGTGTCAACAGTTTAGGCCAAATACTTTGGATACCCATATGCAAACTTTCATCCAATATCACATTTGAAAGCATCTCCTTATTTATTTTGCTTATTACACACATTGTACATGTATACACAAATGTTAGCTTATTCAGTTCACCATATCCCTTTCGAGCTGCGCAGGGCTGTAAGCTAATAAACTCCCTAATGATTCCGCAGCCCAACCACATTGTCTTGATGAGGGTGAATAACAAATTGTGATTCATACCAATGAGGATACCTTATGATACTTATGCATGGTGTTTTTACTTTCATACATAAACCTTTCATGTTTCCATACTTCATTAACTAGGGATGTCCAGTGGAGAACATTGGGTGCCTCCATCCCCTAGCAAGAATAACCTTTGCCAGAGGGGACAGAGTAAATATATAATTAAAGAGGCTTATTAAGGCTCTCTTCTAGTGCAATGCCAAACAGACAAACCTTGGGGCACAGAGCAGGAGTAAAAGGAGATGCAACCCCATACCTTGCCCCAAAAGGACTGAATGACTGGCCAGGCCCACAGTAGCTGCCAAAAAGTGCCTATAATAGCACCACAATTGAGGCACTCCGCAGTAGTGCATTGTTCCATCTTGTGCAGTCTGACTGGAGTTAAGTACACTCTGTACACAATATAGAAGTGCACATGCTGGTATCGCAGGCATGAAGTGGCACCCCTGATACTACCCACCAGACTCAACTCCTCATCAGAGAGAACCCCCAAGTCAGTTTCCAAGGTGGTTCTAAGTAGATTAAGCCCTCCCGGAGACACCTGAGGGAACAACAGGGCATATAACACCAATATTGTCTTGGAGGAGCCCACAGATCGTAACACATTTTTAACTGGAGAGTCTAAAGCTTGAGGCAAGCCCCTGGGAAATTGAGCATTCAAGGCATGTCGTACCTGCAAGTATAGGAAGAACTGAGTGTTAGGGATCAAGAACATGGATTTTATTTGTTCCAAGGACCATAGATGATACCATAGTATTTTAGTACATCACACTAGTTCCACTATACCAAGTGGAACTTGAAATATTGGAAAGGGTTTCATCATACAACAAGATAATGACCCTAAACACACATCTAAACTGTGTATCAATTATTTGAAAAATAAAGTAAAGCAGAAAGTTTTACAAATTATGACAAGACCTCCTCAGTCATCTGATCTGAATCCCACTGAAAATTTGTGTAATGGCTCCAACAAATAATAAAAACGTATGCAAATGTCTGATGCCTGGAAAGGCGTAACTTTTGAAACTTTAGAAAAGTTGGTGTCTCGAACGCCCAAATTATGTGAAGCAGTGATATGTGCAAAAGAACACATTAATGAAAGCCAAATTTAATCAAAAAGTTTATGTTATACTATAAAATGTATAAATAATTTTGATAATGTTTGCTTACAATATCATGTGAAACAGTTTTATGAATAAATATTTTCATTATTTCACATTGTCTTTTATTAACAATTATTTTCCTTGGCCAAGGACTTTTGCATGTTAGTATATCTATATCTCCTTTAGAGTAATTAGTTCATGACTACCTTCTACTAGTCTGCCTTTTTTTAAAAAAGTGCTAGGACATAGAAATGCCATTTTGCAGTGTGTGTTATGCTTTGAAAGTTTTGAGAAATAGCTGGTAAATGTATATTGAAAAAAAGATTTAACACTGCAGTTACAGCTGTAAACTTGAAGTCACTCACAGAAAGCTATTAGTTAATGAATAGCTTCGTGTAGGCAGAGCCTAAAACAAAGTGTTAATTTCCTATTTTTCTTTCGGAATGGGTCACATGGTCAGCCACCACCCTATGAGCCTATGCTGAAGTTATGAAGGATATCAGGAATATCCTCCTATCTTACTGCAAGCAGAATAAAGTGATTTTATTTGAAAGCTTAGTCAGACACTTTCATATACAAACTCTAAAAATAATGTTATTGTATGTTTAAGATGTAATTAAATAGCACTAATTGAGTTGTGGCAATCAGAATTCAGTTCCTGTGCAGATTAAAACGTAGGTGAAAATGTAAGCATGTGTCAGCTGCACAGTGATACAACACAATTCTGCTACATAAATATTTGTGTTCTGAGATTAATTTACGTAAACTTGGTGTGATGATAGACACATGAGAGAGATATAACAATATAGAGGAAACAATCAGGATAAGATGTATGTGCCAAAGCTAAAACAAATTCACACAAATGAATCTCAAATATCTTCAAATCAGACAAGCTCCTGAAACTTTTACAAACTGTGAACTATAATGAATGTGCATGGGTACACGTACTTCGTAGCGTTAGATATCAGTCTTACAAATTTCAGCACAAATGCCCAAAGCTTCACATGCCATACTAAATAAAGTTTCAAGCGTTATTCCAGCATGTTGTTGTACCCAGCATAATGAATTTTATTATGAAAAATGATACATAATTTTTGTGGAAAGTTACCATTTACAACATGGATTAACATAACTGTACATTGGGAACTAGTCAAGAATAAAAGATATTTGAGCTTTAGGATTTAAGGGGGTTATTTTGCTGGGTTGAGTACATTATATCTGTGACTGGATCACTGAGAATAATTTCTTGAATGAATTTATTTAAAGGAAATAGTGCCGGGCGCTTATTTATATAATTGCACATGCACTTATTTTTATATTGTATATATTATGAGATAGGAAATCGTTATTTCTGAGACCAGGGTAGAAACTCGTTTTCCTGTTTTAACCTTACTAAAGAATATGCCTTATTTCTGATGTATATATCTGATACAATGAACCTTTGTTTACAAAGTCTTTTGTGTATTGGGATGTGTTTGTATGGAAGAGTCATTGTTTGGGATTCGTATGGTTGCTAATGGAAACCTCCAATTAGGCATATGTGGAAGGGAGTCTGATAACACTTCCTGGTAATTAAGTTTTGTGATGAAGTGTCATGTCTGCTCTGGCCAAAGGCCCAGCAAGGGGTCATTACTGTGTGGCCTTTTGTCCAGAGTGAATTTCATAGATAAGCGCAAATTGTGTTAGCTTTGCAATGCATGTAAATCAATGTTTGTGTAAATGGGGTACATCCTGATGCTAAAAATAGCCTGTGTCTGAAATGTATAAAAAGGCACTAGCTTGTATTTGAAACTTGTTCTTCTGATTTCAACATTTGACCTGATCACACTTGTACCTTCCACCAGTGTGAGAGCAAATAAACATCTTGCTTCAAGACCTGCTTGAAAACATCTTCAATATTGCTGTATTTCTGTGATCTATAGATTAGACCCTAAATCTAATCCATTCACCGGCTGTTCTGAGGTTTGGACCCAAGGTTTCCAGTACCACCATTCTGCCTGCTACCCATGCAGCCCTGGTCATTGTGATAGGCCAGGGGGAATTCCATCCACACCAATCCTGATCTATAGTTAGGAGTCAGGAGTAGCAGCCCAGGTACACTAGCATTGTCAGTTACCCAGAAGAAACCTGGTTCTGGATGCCGGTATAGGAGTCCAGTGGTGGTAGCATTGTAAGCCCCTCCTACTGCGGCAAGAGGGCGCATTTGGGATAACGAAAGGGAAGGGTGGCAAAGTAAGCCCAGCCGGTTCCCAGCCACAACAGACAGGGTGGCATAGGAGGTCCATCCTGTCACAATATCGATGCTGAAAAGACAGACATCGGTATCCCCGACATGATGAGCCCGAACCTGTAATTCACAACACCTCTCTCATAGCAACAACTTGAAAAAAAAAAAAAAAAATTAAAGAAAAGAAAAGAAAAAAAGGCTTCAAAACAATTTAGAGGAATTTACCTCCCGACAGGCTTTAATTATGTCACTTTCAAGGGCCACACTGTGATTTGTGCTGTTAAGGTGACAATTTAAGGAGTCGGCGGCTGCACAATGCTGTTTAGAGAGCCCAATACATTGTCCAGCCGCCACCTATCACTATCATTTAAAGGAGTTTTACTGTGTGTGACAAGTGTCAAGTCAAAACTTACAAAGAAACAATACTTTATAAACCAAGCATGCTTCTTCACAAAAGAAGGTTTAGGGAGAACAAACGGCATTTAAAGAGAGGGCGATACATCTTTGCAAAGGAATAAAAATACTCTCAAAATATTAACTCCACCAAAACATTTAAAATTAACTGGAAGCTGCAATCTGTCACTAGAAATGCCTAAGGCCCATTCACATGGGCATCCCAGAGCTATTTAAAGTTTGTAGCTCTCCAATACACCCCACACAAGATCCACATTTAGTATTTTATTGTTATCCAAAACCTAAAATCGGTCAAAATGTCATATTATATGTATTTACTTACTTATTATCACTACTGCTACCACGATTGAAAGCATGTGATTACTGCTACTACTGTAATTCTACTGCTTGCATTTTACTATGCATGATTTAATAGGAAGTTTTACTGGTGGCTTATTAATGGGCATTTCTGTTACTACTGGCAATTGTTGGCATGTTACTACTAGTGGGTGTTTGGTTTTGTGGATTATTGTTACTACTACCGTCGTCATGTCAGGATTTGCTACTTGAAGGGTTCACAAGCAAACTAGTGAAGATCTTCAGTCCTAGTAGCTCACAGTAACAGTGTTAAAGTGCTACTGCACTCCAGCATTGATTAGTAACCAAATACAGGTAAAATATTACAAATTAAATATATTTGTTTTGTAAGTGCTTTTTGTTTTTATAAGCAAATGTTTAAAAACAACATCATCTGACACTTTGGAGGAGCAAGGGATCACACGAGGGCTCCAAATGTTAGCAGGTGTCCACCAGAGAGAAATGGACATCACACAGTCCTAATATATTAGTGTAAACTGGGCCCATGATTTAGCACAATAAGGAAAGGTCTTCGCATAAAATATTAACAGATTCTGCAGCATTCTCATGGAAACATTACTGCATTTTAAATAAATATATAGACCAAACTGATATATCACAAATACATTTTGAAACCATTTATAATGCTGTATGTGATATACAAAAGGTGTCAGTCGTCTCCTTTTATTTTAATGAAAATATATTTCATACATAATAATCGCTGCATTTAAACTTTTCTTCCATTAAAGACTTAAGTTATCACTTCTAAATACCTGTAACACACCCAGTCCACCAACACTGTGGCACACAAACTGGTTAATAAACATTGTTAATGTTGTCCAAATTTTATATGATAGAGATACAATCAAAACTTTCCTCCAGATCAGGGATGGCCAACCAGTCAGTCAGAGACCAATAGCCAAAAAATATCTATAGAAACTGCAGAGAGCCAAATTTATCGTGTGTGTACAAATACATATACCCAGTATAAATACATACATACCTTACACACATACATTGAAAATATAACAATTTACAATATCCTGCAAAGCAAAAAAGAAAATATCCAACACATTACTAAAGTGTTCAGAATCATGAAGTCAGCACAAATCTGCACTGCACAGCTTACTTTGCTACTGTTTTCAGAAGAGGAGGGTTCAAAGGACTACTTATAGTCTATTCAGAGAAGCTCACACTGCTATTGCATCCATAATATCTCAGACCTCTTAACATGCCTCTCTACCTCTTTAAATACCAATCTGATCTCCCCACAAACGATCAGATCTCCCTATATGAACCTCACATGCACATCAGCCTTTCCACATGCCACCAAATCTGACCACATGACCCAGACATGCTCATCCAATAATCCTACATATCCATCAGAACTTCCCACATGCCCCTTACATGCCCACATTCCTCAAACATGCCCATCAGATGTCCCGTACATGCCCAACAGAACTCCCCACATGCCATAAGATCTAATCAAATGCCATTACATCTCCTTACATGCCTATCAGGCTCTTCATTTGCCATCAGATCTCACATGCTCCTTACTTACCTTTCCCACCTAAGGGTCGGCCCTTAGCTGCTGAAGCCTGCCCAGATGAAGGAGGAAGAGCACACTATACACTCTCCCCCTTCTTCCCTGATTTGATTGTTTGTGACACTGTGGCTGCCCTCAATCAGTTGAGCAGCAGAACTTTTCACAATCAGCCCCCTGCCGGCACCTGGAACACTATACTCTGTTGATGCTTCTGGCCAGAAGCCACATTTCAAAGCTCAAAGAGCCGCATGAGGCTATAGAGCAGCGTTTCTCAACTCCAGTCCTCAGGACCCACCAACAGTGCGACCAGTGAAATAATTATACCACCTGCTACACTGTGTCAGTCAGTAATGAATACACCTGTGCTCCAGCAAGGAGATATGGAAAACATGTACTGCTAGGGGGTCCTGAGGACTGGAGTTGAGAAACACTGCTTTAGAGCCACTGGTTGGCCACCACTGCCCTAGATGCTGGGGGTGTCTTATTTTAGATCTGCACTATTATTTTATTATTGTTTATTTGCATTCCAGATACTATTCAAGTACTTGCATCAGTCCCTGCCTCATTGGAGTTTACAGACTCAATTCCCTAACCTAACCCTTCCTAGGAAAAAAACGCAGACAGTAGAGTCAGTTTTGTAAGAAGCCAATTAGCTCAACAGTTTATTTTTGGAAAACTGGAGCACCAGGGGTAAACCCATGCAAACATGGGAAGAACATACAAACTCCACACAGCTAATTGCCTAGTTGGAATCAGACACTGGGCCCCACTGTTGTACGGCAGCAATACCAATCTATGTCACCCTATAAAACATTCATTATGGATAAATACATGTTGAAATAAAATGTAAGTGTAGTTTCCCAAATCTACTTTGCTTGGTTAAGATTGGTACTCAAAGCTGCTAAATAGTTTTTTACCACTGGTTTCTATTTGTTCACTAAAGTATCTGCAAGTTATTTAATCAACATTACTAAGTAAATATGTTAAATACTGTTTGTTACCTTTATGGGTCACCAAGTGGACTTTTAATAATACAGTCATGGCCAGAAGTTTTTAGACCTTTTTGTCAGATGTTATACTGAAATAAAATTACAAGAATTTCATAAGTGTCAAAAGCTTTTATTGACACTTACATTAAGTTTATGCAAAGAGTCAATATTTGCAGTGTTGAGGCCTCTTTTTGAAGACCTCTGCAATTCTCCCTGGCATGCTGTCAATCAACTTCTGGGCCACATACTGACTGATGGCCGCCCATTCTTGCCTAATCAGTGCTTGGAGTTTATGGGCTTTTGTTTGTTTACCCACCTCTTGAGGATTGACCACAAATTCTCAGTGGGATTAAGGTCTGGGGAGATGCCCCAAACAATCTGAAAGGGGATTCATCAGAGAAAATGTCAATAAAAGTTTTTGACACTTATGAAATGCTTGTAAATTTTATTGCAATATACCATAGCAACATCTGACAAAAATGTCTAAAAACACTGAGACAGCAAACTTTGTGAAAACCAATACTTGTGTCAATCTCAAGACTTTTGGCCATGACTGCACATAATTATCAGCCTTCAGCCCAGAAAACAAAAATGTATATGGAGAACTTGTGCACTACGTATACAAAACACATGTGAAAGAAATAAACTTAAAGTTAACAGAAGAGGTGTATGCAAAAGTAGGCTCTGATCAAACCAAAACATGATCTGATTGAATAATTACTGTAATTTCACCCGTCAAATAAATGAACGTATGTTACATAAAAAAAAAAAGTGCTATTGAACAGGTTTCTCCTCACACCCTCTAGTACTGACTAATGAAATGCTCACAAACAAGTAATGCAGCACATGTAGTATTTGTACACACACCTTCGAAACTTGACGCCCGTTGTGATTCAACCATTTTTAAAAACTGATCGAGAAATAAAAACACTTTACCTACTAAGCCAAGTGCATACCTATACAAAAATCACACATATTCCATTAACAATTAGTTGCCCTGGACGAAAGATATATTCTTCTTCTTCTGTACTTGTTAATTATATTGGTTGGCAGAGCAGTGTAAGATCCTTGCCTCATAACCCTTGCTGCTATCTGGTGTTATTTGTTTCACCACAGACTGACCACTCACTATTAATTGAGCTTCTAAAATGATAGGCGTGCGGATTTGATGATAGAGTGGCTACTCAGTCTCAACTGAGGCACCCAAATAATTAACAAGTCCTTTTCTCTCAAATAAAATGGTGCCACAGTACATACAACATATGTACATTGCAGTTAAGTAATGCAAAGTTATTTACCATAAACAATACTATTACTTTGCACATAATTCGATTAATGATTTTATTCTTGCATAACATGAAGAAATGTGCTGTTAAATGTATATTTTCTATTGCATACTAATATCAACTATCAATAAAGTGTCATGTATATCTGTGTGATTATATCATGGAAGTGCAACATTTTAGGCACAAAAGTAACTTTTGATAACCAAAACATTAAAACATGTTTTGCAATAAAAAGGTTCTGTTTTTGAAAAATGTAATACTTTTTGTCAAGGCTACAAATGTGGAGTATATTAAAGTAATGTTTCACAAGAATCGAACAACATTCTATAAAAAAAAACCGAGTGCTCACCTTTATGGACTAAAGATTAATTACTCGTATATTAATATTACGCGAGTTCAAACATTAATGTCAAAAGCAGGATTCTAGCTAGACTGAGGATATTCTCAAATGATCTTGTGCATAGTCCCTCCCACCACCTGCTAGAGACCACTAGTGCCAGGCACAAAATTACTGACCTACTAACTCCCACCAACGTATCACCAGCTAACAGCAACTATAAACCTAAAATAATTTACAAGTGAGCTATGGGAAACACATAGTAGCCCTTCTACAAAGCTTAAATGTGCCTGTTCAGACAAAACAAATATACTGAAAGAGTGAAGTATGAGAACTACTAAAGCTTCACTTCAAAGCAAGATCTTGATCATATTTAAATTGAATTAGTTACCGATACATACTAATGTGACTGCACACTGATAGACATATCTACACCCCTAGTACACACACGATCAGGTGTAAAGCAGCAAAACACCGATATGTCACACTCCATCCGGTTGCATACAACAGGTTTAGAGAGTCATGTGGGCTTTTAACCAGCAGTCCTGTACGTGACCCACTGTCTCCTGGGAGAAGAGGATATGTCTGGAACAGTTGGTCAAAGTGCCCTACATCTATGTAAGTGCGGCCTGCGCACTGCCGGGCTCAGTCTCTGCAGCCTCCCTCGGGAGGGGCACTCACCTCGGTGGGCTGGCTGATTTCGAACAGGTCTAGCCGGTTGGCGTTCCAGTGGTTAATGATGTCGGCCAGTTTGCGACGCTCCTCTTCCCGGCTTCCCGACATGTCTATACACCCTTCCCTGAACAAGGGTCAAATAATGGTAATAATAAAGATCCAGAGGTCACAAAATGCACGCAAGGTGACAAGAAATAGAATGATGTAGATATGGTGAGGTTTTGTCACCACAATATGCTTTCCCACCCCGTCCCAGCAATATATCCTGTCTGTTCACCCGGCTGAGTGTGATCAGCTTCACTCCCAGCATCCACCTTCTCGTCTGCGGCTTATCCCAGCAATTGTATGCAATGCTCAGACGGAATCATCTCCCACTGCTCTTCCAAAAACGGGGAGGAGATTTAGAATTGTTAATGTCGCGATTGTAAAAATACAAAAACAATGGGCTTCTAGAGCATTGGGAGCGAGTATTCCAGTCCGATCAGGTTCAACGTTCCAAGTTGCTGGCTGCTCGGCTTCCTTATCTCCCTTTTCCTTCCCCTCCTCCTGTCCATGAACAAGCAACTTCACTCCTCCTATTTGCACTGAACCGTGCTCGCTCCCGCGATACATACTGTGCGGGCGCCGCGCCCACTCTTTTTTCCTTTCTATGTTCGCCTGGGAGGTTGCTGTGGTTTGTCATGCGCGTCTATGGGTGCACGGATTCTCACAACCCATTAGGATCATTTATACTTGGAAGTGATATTTTGCTCAACGGTCCATCTTAAAAATGGAACATTAGATATCGAAGCAATACAAACGAAAGCAATGTAATCATTGTTGTCTGGTGCTTGCTGTTTTTCAGCACCATTCTGTAGTGTACTGTTACACAATGAGACGTAACATAAAAATATATCCAGCCATCAACCAATCTTTTGGAGAGAAAAGATTGAGGCAAAGCATATCCCCCTAGGATTTGTATTTCACGTAACTCTATGCCACCTGACTGACATAACAAAGTTATTTATTGAGAGATTATAGCTTGTGAGCATTTTCTATTGTAGGTGTCTGGATTTGTAACTTTAATTTGTATTTCAAATACGTAGCTCAAAGTACAGGAATTAAATGAGTTAAACAACAATAATACACCCTATTAACAGGAACAAGGGACATGAGCTTTAGTTCACAGATTTGTTGTTATGCGAGTCTTTTGTGGATGGGACAGTTAACCCTCCGCCAACTTTTAGACAACTAGAGGATATTTTTGTCTAGAATACTACTACAGCATAAGTAATCTAATATATAAATGCTTAGTGGCGTCTGTCTGTGTGTGTGTGGGAAAAAAAAACAAGTTGCAGCGCCACCTGCTGGGCAGAGTTATACACTGACCTACTAAATTCTTAGTGTGTGTGGGAAAAAAAAAATCAAAAAGGGCTGAAATTTGGTAGGGCTCAAACTCATTTTCGTGAGGTAATTTTACCTCATGAACACACATGTGTAGAGGCGTGCGTTAGTGTGTGTGTGTGTGTGTGTGTGTGTGGAAAAACTATTTTCTCAGAAAGGGCTCATCCAATTGACCTGAAATTTGGTATACTGACATTATTTGACAAAAAAAATTAGAATAGTCAATTCAGTTAACTTCCATCATCCCCCCTTCCCCCCGTGGGAGGGGTAGTAAAGGCTAAATTAACGAGTTGAGGGGTCAAACTCATTTTCGTGAGGTAATTGTACCTCATGAACACACATTAAAAAGGGCGCTTGCGTCAGGAAGTAACGATCTTCCCCTGAGGAGGCCTGGGCTAGGCCCAAATGCATGACAAGAACCTTTTTAAGACCTTAAGTATCTTGATTTGACTAGAATGCATGAGTATCATGCACGGGTTAACTTGTCTATAATATAAATGTCTAGTGGCGTGTGTTTGTCTGTGTGTGTGTGGAAAAAATAAAACCAAGCTGCAGCGCCACCTGCTGGGCGGAGTTATACACTGACCTACTAAATTCTTAGTGTGTGTGGGGAAAAAAAATCAGAAAGGGCTGAAATTTGGTATACTAAGATGTTTTTAATTTGTTAATTTAATTTGTTAATTGTTAAAAGTGTTTATAAAGATTTTAAAAAAATATATATATATTTCTTGAAGGAGAAGTGACAGTTGGGAGAGGTTGGTGGTTGCCGGGGGTGACAGTGGGGAGTGGTTGGTGGTTGAGGCCTGGGCTATGGCCCAAATGCATGACAAGAACCTTTTTAACACCTTAAGTAGCTTGATTTGACTAGAATGCATGAGTATCATGCACGGGTTAACTTGTAAATATATATTTATATATCTGAAAAGAAAAATCTTAGTGTGTGTAATACAATAAATTATGGTACAAATATATAAGTTGGATGAAATATTATTAATGTATTATATGTGTTCAGATAGAATAGTTCAACTGTCTGTAGTACTTGTATTCTATGAGAGAAAGAGTAAATTCCATCGCACAGATTGTGGGGAATATCCTCAATTATAAATTGTTTCCATATTCCTCTGGTATGTTTCATGAGGGGTGCTACCAATGAACTAACATTTATGAGCAAAAGAAAGGATAGACTAGATGTTCATTAATATGGTGCACTCAATACCTCAGATACAAAATGAATATGATAACTTATGATAAATTAAAATATAACTTTTATTGTTATTGTTAAAATAATGATAAAATTAGCGAAATATAAAGTGAAATTAAGTGTGCATTTAAAACCACTGGGTGCTCCACTACTACACTCCTATATAACCAAATATATACATAGTAGTCATTTTCTAATTTCTTTTCTTAGGATACTTAGGGGCACATTTATCAATCTTATCATAAAGTGAAAAATAGTTTTCAATCCTTATCGCATTGATAAGGATTGAACTATTTCTCACATTTATGAAAAACGCATCACAGAAACAGCAGTTCCGATAAACTGCTGTTTCTGTGATAAAAAAAAATCACACTTACCCCGCCTCTTCGGAACGCGATGTTTATGGATCTCTTCCTGGTCATCCTTATTTTTCTTCACACTGGAATTGCACATGTGCAGTTCGAAGAAGTGCACATGCGCACAGACATCTCCACTCTGTCTCTGTAACTATAGTTGCAGAGAGTGAGTGGTGAGTGACAGGGAGGGATCATGTGATCCCTCCACAAATGCGCTGTCCAGCTCTGCTCTTCGGAGCAGAGCTGACGGCACTGAAGTCTTTCAAATTATGATAATGTACGCATTATCATGACAAGTTACCGAAAAAAACTTTTTTTCGGAACTTGTTAGATTGCGGTTGGGAGCAGTCAACATACTGTAGAATGGTGACTGCTCCCAAAAACTAAAAGGAATGCAAAGCAGCAGATATCCACGATATCTGCTGTGATGCACCCTTCTTAAATATACACACACAGGGACCTGAATTTCACGGTAAGTGCACGATAGTGCACTATCATTATTTGTTAAATATGCCCCTTATAGAGGTACTGAGGTAGTAAGAGTGATCTAATATTCACTGCTAATGAGTGGGTATATGTCACACCCCGGGTGATCAGACACCATCTTGGCTTCTGCGCCATCTTGGATTTGGGTCTGCGTATGTGCAGACCCGTCGTATGTAAAACCTTGGCTGCTCTCCCATTGGCCAGACTATTTGGCACCAAGTTTAAAAGGCACCTCCCCTGGACATCCCGTTCCTGTTCTTTTAGTCACCCCTCGGTGCTACACGTGGCTTTCCCTGTGTGGTAACCGGCTAGACTGCAGAGCTGACCCTCCATCCGCTGTACCTGTGTGCTATTCTATTTGTTCGCAGAGCTGTCCCTCTACAGTTGTCTCAAGGCTTATTCTTTCCACTCCATTCCTGTGTGGTAACCAGCTAGACTGCAGAGTTGACGCTCCATCTGCTGTTCCTGTGTCTTATCTATTCTTCAGCGGTGCTGACTAATCCTTCTACCATTCCGTCTCACCTGACCTCCCCAAAGGGTTTCACTCGGTACTCTTAGCGGGGGCCGCGACCTGCGAGTCAGATGCAGCTAAGACCATACTGCTTTGAGGCACTTACTGGTGTACACCGTCTCCTCGTTAGACTCCGCGCCCTGCTGGAGTAGCGCTAAACTGTATGAACCCTAGGATTTGCATCGTAAAGCCCTGACCCCTCGTGTGGAACCATGACAGTATATAATGTGGCTAGCTGGCCAGCTCCACTATATAGTGGTCCTATCAAATCCCCCCCTCCCCCCATTATTGGTCTGGATATAGATAAAAAGAGAGACTATCTTTGTAGTAACAGTTACTCTCTATTTGAGTTTAAATCTTCCTAACTACCGCAAGGTTACTGCCTAGTATTCCTCTCTAGTGAACTGTAATAAGAGTATCATATAATATTGTAAATATAAATTGAGTGAAGCGTGCAACCAGCAAAACCGCCGACGCGTGTTTCGCTAAGCTTTTTCAAGGACTAACCAGTCGGAAGATTTGACAAGAACACGCCTCCTTATGACGTTCCAAGTTTAATCAGTCAGGGGATGCGTGGGTGTAATTGATGAACATAGTATTGAGCCAATGGCGGTCTAGTATGTATATAGTCCTGCCTACTTAGTTTATGGCATTGGTCAAATTCCATTCTTACACTATTCACCAAGCCTGAGTAAATCTAAAGAAGCGTGGGTGTGTTTAATAGACATTATATTGTGCCAATGGTGATCTTTCGCATATTTAGTCCCGTCTATTTGGCTATTCTCGTTGGTCAGATTACGATCTTGTGTTATTCAGCAAACCTCATTAATTCATTATCTGTAGTCAGGGTTTCACTAACATACACAATTACAGGAGTTAGTGTTCCATATTGTGACAGGATGGACCGTCTATGCCACCCTGTCTGTTGTTGCTGGGAACCCGGCTGGGCTTACTTTGCCACTGTTCCCTTTCGTTATCCCAAATGCGCCCTCTTGCCGCAGTAGAAGGGGCTTACAATGCTGCAACCACTGAGCTCCTTCAGTGGCACTCAGAACCACGATCCTTCTGGGTAACTGACGCTGCTATTGTACCTCGTTACTGGTGTACCTGAGCTGGTAACTCCGGACCTCTTACTATGGATCCAGGTTGCTGTGAATGGATCCCCCCTGGCCTATCACATTGACCAGGGCTGCTGGGTAGCAGGCAGAGCAGTGGTACTGGAAACGATTGGGTCCAAACCTCAGAGACAGCAGGATAACGGATTAGATTTAGGGTCTAATCTGTAGATCACAGGAATACAGCAATATTGAGGACGTTTTCAAGCAGGTCTTATAGCAAGATGTTTATTTGCTCACACTGGTTTGAGGTACCAGTGATCAGGTCAGATGTTGAATTCAGAAGAACACTTACATGCTCACACAGCTCATCTTTTATGCAGTTCAGAAATAGTCTATTTTTAGAATCAGGATGTACCCTGCTTCCCAAAACATAGATTCACATGCATTTCAAGGCTAACAAAATTTACACTTATCTATGAAATTCACTCTGGGCAAAAGGCCACACAGTAACCACCCCCTGCTGGACCTTTGGCCAGAGCAGGCATGACACTTCATCACAAAACTTTGTTAGCACTTCCGGCTATCAGACTCCCTTGCACATATGTCTAATTGGAGGTTTCCACTAGCATTCTTACAAATGCTAAACAATGACACTTCCATACTAAATACATCCCAATACACACAAGACCTCCATCCACAAAGGTCTATTGTATCAGATATATGCATCAGAAATAAAGCATATCCTTTAGTAAGGTGAAAACAGGAAAAAACAGTTTCTATCCTGGTCTTAGAAATAACGATTTCCTATCTCAGAATATATACAATACAAAAAATAAGTGCCTATGCAATTATATAAATATGCGCTATTTCCCTTAAATAAATTGATACCATAAGTTATTTATGAGTGATCCAGTCACACATATCATATAACCGAATTCTGATATAATGGTCATGTACATATCTGTTATGCTCATGTACATATCTGTTATACTCACTGAGGCTTATCTCCATAATAATTATACAATTTTATTAGTCAAAGAGGATATGGGTGTAATTGGTAGAACCTTTTTTGTAACGTTCCAAATTTGATTAATTAGGAGATGCGTGGGTGTAGTTGTGTGACATGATGTTATGCCAATAGCGGTATAGTATATATATATATATAGTCCCTCCTGCTCAGTTATTAACATTGACCAAAGTACATTTTAATATTAATGACCGATACTGAGTCAATCTGGAGAGACGTGGGTGTGTTTAATAGGCACTATATTTTGCCAATGGTGGTCTTACACGTATTTTATTCCGTCTGTTTGGCTGTTCTTATTGGTCAGATTGCGATCTTGTGTTGTTAAACAAGCCCCATTCATCCCTTACCTATGGTAAGAATTTCACTGATATTTACAGTTACAAGGTTTGACGTTTCCTATTGTAAACCCAAATTCTGTTATAATGTACACTTGTTCAACAGAGATTACTTCGTTTACCAGCTAAGTTGTTATGCTTACTAAGATGCATCTCCATAGTAACTTTGCAATTTTAATTGATCGAAGAGAAAGTCGGTGTGTTTGATAGACACAGTTTTATATCAGTAGCGATTCATCGCATATTTAATCCCACCTACTTGAATGTTACTATTATAGAGGTTACAAACTTTAGTAATGAGGGCCTTTCATTCTTCCCTTGTGATATAGTTATTTTTATAATTAAATATGATGTATCATATATCCTAATGCCATTGAGGCATGAATTGTTGATTTTAAATGTGGGCCAATTGTTGATAATTGCATATTATTTGACATGCATTATAAAATTGATGTGTATAATACACTCTTTGTCCCACTTGCAGATCTTTAAGTCAACCTATACTTTGTATTTTGAAATATTCACTTAGTAACCTATACATTATATGGCTGTTATGTTATTATAGCAAGAAGGAAATGGCCTTCCCAAATAAAAGAGTTTAACCAATCCTAGATAATCTTCATATGTAAGAGTAGATAATATTTTAATTTATAGTTTATATGTGTTATTATAAATTTGTCATACCTGTAACTTGTCATTTAACAGTATAAATTATTTAGGTTTATCATATTCCTAACTGTATATTAATCTTGGGATAATAGTGAACGTGATTCCAAATGGTGATTTAAATTATTATTTATTCATGATAATGTGTATAAGGTGACGTTAAATATAAGACCAACCATATCAACAGTATCCATGGTTTGGATAGATATAAATATAAGTATATCTAAAATGTGAGAGTGTGGGAGTAACGGTGACAAAAATATTAATCAATAATAAAAATAAAAATAACAAGGAAAAAGATTGAAAATTCAGTAAAGTTCTGTATATAAAAGTGAAATAATATGTGTTATGCATGTCTTGTCGCTATCCAATAACAATTCTCGAATCCCGATGTGTGGTTCCAAAGCACAAAGTAATTTAAGAGCCAAAAGTAACAGAATAACAATGCGAAATAAAACAAGTACAGCCGTTACTTATTGCAGGCGCTCTGGATCCAGTGAACACTCATTCAGGTCTGAAGGCTGTGGTCAAAGAAGGCTGGTTACTAGGTCCAGAGCCCTGCTTATATGCAGTCAGTGAATACAGTAAAACAATACAGATGATGTGGCTTGCTTCTATTGGTCCAGGCTTCAGGAAGGTCCAGTGTACTGCAGGTCATAGGCCAGTTCAAACCAAAATATCCAAAGGTGGGGGCATCTCTCCAGGGGATGTGCTCCGACTTTCCCACCAATAATCCAGTTTCAACTAGTCTATTTGCATTTTACAGTCTGTATCACTTTAAACATTTATTCCCTAACATCGCTAACTAGAGTATGCAATGTGCGATCTCTTCGGCGAATGAACCGGACAACTGCTGATGAAAAGGAGATTGAAATGATACCAAGCATGACATAGTTCCTGCAACCTGAACCTTTGATTTCACTAACATGTATATAACTTATAATACTAAACACAAATACTGATATATTTCGACATAAATAACTATGTGTTGCAACTACAATTAATGTGTACTAATTACAAATGTGTGTGTTCGTGTGAATGTGTGTAAAAGTGTAAAACTTGTTATTGCCACGTGTTGCGGCTGGATACGCCGTAGCGTGCTCTACGCATAATTTCAGACAAAGACAACCAAGTTTGCTCAATATTAATTGAAATGTTTTTATCCAAATTGCTGACTTCGACATGGTAATATGGTGAAGGTGACGATAATAGAAATAGTAATTAAACTGTATATGTTGTATATTAATTATATTAGTGTGGAATACTAAACCAATAATTTTAGATAATATATGTGATACCTATAATCATATATTGTGATTCATAGAGAATGTAAAGGTATTTGTTGTGAATAAATTAGTTATATTTGCAATATCAAAGCAATTGTATTAAGTAGTCTGTTTCATTCAAAATGATCAGAGGTACACCATGTAGTTATTGTTTTCATTAAGACCAGTTGGATATGTTGTATTCATAAGGAAGATCATTCTAGTCTCCTTCCTCAACAGTTCTTGTTTGATATCCCCTCCTCTGATATCCAAGTTTACTTTCTCCATCCCATAGGCTGTGAGGTATATAGAATTACAGTTATGTTTTTTTAAGAAATGTTTGGCAACTGTGGTTAGTGTTTTAAACTTCTTAATATCTTGTTCCGCATTATGGATATTTCCAACATGTTCTAATATTCTTTGTTTTAATGGCCTGCTGGTCATTCCAATATATTGCAGATCACAGGTGCAGGTGAGACAATACATGACTACTAGGGTGTTACAATTAATAAAATTGTTAATAGCATATTTTTTATTGTATGTATCTGTCACGAGCCGTGGCGGCTCTGGGCACCGCCGCGACTCGCTTCTTCCATTGCCCCCACGTCCTGGCCGTCGGCATGATGACCGGGACGTCACTTCCACTTTGTCCCAGCCGTTGCCAAGGCAATGGTCGGGACGCTCTCTGTCTGCAGTGCAGTGTCCCTGCACCTAGGGCAGCCGGGCGCGTGCACAAACTAGTGTAATTTAGCCTCAGGTGGCTAATTAGTTCTCTGGGGGCTGTAGCATTCTCATTGGGCCATTCTCATATATAAGGCAGGAAGGGGCAAGCCCTCCCTGCCAGTTATAGTTCTTGCTTTGCTGCATACTAGCCTGCTGTATCCCTTGCTCTCTGTTAACCATTAGGATTCTGATTATTGTTGCCGACCCTTGCCTGTATATCTGACTACGATTGATTGTCTGTGCCCCTTGATCTTTTGCCTGGACTCTTACGCTGCTCTTTTGCCTGTGACCTCTGACCTCGGCTTGTTTGTTGGATACGCTGTCTGCTGCCGGCCCTCGACCCTTGCCTGGACTTCATTCTGCTTTCCTGGGTTCTCCCCAGCTGGTACACATCTCACGACACTCTGTTAGTCTGCGGCCAAGTCTGTCCCCACCACTAGGGGCAACAGTGAACACCAGACTTTCAGAGCAGACTCCGGGTTTTTCTGTACTGGTCGGAGGGGTTCCTAACATTATAACCGGCCTAAAAATTTACTCTTGAAGTGAGTGAACTGTTTATTCGGTCCTATGGAACCTAGTACGTCTCAAGTGTTGGCAGGACAAATCCAGACCTTGTCCCAAATGGTTCAAGAGTTGTCTCAGCGGCAGGCCGCCCAAGAACAAGCGTCAAGAGCATCACAAACTGCTCAGCCTTCTATGGTGGAACCCAAAATGAACCTACAAGATCGCTTTTCGGGAGACCGCAGACTCTTCCGCAACTTTCGCGAAAGCTGCAAGCACTATTTCAAACTAAGGCCACTTTATTCTGGATCACCTCAGCAAAGAGTGGGAATAATAATCTCCCTTCTACAAGGGGATCCTCAATCTTGGGCATTCAGCCTGGATCCTAACAGTCCTCAGCTGCAATCTGTGGACGCATTCTTTCAAGCTCTTGGCTTAATCTATGACGACCCGGATCGAGTGGCTTCTGCAGAAGCATAGCTGCGGTCCTTAACGCAAGGACGACGTTCCGCTGAAGATTACTGCTCCAACTTCAGGCGTTGGTCCTCGGACTGTGAATGGAATGACCCAGCTCTTCGTAGTCAGTTCCGGTTGGGTCTTTCCGAACAAATTAAGGTCGCGCTTTTCCAGTATCCTACTGCTGGATCGCTTGAGGAACTCATGCAATTAGCCATTCGAATCAACAGAAGATACAGAGAAAGGAGAGTTGAGAAGGAAAATCCTTTGGCCTTTTCTCCTGTGCCTTCTCAAACCTCTCCCATTGATCAAGTGGAACCTATGCAACTGGGAGTATATCGGTTGTCTTCGGAAGAACGCACCCGGAGATGCAATCTGGGCCTCTGCTTTTACTGCGGAGAGAAGGGCCATTTGCTCCGTACCTGCCCAGTCAGACCGGGAAAAGACCAGGCCAAGTGAACATGTAGAGAGTACACTTAGGCCTACAGGTAATCTCTCCAAAGGATTCCCTACTAATACCTGCCCAACTCTTGCAAGGTGGACAGGAAATCTCTGTTTCTGCATTTGTGGATAGTAGAGCCGCTGGAAACTTTTTAGACTTGACATTTGCCCGGTCCCTGGGTTTCTCAGCTGTTCCTCTGGAAACTACTATCGCTGTGCACCGGCTAGATGGGAATCACCTGAACAAAGGTGAGATCCATCATCGCTCTCCTCCTCTACAGCTGAAGATGGGTGCTCTTCACTCAGAGACCATCTCTCTGTACCTAATTCATTGTCCTTCAGCACCTCTTATCCTGGGTTATCCGTGGTTGGCCCTCCATAATCCCAGTATCGATTGGACTAAAGGTGAGATAACCAGGTGGAGTTCCCGGTGCTCCGCCTCTTGTTTATCCTTGCAGCTCAGGTTTACTCATACTTGCCCAGAGCAGCTACCCTTTCGTTACCGGGAATTTATTGACGTTTTTTCCAAAACGGAAGCAGATATTCTCCCTCCTCACCGGCAGTACGACTGTGCGATCGATCTTGTCCCAGGTTCCAAATTACCCAAGGGAAGGTTATACGCCCTGTCTATTCCGGAGACATTAGCCATGGAATCATATGTAGAGGAGAATCTGCGGAAAGGCTTTATTAGGCCTTTCAAGTCACCTGCAGGGGCAGGCTTCTTTGTGGCCAAGAAGGACGGTAGCCTGAGGCCCTGTATTGATTACCGAGGGTTGAATAAGAAAACTATAAAAAATACATACCCTTTGCCACTTATTTCAGTCATCTTTGACCAGCTTAAGGGAGCCAGGATCTACTCAAAGATTGATCTTCGAGGAGCATACAACCTGATTTGTATCCGTAAAGGCGACGAGTGGAAAACGGCCTTCAATACCCAAACAGGCCACTACGAATACCTCATCATGCCTTTCGGCCTCAGTAACGCTCCAGCCGTCTTTCAAGACCTAATTAATGATGTCCTTCATGAATTCCTAGGCTCCTTTGTAGTCGTCTACTTAGATGACATCCTGATCTACTCTCACTCACTTAAACAACATCGTGAACATGTACAACAAGTTCTTCGGAAACTCTGCCATCATCACCTCTATGCTAAATTAGAAAAGTGCGACTTCGAAGTTTCCACAGTCACATTTGTGGGGTATGTCATTTCCCTGGAAGGAATCGCCATGGACCCCGAGAAAGTGTAAGCCTTTCTCGACTTGGTTCGACCCTCGAATCTTAAAGTAATACAGAGGTTCTTGGGGTTCGCTAACTATTATAGAAAATTTATCAGCTGCTTTTCTACTCTCGTTGCTCCTATCACAGCTTTGACCCACAAGGGAGCTGACACAGAAAACTGGTCTCCAATCGCTATCTCTGCCTTCGAAGCCTTGAAACAGGCCTTTGTGTCAGCACCTGTTCTAAGACATCCAAATCCAGACCTTTCGTTCATCATCGAAGTGGATGCCTCTGATGTAGGTGTGGGAGCAGTGCTATCACAAAAGACTTGGAAGACCATCGCCTTTACCCCTGTGCCTACTTATCTTGAAGATTTTCTTCTGCCGAGGGACATTACGATGTTGGCAATCGGGAGTTACTGGCCATCAAGTGGGCATTGGAGGAATGGCGCCACTGGCTCGAAGGTGCAAAACAGGTAATCACAGTATATACCGACCACAAGAACTTGTCCTACATAAAGTCAGCTAAAAGGTTGAATTCTAGGCAAGCACGGTGGTCCCTCTTCATCTCCTGTTTTTGCTACATCATCACCTACCGGCCTGGCTCAAAGAACCTCAGAGCTGATGCCTTGTCTCGCAGTTTTGTCTCTTCTCAAGCTCCGGTCTCTGAACCCTGTTCCATTGTTCCCGCTTCTTCTATTTTGATTGCCTTCACGCAGCAACTTGGTAAAACCCTTCAACAATTTCAACCACAGGCACCTCCTGAAACTCGACAAACTCTTTGTGCCGGTACATCTCAGGAAATCGTTTCTCGAAGAGTGTCATGAGAATAAGACTTCTGGACAACCCGGTGTTGCAAAGACCATCAAAATCATCTCTCATGTTGTCTGGTGGCCATCATTATCTGCGGATGTCAGAGAATATGTATCATCTTGTGATCTGTGTTCAAAGTATAAGATTTCTCGAAATTCTCCTTCCGTGTTACTACTGCCGTTACCAGCCCCGGTCAGACCTTGGACCCACTTTCATTGTTGATTTACCTCCGTCTTCCGGGTGCAACACCAGAACACCGGGTAACTGTAGATCGATTCAGTAAAATGACCCATTTTATCCCGTTGACCAAATTACCCTCAGCACGCTCTCTGGCCGCCTTGTTTATTGAACATGTTTTTCGATATCATGGGTTGCCGGAGAATATAGTATCAGATCGGGAGGGTCATAGTTTATTGCAGCGTTCTGGAAGGCTTTTTGCTCCCTCTTAGGTATTAGGCTCAGCCTATCATCGGCCTACCATCCACAAGGGTGAACCAATCCCTGGAGCAATATCTACAGCTATATATATGCAAAAATCACGACGATTGGTCTGACCTTCTCCCATGGGCCGAATTTGCGTACAACAACGCATGCCACACTTCTTCTCTGTATTCTCCCTTTTATTGTAACCTTGGATATCATCCCAGAGTCAACTCATTGTCCTCTCTATTTACTGATAGGCCACCCGAAACCAGGGCCACGGCCACCCGGCTTAAGAAGATCTGGAAATCAGTTCATCAATCTTTACTCCGAGCATCTTTTAGGTCTAAAGTTTTTTCCGACCTACATCGCTCTGCCTTTTCCTTTAAGGTAGGAGATTCAGTGTGGCTTTCTACTTGGAACATAAGACTCCATCAACCCTGCAAGAAATTAGGACCCAAGTTTATTGGTCCTTTTACCATCATAAAACAAGTCAACCCAGTAGCTTTCAGACTAAAGCTCCCTGAATCTCTAAAATTTCCCAGTACTTTCCACTGTTCCTTGCTGAAACCTGCCCGGTCTTCTCAGAAATTCAGACCTCGACAGTCCTCTAGGTCTCACCCAGTTTTCGGTGGATGGACATCAAGAATTTGTAGTCGAGAAGATCCTCAATTCAAAGAAAGTCCAGGGTCATGTTCACTACCTTGTTCATTGGAAGGGGTATGGCCCTGAAGAGCGGTCCTGGGTGCCACAAAGGAATCTACACTCTGACAAGCTGCTTATTGAATTCTTTAAAAAATTCCCCGGAAAACCGGGTTGTCGGGGTTCCTTGACCCCTCCTCAAGGGGTGATACTGTCATGAGCCACGGCGGCTCTGGGCACCGCCAAGACTCGCTTCCTCCATTGCCCACACGTCCCGGCCACCGCCATGACGACTGGGACGTCACTTCCGCTTTGTCCCAGCCGTTGCCAAGGCAACGGTCAGGTGGCTAATTAGTTCTCTGGGGGCTGTAGCATTCTCATTGGGCCATTTTCATATATAAGGCAGGAAGGGGCAAGCCCTCCCTGCCGGTTATAGTTCCTGCTTTGCTGCATACTAGCCTGCTGTATCCCTTGCTCTCTGTTAACCATTAGGATTCTGCCTGTGCCCCTTGATCTTTTGCCTGGACTCTTACGCTGCTGTTTTGCCTGTGACCTCTGACCTCAGCTTGTTTGTTGGATACACTGTCTGCTGCCGGCCCTCGACCCTTGCCTGCACTTCACTAAGTCTGTCCCCACCACTAGGGGCAACAGTGAACACCAGACTTTATGAGCAGGCTCCGGGTTTTGCTGTACTGGTTGGAGGGGTTCCTAACAGTATCCTTGAAATATTTCATCTTTCTCATGAATTTACACACCTTACATCTTCCACAAGGGAAGAATCCAATAGTTCTATTTTCAATTCCCATGGTCTTTTCTTGGAAGTGGCTGTGCACAAGCAGATCTCCTAAATTTTTTGATCTTCTCCAACTGAGCAAAATTCTGTCTCCCACTATATCTTGGAGATCATGATCTTGTTGTAGTATATGAACATGTTTCTGTAAAATAGATTGTATTAGTTTCCATTAATTATTGAACCAATCAACCAAATCGTACCAATGAACCTTACTGACTCCTTTCTCGATTCCATGTATCTTTTTGGGAAAATTAGGTTGTCTCTTGCTATCCTATTTGTTTCACTATAGGATGTTTTGATCAGTTTGTTACTGTAGCCTCTCATTTTGAGCCTAGTTCATAATTCTCCTGCTTGTTTTTCAAAGATAGTATCATTACCACAGTTACGTTTTGTACGTAAGTGTTCACCTTTTGGAATGCCTTTTATTGTGGAGGGAAGATGAGAACTAGAGGCATGTAAAATGTAAAATGTTGATACAGTTGTTCTTATTTAACGTCACCTTATAGTCATTATCATAAATAATAATTTAAATCACCATTTGGAATCACGTTCACTATTATACCAAGATTAATATAGAATTAGGAATATGATAGACCTATATAAATTATACTGACAAATGACAAGTTACAGGTATGGCAAATTTATAAAACACATATGAAATATAACAAAATATTATCTACTCTTACATATGATGTGTCTCGTCTTTTCACTAGGAATATCACTGACTGGTATTGGCGCTACTAAACTGGGAGGCACTGAGTCTGATGCACCACCGGTGGTCACCAGGGACCCCCGCAAGGAGGTATGGGCTTTGCTGCGTGTGATGCGCAGGTCGCGGTTCTCCCAGATAGTTACCAGAGCAATGAATGGAAAGTAGTCAGACAGGCCGTGTCGAAACCAGAGAAGCGCAGTACCACGGAGAGAAGACAAAGCGTAATCAGGAACGGTCCAAGGGTCAAATACCAGTGCGAGCAATGAAGTACAAAGGGAGATCCGGAAGAGTAGTCAAACAAGCCAATAATCAGGTAACACAGGAGACAAACCAGGAACTGTAACAACGCTGGAGCTGGATAGAACCAATACTCTGGCACCCAGAGTGGGATTTAAATAGAGGAGCAGGAAGTAAGTGGGAGGAGGATTCCTGGCGATCAGTCTCAGCTGATCGCCGGGTAGCGTTTCTGTTGCTTAGCAACAAAAGCGGCGCATTACGCATACGTGAGTGCCGCGATCATGTGACCGTAGGCAACGGGACGTGAGCTGCGGGCAGAGGGCGTCCGTCTCCGGTACCCAACGGAACCTGACATGATTATCTAGGATTGGTTAAACTCTTTTATTTGGAAAGGCCATTTCCTTCTTGCTATAATAACATAACATCCATATAATGTATAGGTTACTAAGTGAATATTTCAAAATACAAAGTATAAGTCGACTTAAAGATCTGCAAGTGAGACAAAGAGTGTATTATACACATCAACTTTATAATGCATGTCAAATAATATGCAATTATCAACAATTGACCCACATTTAAAATCAACAATTCATACCTCAATGGCATTAGGATATATGATACATAATATCTAATTATAAAAATAACTATATCACAAGAAGAAGAATGAAAGGCACTCACTACTAAAGTTTGTAACCTCTATAATAGTAACATTCAAGTAGGTGGGATTAAATATGCGATGAATCGCTACTGATATAAAACTGTGTCTTTCAAACACACCGACTTTCTCTTCGATCAATTAAAATTGCAAAGTTACTATGGAGATGCATCTTTGTAAGCATAACAACTTAGCTGGTAAATAAAGTAATCTCCATTGAACAAGTGTACCCTGACTACAGGTAATGAATGAATGAGGTCTGCTGAATAACACAAGATCGTAATCTGACCAATGAGAATAGCCAAATAGACGGGACGAAATATGTGAAAGAGCACCATTAGCACAATATAATGTCTATTAAACACACCCATGCTTCTTTAGATTTACCCAGGCTCGGTGAAAAGTGTAAGAATGGAACTTGACCAATACCATAACCTAAGTAGGCGGGACTATATACATACTAGACCGTCATTGGCTCAATACTATGTTCATCAATTACACCCACGCATCCCCCTGACTGATTAAACTTGGAACATCATAAGGAGGCATGTTCTTGACAGTATAAAAGACCTGTCAAATCTTCCGACTGGTAAGTCCTTGAAAAAACTTAGCGAAATGCGTGTCAGTGGTTTTGCTGGTTGCACGCTCCACTCAATTTATATTTCCAACTTTATATGATACTTTTGTCACAGTTCACTAGAGAGGAATACTAGGCAGTAACCTGGCGGTACTTAGGAAGATTTAGACTCAAATAGAAAGTAATTGTTACTACAAAGATAGTCTCTCTATTTATATCCAGAACAATAATGGGGGGATTTGATAGGACCACTATATAGTGGAGCTAGCCAGCAAGCCACATTATATACCCACTAATTAGCAGTAAATATTACATCACTCTTACTGCCTAAAGTACCTCTATAAGTATCTTAAGAAAAGGAATTAGAAAATGACTACTATGTATTGTCGAAGTCAGCAAATTGGATAAAGTCAGGCAATAACAGGTTTTACACTTTTACACATTTGTAATTAGTACACATTAATTGTAGTTGCAACACATAGTTATTTATGTCAAAATATAGCAGTAATGTTTAATATTATAAGTTATATGCATGTTAGTGAAACCCAAGGTTCGGGTTGCAGGAACTGTGTCATGTATGGTATCATTTAAATCCCGTATTCATCAGCAGTTGTCCAGTTCATTCGCCGAAGAGATCGCACATTGCATCATTATTTTGCATCATTATTCTGCTAATTCTGGATAATAAATCACTTTGTGCTTTGGAAACACAATATCGAGATTCGACAATCATTATTGGATAGCGACAAAACGTACATAACAATTTGGGGGCTCGTGGCGGAAGTTACGCAAGACCTACGGATTTAGGTTCCTCAACAAAGGGTGGAGACGCGTCATATACGGGTAAGAACGCAATGTGTTCAAAACCTGTTCATCATTCTGTGTTGTGAAACCGAATGTCCATTTTTGCATTATCTAAGGAGCGCTAACTTAAATCCAGGGACAAGAGAGAAAACTTTCTTTTTATTGTCATTTTCCGTTTTAAATGTATTGTATTGCTTAGCGTATGTGTACTTCCTGCATTGCGTATTTGAACTTCCGGTAGATTTGCCACGTGTTTAGACAATCGTTTTGATAGTTTGTTATACATGCATAGTATAATTACTTGTTAAAGCCTCTGAAAACGTTATTACTATTGTTGGGAAGTTGATTTTCTGCGCAGAAAAGGTGTATGTTGTGTGATTTATTGATTTAAATACACTAAGGTTTGATCTATTGTTGAATAGAGTGTCAGTTGCTGTCTGACGAGGCAGGTGCCCAACTGGTGAACGGTATATTAGGCAGGCAGGTATACCGGGGGCGAAAACAAAGGAGGTTTTATGATTGTGACTTGGGAGAGCAGCTTGAAGACATTATGTTGGCAAGGCTGGTAATTGATTTTGCCAGATGCTGTCAGTTTTAATAGACTCAACAGATTTGTTGGAGAGGCAGGGTATCGAGGAGCTGATAGCCCTGTGGTCCGCATTGATATTTCTGTGTTAGTGGTCCTCATTTGGTGCGAGAGGACGCGGCTTGAGAAAACGTACGAAAGCACACGTGGTGTCAGAAATGTGGATGCTTAGGGAAGCATAGACATTAACATGGAGGAAATTTTTAGAGCCCTCGGGAATGTAGCTGTTCCACAGCAAGAGCAGGAAGCTCAGGTGCTAGGAGTTGCAGAGACACAGGAGGAAAACACCAGGCTCCTTCGGGAAGAGTTAGTCCAGGTGAGACGTGACAGAAACGTACCAACTTGTCCGGCTCTGCAGAAAAGTCACCACCTGATGATATAGAAGCTTTTCTGGAGTCCTTTGAGAGAGAAGCAAAAAAGAGTAAACTGGCCACTTGAAGTTTGGTCTGGGAGCCATATCTAACTAGCAAAGCTCAGCAAGCTTATATGGATCTGGATGAGGACCAGGCCTCTGAATCTCCGTGCTTAAAATCTGAGGTATTGGCTTGCATTGGGATGTTGGGGCCAGGCCGAGTCCAGCAGTATCACGAGTGCTGCTATGACCGAGAAAATACAGTACGACCACATTTGCTTTCCAAAATTTTTAAAAAGTGACTGCAGCTATAGGTAAATTTGCCTGTTCAGATTTTTTAAATTTTGGCGATAGACCACTGCATTCAGGTGCTGGACCACAGTATTCTATGATGGGTGTTGCAGTCTGACCCACAGTCTAATGAAGAACTGGCCTCAATGGTTGAGAGTTTTGGTGCTCTTCAGCAAATTTCCAAAGCACCTACATTTGTGCCAAAACCAATCCCACTTCAAAAGTCATGTTTGACAATCCTTGCCACTGGTCCCAATGGTAAAACTGCTATTGACAGAGGGCCGGTTACTAATCAGAAGTGCTTTGAATGTGGGGAGCGAGGCCACTTTTGTGCCCAGTGTCCGATACTAACAGAATCCATGGACTGTTCTGTTGTGCATGTTGGACCGGCTTATCCAAGCTGTTGTACTATGTGTCCCACATCAAGAAGCCCTTCTTTGTTCCAAGTGACTGTCCTTATCAACAAAAATCTTTTCCTAGCTTTGGAGAGAGCTTACGTTGGTGTCCCTGCCCAAATCCATAACTACTTGGTTGCCCAGGGTGAAGGTCCTTGGCAAACATAGGGCGACTGAGGAATATGAAAGAACTCTGCTGCCAGTCACACTTAAAAGCCAAATTATTATGGTTGTGGCTGCCATAATGCTTAAGCTGCTGTATCTGCTTATTCTGAGTCGAGATTTCCCACTGTTTAAAGAGGTCTTCTGTGAGCAAATCGGCCGAACATGTCAGCAACTTATTCAATGATCAGAAGCTCGGTCTTAAAGAATCTGCCCAAGAAATCAAAGTTTCTGGACTGTGATGTTTTGGCAACTGCCAACAGTGTCACAGTTTGGGGAAGCTTGGATAGTCGAAAGCAGATTTGGCTGGTGACATCACCTTTCCACCTATTTGTGAGGATATAGACTGCTCTGCAATAACTTTGTTTCTTTTACAGGACCGATCACAACCAGCTTAACTATGCAACCTTAAAATATCCATTTAAAAAGGGACTGAGGTGAATGGGGTAGCAAAAGAAAAATTATTTTCTGTATAGAATTGGTATTGTACAAGGGGAAAGGGTTGAACAGTTAATGGTTCCTCAGGTTCATGTACCTCTAGTATTAAAAGCTGCTCATACACATGTCTGTGGGGGACACCTGGGGAAAGTCCTACATATATTAGAGGTGCTTGACTATGTGACCCGATATCCAGAGGAAGTTCCCCAGCAGAATATAATGTCCAGCACAATGTTAAGAACCCCTCTAGCCGGTACAGCACAACCCGGAGTCTGCTCTGCCAGTCAGGTGTTCACTGGAGCCCCTAGTGGTGGGGACAGACTTGGCCGCAGACTAGCAGAGGGTCGTGAAGTGCGTACCGACTAGGGAGAACCCAGGAAAGCGGAGTGAAGTCCAGGCAAGGGTCAAGGGCCGGCAGCAGACAGGGAATCCAATACACAAGCCGAGGTCAAGGGTCACAGGTGCGGTAGCTAGGTCCAGATACAGGCAAGAAGGTCAGGGTCACAAGAAACACAGGCAGGGTCCAAATCCAGGCAAGGGGTCATACACAGGCAATCCGATCGTAATATCCACAGGACAGAACTGGGAACACAGTAGGTCAGCAAACTGGCAACAGGAAGCTATAACCATCAGTGAGGCTGCAGACCTCACTGCCTTAAATAGTACCAAGAGCCAATCAAGACAGAGGAGGACAGGGCTGACAATCAGGCTCAGGAGGCTGCTAAGTAATTACTAGCTAGAACTAGCATAGGTAATAACACAAACCAGGAAGCATGTATAAAAATATAAATGAACCAGTTTAAATCATATGAGAGCTCCCCCTGGAGTTGGAGGATGTCCCTACACCCTCCTACATCTATGTCACAAGGATAGAAACAGAGCACAGAAAGTAAAGCACGTGGCCGGCTGCTAGTTCACGCCAGGAGGCAGCGTACCGCCGCGGCTCGTGACAGTACCCCCCCCTTGAGGAGGGGTTAAGGAACCCCGACACCCAGGTTTCTTAGGAAATTTTTTAAAGTACTCTTCAGATGTCTTGTAGCATGAAGTTGTCTTCGCGGAACCCAGGAGCACTCTTCCAAACCGTGATTCCTCCACTGTACGAGAAAGTGCACCTGACCCTGCACTTTCTTAGAATCGAGAATCTTCTGAATAATATATTTTTGAGGTTTGTTCCGATTCTGTACATGCGAACTTGGAAGCTGGGATTGATTTGGGTATAGCACAGGCTTAAGCAGGGAGCAATGGAATGTGTTGGGGATCCTCAGTGAACCAGGAATTTTCAATCTGAAAGCTACAGCATTAATCTGCTTGATAATGGGGAAAGGACCGATGAATTTAGGCCCCAGTTTCCTGCACGGCTGTCTGAGCCTAATATTGCGTTTAGAAAGCCACGCGTTCTGGCCCACTTTGATGGAGCAGGTAGTACGGTGGCGATCCAAATTTTTTTTTTGCATAAAATGAGGCTCGTCTCAATGAGGACTGCACTTTTTTCCAGATGACCTTGAGATCCCTGGCTGTGGATCGAATTCCGGAATACCAGCGGACTTGAGAGAGCACAAGGAATTGGATCTGGGATGAAAACCAAAATTGCAGTAGAATGGAGAGATTTGAGTAGATGCATGACACAAATTATTGTAGGCAAACTCTGCCCAAGGTAACAAGGAGGACCAGTTGTCGTGAAATCCTGAAGTGTAACAGCGCGGGAACTGCTCTAAGGACTGGTTAACCCTTTCAGTTTGCACATTAGACTGAGGGTGGTATGCAGATGAAAGACTAATCTTGATGCCAAGAAGGGTACAGAAGGATTTCCAGAATTGTGCTATGAATTGGGAACCACGATCAGAAACAATGTCAGTAGGAAGTCCATGGAGGCGGAATATATGCTGGATGAACAGGACAGCCAGATCTCGAGCACTAGGGAGCCTGGTCAGCGGTATGAAATGTGACATTTTGCTGAAGTGGTCTACTACCACCCATATGGTGTTGTGACCTGCGGAGAGTGGCAGATCATTTATAAAGTCCATGGACAAGTGTGTCCAGGGTTTTGCAGGAATGGGCAAAGGAACCAACTGGCCTACAGGACGATTCCTGGGGACTTTATTCCTGGCACAAACCTCACAAGAGAGGACATGACTTTAGACGTCAGCAGACAATGATGGCCACCATACAGTGCGGGAGAGGATTTCCAATGTTTTATAAATTCCAGGATGTCCAGCAGTCTGACTATCATGTGCTTCAGCAAGGACCACTTTCCTTAAATGAACTGGGACAAATAAGCATCCTACCAGAGTATTATCAGGAGCTAACCTTTGAAACCTTTGAAGCGTGATACTCGGGTCTTGGGTTAACCCAGCATGGACTATGGAAGAGGGAATGATTGGCTCCGGATCTGTAACTGGAACATGATGTGCC
The DNA here is from genome assembly GCF_038048845.1 of Mixophyes fleayi. Classification (NCBI taxonomy): domain Eukaryota; kingdom Metazoa; phylum Chordata; class Amphibia; order Anura; family Limnodynastidae; genus Mixophyes; species Mixophyes fleayi. The sequence goes on along the minus strand of NC_134404.1, from coordinate 254,795,677 downwards.
AAGAAGCTTCTAGACAGAGCATCTGCTCGGACATTTTTAGAACCTGGTCGGTAGGTGATCACAAAATTGAAACGGGTGAAAAATAGCGACCAACGGGCCTGTCTGGGATTCAGGCGTTTGGCCGACTGTATGTATTGTAGGTTTTTGTGATCCGTTATAACAGAAATTAGATGTGTAGCGTCTTCGAGCCAATGTCGCCACTCCTCAAAGGCCCATTTAATCGCCAATAGTTCCCGGTTGCCCATGTCATAGTTGGCCTCTGCTGAAGAGAACTTACGGGAAAAGTAGGCACACGGATGCAAGCGATGAGTATGGGGGTCCTTTTGAGATAAGATGGCACCAGCACTGACGTCGGAGGCATCAACTTCAAGAACGAATGGTACTTCAGGATCTGGGTGTCTAAGGACCTGGGCAGATACAAAAGCTTTTTTTAAGGTTTCAAATGCAGTTACTGCTTGGGGCAACCAATTAGTTGGATCCATCCTTTTGCGGGTCAGGGCGACAATAGGAGCCACAATGTCAGCAAAGCCACAAATGAACCTCCTATAATAATTAGCAAAGCCCAGAAACCTCTGCACCGCCTTGAGATTATTAGGTTGCACCCAATCCAGGATAGCTTGGACCTTGGTTGAATCCATGGAGAATCCCTCAGAAGAGATTACGTATCCCAGGAATGATACTTTCTGCACCTCAAACTCACATTTTTCTAGTTTGGCGTACAGGTGGTGTTCTCGTAGTCTCTGAAGAACTTGTTTGACATGAACCCGATGCACAGGTAACGATTTAGAGTATATGAGAATGTCGTCTAAATAGACAACCACGAAGTGGTTAAGGAATTCACGAAGAACTTCGTTAATTAAATCTTGGAACACTGCAGGTGCGTTGCTAAGTCCAAACGGCATGACCAGGTATTCATAATGGCCAGAATGTGTGTTGAACGCCGTCTTCCATTCATCTCCTTCTTTGATACGGATGAGGTTATAGGCTCCACGAAGGTCGATTTTAGTGAAGACAGTAGCGCCTCTTAGTTGATCGAACAATACAGAGATGAGAGGAAGGGGATAGGTGTTCTTGACTGTGATAAGATTTAATCCTCTGTAGTCAATACAGAGTCTTAGTCCTCTGTCTTTTTTGGATACAAAAAAGCATCCAGCACCCACTGGAGATTTAGATGGCCTGATAAAGCCTTTCTCCAAATTCTCATCAATATATTCCTGCATGGATTTGGTCTCTGGACCAGAGAGAGAGTACAAGCGTCCCTTGGGCAATTTGGAACCAGGAATAAGCTCGATAGCACAGTCAAAGTCTCGATGAGGTGGTAAAGTGTCAGCAGCCTTTTTGGAGAACACATCCCAGTACTCATGATATTGTGAGGGAAGTTGCTCCGGAATATACTGAATCACTCGCAGAGGCAGAGTCAAGCAAGACTGTGTACAATAAGAGCTCCACTGGATAATTTCTAATTTCGCCCAATCCACGACAGGGTTATGACGGGAAAGCAAAGGGTGGCCCAGGATCAATGGATCTGACGGACAATCGATAAGTAAGAAGGTCATTGACTCTGAATGGAGAGCTCCAATGTTCAGTTGCAGTAACAGGGTCTCCCAAGTAATCTTGCCACCAGGCAATGGACTCCCATCTAAACCACAAACAGTAATGGCAGATTCAAGCTTCACAGTCGGAATTCCCACTGAGCGGAAAAACCCGATGTCGAGGAAGTTGCCTGCAGCTCCACTATCAATGAAGGCTGACAAGGCCACGGAACTGGCACTGAAAGTGACTTGTGCGGGAATCAGGACAGCATTCTTTTGGGAAACAACTTGCAGACCTAAGTGGACCTTTCCCAGACATGCTCCTTTTCCAGGTTTGTAAGGGCAAGAGCAGGAGAAGTGGCCTTTATTACCACAATAAAGGCATAGGCCTTGTGACTGTCTCCTGTCTCTTTCGTCAGGAGAGAGGCGATACACCCCTGACTGCATAGGCTCCTCCTCCTCCATGGGAACCAGGATAAATGCAGATGAAAAAGAGGATGCCTCTTTCTCTGTCTTCCTCTCCTTGAAACTCCTGTCAATTTTAATGGTGAGTTGCAAAAGGCTTGCCAACGAGGTGGGGGAAGGATACTGTACAAGTGAATCTTTGATATGCTCTGACAGTCCTAGGCGACACTGGCTGCGTAATGCTGGATCATTCCATTCACTGTCAAGCGACCATCTGTGGAATTCAGCGCAGTATTCTTCTGCAGGACGTCGTCCTTGCTTTAGAGCCCGTAGAGGCAACTCGGTCAGGGTCATCGTAGAGCAGACCCAATGCGTTAAAGAAGGATTCCAAAGATTGCAAGAAAGGACTAGACTGTGGCAGGGTGAAGGCCCAAGACTGGGGGTCACCCTGCAGGAGGGAGATGACAATCCCAACTCTCTGTTGTGTTCTGAACCGGAAGACCGAGGTTTCAGCCGAAAGTAGAGTTTGCAGCTTTCCTTAAAGTTCCGGAACAGGGCTCTATTTCCGGAGAACCGGTCAAGCAAATTTAACTTGGGTTCATTGGTGGAACCGGAAATGGCTAGTGTAGTCCGGGGGTCCTCCTCTTGGGTGGACAAACGCTGGTACAATCCCCGGACGATCTGGTACAGGGTCTCAACATGACCCGCTAGGTCTTGAAAAGGAGACGATTTGGCTCCGCTTTCATCCATCCCAACTTCGTCTCCGGAACGTCTGTTTTAGGCCGGTTATAATGTTAGGAACCCCTCTAGCCGGTACAGCACAACCCGGAGTCTGCTCTGCCAGTCAGGTGTTCACTGGAGCCCCTAGTGGTGGGGACAGACTTGGCCGCAGACTAGCAGAGGGTCGTGAAGTGCGTACCGACTAGGGAGAACCCAGGAAAGCGGAGTGAAGTCCAGGCAAGGGTCGAGGGCCGGCAGCAGACAGGGAATCCAATACACAAGCCGGGGTCAAGGGTCACAGGCGCGGTAGCTAGGTCCAGATACAGGCAAGAAGGTCAGGGTCACAAGAAACACAGGCAGGGTCCAAATCCAGGCAAGGGGTCATACACAGGCAATCCGATCGTAATATCCACAGGACAGAACTGGGAACACAGCAGGTCAGCAAACTGGCAACAGGAAGCTATAACCGGCAGTGAGGCTGCAGACCTCACTGCCTTAAATAGTACCAAGAGCAAATCAAGACAGAGGAGGACAGGGCTGACAATCAGGCTCAGTAGGCTGCTAAGTAATTACTAGCTAGAACTAGCATAGGTAATAACACAAACCAGGAAGCATTTATAAAAATATAAATGAACCAGTTTAAATCATATGAGAGCTCCCCCTGGAGTTGAAGGATGTCCCTACACCCTCCTAAATCTATGTCACAAGGATAGAAACAGAGCACAGAAAGTAAAGCACGTGGCCGGCTGCTAGTTCACGCCAGGAGGCAGCGTACCGCCGCGGCTCGTGACACACAATGGCTAAAGAAATTCTCACTGTTCATGTCCAAGTTGATGGAGGACATGTGTCATCTATTACGGGAGACATCTCTTCACACCTCCATGTACTATCCACAAATGAATGGCTTGGTGGAGCACTTTAACCACACATTAAAGCATATGCTGAGGAAAGCCGTGTTGTAGGAGAAAAAAAAAATTGGGACACACATTATTTTGATGTATGTCATCCATGAGGCACCTCAAAATCTCAACAGAGATTAGTCCTTTTGAGTGATTGTTCTTGAAACAGTTAAGGAATATTTTGGATATGTTGAAGTAAGGCTGGGAGCAGGCCCCAAAGAGCCAAATCTGGTACAAGCTGTGGCACAAATGTTTGAGAGGTTGGGAAAGATAGGGCCCATTGTACAACTACATGTAAAAAGGCTCAGGAATGGCAAAAGAGAAGTTATGATAAAACTGCTGTAGTTCAATCTTTCAACCCCGGGGACAACCCAGGAAAGTAAACTTTTCGCCCACTGGCAAGGCCCTTATGGAGTCCTAGATGCGGTCAGCCCTGACAATTACAGGGTCCTTCAATTGGGGAGGAGAAGGCAGGAACAAATATACCATGTCAATCTCCTTAAACCCGTCGCCTTGGTTAGTGAGTACAGTCATTGAAAAGACTGAAGTTCCCGTAGAGCTAGCTTTATCAGCAAATTGAGGAAATCGTACACTGGAACAGCAATGTCTTCTCTCCCAATCCTGAGCACACTACTTTAATTGAACATAACATTGTCACTTCGCTGAAAGTTGTCGTGCAGCAGAATGCGGTATGCATTCCCGAAGCCAGACAGGCTGAAGTGATTGAGGACGTGATTGAGGAATCTACTAGCGAGTGGAACAGACCTATTGTGCTTGTCCTAAAACCCAATGGGAGTATTTGAACAAACTGATAGAATATCTAGCTGATAGCAACAATTTCACAACTCTTGACTAAACAAAGGGATAACTGCAAGTTCACCTTACTTCTTCAGCTAAGCAAAAGATTGCATTTTTCCACCCGTGTTGGTCTCTTCCAATATAAGGTTCTACCCTTTCAGTTGCATGGGACACCTGCCACCCTTTAAAGGGCCATGAATAAATTGCTACGTCCCCATTTGGCTTATGCAGATGCTTAATTAGATGATATAGTAATTTATACCCCAGGCTGGAAGTCATATCTAGCTAAGTTCGAAGCAGTCTTAAGTTAGTTTAGGTCCATAGGATTGACAACCAATCCAGAAAAGTGTGCCATAGCTATGAGAAAAGTGAAATATTTGGGATACATTGTAAAGCGAGGGCAAATCAAACCCCAATTAAACAAGATGGAAACAGTCATAAAAGGGCCAAAACTGGAAAAGAAATTGCAGTTAAGAACCTTCATAGGCTTAGTAGATTACTACAGGAGATTCATAAGCCATTCCTCACTTATAGACATGTTAAAGAAAAGTTACTTCGGAAGTTACTTCTAGACAGGTTAGCCTGGTGTTACTATGCAGAGGCTACTTAGTCAGATCTTTGCTTATCCCTCTGTTCCTCTCCAGTAGTAAACGCATATTAATTTACCCGGAGCTTCTTCCTCCAAACCAATGCCTCTTTGATCTATCTCATCAATTCACATGCTCCATTGCGGTGGAGGCAGGTAAGTGCCAAGGTAACCCGTTGATTATGGCGCTACAATCTTTCAGGTTGTCAATGACAAGAGGTTTACCTGCTGGTATTAGCACAGCTCAATCTGGAGATGCAGAGTCTATCGTGCGTCTGGTCTTCACCAGGGAACCCCGCAAGGGATGTTTGGTTTAGCTGCAAGTGACGTGCAGGTCGCGGTTCTCCAGGCGAGTCCCTAGCGAAGTAACTTAATGGTAATGGATAGCCAGGAAAGCCAATCTCAGTCTGTGCAGCCTGCGATGTATACAGTCCTGGTGGTGGTTCTGTTACAGCTAACAAAAATTAAAAAGCTAAGAAATAATAACATTTTATTTTGCAAATCTGTTTCTTGCTTATAAATTGTTACAATATTTCCTATATGTTATTTTTACAATAACAAATGTCATTAAAATATTAGTGTAGCATAGACAGAGTATACATGTGCTATTGAAGGTGCATGAGTGTTGATAGGCTGCACATGGCGCAGTGCTAAAACACAATACCCTTGCCTGTGAAGCCCTTTTTCTGCAAAGCAATAATGACTGCACGTCTTTCCTTGCAGGTATCCACTGCCAACAGAGGAAGAACAATGATTTCAAGCACCACCCATCTATTAACGCTTCCATTCTGTTATTCTAATTTAATCAGCATGACAGAGTGATCTCCAGCCTTGTCCTCATCAATACTCTAACCTGTGTTAACGAGAGAATCACTGACCTGATATCAGCTTTTGTGGCAGGGCTGAAATGCATTGAAAATAAAAAATAATATTTTCTCAAAACTTTTGGCCATAATCAGAAGGAAGTCAGGCAAGCCGAGTTCAAGCCGTGCAGTCAGCAAAGTACACAGGTTTGAGCCAAAATTATAGTCTGACAGCCAGGAGTCAAATACTATAGAAGTAATCAGGCCCAAGGAAGAATCCAAAGACAACATCAGAGAATGCCAAGTCATTATCGAGGGAGTCAAACCCAAAGCATAGAAGTACCATAGGAGAACTAATACTATGGCACTATATTGGTGCCAGAGTCTTCCTTAAACAGAGCACTGGGGAGACGCTAATTGCCGGCAGTAGTGACGTAAGCAGCAACGGGACACACATGTCCGGTGGACACTCCCTCGGCCGCTGGAGCGAATGCACCTGGTTGCAGACACAACCACAGAACCAGAAGCAGGTAGCCATCCCTGTGCCGAAGGAAGAACACAGGGACAGAGCCTGACACAGGTTTTACAAAACATAGTCTGTAAATTTTGTATGAAATTGCAGATGCATTGTCACGAAGTTTGCACCACCCTACTTGGTGACGCTAGTGGGGAGGGATATGTGAGAATGGGAGTTGTTAGCCACCAGCATCTAAGACTAAATATTATTTAGCTGACAGTTTGCGCGGAAGGGCTACAGACAGTACACACCTATACAGCAGTTTACCTAGCTCAAAGATAAACAGGTGGAGGACATAAGTGTGACAAAATAATAGTATATAGTGTGATTTAACTAACATGTTTTGGAGTGGTTTAGAAGTTTCTTTTTTCCCAGCTTGCAGCAAACTGACAGAGTGAGTCTTCAGTGAGAATAATCAAGCAGAACACCTGCAGAGAACTCCTTTTTAATGGCATGGTGGGAGTGTCACCTGTCCATCACACTAGGGCTGTAGGAGTACTCTAAACTATTGAAGTCTGAGTTGTTCATTATTCAGGGTGACCGATGCCGAATAATCTGGCCAGTGTTTAGGTCAGAGCTGTTCGTGCGTGCATCACCAGAAGGGTGATGCACACAATTAAAAGTAATTAAAAAAAACAATAATTAAAAATTAATTTGTGACTCCATTGTCAAGCTAAATTTTGAAAAACTAAAGTATTAGAGTGTGCTATATTTTTAAATGACACTAGGCCTGATTCCTTAAGGAAAGTTAAGCAAAAGTAAGTAAGGCAAAACGGTGTTGCATTGGAGGAGGAGGTAAATTTAAAATGTGATGGAAGATTTATATTTTGGGTAAGACATGTCCTAGATCAACTTTAAATTTCAGTGTACAAATAAGCTATCAAGTATTTGTGTGCTACATGAAAAAACAGACAGTATTTTCCGTATGTGCAAAATAATAAACCAATTTGCACCCCTTGCATTGCGACATGGTTTTGTCCAGAAAACTTGAATAAGAAAACATTCCCAATTTTTGCTAAAGTGTCCTTAAAGAATCAGGTCCACTGTTATTAAATAATGTTCCAATTATTTAAAATGTGTTTTAGCACTGCGCCATGTGCAGCCTATCAACACTCATGCACCTTCAATAGCACATGTATACTCTGTCTATGCTACACTAATATTTTAATGACATTTGTTATTGTAAAAATAACATATAGGAAATATTGTAACAATTTATAGGCAAGAAACAGATTTGCAAAGTAAAATGTTATTACTTCTTAGCTTTTTTTTATTTTTGTAAGCTGTAACAGAACCACCACCAGCCTTAACACACTTAAAAGTCAAATAAATGCCATGTTATATGGATGCAAATGTATTATTTATTGTGCCCAATCTCACTCCACAAGTCATGATGGTGCACTCTGTCTGCTACTAGACATATTTTTAAGAAAACATTTCTAAGTCTATTAAAAAACACATTAGAAATGCACTTAGAAATAACTTACCTGTAGCAATCATTTGTAGGTGTAAGCAACGACAGGATGGGGTTTAGAGACAAATAGTTAAAACTTCTTATAATGGAATGTAACTAATTGACTCACCTACACACTGTATAAAATGACATCTACACCATAATTAGCCTCAGAACCTATGGATTAATCTATAAGAAATTTTTTAACTTTCAACTGCATCTACAAGAGTCTCCTGTGGCCTCTCCTCAGATGGACCCTCCTCTCTCTCCACTGGCCCCTCCAGAGATGGCTTCTCCTCCTCTTCTTTCTGGGTCTGTATGCAATTTTCTCCTGTAAAACACACAAACAAGATTAGTTGTGGAGGTAGTTTTGTATTACAAGTGATCAGGGCCGCCAAGAGGGGGGGGGGGGGGGGGGGGGGGCGGCGGGAACATTTTACCTGGGGCCCGGGCTTCCCAGGGGGCCCGGGCGGGCCCTTGCTGCTCATCTTTTCATTTTTCTTTTTTTAAATTTTTTTTAATCATGTGATTTTTAGATCTTTATTATTTATTATTTTTTTCGCAGGGCGGGGGTCGGTCCGTCTCGCTCGTTGGTGGGGGGAGCTGGAAGAAAATAAAATAAAAAATCATACTCACGTAATCGCGGCGCCGCGTCCCTCCTCTCCTCTCTGCTCCATTGACACTGACTGTCGGGCGTGATGTCATCAAGTCACGCCCGTCAGTCAGTGAGGAGCGCTGCAGACAGGACCAAGCCAGAAGAAAGAAAAGAAGACAGAAGATAATAAAGAACCTAACTAAAGGTAAGTAAAGAAATGGAGAGGCAAAGGGAGGAAAACAGAAAGGGACAGTGCTATAAAGAAGGGGGAGTAAAAAAAACGGGGAGAGAGGCACAGAGTGAAAAAGAAGGAGCAGAGAGGCTGAGAGTAAAAAAAAAAAAGGGGGCGAGAGGCTGAGAGTAAAAAAAAGGGGCAGAGAGGCCGAGAGTAAAAAAAAAAAGGGGAGAGACGCACAGAGTAAAAAAAAAAAAGAGGGAGAGAGGCACAGAGTGAAAAATGAAGGGGCAGAGAGGCACAGACTAAAAAAAAAAGGGGAGAGGCACAGAGTAAAAAAAGGGGGAGAGAAGCACAGAGTGAAAAAAAGGGGGAGAGAGACACAAAGTATAAAAGAAGGGGCAGAGAGGCACAGAGTGGAAAAGAAGGGGGGAAAGCAGCATGGAGAGCGCAGTGTGAGCATAAGGGGGCACAGTGTAGTTGTGATGAAGGGGCACAGTATTGTGTGTGTGATGGCACAGGGGGCTTGTTGCAATGTAGTGTGTGTGAGGTAGGTGGTGGCTAATTAATGGGCACTATTTTGTTTGTAGAGTGATGGTGAGGCAATTTAATAGTGGGGACTATTAATTTAAGATGGGGTGGTTTGGGGGCTATTGAATATAGGGGTCAGTTTGGGGAGAATGAGGTCTATTTATTAAATGTGACTATGAATTATTTAATGGCAGTGATGCTTGTGGGAAATAGGTATTGCTGTTTGCAGGAAGGGAATAGGTTTATTTATTAAATGTGAATATTATTATTTTAATGTTGGGGCTGGAGGAAGGCCTAATTATTAATTGTGGGTGCTATTGATTAAACGCTGGGGCTGGCTGTAATTTTCTAAATGTAGCCATTTTTTTCCCAAATAGGTCCTTCAACATTCCAGGATCCAGACAAGCCGCAACTAAAAAAACCAGCAGCCACAGGTGGAGAAAGTGAGAAGAACAGGTAGGAGAGAGCAGCACAGTATGTGAAATGTTGTGATTCTAGTAGGGACAATGCCAATTTTTGGTGAGTGTTGTGCCCAATGTAAGGTGAAGGCCAAGACAGAACTCTTTCTGTACACACTGCATTCTTTCTATACTACACTGTGGTGCTAGATGTCCTGAAAGTCAGGAGTGCTTGGACATATGTCACGCTCCGGTGAATTCAGGACCTAGTGATTTTGATGTGCTAGCCATGCCCCAATGGCGCATTGCCATGCCCCCAATTGTATGACCACAGCACTGAAAAATTTTGCACCGCCGCTAGGCGCAACAAAATCTTTTAACTTACTTGACTGTAAGGGGCGCCCCATGAATTTGCTGTACCGGGGCCCTGAATTCCTCTTGGCAGCCCTGCAAGTGATAATACCACAATTTTAAAGGTAGGCTTATGTTGAAGCAAGCAGTTTATTATGTTTGTAGATGACAGGAAATCAAGATATCTAAGGGCCTGATTCATTACTGATCTTATCTGCTATTTTTTTGAGGATCTTAAGAAAATCTTCACTGAGCATGCCCAGAAAATGGAGTTAAGAAGGAAATTCCACTGTGTAAGATTTTCTTAAATTTAGTTGAAATTCCATCGTAACTGCACTTAAGAAGTTTTCTGACTACTTAAGAAAAAATGGTTGTAAATGGGAGGGGAATGGGCGTAGATCTTAAATAAGTTAAGAAGCGTAGGAGTTATTTGAATTGACTTCAGAAGAGTAGGCGTTACCTCCGGATCTGTCGGATAGCTAACTTGAGTTTTAACTTAACTCCTTGCTGAAACTTAAGGAAGCTCCAGGGCGGGCCTGATTCATCAAAGAACGGATCTTATCTTTCCACATTGTAAGTTGCATTGAGTACTTTAAGTAAAAACGGGATATTCGCAAACCAAATAAGGAACGCAAAGTCAAAAAACACACCCATCTCCAGTCCATTATGCAACAAAGTCTAAGCAATTTACTCACTTAAAAAATTCCTTTACGTTAACTTCCGGTACGTTAAGATAAGAAATGCATACGCCAAATGTGGGAGGTCCGACGAGTTTGTTTACAAATGTTTACAAATGTGAAAACACAATCCAATAGGTATTTATGCAGGAAATTTGTAACCTTATTATTCCTTTTCACATTTTACATGTTTTGTAAACTTTGAACAATGACTTTGGATTGTTTTTATTGAGCTAAATCCACTCTCTGCTACATGAAAGAAAGATCGTATGATGGGTTTGTTTGTGTTTGAATTGAACTGACCGTATATAAAGGCAAGTGCATGTAATTAACTCGCCTAAAGAAATATGCACAATTAATCGGAAAAAAGAATTTTGTTTTAAAATCATGTCCCGAGCGTTATAAAAATGCATAGCGTACTCTTCCATAAGCAATACATACATAGTAGAGTACATACAACTCCACACAGATAAAGGGTGTGTGTCAGGATTAGAACTCATGACTGGATTAGCTAACCACTAAAGCAACATACTTTTTGAAAAAAGAGTGAGAAGCTCAACAATACAGCATGCGTGCTACAGATGAAAGTGCTAGTTAATAGTACACTTAATTATTAATCCAAAATACATGTCAATTATGAATCTCACAGATACCTTAGTGGTTATCACTTTGGTGTCACAAAAGTGGTATTATGAGTTTCAATACCAAGCATGGTTGCAGCATCTGTGTGCAGCTTGTGTACTTTATTCATTAATGAAAGAAACACCACAGGAATTTGGCCCAAACCAGCTTGTTTTTTACTTTGGCCTTCAAAAGGGATCTACTACACGCTCACCCACAATGACAAATCTGCCCTCATATTTACATGAATCTCACACTCAAATGCAACTTTCTTAGGGTAAGTTGTTTTTTTTCTTGCTGACAATGCAAATATTTAAACTTTCCAAAAGGATGATGGCCCACAGGTCACATGCACATTATTATGTGCATGCTGATATTTATTATTAGGAATGGCCTAAGAGGGGGGTGTGTTGATTTGGAGGGGACAGGCTCCTTGAAGTTAAATGCCACATTGTCTGGAAACCTTGTTTTTTGGGCATTTACGGCTTATAGGTTATGTTATGTATTCAGCTTCACAAAAAAAAAAAACACTGACCACTGTTGAGCAACATGGTTTCAGTCACTTGCACTTTTTGCCTTACAGCACCAAGATCATGAGTTCAATTCCCAACATATCTGTGGGGAGTTTGTATGTTCTCTTGCATGGGTTTACGTTGTAAGTTAACATTTGACTACCACTTCAATGACACATGATTGTGTGAAGTTTTTAATTTTGTATGGCATTTGGCATATACCTTCCTTACCGATTATGGTCCCAAAGGCACATTATGTGTATGATATTACTACGGATGCCTACCTCTTGGAGAGGTGGATTGTTTGAGGGCACACGCTCCTTTTTGTGAAATGCAAAGAGCAAATGCAAACTTTTTTTCCTCATCTACTGGTTGTATGTTATTTACCCATCTTGTATAGAAAAATACTATATAGTCAACATGGTGGCTTAGTATCTAGCACCACGGCCTCCCTGTGCTGGTGTCATGAGTTTGATTCCTGACCATTGCCTTGTGTATGGAGTTAGTGTTCTTCCCATGTTAGTGTGGATTTCCTTCAAAACTCCAAATCCATACTAGTGTATCTTCATTTGCTGCTAACAAATTGACCTGAATCTGTCTGTGTTACAGCTTTTACATTGTAAGCGCTTTTGGGACAGATTGCCTTCTCTGTACACTGAGGCAGAATTAGTGGTGCTATATAAATGGTGCAATTATGATGTAGTAGTAACCAAACAATCTACCTTAAATGCCATTATTGTTTTATTGAAATATCCAATCTTTATTGACCTCTAACCCACATGTTATGCAATTGTAATATATTAATAAAGACACACACACACCAATGATTCTGTTTGAAACATATTTATACCAACATTAAAAATATTCAACTATTTACAGCAAAAAACTAAACTTAAAAAAAAATAATCATACAAATATGCCCATAATTGGGTTTCCTTCTCTAATTTTTTTGCATATTTTTTTATTTTATTTTTATACGATCGGGTGGGCATCAGCATGAGCTATAAATGGAAAAAAAACACCAAATAAATCCCTGGCAACCCAATTGTGAAAACAGACAGTGGTTAGCAGAGATGTGTACTGTTACATTACTTTAAAATAGAGATGGGCGGGTCCGGTTCTCCGAGAACCGAACCCACCCGAACTTTGGGTATCCGAGTACCGAGCTGAGCAGCTCGGTACTCTCCCGCCCATTCCGAATCCAAATCGAGGCCGAACGTCATTGTGACGTCGTCGGATCTCGGGACTCGGTTCTCGCGATACTTCAACTTTATAAATACACGCCTCCACAGCAATCCATCGCCATTTGACAGAGGGAGAGAGCAGGGTGTAGTCATAGGCTAATTAGAGCAGGGACAGAGAATACCATATTGTTCTTGCAATTGCTCTAACCAAAATCGCTAGTGCAGAGAGGAGGATAGAGGTTTATTATTTTTTCTTCATATTTGGCACTCCCCAGCGCTTTTGGGGTGTCCCCCATAATTGTGCATTAATATTTCTGGCTGTCAAAAGTCATATCTGTCAGCAGTATCTACTCAATAATTTTTAGCACTCCTCAGTGTTTTTGGGGTGTCCTCCCTAATTGTGCATTAATATTTCTGGCTGTCAAAAGTCATATCTGTCAGCAGTATCTACTCAATAATTTTTAGCACTCCTCAGTGTTTTTGGGGTGTCCTCCCTAATTGTGCATTAATATTTCTGGCTGTCAAAAGTCATATCTGTCAGCAGTATCTACTCAATAATTTTTAGCACTCCTCAGTGTTTTTGGGGTGTCCTCCCTAATTGTGCATTAATATTTCTGGCTGTCAAAAGTCATATCTGTCAGCAGTATCTACTCAATAATTTTTAGCACTCCTCAGTGTTTTTGGGGTGTCCTCCCTAATTGTGCATTAATATTTCTGGCTGTCAAAAGTCATATCTGTCAGCAGTATCTACTCAATAATTTTTAGCACTCCTCAGTGTTTTTGGGGTGTCCTCCCTAATTGTGCATTAATATTTCTGGCTGTCAAAAGTCATATCTGTCAGCAGTATCTACTCAATAATTTTTAGCACTCCTCAGTGTTTTTGGGGTGTCCTCCCTAATTGTGCATTAATATTTCTGGCTGTCAAAAGTCATATCTGTCAGCAGTATCTACTCAATAATTTTTAGCACTCCTCAGTGTTTTTGGGGTGTCCTCCCTAATTGTGCATTAATATTTCTGGCTGTCAAAAGTCATATCTGTCAGCAGTATCTACTCAATAATTTTTAGCACTCCTCAGTGTTTTTGGGGTGTCCTCCCTAATTGTGCATTAATATTTCTGGCTGTCAAAAGTCATATCTGTCAGCAGTATCTACTAAATAATTTTTAGCACTCCTCAGTGCTTTTGGGGTGTCCTCCCTAATTGTGCATTAATATTTCTGGCTGTCAAAAGTCATATCTGTCAGCAGTATCTACTAAATAATTTTTAGCACTCCTCAGTGCTTTTGGGGTGTCCTCCCTAATTGTGCATTAATATTTCTGGCTGTCAAAAGTCATATCTGTCAGCAGTATCTACTAAATAATTTTTAGCACTCCTCAGTGCTTTTGGGGTGTCCTCCCTAATTGTGCATTAATATTTCTGGCTGTCAAAAGTCATATCTGTCAGCAGTATCTACTAAATAATTTTTAGCACTCCTCAGTGCTTTTGGGGTGTCCTCCCTAATTGTGCATTAATATTTCTGGCTGTCAAAAGTCATATCTATCAGCAGTATCTACTAAATAATTTTTAGCACTCCCCAGTGGTTTGCGCTCAGAATGGATTCAAAGCAGTCCACATATGATCTGAATGAGCAACCAGGTTCTGTCACCAGTCCTGATGTTAGTGTTCCCAGTACGTCATCTGGCCAAGGCGATGTCAAACAACAGAGTGTTTTCAAATTAGTGCAAAAAACAAAAACCCCAAAAAAATTTACTGTATTGAAGCGAAAAAGAAGTGTAACTGAGCAAAAGTTAAGTGACGATAAAAAAAAAATTGCAAGCATGCCATTCTACACACGCAGTGGCAAAGAGAGAATGAGGCCTTCACCTTTGGCTATTAGTGGCAGATCTCAAAAAGTTACCCAGCCTACAATTGGTGCACAACTACTGTTACGCGTCAAAGCCGAGCTGCAAGATAACAGTGAGGCATTACAGGAGAATATTTGCTCTGATTCACAAATGACAACAATCCCTGTGGAGAGTCCATCCAACAGTGGGATGTCTAATCGTGAGCATTCTGCTGATGTGTGCCTTAATAGCCCGAGTGTAGCCGGTGATACCCAAATTGAGGATGCCACTTTGGAATTAGAAGAGGATGAGGGGGAGATTTGTGTAGGCGACGAGGGCGCTAATGATGATGTTGATGATTATGATGCAGACAGATACCAAATTGCCTTTCTCAATTTCTATTTATATTCAAGATTATATAACGGCTGAATAGTTTTCTATTTTACTCCTAGTGGAGAGAGGATCTGATGCAGACAGATACCAAACTGCCTTTGTCCATTTCAATTTATATTGTACAGTATATAACGGCTGAATTTTTTAGTATTTTATACAAGTGGAGGGGGGCCTAGAGAGACAGAAACCAAACTGGCTTTCTCCATGTCAATTAATATTGTACAGTCTATAATGGCTGAATTTTTTGGTATTTTATACAAGTGAAGGGGGGCCTTGAGAGACAGAAACCAAACTGGCTTTTTCCATTTCTTTACATATTTAACTATAAGTGTAGGGTGTAATATACATTCAAAGATGATGGCTGCATTGCCAATATGCATAGATGGAGAGGAAGACAATCTGTTTTGTGTGTAGAATAGGCCTACCAACGAAGAATTAAACTGTTTTTTTGGATGATTTATTACCTCAACAATTAGATTACTTGTCTCTAAAACAGTTGGAGCACTAAATTGGGTTAATTTAGGCCCAAAAACATGGATTTTCCAAAAAAATAGCAAAACAAAACCAAACAAAACCAAAACCAAAACCAAAACACGCAATGGCGGTTTTGCAAAACCAAAACCAAAACCAAAACACGACGGTAATCCAGATCCAAAACCGAATCCAAAACCAAAACACGGGGGTCAGTGACCATCTCTACTTTAAAATGACAGCAATGTCTAATGGGATGCCAAATACAGTTGGAGCAAGAGGCCTAAGGCTTTTGTTTGGCAGATATATACATACACATATACATATACATACGCACACACACAATTCTGTTGTGGCCAGGGGAGAGGGGCGTGGAGAATGTATTTTCCAAAAATACTTTGTAGTCCCATTATGATGGTAACCTGTGACATTTATGTCAACTTTAATTGAACATGTGTGACATTGGTGATTTATTACCAGTACGATGGACATCTAAATGTTCTAAAATTATGTCAAGGCTTTAATGAAAATACTTACTATCTTCCAAGGCTTCACCAACTTTAGGCACCACCTCCTCCTCCTGGTGCACACTCATGGCCTCCTACACAGCCTCCGCCTGAGCCTCGGGCACCGCCTCGGCATCACCCTCGGCCTCGGGCTGGGGCTCAAACTCGGTCTTGCCCTGGCCCTCCCCCTCTTGTTGGCGCCGTTCCCGTCGTCTACGGTCGGTTGGAATAAAAAAAAACCATATAAGTGTATTGTTCAAAGATTAACCTGCTTAACAATTATATAGGTGTAGTCTGATAATCATATGATCAGACATTGTGAAACTTTTAATTGCCGCACAGATAAATTATAACTTATCCCAAAGGATATAAACATGGCAGATGCACAACACTTCACATGTCCGGCAACAAATTATTGCTTTTGGTTTAGGGATGTGGACAATCTAAGTGTCCTAATGGTTAGCACTTCTGCCTCACAACACTGGGGTCAGGATTCCCGACTATGGCCTTATCTGTGTGTAGTTTGTATGTTCTCCCTGTGTTTGTATGGGCTTCTTTCTGGTGCTCTGGATTCCTCCCTCACTCCCAAAACATACTGGTAGGTTAATTGGCTGCTATCAAAAATTGACTCTAGTTTCTCTCTGTCTGTTAGAGAATGTAGTCTCTCTGTCTGTGTGTGTACATATGCTAGGAAATTTAGACTAAGCTCCAATGGTGCAGGGACTGATGTGAATTAGTTCTCTGTATAGCGCTGCGTAATTAGTGACGCTATATAAATAACTGATGATGATTTTGAAATAGTCCTTTGTTGGGCCCCCATCACAATTCAAACAGCCAGACTATGAATGACTGATTAGGTATCAGAGCCGGATTTAGACCTCATGGTGCCCTAGGCAAGATATTGGTTTGACCCCCCCCCGGCCCCCGCACGCCCACCCCAGCACTCCGCATGCCCCCCCCAGCCCTCCGCACGCCCCCCCCGCCAGCCCCCACACGCCTCCCCAGCCCCCCGCCTCCCTGAAACAATCCATAGCATTATATTTTTTTAGCATAGCATATACTCCTATAGTTAAGCAGACGGGTAAGCTATGTACCGCCGCTCATCACGCTGCTCCTCCTGCATCACCATGCGGCCCCTCATTACTGTCCCTCTCATCACACTGTGCCCTCCTTTATCATTACACTGCATCACACTGTGGTCCCAGCAGTTAAAGATCTACCAGAATTTTGAATTATGCTGGTCATAAACTCCATACAATGAATATTAAGCTCAGTGGTTGAAGTGGAAATTTAGAAGTGGCGGTATGAAAAATGTAATTTGAATGTAAACAAATGAATGGAATTTTATTATTTTACAATGAATGCAGTATGAGAAGTAGCGGTATGGCATACTACCATATACACCCCACTTCCACCACAGATTACCTTTCAATTCACACAAATTGTACTTTTTCTTTAACTAAACTTAGGTATTAATCATAATTAACATGTCAAGAAACTGCAGTTCATGGTTAGCAAGCCCAGTAAGAAAAAACCCAGCAGTCTCCTATCACTACCACATCACACACCGACCGCCACTACAGTTACTGACTGCAGCCCTCTACCTACAGAAACATGAAAAATGCTGGAATGCAATAATTATGTTAATATGTCAGTCTTCTGCATGAATCCCATAGTACAACATTTAAACAAGTCAGACCTCCTCATAATATAAATCCCACCAGATTCAGGATAGTTGGCAGACTGCCCTGCTCTCTCCTACCTGTTCTCGGCACTTTCACGGCTTGTGGCTGCTGGTGTCTTTAGATCAGCTGCTGCTTGTCTGGATCCTGGAATGTTGGAGGCCCTATTTGGAAAAAAAATGGGTACACGAAATTTAGTAAACTCCAACCAGCCCCAGTGTTAAATCAATATAGCACCCACATTTTATAAGTAGACCTCCATCCAACCAAAACATTAAATTAATAGCATACACATTTAATAATTAGACCTATTTCCCTCCAAACAGCTCTAACATTAAAATAATAGTGTTACCATTTAAAAAATAAACCTATTTCCCTCCGACAAACAGCCCCTCATACACACACATAATATAAATACACTGGACCCTCACACACACATAATATACATACACTGGCCCCTCACACACACATAATATACATACACTGGCCCCTCACACACACATAATATACATACACTGGCCCCTCACACACACATATTATATTAATATAAATGGTGCCTCTTTATTTTGAGGTAAGAGAGGTGTCAGGATTGAGGTAGCGGGTCAATTGAGGGAATAGTTAATGAGCATGTGTCATGGGGAATGTCAAAGAAAATCTGGGGAGAGTTGTACGGGTATTGTTGGCTGAGGAGGGGCGTGTGGGGAACAGACTTCTAACTCACATGCCCGCCCTGTGCCCTGCAGTTTCCATCACACATGTCCCCCCCCTACAGCTTCCAAACATGTCCCCCTCAGCAGCTTCCATCAAACATGTCTCCCCCCTGCAGCTTACATCAAACATGTCCCCCCCTGCAGTTTCCATCAAACATGTCCCCCCCTGCAGCTTACATCAAACATGTCTCCCCCTGCAGCTTACACCAAACATGTCCCCCCTGCAGCTTACAAACATGTCCCCCTTAGCAGCTTCCATCAAACATGTCCCCCCTGCAGCTTCCATCAAACATGTCCCCCCCCTGCAGCTTCCAAACATGTCCCCCCCTGCAGCTTCCAAACATGTCCCCCCCCTGCAGCTTACATCAAACATGTCCCCCCTGCAGCTTACATCAAACATATCCCCCCTGCAGCTTCCAAACATGTCCCCCCTATGCCAAGTACCCTACTTACCTCTTTCCACATGAATGATGCCAGGAACAGAAGATGTGATGGAGGTCCTGCACTAACTACTTTGAACTCCAGCAGCCCGCCTTCACTGCCTACCATGTGACCGCTGCGATCACATGACCCCATACCGAGTGCAAGGTACAAAACCTGAAGGGGATTTAGGCTCTACCCCTAGCTTTAACACCAGCCTCTCCCCTGAATCGCGACCCCCCCCCGCGACTCGCGTCTCTCTTGTCCCCCCATCTGGGCCCCCTGAGAGCCGCTAGGCCCTAGGCAGGTACCTAGGTTGCCTAGCGGTAAATCCGGCCCTGTTAGGTATATATACCGTATTTCCCCATGTATAAGACGCACCTTTTCCCCCAAAATTTTGGGTCTAATAACTGGGTGCGTCTTATACAGGGGTAGTAGCACTTACCTTGTCAGATGACTCCTCTGTCCGGTAAAGTCTTCTCTCTGTCTGATCCTGATGCTGGAAACCCGATTAAGGTCCTCTCTGCGATGTCCGGATGTCGTTTCAGGACCTTGCACAAATACTATATATTCAAATAGCTTAAAGATGTTCTGTTGGACCGCGGGCTCCAGCGATTCAATATATATGCCCCATTTTTGCTGAAATCTCAGCCCACCTTTTTCTATATCTGGGAGAGTGGCTCTCCTGTCCAAATACACAATATCTAAAATCTCCATTTTGTGCATTCCTAGAGTTGGGGACACTGATGATGTCCAATATCGCAAAATCAGCTTCTTTGCTACTGTAACAATTACAATAAGAGCTGCTAGAACATCAGAGCACAGTAAAAACTCTTCAGCCAACAAAAGAGGTTCTACGGCTAATGTAACCTGTGTCTTGAAAGTATAATTAATAAAGTTAACAATCTTATACCAATATTTCTTGACCTTCCTGCAGCCCCAAAAATTGTGTAACCAGTCCGCTCTTTGAGATTTGCATTTTGGACAGAGACCTGTCTCCCCTTCAACCATAAAACAATGTCTTGACTGTGGAATATATGCTCTATGAATCACCTTTAAATGTATTTCCTGGAGATGAGCAGTAGATAGTGATTTCCAAATGGATTCAAAATGGCAAGTTAAAGTACTTGGATCACTTATACTAATATCTTTTTGCCATGCCTCCACTGTTCTCTTCCAGGTGGCTGTAAGTTGTGTAAATATCAGATCTGCATTATATATATATATATATATATATATATATATATATATATATATATATATATATAAAATCATCTTTTCTTAAACTTAGTAGTTTTCAAAAAAGTAAGCAGACTTTCCGAACCATCTGGAGATACATGAAAAACTGAGAGTTTGGTATACCTAATTTTTCCTTTAATTGACCAAATGTATAAAGCCTGCAACCCGGATCAAATATGTCCTTTATCGCCATTATCCCTCTATCCTGCCACGCAAGAAAGTTGATATTCTCCAAACTAGGCTGAAAAGCTGGATTACCCCAGATCGGAAGGAACCTAGTAGTCCTGAAATTTCCAATATATTTTTTATTGATATGAATCCATGCCTTATATGTATCTCTGAAAAGCGTACTTTTGACCAGCTGTGGTGGTATCAAGGATTTAGGCAAATGAAATAGTGCAGCCGGGGAGTATGGGTAGAACACTTTTTGTCAGTGTAACAGCTACGTTGAAAAAGACAGTCAGTCATATACCGAAATAAAGCCGCTCGCGTGAATGAATTTATATCTAGTGAGCCAATTCCTCCCTGTGCTTTTCCAAGAATCAGTCTACTGCTTGCTATAAAAGGTTTTTTAGAATGCCAGATACATTTGGAAAATAACTTTGTGCAAATATGTGTGTCTAGCTTATTTAAACCTATAGGAAGCATTTGTAATGGGTAAGTCTGCTTTGGAAAAATGACACTTTTAATAACCGCATTGCGTCCTAGAAGGGAGAGTGGAAGATCGTGCCATTTGGTTAAGAGTGTTGTTATTTTTTTAATAACAGATGGGTAGTTGGCCCTGTACAGATTTTGGAGCCTAGCTGGAATATAAATTCCTAAGTATTAATTTTAGTATGGTTCAGCGTGAACTGAGACATAAGAAATTAATTACTCATTATAGTCTGTATGCCCGACAGTGGAAGCATTTCTGATTGTCAAAATGTATTTTATATCCTGCAAAAGAACTAAATTCCTGTATTACGTTTAGAATAGCAGGGATTGATTTATCTGGATTAGACACCATCAACAGCATGTCACCTGCGAAAAGAGCTAACTTAGCTTCTTGATTCCACACTTTTATACCCGTATAATCATTTTTTTACCCTTAGTGCCACTGCAAGAGGTTCCAGTGCCAGCGCAAATAGTAACAGGGATAATAGACATCCCTGCCTGGTACCTCTCTCCACCGTGAAAGAGGCTGAGAGATAGCACTTGTCTGTTAGGGGTATGATATAAAGTTATTAAAGTGTTAATGTATTGAGCAGGGAATCCAAACTTGTGAAGAGTTTTGAACAAATGATCCCATGTTACAAGGTCAAACGCCTTTTCGGCATCTAGGGAAAGTAGCAGGGCTGGGTCTTCTCTGCCCGACCCCTCCAAAGCATGGAGGATCGTTAGGATCTTTCTAACATTGGTTATTGAGTGTTGCCCCCATATAAAGCTTGTTTGATCATTGTGGATTAGATTTGGCAACAACATTTTGAGTCGCTCTGCCATTATTTTTGTGAATAATTTGTAATCTACATCCAGTAGTGAAATGGGTCTATACGAACCTGGTAACCTTAAGTCTCATCCTGGTTTAGGAAGTACCTTAACAATGACACTATTAAAATATATTGTAATTTTATTGTCCAAGAGTATTAAATTAAAGAAATCTGTCAACAGAGTTACAACTCTGTCTTGAAGAATTTTGTAAAATTCCCCACTAAACCCATCCGGGCATGGGAATTTAAAAGGTTTCAGTTGCTTAATCACCTTTAGAACCTCTTCAGAGGAAATGGGCTGAATTAGGGTATCTGCTTGCATTTCTATCAATTGAGGTAAAGAATTTTTTTCTCAAAACAAGTCTTGTGCACTGGTATTAATAGGTTTCTGAGAGAGTAAAGATTAGAAAAGAAAGATCTCAGTGTCTCTATAATTTCTGGCCCTTGATATTTGACAGATCCATCATGTGATTGCAATGTGTCTCATCATTACTATTTAGTCTAGTTCCATTTAGTAAGTTCAAGAGAATTTTACTTGATTTATTGCCAAATTTATAAAATTTAAGTTTACTTGCCATTTCTTGACGTGTACATTGCTGCTGAGGGACCTGGTCAAAATGTATTTGCTTTTGTTTATATTTATTTTTATTTTCTGGGGTGGGTGGACCTTTATATAACTCAAAGGACTCTGTCAGTTCACGCTGAGCCTCAAGGTATGTCTTCTGCTGATCTTTATTATATTTTGTCATATACAAAATAATCACCCCCCTCAGAACAACCTTGGTAGTCTGCTAAAATAGCATAGGATCATTAGCATGTTGTTGGTTATTATGTACATATTCATCCCATGCTAAATTTACCAGATCTTGGAACTTTGAGTTAGAAAGCTTAGCTGGAAATCTCCATTGCTTGTGTTTTCCCAGTGGGGCCTGTTTTTCTATTTTAATCCAAATCATAGCATGGTCAGAGAGGCCTATTGGTTCAATGCCATTTGATAAGGTTTTATTGGCTAAGAGATGGGAGATCAGAAAATAGTCTATACGGGAAAATGTATTGTGAGCTGCCGATAAACATGTATATTCTGGGTCAGTTGGGTGTCTAACTCTTCAAACATCCAATAAACTCAATTGATCTGAAATGTACTTTATGCCAACTTGGCTACCGGGTCTCTTTTGTCCTGAAGGAGCTGATCTATCCAGGAGTCTGGAAGCCACCATGTTAAAATCTCCACCGACTATGAGGAGTGAATCTGAATATGTGTAAAGCTTATTAAATCAGTTGTATGAAAAATGGTTTAGTCTGTGTTTGGGGCATAAACATTACATACTTAGTGCCTTCGATGGTGGCGACCAATACAACAAATCTCCCATCTTTGTTAGTTATCTTATGATGAATATCCACCTACCGCTACCCCTCTTGATTTCCTATTGTACTAAGTATATGCCAAAATTTTATGCCCTAACATAGACAGCTTGTCATGTTCTGCATCAGTCAAATGTGTCTCTTGCAGCAAAGCTATATCTGCTTTAGACTTACATACGTCAGCAGCTTTTTCTGTTTAATAGGCGAGTTATTACCTCCAATGTTCCATGCGCAAAATTTTAACACAGCCATTTAACTCCCATGTTTTTGTATTATACACGTGAATAGTATCGATATCCTCTAAGTAATAACTGATAGAGAAAAGGACCCTCAAAACGACATAGCACGTTACCAAATAACTCATATGTAAACACCTCCCCCTCTCCAGACTCCAACTTGAAGTTTGATCTGACCATTCTTTACACTGAAAAGAGAGACAACTAACATTAAGGGAAGGTAGGTATGAGGACAAAAACAATGGTAATAGATAAAACAGATGTGGTTCACCATAACCACTGTAATACCCATACTTATTCGGGTATAAAGAATTAACATGTCAGGTTGATGCAAAATCAGCAAAAGGAAGGAAAAAAATAAAGTAAACATAGAAATGAGAGAGTGAACTTAGTGAAGGAGGGAGGGAGCCCACTAAGTTTGTGGAGAGATAAAGTATTACAACTATAGCATTATATTACAATATTACAATCTTACAATGGGACTAAACTAATACTAATGAGCATAAGCACCTTGTAATTAGAGATAGTAGAAAAGGTATACAAAAAACATCAACATATCAACTCCAGGACAAAACTTAATCTAGATGGGCAACAATATCAATGCCAATACTCTGGCATAATTGATCAGAACATTCTCTGGCCGGGTTTCAGCAACCAGAATCTTAATAACCCTGAACATCTCCAGGGTCGAACCTGTATAAACAGACCAGAATATGCCCGCAAAACATATTAACCTGCACGGTGTTATTACCTAACAGAAAAGCAATTATATGATAGAACAAAAATGAGGTCAGAAAGGCATATTTACGTGAATAAGAGACAAACTATCACATTCTCAGTAATGGTGGCAAGCCGGTACATAGCAATGATGAGACCAGAGCCTAATCAGTCTCTTTGACCTGTTGACTCAGCTTCCGCCTTCATTTCCCGTAAAAAAGCTTGTGCATCGTCTGCAGTCATAAAGTCTTTGTAGTCCCGACCTTCAAAGATCCTTAGACATGCAGGATATAAAAGAGCAACATTTTTCCTCTCTTTACTAATGTAGTACAGACTGTGGAGAATTCTTTCCGCGCTCTAGTGACTTCTGCCGAGTAGTCTTGGAAAAGCAGTAGACGGTTACCTTCCCAGTTTATCGAGCCTACTGACTTTGAGGCCATCCAAAGAACATTTTTGTGTGTGTAATCGAGGCATTTAAAAATGACCGTTCGGGGTCGCTCCTTCATATTTTCTCTTGGCGGTCCCAATCTGTGCGCACGTTCAGTTTCTACATTGGTTAATTCTTCATTTATCCCCAGAATCTGGGTATGACAGGATGGACCGCCTATGCCACCCTGTCTGCTGTTGCTGGGAACCGGCTGGGCTTACTTTGCCACCGTTCCCTTTAGTTTTCCCAAATGTGCCCTCTTGCCGCAGTAGGAGGGGCTTACACAAGCTGCTACCACTGGACTCCTTGCAGGCATCCAGTACCTGGTGTCACAAACTCAGAATATTCTGCTTACTGGTTTTGGCACTACTCACCAAAGAGGCGCGGAGTCTAACGTGTCCCAGGTCTTCGCCAGGAACCCCCGCAAGGAAGTATGGTCTTAGTTGCAGGAGACACGCAGGTCGCGGTCCTCAGAGGGAGCAACCAGTGAAGCGGTAGGATGGAAACGGTGTCAGGCAGGCTGGGTCAGAACCGAGAGAATCAGGATATGCCACAGAAAGAGTTCAATATCGTAGTCAGGAATAGCCGGGTCAGAACCAAGAGTCAGGATATGCCACAGGGAGAATCCAATATCGTAGTCAAGAATAGCCGGGTCAGGTGTCAGAAGCGCAGGAGAGAATGGTCAACAAGCCGGGTTCAATACACAAGGAGCACAGAAGAAGGGTGGTCAGGAACAATCCGGGTAATACACAGGAGTCACTAGAGGAATGCACAGGAACGCTGGAGCTAGGTGGGACCTAATACTCTGGCACTCTCCTAGTGCCAGAGTGATCCTTATATAGCGCTAACTCCAATCAGCGGCGGTGGTGATGCTGAACACCACCGCCGGAACTACTAGGAAGCGTTCCGTTGCCTAGCAACGGAACGCGTGACCGCCGACCCGGAAGTGTGCTCGGTTGCACGGCAACCGAGCGCTCAGCGGCAGTAGCAGGCGTCCATCCCTGTGCGACGGACACAGCACGGGGACGGCGCCTGATACCGGGTTTCTTCTGGGTAGCGTGTATCGTTTCTGGTGTACCTGGGCTGGTACTCCTTACCGCTTACTGTGGATCCGAGTTGCTGTGAATGGATCCCCCCGTGGCCTATGTTAGGAACCCAACAGCCAGCAACACAAAACCCGGAGTCTACTCAGAAGTCTGGTTTTCGCTGGAGCCCCTAGTGGTGGGGACAGACTTGGCCACAAACAGCTGAGGGTCGTGAGTTGTGCACTGACTGGGGAGAACCCAGCGATAGCGTATAGGAGCAATTAGCTGAGTGAAGTCCAGGCAAGAAGGTCTAGGGGCACAGACAATCAAACGTAGTTGGGTATCAGGCAAAGGTCGGCAACAAATAATCAAATCCAATGGTAACAGAAACCAGGAATACAGCAGGCTAGTCAGCAGCAAAGCAGGAACTATAACCGGCAGGAATGCTTTGCCCCATCCTGCCTTAAATAGCAGCATGGCCCAATGGGAGAGATGCAAGTCCGAGGGAAGGTAATTGCCCAGCTGGCCAGGGAAGGTAATTGCCCAGCTGGCCCCTTTTGTTATTTGCGCACGCGCCCGGCTGTCCTTAATGCCGGAGCGCGGCGCTACACACTGAAAGCGTCCCGACCGTTGCCTTGGAAGTGACGTCCCGTTCGTCATGACGACGGCCAGGACGCGAGGGCAGAGAGTCGCGGCGGTGCCCGGAGCCGCCGCGGCTCATGACAGCCTATCACAGGAATACAGCAATATTAAAGAGGTTTTCAAGCAGGTCTTAAAGCAATATGTTTATTTGCTCACACTGGTTTGAGGTACCAGTGTGATCAGGTCAAATGTGGAAATCAGAAGAACACTTACATGCTCACACAGCTCATCTTTTACACCGTTCAGAAATAGTCCATTTTTCGAATCAGGATGTACCCTGCTTCCCAAAACATAGATTTACATGCATTTCAAAATTTACACTTATCTATGAAATTCACTCTGGGCATAAGGCCACACAGTAATGACCCCCTGCTGGGCCTTTGGCCAGAGCAGGCATGACACTTCATCACAAAACTTTATTAGCACTTCCTGCTATCAGACTCTCTGGCACATATGCCTAATTGGAGGTTTCCACTAGCTATCTTACAAATCCTAAACAATGACACTTCCATACTAGATACATCCCAATACACACAAGACCTCCATCCACAAAGGCCTATTGTATCAGATATATGCATCAGAAATAAGACATGTCCTTTAGTAAGGTAAAAACAGGAAAACCCTGTTTCTACCCTGGTCTCAGAAATAACGATTTCCTATCTCAGAATATATACAATATTAAAAATAAGTGCATTGGCAATTTATATAAATCAGTGCCCTGCGCTATTTCCCTTAAATAAATTGATACCATAAGTTATTTATGAGTGATCCAGTCACACCGGGGTAGCTCTTTAGAGATGAATGATGAAAGTTGGGCCTTTAACTGTTTCAGGTAGACCTACAAGGTGTAAATTATTCCTCCTGGATCTATTCTCCAAGTCATCCAACTTGTTTAGCATTTGCTTTTGGGTTTTAAGTAAAGAGGCCATAAGAGTCGTCTGACATTAAATTTCGTGCATATTTTCTCCAATGCGCAACTCGTTCACTTGAACTTGTTTAGTGGTCTGCAACACACATCTTTAAGCTCTTGTATAGCGGCTGTAAGGGTACTCATCTGTTGCTTCATTAATGGTTCCATAGTCTCCTTGATGGCCTGTACAACAGATACATAGGAGAGAGCTGATGTGTTCGTCACCATATGACTGGATCGAGGCAGAAGATGGAGAATTGACCGTCACAATAGTTGAATTGTCGTTTGCGTCTTTATCACATATTTTGTTGCCCTGACCAGCATTCCTCGCTCCTCTTTTACATTCAGATTCAGTGTGTTGTGGTTTACCACTCGTGGATGAGTTAACAAATTTATCCATTGCAAATGATGAAGGGCAGAAACAAATACTCCAGGCAGACAAAATTAAATTCGTCCCATTCAATATTAGACAGAGTGGGTGTTAATCCCTCCAAATTACATTTGAGCATTACATCTCAAGACTTAGTTTCGTAGTGATAGGTGAATTACTTTCCTATGTGTTTTGTAGAAAAGATGAGAAATCAAAACTGGTTACTTGCAAATGACGTTATATATTTTCTGTTTTCTGGTCAAAAGTAAAGAATGTATTGCAATGTACTCAATTGCCACTAGATGGAGCACAGCTCCAGCACATCAAACCACTGTTGAATAGTATATGAGCTACACAGCAAAAATGTTCAGTGAACAAATAAGCAGAAATGAGTAGAGGTGTTTTCCTACGATTGTACACCAAACTTTAAGCATGTCACCTTTCTTTTTTTTTTCCTTTCTTATTTTGTTTTTATGCGTACATTGCACTTTCTGTGATACACTATTTGCCGCCAAGCGCCGTTCGAGCCAAAAGTTCTCCGGCCGTAATTAGCCTCCAGGCAGAAGGCTACTTGCGGTAGGCAGGCGCAGCCAAACCACCCCACACTCACAGCGATGAACAGAGCTGGCAACCCTGGAAGCACTGCTGAAACCACTAGTCGTGTAATCGTGCAGGCTCCTCAATTTCGCCCAAGCGTGCTCCGGGGGAAGAGCTGACCGCCGACAACAGTGAGTCCAATTTTCCAAAGCCTGAGTCCTTAGGTGTTGCAGACTAGGTATCGGGTGCTGGGTTGTTTCAAATTCCCCTCAGACTTCCCCTATCGGGTCTTTTCTGAATGTGCCAACCGGAGCTCCTTCAGAAACGTTCATGTTGGCTTGCAAGCCACGCCCCCTTCAAAATGTTTTTAAGGTAAGGTCATCAAGTTGCCTTAGTGGGTAGCACTTCTGCATCACATCACTGGGGTCAAGAGTTGGAATCCAAAACCTGCCTTAATATTCAGAAGTTTGACCCTCAATCATTAAGGAAAGTAAATGATCAGCCACAAAAATTAGGAGACAGGAGCAAAAGCAGGTTGCATTGGAGGGGGAGTTACCCTTCTAGTGTAGAGGAACATTGATATGTAGTGGTAGGCCATGTCATGTGATTTGGCCTAATGTTTTTCGAACATTATAATAAATAAGTATGTTTCTGCTCAAATTTATGCGAACTCACATCTTATAATCTCTTCCCAAAGCTTCCTGGTTGACGGTTGCAGAGGTCGCTCTAGCGCCCCTGTAATTGTACCACCGTCTGTTGGCGGTTAAATCTGAGGCGTATATGCCTACGGACTCTTAAATAAGCTCGCAGCTCCACCTCGTTGCTAATATAACTTGCCCTAGGTCAGAACTCTTAGCTCTCTTTAAGAGAAAATGAGGTCTGCAGTCTTCTCTCAGGCTCCCAAACCTACTCTGCAATACTCTGTGCTCTGATCGGTCCTCGGAGCACGTATGGGCGCACTCACATCTCATGCGGATCTTTCCTATACCTGTGTGTAAAATAGCTGCCTGTCGATCCAAAAAGATGGCACCTGGCACGGATGGGACAAGTACTCTCTGCTTTGCAATGAGGAAGACATTAGTGTACACCTGTCCTAGTAATTAAATCTGGATTTAAACCCACCTGTGCTCTTCCTTCTCTCCTGCTCATTTGCCAGGCAGACTGGGTTGGAGCAGAGATTTATCTTGAATTTTTCCTGTGAATTCACATTCTTACAGTAAGTACTATTTGATGTGATATGTTTCAATAGATGCATCATGTTTTATTCAGAATAGGAACCAAACGTGTTAGGCATAAAGCAATGTTACAGTGCTTGCAACTTTCAAAAAGTGTGCTTTGGCTCTAAATACACAGTCAAAGTGTTACATTTATAGCAACACTCTGCAACTGGGTTTCCCAAACAAAACCCAAGAGTAAGCAGAAAGCATTAAGGCTAAAGCATTTTTTGTATGATTTATTGAAATGTATCTAGACACTATTTTTGTGCCCAAAAAGCATGTATGTACAACATTGTCTACACTCTCAATCATCCTTATGCCTCTTTTTGTCCCTCTCCTTAGATTTCAAACCAAATTGTTGTGCTAAATTCACTGTGCTCAGGAATCTGTCTTGCAGATTGGCGAGTTCTCTATGCTTCAAACACTGCTGATTACTTAGTGATAAGAATGGAAACTGACCAATTGACCTTCATTTATCTAGCCCTCAGAAGTGGTGGCGGCCCATTACACTTGTTTTTGAAGTGTCTCTCCGCATAATGCAAATTACAGAAACCTGGATCTATAAAGTTAAAAAACTTTGTGTGGACTTTTAAACAGCTGCTGTTTTTGTTACGCCCCCTTTAATCCACCTAGTGGGGGAATAACAATGTAACAAAGTCAAAAATGAGTAGTGAAAGTGTTTAGGAAATGAAGATTCTGCCACTTCACATAACCACCTTTTTTTACCAGTTTTATAAGTTACAGGTGTATATTTTGAAAGCACAAGCATTTATATATTAAGGTGCATGTATTTGCAAACTATGTAGGAGTCTGAGGAATGCTTTGTTTACTTTAAGCATGCAATAAAGTTGATTACGTGGTTTGGGTTTTAAAATTAGCAATGTTTTAACCTGACTGTTTGGTTTGTCAATGATCACACTCCATTTCTATTCTAGATAACCAAGTCTGACACAGGTGCAAGCTCTGCCCCTGGGACGGCCGAGAAAACACAACACAGGCAAAATTTCTCAAACCGCGAGTTAGAAATTCTAGTGGAGGAAGATCTGCAACAACTTTTTTCAAGCAACAGATGCCTGACCGCCATTGACAAGTACAATTTCTGGGAGGATATAACTTAAAAAATAAATGCGATCGCTCCCTGTCGGCGTCGCATGCATGAAGTACAGAAACGGTACAATGAAAATGCTAGTTCTAAACCAAATTTCAGTTTGATACCTCAAAACATAGTACAAGTCTGATGACTGTGAGCTTGACAATTTGTGTCTGTGTAAGTCATTTGTGTGTCAAGGCATTTTTTTAAAAGTAGGAAATCGCCATGGTTGCCTCCAAGTGTACTTATACAATTTTAAAGGTCACGTTTGGTCCATTATACACCCTTGAAAAGCCACACACATTTAACAGTGTAGTTGTAGTGTGAATTTGTGGGTAAATAGTAAATGGACACTATTATGTTGCATGTTTTTGACTATCAAACCATTTAAAGGCATATTTTTGTTTCCAATTTCGACAGATGGGCAGACTATAAACAAAGGTTTAAAAAAATAAAAAATAAGTGATGCAAGGAGGCACGCTCAACAAACCGGCGGGGAAACAGACCTAGAGGAGCGAGCAAGCGTGGCAATTTCTTAGGTGGAACTTGTTGGGATGGCATAGATACAGGCTGTGACCCACCCATAATACAGGCGCTATCTCCCCTAAGTACATTAGGAATATTTAATATTTCTGTCTGTTAATGTTTATGTTGTGTTTAGAAACATGTGGCACCTCTATCAGTATGTGCCATAATGCAACCTTTCCAGTCATACTCTGTGAACCACATAAAAGGAAATGAAATGTCCACACTGATTTCAAAATGTGTAAATCTGTTCCAATCTAATTCAAAACCTCAATATGTACCGTTATTAATGTCCAAACCACATTTACTTAATAGACATGGTTGCCATTTGGAAATACCAAGTCATGTTTGTGGCTAAATTCCCTGTAGTCATCCTTGTCAAAATGGATGCATAACACTTCGCCCGAAATAATATTTGGTAAATGTATTTTCTTTTAGGTTGCTTAGTTTAGAAGGTAGTTTTTGCTATATTTTTTTTCTCTATATACAGAACGCGAGAGTGAGGCAGGACATGAGGCAGAGAAGGGGGCTGATGCCAATTCCGAAGTGGGGGTGCCTGCCTGTGATGTGGATGTACGTCAGATGGAGGCTGCCCGACTCTTGGGGTTGCAGTCACTGTCGCACATCAGGCAACATTTGGAGTCCGCCACTGAAGCACAAGATATACATTTAGTAGAAATTTCAAACACCCTCACCGGTATGGAGCACAAATTTGACCAACAACTCACCACTTTAAATAATACACTCACCAAATTTGGCACCCAAATGTCCACTGTAAATACTACACTATCCAATATTGCCACCTTATTAGAAAAAAATTATCACGACCACTCCCAACGCCCTCCACAAACTGTCATTTCTTCACCCATTTCAACCAATGCCACATACGCTACCTTCTCCCCCGCAGATCACCAGCTCGCTCATGATATTTCGGTTATTTCAATCTCTCAGCTGCTGCCCCTTCTGTGTCTGCTGCCCCTGCCCATCCCCGTGGCTATCCCCATGGCCCATCATCATGCCAATGGTCACAACCTGCTGACCAAGAGAGTTTGGATGCTTTCTCTGAGCCCTCCACATCATGGGTTACTTGAACACAGGCATGACTTTTAAGGTCACAGCGTGGACAAAAAATAAAAAAAATAATGCATTTTATTTTAATTTGTCATTGTTTAATAATGTAAAAGTAGTGTAATGAAAATTACATTTGCATTTATAACTGTTTGGTTGTTGGTTATTGTAGACATAATAGTCTTTCTGGACAAATTCATACATATTTGCTATTGTCAGGACATTGTTACATTAGAACACTGAGTCTACATCCCTTAAAGCACTCATTTCAAAGTGTCTTACAATACATTTCAGTTCGAAATGGCCCTGCAAAGTGTTTGCAAACTCTAATCCTAAGTCTGGTTGGAGTGAAATAATACACATACCCAAGCATTCACCTACAACAAGACAATACCCCCCAAACTCATAGTAAACTACGAGGCATACTTTAGGACACTCAAATAGTTTGATCCACAGGGACAAGTGTGTAACGTCAGAGTACACTGCAACATTTAAAAGTGAGTATCATGGCTGCTTAATGCACACATTTCAGACGAATCTCCAAACATTTAGACCAGTCTGTCCCTTATCGCGTGGTCCAGAGATGTGTGTACTACTTAAATGTAGTGCAAGCTAAGGTTTCATTGCCCTGTGCTCTGTCTTGCATGTACATGGTTAGTTTCGACCCTTAGGTCCATAATTTAGTACTTTGTTAATTAATCCATTAGGCACTTAGGCCTAAAAAGTTTGCCTGGTAGGGCCTGATTACTTAAGGAACTTCGTCACGACATTTCTTACTTAAGTCTCCTGGACAAAACCAAGGGTGAAAATTAGTTTCCGATTTTGCACCTAAGTTAAATACTGTCTAATTTTCATGGTGCACACAAATATCAAATTATAAATTTCAGTGTACACATAAGCTATCAAATATTTGTGGGCTACATGAAAAAAACAGGCAGTATTTAACTTTTGTACAACATAGAAAACTAATTTTCTACCCCTTTCATCTTAACATGGTTTTGCCCAGGAGACTTAAGAAATGTCTTGACTAAGTTCCTTAAGAAATCAGGCCCATAATGTGTTTTATTTGTAAATTGTGTGGTGTGAATGCCAGAGACATTTAGTGGATTGTGGTTAAAGTGTCATACTGTAACTTAGCTTCTAAATAGATATATAATTTGCAGCAGTTGCAGTGTCTCATGGTTTGTGTGAGGAAACAATGTCTACCAAAGGATGAACAGCCTACAGTGTCCCTCGGTACGTGTGGAAATACTTCAACCAACGCAGATATCCTACTTTACCAATGTTATCTTTAAGTAATATAACACCAAAAACATGCTCAAAAGCAACATATGGTTTAGTAATATCAGTTCTAGGTATGCACAATGGACACGAAAGTACTACCTACAATACAGTGCTGGTCCTATTCTGGGCATCTTTGAATAGACAACTAAAGGCTTACCCTTTCCTGGTAGTGCGAAGCCTCAGTGTTCTGCATTCACTGTCAACATGTTTTTTGCAAGCACACTGAATCACCAGACATGGGGTAACTTTAGTCAAAGAAATAAGAGCAAGGGTCATCACAGTCCTTCTTCCAATCTGCAGATATTTCTGAGAAGAGCCTCAAGCTGTAGGGGTGTGTGGATTGTCTGCTGTATCTCTGGATATTAAGGCCTAGGAATACAAGACATTTTATAAATAAGATGACATCAGGCACAGAACAACACCCTGTTGTACTTGCAAATACACAACAACACATTATATGGTTAGCCTAGTGATGAATGTCCAAGCACAATATTTAAAAGTAACTTGCCTAGCCTGTAATGTGTTAATAATTAGCAATGTTAATAGCAGGCCTAAATAAACACAATCTATATAAATAGTTCAAGCATTATGTAATTTTGCCTATTCATTCCATTGTGGTTGAAACAGAACACTTGCATGACTAGATTTTAACAGAGGCCAGGTCATTAGTCATAGCCTCATCTCCTGTTTATGTAAACAAAGCTAGCTATTGTTACGCCAAAATGGTCCAAACACGAAAATAGAATGCTTAACTTACCGATTTGCCATAAGTGAACAATAGGAAGTCTCATACTAACATGAATACATTACCTACAGTGTATTAGATAATGTTACACTGTGTCATATCTGACCAATCTTAAGGCTCATATCCAACCACAGTATGGTGCTGAGCACAGACATGCTCTGGAAATGAACACAGACATAATGAATTCCCAGGGCTAATGCGTGCTAGGGCAGACACTCTAGGGGAACATGGGGATACAAAGTACATCTTAAACGGTATAGGGTCATTTTGGCCCTTGAGTAAACTTGTATTAAAACACATGAGCCAAATCCTTAGGGAATGGTTTGCAGATTTGTAGTAGGGTTAGGGCTTTTCCAAGTCTAACTGTACAAATTTTGGTGGAGTGCTTGGGCTGGTCAATGTGTTTTGGTTTGGAATAATTGTGTTTAATTTTTAAATTACATTTTTTGGGCACTCCTTCGCATTGTTCGCATTGTGACATGGTTGTGCACAGTTAACATTAGCCATATGGGTAGTGCTTTCGTTTCCATTACAACAGTACCTCTAGGTTCCAGGATGGCCATGCAGCCATGGTATATTCCTCGCCAAGTAGCTAATTAGGCACACAAAACTATGCTTAGTGAATGGAGATAATTATAAATGCACCTTGGTGAAAACGGATTGTGTGCCAGTTGTCATTACTTACTGCTTGTTTGTCATTCTGGTGGATGGCCACTGTGTGAGGAGAATGAAATTGTTGCCTCATAGCTATTATGTCTAACACTTTGAAAGTACTTGTGATACCTTACATTTAGACACATGTTGAAGTAGGCATTGGTCTTACTATGGTAAAAAAGTATCTCTTTATATTAATTAAACACACACTTACAGATCCTACTTGCAGAAATTTCCATTCTGATTCTGGCTTAAGGCTAATGTTTGTTTATTTCCGGAACCAATCACCATGTGAATGCTATTGCAAATTAATGATAACATCAGACACCAAGATCCCATATGAACATGTGAGTTTAGATCAATACTGCTTGTCTCCCAGATTTTAACACCCTTAAAAAAAAAAGAGAACATATATGCCAGTTGGGTGCAGAATCACAATCTGTGTCTTCACCAACAATTTAGTATATTTAGAAGTGTGTATGTGTTTGGCTGAAATGGAACATTGCATGGCTGGACAAAAAAATAAAATATAATTGCTGTGTAGTATGTCAAAACTAGCTTAGGGAGCCGGTCAAAACTTAAAAGGGTGGATAGTGTCATTTATTAACTGCAGGACAAAACCAGATTTAAAGGAAATGTTGATAAGGAATCTAACAAATGCTGAACTTGCGTATGACACAAAGGCATTGGACTTGATTGTGTGGACATTGTGTTTTGCATTTGTCTGTGGCCATGATTCCAAGCAAAGTGGTGAATGTGTCTGGAGTGTATTTTTGGCTTTGTGGTTTTAACATGTACTAACCTAGGAAGTGTTGTTGGCAACGATTCGAACATTTAAGGACCCTACTTTGACAACATTTACAGTGGTTCCTAAATATAAAAAATAGGATTAAGGTCTCGTAATATGTTGAACTTGACCAATGCAAAATCCTAACACGTGGACCAAGAAAGAGAGCATACATAGTAAACAAACAAATATATCTAATCTTATAAACTTCAAAAGCACTAAATAGAGAGTGTGATTTAAGGGGAAGGGCTATATGTGACTAATGACAAAATAAGCAAGGATTGCTACAATAGATGGTACATGTATACATGTATCTAAATGGGCCACAAAGGACTATAGAGTGATTGTTGTATATGACAAGAGGAAGAACAGCAGTGTAGTAATCAGCAGATACTACTTTGTGACAGATTGCTGACACCAATGCAGGGTCAGATTTATTATTAACAGAAATTAAATATTTACAGCACAATACATAGCAAATAAAACAGTGGTCATTGAGAGAAAGTTCCTTGGATGATGAGTAAACAGTCAGGGTCATTTGAAAAAACACATAGACAGGGTTGTAGCATTGGATAAATGCTTCAACGTGTAAAAAGACACGCAATTCAGAACTATTAAATGCATGTCATCTTTGCCTGTTGAAGGTAAAGCAAAAAATACTCCAATATTAGCTCACATATAACTTTACTGCATGTATTAGTTTCTGCCTTGCTGCACATTAAGATGATCAATGTAACCTACCATGCAAAGTGTCTTGAAAGAAGAGATGCTCACTGACCCACGTGTTTTGATTTTGGTCTTGAATCTGGATTATCTTTGTGTTTTGGTTTTGGTTATGTTTGTTTTTGTTTTGCAATTTGTTAAAAAAAAAAATCCATTTTTTTTTGCTACAGCTTATAAATGTCAACGAGCCCTGACCCCCCCCCCCGGATGTGTGCTTTTATCAGACACACACCAATACAGGGTACCAGACAATGCACTAAGAAGAGCCATTGAAATTCATAGCAAAAAGCCAGTTCATCAGTGAGCTTCGAATCAGCCCCAATTCCGACAAACTTATAATTTAGTTAGGTACCTATTATGTAAAGTGCTGATTACAAACACAACAAAACACGTGTGGGAGAATGTGGCCTCTAAGAGGCTGACTACTACAAACAAAGACATTGCATAGATGGCTATCCAGGGATGTTTGCCTCTCAGGACATTCATGCACTCCCGGAACCTGTGCCAATATGTCCACTGCCCCTTCTGCATCACCAGAAGGGAAACAGCACAGCGTTTTTTTGGGCATTCCCCACTACACAGGCACTGTTGGATGCCTTGGAACAAGAACATAAGGACAGTGTGCAAAGAACTTGCCTTTCATCCCATTCAGTATTTTATTGATTATTTCCTGGGACCCACATCATTAGGGCAATCCAGGAGGCCTGGAGCCTAGTGAAATGCTTTAAGGACGCTATCTGGCTTGCCAGGAATCACCTCATCTTAAAAAGGGAGAAGATGACCATCCAGGACTGTCGCAGGCTGATCCACAGCCTACTAAGACTATAACACCATTGACAGTCCTGAGTAAGAGGACGATGATTCATTTTCTGTCTCCCTCTTCTCCCCATATGTGTCTTATTTATACAATGTAATGTAACACTTGCCTGCAAATTCTACAGACAAGCCTGCTTGTCTTCCTCTCCATCTTTGACTATTGGCAATGGAGCCATTTTCTTTGGGTGTATACTACACCCTACACATATAGTTAAATAGAAAAAGAAGCAGCCTTCAAAGAATATTTTATAAGTAGAAATGCCCAAAGCAGATGTTCTGTTTAGGTCTAGATGATTCCCGTAGATTAAAATTGAAACAGAAGAAGAAGCAGCCTGCAAAGACTGTACAATAAAATAGAAATGCCCAAAGCAGATGTGCTGATTGGGTGTATATTATTCCCAAACCCTATTAGTGCAAATAATGAAAAATACTGTTTAATCCATGCTAGGCCCTCCTTAATTCTACAGCTACACACCATTCCAGGGTGGCAGCCAACGGTCAAAAAAGATCTATGTAAATCCATAGCAACAAAGGCAGTTTGGTGTCTCTCTGTATATTACACCCTACACTTATAGTTAAATAGAAAAAAAATCAGCCTGCAAAGACTGGACAATCAATAGAAACGGAATCCGCCATTAGAGAACTGTCAGTACTTGGATGTATTTAACGGTAAAGGCCTTCCTCATGGAAGATGTTGTTCATTTTGATGAACATCATCTTTTCCACATTTTTCGGAAGTAACATCTTACGTAGATCATTGACAAGGTTCCCGGCTGTGCTGAATTCTCTATCAGAGTACACACTGGAGGGTGGGCAGCTTAGGTATTGCAAAGCATGTTTGTACATGGGTTTCCAAATGGCTTGTTTTTCTTCCCAGTATGGAAAGGGACTGTCTGACATTTCCATATAAATTAACTCTTGAAAATAATCCTCCACCATCCTTTGAATGTTAATAGTAGGATTGGATGGAGTTATGGGCAAGGTCACACATTTTTTGGTAAAATCTTTCAAACCAGCCCAGATGTCAAACTGTTGTGGTCTGCCCCCTGCGTCATCCCTGCTTCGCTTTGGAAAGTGCAATTTTATCCGAGCAGCAGCTGCTTGAGAAACTGAAGGAGGAGACGTCGTCAAGCCAAGGCCCAGTTCAGCGGACAGCTTGCTGACCAATAGCTCCTTGCAAATGTTCACATCGCGGTCATTTTGAAGCAAAGAATCAATGTAGGTCTTAAACCTAGGATCAAGCACAGTCGCCAAAACGTAGTGATCCAAATTCAAGATTTTAATAACTCTTGGATCATTGCGAAGCAAATTAAGTACTTGATCTACAAGGCCAACATATTTTGCGGAATTGCTTTCTTTCATCTCCTCCTTCAGTTTGTCAAGCTGCTTTTCCAATAGTCGAATTAAGGGACTGACTTGGCTCAAGCTAGCAGTGTCTGAACTCACTTCGCACGTCACAACTTCAAATAGTTTCAGCACCTTGCACAGCACAGAAAAAAATTCCCCACTGTGCAAGAGTGAAATACATACCCCCTCCTTTCCCAATGTCATGGCTTGTGCAAAACTCTTGGATGGCTTTGCGCTGTTCCTCCATCCTCTGAGGCATGTACAGGGTGGAATTCCACCTTGTTAACATCTCTTGCTTAAGTTGGTGGCAGGGCAAGTTAAATTGTTCTTGGAGCTGCTGCAATCTCCTACATGCTGTGGTAGAATGCCGGAAATGTCCCGAAATTTTACGGGCCACCGAAAGCATCTCTTGCACCTCACGGTTATTTCTCAGGAAGCTCTACACCAGCAAGTTTATTGTGTGAGCAAAACAGGGAATGTGATGGAATTCACCCAGCTGTAATGCTCGCAAAACATTGTTGGCGTTCTCACAAATAAAATATCCTGGGGAGAGTCCAAGTGGTATAAGCCATATATCAATGACATCCCTTAGTTTTCGTAACAAATAGATTTTTTGGGAATGGGGAATATTTCACACCAAAAGCACTTATAGTGGAAATTCAGAAATATATAGTGCTGGTATATATTAATTTCAGCACCAGATAATAGCTTGTTTCAAAGAGGGGAATATGTGACACATCAAACACTTATAGTGCAAATTCAGAAATATATAGTGCTGGTATATAATAATTTCAATTGTGCTGGGATATTAGAATTTCTGCAGTTAGAAAATAGTTTCTTTAGGAGGGAAAATGACACCCCAAACAGTTTGTAATGTTAGGAAAAAAATGCCTCCTCTATACTCCTCTCTTCCTGCTATATTAAATGCTCTCTTCCTGCTGTAATAACTGCTGTAATAACTGCTCTCTCCCTGCTCTAATCCTGCGACCTAACCTTTCTCTCTCCCTCTGTCAAATGGCACTGGATTGCTGTGGCGGCGGATATTTATGCATGTGAAACATTGCGAGAACTGAGCTCCGAGATCCGACGAGATCACGATAACGTTTTGCCTCGTTTTCAATTCGGCGGGAGATTGGCTCGGTTCGGTACTTGGATATCTGAAGTTCGGACGGGGAACCGAGCCCGCCCATCTCTACTTGAAAGGCTCAACACAGTCCTCTCTGTAATAGTAGCTTGTGGGTTTAAGCTATATCTTGGTTTTGGAGTGTGGTTTGTGGTGGTTTGGTCTTGAAAGTACCCAAAAAACCATCAGCTATTAAAAATGTGGATTGCTTAAGGTGGCCTAGGCAGACACACACATCTCCATTACAATTCCATAGCTTTATTACAGCAATTTTGTATAATTATTATTATTACTACCTTATATTGACTTATAAGGCGCCACAAAGGGTCCGCAGCGCCGTACATTACATATACAGAAAACAGAGATCCAAGACACAACATGATGCAAAAATATATACAAACACAGGTGACAGGGTAAAGCAAATCAGATTATTTCTGGGACAGATAGTGAAAGGGAAGGTAGAAATCAGTGAGAAGAAAGCCGAAGCTTAAGAAAACAAGGAAACCAGGGCTAGCGAAGCAGGCCAAGAGGTACAGAGGGTGATGGAAAATTAGAAGGAGCACACAAGGACAGAGGACCCTGCTCATGAGAGCTTACATCCTAAAGGGAAGGGGGAGACACAAATAGGGTGGTACTAACTGGGGGAGAGAGCCAGGACAAGGAAGTTATGAGGAGGACTGATAGACTTGAATAAAGAAATGAGTCTTAAGGGCATGCTTAAAGCCTTTGAGAGTAGATGATAACCTGATGGAACGTGTTAGATCGTTCCACAGCAGGGGAGCAGCCCGGGCAAAGTCCTGAAGATGAGAGTGAGAGGAGGTGATCAGTGAAGAAGTGAGGCGGCGGTCACAGGCGGAGCAGAGGGGGCAGGTAGGAGTGTAGGAAGAGATGAGATTGGAGATGTAGGGAGGGGAAGATTGACTAAGAGCTTTAAAGGTGAGGGTGAGGAGTTTAAATTTAATTCTGTAGGGTATGGGGAGCCAATGTAGTGACTGTTGGAGGGAGACTGCAGAGACAGCGGCGGGAAAGAAAAATGAGGCGGGCAGCAGCATTGAGGATAGACTTAAGAGGGTCAAGGCGAGAATCAGGCAGGCCAGAGAGAAGGAGGTTACAGTAGTCAAGGCGAGAGATAACAAACGAGTGAACAAGGGTTTTCGTAGCTTCCGTTGTGAGAAAGGGACATATCTTAGATATATTCCGAAGGTGGAAGTAGCAGGATTTTGAGAGGGAACCCTTTGAAAGGGAAACCTATATATAAACTTCTTTAAAACCAATATCCCAATATACCAACCTACATTAGCGATACTCTCAATTTAGAGTTTATTATCCAATACAGGACCACCGAGCTAAGCTTGCAGTGGATCTGCAATTTTATTCATTTTTGTTTTTGTTTTTTAATATTTCGCCAGCTTTTGGGTATAGGATGAATCATTATTAATATTTTTAAGGCATATCAATAAAATTGAATTTTATTTAAATATTTACACTCATCCATTGTTCTGAGTGCCCCTCAGTCACTTGCTTTTCTCTTCTCTTTTGGTATTTAGGATTTTGAGAGGGACAGAATGTGAGGTTTGAATGAGTGGGAGGAATCAAGGATGACCCCAAGGCTTTGGATTTGGGGGACAGAAACGAGGGTAGTGTTATTAACAGAAATAGAGAGGGGGAGGTGGGAGATTTCTGGAAGGGGGGAAGACTATAAGCTCGGTCTTGGAAATATTGAGTTTAAGGAAGCGTTGGGACATCAAAGATGAGATGGCCGAGAGACAGGAGGAGACACGAGACAGAAGGGAAGTGGAGAGGTCAGGGGATGAAAGATAAATTTGGGTATCTTTAGCATAGAGGTGGTACTGGAGGCCAAATGAGTGGATGAGAACACCAAGGGAGGAGGTGTAGAGGGAGAAAAGCAGGGGGCCAAGAATAGAGCCTTGAGGAACGCCAACAGGTAGGGGAAGAGGGGGTGATGATGATTGATTGTATGCAGCAAACACACACTTTAGAATAATATTAAATATTATTTATCAAAACACTATAGATACTTACATTCTTCAAATGGCTACGACACGAATGACACCTCCGACATCTCCAAAGGCAAGTGCTGTTGGCCCTTAGCCCTGCCAGCACCTACATAGCGTGGCATATTTGTGAAACAGCCTGTGGTTACAAAGGAAAGACATTAATTGTCGTAAAAATGTTGCATTTTCTTCAGTAAAATGCCTACAAATTAGACGATATACATTAGATTCCTTGATGAACATGGTTAACCTCTGTTTTCAATAACAATGTTACACAATTATATTTGCAAAGTAATTGCCATTGCCTTACAAAACCATTAGGCCATTTAATCAATGATATTATTCAAACAGCATATGGGTCATGTTAGGACAGTTGAAAGCTAAGTCAGAAATTCGACACTTAAGGAGGTTGATATTTGCACATTATCCTGTAGTTTTTGACAGCTAAACATTTTGGGGGTTGGAGGACAACTTATTGGCCAAACAATTACATGAATTAAAGGATAATTCCTAAAGCATTTTCAGTTACACTTAGAGGTTAGCATAGATTTTAGAAGCATGGCAAATGGAACCAATTTCATTAGGAAAACACCACATGTATGTTTGACAGGGCATTTTTGTTTCTAATGTAAGTTTGCATATATTTTTCGTTTGCTCATTATGAAATTATG
This sequence comes from Mixophyes fleayi, assembly GCF_038048845.1. NCBI lineage: Eukaryota > Metazoa > Chordata > Amphibia > Anura > Limnodynastidae > Mixophyes > Mixophyes fleayi. The sequence continues at coordinate 254,753,921 of NC_134404.1, read as the reverse complement.
TAGCATTGATGTATTTGACCTTTAAAGGAAACAGTACTAATAAATTTGATTTACCTCAAAAATATGTATCAAGGACATACTGCCTGAAGTTGGCTCCCTAGTCTGATTCCCGTGGTGTGGCTTCAGACACCCCCAACTCGTCCATCCCAGCAACCTTGTCCACCACCCCTGGAGCCCCACTCTGGATGGCAATATTATGAAACACCACACACAAAGCTATGATGTCACATATTTTACTCGGCCCATACATCAGTGCTCCACCAGACCGGTCAAGGCATCTAAATCGTGCCTTTAGGAGGCCAAAGGCCCTTTCAATTACCGATCCGGTGGCGGTATGAGGCGAGTTATATGCAACATCACGCTCTGTGTGTGGGCTCAACATGGGAGTGAGGAGCCAAGGGCATAAAAGATAAGCATTGTCTCCTATGTAGGATGAGAGGAAAGACATAAGAAACAAACATTTATACACTTTAACACAAACAAATGACCACCCTCCAAATTCTAACATTCACAAGTGTGTCTAGTACATTATAGCAAAGGCAAATTGACAGCTAAGTGAGGATTATTAACTTAACTAAACAAAACATTGCAAACTAAACACATTTTGGAAACAAACCATAGGAGGCTGAAGGATTTTTACAATGTGTCTTATACGTTCTTTAGGAGGGATGCCATGGCCAATATTTATCTTACATGTAGTGAATACTTATAAACTAACCACCTCTAACAATTTAAGCAAAACAAATATAATGTACCATTGTGAAAATACACATTTTAAAACAACTTGTTTTAGGCATATGGCTTTGTAGAGTTTACCAACTTTCAAGACATTGTGTAACGTTAGATGTTATGACTGTTTATGAAAGCTGGCTACATTACCAGGAGTATTATTAAACGTGCACATTTTTAAAAAAACTACAGTTTTGCAACTACTATAAAGAATGGGCACATGTACTATACGACAATGTAGAAACATAACATCTAAGGACATAGATCACATTCAGAGTACAGTAACTTTGAAGTAGATGATTGTAGAAACAAGCATATAAATAAATTGAGTAAACACATTATTGTAATTACCAAGCAGCCACACATCTCCATGTGGCTTGCACTCCCTTGCTTCTGTTGTAATCTGTGCCACATCCCCGATTGCCTAAAGGTGAAGGAGTCATACGTACTTGACCCCCATTTGGCAACCAGGTTTCGAAGCTGGAGGACGGGTCACAAATAGCCTGTATATTTATCGAGTGGAATGCTTCCGGTTCAAATACACAGAAGCATCCCCACTCGACGGTACAAAGGGCACATGCATCCCATCTACTGCCCCTATGACATGCGGAAAGCCAGCTATGGTGGCAAAGTGCTGCTTAATCCGCACAAAGGGACTCCTTATCGAGTGGCAGATGTATAAACTTAGACCCGCGACAGGAATGCCATGAGCACAACCTTCAGCACGCGACTGAAGGTGGCCTGGGATATACCTGCCATGACCACTACTGTGGTCTGGAATGACCCAGACGCAAAGTGCAGTACCGCCAACAGTTTGGTTAAAGGCGGTACTGTTGTTGAGATGTGGCGCATTGGCTCAAGGTCACTCTGCACAATGCGCAGGGTGTCCAAGATGACATGAGGAGTAAGCCGATAGTGATGGACAACCTCAGTAAGTGACATCCCAAAGAGGCTGACACGTGGCCTGAAGACATGCTCCCTAGGATGGCGATGTTGTACCAGTTGCTGGTTGGGTCGTTGTGGAGGATCAGCCTACTTGAGAACCAGACTCTCGCCCAACTCCAGGAACGCCTGTATGTGTGACAAAAGCTTGAGTTTACAAACCAATAAAAAATTAGGTGAGACCGTTAGAGCTTGCCATTTTCACTGTAGACTCCAAACTTGAAACTTATACTTACAAGTAAAGCACGATTCATTTTCTATTTTGGGTTTGGCAAGTACAGTCAGTAATTATTGAGAAAATAAATAAATAAAAAACATCAATACTCAAGCCCTAGTGAATGAGCAAAGACACCACATCAGAGACCACCTCACCAGAAAGATCCAGAAAAATAAAAGCAACAAACATGAGTGGGTGCCACTGTATACCTACCACACACAACTTACACAAAGGAACCTTAGTCAAATTATTTAAAGAGACGCTCTCGCACATAATCTGTTAGGGAGGGGGAGCAGGTAACAAATACAGACAAGAAAAGGGAACACAAAATTAAACTATAAATAATTCTGTCAAGATGCAGTCCCTATTCAAAGTGACAATACACAGTGCAAGAAGGTCGACCATATAATTTTTTTTTATATACTTCACTCCTACCATCAAAAATCAAATCTATACAATCAAATGTAAATCCCTTACTTTACAAATTAGAGAACCTTATAGTTAAATTAGCATAGGTGTATCAAACAATAAAATAAATCTCAATGCTATTTTTAGCTCTTAAAACATTCTTTGATTTGTGAAAGGTACTGCTCAAAATACCTATAAACTGCACTTTTCCATCTTTTACTCACCCAAATCCACTCATCTCACCACCAAAATCTAGTGCAACAAATGACATTTTAAAAGGTAGCCCAGTTAATGAGTTGTTAGCAGGTGCATTCTCTGAGACGCTGCTCAGATGACGACAGACACAGGTGTGTTTAGAGATTGAGTGTGTTTGCTTTTGCCTAAAAAAACACAAGGTATATTTTAACATTTGATTTAAAAAAACTGATGTAAGTGTAAGTACATCGTTTGCCAATATACTTAGGTGTTCCTTCTGTGTACAGAAACCGGTTTTGCAATTGCAGATATGTTGCATGATCTATTATTTCAGTATAGACTGTACAACATATGTACTTTAGTCTGGACGTTAGTGTGATAGTTAGCCATTCCATCTGGCAACAGCATAGTCAAGAGTTCAAATCCAGAATCATGCCTGTATCTGTGCTAACTTTGTATCTTCCCATGCTTCTGTGGATGTACTATTGTGTAACTTACAGAAGCGTAAGCTAGTATATGGTTTGCCATGAAATATGATTAGTGTTGAAAATCATGAATGCAAATTGTTAGCCATTACATTCGCATCCACGTTTATTAATTTTACTATGACACATTTATCGCTATGTAGAACAAGAGAATGTGTATGATACTTTAGTGTTTCTCCTTCAACATTCATGTTGGCAGTAATGCATGTGTTGTGTTGGGAATTTCCTTCCCAAAAAATGTAAACTGTGCAAGTACCATGCATTAAGGGCTCAAATATTTGCTTGTAGATTGGATAATAAGCATGAAATAGATTGATTACTACATGAAACAAAATTTTGGGTGTTAAACTGTTTGTTAGGAGAGACAGTGATGCTCAACTTTCCATTCTAGTCAATTTCATGCACATACTGTTTCCACATGCACGTTAGTGTAGTAATTAAACAATCCCCTTTGCATCAGTGGGTTCCTGAGTTTGATTTCTGCTACATTTTGGGTAATATGGCTAAATGGCATGTGGAAAAAATGTGTGCAGCTACAACACAGAATCAGCAGTTAAAAATGACTGGATTACAAAGACATACGACCAATCCGCAGTTGAAATCCCGAAAAGCCTAAGGGCTAGATTTACTATCAGGCGTGTTTGTAAACCCGCTGACTTTCGGCGGTTTAGTCATCGCCGGATTTACTAAGGCTAAACCCGCCGTCCAAATGACCAGAAAAGATGTTTTCAAACCCGCCTCTGTATAAAGCGCCATGACGGTTTCAACAATGTTCAACATACAAACAGCCGGATTTACTATTAGGGGGTTTATAAAGCCGCCGGAAAACCGCCATTCAAAAGACCAAAATGAAAGCGCTGCTTGTAAGCGGCGTGATGGTTCAAACAGTGTGCTGTTTCAGGTATTTTGCCAATCAGACCATAAGAGAAAGGCATATTTCATGTCCAATGACCCATTAGGACTGTGTATAGAAAATGGCCAAAGTGTCATGAAATTTCAGCCTACTGTTGTTATTTTTTTTCATTATTTTTTCACCCAGTATGATTGCATAGTAAAATCTCATTTCACCTTTCCTTTTCTAGTTGTTTTGTACTTTCCAAAAAACCACTAGAATACTGTTGCCTCAAAGAAATTAGGATGGGAATTGTTGCATTACATAGTTAACCCTTATTTTAATGCTAATGCAATCCACATGTGATAAATTGTTTTTCTGCCTGAAGCAATCACAGACAATCACCGTCTATTGCCCAGCAGTTAATCATGAGGCTTACAAAAAGGGCCCCTCATTATTTGGCAGGTGTGGGTTTGTTGGAGAATGGCTTTTGCAGGTAATGTGGTGCATTCTTGCCAGTGTATGTTTGCAGCTTTTTACCTGATGGAGGCAGAAAGGCGCCAGGAGGAGGAGGATGAACAGCAGTTGGCATTTTTCCGCGGAGCCTGCAAAGACCCCGCACTCCACGTGCATTTCCAGTGCGTTTGAATCTGGAGTCTTTGGCTGATGTGGAGGTAGTACAAATGTTTCACCTCAATCGTACTAACCTCATGGCACTGTATGAGCAAGTGAAGGTTGATTTGGAGCCTACAACCAGCCGCTCTAATGCAGTGTCAGGACTACACAAACTACTGTGTGCAGTTCACTTTTTGGCAACAGGTTCCTTTGAATCGGTGTCCTGCACATTTATGCCCTCTACAATTTCAGCCGGCATTATCTGGCGCAGCTCCTCCTCATATGTGGTGTACTCCATACGAAGTGGGGGGCCACCACCCGTGCACCTTGTAGACCTCCTTTCCTGGGCCATCTTCTCTTTAAGCCTCCTCTTTATATCAGAGAAGCGCTTGCGGCAGTGTGCCACTGTCCGCTTCAGTGGGCCCACCGCGTTCACGGCATCACAGACATGCCCCCACAATTGGTGACGCCGCCTTAGAGGAGTCCGGGCTGCCAGGTTGCCTAGGATGACCTCGTAGCAGGGAATGATATTGTGCACCAACACACAATTCTCATCATGTGAGAAGCGCACATTCCTCCCTGTCTTGGTCTTCCTGCCCTGTCCTGTCTCCTCAACCTCTCCCTCTCCCTCCTCTGACCCCTCAACCTCCATCTCCCTCTCCTCAGCCTGTTCTCCCCTCCTATCTCTGGACATAATGACAAATAAATGCCAAACACAGAAAACACAGAAAGACTTACAAACACAAAGGACAAACTACACTAAATACAGACACACTCTCCACACAGGCACACACAAGTAACACAGACAAAGGACAAGTCAAATACAAAAAATACAAGACAGAAAATAAAAGAGAAAATAAATGTACAAAACAGAAAAATAGCACAGGACTACTCACACTTCAATCAGATATCGCTCCACCAATCCACCAAAGTCCAACTCTCACCAACTCTCACAAAGCACAAACCAACTAACTCCTCTCTCAAAACTCCTCAAAACCCTATCAGAGAAAAAAGTGTCAGGCCAGTGGTTTATATAGGGCTTGTGATGTCAAATCTCCTGAGTTTGAAAATAGCCAATAGTAACAGGCCAGGAGACAGGTGTAATTTTCCAAAAAAACGCCTTTACACGAAAGCGCCGTCATTTAAAGCAAAAGCGCCATGTTCTATTCAAAGCCGCCGGCGGCTTTGAGCATTACATCCCGCTGTCACATCGCCGGCGGCTTCAAATTGAAGCTGAAATGCGCCCATTAGTAAATCCGGCTGTTTGCAATGCAAACCCACCGGAAAACCGCCGCGATGCATGGCGGCTTCAAGGCGCCATGCATCACGCCTGTTAGTAAATCTAGCCCTAAGTGTCAAAACCCCCCCCAAAATTTTTTAATTTTACAAGTACAACTATTATGATTATAATTTCTATTATTCATGACTGATATGCCATATTCCAAAATGTAAGCTGTGCATGTACCAATGATTTATGTCTATAATATTTCAAAGTATTAACAATAACTGAAATTTAATCATGAAAAAAAAGCTTGTTATGGCAGAAGTTGCTGCTCAACTTTTCAGTCTATTCGATTTCATTCACATATTGTATTTACCATTTGCACATTGGTGTAGCGGTTAGACAATCCACCTTGCAACAGTGCAATCCTGAGTTCAAATCCTCACCAACGCTCTTGTCTCTGTGGGATCAATAAATATCCTTCCCATATTTGTGTAGCTGTCCAAAGTGTTCATGGTGTAAGAGTACACTTGGTTTGAGTTTTGAAAAATAATCCGTTTAATTCTCATAATTTTTTTTTTTGCATTTTATTACCAACGGATTGTAAGATGTTTTGTTACAAACACAAGCAATGAACTATTGACATATCAGCCACTCTACATTGCGATTTATTACAATTGTGGTTGTAATGAAAAAGAGGTTGTTTGTTTTTAAAACTACACAATGTTTAATATTACAGCTACATATAAAATATTTATAGCTCTTAGTCCAGCGGCTGGAATGGATGGGGAATGCACTCACCAATCAATTTCGGCAGCCGGAATGGATTGCTGAGTGCAATCCTATTATATACACACATTTTATATATATATATATATATATATATATATATATATATATATATATATATATATATATATATTAGGGATGTGCACCGGCGACTTTTGGTGTCTCGTGTTTTGTGTTTTGGATTCGGATTTTCTTGAGGTTTTGGGTTCGGATTTGTTTCGCAAAACACCTGCCGAAAGGTTTTGGTTCGGATTTAAGGTTTTGGATTCGGATTTTTTTTTGAAAAAAGCATACAAAGTTCAAAAATCAAGTTTTTGGGCTTATTTTCACTCCTACGCTATTATTAACCTCAATAAAATTCAATAACAATCATTTCCACTAATTTACAGTGTATTCTGAACACCTCACAATATTGTTATTAGTCCAAAACGTTGCAACGAGGTATCTTTCTGGACTGCGTAGTGGAGTGGTCCCCACAATATAATAAGAAAACCATCAACTGGTCTTAATTACACCAAAAATTGTACCTGGACTGCGTAGAGGAGTGGTCCCCACAATATAATAAGAAAACCATCAACTGGTCTTAATTACACCAAAAATTGTACCTGGACTGCGTAGAGGAGTGGTCACCACAATATAATAAGAAAACCATCAACTGGTCTTAATTACACCAAAAATTGTATCTGGACTGCGTAGAGGAGTGGTCACCACAATATAATTTAAAAACCCTCAAATGGTCTGAATCCCACCAAAAATTGTACCTGGACTGCGTAGAGGAGTGGTTACCACAATATAATAAGAAAACCATCAACTGGTCTTAATTACACCAAAAATTGTATCTGGACTGCGTAGAGGAGTGGTCACCACAATATAATTTAAAAACCCTCAAATGGTCTGAATCCCACCAAAAAATGTACCTGGACTGCATAGAGGAGTGGTCACCACAATATAATAAGAAAACCATAAACTGGTCTTAATTACACCAAAAATTGTACCTGGACTGCGTAGAGGAGTGGTCACCACAATATAATAAGAAAACCATCAACTGGTCTTAATTACACCAAAAATTGTACCTGGACTGCGTAGAGGAGTGGTCACCACAATATAATAAGAAAACCATCAACTGGTCTTAATTACACCAAAAATTGTATCTGGACTGCGTAGAGGAGTGGTCACCACAATATAATTTAAAAACCCTCAAATGGTCTGAATCCCACCAAAAATTGTACCTGGACTGCGTAGAGGAGTGGTTACCACAATATAATAAGAAAACCATCAACTGGTCTTAATTACACCAAAAATTGTATCTGGACTGCGTAGAGGAGTGGTCACCACAATATAATTTAAAAACCCTCAAATGGTCTGAATCCCACCAAAAAATGTACCTGGACTGCATAGAGGAGTGGTCACCACAATATAATAAGAAAACCATAAACTGGTCTTAATTACACCAAAAATTGCACCTGGACTGCGTAGAGGAGTGGTCACCACAATATAATTTAAAAACCCTCAAATGGTCTGAATCCCACCAAAAATTGTACCTGGACTGCGTAGAGGAGTGGTCACCACAATATAATAAGAAAACCATTAACTGGTCTTAATTACACCAAAAATTGTATCTGGACTGCATAGAGGAGTGGTCACCACAATATAATTTAAAAACCCTCAAATGGTCTGAATCCCACCAAAAAATGTACCCGGACTACGTAGAGGAGTGGTCACCACAATATAATAAGAAAACCATAAACTGGTCTTAATTACACCAAAAATTGTACCTGGACTGCGTAGAGAAGTGGTCACCACAATATAATAAGAAAACCATCAACTGGTCTTAATTACACCAAAAATTGTACCTGGACTGCATAGAGGAGTGGTCACCACAATATAATAAGAAAACCATCAACTGGTCTTAATTACACCAAAAATTGTATCTGGACTGCGTAGAGGAGTGGTCACCACAATATAATTTAAAAACCCTCAAATGGTCTGAATCCCACCAAAAATTGTACCTGGACTGCGTAGAGGAGTGGTTACCACAATATAATAAGAAAACCATCAACTGGTCTTAATTACACCAAAAATTGTATCTGGACTGCGTAGAGGAGTGGTCACCACAATATAATTTAAAAACCCTCAAATGGTCTGAATCCCACCAAAAATTGTACCTGGACTGCGTAGAGGAGTGGTCACCACAATATAATAAGAAAACCATTAACTGGTCTTAATTACACCAAAAATTGTATCTGGACTGCATAGAGGAGTGGTCACCACAATATAATTTAAAAACCCTCAAATGGTCTGAATCCCACCAAAAAATGTACCCGGACTACGTAGAGGAGTGGTCACCACAATATAATAAGAAAACCATCAACTGGTCTTAATTACACCAAAAATTGTACCTGGACTGCGTAGAGGAGTGGTCACCACAATATAATTTAAAAACCCTCAAATGGTCTGAATCCCACCAAAAATTGTACCTGGACTGCGTAGAGGAGTGGTCACCACAATATAATAAGAAAACCATCAACTGGTCTTAATTACACCAAAAATTGTATCTGGACTGCGTAGAGGAGTGGTCCCTACAATATAATTAAAAAACCCTCCACGGGTCTGAATTCCAAAAAAACAAGTATCTGGACTGCGTAGTGGAGTGGTCCCCACAATATAATAAAAAACCCCTCAACTGGTCTGAATTCCACCAAACAAGTATCTGGACTGCGTAGTGGAGTGGTCCCCACAATATAATAAAAAAAAAACCTCAACTGGTCTGAATTCCAGGAAACAGATGGCGGACACCGGATGGACGTCTAAAACCAACATAGCAGTTAAGGGCGCAGTTCCTTTTTTTTGTGACTGCACAAACAATTAACGTAGTAATAGAAATGACAGGTTTTTTTTGTTTTAAATATAGAAAGAAAGAAGGTAGTACTAGAAATGGCAGTTATTTAGTTTCTTTTAAAAAGAGAAAGAAAGAAGGTAGTACTATAAGTGTCAGTTATTTTATTTTTTTTAAATATAGATAGAAAGAAGGTAGTACTAGAAATGGCAGTTCCTCTTTTTTGGAACTGCACAAACAGTGATGAAAATGAAGGTGGAGCTGGTGGCATGTCACGGTCCTCTTCAGAGGACAATCTCCTGACCAGCAGGTCTTTGCACCGCTGTAGACTTGTGTCCGCCGGAAACAGAGACACAACATACGCTTTAAACCGAGGATTGAGAACGGTGGGCAGAATGTATTCCTCTGACTTTAAAAGACTGACCATCCTCGGATCCTGGCAAAGCGTACGAAGGGCTTCATCCACAAGAGCTACATGCTTGGTGGAATCGCAATGGTGTACCAGCTCCTCCCTCACTTTCTCCAGCTGCTTCTGCAAAAGCCTGATCAGGGGAATCACCTGACTCAAGCTGGCAGTGTCGGAACTGACTTCTCGTGTGGCAAGTTCAAATGGCTGCAGAACCTTGCACAACACGGAAATCATTCTCCAGTGCGCTTGACTCAGGTGCATCCCCACTCCTTTTCCTATGTCGTAGGTGGCTGTATAGGCTTGAATGGCCTTTTGATGCTCCTCCATCCTCTGCAGCATATAGAGGGTGGAGTTCTAGCACGTCACTACCTCTAGTTAATTTAGATTGCAAGGCTTGTTAATACTTTGAAGATAAAAAAAGCAGGCTGCACAGACTGTGGAGCTAGAAAGTGAAATTAAATGGACCACATTACTTTGGTGGCTATCTATGCCCCCCCCCCGCCCTACACTTGTAGTTGAATATAAAAAAAGCAGCCTGCATAGACTGTAGAACTAGAAATTCAAATATACAAAGAAATGGACAAAGGCAGTTTGGTATCTGTCTGCATCAGATCCCCTCTCCACTAGGAGTAAAATAGAAAACTATTCAGCCGTTATATAATCTAGAATATAAATGGAAATTGAGAAAGGCAATTTGGTATCTGTCTGCATCATAATCATCAACATCCTCAGCGCCAGCTACATCAATATCCTCCTCCCGGTGTACAACATTCACACCTTTATTAGCCAAATCTGTAACTGGACTGTGGGTGATCCTTCCAGCATATGCAGAGGGCATGCTGCAAATGCTGGATGGAGTCACCTCTTCCCGTACAGTGATGGGAAGGTCAGGCTTCACAACCACCAACACCCTTGGACTCGCCTTGGGGATTTGCGATGTCATCTGTTTAGAAGGCAGAGTTCTTTGCTGTTTTGTTTTTGTTGCTGACAGCATAACTCTCTTAAATTTTTTGTAGGGGGGGGAGGAGGGCTTAGATCCTTGGGTGAAGCTGGACCACTAGTCATGAACACGGGCCAGGGCCTAAGCCGTTCCTTGCCACTACGTGTCATAAATGGCATATTGCCAACTTTACGTTTCTCCTCAGATGATTTTAAGTTTCTCTTTTTGCTATTTTTTGAGAACTTGGGCTTTTTGGATTTTACATGCCCTGTACTAGGAGATTAGGCATCGGGCTTGCCAGACGACGTTGATGGCATTTCTTCGTCTATGTCATGACTAGTGGCAGCAGCTTCAACATTAGGAGGAAGTGGGTCTTGATCTTTCCCTACTTTATCCTCCAAATTTTGGTTTTCCATTATATGTAGCACAAGAGAGCGTACCCCTAAGCCACACACACTCGGCAAAGCCTTTAAAAATTATATGCGGCACAGGAGAGTACCACTGGACTTATACTGCTGAATCAGTGAACTTTGTAATATATCAGTACCACTGGACTTATACTGCTGAATCAGTGAACTTTGTAATATATATCAGTACCACTGGACTTATACTGCTGAATCAGTGAACTTTGTAATAGCAGTACCACTGGACTTATACTGCTGAATCAGTGAACTTTGTAATATATCAGTACCACTGGACTTATACTGCTGAATCAGTGAACTTTGTAATAGCAGTACCACTGGACTTATACTGCTGAATCAGTGAATTTTGTAATATATCAGTACCACTGGACTTATACTGCTGAATAAGTGAACTTTGTAATATATCAGTACCACTGGACTTATACTGCTGAATCAGTGAACTTTGTAATATAGCAGTACCACTGGACTTATACTGCAGAATCAGTGAACCTTGTAATATAGCATTATACCAATGGACTTATACTGCAGGATTGTTTTGGGATATTTTTTTTTTTTTTTTTATAATTTCTTTTTTTGTAATTTTTTTTTATAACTTTTTTTGAAATTTTTTATAATTTGGGAATAATGGGGAAATAACAATGCCCTTAGAAGGACAGAGCAGAGGACACAGCACCACTAGACTGAACAGGACACAGCACAGGACCCAGCAGCACCACTGAACTCAAAATTGACAGAGCACAGCACACAGCACCACTGGACTGATACTGCAGAACACAGCACAGCACAGCACAGCACAGCACAGCACAGCACAGCACAGAACTAAACAGCACAGCACGAGATCTACCAGGACAGAGGACCACCTAACACACCCTCCCTCTACCCTGATCAATGCCCGAGTGAAGATGGCGGCGACTAGCGGGCAGGGCCACCTTAACAACTTTATGGGCCCCCGGGCAATGCAGTGGACCGGGCCCCTAAAAAAAATATATATAATAGTGTGTGTGTGTGTGTGTGTGTGTAAAAAAAAATATATATGTATGTAAAAAAAAACGTGATTATATATATAATCACTTTTTTTTTACATATATATATATTTATATATATATATATATATATATATATAGGGGCCCCCTTAACTTACCTTAAGTCCAATCCTCTTCTTTTTTCCGCACCGCTGAGTCTCTTCTGCCGTCTTCCGTGCTGTGGTTGCAGTGAATGCTGGGCGTGACATCACGCCCAGCATTCACTGCGAGCACAGCACGGAAGAGGGTACCAGGGAGGGAGCCGGATCACCGCTGATGTGACCGCAAGGTAAGTATTTAAAAAAAAATAAAAAAATGTTTTTTTTTTGTTTTTTTTTAAGGGATTCGGACGGGCCCCCCTTGCCTGCATGGCCCCCGGGCACCTGCCCATCATGCCCAATGGAAGAGACGGCCCTGCTAGCGGGGAATTTATAGGATCCGAGTATCGCGAGATCCGACAGCGGGATTATGACTCCGAGCCTTGGTTTCAGGTTTTCATTTGGCGCCAATACCCGGATCTGTCTCGGATCCGACTCGGATCGGCAACGTTCGGGTGGGCTCGGATTCACGAAATCCGAGTGCACTCATCTCTAATATTATATATATATATATATATATATATATATATATATATATATATATATATACACATATCCTCACAGCGCTGGAGTCATGAGTTCAATTCCTGACCATGGCTTTATCTGTGTGGAGTTTCTATGCTCTCCCCGTGTTTGCGTGGGTTTCCTCCGGGTGCTCCGGGTTTCCTCCGACACTCTAAAAACAGTAGATTAACTGGCTGCTATCAAAATTGACCCTAGTCTCTCTCTGTCTGTGTGTGCATGTTAGGGAATTTAGACTAAGCTCCAAAGGGGCAGGGACAGATGTGAATGAGTTCTCTGTAAAGTGCTGCAGAATCAGTGGCACTCTATAAATAAATGGTGATGATGATTATATATATATATATTTTACACATATACGCACACATACATATACACACACACACACGCGCGATTTTAGGGGGGGGATCGCGGGGGTGCCCTCATTCTCATGCAGGGGGGTCAAGAGTGTGGAAGAGCCATGGAGTGCTGGGAAAGGGGGTGAGATAGCCAGGGGGTGCTGGGAGAGGGGGTGAGAGCCAGGGGGTGCGGGGAGAGGGGGTGAAAGAGCCGAAGGGGGTGCTGGGAAAGGGGGTGAGAGAGCCGAAGGGGAAGGGGGTGCTGGGAGAGGGGGTGAGAGAGCCAAAGGGGAAGGGGGTGCTGGGAGAGGGGGTGAGAGAGCCGAAGGGGTGCTGGGAGAGGGGGTGAGAGAGCCGAAGGGGTGCTGGGAGAGGGGGTAAGAGAGCCAAAGGGGAAGGGGGTTCTGGGAGAGGGGGTGAGAGAGCCGAAGGGGTTGCTGGGAAAGGGGGTGAGAAAGCCAAAGGGGAAGGGGTTCTGGGAGAGGGGGTGAGAGCCAGGGGGTGCTGGGAAAGGGGGTGAGAGAGCCAGGGGGAAGGGGGTGCTGGGAAAGGGGGTGAGAGCCAAAGTGGAAGGGGGTGCTGAGAGAGGGGGTGAGAGAGCCAAAGGGGAAGGGGGCGCTGGGAGAGGGGGTGAGAGAGCCAAAGGGGAAGGGGGTTCTGGGAGAGGGGGTGAGAACCAAAGCGGAAGGGGGTGCTGGGAGAGGGGGTGAGAGAGCCAAAGGGGTGCTGGGAGAGGGGGTAAGAGAGCCAAAGGGGAAGGGGGTTCTGGGAGAGGGGGTGAGAGAGCCAAAGGGGGTGCTGGGAAAGGGGGTGAGAGAGCCAAAGGGGAAGGGGGTGCTGGGAGAGGGGGTGAGAGCCAGGGGGTGCTGGGAAAGGGGGTGAGAGAGCCAAAGTGGAAGGGGGCACTGAGAGAGGGGGTGAGAGAGCCAAAGGGGAAGGGGGTGCTGGGAGAGGGGGTGAGAGAGCCAGGGGAGTAGGTGGTACAGGAAGATGTGTGAGAGCCAGCGGAGAAGGTGGTGCAGGGGGTTAAGTGAGAGGGACAAAGGAGAAGATGGTGCAGGGGCATAGGAAAAAGAAAGTGTAAAGGGAGAGACATCTTAAGAATTCGAATGTCAGGGATGCAGCTATCATAAAACACAAGTAGTAATGAAGAATGGAAATGCACAGAGGGGACAAGTGTATTAAAAAATAAAAAATCAAGCCTTCATACTCCATTCACTTATATTTTCTATACCTCCACTCCTAAATTTCTGCTTCGACCACTGCCCTCTATTCCTGCTCCCGACTGCCTGTGTGCAGGGCCCTCTTAAGAACATCTTGGGCCCCCGGGCACAGCAGTGCACCGGGGCCCCTTTATATACAAAAAAAAAAAAAAAAAGATTATATTTATGGGCCCTGCAGCCCAGGGGGGCCCGTCGGAGGAAGGAAAAAAAAAACCTGAACAAAAATAAGAAAATACTTACCGTGCTGTCAGCTGGCGATCCGGCTCCCTCCATGGTCTCCTTCTCCGTCGCGCTCCGCAATGGATGTCGGGCGGGCGTGATGAAGTCACCCTGCCGGTTATAGCGTCCAATTTGCCTGTCAGCTAACCTGTTTCTGTATCGTGTTGGTGACAATCTGTGGATTGATTTCTTGTGTATGACCCCTGCCTGGACTTTGACTCTGCCTGTTTGCCAGTGACCCTTGACCTATCAGCCTGTACTTTGGATCTTGCTACCGTGCCAGTGACCCTGACCTTTGGCGTGTTTACTGACTACTCCTGCTTGCAAGTGACCTCTGACCTTGGCTAGTTTACTAGATTTGCTGTCTGCCATTACTCCTCATTCCTGGGTTCTCCGCAGCCGGTACCCATCTCACGACCCTCTATTAGTCTGCAGCCAAGTCTGTCCCCACCACTAGGGGCAACAGTGAACACCAGACTTTCGGAGCAGACTCCGGGTTTTGTGGTATTGGCTGCTGGAGTTCCTAACAGGAAGAACATAACTAGATACTTACAAGCTGCAAAAGGCAAATCCTCCATGTCTTGATCTTTCTGCATTAAAATTAAACTTTCCAATCCTCCTTGATTACTGAATATTTTTCAGGTGAGCCAGACATGTTCCAGCTAAGGCCTGGTAGTACATAAAGAAAAGCCTTTAGTTTGGTCTATTTAAAATAAAACTCTACCAATCAAGCCTAATCATTTTTAAAATGGCTATGGCTATAAAAGTCACATCTGATAATCTCAGCAGGGGCAGAGGCAGCCCTTACAGCACCATTTCAATTTAGCAGAATTCAAAGGTACACTTTTGTTTAAGTCCAAACTATCTGGTGCCTGCATTTGTATATGTTTATAAAATGGAAACAAGCCTTTACTTTCATCACAATATAATTGTTTTTTTTTGGGATGACAGATATATTTCAAAAAGTGATAAACCATACTTGTCAGCTCTCCCGGAATGCCCGGGAGACCTCCCCGGAATTGGGGACTCCCAGGAGAGCTGACGATTTTCCCTCATCTGCCCACTTCCTAGTGAAGTGAGCAGATTTGAAGCCTCCGTGATGCAATTCTCTGGGAATCGCATAATTTTGGCCAACCCCCCCTTGTTAAAATGACATTTGCATCACTGCATCACCGGGGGCAGGGCCAAAATGACACAATTCACAGAGCCCCTCACACCCACCTCTACACCGAGACTCCCAGAGGACAATCATTAAACGTTGGCAACTATGATATAAACCATATTTGAAAACATTTTTGCCTTGCAAATCAATGTTGAATCTGAGGTGTTCTGTTTCTGGAGGGCTGGGGATCTGTTGGATAAACATGCACCAAGGAAAATTTCCAAAATCACATAAGATTTAAATTAATAGATATTAGTTTGAAAAGCTTCACAACACCACCCCCCAAAAACAAAAAAATATTGGGTTACAATTTATAAGACAAATAACACACATTAAAATGCACATAACATCTAAAAATAGAGGTGCACTGTTATTGTGTATCTTACAAACATTTAAAGTGTCTATAAAACAGTAAACTAAAATATAACTCTCAATACAAATAAAAGACCACTATTCACATCCCCAGCAGAAAAAAATACGCTATAGAGTCCTAACCAACTTCAAGTGTGCATGAGACATCCTTTTCTAGTGGATTGTAATGAAACAAGTATATGCAGGTGTATAGGCCCACTGAGGTATCAGATGATGAGATCTGATGCTGGGTCTATGCAATGCTGGTTAAGACAATCTATTGTTTCCTTTTATACTGATTAATACATGTTTGTGTTTTCTTTTTGATTGCGAAATGAATCTGATATGCATTAGCATAGACTTTCTTATTTTAATTTTTATAAAACAAAACATGATCCTTTATGTCTGTTACTAAGAAGGTGTGTGCAATTGTTCATTTAATTATGGTCATTAAGACTTTATTTTGCCAATAGTTCATGTGCTGTGTTGTATAGGTGTTTCAATCTGAAGTATGCCTTACCGTTTAAAGCCATGAGCTGGCAAGAGCAAGGTCATGAGTTCAAAATCAGATTCATGCCTGTATCTGTATCTCCATGTTTCTGTGGTTGTATTCCAGCGTGTCACTTATAGAAGAGTATGTTAGTATATGTTTTGGAGTGTAATATGGCTATATGGCATGTTGAACATTGTGTGCAACTACAACACAGAGAAGCAGCTGTTCAAAGTAACTTGAGTGCAAACACATAGGAAATATCCACAGATGAAAGCTAAAAAAAAAAGTGCCCAAAAAAAAGAAAAGAAAATCCCTTTTAAGTTCAATTATTATTATTAGAATTTGTATTAGTATTAGTATACATGACTGCATTTCCATATCCACAAATGTAAACTGTGCATGTGCCAATGCTTTCTGTATTTATTATTAAGTATTGACATTAATTAAAATTAAAAAATGAAGCAAACTTGCTAGGAGAGAAATTGCTGCTCAGCTTTTCTATTCTAGTCTAGTCTATTCCATTGCATATTGTATTCACCACTTGCACATTGGCGTAGCGGTTAGACCATTGATGGGCAAACCAGTCCTCAAGGGCCATCAACAGTTCATGTTTTTAGGATTTCTTTAATCATGCACAGCTGAGTTAATCTATTTGGCTGGGTCAGTTATTATCTGTCTGTTTCTACAGACAGAAATCCTAATGTTTGAGCTACATATAAAATATCTATTAGTTTTAATCCGGCTGCTGGAATGGGTCTGCCAGTACCTTAGCCATCCATTCCGTCAGCCGGAATGGAGGGAGAATTTACTCAGCGCCCCATTCCGGCAGCCGGAATGGATGGTTAGGGTATTCTAAGCCCCGGAATGGATGGGGAATGCACTCAGCAATCCATTCCGGCAGCGGGAATAAATTGGCGGAATGGATGGGGAATGCACTCAGCGCTCCATTCTGACATACATTAAGGCAGGTAGAATATATAACTAGAATATATAGGTGGGATATCCAATATGCAATACAATATGTGTAATAGTTGTTCAACATATTACAGAAAACATATCAGTGTAACAGAACAAAATACACTATACAGGCATAGAAAACAAAGCAAGTTTTACGCAAGAAACCAAGCAAGTCAGCTTACTATAGCGCCCTCTGCTGCTTGGTGTGTCTTGAGTAAAGCTTGCTGTGTTTTCTATGCCTGTATAGTGCATTTTGTTCTGCTACACAAATATGTTCGCTGTAATATGTGGAACAACTATTACACATATTATATTGCATATATATTGTATATCCCAGCTATATATTCTAGCTATCCGTTCGACCTGCCTTAATGTATGTCAGAATGGAACGCTGAGTGCATTCCCCATCCATTCCAGCTGCCGGAATGGACCGCAGAGTGCATTCCCCATCCATTTCGGCTGCCGGAATATATGGCTGAGTGCATTCCCCGTCCATTCCGACTGCCAGAATGGATCGCTGAGTACATTCCCCATCCATTCCGGCACATTCCAGCAGCCGGAATAAAATCTAAAACTATTTTATATGTAACTGTAATATTAAACATTGTGTATTTGTAAAAACAAACTACCTCTTTTTGAAAATTCTTTGTTTATTGTACAGAGAGATAAACAGGTTTACATCACATCAGATAATTACAACACATTTTCTCTATGTACAAATAACATTTTTCCTTTTTTTTAGACATACATGTAACATAAATAAGAAAAAAAATTAAAAAAATAAAAGAGAGCAAGAATGGAAACGGGGGGTGGGGGGGGGGGGGGGAAGGAGACTGACCAAGTCACTGGATAATGTAGCCTCCTAGTGTGTCTTATGATACATTCTACGGCATCCTATTAACACCAGTTAGTTGGCTATTTGCCAATCCCTCTCATTCAGGCTAATATTTATCTGAGTTAACCTCCATCTACCTTCCTCACAGATTCCTCAGTAAGGACCACCTAGTATCCTCAAAGACCCGCATGATATGGAGGTGAGATGATTCTTCCAAGGTGCCTATATACGCACCCCATTTAGCATGGAAGTGCTCCACTCCTTTTTCTAAATCATGGAAGGTTGCTCGTCTATCAAAAAATAGTGTTTCCATCAACTCCGATGTAACCTCCAGTATCGATGGGGTCCTTTTGGATGTCCAATTGCCCAAGATTGCTTTTTTAGCTAAGGTGACCATGATTGTGAGTATCGGTATAATCCGCGAACCTTCTATCTGTTCCTTCCAAGAATCAAAGACTGCGAACAACAGTACTTCATAATGAGCAGATACTTGTATTTTAAAGGTAAAGTTTATATATGTTACCAGTTTATTCCAAAACTTAGCAATCTTTGGACACGACCACATGTTGTGTATCAGAGAGGTCTGAGCTTTCTGACATTTCGGGCATATACCTGATTCTGTTACAACCATAAAACGCCTCTGCAGTTGCGAAATATATGCCCTATTAATTGTTTTGATATGGACCTCCTGGAGTCTGGCAGAACTGAGAGCTTTCATTGTGTGTTTCATATAACATAACATCTCTCCTGGAGGTCGTATATTCGGGAGATCTTGCTTCCAAGACTCCCATGTTTTGGCCCACACCTTATCAGGTACAACATCAATTAAGTCAGCATATAAATATTTGATCTTAAACCTATTTATTCTAGCAAAGACTAAGGTTGCTTCTAAATCACCTGTGCCTTCAACGCCATTGCTTAATAACCATTCTCGTTGCTTACTCTGAGCATAGTGTCGGATCTGTAGATACATATAAAACTGATTATGTGGGAAGGCAAGCTTTTCTCTTAGTTGCTGAAAAGAATATATTGTGCCCCCTGGGTCAAAGACATCTCTCACCGCCATAATCCCTTTCTCTCTCCAAGCTCTGAACATTTTATTTTCGAGTGAGGGCGAGAATTCTGGGTTTCCCCAAAGTGGTAGGTATTTTGTGAATCTCGGGTTGCTTTTAAACTTTTTATTTATTGCTATCCACGCCGTGTATGTATCTCTGAATAAGACATTGTGCAGTTTTACCGATGGTATCTTTGCTCTGGGTAAATGAAGTAGGGCGGCTGGGGCATATGGATAGAAACATTCTTCCTCTAGTGATTTATTAGTAAAGTGCTCAATCCCCAACAACCAGTCTGAGATGTAACGAAACATGGCAGATCTGTTAAATGCTTGTATATCTGGGAGACCGAGTCCCCCCTTGGTTTTTGCTAGTATCAGCCTTTTCCTGGCCATCTTTGGCTTCTTATTTTGCCATATAAACTGGCTAAACAATGTATTACACTTCTCTATATCCCTCTTACCTACTGCTATTGGAAGCATTAATATAGGATACGAGAGCTTGGGAAAAACTATGTTTTTGATGATTACTATCCTTCCCATTAGTGATACTCGTAGATATTTCCAGTTATTAAGCTGAGTCTGGATTTTGCTGATAATAGGGTTATAGTTGCATTGATATAATTTAAAGGGAGAGGGGGTCACCTGTATTCCCAAGTATTTTATTGCATCTTTCATTACTCTAAATACTCCAAAATCATGTTGTTATCTATCTATTGTTTGGGAGTTACCCAAATATAATATCTCTGATTTGTTAAAATTTATTTTGTAGCCCGTAAAAGAGCTGAACCTTCTTATTACGTCTAGGATTGTCGGAATCATCTCTTCGGGCCTGGAAATGAAGAGCAGCATGTCATCTGCGAACAAAGACAATTTTACTTCCTTTTCTCTTACTGTGATTCCTGTAAATGCCTGATTTTGCCTTAGAGCTATGGCTAATGGCTCTAACGCCAGTGCAAATAAGAGTGGTGACAGCGGGCAACCCTGGCGTGTTCCTCTACATATATGAACTGGAGGAGATGCATGGCCATTCACCACTATCTGTGACAAAGATCCTGTATATAGTGTCTTAAGGGTTTCTATGAATTGTATCGGGAAGCCAAATCTGGAAAGGGTCTCGTACAGGTGCTCCCACCCCACCATGTCGAAAGCTTTTTCGGCATCTAGGGACAGCAAGAGTGTCTGGTTTTCTCCCCTGCCTCCCCATTCTGATTGTAGTTCTGCAATAACTTTTCTGATATTTGAGACCGAGTTCTGGCCCCAAATAAAGCCAGTCTGATCTGGATGGATAATAGAGGGGAGTATTCCCTTAACCCATTCTGCATAGATCTTTGTGAATATTTTATAATCCGTATTCAGAAGTGATATAGGTCTATACGAGCTAGGTAGCGTCTGGTCTCTACCTGGCTTGGGTAACACTTTTATTATAGCAATGTTAAAGTGAGCAGGGGATTGCTTATCCGCTAATATTGCGTTATAGAAGTTCTGTAAAATTTTCGATATCCTAGGGAGGAGTAATTTATAAAACTCTCCAGAGAGCCCATCGGGCCCTGGCGCTTTATTATTCTTTAGATGTTTGATGGTTGCTATCACCTCTTCTTCTGATATCAGGGCAGATAAGGCAGAAATATGTGCAGCTGTTATTTTGGGTAACTTAATTTGGGACCAAAATTCTTGTTTATGCTCCATATTTGGATCCTCTTGCGCATACAGTGATTCATAAAATTTATGTAGTATCTCTGCTATGTCTTTCCCTGCATGCTTCACTACCCCAGAGCTGTCACTTAATGAAGTAATATGTGTAGGGGATCTAGTCCCTTGCAGCAAGTTAGAAAGTAGATGACTCATTTTATTCCCGTACCTATAAAATTGGTATCTGCCTCTCTTGATATGTTTGTTCCCTATCTGTGTGACCACATTATCAAACTGCACTTGTTTCTCTCGATACTGCGCCCTATTAGTTGGGTTAGGTACACGCTTCCATCTTTTAAAAGCTTTTTCAAGATCTTTTTGAGATTGCAGATATAACTCAGATTGTTCTTTCTTAACTTTCTTAACATAAGATATTATTTCCCCTCTCATCACAGCCTTCGCTGCCTGCCAATAAAGAGCAGGGTTTGAGATGTGCTCTATATTGTGCTGTTCGTACATGGTCCAGGCTGCATCCAACCTATTTCTAAACTGTTGTGAGGATATCATGCCTGATGGGAATCGCCATTGTCTATGTGTACCTGTGTTATTATTTAACTCCATGCTAAACCAGATCGGGGCATGATCCGATAAGCCTATTGGTTCTATTTCCGTTTCACTTACCCATTGGGTGATAGATTTGGAAATTAAGAAGTAATCTATCCTTGAAAATGTGTTGTACACTGCTGAATGGAAAGTATAGTCTTGGGTACTCGGGTGGTGCTGACGCCAGACGTCTGAGAGTTGCAACTGCTGCTCAATATATTGAATTCCCACTTTATATTTTCGTGTCCGGTGCTGGGGGCCCTCTTTGCCTGTCCAATGTGTCTGATAATACTATGTTAAAATCTCCCCCTAATATTATTTGCGAATCAATATGGGCATACAATTGGTTAGTTATTTTTAGATAAAACTTTTTGTGATACACTGTTGGTGCATATATGTTGCAAAGGAGATATTTACTACCTGCCATTGACACCTCTACACATACAAATCAGCCTTCTTCATCTACTTGCTTACTGTGAATTGTGATAGATAAATTTTTACGCATCAGGATTGCCACTCCCCTTGACTTAGAGGAATAAGAGGAATATGCTATCACTTGTTGGCCTAACATATTTAACTTCTCATGTTCAGAGTCTGTAAGGTGTGTTTCTTGCAGAAAGGTGATATCTGACCTCAGTTTGTTAACATAAGTTAGAATCTTTCTCCGTTTGATTGGAGAGTTAATCCCATGAACATTCCAAGAACATATTTCCTGAGCCTCTATGCATACCATTTGTAAAAAGCATGTACTGACCAGTATATTTCACCTCTTGGATCTCTTTGTTGATTTTTCAGTCTCAGCAATTGGGAATGGGAGGGGGGGGGGGGGGGAGGGAGAAAGAAAAGGAGAGAAGAAAGAAGAAAACATACAAATAACAAAAAAAACAATACAATAAACATTTCCGGTTGGTGGATACACATGAGGAAGAAGTGTAACCCACACCCCCGTATTTTACCGCAACTTGAGAAAATCTTCATCCTCATTTCTTTTAGAACACCAAACTAGTTATCAAAATAAGTGGTGGTCTCTGCCACCCCACAACTTGTAACTCTTTGTCAACAATCTTGGCGTATGCTTAGCTTATACGTTTCATATTCTAACAGTGCTTAACAATTTAAAGACAACTTGTACTTTCCTGGCACCGCCAGTTATTTAAAACTCTAATATTCTGAATGACAAACTTTAGATTCACATATTTTGCGTTCATAGGCATCATGATACTCTGAGTACTGTAGCGTTGCTTATCTGTCTCAGCCATTTCAGTAAGCTCTATGCTAACTTCCTTGTGTCTATAGAGAAGAGTGGTCAAGGACTATGTGTGTCTTGTACTCTAGTGAGTGCTAACACTCTAATCATTGAAGAATTCAATTTCGAACTATATAGAAGTTTAACTGTTATAACTTTGATATACCTCAACAATACCATTCTCTATCCTATCTATTACCCCATTCTAATGAAGTCATCCAACTATAGCTTATAGGAATCTCTAAGGTAACAATTGCAAACCCAAATGTGTTTTACTTATCCGCTATCTGGGCAAGTCTCTCAGAGTTCTCTTCGTCTAGGTAGGCTTGCGCATCTTCCACTTTATTAAAGTCCCGGAACTCTGTGCCCTGGAACAGACGAAGTTTGGCTGGGTATAGAAGAGCGAACTTCCGTCCTTCCTTAATAAGACGTGTACATACCGGCGTCATTTCTTTTCTAGCCCTGGACACCTCCGTAGAGTAGTCCTGGAATAGCAGTAGTTGTTTGTCTTGCCACAGGATTTTCCCTTTTTGCTTTACTGCCGCCCAGATTTTGACCTTATGGATAAAATTTAAACATTTAAAAATGACTGTCCAGGGTCTTTTATCCAGGTTGTCTCTAGTCGGGCCCAGTCTGTGTGCTCTTTCAATTTCTATCCCTTTCAAATCCTCTGAAATTCCCAGCAGAGATGGCAGTTCAGATGTAAGAAATTGAGTTAGGGCTTGGCCTCTAACGGATTCTGGTAATCCAACCAAACGGAGATTGTTGCGGCGCGATCTATTTTCCAAATCATCGATCTTGTTGAACATTTGACTCTGTGTCTTATGTAGCATAGTCACCTCTTGTTTTAAGGTAGAGACATCTTGCATGTTTTCTCCTATGCGCTGTTCATTTGCTACCACTTGTTTTTTTGTAGCAGCAAGTTGTTCTGAAAGTTCTTTTACAGCTTCTGCAAATTTATTCGCCTACAACTGCAACAACGGTTCCATGGTCTCGCGTATAGCTCTCACCACCTCTGTGTAGGATACAGGCGCCTCTTCCGGATTTAAAGCCATTACTTCTGTTTGTTGTATGTTTTCCGCCGGCGTGACTGTGTCATCATTAGCATCACTGTTGGTTACATTTTTCCTCGACCTTTAGAGCGCTGCTGTTTAGCCGTTGACGAAGGGGTATTCATAAATTTTTCCATCGTTGTCACTGACTATTCAAACTGCCATAGCACTGTTAATTATCGTTGTGGTAAATGGACAGAGACCGTGCCTCCTAGTCTCTTACATAATATACAGACTTTTCCTTTATTACACTTTAATTACACTTTAATTCCAATTTCCAGCTGGATGCCCTGAAGGAAACTGACAGTCATATATTTAGTAAACCCAGATGTAATGGTATTAATAGGGTCGCCACTAGATGGTGATGTTTACCAATATATTCTTTATTTAGTGCTATGGAATGTGCAGGGGGATAACACTTTAATCTCTGCTTGCTGAACCTCCGTACAAATCTCAAATCTCAAAGCCCAGAGGAGATCTTTCTATATATTTAGAGCTGCAGGGTACACTCACTACTTTCTGCACACACTCCTTTCTCTCTCCCACCTGCAGTTCGATACTTGTTAGTGTCGTTTTCCTTAACGTGACTGTACTCACAATACTGCCGGCCCCCGGGTCTTCACTGTGCTGTTTGGTTTTCTGCCTTTAGTGGTGACTGCTGCCTGTTGCGTGCTGTGTGTTGTGTGATTTATGATGCACACACGGGATCACTACTTTTTTTTTCCCCTCCACTGTTGTTGTTTGCCACGCCCCCCCGACCTCCCAACCTCTCCCAGCAGGCACTGCTCCGGCTCTCCAGCCGGAAATGAAGCTGGAAATGGCGTCCGCGACTTCCGGTCCTGGCCAGCGCAGATCTCATAGGGGATACCCACGTTTCTCTTCCCCACCTTTAACCCGGTGAGTACTCGGGTTTTGTATGTCTGTGCCGCTTCTCTCGCTGTTGTTCTCAGGTTTAGGTCCCAGACGCGTCTCCCCTCTCCTGTCCTGCTGTCTGGGTTGTTGCGTCCCACAGATGAGGTAGGGATAAGACAGCAAATCTCAATCCCGCGGGGATAGACACAGGCCCGATTTCCCCTGCCTTTTATTCAATCTCTCGGCCGGTCCATAAGGTCAGCTCACCGCGGCGCACAGGTTCCGCTATCTCGGGTCTATGGCCGAGTGTTACACCAGGTGTCGGGGGATCTAAAAGACACAACTCCGTTCCCTGCTCTCTCTAAGCCCAAAATCTGCTGTGGCAGCAAGTTAATATCTGCTTTTTTGGTGTTTTCTAGGGGGGAAACTGAGGAGCTCTGATGGAACACGTCCTCACTAGATGGCTGCCACGCAAACAACCTCTTTTTAATTACAATTGTAATAAATTGCAATGTAAAGTGGCTGATATGTCAACAGTTTGTTGGTAGTGTTTGTAACAAAACATCTTATAATACTTTAGTAATAATATGCAAAAAAGTTATGAGAATTAAACGGATGATTTGTGCAGCGTACTCTTACTGTCACGGGCACTAGGAGTCTTTACCCAGGGATCACCAGGTGATGGACTTACCAGAGTAATATAGGTGGTAATATGGTACTTTGGTAGCGGGGTGATCACGGAACAGGAGACAGCAGATGGTAGAGAATGCTCGTGGAAAGTCTATGACTAGCAGCACTGGTAATATATAGGTAATAGTACACGAGGAACTGAATGGACAAAGGAAACGTGAGGGTAGTCAGTGGTCTGCGGATAGCAAGTTGTACCACTGCTATAGTGAGGAGGAATGTCCAGAAGTAATGAGGAGGTGATGAGAGTCAGCGGTCTGCGTTAGCAAGTTGTACCGCTGTCTAGGTGAGGGAACGGAATCCAGGTGGAGGTATCCGGGAAGTCAGTGGTCTGCGTTAGCAAGTTGTACCACTGCTATGTGGAAGGATACTGGAAACAGGTAACACAGGGAACAGGAATCAGTGGTCTGCCTCTAGCAGTTGTACCACAGAAATATATATGTGAGGAGGAGCACAAGGAGATAAATGTAATGCAGAGTATACACGGGCACACTGAACTTGATCCCACGATGATATGCACAAAGTATTAATAACTGAGCAGCACTGCACAAATATACAAATTCACAGGAACTATCCAGACTACAAGGTAACACAGTCAAATGATGGCAATAGTCTCAGTGGATAGGTAACTCCAGAGAAGAACAACTCAGTCCAGCAAGGTATGCAATACACGAGCACAGTCAATGATAAGTATGCATACCGTGGTTCAGAAGAGCAGGCTGTCAGAAAGGAGTGCAGGGATACCTGAGCGGCAGGAGGCCGGCAGGATGCGAAGTCCCAGGGAAATAGAAGCGGAATCCAAGTAGGTGCAGCGCACAGGTAGGTAGACCAGCAACGATGGAAACAATACTCAGGAAGCAGTAGTATATAGGACTGGTCGCCTGGAGATCACTGAAGAGTAGAAGTGGTATGGCAGAGAAGACAGCAGCGGAGCGTTGATCCAATGCAGACAGGCGAGTTGACACAGGCAGGAACACTGTAGAAGCACGGAGAGCGGATCAGCTGGCTGCAGACACGAGGAGTACTGGAGGGTAGCAATAAGCAGGACACTGCAGATACACGGAGGTAGCGGATAGGAATCAGCAGGTGCAGTCACGATGAAACACGGGAGAGTTGAGGTAAGCTGGAACTGTTGAGCACGGAGACAGCGGATAGGAATCAGCTGGTGCAGTCTTGATGAAACACGGGAGAGTTGAAGTGAGCTGATAACTGTAGTGCATGGAGGCAGCAGATAGGAATCAGCTAGAGCAGTCATGATGAAACACGAGAGAGTTGAGGTAAGCTGGAACTGTTGAGCACGGAGACAGCGGATAGGAATCAGCTGGTGCAGTCTCGATGAAACACGGGAGAGTTGAAGTGAGCTGGTAACTGTAGTGCACGGAGGCAGCGGATAGGAATCAGTTGGTGCAGTCTCGATGAAACACGGGAGAGTTGAAGTGAGCTGGTAACTGTAGTGCACGGAGGCAGCGGATAGGAATCAGCTGGTGCAGTCTCGATGAAACACGGGAGAGTTGAAGTGAGCTGGTAACCACAGGAGAGTTGAAGTGGTCTGGAAACCACAGGGAAGTTGAAGTGGTCTGGAAACCACAGGAATCAGCTGGGCTGAATACACGAGGAAACACAGGAACACCTTCAGAGGCTCATGGGGAATGAGACTCCAAGATCAGGCAACGAGGTGTAGACAGCAGGTGCTCTAAATAGGGAGTGTTGCCTGATCAGCCAATTAACTAAAAGGAACATGTACTGAAGGTTTGAAAGGGCTGCACATGCGCAGACCCTCAGGATGGTGGACGACCACGGTTCCTAAACATACGGGAAGAAGCACTCACAGTCTGGTGAGTGACACTTACACTATGAACACACACACAAATATGGGAAGAATATTTATTGATCCCACAGAGACAAGAGCGTTGGTGAGAATTCGAACTCAGGTTTGCACTGTTGCAAGGTGGATTGTCTCACCACTACGCCAATGTACAAGTGGTGAATATGATAAAAATGAAATAGAATAGACTGAAAAGCTGAGCAGCAACTTCTGGCATGACAAGATTTTTTCATGATTAAATTTTAATTAATGTCAATACTTTGAAATATTATAGACAGAAATCATTGGTACATGCACAGCTTACATTATTGGATATGGAAAATCAGTCATGTATAATAATAATAATAATACAAATTATGATGATAATACTTGGACGTCAATTTTTTTTTTAGTTTCTTTGGTTTCTTGGACACTTAGGGCTAGATTTACTAAGCTGCGGGTTTGAAAAAGTGGAGATGTTGCCCATAGCAACCAATCAGATTCTAGCTATCATTTTGTAGAAGGTACTAAATAAATGAAAGCTAGAATTTGATTGGTTGCTATAGGCAACATTCCCACTTTTTCAAACCCGCATCTTAGTAAATCTAGCCCTTAGGCTTTTTGGGCTTTCATCTGCGGATTGGTCGTATGTCTTTGCAATCCAGTTATTTTTAACTGCTGATTCTCTGTGTTGTAGCTGCACACATTTTTCAACATGCCATTTAGCCATATTACCCAAAATGTAGGAGGAATCAAACTCATGAACCCACTGATGCAAAGGGATTGTTTAACTACTACGCTAACATGCATGTGGAAACAGTATGTGCATGAAATTGACTAGAAGGAAAAGCTGACCATCACCGTCTCTTCTAACAAACAGTTTAACGCCAATAATATTGGTCAATCAACCACTGGGAGTCAGATTTTTACATTGATTTGGAATAGCATTCACTTTGCGAATGGTCACGGAATGAAACAAACATTAGACTTAATCTAGAATCATGATGGGAATATCTGCAAGTAGGATCTGTCAGCGTGTGTAATTAATAGGTTGACCAACTTTTTCCCGTAGTAAGACCAATGCTTGCTTCAACATGTGTCTAAATGTAAGGTATCACAGGTACTTGCAAAGTGTTAGACATAATAGTACTATGAGGGAACAATTTCATTCTCCTTACACAGCAGAGTGACCATCCTCCAAAATGACAGGCAAGCAGTTAGTAATGACCACTGGCACACAATCCCTAGGGATATGTCAAACCCCACCCCCAACCAAGGTGAAGTTATAATTATCTCCATTCACTCAGCAAAGTTTTGTGTGCCTAAGTAGCTACTGGCGAGGAATATGCCATGGCTGCATGGCCATCCTGTGACCTAGAGGGACTGTGTTATAAAGGAAAGGAAAGCACTACCAATCTTGCTAATGTTAACTGTGCACAACCATGTCACAAAGCGATGGAGACCCCATAAAATCAAATACCCAAATTAAACATAAATATGAAAAACAAAATCACATTGTCCACCCAAAGCACTCAACACAAATTTGTACAGTTACACTAGGACAAGCCCTAACCCTACTATAAATCTTCCACCCATTCCCTAAGGATTTTCCACATATACTTTAATGCAAGTTAACTCAATGACAAAACTGACCCTATACCATTTAAGATGTACTTTTTATCTTCAAGTGCCCCTAGAGTGTCTGCCCTAGCACACATTAACACTGGAAATTCAGTATGTCTGTTTTCATTCACATAGCATGTCTGTGCTCTGCACCATACTGTGGTTGGATATGAGCCTTAAGATTGGTCATATATGAGATGGTGTAACATTATCTATTAGACTGTAGTTCATGTATTCATGTTAGTCTGAGGTTTCCTATTGTTGACTTATGGCAAAATGCTAAGTGTATGTGTATTCTCGATTTGTTGAAACATACATCAATAAATCGGTGTTCACGTTTCGCCGATTTAGCCTTAACATTACCTCTCTTTGTTAACATAAACAACCGGAGATCTAGCTAGGGCTAGTGACCTGTCCTCTGTAAAAAACTAGTCAGGCAAGTGTTTTTTTTTTAAACACAATGGACTGAATAACCAACATGACATTATGCTGTAACCATTTATATAGATTGTGTATATTTAGCCCTGCTATTAACATTGATAATTAGAAACACATTACAGGGTAACAAAGACATTTTTCAATATTGTGTTTTGAGATACATTACTAGGCAAACGAAATGATTTTTCGTAGTGTATTTCCAAGCACAACAGGGTGGCTATCTGTGCCTGATGTAATCATTTTAATTATGAAATATGTAATGTATTCCTATATCTTAATATCCTGAGACACAGCAGACAGTCAACACACCCCTACAGCCTGAAAAATCTCAAAAATATCTGGCTGCTGTAGGAGGTAATGGTTCTGGGTAGCTGACGGAGGATGGAGATTGTAAGAAGGACTGACTGTGACTACCCTTGTTCTTAATCCTTTGGCTACAGTTACCCCAGGTCTGGTAATTCTGTGTGCTTGACAAAAGCAAGGTGACAGAGAAGCCGGACCAGTGCTCTGTTGGCAGGCACTGGGGCTTCGCACTACAGGAAAGCATAAGCCTTTATTTTGAATTAAAAAATGCCCATAATAGGACTAGCATTGTATTGTATGTAGGACTCTCGTGTCCATTGTGCCTACCTGTAATTGAAATTCCTGAACCATATGTGAGATTTGTACCTGTTGTTGTTGTTACATTCATTAAAGAGACCATTGGTAAAGTAGGATATCTGCCTTTTTGGAAGTATTTACACATGTACGGGGAGCACTGTAGGCTGTTCAGCCTTTGGTGTGCACCGTTCACCCACACAAACCATGATACACTGCAAGTGCTGCAAATTATGTCTCTATTTAGAACCTAAGTTACAGTATGACAGTTTAACCACAATCCTCTAAATGTTTCAGGCCTTCACACCACACAATTTACAAGTAAAGCACACTAGAAGGGCACCTTTTTATGCAAAAATGCCAAATGGATTTTGGTTATAAGTACTAAGGTCTAAGGTCCCAAAATAAACATGTACATGCAACACAGAGCACAGAACAATGAAACCTTTGCTTGCACTATACACTTCTCTGGACCACACAATAAGGGACAGACAGCTCTAAATGTTTGGAGATTTTTCAGAAATGCGTCAATTAAGCAACCATGATACTCACTTTTAAAGGTTGTAGTGTACTCTAACGTTACACGCTTGTCCCTGTGGAACAAACTATTTTAGTGTCCTAAAGTATGCCTCGTAGTTTACTATGTACCTTTTAGTTTGGGGGTATTGTCTTGTTGTGGGTATGTGTATCATTTTACTCCACCCAAACCTTCCCCAAATAAGACATAAGATTAGAGTTTGCAAATACTTTGCAGGGCCATTTCGAACTGAAATGTATTTTAAGACACTTTGAAATGAGTGCTTAAAGTGATGTAGACTCAGTGTACTTGTTACGAGCCGCGGCGGTGCCCAGTCGCCGCGACTCTCTTACCTGCGTCCCGGCCGTCGCTATGGCGACCGGGACGTCACTTCCGCCCATGACCCGGCCGTTGCCGGGGCAACGGATGGACGCTTCAGCGCTGCGTCCCGGCAGTGAGAAGCCGGGTGCATGCGCTCAGTAAAGTTAATAGCCTGCGGGCTAATGAAATTAGGTGCAGGGGGGCTGGGAACTATCAGAGCCAGGCTCTGATTGGCTGTGCTCACTATTTAAGGCAATGAGGTCTGCTACCTCATTGCCGGTTATAGCTTCTGTCTCCCAGTCTGCTGACCTGCTTGTTCCTGCTCCTGTGTATTGAAATTCTGCTGACCTCTCGTGTATGACCCTTGGCTTGGATTTGGACTTCGCTTGTGTATCCCGTGACCCTGACCTTTGGCCTGTTTACCGTCTCTCCTGTTTGTCTGTGACCCTTGACCCCGGCTTGTTAACTGGACTTGCTACCTGCTGCCGGCCCTTGACCTCTGCGTGGACCTCACTCCGCTTGCCTGGGTTCTCCCCAGCCGGTACACACTTCACGACCCTCTGTCAGTCTGCAGCCCAGTCTGTCCCCACCATCAGGGGCTCCAGTGAACACCTGATTGGCAGAGTAGACTCCGGGTTGTGTTGTGCCGGCTGGAGTGGTTCCTAACATTATAACCGGCCCACTGAGACGACGTTGTGATGGATGGAAGCGGATCCACACCGTCTCCGGCACAAGCCTTAGTAGGCCATGTTGAGTCCTTGTACCAGATGATCCAGGGATTGGCTGAGCGATTGTCCGTTCAAGGGGAAGCCGCAAAAACTTCACAACCCGCTCCGAGTTCCACCTGTGAACCTAAGATGAACTTGCCGGATCGGTTCTCTGGAAATAGATCCCTGTTTCAGAATTTCAGGGAGAGCTGCAAACTTTATTTCCGGTTGAGACCCCGCTCCTCCGGTTCAGAGCAACAAAGAGTCGGGATTATCATTTCCCTCCTACAAGGTGACCCCCAATCCTGGGCCTTTTCTTTGCCACAGACCAGTCCTGCCATGCAGTCCGTAGACACCTTCTTTGAGGCATTGGGTCTACTATATGATGACCCGGGTCGAATGGCCTCCGCAGAAGCTCATCTACGGGCCTTGAAACAAGGCCGGCGGTCGGCAGAGGAATACTGCGCTGAATTTCGTAGATGGTCACCTGATAGTGGATGGAATGACCCCGCCTTACGTAGTCAGTTCCGTCTCGGCCTGTCGGAACAGATTAAAAACTCTTTGGTGCAATACCCATCTCCTACCTCTCTGGAGGATCTGATGCACCTCTCCATTAAAATCGACAGGAGGTTTAAAGAGCGGAAAACTGAAAAGGAGGCATCATCACCTCCATCCGCTTTCATTCCTGTTTCCACAGATGGTGAGGAACCGATGCAATTAGGAGCGTATCATCTCTCCCCTGAGGAGAGAGACAGGAGACGATCACAAAGCCTATGTCTCTATTGTGGCACAAAAGGCCATTTCTCCCGTTCCTGCCCAAATAAGCCGGGAAAAGAGCATGCCTAGGGAACGAGGGGAAAGTTCACCTAGGTCTGCAGATTGTCTCCCCAAAAAATGCTGTATTGATCCCTGCACAGCTCACGTTCAGTGCTCGTTGTGTGGACCTGTCGGCCTTCATTGATAGTGGAGCCGCAGGCAACCTCCTTGACATCGGGTTCGCCCGCGCTGCTGGAATTCCGATGGTTAAACTCAAGTCTGCTATTACTGTCTGTGGCTTAGATGGAAGTCCGTTACCTGGTGGCAAGATTTCCTGGGAGACCCCGCCACTACAGTTGAATATTGGAGCTCTCCATTCAGAGTCAATAACCTTCTTCCTTATTGATTGTTCGTCGGTTCCCTTGATTCTGGGCCACCCATGGCTTTCCTGTCATAACCCTGTAATGGACTGCTTAAAAGTAGAGATTGTCCAGTGGAGCTCTTATTGTACACAGTCTTGCTTGTCACTGCCACTGCGGGTGATTCAGTCTATTCCGGAGCAGCTTCCCTCACAATACCACGAGTTCTGGGATGTGTTCTCCAAGAAGGCTGCTGACACTTTACCACCACACCGTGACTTCGACTGTGCCATCAAGCTTATTCCTGGTTCCAAGTTACCTAAGGGGCGCCTGTACTCTGGTCCAGAGACCAAATCCATGCAGGAATACATTGAAGAAAAGTTGGAGAAAGGCTTCATTAGGCCATCTAAATCTCCCGTAGGAGCAGGATGCTTCTTTGTATCCAAAAAGGACGGAGGACTAAGACCCTGTAACGATTACCGGGAATTGAATCTTATCACAATCAAGAAAACCTATCCCCTTCCGCTCATCTCAGTATTAATTGATCAGTTGAGCGGTGCTACTGTCTTCTCAAAAATCGACCTTCGTGGAGCGTATAACCTCATCCGTATCAAGGAAGGAGACGAGTGGAAGATGACATTCAATACGCACTCTGGCCATTACGAGTATCTGGTCATGCCGTTTGGTCTTAGCAATGCCCCTGCAGTGTTTCAGGACTTGATCAATGAGGTTCTTCGGAACTTCCTCGGTTGTTTCGTGGTCGTCTATTTAGATGAAATCCTCATCTATTCCAGATCTTTGTCCGTACA
Source organism: Mixophyes fleayi (assembly GCF_038048845.1). NCBI lineage: Eukaryota > Metazoa > Chordata > Amphibia > Anura > Limnodynastidae > Mixophyes > Mixophyes fleayi. The sequence continues at coordinate 254,720,609 of NC_134404.1, read as the reverse complement.
TCGGAATCACGTCAAACAAGTTCTACAAAGATTGCGAGAGAACCACCTTTATGCCAAGCTGGAAAAGTGTGAGTTCGAGGTGCAGAAGGTATCCTTTTTAGGTTACATAATCTCTTCTGAGGGATTCTCCATGGATCCAAACAACCTTAAGGCGGTGCAGAGGTTTCTGGGCTTCTCCAATTATTATAGAAGATTCATTCATGGCTTTGCGGACATCGTGGCTCCCATTGTCGCCCTAACCCGTAAAATAATGGATCCAACTAATTGGTCGCCCCAAGCAGTAGCCTCATTCGAAAGCCTGAAAAAAGCCTTTGTCTCCGCGCAGGTACTTAGACACCCGGATCCAGCTAAGACATTTGTTCTCGAGGTCGACGCCTCTGACGTCGGTGCTGGAGCCATATTATCACAGAAGGATCCTAATACTAATCGTCTACACCCATGTGCCTATTTCTCCCGTCACTTTTCCTCAACAGAAGCAAATTATGATGTCGGGAATAGAGAACTATTGGCAATCAAATGGGCCTTCGAGGAGTGGCGGCATTGGTTGGAGGGTGCTCCACATCAGATCTCTGTCATTACCGACCACAAGAACTTGCAATATATTCAATCAGCCAAACGTCTAAATCCCAGACAGGCCCGTTGGTCGTTATTCTTTAACCGGTTTAATTTCCTGATCACCTATCGACCGGGTTCCAAAAATGTCCGGGCAGATGCTCTGTCCAGAAGTTTCTTGGCACACCACGTTCCAGTTTCAAACCCGGAGGCTATTATTCCTCCTTCCGTAATCCATGCTGGGTTAACCCAGGATCTGAATATTACACTTCAGAGATTCCAGAGATTAGCCCCTGATTAACTCCGGAGCACCGTCTCTTTGTTCCAGTCCATCTAAGGAAGGCGGTTCTTGCAGAGGCGCATAATAGTAGGTCTGCTGGACACCCTGGAATTCACAAGACACTGGAGATCCTTTCCCATACGGTCTGGTGGCCATCCTTGTCTGCTGACATCAAGAGTCATGTCCTCTCATGTGAGGTTTGTGCCAGAAACAAAGTCCCCAGGACTCGCCCGGTAGGTCAATTGGTTCCATTGACCATTCCTGCAAAACCTTGGACACATTTGTCCATGGACTTTATTGTTGATTTGCCACCTTCTGCAGGACACAATACTATTTGGGTTGTGGTAGACCGTTTCAGAAAAATGGCACATTTTATTCCATTAACCAGGCTTCCTACAGCTCGAGATTTGGCCATTCTCTTCATACAACATACTCCGTCTCCATGGACTTCCTTCCGATATTGTTTCTGATCGTGGTTCACAATTCATAGCGCAATTCTGGAAATCCTTCTGCACCCTTCTCGGAATCAGGATCAGTCTATCATCTGCATACCACCCTCAGTCTAACGGGCAAACTGAAAGGGTTAACCAGTCACTTGAACAGTTCCTCCGATGTTATACCTCAGAATTCCATGATAATTGGTCCTCTTTGCTGCCCTGGGCAGAGTTTGCCTACAATAACTCATCTCACTCATCTACTCAAACTTCCCCGTTCTACTGTAACTTCGGTTTCTATCCTAGGTCTAATTCTCTGTATTCTCTCAAATCTACTGGTATCCCGGAGATTCGTTCCACAGCTGCTGATCTGAAAGTAATTTGGAGGAAAGTTCAGTCCTCCTTGAAAAAGTCCTCAGTATCGGCCAAAATTTTTTCGGATCGCCACCGTACCACCTGCTCATTCAAAGTGGGTCAGAAAGTGTGGCTGTCAACTCGAAATGTTAGGCTTAGACAGCCTTGTAAAAAACTGGGCCCTAAATTTATTGGTCCGTTCATGATTACCAAACAGATCAATCCGGTAGCTTTTAGATTAAAGATTCCTGGCTCACTAAAGATCCCGAACACGTTTCATTGTTCGTTACTTAAACCAGTATTATACCCAAATCAATCCCAGTCTACAGGGCTTTCTGTGGGAAATAGGAACACACCACAAAAATTTGTGGCCCAGAAAATTCTTGTGTCACTCACCGGACTGTGAGTGCTTCTTCCCGGACATTTAGGAACCGTGGCCGTCCTCCATCCTGAGGGACTGCGCATGCGCAGCCCTTTCTAATCCTTCAGTGTATGTTCCTTTAACTTAATTGGCAGATCAGGCAACACTCCCTATATTTAGCACCTGTGGTCAACACCACGTTGCCTGATCTTGGAGTCTCATTCCCCATGAGTCTCTGAAGGTGTTCCTGTGTTTCCTCGTGTATTCAGCGCTGCTGATTCCTGTGGTTTCCAAACCACTTCTACCTCTGTGGTTTCCAAACCACTTCTACTACTGTGGTTCCCATACCACTTCTACCCTCCTGTGTATCATCGTGACTGTTAGCTGATTCCTATCCGCTGCCTCCGTGCACTACAGTCTTCTAACCACTTCAACTCTACCATATATTATTGTGACTGTTAGCTGATTTCTATCCGCTGCTTCCGTGCACTACAGTCTTCAATCCACATCCACTCACCTGTTCATCATCGTGACTGTTAGCTGATTCCTATCCGCTGCCTCCGTGCACTACAGTCTTCAACCTGCAACTCGTCTGTGTTTCATCGTGACTGTTTGGCTGATTCCTATCCGCTGCCTCTGTGCGCTTCAGTCTTCAGCTCATCTCAACTCTCCCGGGTTTCCTCGAGACTGCTGCTACTATTGCTATCCGCTACTCTCCGTGATCAACAGTTCCAGCTCAACTCTGCTCTCCCGTGTCCCATCGTTACTGCACCTGCTGGTTGCTATTGGCTACCTCCGTGTGTCCGCAGAGATCTGCTGCTGCTGCTACTCTTCAGCTCTACTCGTCCATCTACTGCTGATCCGCTCTCCATGCTTTCCTGTGTTCCCGCTGGTCTCTACCCGCCTGTCAGCATTGGATTCGTGTCTTTCTACTTACCCCTCTGCTAGACCATCGCCATTCTCCAGGGCCCTCCAGGAGTCCAGTTCCACGCTCTACTGATTCCTGTATATTTGTTTCCCTGCTGGTCTACCTACCTGTGCGCTGCACCTACTAGACCACCGCTTCACCCATCAAGGGACTTTGCATCCTGCCGGCCTCCTGCCGTTCAGGTATCTCTGCACTCCTGTCTGACTGCCTGCTTCTGAACCACGGTATGCATACTTCTCATTGACTGTGCTGGTGTATTGCATATCTTGCTGGACTGTGTTGGTTCTCCTCTGGAGTTTGCTATCCGCTGAGTCTATTGCCATCATTGACTGTGTTATCTTGTGCCGGATTACTTCAAGAGACTTTCTATTATTGCAGTGCTGTTCAGTCATATATATATATATTGTGCATATTACTGTGGATCGAGTTTAAGGTGCCCGTGTATATCTTGTGTTGCAGTCTCTCCCCGTGCACCTCCTCACATATATATTCAGTGGTACAACTTGCTAGAGGCAGACCACTGATCCCTGTTTCCAGTATCACCTGTTCCAGTATCCTCTCACATAGCAGTGGTACAACTTGCTAACGCAGACCACTGACTCCCCGGATACCTCCACTTGGATTCCATTCCTTCACTCAGACAGCGGTACAACTTGCTATCCGCAGACCGCTGACTCTCATCACCTCCTCGTTTCTGTTGGACATTCCTCCTCACTATAGCAGTGGTACAACTTGCTACCGCAGACCACTGACTACCTTCATGTGTCCTTTGTCCATACAGTTCCTCGTGTATTATTACCTCCATATTGCCAGTGCTGCTAGTCATTGACTTTCCTGAGCATCTCATCATCTGCTATTTCCTGTTCCGTGATCACCCTGCTACCAGAGTACCATATTACCACCTATACTGCTCTGGTAAGCCTATCACCTGGTGATCCCTGGGTAAAGACTCCTAGTGCCCGTGACATCTTGACTCTAAAAAAGTGCAGGGGCAGGTACACTTCCTAGTACAATGGAAAAATCGTGGACTAGAGGAGCGATCCTGGGTCCCGCGAAGACGACTATATGCACCTAAACAGTTGAAGGAATTCTTCAAACAATTTCCAAGGAAACCTGGATGTCGGGGTCCCTCGACCCCTCCTCAAGGGGGGGGATACTGTTATGAGCCGCGGCGGTTCCCAGCCGCCGCGACTCTCTTACCTGTGTCCCGGCCATCGCTATGGCGACCGGGACGTCACTACCGCCCATGACCCGGCCATTGCCGGGGCAACGGATGGATGCTTCAGCGCTGCGTCCCGGCAGTGAGAAGCCGGGCGCATGCGCTCAGTAAAGTTAATAGCCTGCGGGCTAATGAAATTAGGTGCAGGGGGCTGGGAACTATCAGAGCCAGGCTCTGATTGGCTGTGCTCACTATTAAAGGCAATGAGGTCTGCTACATCATTGCCGGTTATAGCTTCTGTCTCCCAGTCTGCTGACCTGCTTGTTCCTGCTCCTGTGTATTGAAATTCTGCTGACCTCTCGTGTATGACCCTTGGCTTGGATTTGGACTTCGCTTGTGTATCCCGTGACCCTGACCTTTGGCCTGTTTACCGTTTCTCCTGTTTGTATGTGACCCTTGACCCCGGCTTGTTAACTGGACTTGCTACCTGCTGCCGGCCCTTGACCTCTGCGTGGACCTCACTCCGCTTGCCTGGGTTCTCCCCAGCCGGTACACACTTCACGACCCTCTGTCAGTCTGCAGCCCAGTCTGTCCCCACCATCAGGGGCTCCAGTGAACACCTGATTGGCAGAGTAGACTCCGGGTTGTGTTGTGCTGGCTGGAGGGGTTCCTAACAGTACTGATGTAACAATGTACTGACAAGCGCCAATATGTATGAATTTGTCCAGAAAGATTAATATGTCTACAATAACCAACAACCAAACAGTTATAAATTGAAATGTAATTTATTTTTTATTACACTATGTATTTGCCATTTTAAAAAAAATGAGAAATAATAATAAAAAAAAACATTATTTTTTTTAATGTTTTTTGCCACGCTGTGGTTTACAAGTCGTGCTTGGGTTTGAGTAACCCGTGATGTGGAGGGCTCAAGAGCAAGCATCCAAACTCTCTTGGTCATCAGGTTGTGACCGACGGCGTGACGAAGGGCCAGGGGGATAGCCACGGGGATTAGACACAGAAGGGGCAGCAGACACAGAAGGGGCTGGAACAGCAGACACAGAAGGGGCAGCAGACACAGAAGGGTCAGGAGTCGGAGAGTTTGAAAAAGGAGAAATATTATGATGAGAGATCTGGTGGTCTGGGGGGGAGACGGTAGCGTGTGTGGTATGGGTTGAAATGGGTGAAGAAGTGACAGTTGGTGGAGGGCGTTGGGAGTGAGCGTGATAGATTTTTTTCCAATAGGGTGCCAATATTTGATAGTGTATTATTTAAAGTGGTGAGTTGGTTGTCAAATTTTTGCTCCATACGGGTGAGGGTGGTTTAAATTTCAGCAACATGTATATCTAGGTATTCAGTGGCGGACTCAAAATGTTGATTGATGTGCGACAGTAACTGTTCCCTCAAGGGTCCTGCAGCCTGAGGGCATCAACATCACGGGCAGGCACCCCTACTTCTGGCCTGGCAACAGCCCCCTCCTCTGCCTCACATCCTGCCTCCCCCTCTCGTTCTGTATATAGAGAAAAAGAAAACAACAACAAAAATTACCTTCTAAACTGAGCAACCTAAAAAAAAACTCATTGGCCAAATATTATTTCTGCCCAAGTGTGATGCTTCCATTTTGCCAAGGCTGACTACAGGGAATTTAGCCACAAACATGCGATGGTATTCCAAACGATCAACCATGTTTATTAAGTGTATGTGGTTTTGACATTAAGAAATATTTATGCTTTGAATTAGATTGGAACAACACATTAACACATTTGCAAATCAGTGTGGACATTTCATTCCCTATTATGTGCTGCACAAACAGAATATGTGTCACACACCAGTCTCCTGGTATCTCCACTCGAGGATCGGCACGCCTGCCCTCACCCTGGTTCTCCCCATTGTGCATGCCGTCCTGTCAGCAGCAGTCTGCGCCTGTGCATGCCATCCTGCGCCTGTGCATGCCATCCTGTCAGCAGCAGTCTGCGCCTGTGCAACTGTCTCACCTGTTTTTCCTGGTCTATCTGTCCATTGGTCAGTACTCCTTTATAAGGCTCCTCCTCTCACCTTTCAGTGCTGGTTCTTCGAGTCTTCACCTGGCCTGGAAGCTCCCTTCTCCTCGTTGTGATCAATGCCCACTACCTATCCTGCATGCACCGCTGACCTCCGCTGATCCATTCCACTCCCAAGTGCTAATAGCTATGGTTCATCGTCTGCTGCATATCCTGTGTACCGCTGATCTCTGCTTACCTGTTCCACTCGTTAGTGGTAATTGCTGTGATCAACGCCCACTACCTATCCTGCATGCACCGCTGACCTCCGCTGATCCGTTCCACTCCCAAGTTGTAATAGCTATGGCTCATCTTTTGCTGCATATCCTGTATACTGCTGACCTCTGCCTATCTACTCCTCCATGGATGGCACTATCCTGGGTCATCGCCTCCTCCTCTCCAGTGTACTACTAGAGACTCTTGTGCTCTACCCTTCATTGGACCTCATTCCTCAGTCTCATTTTACCTCTCAAGTGTCACTCACCAGACTGTGAGTGCTTCTTCCCGTGTATTTAGGAACCGTGGCCGTCCACCATCCTGAGGGTCTGCGCATGCGCAGCCCTTTCAAACCTTCAGTACCTGTCCCTTTAGTTAATTGGCTGATCAGGCAACACTCCCTATTTAAAGCACCTGAGTTCCATACCTCGTTGCCTGATCTTGGAGTCTCATTCCCCATGAGCCTCTGTAGGTGTTCCTGTGTTTCCTCGTGTATTCAGCACTGCTGATTCCTGTGGTTTCCAGACCACTTCAACTCTCCTGTGGTTTCCAGACCACTTCAACTATCCTATGTTTCATCGTGACTGTTTAGCTGATTCCTATCCGCTGCCTCCGTGCACTACAGTCTTCAGACCACTTCAACTATCCTGTGTTTCATCGTGACTGTTTAGCTGATTCCTATCCGCTGCCTCCGTGCACTACAGTTTTCAGACCACTTCAACCCTCCTGTGTTTCATCGTGACTGTTTAGCTGATTCCTATCCGCTGCCTCCGTGCACTACAGTCTTCAGACCACTTCAACTATCCTGTGTTTCATCGTGACTGTTTAGCTGATTCCTATCCGCTGCCTCCGTGCACTACAGTCTTCAGACCACTTCAACCCTCCTGTGTTTCATCGTGACTGTTTAGCTGATTCCTATCCGCTGCCTCCGTGCACTACAGTCTTCAGCTCACCTCAACTCTCCTGTGTTTCCTCGAGACTGCACCAGCTGATTCCTATCCGCTGCTCTCCGTGCTCAACAGTTCCAGCTCAGCTCTACTCTCCCGTGTTTCATCGTGACTGCACCTGCTGATTTCTATCCGCTACCTCCGTGTACCTGCAGAGTCCTGCTGGCTGCTACCCCTCAGTTCTACTCGTGTCTGAAGCAGCTGATCCGCTCTCCGTGCTTCTCAGTGTTCCTGCCGGTGTCTACTCGCCAGTCTGCATCGGATCTACGCCTCGCTGCTTTCATCTCGTCTAGACCATCGCTACTCTTCAGGGTTCTCCAGGAGTCCAGTTCTACATACTACTGCTTCCTGAGTATTTGTTGCTATCCCTGCTGGTCTACCTACCTGTGCGCTGCACCTACTTGATTACCGCTTCACCCTCCAGAGACTTCGCATCCTGCCGGCCTCCAGCCGTTCAGGTATCTCTGCACTCCTGTCTGACAGCCTGCTCCTGAACCACGGTATGCATACTTCTCATTGACTGTGCTGGTGTATTGCATATCTTGCTGGACTGAGTTGTTCTCCTCTAGGGCTTAATATCCGCTGAGACTATTGCCATCATTGACTGTGTTATCTTTTGCCCGGATAGTTTCTGTGACTTTGTATTATTGCAGTGCTGTTCAGTCATTATTATATTGTGCATGTCATTGTGGATCAAGTTCAAGGTGTCCGTGTATCCTCTGTATTGCAGTCTCTCCCCGTGCTCCTCTTCACATATATATTCAGTGGTACAACTTGCTAGAGGCAGACCACTGATCCCTGTTTCCTGTGTCACCTGTTCCAGTGTCCTCTCACATAGCAGTGGTACAACTTGCTAACGCAGACCACTGACTCCCCGGATACCTCCACCTGGATTCCATTCCTTCACCTAGACAGCGGTACAACTTGCTAAACGCAGATCGCTGACTCTCATCACCTCCTCATTACTTCTGGACATTCCTCCTCACTATAGCAGTGGTACAACTTGCTACCGCAGACCACTGACTACATTCACGTGTCCTTTGTCCATTCAGTTCCTCGTGTATTACTACATATATATTACCAGTGCTGCTAGTCATAGACTTTCCCGAGCATCTCTATCATCTGCTGTCTCCTGTTCCATGATCACCCCGCTACCAGAGTACCATATTACCACCTATACTGCTCTGGTAAGCTTATCACCTGGTGATCCCTGGGTAAAGACTCCTAGTGCCCGTGACAGTAAGATCAGGCCATGACAGACCCAGATACGGAACCTACAGCCGAAGAGATGCTGCAGCATCTGGTCACCCGTGTGGAGCAACAGGATGCTCGCCAACAGCTGTTACTTCAATGTTACCAGTCGTTAGCCTCCCAAGGAACATCTGGACAGACCGTTACAGCTAATGTTGAAGCTCCTGTGCTTTCCTCCGTTTCCCCAGTGCCATCCCAGGTGTCTACGGCTTCCACGCTTCACCTGCCTACTCCGTCAAAATACGATGGAGACCCCAAAACTTGTAGGGGTTTTCTCAACCAATGCTCAGTTCATTTTGAGCTCCAACCTCAAAATTTTTCTACCCATCGTTCCAGAGTGGCCTATCTTATCTCATTGTTTTCTGGACAAGCTCTGGCTTGGGCCTCCCCTCTGTGGGAGAGAAACGATCCTGTATTACAAGATAGTGCCAAATTCATTTCCATGTTCCGAAGTGTATTCGATGAACCAGGTTGTGTGACCTCCGCTGCTTCCAGCATTCTTCGTTTACGTCAGGGTTCTCGTACAGTAGGCCAGTACGTCATTCAATTTAGGATATTAGCCTCTGAACTTCAGTGGAACACTGAAGCATTAATTGCCGCCTTCTGGCAGGGGCTCTCCGATAAAATTAAAGATGCACTGACTACCCAAGAGCTTCCTACGTCATTAGAAGATTTGATTTCTCTTTGCCATCGTGTAGACATGAGGTTTCGTGAAAGGGAATCTGAGAAAACAACTTCAGTTAAAGCACCTCTTCGTTCAACCCCTCAATTTCGTCCAGTTTCATCTCCTGTGATCCCCATGGAGATAGGACTAACCAAATTATCTTTAGAAGAGAGGAAACGAAGAGTAAAGAATAGACTTTGTATCTATTGTGCTGATTCCACACATACGCTCAGTTCTTGCCCTAAGAAATCGGGAAAAGCCAGGCCCTAACTAGTTCTGGAGAGGTGAAGTTAGGGTCCCTGGAGTCCTCTCCATCTTCTACGAAATTAAAAGTCTGCGCTTTTGATGTTACGATTTCCTTTGCTACCAAATCCTTTGAGTCTCAAGCACTGATTGATTCTGGAGCAGCAGGAAATTTCAGTTCTAAATCCCTAGTGAATCAATGGTCCCTACCAGTGATGACTTTGAAAACACCTATTACTGTGACTGCTATAGATGGATCACGTCTCATCAATGGTCTCATCACCCAGAGTACGTCTCCAGTAACGCTTCAGATTGGTGTGCTACACCATGAAGAGATTTCGTTTTTTAATTCTTCCTGTTACGACAAGTCCGATTGTCTTAGGCCTTCCATGGCTTCAATGTCATTCTCCCCAGATTGACTGGCGTACTCCTCAAGTTACGTCTTGGGGAGCTGAATGTCATCATCATTGTCTTTCTCAAGTCATTCCTCTTAAGATACAGCAATCTTCCATCTCACCTTCCTCACCGGGACTCCCTCCTCAGTATGCTTCATTTGCCGATGTTTTTGATAAAGCTCAGTCTGAACGTCTTCCTCCTCATCGTTCATGGGATTGTCCGATCGATCTTCTACCTGGCAAGACTCCTCCTAGGGTGTATCCACTTTCGTAAGCTGAAACTCAAGCTACATCTGATTACATCCAAGAGAATCTCCAGCGAGGCTTTATTCGACCTTCCACCTCTCCCGCTGGAGCCGGGTTCTTCTTCGTAAAAAAGAAGGATGGATCACTACGCCCCTGCATAGATTTTTGTGGACTCAATGCCATTACTATTAAAAATCGGTATCCCATTCCGTTGATCACTGAGTTATTTGATCGCATCAAGGGAGCTCGGATCTTTACCAAGTTGGATCTTCGTGGTGCCTATAATTTAATTAGAATCCGGCCCGGTGACGAATGGAAGACAGCGTTCAACACCAGAGATGGGCATTATGAATATCTAGTAATGCCTTTCGGGTTGTGTAATGCCCCCGCTGTTTTCCAGGGCTTCGTTAATGAGATCTTTCGGGACTTGTTATATGTATGTGTCGTTGTCTACCTGGACGACATATTGATCTTTTCACAGGACCTGCCTTCTCATCACCAACATGTGGCAGAGGTCCTTTCCAGACTCCGGAAAAATTCATTATTCTGCAAACTAGAAAAATGTTCATTCGAGTTACCCCAGATTCCATTTTTGGGGTATATTGTTTCTGGAGTTGGCCTGCAAATGGATCCAGAAAAGGTGAATGCTGTATTACATTGGCCCCAGGCAACTACCCTTCGTGCCATCCAGCGTTTTTTAGGTTTTGCCAATTACTATAGACGCTTCATTCAAGACTTCTCGTCCATTGCATCTCCGATTGTGGCCCTGACTCGTAAAGGGGCCAATACTAAGCAATGGTCATCCGAGGCTCTCCAAGCCTTTCAATTCCTTAAAGAGTCCTTCTCCTCTGCTCCCATTCTTCGCCAGCCTGATGTGACACTTCCCTTCTTCCTAGAAGTAGATGCCTCTAATGTTGGCTTAGGAGCCATTCTCTCCCAACGATCGGAGCAACAAAAATTCCATCCTTGTGCCTTTTACTCTCGGGGTCTCCTGCCTGCGGAGAAAAATTACACTATCGGGGACAAGGAGTTGCTGGCTATCAAAGTTGCATTAGAGGAGTGGAGATACTTATTGGAAGGAGCTCGTCACCCTGTGACGATTTTCACGGATCATAAGAACTTGTCATACCTACAGTCTGCCCAATGCTTGAATCCTCGTCAAGCAAGATGGTCTCTTTTCTTTTCCCGTTTCGAATTAATCATAACCTTCAAACCAGCTGCCAAGAACAAGAAAGCTGATGCTCTATCCCGAGCTTTTGTGACGTCCTCTGACGTTGAAGAGGTTCCCAACCATTCTATACTAGACCCCAAATGTATCTCGCTGGCTGCTTCTTCCACTAAAGTGCTACCATTTGGGAAGACCCTCGTGCCTCCTACTCTTAGGAGGAAAATCCTTTCGTGGTTCCATTCTTCTCGTTTTTCTGGACATGCTGGTGAACGCAAGACCTTTGAGATTCTCTCTCGAAGTTACTGGTGGCCCTCGATAAGGAGAGACGTCAAAGAGTTTGTAGCTGCTTGTGAATTGTGTTCTCAGTTTAAATCCTCCCGCAGAACTCCAGCGGGGTTGCTTCAACCACTACCCATTCCGTCCAAGCCCTGGACCCATATTAGTATGGACTTTGTTACTGATCTTCCGCCTAGTAAAAATTGTAATACTATTTGGGTAGTGGTAGACAGATTTTCGAAGATGGCTCATTTTGTCCCTTTGTCTGGTTTGCCTTCCTCGTCTACTCTGGCTGAACATTTCATCAAAGAAGTCTTTCGTATTCATGGATGTCCGCCTGAGATTGTGTCAGATAGAGGAGTACAATTCGTTTCCAGATTCTGGCGGGCCCTCTGTAAAACCTTGGGCATACGATTAGCACTCTCATCTTCTTACCATCCTCAATCAAACGGACAAACTGAACGGGTCAATCAAGATCTCGAGACCTTTATAAGGATGTTCTCATCAGCCAATCAAGACAACTGGGTAGAATTGCTTCCTTGGGCTGAATTCGCTCATAACAACATGTACCATGAGTCATCTTCCAAAACTCCATTCTTTGTGGTTTACGGTCACCATCCGTCTTTTCCGGAATTTCCTGCCCTCCCTCCCACCCAAGTTCCTGCTGTAGAGACTGTTTGTCAGACCTTCAAAAATATTTGGTCTCAGGTCAAAACCTGTTTAAAGAAGACATCTGCCAAATATAAGTCTTTCGCAGATAAGAAGAGGCGGGCTATTCCACCACTGAAAATTGGAGATCGTGTCTGGTTATCTACCAAAAATATTCGTTTGAAGGTCCCATCTATGAAATTCGCTCCCCGTTTTATTGGTCCATATAGGATCATTCAAGTGATAAATCCAGTTTGTTTCAAACTTCTACTTCCTAAGAACCTTCGTATTTCCAACGCCTTCCATGTGTCCTTGCTCAAACCTCTCATCATCAACCGTTTCTCGGCTCCTCCTTCAGCACCTCAGCCAGTTCAAGTTCATCAGGAGGAAGATTTCAAGATTACTTATGTATTGGACGCAAAAATTTCGCGAGGAGTTCTCCGTTTCCTCTTTCATTGGAAGGGCTTTGGTCCTGAGGAGCGTTCATGGATCAAAGCTGAAGATCTTAACGCTCCAGCTTTTCTTAAGAAGTTTTATTCCAAAAATCTGGACAAGCCCGGTTCCAGGTGTTCTGTGCCCACCTTTAAAAGGGGGGGTACTGTCACTCACCAGACTGTGAGTGCTTCTTCCCGTGTATTTAGGAACCGTGGCCATCCACCATCCTGAGGGTCTGCGCATGCGCAGCCCTTTCAAACCTTCAGTACCTGTCCCTTTAGTTAATTGGCTGATCAGGCAACACTCCCTATTTAAAGCACCTGCGTTCCATACCTCGTTGCCTGATCTTGGAGTCTCATTCCCCATGAGCCTCTGTAGGTGTTCCTGTGTTTCCTCGTGTATTCAGCGCTGCTGATTCCTGTGGTTTCCAGACCACTTCAACTCTCCTGTGGTTTCCAGACCACTTCAACTATCCTGTGTTTCATCGTGACTGTTTAGCTGATTCCTATCCGCTGCCTCCGTGCACTACAGTCTTCAGACCACTTCAACCCTCCTGTGTTTCATCGTGACTGTTTAGCTGATTCCTATCCGCTGCCTCCGTGTACTACAGTCTTCAGACCACTTCAACTATCCTGTGTTTCATCGTGACTGTTTAGCTGATTCCTATCCGCTGCCTCCGTGCACTACAGTCTTCAGACCACTTCAACCCTGCTGTGTTTCATCGTGACTGTTTAGCTGATTCCTATCCGCTGCCTCCGTGCACTAAAGTCTTCAGCTCACCTCAACTCTCCTGTGTTTCCTCGAGACTGCACCAGCTGATTCCTATCCGCTGCTCTCCGTGCTCAACAGTTCCAGCTCAGCTCTACTCTCCCGTGTTTCATTGTGACTGCACCTGCTGATTTCTATCCGCTACCTCCGTGTACCTGCAGAGTCCTGCTGGCTGCTACCCCTCAGTTCTACTCGTGTCTGCAGCAGCTGATCCGCTCTCCGTGCTTCTCAGTGTTCCTGCCGGTGTCTACTCGCCAGTCTGCATCGGATCTACGCCTCGCTGCTTTCATCTCGTCTAGACCATCGCTACTCTTCAGGGTTCTCCAGGAGTCCAGTTCTACATACTACTGCTTCCTGAGTATTTGTTGCTATCCCTGCTGGTCTACCTACCTGTGCGCTGCACCTACTTGATTACCGCTTCACCCTCCAGGGACTTCGCATCCTGCCGGCCTCCAGCCGTTCAGGTATCTCTGCACTCCTGTCTGACTGCCTGCTCCTGAACCACGGTATGCATACTTCTCATTGACTGTGCTGGTGTATTGCATATCTTGCTGGACTGAGTTGTTCTCCTCTGGAGCTTACTATCCGCTGAGACTATTGCCATCATTGACTGTGTTATCTTTTGCCCGGATAGTTTCTGTGACTTTGTATTATTGCAGTGCTGTTCAGTCATTATTATATTGTGCATGTCATTGTGGATCAAGTTCAAGGTGTCCGTGTATCCTCTGTATTGCAGTCTCTCCCCGTGCTCCTCTTCACATATATATTCAGTGGTACAACTTGCTAGAGGCAGACCACTGATCCCTGTTTCCTGTGTCACCTGTTCCAGTGTCCTCTCACATAGCAGTGGTACAACTTGCTAACGCAGACCACTGACTCCCCGGATACCTCCACCTGGATTCCATTCCTTCACCTAGACAGCGGTACAATTTGCTAAACGCAGACCGCTGACTCTCATCACCTCCTCGTTGCTGTTGGACATTCCTCCTCACTATAGCAGTGGTACAACTTGCTACCACAGACCACTGACTACCCTCACGTGTCCTTTGTCCATTCAGTTCCTCGTGTATTACTACATATATATTACCAGTGCTGCTAGTCATAGACTTTCCCGAGCATCTCTATCATCTGCTGTCTCCTGTTCCGTGATCACCCCGCTACCAGAGTACCATATTACCACCTATACTGCTCTGGTAAGCTTATCACCTGGTGATCCCTGGGTAAAGACTCCTAGTGCCCGTGACATCAAGTTACCACTCTGTTCTGTCTCACTGGGAACTTCCCTAGAGGGCCAAGACCTGCAGGGTGGAAGCCACTGAGCCCAAATCTCCTTGCGGGGTTCCCTGGTGAATACCTTCCGCTGTGTTAGACTCTGTGCCTCTGGGTGAAGTGTAGTCAATACTAGCTGAGACAGCAGGATCCCACTCAACCTTCGTGCTCACCCTGACGGTAAGAACCAGCCTTGACAGATCCTGAAAGAGAACCCTCCGCAAAAGTTTTACTCCAACACCTATTTGGTAGCCTGGAGCACGAAGATGCTGTGCAAATCCAATTACTTCAGTGCTTGCAGTCACTGGCTACCCATCTGGATACTTTGCAAGCTTCTCGAGACTCAGTGTACTGATGTAACAATGTACTGACATGCACCAATATGTATGAATTTGTCCAGAAAGAATAATATGTCTACAATAACCAACAACCAAGCAGTTATACATTGAAATGTAATTTATTTTTTATTACACTATGTATTTGCCATTTTAAAAAAAATGAAAAATAATAATAATAAAAAACATTATTTTTTTTAATGTTTTTTTCCACGTGGTGGTTTACAAGTCGTGCCTGGGTTTGAGTAACCCGTGATGTGGAGGTCTCAAAGCAAGCATCCAAACTTTCTTGGTCATCAGGTTGTGATCGACGGCGTGGCGAAGGGCCAGGGGGATAGCCAGGGGGATCAGACACAGAAGGGGCAGCAGACACAGAAGGGGCTGGGACAGCAGACACAGAAGGGGCAGCAGACACAGAAGGAGCAGGGGCAGCAGACACAGAAGGTTCAGGAGTCGGAGAGGTTAAAATAGGAGAAATATTATGATGAGAGATCTGGTGGTCTGGGTGGGAGTGCAAATCCAATTACTTCAGTGCTTGCAGTCGCTGGCTACCTGTCTGGATACCTTGCAAGCTTTTCCGCCTCCTCCTATCGCTGTACAGGCCGAGGTTCTTCCGGTAGTCCTGGAGACGTTTCCAGCCCCCTCTGCTCTACGCCTGCCTACACCTTCTAAGTTTGATGGTAATCCAAAGTCTTGCCGGGGCTTTCAGAATCAATGTCTAATTCAATTTGAACTTCTCCCACAGAACTTTCCTTCATCAAGGTCCAAGGTCGCGTATATCATTTCCCTCTTATCTGGGCAAGCGTTGGCCTGGGCTTCTCCTCTGTGGGAGCGGAATGATAATCTCCTTAATGATTGTTCTGCCTTCATTGCTACATTCCGAAGGATTTTCTATGAGCCAGGGCGAGTCATATCTTCGCCCTCCAGAATCCTCCGACTACACCAGGGTTTCGTTTCCGTGGCCGAATATGTAATCGAATATCGGACTTTGTCCTCCGAGCTACAGTGGAACGACAAAGCCCCGGTGGCTACCTTTTGGCAAGGTCTCTCCGACAAGGTCAAGGATACTCTTTCCTCACCAGAATTACCAGCTACCTTGGATGCCCTATTCTCAATATGCAACAGAGTGGACATCAGATTCTGAGAAAGATCTTCTGAGAAGGAGACGTTCATCCTTTTGGCTAGCTCCTCAGTTCCAACTTCCTAGCTTTTCTGATGAGCCTATGCAACTGGGTCATTCTTGCCTGACTCACGAAGAGATAGATAAGAGAATGAAGAATAAATTGTATCTTTATTGCGGGGATGATGGACATATCCTTAAACTATGCCCCAAGTGGTCAGGAAATGCCACAACTTAGCCTGCTCGGGAGAAGTCAGGCTAGGGGCATTTCACCACTCTCCAGATTTCTCTTTGGGACAAATTTGCTTGTTTCCTGTCACCTTACATTGTGCCTTTGAGACTGCTCATACCACTGCTCTAATGGATTCAGGGGCTGTTGGAAATTTCATTTATTTACTCCTAGTCGAGCAATTGGCTCTTCCCACTGTGCCACTGGAGAAACCTATCATGATTACCGACATTGATGGAGCTCGCCTCACGAACGGTTTTATTCATCTCCGTACGAGTCTACTCTCCTTACAAGTAGGAGCGCTACATTGGGAGAAAATCTCTTTTCTCGTTCTTCCTCTTGTCACCAGTCCTCTCATCTTAGGCCTACCCTGGCTTCATCTCCATTCGCCCCAATTGGACTGGCCATGTTCTCAGATTGTAGCTTGGAGCAAAGCCTGCTCAGGAAGATGTCTCACACAGGTCAAACCTTTGAGGACTCTCCTTGCTTCTTTAGACTCATGCACCTCCGCTTTTCCTTCTCTGTACTCCTCCTTTGCTGATGTATTTAATAAATTCTATGCTGAACGTTTACCTCCTCACCGTCCTTGGGATTTCCCCATCTAATTAATTCCGGGTAAAGTTCCACCTAGAGGATGTGTCTATCCCTTCTCTTTGCCTGAGACTGAGGCTACCACAAAATATATCAAGGAAAATTTACAACAAGGTTTCATTAGACTTTCTACCTCTCCAGCCGGAGCTGGTTTCTTCTTTGTAAAGAAAAAAGATGGAACTCTACGTCCCTGTATTGACTATAGGGGTCTAAATACCCTCACTGTAAAAAAACGCTACCCCATTCCGCTGATCACTGAATTATTCAACCGCATTACAGGAGCAAAAATGTTTTCTAAACTGGACCTCCGAGGGGTATACAACCTCATCAGAATACAAGCTGGAGATGAGTGGAAAACAGCGTTCAACACGCGAGATGGCCATTATGAATATTTTGTCATGCCTTTTCGCCTATGCAATGCTCCTGTGGTCTTCCAGAGTTATGCTAATGAAATTTTACGTGATCTCTTGTACTCTTCTGTGGTATACCTTGATGAGATACTAATCTTCTCTAAAGATCTCCAGTCTCATCGTTTTCATCTTGCCGAAGTTCTTTCTCGACTTCGAAAGAATCATCTGTATTGTAAATTGGAAAAATGCTCTTTTGAAGCTGCTGAACTGCCCTTCCTAGGCTACATTGTCTGGTTCTGGCCTCTGGATGGACCCTGAGAAGGTTTGCGCTATTTTGGAATGGCCCCGTCCCAATACGCTCAAGACTATCCAATGATTCTTGGAATTCGCCAATTATTACAGACGTTTTATTTCTGGATACTCCACCATCGTGGCTCCACTAGTGGGCTCACCAAGAAAGAAGCTGACACCCAGTATTGGTCCCCAGAGGCTGTTGAGTCATTTTTGTTTCTCAAGGAAGCATTTTCCACTGCTCCTGTCCTGAAGCAACTTGACCTCTCCCTCCCATTTTTTCTCGAAGTCGATGCACCTACAATTGGGGTAGGAGCTGTCCTTTTGCAGAAATACAGTCAAGGGAAACTTTACCCATGTGCCTTTTTTCCCCATAAATTCCTACCAGCTGAAAGGAACTATTCTATAGGCGACAAGGAGTTACTGCCCATTAAACTAGCATTGTGTGAATGGAGTTATCTTTTGGAAGGGGCCTGACACATTGTCACAGTATTTACGGATCATAAAAATCTCCTCTATCTCCAATCCGCCCAGTGCCTAAATCTGCATCAAGCCCGCTGGTCACTCTTCTTTTCGCGTTTCAACCTTCATGTTACCTTCAAGCCTGGCCAGAAGAATAAGAAGGCTGAAGCATTATCTCGAGCATTTGAGAGTACTGAACCCGAGGATTTTCGAGCGTCCCATTCTGGATCCAAAATGTGTCAATGCCGTCAAATTATCCAAACCCCCCACTCCCCCCTGGGGAAAACATTAGTTCCTCCCTACCTGCGGATGAGACTGTTGACCTGGTTCCATGCCTCATGCTTTGCTGGACATCTTGGAGCTTGGAGGACCTTCAAATTAATTTCCAGACAATAAATAATTAAACACAAAAATTATTGTGGTCTCAGCGCTTCACTTAGCATGCAGCCCTGTAAGTACTATGAGTTCCACCAATACTCACAATATAGATTAAACAAAATGCAAATTGTACATACATAAAGCGCTTCCTTTATGCACACTTGATTGGGCTTCAATTGAAAGTATGTAGATTACACGTGTTTCCATATAAATGATGATTAAATGAGAAGCCTACAACACATAAAACTGATCATGGTGCAGCAAATATAAACAAAGTGGCACTCAAAGAGGGACAGTCTCTCCAAATATCTCCGTGTCTTAATAGGAAAGTGCACCCTCAATCACCAGTGTCTTCACGCTTTGTCACCACCCTATTGGATGTATGCTTACAACATGTAAGTAGATATCACGTTTCACAACATAATGTCACGGAAATTTCGTTCCACAACAAAACTCCCCAGTCGGATGTGAATTCAAAATAGAGAAAGAAGCAATCTAGTGCATTATCTTTTTATTGAAAATGAAATCACATAAAAAACGACGGACCCGTACCTTGAGCACTAGATACAACAGGCATTGAAACAGGTAAGTGTAACAGGAATATCCCCCCCCGTCTGTTCAGCGCTCTCCACGGTCCATCACAAACAGCATAAAAACATTTAAAACCAACGCGTTTCAACTTAATTGTAAGTCTTTATCAAGATCTCTGTCTCAACTTCTGGGCATTCGGCTAAAATTCTCCTCGTCTTATCATCCTCAGAACAATGACCAAACGGAAAGTGTCAATCAGGACCTAGAGACTTTTCTTAGGATTTCTCCGCAGCTAACCAAGATGACTGGATTGATATGTTACCTTGGCCCGAATTTGTGCATAACAATGCCTTTCATGAGTCCACTTCAGCGACTCCATTCTCCATTGTCTATATGGCATATATATCTTTGAATTCCAGAATTTTCAGCTCTACCATCCACCCAGGTACCAGCAGTTAATACCTTGAGAGAGGATTTTCTCTCCACTTGGGCACAAGTTTGAGGGGCCCTGAAGAAATCCTCCTCTCTGTATAAATTATTTGCGGATAGGAAGCGCAGAGCCATTCCCCCCCTTAGTGTTGGTAACAGTTTGGCTTTCGACCAAGAATATTCGTCTCAGAGTATCTTGCATGAAATTTTCTCCCCGCTACATCGGTCCCTACAAGATCTCTCGAGTCATCTCTCCTGTGTGCTGTAAGCTTCAGCTTCCCTCTGCTCTCCGGATTACCAATGCCTTCCATATTTCGCTATTGAAGCCCCTGGTCACCAATCGGTTGTCTTCTCCCATTACCTCCTCTCCTCACCCTGAGCTTCAGCAAACCGAGGAATTCGAGATCAAACAGATACTGGACTCCAAGTATTCTAGAGGGACAATAAAATATCTCATGGACTGAAAAGGCTTTGGCCCTGAGGAACGATCATGGGAGCGGGCATCTGATGTCAATGCACCTCTTCTATTAAAGAAGTTTCATACTAAATTCCCCAGGAAATCTGGTCCCAGGTGTTCAGTGACCACCATTAAAGGGGTGGGCACTATCACACACCGGTCTCCTGGTATCTCCACTCGAGGATCGGCACGCCTGCCCTCACCCTGATTCTCCCCATTGTGCATGCCGTCCTGTCAGCAGAAGTCTGCGCCTGTGCAACTGTCTCACCTGTTTTACCTGGCCTATCTGTCCATTGGTCAGTACTCCTTTATAAGGCTCCTCCCCTCACCTTTCAGTGCTGGTTCTTCGAGTCTTAACCTGGCCTGGAAGCAGCTCCCTTCTCCTCATTGTGATCACTGCCCACTACCTATCCTGCATGCACCGCTGACCTCTGCTGATCCATTCCACTCCCAAGTGGTAATAGCTGTGGTTCATCGTCTGCTGCATATCCTGAATCCCGCCGATCTCTGCTTACCTGTTCCACTCGTTAGTGGTTATCGCTGTGATCAATGCCCGCTACCTATTCTGCAAGCACGGCTGACCTACGCTGACCCACTCCCAAGTGCTAATAGCTGTGGCTCATCGTTTGCTGCATATCCTGTATATTGCTGACCCCTGCCTATCTACTCCTCCGTGGATGGCACTATCCTGGGTCATCGCCTCCTCCTCTCCAGTGTACTTCTAGAGACTTCTGTGCTCTGCCCTTCATTGGACCTCATTCCTCAGTCTCATCTTACCTCTCGAGTTACCTCTCTGTTCTGTCTCACTGGGAATTTTCCTAGAAGGCCGCGCCTCTGGGTGAAGTCTAGCCAATACCAGCTGAGACAGCAGGATCCCACTCATCCTTCGTGCTCACCCTGACAATAGAACTGGAAAGGTTGCATTAAGGCACATACTGATAGAGGTGCCACATGTTCCTAAACACAACATAAATATTAACAGACAGAAATTTTTATTATTCCTCATGTACCTAGGGGAGATAGTGCCCTTGTTATGGGTGGGTCACAGCCGGTATCAATTCGACCCACTTCAACAATAGACTCCTCAGAAAGAGCCACACTCGCATGCTCCTCTAGGGGTGTTAGGCTTAGATCTTCCGGTGGCCCCCCACCGATTTGCTGAGCGTGCCTCCTTCCAGCAGCTATTTTGTTTTTCAAACGTTGTTTATAGTCTGCCCAGCTGTCGAAATTTGAAATAAAAATTTGGATTGAAATGGTTAGATAGTCAAAAACATAGCACATAATAGTGTCATTTTACTATTTACAGATAAATCCACACTACAACTACATTGTTAAATATGTGTGGCTTTTCAAGGGTGGATAATGGACCAAACGTGACCTTTACATTTGAATAAGTACACTTTCAGGCAACCATGGGCATTTTGTAGTTTCAGAAAGGGCTTAACAGACAAATGACTTACACAGGCACAATATGTGTCAAGCTCACAGTAGTCAGACTTTTACTATGTTTGGAGGCCTCAAAATGAAAATTGTCGTTTAGAACAAGCAATTTCATTGTACCGTTTCTGGACTTCATTGATTAGACGCAGACAGGGAGCTATTGCATTCAATTGAATGGTTATTTCTTCCCATATCCTTGATATTTCACAAGCTGACCGCCGTCTGTTGCAGGCATTGAATTTGTCCACCACTTGCTCAACAAGCACCTATAACTCCCTGTCGGTAAAACTTTGCAATTTTGAAAACTCCACCCCCTTAATTGAGTTTATTGCATGCTTAAACTAAGCAATGCATTTCTCAGACTCCTACATAGTTTACAAGTACATGCACCTAAATATATAAATGCTTGTGCTTTCTAAATATACACCTGTAACTTATAAAACAGGTTAAAAGGAGGTTATGGAAAGTCACAGAATCATCATTTGCAAAACACTTCCACTCAGTTATGACTTTATTACATTGTTATTCCCCCAATAGGTTTTGAAAGCCAATCCTTTTAAAAATGTGCAAATGCAACACCAGAAAAGAGGAAAGCAGCGAGTAACAAAAACAGCACCAGTTAAAAAGTCCATACAAGAAAGTTTTGTAACTTTGAGATCCAGGTGTCTGTAATTGAGATTAGCTGCAGACACTTCCCAAACAAATGTAATGGGCTTCAAGCCCCTTCTGAGGCCTAGATAAATGAAGGTCAATTGGTCAGTTTCCATTCTTATCACTAAGTAATCAGAAGTGTTTGAAGCACAGAAAACTCACCAATCTCCAAGTCAGATTCCTGAGCAGAGCTAATGTTGTAAACCAATTTGGTTTGAAATCTAAGGAGAGAGCAAAAAAGAGACATAAGCATGGTTGAGAGTGTAGACAATATTGTACATACATGCTTTTTGGACACCAAAGATAGTGGCTATAGACATTTCAATTACCGGTAATCAGACCAACACGGCTATAGTCTGCTAACTCTTGGGTTTTGTTTGGGAAACCCATTAGCAAAGTGTTTCTATAAATGTGACACTTTGCCTGTGCATATAGAGCAAAACCACACTATTTTTAAGTTGCCAGCACAGTAAAATTGCTTTATGCCTAACAAGTTGGGTTAATATTCTGAAGCTAAAATGTTGTATCTATTGAAGCATATTACATCAAATAGTACTTACTGTAAGAATGTTTGAGAAATCACACGAAAAAATAGCAACAACTCTCTTCTACCATCCAGATCCTGCCACCCAAAATGTGGAAATGAGCAGAAGTGAAGGAAGAGCCCAGATGCGTTTAAATCCAGAATTGAATTGCTAGGCCAGGTGTACATGAGTGTCATCCTCATTGCAACATTTACTTTCCTTAATGATTGAGGGTCAAACTCCAGAACATTAAGGCAGGTTTTGCATTCCAACTCTTGACCCCGGTGCTGTGATGCAGAAGGGCTACCCACTAAGAGCACTTGTTGACCTTACCTTAAAAATATTTTTAATATTACAGTGGCAGACGTGTTTTTGTTAATTGAAAAAGACTTGAACGCCATCTTTGAAAACAATGTCCACACTCAGTTGTCCATAGCTGATTTTCACATATTAGCAGAGCAAACAAAAATACCTACTGTATTATATCTACCTAATCAGTTCATTCATTATCTAGCTGTTTGAATTATGATGTGCCCCCCAAAAACTACTATTTGACAATTACTAAGTAAAACTGAGACAGTCCACATCCTCCTCATGTGCCAGGGGCACAGGAGGAGGAGATGCCAGAGGCAGAGGATGAGGAGGTACCAGAGGTGCAGGAGAAGGCTGACCAGGAGGAGGAGAGGCCAGAGGAGGTTGCGGCGGCCAGCCAAGAGGCGGAGGCTTTGGGAGATAGTAAGTATTTACATTAAAGCCTTTGCATAATTTTATAACATTTAGATTTCCATTATACTGGTAATAAATCCCTGGGGGTAAATGTATCATACCCCGGTTTTCTCAACTCGCGGGAGATCGGCGTCTTCGCAGCTTACATTTAAAGTGGCGCTGCCTTGTAAAGGGAAACTCCCCTTTACAAGGCAGCCCCGCTTTAAATTTAAGCTGCGAAGACGCCGATCTCCCGCGAGTTGAGAAAACCGGGGTATGATACATTTATCCCCTGATGTTACACATGTTCAATTAAAGTGGACATAAATGTCACAGGTTTCCATCATAATGGGACTATAAAGTATTTTTGGAAAATGCATTCTCCACGCCCCTCTCCCCTGGCCACAACAGATTTGTGTATATCTATAAAACTGCCACACAAAAGCCTTAGGCCTCTTGCTCCAACTGTATTTGGCATCCCATTAGACATTGCTCTCATTTTAATATAATGTAACAGTACACATCTCTGCTAACTTCTGTCTGTTTTCAAAATTAGGTGGCCTTGGATTTATTTGTTTTTAATTTTTTCTTTTACAGATCACGTAGATTTCTTTCATGTGGCCCAGACCCCCCCCCCCCCCCCCCCATTGTTGGCCGAAATTAGAAACAAATTAGAAAAATATTCAAAGAAAGTAAAGTAAAAATAAAAAAATACAAACAGAGTTGTGGAAAACTCTTTATGATTAATGTTTATTTGTTTTTGTTGTTTATGTAAAAGTTCAATATGTTTTCTAATGTTATAAATATGTTAAGCTAATCAAACAGAATCATTGGTGTGTGTGTGTCTTTATTAATATATTACAATTGCACAACATGTGGATATAAGGACAATAAAGAATGGGTATTTCAATTAAACATTACTAACATTTAAGCTAGATTGTTTTGTTGCTACTACATCATCACTGCCCCATTTATATAGCACCACTAATTCAGCCTCAGTGTACAGAGAAGGCAATCTGTCCCAAAAGAGCTTACAATGTAAAAGCTGTAACACAGACAGACTCAGGTCAATTTGTTAGCAGCAAATGAAGATACACTAGTATGAATTTGGAGTTTTGAAGGAAATCCATATAAACATGGGAAGAACACTAACTCCATACACATAAGACAATGGTCAGGATTTAAACTCATGACACCAGCACATAGAGGTCGAGGTGCTAGATACTAAGCCACCATGTTGACCCAGTGTTGGCTATAATACAAGATGGGTAAATAACATACAAGCAGTAGATGAGGAAAAAAGGGTTTGCATTTGTTATTTGCATTTCACAAAAATGAACCTGTGCCCTCAAACAACAATCCACCCCTCCAAGAGGTAGGCCATCCTTAGTAATAGCATACACATAGTGTACCCTGGGGGCCAGAATCCTTAAGGAAGATATATGCCAAATGCCATGTGAAATTAAAAAATTCCCCAAATCATGTGCCATTGGAATGCTAGTCAAATGTTAACATACAACATCAGAGTAAACCCATGCAAACATTGAAGAGAACAAACAAACTCCACACAGATAAGTCCATGGTTGGGATTTGAACTCATGACCTCAGTGCTGTCAGATAGAAGTGCAAACGACTCAAACCACCATGCTGCTCAACTGTGGTCAGCGTTCTTTTTGGGAAAAGCTGAGTACATAACATAACCTATAAGCCGTAGATGCAAAAAAAAGAAGGTTTCCAGACAATGTGGCATTTGAATCCAAGGAGCCTGTCCCCTCCAGATCAACACACCCCCTTCTTAGGCCATTCCTAGTAATAAATGTCAGCATGCACATAATAATGTGCATGTGACCTATGGGCCATCATCCTATGGGAAAGTTAAAACATTAACATTATCAGCAAGATAGAAAGCATCTTGCTCAAAGAAAGTTGCATTTGAGTGGGATATACATGTTAAATATGAGGGCAGATTTGTCATTGTGGTCGAGCGTTTATTAGGTCACTTTTGAACGACAAAGTAAAACACAAGATGGTTTTGGCAAAGTTATTGTGGTGTTTCTTTCATTAATGAATAAAGGCCATAAGCTGCACACAGATCCTATGGCCATGCTTGGTATTTGAACTCATGACGCCACTTTTGTGAGACCACAGTGCTAACCCCGAAGGTACCTGTGAGAATCATGATTGGCATATATTTTTTAATAATAAATAAGTGTACTATTAACTAGCACTTTCATCTGTAGCACGCATGCTGTATTGTTGAGCTTCTCACTCTTTTTTCAAAAAGTACCTTTGCATAGTGGTTAGCTAATCCACCTTCCAAAGTCATGAGTTCTAATACTGACTCACACCCTTTATCTGTGTGGAGGTTGTATGTATTGATTATGTGTCAGGCGCCGTCCTGCTGCCTCCTCGGGACGGCCGCCTACGTCATCATCCCGCGCGTCTGGATGCTAGGCAACCTGATCTTGATTTCAATGTGCATCAAGGTGGACTTGCGCTACCAGGAGCGCACTCAAGAACGCCCCTCTGGCAAACGGTTCCTACCACGGCTAGCGCCTCAGTTTCAAAACCCTATCTTGCCAGTCGATGAACCTATGCAAGTAGGACATTCTAAATTGTCCCCGGAGGAAAGAGAGAGACGTTTCAAGCAACGTCTGTGTCTTTAGAGTTTGCCCCAAGAGACCGGGAAACTCTTCCTCCTGAACGGTGGCGGGGAGGCCGCTTTAGGAGAGTCCACTGTTGCTCCCTACTCCAAAAATTCCCCAGAATTTCTTATGGCCGTCATCCTGAGCACCCCTAAAGGTACCTTCTCCACCACGGCCTTTGTGGACTCCGGCTCCTCCGGGAACTTCATTTCGGTGGATCTTGCTTCGCAGCTTTAAATACCCTTAAAATCCTTGCCTCAACCGTTATCTCTGATGGCAGTTGACGGTAGTCGTGTCACTCACGGCTCCATCTCCTCCGTTACCTCTCCTGTTCGGTTGATGGTAGGAGCACTTCATAGCGAGATAAACCCCCTCATCTTGTGGTTACCGTGGTTAAGGATGCATTCTCCCCAAATGGATTGGGGCCGCACTCAAGTTATTGTATAGGGCTCAGGATACCATCATAAATATTTGTCCAAAGTCTTGCCTCCGAGATCCCAAGTTATGGCCCATTCCAAGTTAATCAGTCTTCCTGCCGCTTACATGAAATTCCAATGTGTATTCAGCAAAGATTGAAGCAGAGACTCTGCCTCCTCACCGTCCTTGGGATTGCGCTATTGTTTTGTCTCCGGACCAACCTATCCCCAAGGGGCGTACTTATTCGCTATCCCGTCCTGAGACATTGGCCATGTCCCAATACATCACGGAAAACCTTAAACGGGGATTCATCCGTAAGTCCACATACCCGGCCGGTGCAGTCTTCTTTTTTGACAAAAAAGAAGGATGGGTCTCTTCGTCCTTGTATCGATTATAGTCCTCTTAATCGGATCACTATCAAAATCGATATCCACTACCCCTCATCTCTGACCTGTTTGACAGACTCAGTGGATCACATTTTTTTCTAAATTAGACCTCCGTGGGGCCTACAATCTGATTCGCATCAAGAAAGGGGACGAATGGAAAATGGCCTTTAATACCAGGGATGGGCACTTTGAATACTTGGTGATGCCCTTTGGTCTCTGTAATGCCCCGGCTATCTTTCAAACGTTTGTCAACTACATATTTTAAGATTTGTTGTACACTTCTGTGGTAGTCTATTTAGACAACATATTAATATTCTCTAAGTATTTGAAAACCCATCAGGAACAAGTAAAGGAGGTCCTACGCAGACTCCGGGAGCACCATCTGTACTGCAAATTAGAGAAGTGCGTATTCGAAGTAACTCAAGTACCATTTCTAGGCTTCATTGTGTCGCGTCAAGGTCTATGTATGGATCCCTCCAAGGTGAAGGCTATCCTGAATTGGCCTCAACCACAAGGCCTTAAAGCTATCCAAAGGTTTATTGGCTTTGCTAACTATTATCGCCAATTTATTCCAGGAAACTCCTCCATCATTGCACCAATCACTGCCTTAACCCAGAAGGCTACAAATCCTAGGGTTTGGTCCCCTGAGGCCACTTCTGCCTTTACAAGATTAAAAAAGGCGTTCTCTTCAGCCCCTGTTCTTTCCCAGCCAGACCAGGAACGACCCTTCTTTCTGGAAGTGGATGCATCCTCTGTAGGCATTGGAGCTGTGCTATTTCAAAAATCTCCTTCTGGTTCGCACGACCCATGTGGGTTTTTCTCCAGATGATTCCTTCCTAGTGAATACAATTACGTAATTGGGGATAAGGAGTTGTTGGCCATCAAGTCTGCCCTGGAGGAATGGCGACATCAGTTGGAGGGGGCTATACATCCTGTCACCATGTTTACCGACCATCGGAACCTAGTCTTCCTTCAGGAGGCACGTTGCCTTAACCCACGGCAACCACGGTGGGCATCCTTTTTTGCCCGATTCAACATGACACTCACGTTTTGTCCTGGTACTAAGAATGGATGAGCGGATGCATTATCTCGCTCATTTGACGATTCGGATCGCTTAAAACCTTTGGTTCCTCAGCATATCATTGATCCTTCTAAGATTGTAGCTCTCACTAGAACTAAGCTGTCCTCACCTCCCCCAGGTCGGTCTTTTGTAGAACCCCACCTTCGGCTCAAGACTCTACAGTGGGCTCATTCATCTGGCATTGCCGGTCATGCTGGAATAAAAAAGACTACAGCATTACTGTGTTGTCGTTTCTGTTGGCCTACTGTACGTTCGGATATATGCAAATTTGTTGCCTCTTGTACTACCTGTGCCCAACACAAAACTTCCAGGAGAGCTCCGTCAGGATTACTCCATCCACTTCCTTTTCCTAATGCTCCCTGGGAAAGTGTGGCCATGTATTTCATCACAGATTTACCCTCCAGTGCAGATTTCACCACTATCTGGGTGGTCATTGATCGCTTCTCTAAGATGGCACACTTTATTCCTCTAACTGGATTGCCTACGGCTGGACGTCTTGCAGATATCTTTATCAAAGAGATATTCAAGTTACATGGCTGTCCTAAGGAGATTATTTTGGACCGCGGAGTCCAATTCACCTCCCGATTCTGGAGATCCTTTTGTCGCAAGTTGTGTATTGAGCTAAAGTTCTCATCGGGGTATCACCCCCAAACCAATGGGCAGACGGAGCGGATCAATCAGGATCTGGAGACTTTCCTTCGATGTTTTACTTCTGACAACCAGAACAAGTGGTCTCAATTTCTTCCTTGGGCGGAATTCTCCCATAACCAACATGTTCATGAATCCACAGGGTTCTCCCCGTTCTTCATTGTTTATGGAAACCATCCTGTCTACCCGGATCCCTTTCCTGTATCTTCCTCATCAGTACCAGCCATAGATACCCTCTATCGAGAGTTTGCGCTCATCTGGGCCAAGACTAAGACGGCGTTACTCAAAGCCACACAGCATCACAAAATTTTTGCAGACCGCCATCGTAGGGCCACTCCTTTCCTGAAAGTGGGGGACCAGGTGTGGTTATCCACCAGGGACTTGAAACTAAAAGTTCCTTCAATGAAGATGGCTCCTCGTTTCATTGGCCCTTACACCATCCTGCAAGTCATCAATCCTGTGTGCTTCAAGTTGAAATTGGCTTCTTCTCTAAAATGTCATAACACCTTCCACGTATCCT
Organism: Mixophyes fleayi; assembly: GCF_038048845.1. Classification (NCBI taxonomy): domain Eukaryota; kingdom Metazoa; phylum Chordata; class Amphibia; order Anura; family Limnodynastidae; genus Mixophyes; species Mixophyes fleayi. The sequence goes on along the minus strand of NC_134404.1, from coordinate 254,691,786 downwards.
TACTGCGACCATTGATACTCAATGAATTCTTTCGACCTCCTTGTCGGCCCCCCCCCCAGTACAAACTTCTGCCGGAACAGAATTTGAGATCAATCGTATCTTGGCCTCTCGTATTGTTCATGGTAAACAACAATATCTCGTCCATTGGAAAGGATACGGTCCAGAGGAAAGATCAAGGGTGGACAAGCAAGATCTCCATGCTCCTAGGGTTCTTAAGAAATTTCTCCAAACAGGAGGAGGAGGAAGAAGAAGAGGAGGGTATACTGTCAGGCGCCGTCCCGCTGCCTCCTCGGGACGGCCACCTACGTCATCATCCCGCACGTCTGGTTGCTAAGCAACCAGACGCGGAAGTTCCCCGCCATCTGAGCATGCGCATCCCGCTATTGAATAACGCGGCAGCAGCTAATTAGCGCTGCCGCCCATTACAATTGATTGGTCCCCTGGGCTTTATAGGCACTTCCTGCCCTGACCCCTGTGCCAGAGTATCAGGTCTTCCTGCCTCCAGCATTTGTGTGTATTACCAGTCTCTGCATTGTTCCTGATTATTCTTGTGCTGCCTGTGACGTTTTGACCCGGACCGTTTGACCACCTCTATTTGGATTCTGCCTTTGTACTGCACTACCTGAAAGTTACCGACCCGGCTTGCCTCACCATTCTTCTGGATATCCTTGTGTACCTCTGCTACCAGAACGTTACCGACCCGGCCTGTCTGACACCTCCTTGTATCTCTCTGTTGACTCTTGAAAGGATCGCGACCTGCGTGTCCCTGCAGCGGAGTCCATACTTCCTTGCGGGGGTTCCTGGTGAATACCAGGGGCACGTTAGATTCCGCACCTTCCTCTGAGTTGCGCCAACAATAGCAGGTATGCAATATAGTTGTGACATTATGGAAGAGTACACAAAGCATTTTTGGGTATGGGTGGGACATAATTAAAAAGCAATATAAATTTTATAGATTAATTGTGCATATTTATTTATGCAAGCGAATTACATGCATTTGCATCAACATACACTCAGTTCAACTAAAACACAAACAAATCCATCATACGATCTTTATTTTATGTAGCAGAGTGAGAAGGTGTGTGGATGTAGGTCATTAAAAATACTCCAAATATCATTGGTTCCAGGTTCACAAAACATGTACATGTGAAAAGGAATAATGAGGTTACAACTGTCCTGCATAAATACACACTGGATTGTGTTTTAAGATTTGTAAACAAACTCGTCGGACCTCCCACATTTGGCGTGACGTATATATTTTTTATCTTAACGTAGCAGAAGTAAACGTAGCAGAACTTTTTAAGTGAGCTAATTGCTTAGAATCCATTGCATCTTCTATTCCGTTGCGTAAAAGACTGCAGGTGGGTGTGTTTTTCGACATTGCGTTCCTTATTGAATTGCGAATCTCTTATCTGGCCCTGTTTCTACGTAAAGTACTCAGCGCAACTTACAATAGGGAAAGATAAGATCCGTTCCTTGATGAATCAGGCCCGTCATCTTCAACTGGATGAGTATACTTACCTCTTTTGTGTTATGCTTTCGATATTGGCTGTTTTTCCACATTTTCATTTTACACATTCTGGTTTAACATAATTCCTATTTCTTGCCTTTTCCAACCCAGACCTCCTCCATGAGGGTTGCATCTGGGCGCCGGTCCCACCCTCCCTTACACTGGGGAACTGGGGTTCCAATGCCCAGAACTCACTACCCGATGAGGGCGGGACATATCATATTTTGTAGTTTATTTATTGTTCACTGTTATGTGTAAATTTAATTTTCATCTATGTTCAGGTTCCTTTTAAATGTTACACTATCCCATGGTCATCATATTACTGTTTGACACTCTATGACTGTACTTACTGTGTGTCACCTAGTCCTCAACTGCATTACAATTTACCATTTAATGTTGGGGAGGATTTTTTTTTCTTCCCTCCTCTTTGACTGTGTTGTCACGTGGGCGGCTTCCAACTTTTCCCCCACCTCAACATGTTACCTACTTTGCCACTGCCTCTCCTCTGTGGCAAACACTCTAGACCTGTTTTCGGCTAGTTCTGTTTTTCCCCTTTTTGTTATTTTATTCCTGCCCTTCCCTTCCTTCCCTTCTTCCCCTCCTTTTGCTCATAGGACGCCTTTCTCTAACTAGTTATCGCCGTAAAAACTTTCCTCCTTCTTATATAGTCAATGGCCAGATTTAATAAGACGCTGCCTTATACTGGTGGGACTCCTGGATGAGTGACCATAGTCTCTTTATATGCTCCCAACTCTCACCAGATATCCTTTATTAAAACAGTGTTTGAGATAAGGTCTATGGTACAACAGGACCACTTGATTATACTGGGGGACTTCAATTTAACTTTGAACCCTAGAGTAGACAAATCTCAGACCCCCAGTTCATCTAGTGCAAATGTCTTAGTCGCCCTTTCCTTGCCTTTTGCAAGCTATTATCAGAACATGGGGCATGATTCATTAAGGATCTTAACTTAAGAAACTTCTTATTTCAGTCTCCTGGTCAAAACCATGTTACAATGCAAGGGGTGTAAATTAGTATTCTGCTTTGCACATAAGTTAAATACTGACTGTTTTTTCATGTAGCACACAAATACTTGATAGCTTATTTGTACACTGAAATTTAAAGTTGATATATGTGAGCTACATGAAAAAACAGTCAGTAATTAACTTATGTGCAAAACAGAATACTAATTTGCACCCCTTGCATTGTAACATGGTTTTGTCCAGGAGACTGAAATAAGAAGTTGCTCAAGTTGAGGTCTTTAATGAATCAGGCCCATGATCTCTATGATCTATGGCGGATCAATTCTTCAGATAGACGGACAAAAGGCTCCAATAGGGAAGGGATAACATTCTGGTATCATTACCTCCAATTCCTACTTACAGCACCCAAGACATCTTCTCAGGCACGCTGGGAGTCAGATCTTAATCTCTCTCTCTCTCCGCAGCAATGGAAAGCTATATATACCATCTCAAATCATATGTCTAGATGTGTTAACCACACTGAGATGCAGGTTAAACCAGTTAACAGACTTTGCCTCACCCTGGCCAGGCTCCATGTTATCTGGCACTCTTAATCCTAATTTTACTAGCGTTAATGCACCCACACTGCTGACATTTTCCATGTCTTCTGGGCATGCCCACACATTTAACCTCTTTGGCAGGACGTGTTTGATTTTATATCTGTGGTATTGAGGGTATCCATGGACTAAGACGCCGGTTGTGACATTGCTCCATCTTTATCCTACATCTGTTCCTAAGCAAGATCGTTATCTCCTAGGTCACATCCTGATAGCAACTAGGTCTGCCATAGCCCAAAACTGGAAAGCCACTGACCCCCCTGCTCTTTCTAGGATCAAATCCAGAGTTCAGCACAGATTCGAGATAGAGACGATTGATATGCCACATTCCACCTCAGCCTCAGCTCCCATTATGAAATAATTTAAGTGGCACAAATATACAATGGACGGTGCGGGAGCAATTCGGTGTTCTAACTCCTCCTCCCCGGTCCCATCCCCATTAGCCCTACTCGAACCCCCTCAAGATGCCTAATACATCCCATGCTGGTATCCTTCATTGTAATTGACTCAGTCATGTTAACTGTTGAAACTCTTTTCATGGTCTCTGTTTTTACACGTGTCAATATTTATTTATGGCAAAACTCATTGAGGAATTCCCCCCTTCCCCTCTGCAAACCCCCTCCCCCCGTCCTCCTCTTGTCTGTTCCCCTTCCCTCTTTCTTTTTTCTGTACCCCAAATAACTTGCAAAGCTTTGTTAAATAAAAATTATTGATGAAAACAAAAATGAAAATGATTTATTTCATCCGTACTCCCCCGCGGCTCTCATACATCTTCCTAAGTCTCAGTTACCCAAGAGGGTCTTAAACAACATTCTTTTTCATGACGCCTATAAGGCATGGGCATCTACCTCAAAGAAATTAGATCACCCTCGTGCCTCTACTAAATATGTAGTGATATTGGGAAATCCTACATTCACCCCGGGTATGGATAAAAAGCTATATGCCCTATGGAGAGGCTAAGGTCTTTCCTCAATCACACACTGGGGGGACCCTATTCTCATTTCAGCAGCTTAAGGAGAAATTCCAGCTCAGCAATACACATTTTTTATGTATTTATTGCTTTAGATAATTTATTAAATTTTTCAGAGAGACAGAAATTGAAAATTTGTTATATTAAAGTAATTTTATCGTTTTCAAATAAGCATTGCATAGGCGATTGTATTGTGTTTCTAATGCACAAAGTGATTTATTTTAGCAGATGTAAATTGTCAACAATTCAATACATTATTATATAATGATACAGTACAGTACAGCCAATACCAAAAGTTACATACATACCTCTGCGCATCGCTGCGCTAACCACGGGCACCCCTGGACAGTGATTCACCTTTGAATACTGTGATCAGTGAAGTCTGAGACTGGTGGGGGTGCCACTAGGATATATATTCAGTCAGTGTTACACAGTGAACAATAGAGATGACGTAGCTTGCTTCTATAGGTCCAGACAAAGGTGGTTCCAGGGTAAACAGGGCATAGGCTGATTCAATCTAAGGAATCCAAAGGTGGGGGTCGTCTCTCCAGGGGATATTCTCCAGTTACAATGAATTCATTAGCATTTCACATTCTGATATCACTCTGGCTATTTATTCCCTAACATTAATAACTAGAGTATGCAATATGCGATCTCTTCGGCGATGGAATCGGACAGCTGCTGATGAATAGGGGATTGGTATGATATCAGACATGAAACATTTCCCATAACCTGAACCTTAGATAACACTAAAGTGTACATATAATCATAATATATAAACTAATAATAAACCAAATACTGTCTGCTCATAAATTACTGTGTAATGGATCCAATATGAATATGAATTACATAAATAACTAAATGTTGTCATGCAAGTGTGTGCGTGCATATTTTACCATGCGATCGCACCACGCGCTGTGTTAGGTGGCGTAAGGATCTGTGTTACGTGGCGTACGAATAGCAATCGCACAGCAAAACAATATTAACCAATATACTTTCGTTCATCCAATTATACGACTTCGACAGTTATCTGTACCATGACCTTCTTTCACGAGATTTATCAAATTTCGGGAACCTGCAAAGTTTGGGCCAAAGATTCTGCAACACTCCCTTCCTCTGCAGATTTTGTTAAGTACCATGACAATGTCATGAAATGGTTACATTCAACCAGACTGCAGGAGGTACATAAAAACAAATTAAACAGAGGTTATGTATCAAAAAACAAGAGAAAGCACAATGTGAGAGAGGAGTCTTGCCCTAAATGTAATTGTACAAAGACTTCCTTTTTGCACAATATATGGGAATGTCGGCAAATCCAAACATTTGGGAACAATTTTTGGAATTTCCTTTGGGTACCCCCTGACAAAGTTGCTGTTCTTTTTTGTAACTTTCATTATTGAACTGCATTACTACCCCCAAGGGGGATCCAAGATGTAAATCCATTCCTTACTGTGATGCTTACCATTTCCAAATTAGCCATACTCCGACATTGGATCACTGCTGCCTCTCCCTTCCTTTCTGAAGTCAAAACTGAGCTTTTGGATTCTTTATATTTTGACAGAAGGGGAGCCCTTCACGATATTGAGAAGAAAGTGATAAAATTCTGGCTAAATGGGGCCCTTATAGTGAATCAAAATTCCCTGATTTGAGAAATAACATTATGAACCTTTTTGACGATATTACCTGGGTTCTGCATAGTGTGCTGGGAATGGCACAGCCCGTAATGACCTAATCATGCCTTCACAAATATGCGCTCAACACTAACTTTGAGTGCCCGCTCCTTCAAGCGGGCACTTAAAACTCACCTGTTCCTTAAGGCCTACCAACCATCCACTTAACCACTCACCCTTCTGTTTCTCCCCTGGCTCCTTTCCTCTCTCCCCGTTGCTTCACTGGCTCCCTTTTGTGCCTGACTTTGTTTACCCTCCCTTAGGATGTAAGCTCGAATGAGCAGGGCCCTCTTCCCTCCTGTCTCCATACCTGTTCTTCTGCTCCGTCTCTACTGTATCTGCCTGCTTGGAGTTTCTGAAGTACTGGTACTTTGTGTTTATTGTCCTGTACTGTTTTACCCTGTATAGTCTACTGTTTGTACCATGTTCGGCACTGCGGAAACCTTGTGGCGCTTAACAAATAAACGATAATAATAATAATAATAATATATCTGAGATTTAGTAATGGATAGCCTAAAAGTGGATCCTGCTTGCACCCCCCACCCCACCCTACCTCCAGTGTAGAGAGATTTGGGGACTTATGTGACCTAGCTGACGGGAGGTGATGTGCTCAGCAGGACGAGCATACCTCAATATTTATCACTTATAACTATTCGGGGCATTCATTGGAAGTTTGTTTGATTATTTATATTGTTTTGGTTGCTGTACTTGTATACTTATACATATGACCATGGCATCAGTTTTAAGATTTCTAAACAACGCTGATTGAGATATAATGATGCCACTCTCTTTGAACATTGTGTTGTAACAATCTTGAGTATGTTACTGCTTGAACATGTTTTGAATGTCTTACACATTATCTGACTGATAGACACAATTCAGATGTTTGTAATATTTGTACTTTATTTGAAAATCAATAAAACAGACGTTTACTTATAAACTCACTAACATGAACAATTAAAAAAATATTGTTTTTTTTATTAAACTAAAGTACTCCCATGGATGCGTCTCTACCAGTGTATGTGTGCCCAGTGTGTTCCGCTGCATGTGCGCACAGTGTCTGTACCAGTTTATGTGTGCCGATTGTCTGTCCCAGTGTATGCCGAGTGTGTGTACCTGTATTTTCTGAAAGTGACTTACCATAAGATGTCCAGGGACAGCGCAGCTTGGCCTCAGTGCGGAGGAAGTGCACTGCATGAAGACTCTGAGAGAATTTGCAGCCCCCACCCAACTCGGCAACAGGCAACCTCGCAATTTACTGCATACTGCTCTCCACTGATGGGACCACCCCCTTGCACCCAAGGAAGCCAAGAGCAGATCCCGAATAGGATGCGACTCCTATGATCTCCTTCAGAGCCGTTACCGTGCTGATTGCCCTAACGGTCTGCTTCCCAACTCATCACCCAAAATCCCCGCCTGCCGGATATAGAAAAAATTGCAGTAAATAACAAAAATAATAATAAAAAATAATCCAGAGATACATGAGACAGCCTCCGGGTGGCCTTGTTAGGGCACCGACCTACCAGTAAACCTCCCGTTAAGACCTATGACCAAACCGCCTCTGGATTTGGTAATCCTGGAAGACCACACCAAGAACCATGGCCACTGCCAGACTGCCTGTCTGCGATAGTAATGCCAGGGGTGGCCCTGATAAACACAACCAATCCTGGGAGTGCCTGGCAGTTACAATAAAATAAATGATATATATATATTGTGGAAAAGAGGCATATTTGTCACAGTTTCCCTATAAGGAAATAGGTAAAAACACAGCTAGTCTGCAGCAGCAGGCTGCAGACAGGGTTACATTTTCCCTAGGATCCTCTTTCAGCACATACACACAGGTGTTCCACATGAATGTAATTGGTTTGTTTTGCTGTGATTTGTTTGTAGTGCTTGGTTGGAGGATAAAAACACTGTTTGTATTTGTGGGCGGGACCACCAATGCCAGTAAGTGGCCGGCTAGCAGTCAGGGAACTATTGTTTAGCCAGATGTAGGTGGTGGGATATTTTGTAATACTTTTGCTGGATATGACTGCTGTACCATCGCTGAAACTGTTTAGCCATCCTAACAACTGCTAATAAACATGGAAATGGTTCAGCAAACCTGTGTGAGGCTCCAGTGAATGCAGTATTTTATCACAAGTGGTGTCATCATGGGATTTGTAGGACAGCTAAAACACAGCCGTCCTCGGAGCCTCCAGATGCAAAGGTGGTGAGTGGAGTCTGTTAAAAATCACTATAATGCATCAAACTGTTGTAATGCTTTGTTTCAAATGTTGTTGCTGTGAAGAGACAAACCTGTGTACTGGAAACTGATTAGCAGCTGTTTTGGTTGCAAAAGAAAGCAAAAGTTTAAACAGTGCTGGTCATTGTAGTGTCACAATTGTTAAAGGTTCAAACTGCAAGTTGGGTGTGGTCCCCCAAAAAGTTTTTTTTTATTTGTTTGCTATATTTCAGTGAAGGTTTCTAAAGCAAATGTCGGCTTTTAAAAAAAAAAAAAAAAAATGGGGTTTAAAAAAAACCAAAAACAATTTTTTTTCCTGGTAATTGTAGTGCCACACCTTGTGGGTCACTTAGTTGTGAATTGGGTGTGGTCCAGAAAGTTTTGTTGTTTGGCTGAATGTTGAGAAAAGCTAGGTTTCACTTCCCATTTGCACAAACTCCTGTGGCAATGAAAAATATTTTAGGAACCCTAGTGAATGTTGCTTCAGTGCAGGAGGAAAATTCCCGTCTTCTCTGTGAGGAGATTGCTCGGGGAAGACGGGACAGGAAGTCTCCAGCTACCCCCACGCTACAGAAATTAATTTCTGATGACATGGAGGCACATCTAATATCCTTTGATTGTGCCGCCACCCGAGCCAAGTGGCCACCTGGGACTTGGTGCGAACATCTGGCTCTCTGTCTTTCAGGAGAAGCACAGCGCACCTATGTAGACCTAGATGAGGACCAGGCTGGCGATTATCAGCGGCTGAAAACTTCCATCTTAGTAAGGGTTGGAGTCACCAGAGCAGGGGAGGCCCAATGATATCATGACTGGAGACTCTCCAAAGATTTATCAGTTCGGGCTCAGCTTGCTGAACTTGGTAGAGCACTAAAGAAGTGGTTGCAGTTAGAAAAGAACACTGCGGGCAGAATGATCGAAATTCTGGCCATTGACCATTGTATCCGGGGAATGGACCGAGGGCTCCAAAGGTAGGTACTACAGGCGGACCCTCTGTCGTATGAGGAATTGGCTGCTGTAGTGGAGAGATACAGCGCCTTTAGCATATGCCCAAACCTCTATTGCCTGCTCCAGAGTTTGTACCTCGGTCAAAATCTGGCATAAGGAACAGTCGACCGGATGTTGGTAAGGAGAGATTGTCTGATAAAAAGGCAGCTAAACCTGCATTAAGTCCAATCTGCTTCAAGTGCAAAGAGCCTGGACATTTGAGGGCTCAGTGCCCAACGTTAGTAGAACCTATCGATTGTTCACTAGCGCACACACAACCAACCTATCCGAGCTGCTGTACAATGAGTCCGGTTACCGGGAAGTCCTGCTTATTCTGCATGACTGTTTGTGAATCACCATCTGGTGCTGGTTCTGGTGGATTCGGGTAGTGAACTGTCCAATGAGGACTCAGACTGGACAGGTTTGTCTAACTTGTTTCCACTAAGAGACTTTTGCCGTTGGGAGATGTTGCCTTAGCTAATGTCTATAAGAATGTAGTTGAGATTAATTGGGTAGAGAAGGCTAACAAGCCTGCAGAAGGTATTGCCTATGATATGGTAAAGAATGATCTGTTGAATAGAGTTGTTAATGTACAGGGTAGAACTGTAGAGCAATTGTTAGTGCCACAAATCCATACACCACTTGTTCTCAAAGCTGCACATACGGATCGTTGTGGGGGACATTTGGGGGAAGATAAAACACGGAAGCGGATATTGCTCATGTTCTTTTGGCCGGGAGTGTACGAGGCAATAAAAAGGTTTTGCCAGACGTGTCCAGTCTGTCAAAGAACATGTCTGAAGCCAGACTAATGGGCTCCGCTAGTTCCCATCCGTGTGGTGCAGACCCCGTTTAAGCGTATTGGTATGGATTTGGTAGGCCCATTAGAGAAGTCGGCCCACAGCCATCAGTATGTATTGGTCATAATAGACTATGCCACCAGGTATCCCGAGGCTATACCTTTGTGCAATATAAAGTCCAGTACAATAGCAAAAGGAATCCTTCTGCTATTGTACCAGGTTGGGTATCCCCAAAGAAATCTTGACTTATCAGGGTACTCCCTTTATATCCCGTCTAATGAAAGAGCTATGCCGGTTGTTTAGAGTAAAAACGTTACACACATCAGTTTATCACCCGCAGACTGACGGGTTAGTGAAACGTTGTAATAGGACACTCAAACACATGGTGAGAAAGGCAGTGGCGCAGGAAAAATGGGACTGGGATGTGTTATTACCCTATTTAATATTCGCAGTGAGGGAGGGGCCTCAAGCATCTACAGGGTTCAACCTTCGAATTGTTGTATGGCAGGCAGCCAAGGGGTATTTTGGATGTTCTCAAGGAGGGCTAGGAGCAACAGAGTCCAAAAGAACCCTATGTGATCCAGTTTGTGTCCAAGTTGTATGACAGGTTGGGGAAGATAACCCTGTTGGTACAACAACATATGCATGAGGCATAGGTGAGACAGAAAAGAAACTACGCTAAGTCAGCTGTAATTAGGGCTTTCCAACCAAGTGATAAAGTTCTGGTCCTGGTACCCACATAAGAGAGTAAGCTCTTCACCAATTGGCAGGGGCTATATTAGATGATTGAGGCTGTGGGGCCTGTTAATTATAAAGTCAGACAGGAAGGCATGTGACAACCTATTCAGACATATCATGTCAACTTGCTGAAACCTTGTCATGATAGGGTGGAGTCAAAAGCCACGTTGGTAAACGCAGTTCTGCAGGAAATCAAGTTCCCATAAGGAACGATTTGTTGCCAGGGCGGAGAAGACAGACTGAGTAAATGGTTCAGAGGAACCTTGACGTGTTTTCTGAGGTGCCAGGCCGTACCATGCTCATAGAACACAACATATTTTATACCTCCAGGAGTGGTGGTGAGATTAAGCCCATACCGTATTCCTGAAGCTAAACGTGAAGCTGTGAAACAGGAGATTAAAAAAATGTTGGACCTTGATGTCATTGAGGAATCCAATAGCAACTGGAAGAGCCCCATTGTATTAGTGGCTAAGCCAAATGGGAGTAGTCTCCCATTTTGACACATTTTCGATGCCCCGAATTGATGAATTAGTGGAAACCTTAGCCAATAGTTGGTACCTCACAACGTTGGATCTAACCAAAGGCTACTGGCAGATTCCCCTAACACCATCTGCCAAGGCTAAGACAGCCTTTTCAACCCCGGATGGGTTATTCCAGTACAAAGTTCTGCCTTTCGGGCTACATGGGGCTCCTGCCACCTTCCAAAAAGGCATGAATCGTCTCTTAAAATCACACCAAGAGTATGCAGCTGCCTACTTAGATGATATTGTCATCCACTCCCAGGACTGGGAGACACATCTACCCAAAGTGGAGGCAGTATTAGCCTCACTCAGGGAGGTGGGTCTAACTGGCAATCCTGAGAAATGCACATTGGCCATGCGTGAGGCCAAATACTTGGTGTATGTTGTGGGACAAGGTTAGGTCAAACCCCAATTTGACAAAGTAAAGGCTGTCCGAGATTGGTGCAAGCCTGAGCGGAAGACCCAGCTGAGAACCTTTCTGGATCTAGTTGGGTACTATCGCCGGTTTATGGCTAATTTAGCCACTAGGGCTGCTGCTCTTACAGAGCTCCTAAAAAAACTTGTCCGGACAAGTTGATCTGGTCGGAAGCAGCGGAGGCTGCCTGGCAAGGTCTTCAAGTGGCTCTGTCTTCAGCACCAATACTCCAAGCACCGGATTTCAGCGGGAGATTATATCTCCAAAAGGATGCTTCTGGAGTAGGTTGGGGTGCTGTGCTCTCGCAGAGGTTTGATGGAACAGAGAAACCCATCCTCTAACTGAGCTGCAAACTTCTGCCCAGGGAGAAGAAATACTCCACTGTGGAACAGGAGTGCCTAGCCAGGTACTACCTCTTGGGTAGAGAATTCACCTTGGTCACTGACCATGCACCACTGAAGTGGATGCACTGGAACAAGGAGGTGAATGCCCGGGTAACTAGGTGGTTTCTAGCGCTACACTCCTACCACTTCACAGTGGAGCATAGGCCAGGGAGTCTGCACAAAAATGCAAATGCCCTTTCTCGCCGAGATGCGCTCTCCGCAGTGTCCGCTTTACCGAGGTTGGCGATGCTAAGTGGAGGGGTATGTGGCAAAGAGACATATTTGTCATAGTTCCCCTATAAGGAAATAAGTAAAAACACAGCTAGTCTGCAGCAACAGGCTTCAGGCAGGGTTACATTTTCCCTGGGATCCTCTTTCAACATATACACACACAGGTCTTCCACATGGGTGTAATTGGTTTGTTTTGCTGTGATTTGTTTGCAGTGCTTGGGTGGAGGATAAAGGCACTCTTTTTATTTGTGGTTGGGACCACCTATGGCAATAAGTGGCCGGCTAGTCGCCAGGGAACTATTGTTTAGCCAGATGTAGGTGGTGGGAGATTTTGTGAAACTGTTTAGTCATCCTGACAACTGCTAATAAACATGGAAATGGTTCAGCAAACCTGTGTGAGGCTCCAGTGAATGCAGTTCTCTATCACAATACATATATGTGTGTGTATATATATATATATATATAATTATGGAGATGTAAAAAAAATTACATTTCTACAAAGTTCTGGGAGGGCATGAGGTATGCCTTCCCAGAACTATGGTTGATTAGGATGAACCTGCCCCTCTGGCTCCTTCTAAATCCAGCTGGAGGACCACCAATGATTGGGGGATTCTACGGCACCACAGCCCTCCGATCCCACAAATAGGGAGCAACACCAGAAACCAACCAGGTGAGCCCCAGATCCCCACTGCACCAGCGAGGTAGGAACCATTTATTTTATTAAATATACGTTAAAACTAGAGATGCTCGCTGACCCCCGTGTTTTGGTTTTGGATCTGGATTACCTTCGTGTTTTGGTTTTTGTTTTGGATTTGCCAAAACCGCCCTTGCGTGTTTCGGTTTTGTTTGGTTTTGTTTTGGTATTTTCTACAAAATTCCATTTTTTGGGCTAAAATAATATAATTTAGGTATTATGTTGTATCTACATTATTATTACCTCACTAACACTAATTTCCAGTCATTTCCATTCTATTTTGACCACCATAGGTCACAATATTATTTTCATACACTTTCAAGCAAAGATTGCAGCAGATCTTGCCAGTGATAAGAAAAAGGCCATTGTCATGCCTGGGCATAAGACCAACAATCCACCTCTTAAGTGTGGAATTATTTTTACACAAATCCTGACAACAGTTGTCTAGCCATTTGTAGCGTTTTTAAAGCCACACTCAGTAGAGGTAGGGACCTTAACCATCTGGGATCCTCATCCATGTTTGAAGCGAGTTCATGGAAAGCCGTTGGGGAAAATCAGAAAATTATGTTAAAAAAATAACAACAAGCAGTCCAGCATCATCTACCTCCCTTCTCTCATCTAGATCCCAGCACCTGCAATCTACACCCCCAACACCTTCATCATCAATATCCCCAGAAGTGATGGGAGTTAGTCCTGCATCCAAGTTCCTAATTCTAGATGACTCCTCCACTAACCATGATTCCTCTGAAGAATTATTGAGCGTTGGTCTCGCTGCTGCTGCTGCTGGGGGTGGATCTTCAACCCAGATGAAGACTACTAGTCGTTTATAACAATTGACTGTTAAACAATCCTTTGCTAGAGGAAGAAAGTAAGAAAGCTGTCACCCAGTCGCAAAGCGGATCACATACACCATGGGGACCATGCTAGTATTAGATCTGCGTCCAATGTCCACTATTAATGCAGCTGGTTTTAGACAGTTACTTGAGGTTTTCTGTCCCTATTACCAAATTCCATCACACACACCATTTTACTAGATAAGCTATTCCTCACCTCTACCAGAAGGTTCGTAAAAATGTAATTATTGGGCCACTAAATGCCATTTTACCCACTGTACACTTAACCACCGATATGTGGACAAGCGGAACTGGGCAAACTAAAGATTATATGCAGGGCCGGATTAAGACACTGTAGGCCCCTGGGCTAGGGGTACTGTGAGGCCCCCATTTGTCAAGCGACGTATGCCCAATAGGATATTACTGGGGGCCCCCCAGTAATATCTGATTGGGCATACGTCGCTTGACAAATGTTTATTTTAATATACCTACTCTGTATTTTCAAAAACCAAAAAGGATATCTATGGATTAATGTACCTTATGTATGTTCAACAATTTGTAGGAGTGCAATAGTTTGAAAGCAAATGATTTTATTAAGGTTAAAACAATGCCAACTGGTTTTAGCATAGGTAAATAATAAATGGTTGTTACAATTATAACCAGTTAGCATTGTTTTAACCTTAATAAACCACTATTTGTTTTTAAACTATTGCACTATTGCACAGCGTGTGGGCAATGTGCACTACGAGACCAGCCAGGACCATGCACAGCTCACTCCTTAGAGAGTGGCCTTTTTGGAACTAGTTTCCACCACATCCAGACACTGTTAGTCTCCTAGTAGAATTTGTCATTCATTTTCACTCTCATTAAAAAAACACTAACACAACACCAGTAGGAACCTGGCCTGTATCTTTGTATTTTTATAAAATACAATTTTGATTAAATTAATATTGCATATTAAGGAATATCACTTAATATATTAATGTAATCAAAGACATCTTTATAATATAAACATGATATTGTTAGCACTTACAATCTTTATTATATATATTTTTTTATATTATAAAACATTAATTAGCACTTTTTAAGAAATAAGAACACCATTTTCATTACATTAATTGTATTTTCAGGGATTTTGGTTAGGAATAAAATATATGCAGAGCACACACATGACTGTACTTTATGATGTGTTTTTTTCTATATCAGAGTGCTCTGGAACCCTTCTTTGTACCAATGTCTTTCTCCTTAACATATACAACTTACTTTTCAGACATTTCAACAGGAACAGGTCTGGTTACTTCCTGTGTCACATTCTGTCTGCTGTCTGCCTCCAACAGCTGCACAGAGAGACGCTGCTTCAAGTGTCGGGAGAGGGGAGAGGGGGGGGGGGGAGTACACACTGTTCCTACCAGGGGGCGGTGATTGGCAGCAGCAGAAACCAATTAGGGAGTTGCACAGTGACATCAGTGACTCCCTAATTGGTTGCTTTTCCGGGTACCAGGGAGACAGAGGGAAAAAAAGTCTCTGCAATAAGCTGTAAATTTTCTGGAGTGCCCAAGCACCATCGGAGCTGGTGCCCACGCTGACCCCTACACCCTCCCCCCAAAAAAGAGAGGAGATGCAGTCTCAATATTGATACTGCCCTGTCTGTAATGTACAGCAGGCGGCAGTATGCTAAAGTTTTGGTCCGTGGAGGAGGGGTGCCTTCACTGACAGCGATCGCCGGCAGTATGAAAGATATATATATATATATATAACGCTGCCGGCAGATCTTAGGGGCCCCCCAGCTGCCTGAGGCCCCTGGGCTATAGCCCATAAAGCCCTGCGGTTAATCCGGCCCTGATTATATGACTGTGACAGCCCACTGGGTTGGTGATTCGCCTACACCAGCAGGGACAGCTGTAACGTGTACCCAAGAACTTCACATTTTTCAGAGGCAGGCTACTGTGTGTATCAGCGGCTTCACTAAGAGGCATACAGCTGACAATCTGTTAAAAAAAACTAAGATTTCATTGCAACATGGCTAATCCTGCTTGGACTCTCCTGAGGATATGTGATTTCTGATAATGACCCCAATATTGTTAGAGCATTACAGCGGGGGAGGGGGGGGGGGAAATCCATCACATTTCTTGTTTTGCTCACCCAATCAACTTGGTGTTACAGAACGTTTTAAAAATGACAATGACATGCAGAATATGCTGTTTGTGCCCCGAAAAATTTAGGGACATTTTCGGGATTCTGCAACAGCATGTAGGAGAATGCAGCAGCTGCAAGAAGACTAGCATTTGAGGGGAATGTACAGCGAAGTAGTCACCTGTGGAGAGAGTGCAGGCACGGTTAGCTTGAGTCAAGTGATTGCCTTAATTATACTTTTTGAGAAGCAGCTAGAGAAATTTTACGGATGAAAGTAAATCTGCTAACTAGATTTTAATTGTAGATCTAGGGATTAATTCGCTTTGCCAGGATCCAAGAGCTATCAACATCTACATCTAATGATGTCTACTCCTTCAGTTTCTCTGGCAACTGCTTCTCAGAAAAACTTAGCTTTCCCAAGACACCCAGTGGTGATGCAGATGAGTCAGCACCACATTTTGACATTTGCTCTGCTCTAAAAGATTTGCCCAAAAATCGTGACCGCTCTGCTCTACTAATTCCATGAGGAAGGCCATTATCGGCAATTACATCAAAGTACACAGACTATGATGCTGGATTCTATCGGGGATGAATTTATTATTGTTTGAGGAAGATTAGCACTGAACCCCACCACCTCTCCTGATTCTGAGTGAGCTATGGCACAATAAAATTTAACTGCAGATTTAGCCCAAGCCAGGCAGGCCTATAATTTCTATTTCAGCAATTACAATTAGCAATGGCTCTTCTCTTTGGGTGTTACCTATATAACGCAGAAGAATTCTCCTGCAAATTCTACAGACAAGCTTGCTTGTCTTCCTCTTCATTTTTAAATTCTTAGCAATGGAGCACTCGTCTTTGGGTGTATATTACCTTATTAGTGCAAATTAGGAAAAATACTGTTTAATCCCTGCTAGGCCCTCCTTAATTCTACAGCTACACACACCAATACAAGGTGGCAGGCAATATTCTAAAAAAGAGCTATTGACATTCATACCAAAAAAGGCAGTTGGGTGTCTGACTGTATTTTACACCCTACACTTTCACATAGTGAAATTGACAAAACAGCAGCCTTCAAAGACTGTACGTTAAATAGAAATGCCCCAGTATGCAAAGGGACTGTCTGACATTTCCATATTGATAAAGCGTACATAAATAATCTATTATTTATGTTTAATTTTATAACATATATGAAGATATTCAGTCACAATTGAATTAGCACACTAGCTTTGCACAAAATCAGCCTTCTACCCCCATTGCAAACATTTGACCTGCTTGTAAAAACCAGATAAACAGGTTTTGAATACATTTGGCCAGTAATTAGCATATGAAAGCCTGTAGCCAGCTTCTAGAATCTGCCCACAAGAGGGGTTTACACTGGACAAGGAAAAAGTTCTCTCCCTCACTCCATGCTGGATTTCCAGACTGATGCAGGTCATGCAGCTCCTAGGTGAACAGGCCAACATAGGCCCTAAGTAGTGTGAATTATGGAACTGGAATGTAGTAAAAAGTGAGTGAGTGGATACATGAATGTTGTAACTTGAGAATGAATGTTGTAAGTGAAAGTTTAAGTGAGAATGAAAGTGTGACATAAATGCATGCCTGGTTGGGATAAATGAAAGCATTTATGTTATACATAGTTAATGATGTAATGCTGTGATTTGTGAGCCAGAGCCCGAACTGTTTTAGCTATCATTTCTTGAAGAGATAGTGGTGAAATTACTGTTATATTGTAAACTTTGTTATTTTTTTGGTAGAGGGGCGGGAACGAAGGAGGTAATATTTGTGTGATATTTCCTTACGCCTTTTCTAGAAAACGATTTTGACAAGTAACATTATTTCATCTTTGTCCTGGAAGATATATAATTAATTACAGCGAATCTAGATTATGATTTAGAATCTTAATTTTCATATTGTGTTGGCAAATAGACGTTTAATAACGGGAGTTGTATGTATCTGTTGAATTATTCTGTATTTATAGGAGTACTTTGTAAGCATTATGTATGATATCAAAGTAGTCTGATAGTTATTTCATGATAACTGCGAGAAATTATGATGGTTATTATTTTGTCTTCACTTATAATACAGTGTAGTTGGAAGGACTTGTGTTTACTTAGCGGTTATATTTATAGTTTAAATCTGATTCTGTGGACTGGTGGGGACAGATATACTCAGGAGAAAATTTTGTTTTGCCTCTTCCTTTTTAATCTCAGAATCAAATTTAGTTATAATTTCTCCTGTGGCAATTTATATTTTAATTAGGACTTTTTGCATAACCAAATTTGCAAGTTATGTGATAATTAGGGATCATTTTAATCACATAATAATTACACCTTGTCTACAGAATAGGTTTGGAGAGGTAGTTTTGGATACTTGGCGGTTTTTGTCATGGGGTGTGTGATATCTGGGTATTATAGGACCCTGTCAAACAAAAGAGTAGCACTCACGGATTCTTAGCAGGAACGCATAAGCGTGAAAGCTGGGACACCCTGTCCTGTATTGTAGTGGTAGGAGGTGATTGTTTTGAAGATCGTGTAGAAAGATGCCTCTATAGTACATCGGAGATGTCACGGGTGCGTATTATTTGACGAGACGAAAATAGCGAAAAAGGCGCAAATTGTATTATACGCCGATAGTTACTTTGGGTTGATACAATATTTTTATGTTATATGGATAGTTCAAGTTGCTTGTACCATGTAGATTAAGTATACTAGGTAATCCATAAAGGCAATTCCGATATGTAACTTCTGTAGAAACACGCCTTTGACAGTTGTTTAGTGGGTACGGCTACGGCGACACTTAAATTATGAGCGGATCATGCGCAGTGGTTCCCCAGTAAAGCCATTATTAGCGATTTTGGCTGGGTGCAACCAGATCTGCAAGACGAATTTACCAATCGTTATACGATCGAGAACAGCATTTCCACTCAGTAGACAGGGGGATGCTCACACACATTATTAACACACAAGTCTATAACAGGGAACATATGGATTTTATTTTTTTTAATTACTTTAGAAACTCGCAAAGTGTGGTATGTTTAGCCTGTTTGTTTAACCCTGCTAAAACTTATAGTGATCACCAGTAGTAAGCTTATAATCAGGTTATGTATTGATAAGCTGGGTGTAATTGCGTTGCCCATATCACAGGTCCCTGCAGGTAAAATATGAATATTTATATTATTCAAGATGCCACAGATGTAGTTTGTCTAAATCAAGTTGTTTTTTTAGTAAAGCAGGCCACAGGTAGGTATGTACATGGCTGCAAAAGACTTGATTTTAGATGGTAAAATATATAACATTATAAATTCTGAGAAATAAGGTATTATATGTACTCACAGCATTGAACACTTAATTGCCCTTGTAACATAATAGGGAATAATAAGTAAAATTTGGGTTTTGTCATTGGAGGTAGTTGAATGTATACAAGGAGACGTCCTTGCTGTTATATCAACAAATGAAAATTGATTTAGCCTTTGCAATGTCTGAGTAATATATGCATTTGTTTTAATACTGTATATAAGGATATATGGGATAATAGAGGTGGTATTTAAAATCCTACTCCTTTAAATAACCCAGGTATATACAGGTAATTTATAATGGTATATTGTAAAGAACAAATAATATTGGTAACAGACACACTACCTAGTGGTCACAGGTATGTATTGCAGCCCCTTCATCAGAGTTTGTACTCTGGAAACAGGCGGGATAAAATATAGATCTGATCATTTTACATGTCATTATTTTGGAGGTGTTTGGCAACATGTAGCATTACAATTAATGAAACCCCTGGATAATGGTAATGTGTTTTATTGCCTAGAGATAAAAAGGGGGATCCTAATGCACAGTGGTATATGCCACTCAAAAATGTGACATGAAATTTCCACTTATGTAAGGTTACACAGCATCTGATAACCCAGGGCATGAATATTAGTGCTTGCTGATGACAGACACAAATTTTTAAAGTAATTTGTGGAAATAGGTGTTCAGCGCTCCCTATTATAGCGTGTCAGTGGATAAGCAGCCACCTGGGGTGGGGGAATATAGGGATAGCTCAACCCTAATGAAGGATTAGATTGGATATAACTCCCTTGGCGCTTGAAACAGAAGGGACAGTGAGTGATATCAAAACCTGAGTTTGATGAAGGCAGTAAAAGGGTAACACCCTACAGTGTAAATGTATAACACTCCCTTGGCGCTTGGAACAAAAAGTCAGATAGGAAATAGTATACAGATTTATTGATCGTCAGTATATGTGGGTGGCAACCCTGCAGTGTGAATCACACTGACATAATAAAATAAACAAGGCACATGGGCAAATTTGTATAGCATGAAAGCAGGCAAAAAGTTATATGTTGTAAAAAAAAGTCCATATTGGCCACAAAAACTCTCTGATAGGGCTGGTAAAGTCCACTAGATAACAGAGATTACAACACAGTCAATAATATGCAGATGTGGCAATTGTGAATTCTCCTTTTGGCTTGTCAGTCCACAAAAGCACGGTTCTCTGATAGGGCTAATGAAGTCCACTGAATAACAGAGATAACGACAGAGTCAATCCTATGCGGATTTGGCAAATGTAAATTCTCCTTTAGGTATGTCAGCTGACATAAGGTTCCAATGGAGAACGCCTAAGATAGGCTTGGTGATAGAGGACTTACCCTCACTGTTGATGGGCTGTAGTGTCCTTCCACATAATCCTGCTTAGTGCCTAGAAAACCGATACGATGAGCACGCTTGTGCCATCCGCTGGAGTGCGATGGTGCAAACCCAGAAGTCGCGGGCGGTATCGTGGTCTTAGCAGAGTTGCGCATGCGTGAGATGGATCCATTTGCTTCCCAAAGCGGCGGTCTCTAGTGTGTGTGTGGTGCCTGTGAAAGGCAAGAACTTGGCCACCCAACGCGTTTCGCACTAGGCTTCTTCAGGGATCGATCTCTGATCTTCATCGATCCCTGAAGAAGCCTAGTGTGAAACGTGTTTGTTTGACCATACCTTTGCCTCTCACAGGCACCGCACATACACCAGAGACCGCCGCTTTGGGAAGCGAACGGATCCACTTTGCGCATGCGCAACTCTGCTAAGACTGCGATACTGCCAGCGACTTCCGGGTTTGGACCATCGCACTCCAGCGGGACGGCACAAGCGTGCTCATCATATCCGCTATCTTGGCACAAAGCAGGATCATTTGGAAGGACACTACAGCCCATCTACAGTGAGGGGAAGTCCTCTATCACCAAGCCTATCTTAGGCGTTCTCCATCGGATTACAATGTCGGCTGACATACCTAAAGGAGAATTTATATCTGCCTGATTCGCATAGAATTGACTTTGTCGTTATCTCTGTTATTCAGTGGACTTCAGTGGCCCTATCAGAGAACCGTGTTTTTGTGGCTTGACAAGTCTAAAGGAGAATTCACGATTGCCACATCTGCATATTACTGACTTTGTTGTTATCTCTGTATCTAGTGGACTCTACCAGCCCTATCAGAGAACTGTCTTTATGGCAAATATGGACTTTGTTTGCCGCATATAATAACTATCTTTTGCCTGCCTTCATGCTATTTACAGCTGCTTATGTGCCTTGTTTATTTTATTATGTCAGTGTGTTCAACACTGCAGGGTGCCACCCACCTATACTGCCGTCAATAAATTTGTATATCAATTCCTATCTGACCTTTATTCCAAGCGCCAAGGGAATATATTATTATACATTATATATTTACACTGTAGGTTTGGTACCCCTGTACTGACCCTTGAAATTACCCACTGTCCCCTCTGTTTCAAGCGCCAGGGAGTTATACCCATCTTACCAAAGTTAGAACAACCTTAAGATCTTAGATTTAATTGTTGAGGGATAATTTATTGGGAAGTACCTTGACATGTGTTGATTTTTTTTTTTCTCCTAAGACAAGGTTTTTTCATCAGATATGGCAACGTAGGAGACCCATTAGCGTCTCCCCCTTTCTTACTTGATATTTGTACTCAAAATTGCCTTACCATAATTAATTCCAAACTCATTATATATATATATATATATATATATGTATATGTAGCCCTATTGACCACCTGTTCACACACACTCATACACGTTGCATACAATGACTAGGAACACTAAGGACACTGATAAGAATTGACAACAGATATCTGTCAGTCTAACTGTAATGACAGACAACTGACATCAGGGGGAATGATAAAGAGTACATAAATAATCTATTATTTATGTTTCATTTTATAACATATATTAAGAGATTCAGTCACAATTGAATTAGCACACTAGCTTTGCACAAAATCAGCCTTCTTCCCCCATTGCAAACATTTGACCTGCTTGTAAAAACCAGATAAACAGGTTTTGAATACATTTGGCCAGTTATTAGCATATGAAAGCCTGTAGCCAGCTTCTAGAATCTGCCCACAAGAGGGGTTTACACTGGACAAGGAAAAAGTTCTCTCCCTCACTCCATGCTGGATTTCCAGACTGATGCAGGTCATGCAGCTCCTAGGTGAACAGGCCAACATAGGCCCTAAGTAGTGTGAATTATGGAACTGGAATGTAGTAAAAAGTGAGTGAGTGGATACATGAATGTTGTAACTTGAGAATGAATGTTGTAAGTGAAAGTTTAAGTGAGAATGAAAGTGTGACATAAATGCATGCCTGGTTGGGATAAATGAAAGCATTTGTTATACATAGTTAATGATGTAATGCTGTGATTTGTGGAGTGCTGTATTATACATAGTTTGAATTCCTGTTGTGCTTGGGATCGATTGGTTAGGCTTTGGTCATGAAAGCATTTATGTTGTGTTATACATGGTTCTGTATTGGTTAGGCTTTGGTCATGGAGACGTTTGTTGGTTAAGTGTTGGTCCTGGAAACATTGGTGCTTTATGTGAAATACCATGTGTTAAAATTGGCCAGTGGACATTGTGTGTTAATGGCTGAATAGAGAGCTATTTGTGGTGGATTGGCTAAATACTGCTTGTAATGCGTAATGGGGTCTGTACAGACTTCACATTGTTTAGTAAGTACATGTGTTTCTAACAAAGCAGGGCAAGTCAGCCATTTTGGATGGTGACTACATTGTAAGAAGTTCCATAATGGACTTTGAAGGAAGTGAGTTTACTTTAATGTACATGCATAGAAAGTGATGGATTAGGAAGTGATCAGATCGTTAAATATAACATTTTGTTTGCTGTGTTGGTGTTATACATAGTCCTGTGTGGTTTTATGTTGGTTTATGCATAGAATAAACCCCAAATTTAAAGATGGCCCCTGCACACCTGGGGCCAGATCTCGGGACTGTTAATCCCAAGCATACTTTTTATATTGTATTGACTTTTGCAATTAGATGAAGTGGAGATTAATGTTAGAGAGAAAGCAATTTATTTTTCCCTTCAGGCAGCAGGAATCATGCGTGTATCAGACAACTAAAGGTTTTAACCTTGTATTAAATATTAACTTGCTTTTCTCTGTTTGTGCTAACAAGTAAACATAGACTTTACTCAGTGGTATGTCAGCAGATTTAAATCCTTTAAATCATTTTAAAGTACAGTGTGCTTGATTTGTTAGGGTGAAATTTTTGCAATCCTGTACCCACATCTCAGCACTCTATAAGATGGATGTATCTACAAAGCAGAGGAAAATATCAATTATTGGAGGTGGATTGGTAAGTGTTTAATATCATAGAACACTTGACGTAATTTTGCCACTGCAGTATTAATTCAGTTTTGTGAACTACTTGTGTATTTTGGAACGAAAACTTATATGAAAATTTTATCACATACATAAAACTGGAGTGAGGATCTCAATTGAAATCTGTTCATGAAAAAAATGTAGTCTTGATGCTTTGATTCAATCAATAATCAAAAAATATATTGTATGAAAATGTTTGACTGGGTGAAGCTGCTGAAAGTTAAAGGTAAGAAGGAAAAAATATTTATTTGCATTTTTGGGAGAAGTATCGAAAGACACAAATAATACTTATGGAATATAGAACATTTTGCAGCTTTATTATTATAAATGTTGACTGATTTAATTCAAATTGAGATGTAACCACAATTGACCACAAAGTTTAAAAGGTATATAAAAAATTATATCTGTCTGCTCACATCTAATTGAGGCTACATCTATCATAATATGTACAGTGCTCTATTTCTATGGCAGCTTAAAACACTTGCCTAACTGATTCTATAGTGAGGACGGTGTTGTAAAGAGAGTAACCATGTAGACCAAATGGAATTAATACATTCGGTAACCATGCAGCAGATGATCAATGAGATATATATTTATAATTATATTATATTACAATATTATTAAGTAGTTATATATACAGAATTATTGTTTGAGTAATAGCCTTGCAAAATTCCCCACTGGATAACAATACAAACAAAAAGACAATGACAATGTTAGGGCTGACTGCAAATATCATAAACTCGTAGAACAGGCAGAAGACATCTTCACCTATAGCAGCCGCCTTTAATGTAAAGCTGAGCATGCTCACAGGTACTCGGATGCCTCCAGGGCTTAAACTCAGAGTAGGACAAGTTTATAATATTACCGTAGCGCAGACGAGGGCCAAGCGATAGTAGCAGCAGCGAAGTTCGAAAGGCTTAGGTCAAAAGGACCTAAGCAGCGGTAGTGAGGTCCAGGCAGAGGTCAGGGCTGGCAGCAAAAACAGCGTTTCCAGGTAACAGGCAGAGATCAGGCTCAAAAGCAATCCAACAGAGTCCAGTAAGCAAGCCAAGGGTCATACACAGAAGAATCAATCCAAATAACTATGAGCAGAGTAGCAGAGAAAGGGAGCAGGTAGTACACCGAAGCAGCAAACTATAACCGGCTAAACCCTCCCTGCCTAATATACCAGGAAGGACCAATAACAATAGAGGGGCATGGAATAATAATCATTCCCCACCTGGGAATGAATGACTTATGCATTAGCACACGGGACCGTCGACCGTCGTCATGATGATAGCTGGGGTGAAAACCGGAAGTGAGCCCCGGTCATCATGACGACGGCTGGGACGCGTCTGCAGGGCCGAAGCGAGTCACGACGGTGCCTGGGCCACCAGACAAATGTTCTCATGGACAAGCAGCTAGTCTAGACTGTTCTATAGATAGGACGTCAGTGGTGTAGACATTTAGCTTCCACCAGGGAAAGCAGAAGTAACTCAGTTATTGATTCCCTCTAGTTATATTTAGCATACAGTATGAGCCCATCCACACATCAGGGGCACTATACTATAATATAACTTTATATATGTCTGAAACCAACCGTACTTAAGAGAAACCCGGAACTTGAATTGGCATATCTGTTTTGGTACGCTTTTACTGCACTTTGTCTATGTCCGTCTTTCCCTTCTCATACCCATTCTGCCCTTCAAGTAGTTGACAGTTAAGTTCCAGCAGCGGCGCACCCTCCCTCAAATATAGTTGTGGCAAGAAAAATGACACAATAAACTGTACCTATTAATATTAATTCCAGCAAGGCCATCCCTTGCCATTGTTGAATTATATTTCTGTTACTTAATCCAGGTTAACACAGGTCATGACCAGTAAAGCTGGGGAAGTTTTTTAAATAATGTTATTGAACCTTTCATTGGTAGTACAACTTTTCTGCATTTTTGTGGAGATGAAAAATTAAGCAGACTTGTTTTAGCACTTTGAGGGTTATTTACAAACATTGCTCCAAAGTTCAAAACTGTTACATAATTGGAAATTTGGAATCGCACTAGGGATAGAACAATCCTCATTCCTGAATTAAAAAAACTCAAGTATAATTGACAAATACAGATCAGGGGGTACTAATACAACAGATTAACATTTTTAATCTTAAAGACCAGTGTTAGAATAAAAGCAACAAAAAGCACTCCAGTCCACTAATCTTTAAATAATATCTCATATATCACTTGTAAATTATTAATCACATAGCAATTGGCCGAAGCCTTTATTTGGAGACTAATGTAGGCGAAATATTAAAAGCATAGAAGAAAGAGGTGAGTAAATAAGTATAGAAAATTGTGAACGTAAAACAGTATCGGAACCCTTCAGTGGGTGCCGCCCTTATATCCACACCTTTTGTGATTTTATTAGTCAGTGTATTGTACATTAATTTGCTTCTCCCATCTTATTGTATACAAATATCTTAGATGTAGGAGTTAGCAACTATTAAATAATAGCATTCATTGACCTTCTTATAATTTCCTACAGACCATCTAAATTATGAGATCAGACTCCTCCAATAACTATTGGTTGTACTTATATAGTACACCTATTAAACAGGTCTCACTCAATGATGGAATCAACTAATCAGTCTTAGATTAAGATTGTATAAAAAAAAATGACAAAGGGATACAAATTGTATAATCCATGTAATCAAACTTTATAGTGGGTTAATATTCTTGGACTTCTATCTGTACTTCAGATGACCGTATTCGCCCACATATACTTGGCTAAAGCCATTTATTCTCAAAATAAGCATTGCTTTTATTGTATTGCACCAACGGTACCCTATGCATCCCACATATCCTCTTGTTTCCAAGATAATATATTTTTCCCTCTAAGAATGTGTAGCAAAAAAATATTTTTAAAAATTATTATTGCAGTACCGTGTTAGCCAGAAAAATCTATGTGATGTTAAATATTTTCATGTCAAAAAAGACAAAAGTATTATAGGAATGATACCTTTTATTGGCTAATCAAAAAAGAATGATATACATTCACTGATTGCTGTGCACACATACAAATCCTATAGTTTGCATTGGAGTCTCATATCTTCCAGAATGCTGCTACATCATGTATATTAGCCTGCAAATGTCCCATTGTGTTATAGACTAATCATAGTCAGAGCGTGGAATTGATCTTCGTAATTATTCTATTGATCATTGATTTGAGAGTGTGTATGTATGTATGTATCTATGTGTGCATGTCACACACCGGGCCTTTGGTTTCTATAACCGAGGCCCAGCACACTTACCTGCATCCCGCTGACCGCCACGCTCCGTCCGGTCGCCGGCATCTTCTTCTCGGGTCTGCTTATGCTCTATCTTTTTATGTCCTTTGCCTCTCTTCCATTGGCTACTCAATTTTGGCTCCAAAGTTTAAAAGGCACTTCCCCCTACAGCTCAGTGCCTGTTTACTAGACGTGGCTCCATTTCTCCTGCTGTATACCAGTTGTCCGCAGAGCTGACGCTTCATCACTCCTGTGTAACATGTTGTCTGCAGAGCTGACACTTCATTAAGTACTTTGCCAATATTCCTGTGGTATACAGTTGTCCGCAGAGCTGACACCTTCCTTACTCCTGTTGTAACCTTTCATCTGCAGAATTTCTCCTATGTACATTCCCCTATAGGTCTCGTCTGACAACTCCAGTAAGGGCCATGACCTGCGGTTCGAACGCAGCTAAGACCAAATCACCTTGCCGTGGTCCCTGGTTAATACCGTCCGTCCGTTAGACTCCGTGCCTTGCTGGGAGTAGTGCTAAATTAGGCAGATCTGGGATCCGACCCCTTTTAAACTGTGGCATATATATCTATATATATATATATATCATCTCCAAAAGTATGTGGACACCCACACATCTGTCAGCCACACGATTATTAATGAGGTTGGGCACTGATGTTGGGCGATGAGTCCTGACTCACAGTTAGAATTACAATTCATCCCAAAGATTGAGGTCAGGGAGAGAGAGGGAGAGGGAGAGATATATGAAGGAAATATTGGAAAAATATGTTAGTGGGCAACTACATAAGTTTGAGCACATAGGCATAAAAAAAAGTTGGCAATCATGCAAAGGGTTTCATGTATTTTTATAGCACAGGACTGGCAGCTTTTTCCCTGCATTGACTTAGAGATGACCCACTGTGTCTTAAGTCATCACATCCAGGTTTTCAAAAATGTTACTATAACTAAATTCCAGTAGTTCTAAATCCTGCTTACTTTTGTGTTGACCCCACACACATGAGGCCACTTCAAGAATTTTTTCCAGGGCCACTTTAAGTTCCCAATCCACCCCTGAATATATATGCATTAGCTGACATAATATGGATGGATATCAGTAATTTATAATTTTCTGTTCTTGAACAAACATGAGCATGTGGCATGATTATTACTTTTGACTGTTACGGTGTTTTCTGAATGTATAGTAGTATGAAATTACTGTGATTCTGTCTCTTCAACTGCCTATTAGCAACACCGACTACAAATAAAACAACATTTGCCCTAATATATTCCAGGACTGTCATAAGACAAACCCTGCAGCCATATCCATCAGCCATTATTTACTATTACATCTATTTAGTAGGACCTGCCATCTCACAGTGCACATATTCCCTTGTCATTGCTGTGCATAAGTGTCGCATTTATCATATCTGTGTTATTTCACTCTGTGCATGCAACCTGTGGCTTTGCCAATGGCAATGACATGTGGCATGGGCTTATGCATGACAAGCATAATCTTGGAAGAAGCAATAGGACAGAAAATATGAAAGAATTCTTACATTACTGCAAGGTCAGCTTAGTTTCAGCAAAGAACAAACACACTCCAGCCTAACAAATTGCAAAACATTCTGTTCCAATTGGGACAAAAAAATTAGCTGAAGAATTTTGAGGAAGATTACAAGATCGTCCATAAAACATATAGCAGACAAATCGGCCATTCCAATTGTGGGACCTATCAATCTTTAAGAGAAAGATGTAAAGTATTTATAAAAGTTGAATTCAATTGACTGCAGAACAGGACATGGGAGAGGGGTTTGGTTTGGTTTCTGATAAAGATGCTCAGGCTCGGTTCCTCGGAAACCGAACACACCCGAACTTAGGGGCTCCAGGTACCGAGCCGAGTTGGCTCTGTACTTTTGCACTTTTTCGGATTCCAAAACGAGGCAAAATGTCATTGTGTCATTGTTGGATCTCGGATCTCACGAGTTTTGGAATCTATAAATACCGCCCTCCACGGCAATCTAGCACCATTTGAGAGAGGAATACATAAGGGGTAGTATAGAGTGTTGAGCAGTTGGGCAGGCAAACTTACAGAAGTGAAATAGGCAGGGCTGCCAAGAGGAATTCAGGGCCCGGGTACAACAAATTCATGGGGCCCCCCTCATAGTCGAGTAAGCCCCAAAAATTCAGGGATGTGGTCATACATTCAGGGGCGTGGCAATGCGTCGTTGGGGCGTGGCTTGCCTAACAGCGGTGCAAATTTTTTGGGGTGTGTGGTCATACATTTGGGGTGTGGCTAGCACATCAAAATCACTAGGTCCTGAATTCACAAGAACGTCACATATGTCCCAGCACTCCTGACTTAAGACATCTACCACCACAGTGTAGTATACAAAGAATGCAGTGTGTACACATACAGTTCAGTCTTGGCCTGCACCTTACATTGGGCACGACACTCACCAAAAATTTCCATTGTCCCTACTAGAATCACAACATTTCACACACTCTGCTGCTCTCTCCTACCTGTTCTTCTCACTTTCACCACCTGTAGCTGCTGGTTTCTTTAGTTGCGGCTTTGTCTGCATCCTGGAATGTTGAAGGACCTATTTGGGGGGAAAAAAATGGCTACATTTAGAAAATTACAGCCAGACGCAGCGTTAAATTAATAGCACCCACGATTAATAATTAGGCCTTCCTCCAGCCCCAACATTAAAATAATAGTATTCACATTTATTAAATAAACCTTATTCCCTTCCTGCAAACAGCCTAGCAATACCTATTTCCCGCAACCATCACTGCCATTAATAAATTCATAGTCACATTTAATAAATAGACCTCATTCTCCCTAAATATTCAATAGCACCCAAACCACCCCATCTTAAATTAATAGTCCCCACTATTAAATGTGCCTCTCCCCTTTTTTTTAAACTCTGTGCTTCTCTCCCCTTTTTTATTTATTCTGTTTCTCTCTCCTTTTTTATTTATTGTCTCTCCCCTTTTTTATTTATTGTGTCTCTACTTTTTTATTTATTCTCAGCCTCTCTCCCCCGTTGTTTTACTCTCCC
The DNA here is from genome assembly GCF_038048845.1 of Mixophyes fleayi. NCBI lineage: Eukaryota > Metazoa > Chordata > Amphibia > Anura > Limnodynastidae > Mixophyes > Mixophyes fleayi. Next base: position 254,662,116 of record NC_134404.1, on the reverse strand, counting down.
TTCTTTATAGCACTGTCCCTTTACACCCCTTGCCTCTCCGTTTCTTTACTTACCTCCTGTCAGCTTCTTTCTTTTTCTCTTCTTCTCTCCTGTCTTCTCTTCTTTCTTCTAGCTGTGTCTTGTCCGGCGCGCCTCACTGACTGACGGGCGTGACTTGATGACGTCACGCCCGGCAGTCAGTGTGAATGGAGAAGAGAAGAGGAGGGACGTGGCGCCGCGCTCACGTGAGTATTTTTTTTTTCTTGTTTTGTTTTATTGTTCCAGTTCCCCCCCACCAACGAACCGACCCGACCCCCCCCCCCCCCCCCCCCGCCCGCCGCGGAGAAAAAAAAAAAAACATAAAAAAAAAAAAGCAAGATAAAATAAAAATTACAAATTAGAACCGAGGGCCCGGCCCGGGCCCGGGTAAAATGTACCTGCTCCCCCCCCCCCCCCTCTCGGCGGCCCTGGAAATAGGAGGGTGGTAGCAGTGTTCAACAAAGCTCCATTGCTAATTGTTATTGCTGAAATACAAATATACAAGTCCTTGCAAGCTTTTTTTCTGAATTTGCACCAAAAAGTGTAAGGGTGCTATCCAAATGGGTTCAAAGCAGTACACAGAAGAGCAGGAGCACCAAACAGCTGCTGCCACCAGTCCTGATGATAGTAATCCCTGTACGTCATCTGGTAAAGCCTATGTAAAAGTACATAGTCTTTTGTAAGTCAGGGAAAAAAAGATAGAAAAAACACCTTTTACTGTGGTGAAGAAAAAAAGAGCTGGAATCCATGAAAAGTTATCTGCCGGAAAAAAATAAAATTCCAACATACCATTCTACACACGCAGTGGCAAAGAAAGAATGAGGCCTTTGCCTTTCTCTATGAGTGCGAGATCTAAAATTGTTACTGAGGCATCTTCTTGTAAGGTCACTCGTGACAAATCAAGACCAAGTAATTCGGACTCCAAGTGGTGTACAAATACTTTTACGTGTAAAAGCCAAGCTGGAAGGGTAAGGCATTAGAGAAAAATGTATGCTCAGATTCAGAAATGACACCAATCCCTGAGTAGAGTCCATCTACAAGTGCCTGAACAGCCCGAGTGTAGCCAGTAATACACCAATTGAGGATGCCAATTTGGAATTGGAAGTTCAACCTATTTTGGATCTCCTGCGATCCTGCACTTATATTTGAAATTGATCCAGAGTAAGCAACCGCCAATCTGTTTCAATTGTGAAAATCCCCCCAGACTCAATATTGCAGTCCTATTTTTACCCTGTATCCAGTACTATCCTTCATTTTAATTAACTGTCGTATCCCTGGATATACTTTTCGCTAAAAATTTGTCTAATGCTTTCTTAAACATATCTTTTGAATCTGCCATCACAACCTTCCCTGTCAGTGAATTCCATATTTTGACTGCCCTTACTGTAAAGAACTCCTTGCTTTGCTGGTTGTGAAATGTCCTCTCCTCTAAACTTAGGGGGTGACTGCGTGTCCTGTGTATAGTCCTTGGGGTAAAAAGTTCCCATGAAAGTTCTCTGTATTGACCCTTAATGTATTTGTACATAGTAATCATATATCCTCTTAGACGCCTCTTTTCTAAAGTAAACATGCCAAAACTGGCTAACCTTTCCTCATAACTTAATGACTCCATGCCCTTTATCAATTTTGTCGCCCTTCTCTGAACCCTTTCTAGTTCCAAATTATCTTTTTTATAGTGGTGCCCAGAACTGTACTGCATATTCAAGATGAGCTCTTACCAGCGATTTATACAGTGGCAAAATTACACTGTCTTCCCTTGCATCTATGCCCCTTTTTATGCATGCCAATACTTTATTTGCCCTTGCAGCTGCTGCTTGACATTGAGCACTATTGCTAAGTCTACTGTCTACGAGCACTCGCAAATCCTTTTACATTATAGATTCTCCTAAATTAATTCCATTTAATTTATAGATTGCGTTCTTGTTTTTGATCCCTAATAACTAGAATTCAGAATGTGTGGAACTATTTCTACCCAAATCCTGACAACAGTCCATTTCAGTAGAAAAGCTATTCCTCACCTCTACCAGAAGGTTCGTAAAAATTTTATTATTGGGCTGCAAAATGTACAAAATGTACACTTAACCACTGATATGTTGACAAGCGTAACTGGGCAAATTTAAGATTATATGACTGTGACAGCCCACTGGGTTGGTGATTCGCCTTCACCAGCAGGAACAGCGGCAGCATGTACCCAAGTACGTCACATTTGTCAGAGGCAGGCTACTGTGTGTATCAGCGACTTCACTAAGAGGCATACAGCTGACAATCACTTACAAAAACTAAGGGATGTCATAGCAACATGGCTTATCCTGCTTGGACTCTCCTCAGGATATGTCATTTCTGATAACGCCACTAGTATTGTGAGAGCTTTACAGTTGGGTTAATTCCAATCACATTTCCTGTTTTGCTCTGTTTTGCTCACACAATAAAATTGGTGGTTCAGAGCTTTTAAAAAAATGACAGGAACGTTCAGGAGATGCTGTCTGTGGCCCGTAAAATATCTGGACATTTCCAACATTCGGCAACAGCGTGTAGGAGATTGCAGCAGCTGCAAGAGAAATTTAATTTGACCTGCCACCAACTGAAGAAAGAGGTGGTGACAAGGTGCAATTCCACCCTGTATATGCTTCTGCGGATGGAGGAATAGCGAAAAGCCATCCATGCTTACTCCACAAGCCATGACATTGGGTAAGGAGGGGGATGTATTTTAGTCAAGCGCAGTGGAGAATGGTTTCCGTGTTGTGCATGGTGCTGAAACCATTTGAAGTAGTCACCTGTGAAGTGAGCTCAGACACTGCTAGCTTGAGTCAAGTGATTCCCTTAATTAGACTTTTGGAAAAGCAGCTTGAGAAATTGAGGGAGGAGATTAAACAAAGCAATTCCGCTAAGTATGTCGGACTTGTAGATCAAGTACTTTATTCGCTTCGTCAGGATCCAAGAGTTATCAAAATCTTGAAATCGGATCACTACATTTGGCGACTGTGCTTGATCCTTGGTATAAGAGCTATGTCTTCTCTTTGTTTCCAACTGACTCAGATCTGAAGAGATGCAAGGAGCTCCTGGTGAGCAAGATGATAGCTCAAGTGTTACGTTACAGGATGGTGTCTCCTCGTTCAGTTTCTCACTCAACTGCTGCTAGGAAAAAACGTAGCTTTCCCAAGAGACCCAGGGATGCTGCAGATGACTTTGCACCAAATTTTGACATCTGGTATGGTCTAAAAGAATTGACCAAAAAACGTGAAACCTCTGCCGTAACTCCACCTGATCCTACAATCAACATTCAAATGATTGTGGTGTATTATTTGCACGATGGCATAGAAATAGACACATCAGACAATCCCTTTACATACTGGGAGGAAAAAAAGGGAATTTGGAGACCCATATACCAACTCTCTTTGCACTGCCTAAGCTGCCCACCCTCCAGTGTGTACTCAGAAAGAGTATTCAGCACAGCCGGGAACCTTGTCAGAGATCGGCGTAGTAGGCTACTTCCTCAAAATGTGGAAAAGATGATGTTCATAAAAATGAACTTCAGGTTCCACGAGGAACTGCAAGTTCTGCCAATTTACATCAAAATACTGAGACTTCTGTAATGGTGTATTCCAGTGGTGATGAATTAATAATGTGTGAGGATGATGTACGTGTGTACAGATGAGGGTAAGGATGAGGTTGAGGATGATGACAACAACAACATCTTGCCACAGTAGAGTTCATTAACAGCACTGTTAACTTAGGTGGCTTAAGGCCATTGTTACCTTGTTTTGTGGGGGCCCAAACAAGCCAAGCACTTCAGCCACAAGGAGTGGCACTTTTGTGGCTGAAGGGCTTGGTTTGTTAAAGTGTGCATGTCCTTTTTAAGATCCAATATAAGGGTGGGTGGGAGGGCCCAAAGACAATTCCATCTTGCACCACTTTTCTTTTCTGCCACTGCTGTGTGCCAATGTGTCCTAGATGTGCTAGGAACTGCCGTGTGTTTACTCTGTCGCTTAGCATCCAGCCCGGTCGCTACAGTATTTGTCCAAAAGTGTACGAAAATAATAATGTGACCTGTGAGGGGGTCAAAATTGACTGCAAATGACTTTAAATTAGTGTTAGCGAGGTTAATAATAATAATGTAGGAACAAAAAAAGAGCAAAATTATGTGATTTTAGCAATTTTTCCCCAAAAATACAGATCCAAAACCAACCAAAAAAAAATATATACTGTTAATGAAGGAGGGGTGGGTGGTCTGCCACAATAAAAAAGCTAACACAGCCAATGCACATATAATATTGAAAAACCATACTAGAAATCATTGTATATACTGTTATGTGGGGTTTGACATAAGCCTGCAAATGAACACAAAAAACGGCCTGCTAGAAAACATTATATATACTAGTGTTGGTGTGGGGGTTCCTAAATACTATATTTATTATTATTATTATTATTATTATTAGCGGTGTGGGATTCTTGCAGGGCCTGATTATTATATTAATATTGGGGTGCAAATTTTTGAGGTATAAACTGAAATTCACTTTAAAATATAAGGGATTATTTGTTCTCCAAAGTAAAAAGAAAATATGAAAGAAAAATGTAGAAGGTTTTAATCTTGACGCATTCACATGGTAAAGGCTGGAGACAATGAGTCATCTTTGGACAGGCACTTGAGAATAAGCAAGTAGGAGAGACAGAGACGGAGACAGGCGCAGGAGTGACAGCCCCTCACATCTTCACTCTCAGTAGCGCTCGTTCATGCCTCCAATCTGCTCTACAATTCTGATTTTACAATGACAATGAAATCTGTGACAAACATTGCTGTGACCCAGTTAAAAAAGCCAAGTGTAGTGGAGTTTCAACTCTAGTTCTTTTACATGATACATGTAAAATTGGCCTTATTTGCAATGTCCACTTTTTCTTTATGGACCACACTATGGTGCTATACTTTGTTCTCCATGGGCTGACCACACCCCCTTTAATGACTAACCACACCTCCTTACAGTTGGCCACACCCCAGTGTAGTGGGTCCCTACCACTGCATTCCACTGGTGGGCCCTTCATGTCCCAATCCGACACTGGTTGTAGCATTAAGATTTCCTTTCACTGGAACTAAGGGACCCAGTGCAAACCATGAAAAACAGCCCCAGTCCATTTGTCCTTCTACACCAAACATTTCAGTTGTCCGTATGCATTCAGTAGAAAGTGCTCTCCTAGCATCCACCAAACCCAGAGTTGTCTGTAATACTGCCAGTTGATTAGACGTGATTTTTCACTCCAATGAATACATTTACACTGCTTCAGAGTCCAATGGTGGTTTTGCTTTACACCACTCCAGTAGACTTTGGCCCAGTGCATATTAATCTGAGGCTTATGTGCTGCAGCTCGGCTATGCAAACCCAATCCATGAAGCTCCTGATGAACAGTTCTTGTGAAGATGTTGCTTCTAGAAGCAGTTTGGAACTCAGTAATAAGTGCTGCAATCGAGAGCTGATGATTTTTATGCACTACCCACTTCAGAACTTAGCAGTCTGCTTCTTTGAACTTGTGTGGCTTAACTCTTTGCAGCTGAACTGTTATTGCTCCTAGATGTTTACACTTCCATATAAAAACACTTACAGTTGACCAAGGCAATTCTAGCAGGGCAGAAATTTGCCAAACTGAAGTGCTGGTAAGGTGGCACCCTATGACAAATTAAAGTCACTGAGCTTTTAACCCATTCTACTGCTTGACTACGGAGATTGCATGGCTGTATGCTCGATTAGCAATGGGTGTGGCTGAAATGGCCAAACACACTAATTAGAATTTTTACTAAAATTACATTAGTAAACAATTTTTTTTTTTTTACTATTTTCATAATGTCTTCCAGGTCGGCAGCTTAAATGCATGTTTCTTTGCTAAGAAAGGATTCTATGTTGATCTGTATGAAGCAAGAGAAGGTAAATCTGAACTAATTTCCTCAACATTTAAATCTATAAAAAGCAACTCATACTATAATGCTCGAAGTGGAATGGTATGTGCCAGTATGACATACTGGCACCTATTCTTCCCACTTCCTTTCATGCTGCACACATGCTCTGCAAGCAGGCCCTTTGCTTGTAGAACAGCATAGGACTTATAAACACTGCTGCCTATATAGCAGCTAAGGAATCAAGTCCATTGAGTGACAGAGGTGAGCAGTGTGTTGTGTGGGGATGGGGTGGCAGTGTGTGCAGTGTTAATCCAACTGATGGTTGTGAAATCAATGCTCCCCTCTGATTCTTTGGAAATATTCGGATCTGCACTGCCCTGTTCCGCATATTATTTATTATGCTGAGCTGGCCGTCCAATGTGATCTGATTATCGGGGGTAGTCATTAATTCGGCTGCCATAATGCTGACAAAGCTTTGAGCAATGTAAAAATAGCAATTACTATAAGGCCAACAAGCAGTAAATATAGACTTACCATATAACAGACATTCAGTATTTCCCCCACACTTAATTGCCGTCACATGTAAATTGCGACTGAGAAATCTCTCCAGCAAGAAGTGTCATCATTTCTAGTGGCCATTTGTGAGATTGCCAGTTATACAGGTGGTGATTCTGCATTTTACATGTGACTGCAATTAAGTGTGGGGGAAATACTGAATGTCTGTTATATGGTAAGTCTATATTTACTGCTTGTCTGCTTTATACTAATTGATATTTTTACGTCACTCTAAGCTTTGTCGGCATTCTGGCAGCAGCAAAAACCTACCCCACCCCTCATTATATTGTGTACCGTGTGAACCTTTTATAGATAAGTGGAAGCCAAAGCTCTGTTTTCTACAACTTCAAAGACAGTCACCATCAACCAGTTCCAAAACCAATCAAACTTAGCCTTGACAACCAATAGAGTTCCGTTCTATAAAAAGCCTGTCAGTCACAAAAATTAGAGCAGGCACAACTTCAGTGGCAAATGATTTAGATTCAGGCACCAATAAGAGGAGGCTAATCTGATATTCGCTTTGGGATTAATCTTAAACCGGAGAAGGCTGGATGTGAGGTACAGCTTGGTAAAGATGCTCCATAAGCATGTCGGTCAGTAGATGACAAACGAATATTTAAAACCATTTGTCTTAACATGCATTGGTACAATAAATGGATAAAGGGACTGTTGATGTAAATAGTGACTAAAGTCAATTGTGTATTAAACAATTAGTCGCCATAATGCTAAGAGCACATACTATGTACTAAACGGTGCAATGTACTTTATATTCACAATGTATTCAGCTCAAGTACTTAATATCAAAGCACATTGCCTGAGCTACAAGGCTCACTCGGAGAAGAAATTATCTAATAGGGACTGGTAATGTTGAAAATATCCAAGTTGTCAATTTACACAGAAATGAGTAGAAAAAGAAACAAATGTTAATGTGGTGTTCCATGGGCACTTCTCTGAACTTCAGGCAGTACATTACTTTGTGCCAAAGTTTGAGATTCTGTGATGTTTAGTGATGACTTGCTATGCTAATTTTTTTAAAATTCATCCCTGTAAAGGAGGAAACCTACACCTGTGCCCTCCCTGGACATGTGCTCCCACACTCCTGTGCCCTCCACTGACGTGTGCTCCCGCACTACTGTGCCCTCCTTGGACGTGTGCTCCCCCACACCTGTGCCCTCCTTGGCCGTGTGTTCCCCCACACCTGTGCCCTCCTTGGCCGTGTGTTCCCCCACACCTGTGCCCTCCTTGGCCGTGTGTTCCCCCACACCTGTGCCCTCCTTGGCCGTGTGTTCCCCCACACCTGTGCCCTCCTTGGCCGTGTGTTCCCCCACACCTGTGCCCTCCTTGGCCGTGTGTTCCCCCACACCTGTGCCCTCCTTGGCCGTGTGTTCCCCCACACCTGTGCCCTCCTTGGCCGTGTGTTCCCCCACACCTGTGCCCTCCTTGGCCGTGTGTTCCCCCACACCTGTGCCCTCCTTGGCCGTGTGTTCCCCCACACCTGTGCCCTCCTTGGCCGTGTGTTCCCCCACACCTGTGCCCTCCTTGGCCGTGTGTTCCCCCACACCTGTGCCCTCCTTGGCCGTGTGTTCCCCCACACCTGTGCCCTCCTTGGCCGTGTGTTCCCCCACACCTGTGCCCTCCTTGGCCGTGTGTTCCCCCACACCTGTGCCCTCCTTGGACGTGTGTTCCCCCACACCTGTGCCCTCCTTGGACGTGTGTTCCCCCACACCTGTGCCCTCCTTGGACGTGTGTTCCCCCACACCTGTGCCCTCCTTGGACGTGTGCTACCCCACACCTGTGCCCTCCACTGACGTGTGCTCCCGCACTCCTGTGCTGTCCCCTGACGTGTGCTCCCGCACTCCTGTGCCGTCCCCTGACGTGTGCTCCCGCACTCCTGTGCCGTCCCCTGACGTGTGCTCCCGCACTCCTGTGCCGTCCCCTGACGTGTGCTCCCGCACTCCTGTGCCGTCCCCTGACGTGTGCTCCCGCACTACTGTGCCGTCCCCTGACGTGTGCTCCCGCACTACTGTGCCGTCCCCTGACGTGTGCTCCCGCACTACTGTGCCGTCCCCTGACGTGTGCTCCCGCACTACTGTGCCGTCCCCTGACGTGTGCTCCCGCACTACTGTGCCGTCCCCTGACGTGTGCTCCCGCACTACTGTGCCGTCCCCTGACGTGTGCTCCCGCACTACTGTGCCCTCCCCTGACGTGTGCTCCCGCACTACTGTGCCCTCCCCTGACGTGTGCTCCCGCACTACTGTGCCCTCCCCTGACGTGTGCTCCCGCACTACTGTGCCCTCCCCTGACGTGTGCTCCCGCACTACTGTGCCCTCCCCTGACGTGTGCTCCCGCACTACTGTGCCCTCCCCTGACGTGTGCTCCCGCACTACTGTGCCGTCCCCTGACGTGTGCTCCCACCAGGGCCAGACTGGCCATCTAGCACTTCTGGTATTTGCTAGAACGGCAGATGGTTAGATGGGCCGGATCCTGACACTGCAGTCGGTACATCCAAGTTAATGGGGCTGGCCCTAGCCTATTAGAGCCTGGCCCAACACTGACAGGCTTCCTGGTGGCTGGCTCCTCCCAGGAACTGGAATATGAACTGGAACACTACTGTATGGTATAATCTAAATCTGGGGCACTACTGTATGGTATAATATAAATGTGAGACACTACTGTATGGTATAATATGATTTGGGGTCACTATTGTGGCATAATATGAACTGGGGCACTACTGTATGGTATGGTATAGTATAAATTTGGAGTACTAATGTATTGTATAGTATACATATGTGGCACTACTGTATGGTATAATATGATGGGGCCTTACTGTGTTGCATAATTTGAACATGGGACACTACTATATAGCATAATATGATTTGTGGCTCTATGGTGGCTTAATATCAATTGGGGGCACACATTCAGGCATGAGGGAAGGACCAGAGTGTTAATATAATGTGGGAGGTGGGCTAATAATTTAAAGGTGGAGTTCAGGTGGGGGCTAATTTAATTTGTGTTATTTTATTTGTGGGGTGATGTGGGTCAATTTAATTTAATAGTGGGGCCTATCAATTTAAGATGGGGTGATTGAACCTATAATTTAATGCTGGGATAGTTTGGGGGCTATTAATTGAAAGTGGGCCAGTTTGGGGAAAAGATAGCATCTATTTATTAAATATGAATATGAATTATTTAATGGCAGCGATGGTTGCGGGAAATAGGTATATTAAACGTAAATGCTATTTAATTTCTTGCTGTGGTTGTTTGGAGGGAGGGAAATAGGTTTATTTAATAAATGGAATACTATTAATTTAATGTTTGGGCTGGTTGGAGGGAAATAGGTCTATTTATTAATTAAATGTGTATGCCATTAATTTAATGTCAGGGTTAGTTGGAGGGAAATAGATGTATTTATCAAATGTGAATACTATTATTTTAATGTTTGGGCTGGAGGGGAGCCCAATATTAAAACGTGGGTGCTATATTTATTTGACACTGGGGCTGGTTGGAGTTTTCTAAATTTCATGTACCCATTTTTTCCCCAAAAAGGGCCGCCAACATTGCAGGATCCAGACAAGCCGCAACTAATCTAAAGACACCAATAGCCGCAAGTAGTGAAAGTGACAAGAACAGGTAGGAGATCAGGATAGTCTGTCAACTTTTCTGGATTTGGTAGATAACTGTCCCGCTTAGTCAAGATTTGGTCTGACTGCAAGGACAGTTGGTAGGTATGTCCTGCTTCACACTATACTGCTTGTGAAGGTAGAGCTGCATGCACCTAACAGTAGTGCACACAGTATTGCCTGTGTATTTGTCGAAAATGTGTTTAATACAGAGCCATAACTTAGAATTCTAGTGCCTGGGACGAGAAAGACAAATGCCGCCGCCCCCCTAGCCCTCAATTTTAACCAAATTAACCTAAAATATTCCAAAATTGCACCCCCCTTCAGCGTTGTGCCCTGGGTGGTCGCCCCTGTTGCACAGCCCTAGTTACGGCCCTGGTTTAATAACTATATTACATGATAGGAGCCCCCCTGTCATGGGGAGGGCGTGATAAATGTAATGTTTTATTATAATGTATGTATCAATGCACCATGTTGACCACGCCCCCCAACATAATGTGCCACACAGGTTTTTTCCTGCTCATCAACAGAGGTGGGCCTGTATGTTTTAAATGCCAGGGCTGATTTTTAGTCCCAGTCTGGCCCTGGCTCCCACACACCTGTGCCCTCCCCTGACGTCTGCACTCACACACCTGTGCCCTCCCCTGACGTCTGCACTCACACACCCGTGTCCTCCCTGGACGTGTGCTCCCAGACAGCCTGTGCCCTCCCCAGACTTGTGCTACCACACACCTAGGCAGGGGCAGGCTGGCAAATTTCAGCCCGGGGGGGCACAGGCGGCCGCATCACATGACAGGCGATGCGGCCGCCTGTGCGCAGACGCGGCCGCATCGCGTGTCATGTGATGCGGCCGCCTGGTAATATTCAGGTAATATTGCATCCGGGGGGGGGGGGCGGCCCGGCCCGGCCCAAACAGGGGTTAGACTGCCCCCCCGGCCCAGCCTGCCCCTGCACCTGGGGCAGGAAATGCTGAATACGAATATGTGTAATGGCATTTCAGAAGGACTAATTTGAGGTAACTTGAGGTAATGCACAGTGCAAAGTAGCATAATGTTTTCTAAGTGATTAATCTCATGACATTTAACAGCAGAGACAAAAATCAAACAGTACTCATTAACATTACTTGTATGGAATCTCTCCAGAATGTAATCCTAAAGGTCAAAGCATACTTGCCAACTCTCCCGGAATGTCCGGGAGACTCCCGCGTTTTGCGAGAGTCTCACGGACTCCCGGGAGAGTGTGGCAATCTCCTGGATCTGCACACTTCCTAGTGAAGTGGGCAGAATTAGATCCAAAATGCAGCGATTCACCAGGAATCGCTGTGTTTGGCCTCGCCCCCTGCCAGGAAATGACGCGATTGTGTCATTACATCACGGGGGAGGGTCCAAAATGACGCGATTTTCAAGGTGTTGACTTGGTCTCCAAATTCCCTAGATGTCAATCCGATTGAGCATCTGTGGGATGTGCTGGAAAAACAAGTCCGAGCCATGGTGGTCCCACCTTGCAACCTACAGGACTTAAAGGATCTGCAAATAATGTCTTGGTGCCAGATTTCACAGGACACCTTCAGAGGTTTTGGGGAGACCTTGCCTCAATAGGTCAGAGCTGTTTTGGTGGCATGAGAGGGACCTGCCCAATATTAGGAAGCTGGTTTTAATATTGTGATTGATCAATGTATATTACACTAATATCATTTGTTTGCTCTTTTTTGCATGTAGTGGAAGTGCAAGAATATTTAGTGTCTCTGAGGTCGTGACAGTGATATTTTTGAATCTGAAGATGTGCTACACTGCAGAATTTTGCTTTATAACTAAATTATGAAGATTATTCTGTTCAAACCTACATAAAGAACAGTGAAGTAGAGGAATTGAATAGTAGATGTAAGCATCAGAAAGCCTAAAACACGGAAAGATGTCTGGGTTAACTAGCATATGTATGTATGTGACCAATCACCATATTTTCTGATTCCGCCACTGTTTTCTAAACTGCGACCTTTGTGTGTGGCAGAAAGAAAGATTAGCCTGATTCTCAAGGAACATAGAACCCTATTTTCCTACACAATTTTAACAAGCATCCAGCAGCTTAATGATGAGCATTATGCTTACAATCTCCACAGATTTAAAAAAAAAAATTAGTTATTTGGAGTAGGGATGAGCGCACTCGGATTTATGAAATCCGAGCCCACCCGAACGTTGCGGATCCGAGTCGGATCCGAGACAGATCCGGGTATTGGCGCCAAATTCAAAAGTGAAACTGAGGCTCTGACTCATAATCCCGTTGTCGGATCTCGCGATACTCGGATCCTATAAATTCCCCGCTAGTCGCCGCCATCTTCACTCGGGCATTGATCAGGGTAGAGGGAGGGTGTGTTAGGTGGTCCTCTGTGCTGTTTAGTTCTGTGCTGTTTAGTTCTGTGCTGTTTAGTTCTGTGCTGTGCTGTGCTGTGCTGTGCTGTGCTGTGCTGTGCTGTGCTGTGTTCTGCAGTATCAGTCCAGTGGTGCTGTGTGCTGTGCTCTGTCCTTCTGAGGTCAGTGGTGCTGCTGGGTCCTGTGCTGTGTCCTGTTCAGTCCAGTGGTGCTGTGTCCTGTGCTCTGTGCTTCTAAGGGCATAGTTATTTCCCCAATATTCCCCTGTGTTTAAAAAAATAATTTTTTTTTTTTAAAAAATACCAAAAACTACTTTAATTTTTTTTAATTACCACAAAATTTGCACAACCAATCCTGCAGTATAAGCCCATTGGTACTGCAATATTACCAAGTTCACACATTCAGCAGTAAAAGTCCAGTGGTACTGCAATATTACAAAGTTTACACATTCTGCAGTATCAGTCCAGTGGTGCTGTGTCCTGTGCTCTGTCCTGCTGAGTTCCGTAGTGCTGCTGGGTCCTGTGCCGTGTCCTGTTCAGTCCAGTGGTGCTGTGTCCTGTGCTCTGTGCTTCTAAGGGCATAGTTATTTCCCCACTATTCCCAAGTTTTTTAAAAATAAAAAAAAAGTAAAAAAAAAATAAAAAATTAAAAAAATAAATAAAATATAATAATTATAACCAAATTTGCAAAACCAATCCAGCAGTATAAGTCCATTGGTACTGCAATATTACCAAGTTCACACATTCTGCAGTATCTTGTGCTACATATAATGGAGACCAAAAATTTGGAGGATAAAGTAGGGAAAGATCAAGACCCACTTCCTCCTAATGCTGAAGCTGCTGCCACTAGTCATGACATAGACGATGAAATGCCATCAACGTCGTCTTCCAAGCCCGATGCCCAATCTCGTAGTACCGGGCATGTAAAATCCAAAAAGCCCAAGTTAAGAAAAAGTAGCAAAAAGAGAAACTTTAAATCATCTGAGGAGAAACGTAAAGTTGCCAATATGCCATTTACGACACGGAGTGGCAAGGAACGGCTTAGGCCCTGGCCCGTGTTCATGACTAGTGGTTCAGCTTCACCCACGGATCTTAGCCCCCCTCCTCCTCCCCCCCCCTACAAAAAATTGAAGAGAGTTATGCTGTCAGCAACAAAACAGCAAACAACTCTGCCTTCTAAAGAGAAATTATCACAAATCCACAAGGCGAGTCCAAGGGTGTTGGTGGTTGTCAAGCCTGACCTTCCCATCACTGTACGGGAAGAGGTGGCTCGGGAGGAGGCTATTGATGATGTAGCTGGCGCTGTGGAGGAACTTGATGATGAGGATGGTGATGTGGTTATTGTAAATGAGGCACCAGGGGGGGAAACAGCTGATGTCCATGGGATGAAAAAGCCCATCGTCATGCCTGGTCAGAAGACCAAAAAATGCACCTCTTCGGTCTGGAGTTATTTTTATCCAAATCCAGACAACCAATGTATGGCCATATGTAGCTTATGTAAAGCTCAAATAAGCAGGGGTAAGGATCTTGCCCACCTAGGAACATCCTCCCTTATACGTCACCTGAATAACCTTCATAGTTCAGTGGTTAGTTCAGGAACTGGGGCTAGGACCCTCATCGGTACAGGGACACCTAAATCCCGTGGTCCAGTTGGATACACACCAGCAACACCCTCCTCGTCAACTTCCTCCACAATCTCCATCAGATTCAGTCCTGCAGCCCAAGTCAGCAGCCAGACTGAGTCCTCCTCAATACGGGATTCATCCGAGGAATCCTGCAGCGGTACGCCTACTACTGCCACTGCTGCTGTTGCTGCTGTTAGTCGGTCATCTTCCCAGAGGGGAAGTCGTAAGACCGCTAAGTCTTTCACAAAACAATTGACCGTCCAACAGTCGTTTGCCATGACCACAAAATACGATAGTAGTCACCCTATTGCAAAGCGTATAACTGCGGCTGTAACTGCAATGTTGGTGTTAGACGTGCGCCCGGTGTCCGCCATCAGTGGAGTGGGATTAGAGGGTTGATGGAGGTATTGTGTCCCCGGTACCAAATCCCCTCGAGATTCCACTTCACTAGGCAGGCGATACCAAAAATGTACAGAGAAGTACGATCAAGTGTCCTCAGTGCTCTTAAAAATGCGGTTGTACCCACTGTCCACTTAACCACGGACATGTGGACAAGTGGTTCTGGGCAAACGAAGGACTATATGACTGTGACAGCCCACTGGGTAGATGCATCCCCTTCCGCAGCAACAGCAACAGCTGCATCAGTAGCAGCAACTACAAAATGGCTGCTCGTGCAAAGGCAGGCAACATTGTGTATTACAGGCTTTAATAAGAGGCACAACGCTGACAACATATTAGAGAAAATGAGGGAAATTATCTCCCAGTGGCTTACCCCACTTAGACTCTCATGGGGATTTGTGGTGTCAGACAATGCCAGTAACATTGTGCGGGCATTAAATATGGGCAATTTCCAGCACGTCCCATGTTTTGCCCACACCATTAATTTGGTGGTGCAGCATTACCTCAAGAGTGACAGGGGTGTGCAGGAGATGCTTGCGGTGGCGCGCAAAATTGCTGGACACTTTCGGCATTCAGCCAGTGCCTACCGCAGACTAGAGGCACATCAAAAAAGCATGAACCTGCCCTGCCATCACCTCAAACAAGAGGTTGTGACGCGCTGGAACTCCACCCTCTATATGCTGCAGAGGATGGAGGAGCAGCAAAAGGCCATTCAGGCCTACACAGCCACCTACGACATAGGCAAAGGAGTGGGGATGCGCCTCAGTCAAGCGCAGTGGAGACTGATTTCCGTGTTGTGCAAGGTTCTGCAGCCATTTGAACTTGCCACACGAGAAGTCAGTTCCGACACTGCCAGCTTGAGTCAGGTCATTCCCCTGATCAGGCTGTTGCAGAAGCAGCTGGAGAAAGTGAGGGAGGAGCTGGTAAGCCATTGCGATTACACCAAGCATGTAGCTCTTGTGGATGTAGCCCTTCGTACGCTTTGCCAGGATCCGAGGGTGGTCACTCTTTTAAAGTCAGAGGAATACATTCTGGCCACCGTGCTCGATCCTCGGTTTAAAGCGTATGTTGTGTCTCTGTTTCCGGCGGACACAAGTCTACAGCGGTGCAAAGACCTGCTGGTCAGGAGATTGTCCTCTGAAGAGGACCGTGACATGCCAACAGCTCCACCCTCATTTTCTTCCACATCTATGGCTGCGAGGAAAAAGCTCAGTTTTCCCAAAAGAGGCACTGGCGGGGATGCTGATAACATCTGGTCCGGACTGAAGGACCTGCCAACCATTGCAGACATGTCTACTCTCGCTGCATTGGATGCTGTCACAATAGAAAAAATTGTGGATGATTACTTTGCTGACACCATCCAAGTAGACATGTCAGACAGTCCATATTGTTACTGGCAGGAAAAAAAGGCAGTTTGGAAGCCCCTGTACAAACTGGCTCTATTTTACCTGAGTTGTCCCCCCTCCAGTGTGTACTCGGAAAGAGTTTTTAGTGCAGCGGGGAACCTGGTCAGTGAGCGGCGAAGGAGGTTGCTTCCTCACAACGTTGAAAAAATGATGTTTATAAAAATGAATAATCAATTCCTCAATGAAGTACAGCACTGCCCTCCAGATACTACAGAGGGACCTGTGGTTGTGGAGTCCAGCGGGGACGAATTGATAATGTGTGATGAGGAGGAAGTACACACTGTAGGGGGAGAGGAATCAGAGGTTGAGGATGAGGACGACATCTTGCCTCAGTAGAGCCTGTTTAGTCTGTACAGGGAGAGATGAATAGCTTTTTTGGTGTGGGGGCCCAAACAAACCAATCATTTCAGCCAAAGTTGTTTGGTAGGCCCTGTCGCTGAAATGATTGGTTTGTTAAAGTGTGCATGTCCTATTTCAACAACATAAGGGTGGGTGTGAGGGCCCAAGGACAATTCCATCTTGGAACTTTTTTTTTTGCATTATATGACCAATCAACAGTCGTTTGCCATGTTCAAAAAGTAAAACCAAATGTAAAAAAATTCAAGAAATTAAACCAAAAGTAAAATGCCGTGTCATAATTTAAAACAAGAGGTATTGACGTGCTCTAAAACTACTGTATTGTTTATATTTTATAAACACTACACTTGAAAGCTTGAGTCTTTCAATAGAAAAGTAACTGTCCATTGCACGAATATTTGCAACAGGGACAATTTTAGGGTTAAGAAAGTCAACTAATAACACTTCGATGCTGTCTGTCTTTATAAACACTACACTTGGAAGTTGGAGGAGGTATTGTGGCCCCGGCACCAAATTTACTACCGGGGCCACTCCACTGTGCAGTCCATATTTAGGTGTATCAGATATTAAACAACGGTGACAGTTGATGCCCAATTTTTTAATTATATTGTGGCCTCGGTACCAAATTGTGTACCGGGGCCACCACACTACGCAGTCCATACCCTTTTTTGGTGGAATTCTGACCCGTGGAGGGTTTTATTATTATATTGTGTGGACCACTCTATCTATACCACACTACAACTCTATACCACTCTATTTCATACTTTAATTCTATTTCATACTTTAATTCTATTTCATACTTTAATTCTATTACTAATTAATTACCATAAAGAGGAACAAAATAAACCAATTTTACCAAAAGTATAATATGACTTAGACTTACAAACACTACACTTGAAAGATCGTGCCTTTAAATGAAAAATTCAGTCTTCATTGCACGACTATGTGCAACAGGGACAGTTTTTTGGGTTTACAAAGTCAAACAATAACACTTTGACCCTGTCTGTCTGGGATCTCAATGACGAATTGTCTGTACCATGTTTGGAGGAGGTATTGTGGCCCCGGTATCAAATTGGGTACCGGGGCCACCCCACTATGCAGTCCAGATACTTGTTTGGTGGAATTCAGACACGTGGAGGGTTTTTTAATTATATTGTGGCCTCGGTACCAAATTGTGTACCGGGGCCACCACACTACGCAGTCAAGATAGATGGATGCGTATTGCGTATCATAGATAAAGTACATTCAGTGGTGTGGGGCAAATTGAAAAATATTCAAAATGCACTGACATTATCAAAAACAAGAGGTTGTCACACGCTAAAACTCCAACATGTATATGATGGAGAGGATGGAGGAGCAGCCGTATGTGTAGTGTAATGCAGATCTGTTGAAGGTTTTTTATATATTTTATTGTGGTGCCCAGTGCCCACTCCTCTACGCAGTCCAGGTACAATTATTGGTGCGAATCATAAAAGTTCAGGGTTTTTAATATATTGTGGTGACCCACTCCTCTACGCAGTCCAGGTACATTTATTGGTGCGATTCATAAAAGTTCGGGGTTTTTAAGATATTGTGGTGACCCACTCCTCTACGCAGTCCAGGTACATTTATTGGTGCGAATCATAAAAGTTCAGGGTTTTTAATATATATTGTGGTGACCCACTCCTCTACGCAGTCCAGGTACATTTATTGGTGCGAATCATAAAAGTTCAGGGTTTTTAATATATATTGTGGTGACCCACTCCTCTACGCAGTCCAGAAAGATACCTTGTTGCAACGTTTTGGACTAATAACTATATTGTGAGGTGTTCAGAATACACTGTAAATTAGTGGAAATGCTTGTTATTGAATGTTATTGAGGTTAATAATAGCCTAGGAGTGAAAATAAGCCCAAAAACTTGATTTTTAAACTTTTTATGTTTTTTTCAAAAAAAATCAGAATCCAATACCTTAAATCCGAACCGAGACCTTTCGTCAAGTGTTTTGCGAGACAAATCCGAACCTCAAAAATAACGAAAATCCGGATCCAAAACACAAAACACGAGACCTCAAAAGTCGCCGGTGCACATCCCTAATTTGGAGCAGGTTCATAAATACATACATTTATTCGAAACAACATGTTAGTATGTTGAACCGTAGAATTATTTTGCATTGAGAATCCTGCCAGCAGATTTCCCTGACTTGCTATTAGATAGATAGAAAATCCTTATTCATTTAAGTTATTTTGATACATAGAAACTAATGGAATAATGTATTCATTCTTTGTATTAGATATCAGAACAGCCAAAATCGTCAGTGGAAGAAGCATTAATCTGGCACTTTCATACAGAGGACGCCAAGCTCTAAAATGTGTTGACTTGGAAGAGGAGGTAAATATTACTTTTGGTAACGTGTGTAACCTCCTGCTACTGTGTGTGTGTGTGTGTGTGTGTGTGTGTGGGGTCATGGGGTGTCTAGGTGGATAATGCACTGCTGCACTTTCCTCTGCCTTGACTAGCACTTGGGTGAGGATGTAAGTGACCAGCGTGCAGGCGCGGGCTGGGAGAGGCATGGCCGGGGGGCGCACAGGCGGCCACATCACATGAAAAGGGATGCGGCCGCGTCATTGATGATGCGGCCGCATCCCCTGTCATGTGATGCGGCCGCCTGTGCGCTGACGCGGCCGCATCTGATGTCATCAGATGCGGCCGCAGGGGAAAGCTGCCCCCTGCCCCCCAGGCCAGCCCGCCCCTGCCAGCGTGCCTCCGCTCATGTGAATGTTACAGCAATGTCTGCTAAGTATAGATACAGGTTGTGCAGTGTGGTGATGCAGTGTAATAGAAGTAACAGTAAGTTGAGCACCAGACCAACTGTATAATAAAATAGTACTCCTTTACTTACACACCTTCTTCACTCTAGCACAATACTTGGGTTGCAAACAGTAAAATAGATATGTACAGCTCACATATACTCCTAGCACCTCCTGCACAGTTCTTAAGTGAGTGACATGGTTGTGTTAATAGCATAGTCAAATGTAAAATGTTTTTTAGCGCACATTCATTTCTCTCAGCTGTGGTCAATCAACCCTCATCTGCTTGGGTAATATCATTCACTTGGCTCTGGCAGAGTCTTTAATGTACTCTCAGCTGCAACTCTCCTGATACTTCCTCCTGTGGAGCAGCTTTCAGCCCCTTCAATATACACAATGCTGCCTCTCTGCTCCCAGCAGCACCCCATTCTCCATAGGGTGTCTCTCTATTTTATATGGGCTGCTTGGATTGGGACTCTTTCTTGGGGTTACTTTATTGGAGATTCTCGCCCAAAGGTTCTGTGGTGTGCAATAAGGTAAGTGATGATACTAAATCACTTACCACATTCAGCACATATATGTTTTTTACCTGTATGTGATCACTGGAGAGTAACCAGAACTAAGCTCTAAGTAAATATTTTACCTCACTCCTTGCAAGTGTAGTTTGTCTTTTCAGGCAATTTTCACCTCTCTTCATGTTGCCTCTGTGTAATTTCTTCCTGAAATCTTTCCCATTACACTCCAATACAAGTCTCTCTTTTACCTGTCTCTAACTGACTTGTGGGGGTATATTTACTAAACTGTGGGTTTGAAAAAGTGGAGATGTTGCCTATAGCAACCAATCAGATTCTAGTTATTTGTTTAGTGCATTCTACAAAATGAGAGCAAGAATCTGATTGGTTGCTATAGGCAACATCTCCACTTTTTCAAACCCACAGTTTAGTAAATATACCCCCTGCTGTCTATTCTGTCTCTGACAGCACTTTTTTCCTATGCTTTCTATTATTTTATCCTCAAAACATTTCACTCACATTCTCCCTGTCTTCCTCTGTATCATAATGTACTTTGTCTTTCATGGCAGCTGGCCATGGACCCACTTCCTAACATTGAGGAATTCGGGACCGCCTACCCTCTAACTCTGATTTATATATTGTTTGTTTTGGAACGCCAGGCTATCTTTTCTTTTGTTTACACATACACAGTGGTCTTAATTGTCCTGGCTAAACTTTTTCAAATTATTTTATTCACTTGTACACATTTCATTAAGTTAAAGAAGTGTGCCTTGGTTTCACTGATCGCTAATAACATATACAACTATAAACATAAAAGGTTCAAGAGGTTATCAGACCCAAATATATTAGAGCTCACCCAGATTCTTTTAGCCACATTCTGCAGAAAATGGCTGAAAAGCAGTGAATGAAAGTATACATGCGCAATGACATCACAGAGTGTACTGCATGCCCCCAACACTAGGAGAAAAGAGCCCAGGGTTTGGGTGAGACTCTAACAGAGCCTTGATCGTCCTCATCCTGGCTCCTACAGATAGGTGGGTACTCATTTGAAAGAAAGTTCCCTCTTTCAAATTAGGTTACCCACTATCACATACTGTCTATATCTACACTACAGCAAATAAGAAAGAGTCCAGGCATATGGGAATGCCTTGCAAGATCTTCCCTCATCATGGCTGCTATTGGCATGTTAGTACCATTGGGAAATTTTTTCTGGTAATAACTTGTGATCACCCAACAACATATCCACTACGCTACAGCAAATTAAGTAGAGCAAGTATACATGCCAATTTGCATATAAAAAGCAAAAAAAAAGAAAAATATAGTCTCATATTTTTCAGAAGACCTTTGGCTTTTGAGGAAGGTTTTGCTTTCCATATTGTTGAAACTTTTTCCAAACATTTATAAAGATAATATGCGATTTCCCAGTGTTATTTTACCACATTCTGAGCATTCGACTCTAGGCTTATAAAGAAATTAATTATATTTTTGAAAAAAATAAACAAAGGGGCTGATGCTGAGGTGGATGCATATGTGTTTTTAAAAAAACAAAAACACTCAAATCATATGCATGTAGAAATAACAGATTTATGTCCTTATCTCCATAGGCATAGACATCTGAAGATCTATCCAGCTCTACATCAGTAACATATGCGCCAGGTTTCCATCAGGTGTACACCAGATACATTTACACCCAACCAGGTCTTAAGCAAACATTTGTTTTGATAGTAAAAATTCCATAACCTATTAGGTTTTAATTAAATTAAATAACCTCTATAATACAGCATGTATTCTCTTCCTCCTTGTGTACGCAGACGCAGAACTAGCAAACTGTGGGACACGGTGCAGGGAGGTGTGGAGGAGAGAAATTGTGCCCCTGACCCTCTGTATCTGCCATGCAGCGGGCCCCATTATCTCCATGGGCCCCAGTGCACTGCACCTGCCCCACCAATAGTAGTTCCGCCTCTGTGTGTGCAAATAGAAGTAGCAAAAAATTTGCTAAAATATATGGGCATAAAATCATATAATAGAGGCAAGACCAATAAAGAAAGAAAGAAATATCAGCCTCAGAAGGTAATCCGCAATCCGCACACATTTTTCCTTCCTGTCCTGCCACTCCAAATCTGCATACGGATGTAGGGTTTTTTGCAGTTGTGGGCATGCACAGTACAAGTTTGCGTACACCCAATTCAGCATGAGTCCTAATGTCTTCTGAAAAAACAGAGTATAATTTGTGTGGGCACTGCACAGAAAAAGTAAAATTGGTGTTTGAATATGACCACCCAAAAAGTGTCAAAATCATCTCTACAGTACACAGGCATTGGAGGATTGAGAATTTAAACTGATGCTGGAAAAAATTCTGAATGTAGCCTAAGCAGCATCTAAACTGTAGGCTGGTCCAACATAAAAGTAGGCAAAGTTATGATATGCTTGGGATACCGACACTGAAAACACCTACAAAACAAACCCGAAACCTTAAATCAATGACCTCTTAAACCTACACTTACCTTCTCACCTACGGAGGACATTAACGGAACAACTGGTATGCGACTGCTGCAAAATCCGAACATGCTGGTTGCTGGCACTTCATTGTGACATCACTGAAGACAGTAACATCTACATATAAGCAGGTATGTTACTGTTAGGGGTTGGGATTTGGGTTAGGGTTAGGCTGTGGCTTTGTGAAATGTCTGTGACGTCACAATGAAGCGTCAGACTCCAGCATCTTCGCATTTTGCCCCAGTCACATACCCGTTGTTTCGCTCATTTCCTCAGTCGGTTACAAGGTAAGTGTACATTTTAATAGGTCGTTGATTTAAGGCTTCGGTTTCTTTAGTAGGAGTATTGGGTGTCGGTTTCCCAAGCATTGGGATACTGTACCCAACCCACCCAGCCTACCCTTCCCTCCACTACAATAGAGTGGTATGCAGGTCCCTAAATCCATGCTATAGGAGGCACTCACAGAGGCCTAGTGCTATGGTCCTAAGGTCCTATGTGCTGCGAGCTGAGGGCTAAGGGATCGATTTACATTCCACCTCTTTCTCATTCTTCCTCCCTCCTTCTTCTTCTCCTTCCTCCTCTTTCTTCCTCCTTCCTTCTATTTCCTCCTTTCTTCTCCTTCATCCTCTTTTCTCCTACTTCATCCTCCACCCTACTCCTTCATCCTCCTCCTTCACCCTCTTCTTTCCTCCTCTGCCTTCCTGATATTTTGCTTAATTACTTAACCTCAGTCACGTGAAAGTGAGCAATAGTGGGCTGGGCCCTAATTGCAAGAGTGTATGCTGAAATCCGATTGGAGTAGCTGAGCACACAAAGCATGGACTGATCAACAGCACAAATAATAAAGCGGCTGGATCCTGGGAAAGCACAGCTACTAAGAAGCAGACCAATGTCTGGATGGGCCTAGGTCGGCCTCATCAGTTCAGCAACTACACAGTAAAACAATAATGAAATAAAGCACATATGAAGGGTTTTTTTTGCCCCATGAACCACTGGTCTTCTGGGAAAACTAGCAGTAAGGCCTATGGACAATCTGCTTCTGAGGGGGGAGGTAAAATAATCTTCAACGGTTGTGGGCTTGAATTGTTTTTTTGCGAAACCTTCACAAACCTTCAATTACAAGCAGTTCGCTAGTCAAGGTGTTCATCATCATCATCATCATCATCCACTACTTACACTTGCCCTTGACCACCCACAAATAAAGCAGTATCTGCGACTATGTCCCTGTCTGAACTCATACGCAGTTGCTTGAACACGCCTTTACAGTACGTAGCCTCCATTGAAACACCCCTTCCCTTCCACCTCATGCTTCTTCAGGATAAGGAGTCATAAGAGTCAAAAAGTCTACGGTCTGAATTGCTGCAGTTGCGTACATTCACAAACGGGCATCTGACTCTTAATCAACCCCTGAATCTCTAAGTGATGGCCTAGTTTAAATAATATTTTTTACATATGACATACAGGGGAGGTCTGCATCACTAGAGTATTCTACATTTGAGTAAAAATAAGTTGATCAGTAAATAGTCAAAATAGTTACTTACCACAAGACTGTTCTATCAAATTGTCAACTACATTGGGGATACGGTGATGGTGGTTAATGTACTAGACTAGGAACTAAAGCCTGTGGAACTTTTCAAATTCTAATAATGTATCTCCCTACTACATATTACTTTTGTTTTATTTCTTTTATCTGCAGATTGTTTCCAAAGGAATTCCAATGTATGCAAGAATGATACATTCAAGTAATGGGAAAAAACATGCTATACCATATGGAAAGCATCACCAGGTATTGGTAAAGCTTTTTTAAAGAATGTTTTATTTTTGTTTGTTGCTCTGAAATGTGTACCATAGGTTTATTTTGTAAAATATAATTTGAAAGTATGACAAATTTAGACACATTTGCCCTAATTTTCTTTTGATTTAGGTTTTGTTAGGTAATTCAATGCAAGATAGAGGCAGGAGAGAAGTTCAAACAACTGTGAGTTTATTTGAAAATGTTGAAAACATAGGGCCTGATTCATTAAGGAAGTTAAGTAAAAAAAAATTGAGTAAGTAGTCTCCAGGACAAAACCATGTTACAATGCAAGGGGTGCAAATTAGTTTTCTATTTTACACATAAGTTAAATACTGTCTGTTTTTCATGTAGCACACAAATATCAACTTTAAATGTCAGTGTACAAATAAGCTATCAAGTATTTGTGTGCTACATGAAAAAAACACAGTATTTAACTTATGTGCAAAATAGAAAACTAATTTGCACCCCTTGCATTGTAGTATGGTTTTGTCCAGGAGACTACTAACTCAATTATTTTACTTAACTTCCCCTAATGAATCAGACCCATAGAGAGTAACTGATAATCATAAATAGAGAAAACACAGTTAGCTACTAAAAAAGAAGCACAGAACAAATGGCAGTCTCTGACAGCTGTAATGAATTAAAGATCACCACAGACACTGGCAGACTAGTACTTTACACATACTTGCCAACTCTCCTGGAATGTCCAAAATTCGGGTTGGTCTCCCAGATTCCCGGGAGAGCAGGAAAATATCCCGCAAACGGCATCTTGCTGTCAAAAACGACATTTATTTTGCGGGGGCAGGGCCAAAATGACGAGATTCACAGCACCGTACCCCTCCCGCCCTCAAACCACGCCCCTCTGCCTGGGATCTCCCGGAAAGAAGTTTTAAAAGGTTGGCAAGTATGACTTTACACAGAATAATAAAAGTTCAGGTTGTAAAAACAGACATAGTATTCACACAATGCAATCTTGGTAATGGAGAGCTTGATTCATTAAGAAAGGTTAAGCAAAACATTTAGTAAGTTTTCTTACTCAAGTCTTCTGGAAAAAACCATGTTGCTATGCAAGGGGTGCAAATTAGTTTATTATTTTGTATATAAGAAAAATACTGCCTGTTTTTTCATGTAGCACACAAATACATGATAGCTTATTTGTACACCGAAATTAAAAGTTGATCTAGGCATGCCCTACCCCAACTATAAATCTGTCATCACATTTTAAATATACCTCCCCCTCCAATGCAACATAGTTTTGCCTTACTTGCTTACTTTTGCTTAACTTTCCTTAATGAATCAGGCATGGAGAGTTTCCAATATTCCTGATCTCCTGAAGGCAGCAAAATTCAGAGCGCAACTGAGACAAATCCAGTGCCCCTCAGTGCAGTATCTGCAGGCAGATTCATATAGAAAGATATTCATCCTACCCAGCAGGATATTGTTCTACATAGCCAGTTTCATGTTCAAACTGTGCTACTCACAAAGAAAATTCAATGTTAAATGAATGCCAGAATGATGAGTTTGAGTAGTAATGCTGTTTTGCAAACAAAATAGGAATATGCTGACATACATTGACAATTTGTCTGAAAAGCTATACAAACTAAAACATGTTGAATCAGCGCTAATGCAGTGGTGGATACGGGATGCGGTGGGGGGGTCAAGGCAATCCCCCCGCCTAGCAGGTGCATGATGTCTGCGGCCGCACAATATGTGCAGGTCCGTGCCGCCAGACAGAGAATCCTGCCCTGCCATTCTTATTGCGTTTTAAACACATTCTGTGCCTGATTGTTTCTGCCTACACGGACCTGCACATAGTGTGCGGTCACAGACAGCCCATTGATAGAAATAAAAAAAGGGAGCGGGGACTAAATCGACCCCCCCCCCAATTTTTTGTTATATATTTTCTTGATTCGGCCCTGCTCTAATGGCATTTAGTGCAGAAGAATATGAAAAGTGTATCTACAATATGTTTGTGTACAATGCCCACTAATGCATGGAATTTGGAAAATGCGACATTCTAAAACCTTAAATACCTCATTAAGATTTTGGAATACAGTGGTGTGATTTCCAACCTAAGAAACCATTGATGTTATTTTGCTTGTGTTAGACTTATGCATGGGAAGTTCCCTAAAACTGGGAAGAAAACATGCATCAAAGAATGTTTTTCATTTTTAGTTCCTGTTAGTCATTACTGCTGTGTTCTAGAACACCTTACACTTTTTTTTCATTATTCTCATTCTAGTATATCTTGTCAGTTGACAGAGCACATCTAAACAAAGAATTGCTTAGTGGTAAGTATGTCTTTTTAATTTTATTATGTTTAAATGTAAAATGTATTAACATATATAATCAAGATTTTATTAAATTCTAAGCATGACACAAAAAAAACAAATGCAACAGAGATAATTGGTGGAATATAACTTCACAAGTTGAAACAGGAATGTTATAGAAAAATCTGTAAATAAAATGTTAGATGTGAAGCGTTAACTCCACCTATAGACAAATAAAGGATATTGGGCCTGATTCATTAAGGAAAGTTAAGCAAAAGTAAGTAATTAAGCATAAAATGTAGTTACTCAAGTTATCTGGACAAATCCATGCTGCAATGCAAGGG
This sequence comes from Mixophyes fleayi, assembly GCF_038048845.1. NCBI lineage: Eukaryota > Metazoa > Chordata > Amphibia > Anura > Limnodynastidae > Mixophyes > Mixophyes fleayi. The sequence goes on along the minus strand of NC_134404.1, from coordinate 254,635,682 downwards.
GCACAAATTAGTTGATTATTTTGCACATAAGGAAAATACTGTCTGTTTTTTTATGTAGCACACAAATATTTGATTGCTTATTTGTCCACTGAAATTTAAAGTTGATCTAGGACATGCCCTACCCCAAATATAAATCTGCCATCACATTTTAAATTTACCTCCCCCAATGCAACATGTTTTTGCTTTACTTACTTATGCTTAACTTTCCTTAATGAATCAGGCCCTTTATCTTTATTATTAGTCCTGAAATGCGAAGTTAACAGAGTATTCTCTAGTAGGCTTCAAATCTAAGCTGGCCCCTGTAGCATGTTTGATATACAAAAAACAGACAAAAACAAAAATTAACTTTATTTCCTTTAATATAGCAACATAATTAAACAAATGTGCATTGTCGTGAACATAGCTTGCAATTATTTATAAGGGATGAATCATAACTGCAGTATAAATAGGTTGTCTCAAATGAATCCATGGATCAATTGAGCTGTTAAATTGTGAAGACAGAGAGTCTGATGTAAATGTATTTGCTGGCATTGCACATCCCAGTGTGAGAAGATAACCATGTAGCAGCAGCTTCAAAGATCTCTTGCGGTTAGTCTTGGACACTTGAATAGACTTGGTGGGGCCGATCACAGTTGGAGATCCTTGTAGGCAGCATGTGAAAGCCTATACAGGTATATGGAAATATGAGCTTCAAAGGAAAATGTTTTCATAGTTCATATTTTGGGGAATCTGGGTGCCACTACATACTAAGGAGCACAAATCACACCAGGGTTGTGAATGACAGGTACGGGGGGTTATCCGGGAACAGCTAAAATCACAAATCTTTGGAAAAGGTATGTCACATTGCCAAAATGTCATCATGTTTGGTATCAAAAGATGGATAGAATCATAGAGGATTTATTAAGGATAACATTTGATAGATGTGACCCTTTTATAGGAAAGTTAGATCACATAGTAGAATTGGTTAGTAAATTAGGCAACATGCAAATGGTGATTGGAAAAAGTGTCCCAGGCCACAACCCCTGGGGGCAGGGACAGGTCTTTAAAATGCTGAGATGAGACGCAGAAAACTGTCAGACTTTTTGGGAAATCAATTCACATTGATAAGCTGTCCATCTTCCAAGCCAAATTTCCCTTGGCCAGAATGCAATTCATGTAAGTGCAAATCTGAATGTAACCCCTTTTATTTTAAACTGCTTTGCTTGTTATGTCGATCTATTAATTGTTGTTCATTATTTTTTTTATCTGTATGCCCTGTATTTTTGTATATTAAATCTATAATTTATTATATTGCGTCCTTGATACTCTAACGAATCCATTAGCCTGTTAGAAGAGAGCTCAACCAAGTTAACCCTTGGAATGCCAGTGTGTGATTTGTTGATACATTTGATTTACAAACTGTGTGTTCTTGCATTTACATTTGTGTAACAGTCTGGAGGTGTGAAGAGGTAACCCTTTGTGTGCTGGTGTGGGTCTTGCTAGTCTGGGAATAACTAGAAGCCAGTGTGGGACAGTGTATTGGGGTCCTAATGCCCATATTCAATAAGTGGTGGCAAACCTGACGTGTCTGGGGGTGTGAGAGTGCTGTGTTTGGGGTTGATTCCGTAGGTCTATAACCTTTGTGATAGGTAGAGATAGACTGTGGGCTAAAATCGTGTGTGACCTCATACAGTGAACACCCCAAAGTCACGGCAGCTGGGAGCGTGTTCATGACATACATGTTATAGATTATAGTGTCTTTTTGTAGTATAAAATATATATAGTTTTCAACCCTTCAGTGTGCCTGTATTTTATGTCCAACACCAATGGTTCTGCTACAATGAATGTGACTGCATCCACATTTTCTTACAAAAACTGATGAATAAGAATTAAAATGCAGCCTCCATTGTATACAACCATTTATATATCATAATTTACAGTAATAAGAATGATTCATAATTGTAGTGTGACTCACCTTCTTGGATAAAACCCAAACATGAAAATCATCAATGATGTTTTAACTTACTATGTTTTGGGATCCAAAATGTATTTGGAATGGCCTGTTTATTGTGCACTTTGAAGTTACCATGGCATGGGCAATGTTTCTTATGTTCCTGCTACACACACGATTATTGGACAGATCCACCCATTCGAAACCTAGATTGAGCATGGGATCCCATGAGGGCTAGTTAGAGCAGCCAGCATACGTCGGCTAGATTTTTGAGTATACCCAAAAATGATTCCAAAGATTGACGGAAATTTTCAAATATGTTGATATTATGGGGTCAAGCAAAAGCCAATAAACGGGCAATTAGCATCTTTGTAGTGCTGTACTAAATGGGCTATATCTCTCCTGCTCCCCTCTTTCACTTTACAATGATATAGACAAAAAAAAGTAGATTTTTATATATATTTTTATAGTTTTTGCTGTTAGAACTATATATGCTCTATGATTAAGTGCATCATCTTTGTTGGTAAGAAATGAAAAAACAATTGTAATGCATAATGGGACTCACATAGAGTTGGACATTTACGTCCCAAATGTAAGCAGGAAAAGATGCAGACATAAAAAAGCACATCTTCTTGCATATGTTCACTTGAACGTATGTCAAGATGCCTTCAGCTGTACATCACTTGCATATGCACCAGGAGTAACAAGTGTGCATACTTATGCCCCATAATAACATGATAGCATAGAAATGTGCTTGACAGTGTTAGTAGCAGAGCTGTCTTTATGCATGATCACACTGGGCAATTGCCCGGGAGCCTAGGTGCGTAAGGGCCCCATAGGCTAGTCAACTTTTCAGAATATTATTCTGGGAAATTTATTCAGACCCTCTTTATTAAAATGTTTGGGTGGACAAATCAACTCAGTATCAGCCGTTATATGTACATGCGATCTTGCTGTTGCGAATACATATCTTGTCCTTGACAAAAACATGTAGAAATACTAATTATCATGTCCTAACAGTCATGGCCAAAAGTTTTGTGAATGATACAAATATTATTTTGCACAAAGTCTGCTGCTTCATTTTTTATGATGGCAATTTGCATATACTCCAGAATGTCATGAAGAGTAATCAGACGAATTGTAATTAATTTCAGAGTGCCTCTTTGACATAACAATGAACTTTATTCCAAAAACAACATTTTCCCTGCATTTCAGCCCTGCCACAAATGGACCAGCTGACATCAGGTCAGTGATTCTCTCGCTAACACAGGTGAGAGTGTGAGACAAGACTGGAGATCACTTTATCATGCTGATTGAGTTAGAATAATAGACTGGGAGCTTAAAAAGAAGGGTGGTGCTTGAAATCATTGTTCTTCCTCTGTTAACCATGGTTATCTGCAAGGAAACAAATGCAGTCATCATTGGGGCTTCGCAGGCAAGGATGATGCTGCTATTAAGATTGCACCTAAATCAACCATTTATCGGATTATTTCTCATATATTCTGGATCCATTTGGAGCTCTGTTCCGAGTAAAGAAGATTATTGATCACTCACAATTTTGCCTAAAAATACAGCCATGAATAAACAATGGTAGCAAAACAACTTCCAAGAGCAACTTCTCCCAACCATCCAAGAACAGTTTGGTCCGAACATTGCCTTTTTCAACATAATGGAGCATCTTGCCATAAGGCAAAAGTGATAACTAAGTGGCTTGGGGATCAAAACATCGAAATTAGGGTCCATGGCCAGGAAACTCCCCAGGCCTTAATCCCATTGAGAACTTGTGGTCAATCCTCAAGAGGCAGATGGAGAAACAAAAACCTGCTAATTCTGACAAACTTCAAGCATTGAGTGGCAATCAGTCAATATGTGGCCCAGAAGTTGATAGACAGTATGCCAGGGCGAGTTGCAGAGGTCCTCAAAAAGAAGGGTCGGCACTGCAAATATTAACTCTATGCATAAACTTAATGTGTCAATAAAGGCCTTTGACACTTATGAAATGCTTGTAATTTTACTTTAGTATACCATAGCAACATCTGCCAAAAAGGTCTAAAAACTCTGAAGCAGCAAACTTTGTGAAAACCAATACTTGTGTCATTCTCAAAACTTTTGGCCATGACTGTACACAGTGAAAATTGTGCACGTGCCTTTGGAGCTCGCATAGTGCAGCGCAAGGGGAGGAGGAGAAGAGGAAGGTTAGAAGAGCTGTCCTGCCCTTCACACCTTATGGCCTTCACAATCTTTGAAATGTAAAGTTTGTTAGACAAATCTTTGTATAGATCATGAACAGGGCCGCCGAGAGGGGGGGTGGGTACTAATTACCCGGGCCCGGGCATTCTCAAAACTGTTGACCATGACAGTATATAAGCAAGACAAAATCAACACACATCATTTTTTAAACCAATTTTGAAGACATTCTCTGCAAACAAATTTCACAAATGTTTGTGTTGATCATTTCATTAATAATAAATAATTCATAGTAATTTCGTACTGTGCCGTCTCCATCTATATGATTTACCAACTGAGTACCATTTTTATGTTGAATTTCTTGCTTTTCAACTTCAAGGTAAATGTTTGTGTTGATTCATCTCTGCTGTATAGCATGTTTTCTTAATGTCTTAACACTGATTTTGTTGGAGGTACCAATAAATGTAAGCTTCATTTCATTGAGGATTACATTTTATTTTCCTGTGAGTGGTTGTGTAGTTAGGGCCCCAGTACACTGCTTTGCCCAGGGGCTCTATAATGCTGTTAAGACGGCCCTGGTTAGTGGTAAATGCAAAAGTCACAGTTCCCTTTATGTACACAATATCATTATATAATCAAATGTCATATTCACAACAGGGAATAGTGTCTTGACACATTTTAATTAAATTACATATACTTACAAATGCAAACTATATATACAATTTAAATTGAATTGAATTCAAACATTTGTTGTTTTCCCCTTTAGAAAATCAAATGGGATTCCTCTTTCCTATGGTAGTCAAATTGGAAATATAACTTTAGTAATGCGAATAAACAACTGCAACTTCATGTAATATAGCAGCCACACTATTGAATTTAGGTACTGTCAGCTAGAGGAGTCCATATACAATCATCCAGTCAGAATCGGCTAAATAATAATGCTGCTGGTTGTAATCAGCATAACTGTCTCATTGCACCAGCCCTCCAGTACCTGCAAGCGGTATGCCCCCTGACAGGTGTATATGCGCCTGCATCCAGGTCTAGCTGAATCACATTTACATTAACACAACCTTACTACACAGGAATTCGACCTTACCACACATGAACACGCCATTACTACCCAGGAGCATGACCTTACTACACAGGAACAAGCCCTTACTACACAGGAACACTCCCTTACGACACATGAACACACTCTTACTAACCAGTAACACGCCCGTACTACACATGAACACTCCCATACCACCCAGGAGCATGACCTTACTATACAGGAACACACCCTTACTACACATGAACACACCCTTACTAACCAGGAACACGCCCTTACTACACATGAATACATCTTTACTACACATGAACATGACCTTACTATGAAGATACGTGGTTCCCAAATCACTCAGACACAGTATTAGAGGAAAAATAGAAGGATGATTTATTTTGCAGAACAGGATTAAATACAGCACAGCCCCCTTAATAATAGCAGGTCCAACTAGTGAGGAAATCGATTCAAATAAATCCAGTGAGATATGTTCCACAGCGAATCTCTGGCAGAGCATCACCTCTTGGCCAAAGTCAGTCACCCTCTCTCAGTTCCCAGGCAAGCCTCTTTTATCACCTCTTAATCCCACCCTGGGAACTGCTTAGGGCCATCTTTCCCATTGGGCACGCTGGGCAACTGCCTGGGGGCCCCCATAGGTAGGGCTCTGAAGTAAGCTCTGAAAAGGAACAAACAAGGAAAAAAACCCTACCTTTTTTTGCGGTCACGCAGTAGCGATTAGGCTCCATCCGTTTCCCTTCTCTGCGCTGAGCTCGCACTGAATGTCGGGCGTGACGCCATCACGTCCGGCATTTTCAGTGAGGAGGAGCCACACCGTGACGAACAAGCAAGCGAGGAAGAAAGGAAACAGAAATGTAGAAAAAAGAAGAGAAGAATGCGATAGAAAGGCAAGTGAAGTGGGACTAATAGAAGAATAATGGCAGGCACAGGCACATTATCTAATACAGTGGTGTGGGGACTGGGGGAGGGAGACCAGAAGGCGCATGATGAAAGTGGCAAATAAAAGAATAATGGAGAGCACAGTATCTAAAACAGGAGCAGGGGGAGACCAGAAGCATCATGAATGTGGCATATAGAAGAATAATGGAGGGCACAATTTCTTATACAGTGGTGTGGGGGTGTGTGGAGGTGGAATTTAACCCCTGAAGTGCTTTTCCAATGAGATGTTAGTTCCATCACTGATACTTCCTGATAACAACAGGGCTAAAAAGTGCAGGAACATGCCCTTACTATACAGGAACACTCCCTTACTACACATGAACATGCCCTTACTAACCAGGAACACGCCCTTACTACACATGAATACATCTTTACTACACATGAACATGCCCTTACTATACAGGAACATGACCTTACTACACATGAACACGCCCTTACTATACAGGAACACGCCCTTACTATATAGGAACATGACCTTAATATACTCTTCCTTTGCTTGCTCATTCCTTCCCTTCTCTGTTCCGTCTCTACAAGCATATGAAATCTTAAGTGTAAGATGAGACAAAATCTGCCTATGGACATATTCATTTTTGGTGCACGTATTAAGTACAGAAATGCATATTTTAGGCAAAACAGATGTACATCCAACTGAACGTGAGCCCCAATGTATTTAGGCAAAGTTAATTAAATGAAATGTGAAAAACTAGCGGGAAATTGATATGTCAATTTTCATTTGAGGTGTTAACATTTACTCTAAATTATTCACAGCGGCAGAAAAATATTCAAATGTGAAGTTACATTTTGAACACAAGTTGAGTTACTGTGATATTGACTCCGGCACAATGGCTTTTCACAGGTAAGCAGTACTTGCATTAAGAGTCTTGCATTAATGAATTTTACACTTCATGGCTTGATATACCCCTTTGTTTGTTCTCCTTGATTACCGTTCACTACAGCTTGAGTGGATAGGGATCATTTGTTCCTCAAAGTAAACAATATGTCGGTACACATTGCATACAGCATTCTTGATCTATCAAGTATTTGGCAAAGTTTCATTGTGTAGCATATTTGCTGTAGGAGTACATGATCCCTATTTTAACAGTCATTGAAGCTACAGTTAGAACAGTGGAACGTGAGTAAATATAGAAACCCTTACTGATGTATACCATCTTTGTGTCTTAAAATAAACTATCAGATGGTTTTCAATTGCTCCCTTCTAGATAAACCTGAATCCTTCTTAATGATATGTGGGATAACTTATGTGAATAAAAGTACCACAGTATCCTTTAAGATGTTTCCATATTCCACAATCCATGGCATTGTAGAAACTTTCCATTTTTCAGAGAGACAATTGCATGCACATAACTTATGCTTTATATTAGGGGTGTGCACCGGCCACTTTTGGGGTTTTGGGTTCTGATTAGCTTGAGGTTTTGGGTTCTGATTGTTTTGCCAAAACACCCCACGAAAGGTTTTGGTTCTGGTTTTGGGTTCTGATTTTTTTTTTTTTTAAAAAAGTGCTAAAATCCATATTTATTTTTTTTTTCCACTCCTACACTATTATTAACCTCAATAACATTCATTTCCACTAATTTCTAGTCTATTCTGAACACCACACACCCTTACAATATTGTTTTTAGTCCAAAAGGTTGCACCGAGGTAGCTGGATGTCTAAGCTAAGCGACACAAGTGGGCGGCACAAACACGTGGCCCATCTAGGAGTGGCACTACAGTGGCAGACAGGATGGCAGTTTGCAAGAGTTTGCTAGAGGTGCAAGATGGAATTGTCCTTGGGCCCTCCCACCCACCCTGATGTTGTTGAAATAGGACATTCGCACTTTAAACTACGTTCACTGTTCCTGATTGGTTTGTTAATCTTTGGTACTAATATTTCTGGACTGCAGGAACAGTGAACGTAGTTTAATCTTTGGTACTAATATTTCTGGACTGCAGGACTATCTCTGATCGAGATTGTGGAGGAAATTGACGAGGAGGGTGTTGCTGGTGTGGATACAACAGGACCAAGGGATTTAGGTGTCCCTGGACTGCTGATGGTCCTAGCCACAGATCCTTAACTAAACACTGAATTATGAAGGTTCTTCAGGTGACGTATAAGGGAGGTTGTCCCTAGGTGGCCAAGATCCTTACCCCTGCTTATTTGAGCTTTACATAAGGTACATATGGCCACACATTTGTTGTCCGGATTTGGATAAAAATAACTCCAGACCGAAGAGGTGCATTTTTTGGTCTTCTGCCCAGGCATGACGATGGGCTTTTTCATCCCATGGACAACAACTGTTTCCCCCCCTGGTGCCTCATTTAAGATAACCACATCAGCATCCTCCTCGTCAAGTTTCTCCTCAGCGCCAGCTACATCAATATCCTCCTCCCAGTGTACAACATTGACACCTTCATTAGCCAAATCTGTAACTGCATATGCTGGAAGGATCACCCACAGTCCAGAGGGCATGCTGCAAATGGTGGAAGGAGCCACCTCTTCCCGTACAGTGATGGGAAGGTCAGGCTTCGCAACCACCAACACCCTTGGACTCGCCTTGGGGATTTGTGATGACATCTCTTTAGAAGGCAGAGTTGTTTGCTGTGTTGTTGCTGACAGCATAACTCTTTTAATTTTTTTTGAGGGGGGGGGGAGGAGGGCTTAGATCCTTGGGTGAAGCTGAACCACTAGTCCTGAACACGGGCCAGGGCCTAAGCCGTTCCTTGCCACTCCGTGTCATAAATGGCATATTGGCAAGTTTATGTTTCTCCTCAGATGATTTCAATTTTCTTTTTTTGCTACTTTTAGTGAACTTTGGCTTTTTGGATTTTACATGCCCTCTACTAGGAGATTGGGCATCGCCCTTGGCAGACGACGTTGATGGCATTTCATCGTCTATGTCATGACTAGTGGCACCAGCTTCAGCATTAGGAGGAAGTGGTTCTTGATCTTTCCCTACTTTATCCTCCAAATTTTGGTACTCCATTATATGCAGCACAAGAGAGCGTACCCCTAAACCACACACACTCAGCAAATCCTTTACAAATTATCTGCGGCACAGGAGAGTACCACTGGACTGGAGTTATACAGCAGTACCTATTTTTTGGTACAGCAGCAACAGTGAACGTAGTTTGACTTTGAAATAGCAGTACCCATTTTTTGGTACAACAGCAACAATAAACGTAGTTTGACTTTGAAATAGCAGTACCTATTTTTTGGTACAGCACCAACAGTGAACGTAGTTTATATAAACTATATAACGTATTTTTATATATTGCAGTACTAATATTTCTTGACTACAGGAACAGTGAACCTATTCATATATTTCAGTAGAAATTTTTAGAGACTTTTTTCTTTATAATTTTTTTATATTTTTTTTTATAATTTTTTTATTTTTTATTTTTTTAGAACTTTTTAATAATTTTCAAATAACAATGCCCTTAGCAGGACAGAGCACAGGACACAGGCAGCACCACTGGACTCAGCACAGGATCTCAAAGGAAACCACTGAAAACAAAAGCAGGACAGGAGCTCTAACTACAACCTCCCTCACGAGTTTTCGCAGCCAGAATGAATATGGCGGCCGCGAGCGGTGAATTTATGACATCCGAGTCTCGCGAAATCCGACACGAGACTTGGATGTCATAGCCTCGTTTGGGATTTTTTTCGCGGGCGGAAGTACCCGAACAGTGCTCGGATCCCGTTGGATCCGCACTGTTCGGGTGGGCTCGGATTAGCGAAATCCGAGCCCGCTCATCACTACTTTATATGTGGTTGATTGAGTTGATTTCTGATATATCAAAAGCTAATAATTTAAATAAAGTGTGGGACAATATCCATTACTTTATTTCAATGTACTGGGTAAAACAAATAGCATCTGGTAAGTGTAGGGATCACACGTTCCCCCTTTGGCCACCCAAAGCCTTTGTAATATTTATTTTCCCATAAAGTAAAATAAACATAACTGGAATAGGCTTATTTAATTGTTTTTATCTTGTTTGGGGTTAAAGTGAAGGACTTAAGATATTATGGCCTGAGAAAGCTTCAGGAGAGATTGGTGTCCTAACATTTCATTTCAAAATCATGGGAGCCCATCTGTAAAAGCCATTGTGATTTCATCTGATTGCTACTTTTCATCTTTAGCAGTGGTTTGTTGGTGCTTGTTCAGTATTTTGTAGGCATAGAGGGCAATACCTTATGTATAGTTAATAATGTGTTGAATTAAGCTCTAGAGTTACTAAAATTACATTTTGCGTTTTGGGTGAAACTAAAATGAGCTACATGTGGTGGAAACAGCATTATTAATTTGGAATTAGCTGCAACTGTAACAAGGCCACCATCATTGATGCCCCTGGCTATCAATCAAATCTAGGGCCAGGAACCATATTCCTTACATTAGTCAGTGCACATAATATTCGTACTAACATTTATGTATTAAGAGTGGACGCTCCTGTATAAATACCCTGAAAAACTGATGTTGATTTCACAATGTGAAATATCACAGAGCACTGTTCTCACATTTCTTTGGAAATGTCAGCAGTTAACCTGTCAGCCATTTCAGTGTCGCAATTTAGTACCCAACCTCATCCCAGTCTCTCAAATGCAATGTAAACTAGAACTGGCCAGTATGTGCGTACAGCATGCAAGAGCATGTAGTATTTACCCTTCATTACACCCTTGCATTGCAACTTGGAATACTTAACTTCAAATTTTGCACCTGGGCAAAATTTGCACCAAACTCTAAATTAGCACCTTTGAATCTAATTTAGTTTAGATTAGCTGGACATAAATACATTTGCATGTGGTCACACAAAATTTCTCACACTGCACATATGCACAACTTGCACTAGTATTTTGAGGTGCATGTATCTAATACTTACAATCCCTTGCACATCAAGATTCTTATAGGAGGCATTTAAATGCAGCTGCAGTAGAGTAATGGCAAGGAGATGCACATTATCTACACCTCCTGAGTGGCTTGTGTATTTAGAGTTTGAATTATGATTGACTTGTGTGTTTTGAAGGCATACTTTTTGTGCATACACAAAAGTAGGTGTCAGTTTTACACTTGCCATATAAATACAAGCATTCATGATGGATAATAATCCCCATTAATGAACAAAAATGTAAAGAAACCCTATTTTGAATAAAAACATATTTAGTCCTGGTCTTGGATTTGTTCACAGGATTTCGGTCCAAATGTGATGTGTATTTTGCTAATGCCTTTTTTTCAAATATTTACAATTTACAGTAAAAATAAAATTTGCTGCCATTTCGCATTCCATATTTTGAGGGTCTCAGCGATATGAACAATATGCTCTCTACTGATGTAGTAGGGACCTGAACCCCTGTGTCTCTCTAGTCCAGTAGGTTCACTAGGGAGACAGGTCCTCAAGCTTCTCCCGATGTGGTACAGGATCACTGGAACAAAGTTTTCAGCATGATATAGGTCTCAGAGACGGAGGTGCAGGCAACAGAAGCAATGGAGCTTGAGGAGACAGAACTCCAACATCAAGCCCTTTCCAATCCACGACCAAACCTGGTACTCCTTGCAGGCTTCTTTTAAGTGGTCCAAAATTCCCATGAGTGGGATTCCACCCAGCAAAGTTTTCCTAGTTCCTCAGAATAGGTTACTGGCAGGGAGAGCATCTAGTTCCAATTCCTGGAAAGCACATATACCCACCTGGCTCCATTTAAGAATATGGGTTTTCCTTAAAACAGCAGACAGAAACCCCCATATCAAAACACACTAGCTCTTTACACACAGGGAAGGTGGTCCACCTGGTTGCTAAATCCACCTTCACCAGTAATGCAATATACAGTCTTCCAATTTACTGGTGATGATGAGAGCGAGGATGCCAGCAGCAAAAATTGCATAATGATGAATGATTCATTCACAGAGAGAGAGTTCTTGTTTTAATGGCAAGAGGCATATGTTGTAGTCTTAGATGAGAGTACAAACTCGTCACAGCCCTCCTATACACTTGGGTATGGCGTCATTAACAGAGCTAGGTGAATGCTGGGTTGCTGGATTACTGTGCCCCTTTCACCAGTGTCTAGCAATAGTCTCAGTGTACCAGACCCTTGACCCTTGGCATGTCTTTGACTATGAGTGTTGGTGTTCCCCAGTGCTTATTGCTTCAGAGTCCATGTCCTTAACCTTCTTATGCTTCTTTGCCTCCAGTGACTACTACAACCTGTGCTAACCAAAATTTCTGGATCTGTTCTGATTACATAGTGTACCAGACCCTTGGCTTTGACTCAGATCATGACTATAGATGTTTCCTGTGTATTCACACTCGGCACTAAATCTTGCATGTTACAATATATCTAAGGAAAGTGATCTCAATTCTTGGTGCCAATTTTCCAATGCTAATTTCAGTGTAGACTATAACATCTAATGCTATGCAAACTCCAATTAGCCTCTTCCTGGAGATATTCCTAAGTTGTTGCAGTTTACTAACCAAGGGCTTTGATCCTCGTACAGCCGTCAGGCATTAGGGTCCATTGCCTGGAACACTAGCTGTGAATTTTTTTTTCCAGCATTCATTACATACATAAACAAACTAAACAATATAGAAAAAGAAGTGCTGAAACCAGTGCTGTAACTACAGGGCATAGGGGTCTATTTAACAAGCATTTTTCCTGTGGTAAACCCCCGAAAACAACAGTTTTCTTTTCGGGGGTTTACCGTGAAATCACTTTGTACCATGGAAGCATCGCAGCAGATATCTCAGATATCTGCTGCTTTGCATTTCCTATAGTTTTTCTGAGCACTCCCCATAACAGTGTATGGGAAGTGCTCAGAACCGCTATGTATGAAAGTTTAATTAGAGAAACTTTTCTCTTTTTACATGTTAATGTACGTCATCTGAAGCTGGCGTACATTAACATATCTGAAAACTTTCGCGCTGTCCAGCTCTGTTCTGAAGAGCAGAGCTGGACAGCGCATGTGTGGAGGGATCATGTGATCCCTCCCTGTCAATCATCCTGCAGTTTTCCGGCAAGGATGTTACTGCTCATGCACCAACTATTCAGTCGGCACATGCGCACTAACAAAAAAAGACAAAAAAAAGACAAAAAAAAGGAGAAGATCATCGCAGCCTTGAAAAATGAGAAAAGACTGCGATGATCAGGTGAGTCACTTCTCAGGGACAGCAGTCTTTCGGCACTGCTGTCCCTGAGAAGTTTTTTAATACATAGCCGTTACTTTTCAATCCTTATCAAGGAGATAAGGATTGAAAATTATCAAGTCAAAAAAACGAAGGGTCATAAATAGACCCCATAGAGAGGTTGTTGCCACCATGTGTCCCAGAGGTAAGGGGGGCCCAGCAATGCTGGATCATTGGCCCTCCTCACCTCTGAGGTCCCACTCCTCCCTGAGGTCCCTGCTCTGTGGGTGCCTCTGCTGAGCATGTGCTCGTTCGGGAGGCTAGAGCAGCATCACCATACTGATTTCACCAGTATAAATTATATGGGACCTGGAATTGTTATATATTGTCATGAGTCCTACCACAAAACCTCTGAAAAAGTTAAACTGCAACTTATGTATTAATTTATATTTTAATATGAAATGTTATTTTATTTTTTGTTTCTTGTTCAGGACGCAGGGAAACCTAACACAGGCAAATGCAGATTTGATTGTGGGATGTGATGGTGCATTCTCTATTGTACGAAAGCAATTTATGAAGAAGACCCGCTTTAATTACAGCCATGTATATATTCCTCATGGTTACAAAGAACTGACCATTATTCCAAATAATGGAGAGGTAAGGGTTAAATTTAAAATCGCATATTGCATAATATGCTACACCAAATAAAAGCACACAAAAAAGTACCTTTTATATAAGAAAAGCTAAAATACCATTTTCAAATGTCCACTTTATTTTGTGTAAAATCTATTTCAACAATGTAAATTTGGCAGCAGATATTTTGTTCTTGTAGTCTGTCAATCAATCTATGTTGTAGTAAATGAGTGTCAACTACTTAACAGGAGAGGGAAAATGTGAAAACTCAGGATTTGCGGTCAACTGGATTATCATGTTTGCTGAAAATAAACTTAAAATCTTATATACTTCATCATGTGTATTCCATCCCTTAAAATGCTTGAGGCTAGGAGAAAAAAAAACACACACAAAAAATCCTAATCCAGTTACAGAACAATTGTTGGTAGCAGGAAACACTGTGATTTGAGTCACCTTTGTTTCATCTCTGCAGTGATTGCATACCTGCCCACTCACCCAAAATGGCTGGGAGACTTGTGAATTCTGAGTGGATCTCCTAGATTCCCGGGAGAGCGCATTTCTTAGTGAAGTCATTGCGGAACAGGGCCAAATTTCGCTATTTGTTGCTCCCTGTCCCCATCCATCCTGTCACTTTACTTCACCTCTGGGAACTCCTCAAAGAGGGGTATCAAAAGTTGGTATGTATAAGTGATTCCATTTGCAAAGTGGTGGCCAGCACATATAGAGTATCCACCCTCTACTTCAGCTATCAGTGACCATTATTGATGAATACACTGCAGGAATAAGTGCAGTGGAGGTGTTTGACGTCACTCTATTGCTCCCTGCAAATCAGTGTGGTGACTGGGGAGGGAAGAAACATGAAAACAGAATAAATAAATGGGAAGTGAGAACTTTTTCTGTACCATTCCTATAATTGTGCTGTCTGAGAAGAGCTTCTCACCTCTCCTTTGTAGGGCTTCCACAATTTTATGTTGAAAACCCATGGGACCTGGAGATTGCTCAGGCAATAAATTCCACCCCATACTTTCTACATTGTAGCTTTGGATGTCTGAGTCTTATAAAAAAGCTGATTGATGGAAAGAACAAAAGAAAAGTGGTAATCAATCATGTTGTGGTGGAATAGTTTATTCAAAACCATAATTTATTAGGGTCTCTTTAAAATCATATAGAATTATTCCTATTAAAATAAAAAAGGGGAAAATAATGAAGTATGGATGCACTCTCAATCCACTATCCATTAAAAGTTTTCTATAGGTCAGGCTATTATTTCTCCCAAGTTAAATGTTAAAATTAAAACGGTAGTGTGATCAGTAATACTGAAAACTTTGTGTAAAAGATTTAAAACAGAGGAAAAAAAGACTTTACCCCTTAGCTCCTCAATACCTAATTAGTGCATTACAATTTTCTTAAAAAAAAAACTAGGGTGGTATGGTAATCTAGAATTTTGTATCTATTATCTCCCACCATTTATCTTAAGTTATATTCCACTTGGCAGTTACTACTATGTAGCCCCATTTGTGCCATGTTCGTGAGGAAGAAGGGAGTGGGCGAGAGGGGAATTGGGGAGGACAGCCTGGGCTTATACAGCCCACATGACTTCCCAGCATGTTTAGCTCCCACATGTACGAAGCATTATTACACACAAGTGTAACATTGTGATCTCATCACACATGGCCAGCTAAATCCGCTGTGTCTGTGGATCGCATGTGCACATACAGTCATGGCCAAAAGCTTTGAGAATGACACAAATATTTTTTTTTCACAAAGTCTGCTGCCTCAGTTTTTATGATGCAATTTGCATATACTCCAGAATGTCATGAAGAATGATCAGATGAATTGCAATTTATTTCAAAGTCCCCCGTTGCCATGACAATGAACTGAATCCCAAAAACAACATTTCCACTGCATTGCAGCCCTGCCACAAAAGGACCAGCTGACATCAAGTCAGTGATTCTCTCTTTAACACAGGTTAGAGTGTTGACGACTACAAAACTGGAGTTTACTCTGTCATGCTGATTTAGTTAGAATAATAGACTGGAAGCTTTAAAAGGAGGGTGGTGTTTGAAATCATTCTTCCTCTGTTAAACATGGTTATCTGCAAGGAAACACGTGCAGTCATCATTACTTGGCACAAAAAGGGCTTCACAGGCAAGGATGTTGCTGCTAGTTAGATTGCACCTAAATCAACCATTTATCGGATCATCAAGACCTTCAAAGAGAGAGGTTCAATAGTTGTGAAGAAGGCTTCAGGGCACCCGAGAACGTACAGCAAGCGCCAGGACCAACTCCTAAAGTTGATTTAGCTGCGGGATCGGGGCTCCACCAGTGCAGAGCTTTCTCAGGAATGGCAGCAGACAGGTGTGAGTGCATCTACATACACAGTGAGGCAAAGACTTTTGGAGGATGGCATGGTGTCAAGAAGGCCAGCAAAGAAGCCACTTCTCTCCAGGAAAAACATCAGACTGATATTCTGCAAAAGACACAGGGATTGGACTGCTGAGGACTGGGGTAAAGTCATTTTCTCTGAATTCCCTTTCAGATTATTTGGGGCATCTGGAAAAACACTTGTCCGGAGAAAGAAAGGTGAGTGTTACCATCAGGCCTGTGTCATGGCAACAGTAAAGCATCCTAAGACCATTCATGTGTGGGGTTGCTTCTCAGCCAAGGGAGTGGGCTCACTCATAATTTTGCCTAAGAACACAGCCATGAATAAATAATGGTACCAAAACTTCCTTCAAGAGCAACTTCACGCAACCATCCAAGAACAGTTTTGTGACAAACAATGCCTTTTCCAACATGATGGAGGACCTTGCCATGAGGCAAAAGTGCCTCGGGGATCAAAACATCAAAATTTTGGGTCCATGGCCACGAGGTCAATCATCAAGAGGCGGGTGGACAAACAGAAACGCACAAATTCTGACAAACTCCAAGTAGTAATTAGGCAAGAATGGGTGGCCATAAATCAGTATGTGGCCCAGAAGTTGATTGACAGCATGCCAGAGCGATTTGCAGAGGTTTACAAAAAAAAGGGTCAACACTGCAAATATTGACTCTTCGCATAAACTTAGTGTAAATGTCAATAAAAGCCTTTGATACTTATGAAATGCTTGTAATTTTACTTTAGTATACCATAGCAACATCTGACAAAAAGGTCTAAAAACTCTGAAGTAGCAAACTTTGTGAAAACCAATACTTGTGTCATTATCAAAACTTTTGGCCATGACTGTACACAGTGAAGATTGTGCACGTGCCTTTGGAGCTCGCATAGTGCAACGCAAGGGGGGGAGGAGAAGAGGAAGGTTAGAAGAGCTGTCCTGCCCTTCACACCTTATGGCCTTCACAATCTTTGAAATGTAAAGTTTGTTAGACAAATCTTTGTATATATCATGAACAGGGCCGCCACGAGGGGGGGGGTGGGTACTGATTAACCAGGCATGCCAGGGGGCCCGGCCTCGGCCCTCACTTTTAATGTTTGTTTGTTTTTTTTCATTTTTTTTTTTTTTTACTTTATTTTTATTCAAATTAAATTTTTTAAATCTGTGTTTTTTTTGCGCGGGGTGGGGTAGGGGTGGGGGCGCCAGTGCCGCGATCATGAGAGTGGGGCCGGCGTCTCTTTTACCTCCTCCATTTGCACTGAATGTCGTGCGTGGCGTCATCACGTCACGCCCGACATTCAGTGATGAGCGGCACAGAGGACCAATACAGAAGAGAGAAGACAAAAGAAAAGAGATGGAAGAAGCCAATACAAAGGTCAGTAAAAGAATAGAGGAAAGCAGAAAGACACAGGGTGATCAAGAAGGGGGGGGAGAAATGCACAGGGTGATGAAGAAGGGGAGGAGCAGCATGGTACAGAGTATGAAGAGGGGCAAAAGCAGCATGGCACAGTGTGATAAAGGGGGGCCAAGTGAAGGGGGGAAAAGCAGCATGGAGGGTGCAGTGTGATCATAAGGGGGCATAGTGTGGGTGTGATCAATGGGCACAGTGATCAAAAAGAGGCACAGCGTGGGGATTATGAAGGGGCACAGTAATGTTTGTGTGATGGCACAGGGAGTCAATGTAGTGTGTGTGAGGTAGGTGGCGGCTAATTAATGGGTGCTACAATCCACTTATCGGTTGACATCTTTTACCTTTATAGACTTACACCTACAAGAGTTAACTTGCCACCATACAATAAAGACACAGAGACTTGCTTTGGTGAAATGAAAGGTCAGAAATTTATTGAAAGATAAATATATTGAGAAGAAGTGGCATTATATAAGCAGACCAATCAGCCCCCAGGTCACACCCGTAAATTGTAATATCTGTTCTAATTATTTGGACATGTCTAGATGTTAAATGCCACTCTACCCCATTTGGCTCATTAGCTATGGCCCGCCCACCCACCTAAGCAGAGCCTCATAACCCCATAGGGTTATTCTCACTAATTGCCCAATCCCTTTAGGGGAGAGTGCCTACCATGCCTTGAATGTGACCAAATTGGCCGCTGATGGGGCTACTTACCGCCACAGCTAGGTTCCAGAAACCAGGAACCTAAGCCCGCCACCAACTGACCTCTCATAGCCAAAGAAAACTAAAAAATCTGCTCCCCAAAATAAGACATCCCATTCTCCAACAAGTGTACCCCATCTGATCTATAAAACTGTGTAAAATGGGCTTTCATTGCCGGATAGCTGATAAACTCACCCCTTACTTCCAAGAATATTTTTCACACTGCCCTGTTAACTTTCCCGCGGGCCTTTCTAATATGACTCGGTCTATCCGCTCCCCTCCAATTAATTCTAGAGATGATGTCTGACCAAATGAGGTGACTGCTGGCCAATGTAATTTAATTGCTCCAACCTCCAATTTGATACTATCAATGAGTTCCAAGTTATGAGTAAGGCCACTTTTACCGGCCCAAAAAATAAATGATTGTCCAGCCAACCAAATATTCTTGCCATCCTGCCGTGAACCTGCAACATGGAGTGAAATGCACATAAAACAAGACCATGACAAAATACATAGTAAATAAATAAATAAGAAATAAGAAAGAACACCACTACAGTCGCTAAACACAGGCGCTCCTTTTCTAAAAGAATGGGTCCCATAATCTGCCTTTTTCAGGCCGAGCCTAGTAACATAATTCTTAAAGACAGCAGAAAACTGAAAGAGGGTACCCATCACTGTGCCTAAGCCAATTACTACCAAAGCAGGGACCATATATCCTGATTGCGATGCAAGCTAATCCACCCCCTTCTACGAAACGGGTCAGTCTAATATCTATGAGAACGATAGCATAGCTTGTAAGATTCAACCATAACATACTCGTGAAGTAACCCAGACCCACTTTCAAATTTAGAAGAAGTCACCAACTCACTTATCCTGAAAGCTCTGAAAAAAAACCCCAAACATTGCAAAAGCCACCCGAAACAAAGCAGCCTCAAATGCATCGTTAGCAACTACCAAAATAATATTTAAAAGACCTGCTAACAATCCCTTATCAATAGAACTACGTCTATCTTCCACCGCAGGGGAAACCTAGCCCATCTACTTAAAGCCCTACAAACCAAAGCATGCTTAGTAACATCACGACTACAGTTAATCTGCAGAAAAAAGAAAATGCCTGCAGAGCCGATACCATATATGGCTTCGATTTACCTGCATGAAATGCCACACAAAAAGACAGGATGCGCTGCCGATCAGTCTTAGCTCCAGCCTCCCTTGATGAACAAAGCCCTTCCCAGGACGACCAAGCCTCCTGATATTTCTTCAAGGTGCCCTTCTTTAACGAATGTTTTGCAAGCTTCTGTATACCGGCCTTATAAGCTGTCAGCCCAAATCAGGGCATGAAACATCATTCGCTTCAGGGGCTAGTGCGTGAAACTTATGCCAATCAAATCTAGACAAAGCATCCACAATACCATTAGCAGACACAGGCACATGCCTTGCCCAAAAGATAATGTTAAATGTTAAGCATTTAAGAACCAAATGTCTCAATAACCTCAAAGCAGGCGGGGAGGTAGCCTTTTGATTATGGATAGCATGCACAACCCCCATATTATCACACCAGAAAATGATGCCTCTTTTGCTACGGCTATCACCCCACAATTCCATTGCCACAATAATTGGGAACAATTCCAACAACAAGAGATTTCTTGTGAGATCCACCTGCCACCAAGAAAGGGGCTACGATTCCGCACACCACTCCCAGACCAGGTAAGCACCAAAACCAGAAGAGCCGGCCGCTTCTGTAAACAGTTGAAGCTCAACATTATTGGTGGCAGGCGAAGTCCACAAACAAACCCCACTAACATTCTCCAAGAACAGGAGCCACATAACCAAATCATCCCTAATCTCCTTGAATATCCTTACAAAATGACGGGCTTTTATAACACCAACTGTAGCACTCTCCAACTTACGATAAAAACCCTATCCATGGGGATAACACAACAAACAAAATTAAGCAGACCAAGCAGCGATTGAACTTGCTTTAACTGCATCTTACACTCACCCTGAAAGGAGTCAATCCCACCCCTTAACTTAGCCATCATAGGAAGCCACAACACCCCGCTATAATGTCAATTTCAATACCAAAGTATGACAATTTCTCCGTCGGACCTTCCGACTTGTCCACCACCACTGGAACTCCCATGACTCTAAACAATGACTGAGCGGAAAATAACAAATCCTGGTATATCATGGAATCATTTGTCCAAATGAACAAGAAATCATCTAGGTAATGGGCCACACCCTGATGTCCCAACCCAGCAACAATACACCAATGAAGAAAAGTGCTAAAACACTCAAGAAAGCACAAAACACAGAACAACCCATAGGCAAACATTAATCCGCATAATAACCACCCGGCAAACAAAACCCCATGTACCTAAAGGAAGATGGATGCAAAGGCAGAGGCCTGAAAGCTGACTCAATTTCAAGTTTCACCAGCAATGCACCAGCCCTGCAACACTGCACTGTCCACAAGCCGTCTTCAAAGGATAGATACACCACCGAGCGGCCGTAGATGCGGCTTCCGCATTAGAAGCGCGCCCTCGAAAGGCTTACTCACCAATACCAGAGCGTGATTCTTTTTTAGAATAGAAAAAAAGGGGGGGCGGTTTTTACAGGGGGGGATAAAAAAGGGGGGGTAAGAGAGGGGAATAAAAAGGAATGGGGAAAGGAAGGAAAGAAAGAGGTAAGAAGGGGAATGAAAAACAGAGGGGTGGATGGAAAGGATGAGGAAACATAGAAACAAAACACGGAGAAAGGACATTAAATGAAAAGTAAAATAAAACAATGAAAAACACTTCACAATATAGACTCACCAAACTAGCAGAGCAGGATATACTCACCAGAAACTCTCCAGACGGCAAGAGGAAGTTAACTGCTCTTCCTATACCTTATAATCCTTCCCAGATATAATCCTTCCCCCTTTGCTCACCACTGATTGACTGGCTATCGTCATTCCACCCAGCTAAATTAACTCTCGCTATACCCAATACTCTTTCTCTTACATGCACCCTCAGTGTTTATATTTTTTCGTGCTAATACCAACACTCTGTTATTCTTTTGTTTGTGCGGTGATGGTGGGGCAATGTAATAGTGCGGAATATGGGGTGGTTTGGGGTCTATTGAATGTGGGGGTCAGTTTGGGGAGAATGAGGTATTTTAATGTTGGGGCTGGAGGAAGGTCTAATAATTAATCGTGGTTGCTATTGATTTAACACCGGGGCTGGTTGAAATTTTCTAAGTGTACCTATTTTTTTCCAAGCCGCAACTAAAGAAACCTGCAGCCACAGGTTGTGAAAGTGAAAAGAACAGGTAGGAGAGAGCAGGAGGGTCTGTGAAATGTTGTGATTCTAGTGGGACGATCCCAATTTTCGGTGACTGTTCTGCCCAATGTAAGGTGCAGGCCAAGACTTTGAACTCTTTATGTACACACGGCATTCTTTATATACTACACTGTAGTGCTAGATGTCCTGAAAGCCGGGAGTGCTGGGACAAATGTCATGCTCTGGCGAATTCATAGCCTAGCGCTTTTCACCTGCTAGCCATGCCCCAATTAGGCATAGCCACGCCCCCAAAGCTATGACCACAAACACTTCTAATTTTGCATCAGCGCAAATTTTTTTACCATGCTCAACTTCTTGGGGCCCCATGAAGTTGTTGTACCGGGGCAGTGAATTCCTCTTGGCAGCCCAGATATGTTCGTACATATTGTCTAGGTTAACTCTGAGACATTTATTTGTCTCAGTGTTCTTAGCATAGGGTATATCTTGACGTGTTTGTTTGTTTTTAATGCTAAATTAAAGTTACATGGCATATAAATAATAGGCAACTGCAATGATATTGCACGATAAAGGCCACAGTTTTATTAATTTAAAACACAACAGATAACTTTTTAGCATCTATTCGAAACATTGAAAACCAATAATTGACCAATTAGAAAAATCTTTTCAAAATAAATGATTTAGGCTTAACCTGTAATATGCAACATGGGAGACCATATGGCACTAAAATACTCCTAAAAAAACGTTCTGGGCATCCCAGCTAAAATTGTAAACCATTCCAACGTCCCAGAGACCAATGCACATTTATTAAGCTATAACTATTTTTTACTAAATTATAATTCCCAAAATGAACAGGTTACTACTCTTTGTGTTGTGGGGGTGTATACGGGGGTATGCCATACCGTCACTTCTCCTATTGCCTACAATGTAAAACTATCACATTCCATATACTTACATTCCCATTACATTTTTCATACCGCCCCTTCTAAATTTCCATACAGTCACTTCTACATGTCCATTTTAACCATTGTATATACACATATCAGACACAACATTAAACCCACTGACAAGTGATTATCTCGTTACAATTGCATCTGTCAAGGAGTGAGATATATTGGGCGGCAAGTGAAAAGTCAGATCTTGAAGTTGATGTGTCGGATGCAATAAAAATGGGCAAGCGCAAGGATCTGATATAGAAATTAGAACAAAAGTGCACCAACTGTACGTACTTCTGTATATGCAGCTTGGGATAGGCGCAACACAATATACTCTTACATTATCAAGTAGTTCATGTAGTTCAATATTCCCAGTGCTCAAAAAAATATGTTTGATATATCGTAGTGCTTATTTTGTTGGTAAATGAAAGTTCCCACGTAATTGATATTAATTATAGGTAATTGGATGGGTGAGAATAATAGCACAGTTTAAATTGTAAATCATGTGGAGCAAAGGGTTGTAAGGACAATGTCTGGAATCACAATACAATTTAGTATAAGCAACATGTGCACAATATATATCAGGGATAAGAATACTAGGTTTTATTATTGTTCAATCAATAAAGAATGTAATCACAGTGGGTTATCTCAAGGCGCATCGGTGTGGAAAAAAAGAAGATAATGCAAAAAAGTATCTGATATTATCTGTTCTTCTGCCGTTAATAACACTCCATGAAATATAAATAATAATAATAAATATTCCCACTACTAATATCATTCTACAATACCACAATTCTCAGCACTATTCATTACCACTCATATAAATGCTAAGCATATCATTAGCAACCACTATGCAATCTAATTACACACATTCAACTGCATTATCAACATCTCCTGTGAACGAGTGATGACAATTAGCTAAACGATTCCCATGTGAAAATCTTGATTAACACCGACTATATAGGAAGAATACTGAAGATTCACATCCACACACTGTAAATAGTTTGCAGATCTCTAATCAGTCATTTAATTGTAAAGGTGCTTTTACAACGGATTCCACAAGGAAGTGGACTTCACCATACAAGTAGCTCCCTGATGCTATTAATTAATAAGAGCTGTTATGGTAAGCAACATGCTAGCAGTGAGTATCCAAATCTGAATGGGGACTTGTATATTACACTAGCCACCAGGTATATATTGTATACCAGCCACCACAAAATGTGGCATTTATTGTACATTAGCTACCAGAGAAAAGTGTTGTGAACATTAGCCACCAGAGACTGGGCTCTTTATTGTAGACTAGGCTGTCAGAGAGTGGGTTATGTATTGTACACAAGCAACTAGTTAATTGGCTCTGTGTTATATACATGTTACATTCTAGCCACTAGGGTTCTGCATCTTCTACTAGCCAATCAAATGGTTTACATTACACTCAAGACAGGGTTTTAGACTGTTCATTAACCACCAGAGATAACATCTGTATTTTACATGAGCCACCAGAGAATGTGGTCTGTACTGTTTTAACATTTTTTTTACAGGAAATAAATAATTGCAGTTGTCTTGTAGATAGGACTTGGTCATATGCAGCATAGAAAGGTTGGCACAAAACGTGTTCTCTTTACTCCTTATGTAGTCAATCTAAGTGTTAGTGGACTTAAAAGCAAATAACAAAGCGACAGAAGATACACACTTTTATAGACTGCTTTAAGTGTCTCAATATGCTGTATATAAATAGTTTCTGTCTTGTTAATGATAGTAATAACATAATCGTATAGACAGTTGTGTCATATTTATTTGTTTGTTTGTTTTTTAGTTTGCTATGGAGCCCAACTATTTGCACATATGGCCAAGAAATACATTTATGATGATTGCACTGCCTAATTTGGTATGTGATGGAGTCTGAATGTCCTATGTTTGTTATTTGTTGTCAGTAAACCTGTATTTAGATGCAGGAATCAGTATCTTTCATTTCAAAGTGTGGCAAGCACAGCTGAGTCAAGTTCACTGAGATGCAGTCAGGTGATTGCTGACATCACAGAGGCAGGGATTTGAACTCCCAAACAGTATTTAAACCTACACGGTCTGTTATTCTCTGCCAGAGTATCAGCATTGCTTTAAAGTGTCTGAGCATGTTATCCTTATTATTGTCCCAGCTTGTTCCTGTATTTGTGAAACTTGGATCCTGACTTTATACTGCACTGACTTGATTTAAAGTTTAGCTTCTCCTGACTATTGCTCTGCTTGTTGATTATGTTTGTTTACCCTGTATCCTGCTGATCTTGGCTAGTCTGACTATTCTGCCTTCAGAGCCAGGGCCATCTTTCCCATTGGGCACGCTGAGCAACTGCTCGGGGGCCACATAGGCAGGGCTCTGAAATAAGCTCTGTAAACAAAAATAGGAAAAAAACCCATCCCTTTTCTTGCGGTCACGTAGTGGCGATCTGGCTCCCTCCGTTTCCCTCCTCCCCGCTGTGCTCACACTGAATGCCGGGCATGACATCACATCCGGTATTTTCAGTGAGGAGCGCTGCACAGAGGAGATACGACGCGACGGACAAGCAAGTGAGGAAGAACGGAAACAGAAATGTAGAAAAAGAAAAAGAAGAATGCGATAGAAAGGCAAGTGAAGTGGGACAAATAGAAGAATAATGGAAGGCACAGTCACATTATCTAATACAGTGGTGTGGGGGCTGGGGGAGGGAGACCAGAAGGCGCATGATGAAAGTGGCAAATAAAAGAATAATGGAGAGCACAGTATCTAAAACAGGAGCAGGGGGAGACCAGAAGCATGATGAATGGGACAAACAGGAAAATAATAAAGGGCACAGTATCTGATTCAGGGGTGGGATGCAGGGAGATGACCAGAAGGTACATGATGAAGGGGGCAAATAGAAGAATAATGGAGGGCACAGTATTTCATACATGGGGGGGGGGAACCAGAAGCATGATGAAGGGGAACAAGTAGGAAAGTAATAAAGTGCACAGTATCTGATACTGGGGCAGGGGGAGGTAGACCAGAGGGCACATGATGAAGGGGGCAAATAGAAGAATATTGGAGGGCACAGTATCTGATACATGGGCGGGGGGGACCAGAAGCATGATGAAGGGAACAAGTAGGAAAGTAATAAAGGGCACAGTGTCTAATACTGGGGCGGGGAGAGGTAGACCAGAAGGTGCATGATGAATGGGACAAATAGGAAAAATAATAAAGGCCACAGTGTCTGATTCAGTGTCAGGAAAGGGGGGGGGGCAGAATCATGATGAAGGGGACAAACAGCAGCACAGTGTGTGATACAGGGGGAGACCAGAAGCATGAGGAAGGGAGACAAACGGGAGCATAATGGGAGGCACAGTGTGTAATACAGGGGCAGACCAGAAGATTGTGAAGTACTGAGAACATGCCCTTACTATACAAGTACACTCCCTTCTATTCCTGTGAGTGGTTGTGTAGGTAGGGGCCCCAGTGCACTGCTTTGCCCGGGGGCCCATAATGTTGTTAAGATGGCCCTGTTCAGAGCTACTTAGTTGTAGTGCTCTGACCACCATACTAAGGGCTAGTTCAGTGGTTACTACTCAGAGGGATGGATTTGGCTGCATGTAGTAACTTAGATTCCGTACCACAGCTCTCTGGTTGTGTCAACCTTAATTGGTGCTGTGTCCACAACCCCGGTCCTGATAGTTGTGCAATAATGTAAATATTAAAGCATGGAGTGTTGTGCTACTTTTGTTTGTAATCCTCTTTGTAATAATGTACCTCAATTATAATAATATTAGAAGTGCAAACAAAGCTGTGATTTAACATGACACATAGTAGTTGTTTCTGAAATTTATTTTTCTTAATACATGATGAAACACATTATTAGTTACTACCTACTTATAGTGAAGGTTTATATCTTCCAACATTTCTAAATGTAAACTTTGATAAATTAGGCTCATTTCAGGCAGGGTCTCACCATTTTCTGGGAAGCCGTGCCCTTTTGGTCGCCGCGTCGGGGTAAGTATTGTTGTGGTAGTCCGCATCGATATGCTGACTACCACCGGCCCTTTGTAGATGCCAAAAATTGTGACTGTGAGCAGATATGGTATTTACAATCAGCCTTTTTAATTGTAATATATCTGAAATGTCCATAGCACAGTAGAACAGTACAGTAGAGTCCTGAGACATTTTTGCTATTAGGTTTAACTCTTGCACAAAATTTCCCACCTTCAGCTAATGATGTTTTATTTTCTACCTCCAGGATAAATCTTTTACATGTACGCTCTTCATGCCATTTGAAGACTTTGAAAAACTCTGCACAGAAGACCAAGTACTGGATTTCTTCAGGACATATTTTCCAGACTCTGTAGATTTAATTGGACAGTAAGTGTGGTTTTGAGATTTTTTTAGAACTATTTAAGCTTTAGGAGATTTAGGTACAGTAATTTAATAGATTATGTTTCATCATCTAAATGAAGATGAACACATCTGAGGAAAGGCTGAGTACTGGAATATATTACAATGTATAGCAAGGAACATAGGAGGAGCTCTGCACTGTCAGGCCCCATATCAAAGTTTGGGTAGGGGTAACCTCCTGGGTCCCCTGCTCTGAATAGAGTACAGAGAGGGTGCCTTTACTGAGCATCTACATATGGTACATATGTCACACAGAAGAGGACGCTGCTCTGCTCTGTTGGAGCAGAGCTGTAGCCTCTGGGGTTGAGGTGGTGCCCAGCAGATCAAGTCTCTCGCAGGGGCCTCAGAGTGGCAGCACCGCATTGCCCCTCCACCTCCGGGCCACCTGCACCGACTGTAGTTCCACCACTGCCAATGAAGCAGGGATCTTGTTTACAATTTTAAAATACTCAACAGAAAACTCCAGTGTGAAAGGTTACATTAATCAAATATTTTAAGTAAAAAAAATTATGGCTGCATCTTTAAATTGTATACATAATATATTTTACATAAAAATAAAGTATACTTGCCCATGTTTGTACTGTCCTAAATAAATGTGTTGATGTGGCCCAGATTAATCACACAGAAACCTAGCCCACTGCCAAGGCCTAACTATGTTAATAATCCCCAAAGAAATTAAATTGTTTTATAGTTGATTCGGGTGGTCTTTACAGAGGCATATTAAGTTCTTAGGAGCACTTCCAGTGTAACATTAAAGTTTAACTAAGCTGCTCCTTCTTATCAGAACTGTACAGTGAAGTAGTTTTTCCCAGGTCTCCATCATATCTGTGAAAATGGGTAGCCGTTTATTTGGCTGATTATAAGTGTTAACCATTCAAATAAGTTTGCCAGATTAGGTCCAAAAGGAAGTTATAAGCACTCTCTTTGTGGCCACTATTGGTTTGTATGGTCACACGTCTATAGACTGCTGGTGCAGCATCAGCTTTTGTTTCAGTGTACAGTTTTTGACATTCCTCTAAGGGGAAGGAGCAGCTGCCTTAAAATTTAACATTTAACTGCCAGTGCTCCTTTAAAACAACACTCACGGTTAACTGTAGGAGTGCTGCCTTTTTGTCATTCTAAGATGTCAGTTGAAAATGTGTGGGGAGCACCAATAAGAAGCTGAAAGTTTCCCATTCGTCCATATGGTCACACATCCCTTTGGCAGCTTGAGCTCTGTGACAAATGGTAGACACATTGGAGACTACTTAAGAGAAGTAATGGGCACCCTGATATATTTTGGGGGCTGAATGATGCGGCCCTCACCCTTTCAAAAGGGTCACACATTACCCTTTTTCTCAGTAGTAATACATTTAATCGATAGAGACACATATGTGCCATAATATATCAACAAGCATTTAAAACAAGTGATACAAACCACAACAAACAAATTGTCACCCCAGCTCTTTCCTACTTTATTGTCCAGTTTAAGGTTTGGAGGATCCCTAGGGATGCCTGTCCAGCACTTTAAACATCTGTTGCTCTCTTCCAATTTTAGGATGACACCCTCGTAAACAGCAACAAGCTTTGACATAAATATTTATTATATAATGCTTATACATATACAAATTCTCAAAAATGTATATTACCTCTTGTTCTCCAACATGTTATTATTAATTGTGTATAATCACATTATTTTTATTATTGCGATTTCTATACTTATTGTCCTAACATTTCCATTTTATAGGGACAACTTAAAAAAAGACTTCTTCCTATTACCACCACAAGCATTGATCTCTGTTAAATGTTCATCATTTTGCTTGGATAGCAAATGTGTCATAATGGGAGATGCAGCACATGCAGTTGTGCCTTTCTATGGACAAGGAATGAATGCTGTGAGTTATACTTATGCAACTAAATTAAAATATGCAGTAGCTAGCATCAAAATCACTAGACTCTCAATTCCCCGGAGCGTCACATATGTTCAAGCACTCCTGACTTTCAGGACATCTAGCACCACAGTGTAGTATACAAAGAATGCAGTGTGTACACAAACAGTTTGGTCTTGGCCTACACCTTACATTGGGCACAACACTCACCAAAAATTGTCATTGTCCCTACTAGAATCACAACATTTCACACACTCTGCTGCTCTCTCCTACCTGTTCTTCTCACTTTCTCCACCTGTGGCTGCTGGTTTCTTTAGTTGCGGCTTGTCTGGATCCTGGAATGTTGAAGGACCTATTTTGAAAAAAAAATGGCTACATTTAGAAAATTACAGCCAGCCCCGGCATTAAATCAATAGCACTCACGATTAATAATTAGGCCTTCCTCCAGCCCCAACATTAAAATAATACTATTCACATTTAATAAATAAACCTATTCCCTTCCTGCAAACAGCAATACCTATTTCCCGCAACCATCACTGCCATTAAATAATTCATAGTCACATTTAATAAATGGACCTCATTCTCCCAAAACTCACACCTATATTCAATAGCCTCCAAACCACCCCATCTTAAATTAATAATCCCCACTATTAAATTGCCTCACCATCACCCTACAAACAAAATCGCGCCCATTAATTAGCTGCCACCTACCTCACACACACTACATTGCAACAAGCCCCCTGTGCCATCACACACACAATACTGTGCC
This sequence comes from Mixophyes fleayi, assembly GCF_038048845.1. NCBI lineage: Eukaryota > Metazoa > Chordata > Amphibia > Anura > Limnodynastidae > Mixophyes > Mixophyes fleayi. Next base: position 254,606,092 of record NC_134404.1, on the reverse strand, counting down.
CCTTCATCACAACTACACTGTGCCCCCTTATGATCACACTGCACCCTCCATGCTGCTTTCCCCCCTTCTTTTTTACTTTGTGCCTCTCTCCCCTTTTTTTTCCTCTGTGACTCTCTCCCCCATTATCTTTCCTCTGTGACTCTCTCCCCCATTATCTTTCCTCTGTGACTCTCTCCCCCATTATCTTTCCTCTGTGCCTTTCTCCCCCATTATCTTTCCTCTGTGACTCTCTCCCCCATTATCTTTCCTCTGTGACTCTCTCCCTTCTTTATAGCACTGTCCCTTTCTGTTTTTCCCCCTTGCCTCTCCGATTCTTTGCTCACCTTATGTCAGCTTCTTTCTTTTCTTTTCTGTCTTCTCTTCTCTCTTCTTTCTTCATGCTTGGTCCCCCTGGCTGCGGCGCTCCTCACTGACTGACGGGCGTGACTTGATGACGCCACGCCCGGCAGTCAGTGTGAATGAAGCAGAGAGGAGGAGTGCAGCTGTCACGTGAGTATGTATTTTTATTTTATTTTTTCCTTACAACTCCCCCCACCAACGATCGAGGCGGACGCTTACCCCCCCCCCTACCCCACGCGGAGGGAAAAAGAAAAAAAAATCCACAGGGAATGAAAAAAAAATAATATTTTTTTTAATTAACAGTGAGGGCCCGGCCCGGGCCCCCTGGCATGGCTGGGCCCGGGTAAAATGTACCCGCTCCCCCCCCCCCCCCTCTCAGCGGCTCTGCTTGGCAGCCCTGAATATATCTAGGCCTAGCAAACAAAATCCACTCTATAACCAATATTCACATCAGTAGAATTTAGGAGCCTAGACAATGGCAGTATATTTGTTATTGACATCATGTAAAGGGTACTTTGTTATGTTATAACCAATTTTTCCATTTGCGCTAGGTGCTGTTTAAACCTATTTTTATTCATTCAAGTATTTACATACATTTGTTAACTAAGTTTAGTCTTTTTTTAGTACTATATTACTTTTGTTCTATTATTGATTCTATTGAAACATTTACCCCCTATTGGAGTGACTTATTAATTTTTAATATTTGATGTCTTTTTGTATATAAAATTATTTGGTTTAATTGGTGTTTGAAATATGTGCAGCTTTGAAACAGTGAAAGAATTCATTGGGTATTTTCATTTAATTAACAGCTAGATATTATCCACTAAGGGGAGGGGTCTATTAATGTATTACCTTTGACATTGAAATTATGTAATCCTTTAATTTAATTTAAAAGAGTCACACGATAACATATAACACACAATTATAGTATGATACTAGTCTCCTTATAGACTATCCTGTGGTATCTGTTTCAGACTTAATACATTATAACAAGACTCCTCGACCGTCCACTCTCAGCATGGTAGCAGTCATGCTTTACCATCACCACACTAATGAATTTTTTTTGTCTGCCTGCCAAAAAAGTCATCTTCTCAAACAGTCCTTGAGCACTGAGGCATCTTAATCTAAGGGAGCCTGTCATGACTTTTAGCGTTGTCATGAATATGGCTCTGTCCTGTCCTTTGAGTTGGAATTTTATGTACTCTATGAGGCCTCTGGAACGGACCCTAAGGCACTCTGCATAACCTCAACATTGCAGATTCCCATTCGCCCCCCATAGGGTTGCGAAAATAAGTCCATGATATTGCGGCATCGTATTAATTATTAACATAAAAAATGCGCAGCCGCAGAGAGCCGCAATTTTATCCGGTAATTGAATATGTCCCCAAACTAGTTAATATAGACTCATACTGTAGACTCATGATTGAGGCTTGACATCTTAATGTGAATGGCTTCATATCCTCTATACAGTGCTGCCTAATATGATCATAAGTGCTATGTAAATAAATGATAAATAGTAACATTTATTTAATATTGAATTAATGCATTTTTATTTTCCCAGGGCTTCGAAGATTGCCTTGTATTTTCTGAATTAATGGAACAATACAAAAATGATTTCAGTAAGAATTCTTACAATACATACTATTACTTGGGACCAGCTGCTCAAATGTCCAAACTACATTGTACTACTTCACCTATCTTGCAAAATAATAACATATAGCAATAATATCTTTCTAGGAATCTGCATCCCTGAATTTTCCAGACTCAGGGTTCCTGATGCACATGCAATTTCAGATCTGGCAATGTACAATTACAAAGAGGTAGGTTGTCAACTATTTTTCATTAATATTTTCAAGCTTTAAACTTATGATCTTAGCTGTAAAAACAATTCTAAACAATATTGTTGAACAGTTTTGAAAACTAGTGGTGCAATGGAAAAATTGTTGCTTACAAGAATCAATCAAAGTATTCTTCTTTCTCTGGTTTACATGAACTAATAAATGAAATCAAGCATCTAAAGTTGAAAACAGACACAGGTCCATTATGTTCAACCTTTCATAAATTTAATTGTGTTTATGAAAAATAAAAGCGAAAAAAAAAGTGACAATCAGATAATCCGTGGGTTAATCACCTCCATAATGTTCTCTGTTAATTATAGCTACATATATACTATATAATCTAAGTCCCTCACAATTTCAGTTTATTCCAATTGTATTCAATTTAATGTGTAAGTTGCATAGTTAATTTCACTGTCTAGGTACATAAACATACATGTATCTACATTAAATTTCACCTGCCATGTGTCAGCTCAATTTGCCATTTTGTCTAAATCTTCCTGTAGCAAGTTACTATCAGGGGTCAGTGAATTACTTCAATCCAGTGGAATAGCTTTAATTTACTTGGAAATTAATAAAGGAATCATGAAGGAACGAGGCATTCAATTGCACCAATTAACACTCCTATGGCATTCTGAAAACAAACAACCTCCAATTCCCTTAAGCAGTATTGAAAATATTTAGAGATTGGTGCTCTAAACATGGGCTTATTCAGTGTCTGTGGTAGTGTTCCTAAATATAGGTTTTGATAAGAAACGGAGCTTCAATACATTGAAAGAACAAATATCGGGATTATCAACTAGAACAAGGTGGGCTCAGCACCCGCTAGTAATATTCTTCAACCAAGTTAAAATCTCATATCCGAGTAAAGTGCCCCCTTGAGATGTATCACTAGCTCTCATTTAAAAGCGCATACCTGTAAGATGATATAACTCCATAACATGTGCAGGAATAGAAGCAGTAATAGAAGTTGTTGAGGGTTTGTCACTATGGTTAAGTTTGAAATTCTGATCCACTGAATCTGTTTAGTTTAGCACTACTCTGCCCAAAGGTGCGGAGTATAACAAGGCGGATTGTCTTTGCCAGGGACCCCTTCAAGGAGGTATGGACTTTGCAGTCTCTGCCTTGCAGGTTACGGCCCTCTGAGTGAGTACTATACGAGACCCATTAGAAGAATGAAGAATAAGATAGCAGGCGGCTGAAGGGTACCACTGAACAGCAAACTGAAGAGTCATTGGAACAGCAAGCTGCACATAGGAGGTGATAATCAAAGGAGAGGATCGTACACAGCTAGCAGGTAACAGTACAAGTAATGCCGAGGAGCACCAGGACCAATTTCTTGCACTTCCAAGGAAATGCACACAAAGAACAAGCACCTGGCTGCAGTGTCAGGTGCCTTAAATATCCTGTGGAGGAGAGGGAGCCAATTACAGCAGAGAAGCTTGGTTCTAAAAGAAATCGGGTCTGCACATGCAGAGACCCGAATCCAAGATGAAGGCTGCCATTGGGAGATTGCGGTGCTCAGTGCCGAAGGAGAGCCCTGCATGGAGCGGGTAAGTATGCCGGGACCTGACTGCGGGCCTCGCGTGTGACAGTGTTTTAAAGACTAATCTAGTTTTCACAAAAACAATCTAGTCTTAAAGCTGCAGTACCACCTTCGGTAACATTTTCCTAATGTGGTCCCTCCCATCAACCAGAGAGCCAAGGGCTGATACATGCAGCCATTGTTCCCTGTGCTCTGTTGCTTCTGAAATACAGAAGCAGCAAAGTTTAAATTCAAATATTTTGATTGTGGCTTGTGATTGTTCCTCACATACACACACTCCCTCTTTTCACAAATGGAGGGTCAACCTTAGGAAAATGTTTTCGTAGATGGTAATGCAGCTTTAAGACCTGATTATTATTTTTTTCCTATCAAAAGTGGTGTAAACATTCCATTTAAATAAAGCTATCTTGCTGTTATGCACGTTTTGTTGCTATCCAATAACGATTGTCGAATCTCGATTTGTGTTTCTAACGCACAAATATTTATTCTCAATAAGTAGCAGTATAATTCAAGCGAAATAATAGTAAGTACAGCCGTTACTTATCGCAGGCGCCCTGGATCCAGTGAACAGTCATTCTGTCCTGAAGTCTGTGGACAAGATGTCTGAACACTAGATGAAAAGCTCCTGCTTACATGCAAACAGAAATACAGTGAAACAATGCAGATGGTATGGCTTGCTTCTATTGGTCCAGGTTTCAGGAAGGTCCAGGGGGTTGCAGATCGTAGGCTGGTTCAATCTAAGGAATCCAAAGGTGGGGGTCATCTCTCCAGGGGATGAGCTCTGTTCTTCCCGCCAAAACTCCAATTACAACCAGTCCATTAGCATTTTACAGTCAGCATCATATTAAAGGTTTATTCCCTAACATCAATAACTAGAGTATGCAATGTGCGATCTCTTTCCTGAATGCACCGAACAGCTGCTGATGTAAAGGGGATTAAAATGATATCAGACATGACACCTTTCCTTTAACCTGAACCATATGTATCACTAATATGCATATAGCTTATAATATTACACATAAACACTACTATATTTCAACATAAATAACTATGTGTTGCAACTACGATTAATGTGTAGTATTTACAAATGTGTGTATTGGTGCGAATGTATACAAAAGTGTAAAAACTGTTATTGGCACGTGTTGCGGCTGGATACGCCGTGGCGTGCTCTACGCATAATTTCAGGCAAAGACAATCAAGTTTGCTCGATATTAATTGAAATGACTTTATCCAATTTGCTGACTTCGACATTGCTATCAGGCTTCTGTCTGGGCCCAAAGGTATTAGCTCATATTTTTTATCAAAACATTTAAGCCTGCATCCCAGTGTCAAGGGATATAATGAGGTGCCCTTGATGCTGGGATGCAGGCTTAAATGTTTTGATCAAAATATGCACCAATACATAATGTTCTCATTTTGCTAGATACACATAGATATGCAGTGTTAAGGATAAGCACTAACAAGAAAAAAACATTTCAGTAAGTACAAATATTTTTTTTTTTCATTTTGTCTTCTAACCTTCAACTACTGCTCTTCCCATGAACATAACTTTACTCCTAGACCTTTGTCCTTTGAAGCTCATCCTTTAAAATAATTATGTTATGACTGAAGTCAAACTCACTGCTGTGTAATTGCCTGGTTCCAATTTTTGGCCCTTTTTTTAAAGTTGGTGGAAAACAGATATGGTTCCAATCTTGTGGCACTGACCCTGCAATAAGTGATCATAAAAATATGAAAAAGCGGGCAATCAGTTACTGAACTTGTTTCTTTTGTACATTTGGGCAGATACATCCTGGGCTTTTTTTATTTTAACTCTTTTTTTGGTGTAACAGCATCTCTGTAACAAACTTCAGCAGTATTATCAAGATCACCAGCAATAGACAATCAAATCTACTGCAGGTTTTAGAGATAGTTTCTATAAAGACCTTGCCTAGTTACCTGTCACAGACTTTCAGTGCTTTGTCATCCAGATTGAGATGTAAAAGGGAAGGACTGTTGATCTTGAGTGTTGGCAGGGGTAGGTGGTGTTGTTGCTGATTCTATTGTCTGCATTTGTACTGATAGGAGAGGTTAATATAGGCTTAGGTGTCATCAAAGGTGACTTTTGCACCTGTTATAGGATTCTGTGTTCCACCATAAAAATGATACAATGCCTTTGATCTTATTAATAACTAATCTCTTTAATTATTGGGCTATAATGCAATTTGCGACTTTTTTCGCTATGTTAGTTACCTCGAATAACACGCACCCGTGACATCGCAGATGTACTTTAGAGGCATTATTTTGCGCAAGCTTTTTGAGCTTTCGCCTCGTACCATGCCAACCATAAACAAGGAATCCCAGTTGTTCTGCTTACGCATCCCAACTAGAAATCCGTAAGAGCGACTTATGCAATTCTGCTGTTTGACAAGGCTTTATACCGCCTAAGTATCACACATCTATTGACCTCCACGTCAGATAGCCCACCCATTATGTGTTAATCGCTAAATAAATACCAATCTATCATTTACTTCAATATGCTGCATTATTCTAATAAATAAGAATTCTTCTTTGTTAGAAGTTGATGATCTAATAGGTCCACTTATAAATAGAGGTAAAAATGTAATTTTTCGGAAATCAAAAAAGTTGAAAGAGCGATTAGCTCTTAGTTTTTTCGATCGATATAGCAGGACTTAGGTCTCTTCTATTTTAACGGTATCTAGATGGCTTGTAATTAGGCCCAGCAGTTTTTACCGTTATGGTAAAAATAAATGCGTGACTTGTAAGTCTACGGATCATAAATGTACCACCTTTTCCTTATATCAATCTGGTGAGAAACTTTCTATTATTAGTACGTTAGATTGTCAGTCCAAGTTTGTGGTATATTTGATAAATTGTGAATGTGGTGGCCAATATGTGGGAAGCACAATTAGGACTTTAAACGTGCGCATTACAGAGCACCGACAAAATATTCAGATATCTGTTTGATATCTGTGCAGATCGGGCATATATGATGTTTATGAATCTTAGTTGCCTTATCTATTCTGTATTCTAGAGTATATAAGATGCAGGCAGATACAGAGAGATATGGTTTAAGCTTAAGAATATAGAGACGTTATTGCAGTAGAAAATTTACAGTGTAATGTTGCAATGTGAGCTGTAGACTCCAGGGGCCTGATTCATTAAGGAACTTAAGAAAACTTACTCAAATTCTTGCCTAAGGTTCCTGGACAAAACCATGATACAATGCAAGGGGTGCAAATTAGAGATGTCCACTGACCCCCGTGTTTTGGTTTTGGTTTTGGATCCCTATGTTTTTCCAAAATCCCTATTTTTTAATTTTAATATTTTTTTTGCTAAAATCACATAATTTTGCTTTCTTTCTTCCCTACATTATTATTAACCTCAATAACACTAGTTTCAAGTCATTTGCAGTAAATTTGGACCATCTCACAGTTCACAATATTTTCATACACTTTCAAAGAAAGACTGCAGCGACCTGGCTGGATGATAAGCGACAGAGCAATGACTCAAGCACACGGCAGTTTCTAGCACATCTAGGAAACATTGCCACACAGCAGTGTCAGTAAAGAAAAGTGGTGCAAGATGGAATTGTCCTTGGATCATGAAATCAGTTATGATTCATTTGAATCGCTCCACCCCTTCCTTGGATAACTGTGGTGATTCTACAGTTAATACATGGCGACAAGCGCTGACCCCTACCTGGGATGTGTGCATTTATCAGACCAAGACCAATCCAGGGATTTGTGTCATTTCTGAATCTGAACATACATTTTCCTCTAATGCCTTACTGTTTTCTTCCAGCTCTGCTTTTACACGTAAAAGTATTTGGACACCACTTTTGGAATCCAAATGACAAGGTCTTGCTTGGTCATGACTGACCTTACAAGAAGATGCCTCAGTGACAGCTGCAGAACTAGTACTCATAGAAAAAGGCGAAGGCCTCATTCTTTCCTTGCCACTGCGTGTGTAGAATTGCATGTTGGCAATTTTATATTTTTCTGCAGAAAACTTTGCCTGGATTATGGGTCTTTTTTTCCTTGACCAAGGTAAAATGTGTTTTTTTTACATTTTTGTTTCCCTGACTTAAAAACACTATGCACTTTAACATAGGCTTTAGCAGATGACGTAGTGGGATTACTATCATCATGACTGGTACCAGCAGCTGTGAAGAGAGGAGGTGTTTGCTTCAGCTCAAACTTCGAGGAGCCTGCAGGGTACAGTTTTTTGGCTAACCCAGCCTAGATGGAGCCTCCTGGGGCAGCATTCCAGGAGAGTCCCCTGCCTACTGGGCCTGGCCCGAGCCTAGGCCCAGTTTTAGCCAGGATCCATGATAATCAGCTTCCCAGGTTGAGTGGTGCTACTGCTGGTGAAAACGCAGGAAAGGCCCTGGCTTCAACATCTCTGGGTGACAAAACAACAGACAGTGATCAGGATAAAGCTGAAGTTAAAGCTTCTGGCTCTGTGCAGCCTGTGGAAGAAAAGAAACCTGCAGCAAAGGTAACCGCCTGTTTTAAACTTACCACATTAGAGGGAGAGAGTGATTCAGGGGGTGGGCTGGAAGCGCCTGTTTTATCCAGTCAGGGTGGTCAGGAGGTTGAAGCCTTGGTGGATGCCCGGTCAGTGCCTGACTCCAGAGAGTATCTATCCTGGGGAGACAGAGTGGAAATAGAGGATCTGCAGGAATAAGTGCAAAGGGCAGAGACCTCAGTTGCTAGATTGCAACAGAGAATTGCTAAAAATAAGCTAAAGAAAAATAAGTTGTTTACCCATGACAGAGTGGAAATGCAGAGGGCTATTGATGAAATGGCGGATAACCTAAAGTATAAAGAATCTCACCTGGAGGAGTTGCATAAGAGAGTGGCATATTACCAGCAACATGCCAGCAATCCAAGGGAGAGTAGTCCGCTATTAACATCTGCTGATTCTTTTACTACTGATCTGTCCCAAGGTATGATACAGCTGTCTGCGGGTCCTGCATGTGAAGCTGCAAAATGTGTGGATCCTGTCTCTGTAAATACAACCTCACAATCTGCCGCAGTCCCTCTGCCTGCTAATATCCCTGTGGCAGAGATGGAAAATATGGAAGGAGAAAATCCCCCTTATTCATCCATAAGGGCATTGGAAGATGGCGTGACATCGCAGAGTGTGGTCGTGAGTGCAGTATGGTCTGTAGTGGGCCTTACAGTGTCTAAAGTAAAAGAGTCACCTGAAGTCCAAGATGATGGTTTGTCAGCGGCGGCTGGGAGCACTGAAGGGTCTGTAGTTGGCCCTGTTGTACCTCAGTCAGGGGTCACTCCTCTCCCTGGTGGTAAGGTGGTAAAATTGAAAACCCAAGATTGCGGCTTTGGTGCAACTGGAAGTATGGCGCAGTCTGTAGTGGACTCTGTCGCCTCTGTGTCAGCAGCCAACTGTGTCGTACAGCAGGAGGAGACTCAGGTTGATCTTGCAATGAGTGAGTTCTCTTGGAGAAATAATGTCTGCAGCAGCCAGCGTTACCACAGGTGTAAATAAACTGAGTTCAGAGACTGAGGCACCAAGTGTTTTCGGCACTGAGATAAGTGGTGAGAGACCTGCATTTGCTAGTTTACCTAGTGCTGGTACTGTGTCTGTGCAATCAGTCTTTGGGCCTGTTGGTATTGAAAAATTACCCTGTGGAGCTCAGTGCGTAAAAGATATTGCAATTAGTGTGGCTGAATCTGTTTTGGCTCCTGCTATGTCTGTCGCTGCAGCTATGCCTAGGGGTGGGGGTGGGGAGATCTCTGATCCTCCAATTACTTCTTTAGAACCTCAACCTGGGAATTCAGGTGCTGTGGGTAGGCCAGCCCTTGTGTCATATGCTGGGGTATTAACAGGGAAGCGAGTGATGACTCCACAGCCTGTGTTAGGAGTGCCACCAAAACGGTGAAATGTTGTTCAATTAAAATGGATAAGTAAAGAGGCCCCCCCTCCCTCTAGGCCTGATTTTCTTAATCAATTTTTTTTACACTGGGCTTTGTAGCTAGTGATCTGTTTGCTTGCATACACCCTGTAGGCTCCCCAGAGTATGACATTAGTTTTTCCACCTATGGGGGTCTTCAGGCATTCTGGAATATATGTGGTTCTGTTAAAGGGCAGAGTCCCTGGCTAAGATATAGAGCCTACGCAGTTACTATACAAGAGCAGGTTAGCATTACAATACTAGTCCGTAATGAGTCTTTGTCAGTGGCAGATCTGTCCTTTTGGGTTAAACGTTACGCATACCTACATTCACCCTTAAGTAAGGTGCCGGATCCAGAACACCATGTCTGGGGTGGGGCCTGGTCTACGACCGTACGGCTGCAACAGAGTGAGGGGCGTACTCTGCATCTTCCATCTGCAGCCTACATAGGTTGGGATAGGATCCAGTGTTTCTACCCCGGGCAGCCTTGTTTATGCCACTGGTGTGGGTCTTTTCGGCACCTTAGCAATAATGGTACGGAATTAAAGTGTTCTCTGTGTCAGGGGCTAGGGCACACCGCAAGGGATTGTACTGCAATTAAGTGCAACCTTTGTGGTGAAGATGGCCACCCATATATTAGATGCCCACTGGCTGAGCATAATAAAGTTTCTTCAGTTGTAGTTCTCACTGTGACCCCGTCAGTAGTGAGCCCTGTGGTTGAAGAGGGAATAGTCTTGCAATAAAGCATGGAGAATACTCTGGAGCATGTAAGGGAGGAGGCTGTGCAAGGCAGATCTCAGTATAAGGCACATGCCGCTCCCGATCACGTCTGAGTCCGAAATGGAGATGGAGAAAGAGGAATGGACCCTAGTGGGCAAAAATAAAAGGAGGAAGCAGGTGTCCAGCAAATCAGGGGACATTGTGGTTGTAAACCGGTTTCTGGTTATTTCCAGTGAAGAGGAGGAAGAGGGAGAAGTTTATAGGGACATAGAAGGTGATTTTAAACTTAGGCGTAAGCGTCAGAGCAAGAAAGTGAAGAGGTTACCTAATAACCCCCCTCAGTTACAGGTGGAGGAACTCCCTGTTGGTGTAGGGGTTGGATTAGTGGTAGAAGGAGGCAAGGGGAAGAGGCAGCCAGACTACTCGGTGGTTCCTTAAACATCTAGGATGAATCCTGTTCTTGGAGTTGCTCCAGTTCCCTTGATCTTTAACACTAAAATGCCAGGGGAAGTACCCACCCAAGTAGAGACTTCAGAGGTTAGTACTCATTCAGGCATTTCCTTGGGTACAATTGCTGTTCCTAAGCCCCTTCAGGGCTCTGCTGAAGAGGTAGTCCTAGCTAAATCCATCCCCCCTGATAAGGAAGAGTGTGATGGTGGGCCAGGTGTGGTTGACATTTCCAAAAAGAGTGTTGGAGGGAGGACTCAGGTTTCAATGTCTCCTTCATAGGAGTTGAGAAAAGAGCTGGTCTCCTCTGTGGGACACAGCCAAAATAAGTAAAGTGGAACTAAGTGGGCCTACTTCTATAACCTAGAGTGATGGCTCCCCAACCTATTAGATTTGCCACCATTAATGTGGCATCTATAATGTCCGAACGAGCTCGCTACATGGCCTATAGTTTTTTCGACACGCTTGAGGTCAATATTTTTTTTGCAAGAGACTAGGGTAGGTCAACTGTCGGACCTCCACAAAGCCAAGCGTGAGTGGACGTGGGGTCCCTCGTATTGGTTTCTTGCGGCCGAGCTGTAAGGTGGGGTGGCGGCTCTTTTTACCAGCATGGTAACTATGCGGGTTATAGAACTTGAAGTAGATGTATGATTCTGGATGTCACTTTGAAGGGGTTAATTAACATCTATGCCAGTCCGCAATCTAAGTGGGACAGGAAGTGCCTTTTCAGAGAGATAAAGCCTTACCTTTTTACAGCCCAGCAGGTAGTTTTTTGGAGGTGATTTCAACACCATTATTAGGCCCAAAGACAGGGGAGGATCCAATTCTACGCTGGGCTACGATTCCTTTTTTCTAGTTTGCATGGTTAGACAGGCAGGTCTGGTGGATGTGCACGTTCGCCATTCCCCAGATCCCACGGGTTTCACCTTTTTTAGAGGTAGGGGTAGGTCTAGGATAGACATGTTTTTTGTTAAGGAGGGCTCTGTGACTTCGGCACCTGTGCTGAGGCCCAGGGCCGGACTGACCATCTGGCACTTCTGGCAAATGCCAGAAGGGCCGATGGCTGGATGGGCCGGCCCGACACCTCCCATCTTCTTGGTGGCTGGTTCCTTCCCAGGAACCAGCCACCTCTGCTGCGCGCTCCTCCGCTTCCTCCCCCGTTATGCTGTGCAGTTACACTGGTGAGTTTCCTGTTTTTTTGTGTTTTTTTTCTTTACTGAAGGGGGGGTGGGTGCCCGTGATTTTTGGAGGGGGAGGGGGGTCAAGAGTGTGGAAGAGCCATGGGGTGCTGGGAAAGGGGGTGAGAGAGCCAAAGGGGAAGAGGTGCTGTGAGAGAGCCAGGGGGTGCTGGGAGAAGGGGTGAGAGAGCAAGGGGGTGCTGGGAGAAGGGGTGAGAGAGCAAGGGGGTGCTGGGAGAAGGGGTGAGAGAGCCAGGGGGTGCTGGGAGAAGGGGTGAGAGAGCCAGGGGGTGCTGGGAGAGGGTGAGAGAGCCAGGGGGTGCTGGGAGAGGTGGTGAGAGAGCCAGGGGTGCTGGGAGAGGGGGTGAGAGCCAAAGGGGGTGCTGGGAAAGGGGGTGAGAGCCAAAGGGGAAGGGGGTGCTGGGAAAGGGGGTGAGAGCCAAAGGGGAAGGGGATGCTGGGAGAGGGGGTGAGAGAGCCAGGGGGAAGGGGGTGCTGGGAAAGGGGGTGAGAGCCAAAGGGGAAGGGGGTGCTGGGAGAGGGGGTGAGAGAGCCAAAGGGGAAGGGGGTGCTGGGAGAGGGGGTGAGAGAGCCAAAGGGGAAGGGGGTGCTGGGAGAGGGTGTGAGAGAGCCAGGGGGAAGGGGGTGCTTGGAGAGGGGGTGAGAGAGCAGGGGGAAGGGGGTGCTTCTATCCCCCTTAATTTATATATACTGTTATTTAAAATGAATAGAAAATACGCATATCCAATTACTGTAGTAAAACAAAAATATTTTTCTTTGACATTTTGCTGTAGATGGAAATACTTTTAATGCGGCCGTGTGGGTTCAACTGATCATTCAATAGTTTTGTTTTTTTTAGATATATGTTTTATTTCATGTGGAATGATTCATGAAAATTCTGCCATTACAATTTAATTGAAGGAAAAAGGTACCTGTTACCTATATGTGTGTGTAAGTACTCTGTTTGTTGTTGCTATTTTGTGGGAGATTTGAAAAAAGCAAAACATTGTTTCCTACAGTGGCGTCTGTATAATTGGTGGTATTGCTGTAGTATAGGGTGGCGTGCTGGTGGCAATGTTGTAGTGTGTTTGGGGCTTAGTATTGTTAATAAGTATGATAGGGTATTGCTGTAATGTGGGGGGGTGACGCTGGATGCTGTAATGTGGGGGTCATGCTGGACGGTGTAATGTGGGGGTCATGCTGGACGCTGTAATGTGGGCGGGTCATGCTGGACGCTGGAATGTGCGGGGTCATGTTGGACGCTGGAATGTGGGGGGTGATGCCGGTTGCTGGAATGTGGGGGTGATTGATGTAGTATGAGTGTGTGTGGGGGGTTATTTATTGCTGTAATTTGGGTACTAATAATGTATTGTCATGGTAATTATTGATGTAATGAGGGTGATAACAATGTAATGTTGAGGGTCATTAGGAGAAATAAATACCCCCCCACACACACACACTACACCATGTTGTACAGCACCAGCAACGCACACTGCGCCAGCATCAGTGTGCAACAATATAGTGCATAGAGCCCACAACAGGTGGGCCTGTGTGCTTTAAATGCCAGGGCTGATTTTTAGTCCCAGTCCGGCCCTGCTGAGGCCTGTAGAGTTCTCCGATCATGTTTGTCTGTGTGTCAGCTTGAACGCCTCAGAAACCCCTCAGAAAGGCAGGGGCCTGTGGCGCCTAAGCCCTGGGCTCCTAAAGGAGGATGAGATTAGACAGTCCTTTTGGGACTTCTTTAAAAACCCAGGAATCACTTTTGGAAGCAGGTTGGAGTAGGTCAGAGTGATGGAAGGTTTGCAAGTAGCGAACTCAGAACTTTTTCCACCACCTTGTAAGTCACAAAAACTTGGTAAAAATTAATACCTACTCAGCTTTAAGGCGGAAACTTGCTTTCCTGATCTCTGAAAAAGGAAACGGTGGGGAGAGCTCCTGGGTGAAGGCTCGGTTGAAGGAGTGTCAGTATGATCGGTATGCTTCCTTAGTTCTGGAGAGGGATTATGGTCAATACCACTCGCCAGACCCCTACCAGAGCTGTAGGAACTCTATCAATGCTAAGGAGGTGAGAGGACTGTGTGATGAGCGGGGTGTCATTCAAGAGTCTCTGGAGGGCATTCTTGGCATCATTGGCTCTTTCTATTCTGGCCTCCTCTCTGAGAAATCACTTGACAGAGGGAAGATGGAGCAATTTCTGAAGGAAACTCCTGGTGTGAATAACTTGCATGCTGAATTTGACACCCTTGATGGTGATATAACTGTAGATGAGGTCAAGGCTGCCATAGACAGTCTGTCTATGAAGAAGTCCCCAGGACCGGATGGCCTGACATCCAAGTTTTATAAGACCTTTGTTGACATCTTGGCCCCTCGTCTTATGGAAGTGTTTATTGACTGCCTGGGCGAGGGCTTCTCCCTCCTTCCATGAGGACATCTGCCCTTATAATATTGTCCAAGGGATTGGACCAATCCAAGATTGAGAACTGGCACCCCATCGCCCTTCTTTATATGGCTCGCAAGATTTTGTCAAAAGTGCTGTTTAGCAGGTTGATTTAGATTACAGACCTGGTATTTTCTCCTTCTCAGCATTGCACCGTGAAGGGTCGTAGCACCTTTAGTGCTGTCCTTGATGTCCGGGAGGCCGTTGAGTGGTGTTGTCAATTGGATTAGAGTGATTTACAGGCAAGCAGAGAGCTTCCTGCTTGTGAATGGTTGGGTAGGTACTACTTTCACGGTGAGTTCGGGAGTCAGACAGGGATGTGCCCTGAGCCCCCTTTTGTATGTGTTTGCAATCGATCCCTTCATCAGGAGGGTGGAAGACGACACAGTGAGAGGGTGCAGCTGAGCCCGGGGAAGCCGTTGAAAGTGGTGGCTTACGCAGATGATGTCACGATCGTGATTTCTGATGTGAATGAAGCGAAAGACGTGACTGTTCATATCTGTACATATTCTGAGGCCTCAGGGTTCAGAATCAATCAGGATAAGTGTGAAGCTTTCTGGATGGGGGAGGAGGGTCGACATTTCGACCTTCCGGACAGCCTTCACCAGGCGAGCGAGGAGATTAACATTCTTGGTAACCAATTTGGCCCTGGTGATTATGGAAAGCGAAATTGGGAGATTAGGCTGGGAGCAGCTTCCACTAAAGTGGTACACTGTAAAGGATGGCATTTGCCTCTTAGGGAAAGAGTGGACTTGATCAAGACTTACCTGATTCCAGTCTTTTTGTATATCAGTTATGTATGCCTTTTGCCAGAATCTTTATGGGCCTGGGTGAATGTAGTGTTCTTCCAGATGCTTTGCGGTAACAGGCTGAACCTTTTTAAGCGCAGCGTGACCTACAGATCGAGGGGGGAGGGGAGCCTGGCTATGGTAAACCCAGTGCTCTTCTTTATGCTCACCTTTCTTAAATTACATCTGCACAGTCTCATCTTGGACACTCCCCCTCGATGGGTAGAGGGCTTTCGTGCCTGGGTGCATCCATTCCTCAATTCCTGGGTAGAGGGAGGAGCGGTTAAGAGCTTTTGAGGTCCGCATGGTTACCTCCAGGCCTATGTGAAACTGGGTTTGAAGGTGACAAGGAAATGGCAACTGGAGGTGGGAGAGGTCAACAGCTCCTCTAGAAGGGAGTTGGAGAGGAGAGTCTTGCGGCCTAACTTCTGGGAGCCTCTGTCACTGAGGGACTGCCCGGGCAGTGTCTGCTCAGATGGCATAGCTCTGATCACTGATCAAAGGATACCACTGAAGCTCAGGGACATTGCCTGGCGCTCCTTCCACGGGTAGACTATGTTAGAGGAAACCTCTAAGGAAAGGAATGCCGATGATCGTGGCTGCCCATGGGAGGAGGAGGAGACAATGGATCATTTCTTGTTGAGGTGTCCTTTTAACATAGAGGTTTTTGATGGGGTCTCGTGTGTCTTGGGCACCCCTAGTCTTTTGGGGCTTGGTTACCCTGAGTGGGTTTACGGGGCGCTCAAGAGGTTTAGGGCTTTTGATTTGGTCACTCTGTTTTTAGTTACATTAGTGGTTAGGTATTACATGTGGAATGCACAGTGTTTAGTGACAATCCGCAAGAAAGTCCTCCCTTGCAAAGAGGTGGTGGGAGATTTTCTTCACGAGGTTTGGAGGATAAGGGATATGGAGAGGCAACGGATGGATACTGCGAGCTGGGCCAGGCTTAGGTGTGGCTTGAAACCCCTTTAGTGGGTGGCGGAAATCTGGGGCCTCTCCACCTGTTGGTATTTTATTTCTTCACCTCCCAGTAGATTTTGATTGGTTCCTTTTTTTAGTAAGTGCTTGCATATGTCTAGTCATCCTATTTAGTTCCACTATCCTTGTTTTTAGTTTTGGTACAGTTAAAGTTTGCTTTGACATTAAAGTACTGATTTATTATGGTGCATATAACCAGTTTACGTTAGCAATGAAGGCCTATGGACTTTTCTATTTTTATGGACTTTATTTATTATGAGCATGCACTTTTTTATTGGGATATGGGAGGCTTTCATTATTGTAAGATTGTTGAGATATGTATTTTGTTGCAAGTTTTTCTAAATAAATAATCAGCAGCTTCTTGGTGCTCCTGGTCTTCTGTGTACTGCTGTGAATCCATTTTGATAACACAGTAAAATGTGACTGCAGATTAAGAACAATACTGCCAGACCTATTATTTGTATTTCAGCAATGATAATTGGCAATTGAGCTCTCCTCTTTGTATGTGTTATGAATCCCAGTGCATTCACAAAGTGCAACGGAAGTGTAAGGCAAAGTGTCTTTATTCAGGTAAATATATAAGCAAAGATAACTCAAATCTACGGATAACCGGTTCCAAAAGAGACTGTATAGTAAAATGGCAGGAACAAGTATAATAAGTTTACCCCAGTCCAGAAGGCACAAGGCTGTCCAGGAAAGCAGACAGAGTCCAGGGATCATATAGAGACCAGACAAACAAATCCAAATAGCCAGGCAGAGATCAAGCAAATAGGCGAGGTCCAGAAGTCTGTCCAAAAGGTCAGGGCAACAGGAATAACAGCATGGTCCAAGGTACAGGCAAATGATTCGGGGTCTCAGGCAAGCAGGCAAGGTCCAAGGTACAGACAGGGGTCATACACAGAAGTCCAGTCCAGCAGGTATATACCAAATAGCACAGGAGCAGGTTAGCAGCAACCAGGAACAAATGGATGAACTGCTCAGAGCACAGCTAGAGGCAGGTACTTAAAGCAGTGCAACAGGTGCAGTTCTAATTAGCATCAGACAAGAAGATTAACTCCTTCAGGCATGTTGCAGAGTTCAGGAGCAGGACAGCAGCAGCACCTCTGATGGTTTATAGGTACTGCTGCCAGATATAAAACAAAGGCGTCATAACATAGCCCCCCTTTAAGGAGCGGATTCCAGACGCTCCATACATGCTCCCTTCAGGTTTTTCTCCTCTTCTTTTTCTTTTTATAAGATCTTCCTGGAGACACAATTGGGCTCTTCTCTAATGGAGTACAGAGAAGACCCAGTTCTTCAGAAGCAGAAGAATTGTAAAGTTCATCCACTAACTCTCTAGTATCCTCCACAAATTCACTTTCAGAGTCCCAACCTAAAGTCGGGATAGGACCTTTTATTTTATCACCAGATGATGATATGCCCAAAAAGCCAGTCACCAAGGTTGGTGTTTGTTGTGACTGAAGTGGCAAAGCAAAGGTTTTTCCATTCTTGTTAACCTTCTCCCTAGGTGACCTAGACTGTCTGATGGAAGACACATTCATAGAGGTCCATAAGACCTCTATGAATGTGTCTTCCATCAAAGTGCAGGAACTGACGCACAGGCTGGAATGGGCACAGAAAACCGTGATCAGATGACTTGACTGTGGATGGAGTGTACTTCTGACAAACAGCATTAACAAAGTCCATGGTATTATGAATAATGGGGTCATCGGAATTTAGTAATGAGAAGGCCCAGGTTTGTGGCTCCCCTCTAAAACACATAATAATTGAACCCACTTGGTTAAATTGGTCAACAAAATAATCCGGACATTCTTGAAACTGTTTCATGGAAAGTTCGAGTACCGTAACAAACTGTTTGATGTCTCCATCAAAGCAGACTGGAGGCGGATCTGATGACTCGGAAGAGGGTTTTGGGCATTCAGGCTCAATAGCAGTCTCTGGAGAGTACCCAGCTTGTGCAGCAGTCTCTGGAGAGTCCTCAACTGGAACGTCAGAGCAGGAGTCCCCGACTGGGATGGCAAGTTGGGCACACTTGACGGGAAGCCCGTACTGGGCACAGCACTCTGACTGGATTGCACTGTGAGATGCCTCAGAGCAGACAGCACTGTGAGATGCCTCAGAGCAGACAGCACTGTGAGATGCCTCAGAGCAGACAGCACTGTGAGATGCCTCAGAGCAGACAGCACTGTGAGATGCCTCAGAGCAGACAGCACTGTGAGATGCCTCAGAGCAGACAGCACTGTGAGATGCCTCAGAGCAGACAGCACTGTGAGATGCCTCAGAGCAGACAGCACTGTGAGATGCCTCAGAGCAGACAGCACTGTGAGATGCCTCAGAGCAGACAGCACTGTGAGATGCCTCAGAGCAGACAGCACCAAGTGGTAACTCGGGCTGGACCGCATGGACAGGCAACTCGGGCTGGACCGCATGGACAGGCAACTCGGGCTGGACCGCATGGACAGGCAACTCGGGCTGGACCGCATGGACAGGCAACTCGGGCTGGACCGCATGGACAGGCAACTCGGGCTGGACCGCATGGACAGGCAACTCGGGCTGGACCGCATGGACAGGCAACTCGGGCTGGACCGCATAGTCAGGCAACTCGGGCTGGACTGCATGGACAGGGCCCTCTCTGGAACGGGCTGGAGGGACAGGGCCCTCTCTGGAACGGGCTGGAGGGACAAGGTCCTCTCTGGAATGGGCTGGAGGGACAGGGCCCCCCCTGGAGCATTCTGTAAGGGCAGCGCCCCCCCCTGGAGCAGACTGTAAGGGCAGCGCCCCCTCTGGAGCAGACTGTAAGGGCAGCGCCCCCTCTGGAGCAGACTGTAAGGGCAGCGCCCCCTCTGGAGCAGACTGTAAGGGCAGCGCCCCCTCTGGAGCAGACTGTAAGGGCAGCGCCCCCTCTGGAGCTGATGACCCGGGAGTAGAGGCTGCGGACTCAGGACCCGGGAGTAGAGGCAGCGGACTCAGGACCCGGGAGTAGAGGCAGCGGACTCAGGACCCGGGAGTAGAGGCAGCGGACTCAGGACCCGGGAGTAGAGGCAGCGGACTCAGGACCCGGGAGTAGAGGCATAGTTTACCAATCCTTCTGCACCATCGTTCCTCCTCAGTGAGAGGGGGACGCAGGTAGCTTGGTCGTTTAGAATCCCTAATGGTAGGGACCGCTGGCAATACCATAGATGCAGCGCCAATGTCAGAAAAAGTTCTGGGAGGATTTTCTGCAGTCTGAATGCTTTCATTAGAGGAGTTTGTTGCTTTAAAATCAGAATTAGTAGTGAAATTACTTATCACAGCAGCAGGAAGAGTTTTTAGCAGTTCTTGGAGTAAAGTGGATAGTTGTACGATTTGGTAACGGAGCTGAACAATGTCCATTTGCAGCATTTGTAATTGTGGATTTACAGACATGTCTAATAGCCAAACACAGAGTTCAATGCAACAACACTAGGAATTCCAGGACTAAGGCAGAGGGCGTGCAATCAGCAGGCCCAGATTGTATGGTAGTTCATCATGTTATGAATCCCAGTGCATTCACAAAGTGCAACGGAAGTGTAAGGCAAAGTGTCTTTTATTCAGGTAAATATATAAACAAAGATAACTCAAATCCACGGATAACCGGTTCCAAAAGAGACTGTATAGTAAAATGGCAGGAACAAGTATAATAAGTTTACCCCAGTCCAGAAGGCAAGCAATAGGCGAGGTCCAGAAGTCTGTCCAAAAGGTCAGGGCAACAGGCAAAACAGCATGGTCCAAGGTATGGGCAAATGATTCGGGGTCTCAGGCAAGCAGGCAAGGTTTAAGGTACAGGCAGGGGTCATACACAGAAGTTCAGTCCAGCAGGTATATACCAAATAGCACAGGAGCAGGTTAGCAGCAGCCAGGAACAAATGGATGAACTGCTCAGAGCACAGCTAGAGGCAGGTACTTAAAGCAGTGCAACAGTTGCAGTTCTAATTAGCATCAGACAAGAAGATTAACTCCTTCAGCCATGTTGCAGAGTTCAGGAGCAGGACAGCAGCAGCACCTCTGATGGATTATAGGTACTGCTGCCAGATACAAAACAAAGGCAGTCATAACAGTATGTTACCTATATACAGGGGCGGATTAGGAACTTAAAGTGGCCCTGGAAAAAATTCTTGAAGTGGCCTTGTGTGGGAGGGACCAAATCAACTGTAGGTGGGGCCAACACAAAAGTAGGCAGGATTTAAAACTACTAGAATATGGTTGTAGTTACATTTAGGAAAACCTAGATGTGGTGATTTAATAAACATTGGGTCATTACTAAGGCAATGCAGGGGAAAGGCTGCCAGTCCTGTGTTATACAAATACATGAATCCTTTTGCATTATCTGCGACTGGTTTATACCTCTGTGTTCAAACTTGTTTATTGCCTACCAACACATCCTTCCGATATTCCTTTCATAGAAACATATTTTACTTTGTTTAATACATTTTTCTATTATGAAACATGTTGGCACAATCATATCTGATCAGTCTGCAAGAGTAGCATATGAGCACCTCACGCACTGATGCATCTTCCCCTGACATCATGAGCTGCAAACTACCAGTAAAATCTCTCTATATATAATATATAAATATGTGTACTGTGTGTTTCAAAAAATGCATTCAAAATAATCCTATCTGGCTATCCAGTGCGATCACCTCAAAGGTGAAATGCTTCAAGCATCTGCAAGCATCTGTGTGCTACATGAAAATACAGCCAGTATTTAACTTATGTGAAAAATAATATACTAATTTACACCCCTTGCATTGCAACATAGTTTTGTTCAGAAAACTTAAGTAAGAAAACTTACTCAATTTGTTGCCCAAGTTCCTTAATGAATCAGGCCCCAGGTGAGAGAGGTGTATGTAGCAAAGAGGCAGATTTCAGGGTTGAGTTTGAGCTTCTAAACCTTTACCCAGAATACATTGCTTCAGGTGTGTGGCAGTGAACTTTACCACACCCACACAACTGGACACTGAACGGTGAGTCACTACTCTGTGCTTACTTCCTGTCCAGTTGAGCACATGCATTTCCTTTGTTTGAAATGCTCTCTGCCAAATGCCACATGTAATTCTGTTTGTTTGATATACTCTGGCTTTCTGCCAGTTCATATCTTAATGTGCGCATAAGTTCAGCGCCTGTAAACAGCAGTGGAACGCTAGTGGCCATTATGCATGGCTCAAGCTCCGCCTACCATGACTGCGTCATCAGCGATATAGGAGCTACTTTTCAGCACCTCAGCCGCTATAACTGATTGGCAAACTGTATCAGTCAGGTCCAGATTATTGCACTAGTCATGTGAGCCCTTTATTGTCCATCTGATCCTGTGTAACAAATCTTTAGGCCTGACTCTTTTCTTGCCGCTGCATGTGTAATGACATGTTGGCAATTACATTTTTTCTGCAGCTAACTTTGCCTTGATTATAGGTGTTTTTTAATTTACCAAGGAAAATTGTGTTTTTTTACATTTTAGTTTCCCTTACTTTAAAAACACTATGCACCTCAATCTTTAACATAGGCTTTAGCAGATGACGTAGAGGCATTCCTATCCTCATGACTGGTGCCAGCAGCTGCTTGGTGCTCCTGGTCTGTTCTCGACTGATGTGAATCCAAATCGATGGCACAGTACAATGTCACTACACTTTAAAGAACACTGCCAGGCTTATTAATAATGGTACAATACAATGTGAGTGGAGACTTTGAGAAATAAATTCAAGGCTGATTACTTCTGTTAAAGCACTGAACACTGGCAACTAATTGGGGGTGAGCTATGGCTATGGCACAGTGTTTTGGGCAAAAGTATATAAAAATCATATTGTGACCTGTGAGGTGCTAAAAATTGACTGGAAATTAGTGTTGTTGAGGTTAATAATAATGTAGGCGCAAAATAATAGCTAAAATTATGTGATTTTTCCCCCAATAAGTGGCATTTTGTCAAAAAAAGCAAAAACAAAACCAAAACACGCGAGGGCGGTTTTGGCAAAACCAAAACCCGAACGTAATCCAAAACCAAAACATGGGGGTCAGTGAGCATCTCTACTATAAATTCATCCTTTCATCCTACAACACTGCCCTTTTCAATTGCCAAACGA
Source organism: Mixophyes fleayi (assembly GCF_038048845.1). Classification (NCBI taxonomy): domain Eukaryota; kingdom Metazoa; phylum Chordata; class Amphibia; order Anura; family Limnodynastidae; genus Mixophyes; species Mixophyes fleayi. The sequence goes on along the minus strand of NC_134404.1, from coordinate 254,583,812 downwards.
ACATTCTTTATATCTCTAATATCCACAGTTTTCAAACCACATCGCCTCTTTGCCACCTTCAACTCACTTCTCTGCCCACCTGCACCTCCTCCTCCTTACTCTCACTGTCCATGGTTTTGCCACCTATTTCAAAGAAAAAATTGAAACCATTCAACAGATATTTCCTCATGCCAATTTCCACTCACTCTACCTATGTTTACCTTTTACTCTCCAATCCACTCTTAATTAATTCTCTCCAGTAACTGAAGATGAATTCTCTGCAATCATCTTATCATCTCACCCTATAACCTGTCCAGAACCTTATTCTCTCCCAACTACTCTGCTACCTCTCCTCCACTGCATGCCCACCTCTATCTCACCTCTTCAACCTGTTTCTCTCCACTGGCACATTTCCATCCTCCTATAAATATGCACACATCTCACCTATTCTGAAGAAACCATCTCTCGATCCAGCCTCTCAAACTACCGCCCTATTTCTCTCCTCCCCATTTCCTCCAAACTACTTGAGTGATTAGTGTACAAACGTCTGTCTGACTTTCTCTCCACTCATTACATTCTCGACTCTTTGCAATCAGGCTTCCACCCCCAACATTCCACTGAAACCGCTCTCACAAAAGTGACCAATGATCTACTTCTGTAAAATCTAATGGTAATTTCTCCATACTCATTCTCCTAGACCTCTCTGCTGCTGTTGATACTGTTGATCATCCTCTTCTCCTACACACCCTTCACTTCATTGGCCTTCGTGACACAGTCCTTTCCTGGTTCACTTCCTTCTTATCAAACCACTCCTTTATTGTTTCTAGCAGTGGCAGATCACCCCCCCCCCTCCACTCCCACTATCTGTTGGGGTCCCTCAAGGATCTGTTCTTGACCCTTTACTTTTTCATTGTACACCTCTTCTCTTGGGGCACTGATTCACTCATTCAGCATCCAGTTCCACCTCTACACTGATGACACTCAAATCTATATCTTTTCCCCTGGCCTCTCCCCTTCTGTACTATCTTGTATAAGCAACTCTCACTTATCTCCACATGGGTGTCCCAATTCTAACTAAAGCTCAACATATCCAAAACAGAGCTTATTATTTCCCCTCCTGTCAGAATCACCACCTCCCCTCAAATCTCCCTCACTGTCAATAACACCACAATTTCCTCAGTCTCTGCTGCCTTGGTTTCACACTTGACTCTGCCCTCTGCTTTATTCCTCACATCCAAGCTCTCTCCCAGTCCTGTCAATTCCACCTTAAAAACATTGCCAGAATATGCTGTTTTCTACTTATGGAATTCCCTACTGTCCCGGTCACTAGGATTCTCGACCCAGAATTCTGCCAATAGTTGTCTACTTCACCAGAGGCACGGAGTCTAACGCAGTGGCTGGTCTTCTCCAGGGACCCCTGCAAGAGGATATGGGTTTGGCGGCTACCACTGCGCAGGTTGCGCCCTCAGGAGAGTATGGCAGAGTCAACGGACATACAGCTATTCAGGGAGAAGGTAGGGGATAGAGCAAACTAGGTAATAGGAGGTGATGAGATGCTCTGCGGGTTGCAGGTAATAGCACCGGAGTAGTGGATAAGTTCCTGGCCAGCAGGTGAGGTGATAGGAGAAGCTGAGTAGGTAAGGAAGCAGGAAGTGAGTAAACCACAGCTACCTCAGCAGAGTGAGGATCAAGAACAGGCATTGGGAATAGGTCAAAGGTGCCTTAAATAGGGGGAAGGCTGACAGAGAGCCAATAAGGAGTGAGGAAAGTTTTTAAAGCTTTTTCCGGTCTGCACATGCACAGAACTAAGATGGCGGATGGCCGCTGCGCTGCACGGACGCCAGCAGAAGAGTGAGTGGCCCAGGTCTAGGCTTAGAGGGACCAAAGACCCGACAAGTGACACCTACCATGCCCAATTAGGCTTTCCCGCAGCCTTCAAATCTATAGACAGTCTCTAAAGACCCTTCTCTTTTTTAAAGCTTACCTTATCCCTGATGATACTCTTCACACTCGTACAAAATGACAGCTTTCCCAATCTCCACTCTAAGGCACACTTGCTCCTTTTGATTCATCTGTGCCCTCTTTCACTTAGATTGTAATGAGCAGGGTCCTCTACCCTTTGTTTTCATGCCTGCATATTTCTTGTCTGCCTTGTATGTCCTGTTTTCCCTACTGTAGGACATTGGGGAGCACTGTGACACCTAACAAATCTATGATAATAACAATAGTTTAGGTTAGATTTCAGTAGTAGGCTTTTGTGCAGTGAACCCCTTGCCTTTTGTTAACTGTATTCATTCCTATGTGACTTTTATAGACATATATCTGTCTTTAATATAAAAAATAAAGTACGCTTGTACTTTTCCAATTGTGTACACATAGGACAGCCTTTTGGCTGATTAGCTAGCGCTGAGTGTGTTATAATTAATTTTTTAAAGTAGTCTTCAAATTGAGATATGCTGCAAAAGCTTTATCCTTTAAATGAAACTTAACTTGAGAGCTAAACGCGCTGACAATTCAGCTCTTTGAACCCATCTAGTCCATCTCTTAGGGTCCTATTTATGAAACCCTAAACCATTAGAAAATGGCTTTTTCCTAATGGTTTTGGGATTTTTAAGTAAAATGCTTATTGAAGATCATCCTCATTAGACAAATTACCCCATTAAACAGGAGTCCCCATAACATTCAGTGGAGATTCGTTAGCATTTCGGAGCTTCACCCCGATGGATATCGCCATTTAAAGATGGCAATAGCTATTGAATTCTATGGGGAGTTCATTGTAGGAGAGGGATCTCTTTTGCTCTCTCCTACTCTCTTTGCCACAAATGGCATCTGTGTAGTAAAGACTGTAGACTGACGTGACTGGTATGAATTTATTTAAAGGAAATAACGGAGGGGGCATATTTATATAATTGCATATGCACTTATTTTGTGTATTGTATATATTCTGAGATAGGAAATCGTTATTTCTGAGACCAGGGTAAAAACTGTTTTTTCCTGTTTTCACCTTACTAGAGGATATGCCTTATTTCTGATGCATATATCTGGTACAATAGACCTTTGTAGATGGAGGTCTTGTGTGTATTGGGATGTATTTTGTATGGAAGTGTCATTGTTTGGGATTTGTAAAGTTGCTAGTGGAAACCTCCAATTAGGCATTTGTGGAAGGGAGTTTGATAGCAGGAATTGCTAACGAAGTTTTGTGATGAAGTGTCATGCCTGCTCTGGCCAAAGTTAAGCAGAGGGTCGTTACTGTGTGGCCTTTTGTCCAGAATTAATTTGATAGATAAGCGCAAATTTTGTTAGATTTGCCATGCATGTAAATCCATGTTTGTGTAAATAGGGTACATTCTGATGCTAAAAATAGCCTGTGTCTGAAATGTATAAAAGGCACTAGTTTATATTTGAAATGTGTTCTTCTGATTTCAACTGACCTGATCACTGGGACCTTTAACCAGTGAGAGCAAATAAACATCTTGCTTCAAGACTTGCTTGAAAACGTCTTCAATATTGCTGTAATCCTGTGACCTGCAGATTAGACCCTAAAACTAATCCGTTCTCTGGCTGTCTGAGGTTTGGACCCAAGCTTTTTCAGTACCACCGCTCTGCCTGCTACCCATGCAGCCCTGGTTAGTGTGATAGGCCAGGGGGGGATCCATCCACAGCAACCCTGATCTATAGTGAGAGGAGTACCAGCCCGGGTACACCAGCAACGAGGTACACTAGAAGCATCAGTTACCCAGAAGGAACGTGGTTCTGAGTGCCATAGAAGGAGCTCAGTGGTGGCAGCATTATAAGCCCCTCCTACTGTGGCAAGAGGGCGCATTTGGTATAACGAAAGGAAATGACAGTCGTCATTAAAAAAAAAGTAATCACAGGGACAGCCTCCTATTGGAAGCGCTGTCCTTACATGACTTGTATAGTAAAGCCGAAAAGTCATCTGTTATCGTTGAGATGACAGATGATAATTAATGGTGCAACAATCTGTTAATTATTATATAGGCCCCTTATTGTTTAATGCAAAAACTGATTTCTCCTGGAGCCATTACATCACCAAAAACAGTTTCTCAAATACAGCTAATATTGGTAAGGAAAATGTATACAACATTCTCTCTAGATAAAGTTTTAAGAATACAGTGCTTTATTCCAAAAATGGCTTATTCATTTCATGTTAATCAAGAAATTATCTTCTAGTTTTAACAATTACAATATCTTAATACATTTTTATTTAATTTCATTGGTTGCCTTTTATCCTATAAATACTGTTGCCATTTGGTATGCAACACTAGCAACAGTATGTTGTAATATTTAATATTTAAGAGTACACCTTCCCAATCTACAATATTTAATGTCTATATTAGCTGGTTATTATTAGGGATGTGCACCGGCCACTTTTCGCGTTTTGGGTTCTGAGTTCTGATTACCTTCAGGTTTTGTGTTCTAATGGGTTTTGCCAAAACACCCCCCTCAAAGTTTTGGGTTTTGGGTTCTGATTTTTTTTTTAAAAAAAGCATAAAAACTGCCACCACACACCCTCCCTCTTCCCTCTCCAATGCCCGAGTGAAGATGGCAGCGGGAAGCGGGGAAAAATATTAATCCGGATCTCGCGAGATCCGATGGCGGGATGATGATGATGTTTTGCCTCGTTCTGAGTTTTGCGTCGGGCGGGAATCCCCGAACAGTGCTCGGATCCGGGCTCGGATCGGCACTGTTCGGGGGTGTTCGGATTTCAAAAATCCGAACCTGCTCACCCCTAGTTATTATTTGACTTTCTAAACTTCATAGTTTTTGTAGCTCACTTAAAGCAATGTTATCATGCTGTGATCACCATTCCCTAAATGTCATAGCATTGTGGTTCTAGAGCAACAATGACCATATCTGCTGCTTTAGGTTATCAAGTTTCCTGTTTTAGTAATTGGTTTAAAATGAAATATACTGGACTATACAAAATACTTTGCTAGATAAACTATATTGTATATATTGTATTTATTTGTTTATGTTATAAAGTGATGTTAATATATGTATACACTCATGTAAAGAATATCTGCATTAGTGAATTCTGATCTCAACACTTATAATTTGAGAGCTGTGACATCATCAGTTCAATGTCCATTAGGAAAATGTGTGTATTGTAAGGAATTATGCACCCCCTATTGTAAACTGTAATGGACATAAGGGGGTAAATGTATCATACATACAGCTAAAATTTAAAGTGGCACTGCGCTACCTTTACAAGCCAGCGCCGCTGTATATTGTAGCTGTCAACTCGCCGATTCCCGGCGAGTTGAAAAAAACGGGGTATGATACATTTACCCCTAGATGTTAATTCAGATATCTGTAGTCTATATAAAAACACTCATCCTAAAGACTGATGCTCTCATTTGCTCACAGAACCCCCTCAGTGAGGAGTATTCAAATATCCATATAATTTAAATTAGGGAGTCCATTGTCCTTTATATCATTATGTTGATTTTTTTTAAATTATATTACTGTCTGTGGATTTCTTCTAGTCACTCAATTATTCTCTGTGTGGAAACAAACAGCGAAAGCGACATCTTCAGTTTATAAAAACATTTTAAGCAAATAGTAAATTACAAAAGACTAAATTTACAACACTTAAATTTAATCATACTTGGCCACCGAATATAAATATCATAATGTATCAAAACACAGAGCATATCTGTTATAGGCCTTAGTTAGAGTTAGGATCAAATCCAATTAAAGGGTACAAATTTGTGCCTTGACAATTCATGTCGTGATGCAAGGGGTACAAATGCAATTTCTTGCACTGCCACATTTGCATGCAGCACATAAATAATGGGCAAGAATGACATTTCCTAACTACTGCACCTCTAGATTTAGCCCCATTCCAGCAGAGCTAGGTGCAGGTTGATTTTACATATGTGATTACAAAGACCTGCAGTGGGCATGTACTATGAAATGTACTATGCATACATTAGGAGTATTTGCACACATGAAGTGTTACAGGTATGCACTTTTTGCAGTTTGTAAATGTTTCTTAATGAATGGAAATAAACGGGTGTTGTAAGTGATGAGCAGAAGATCCATTTAACAACAGTGAATATTGAGGACACAACTCAATGCTGAACATGTTGTACAACACTTAACTTTCTGTTTTAAAAAGTGTCTTATATTGCATTACGTTTTCCAATGCCTATTAAATACTTGTGTCTGCTGGAGTTTGAGAATGAAAGAACTGAAATACCTAGTGAAATAAAGTAATACTGAAAGAAAACATGAAACTGATATCGGGCAAATACAGGAATTTGGGAGGGAAGTTTCCAACTTTACTTTTCACCAATATATTCATATTTAATGCATATACATACTGTACAAATATTACATACAACATATATATGCTGCTTTGGAAAACTTTACAAATCACACTACTTGCAAAAAGCAGCCATTGTGTTTCTACCATGTCATCTGCTTTTCTTAATACTTAAGACAGTACGTAAGTATGGTTTTGAGAGGGTTTTTCAGACACCAGTAATTCTCCCTGCGCTGACTCAAAAGATCTGGTAGACATTAGAGAGGAGACTGCTGAAAGACAGTCAGATCCGTTAGCAGTCTGACATTTCAGGGGATGAGATTGTGGATAATATGAGACAACCATATATGAAATAGAGGTTAACTAGAAGCTGGAAAGGAGACATTAAGGGCTCCTTGTCACTACACTTCATAATGTACATTTAGCTCATAGCATTTTCAGACATATTATGAAATGAATGGTCAGGGACCATGAGTATAGGTATCAATGGTCTCTATTACACTATACAAATTGCATGTGTTCACAACTCTAAGATGACCGTGTATGCATACATATGTAGCAGACAGGCTTGAGATCTGGATAATTATAGATAAGACAATGGCAATCAACTACATAAAAGGCAGCAGAGGCTGGCCGAAGTTAAATTGTTTTTTTTGCAATACTTTAAAATTTTACATTAACACATTAAAAAAATATATTTTCCATTAAACTGGTTGTATTATTGTTTCTTAACAGATGCGGTCTCATGTCAATTCAAAGTGGTTTCTATTTCGAAAATACTTAGACAACTTCCTTAACTTTCTTATGCCTTCCACCTTCATTCCACTTTATTCAATGGTAAGATATTTAATAATTAATCATATTCTATCTTGTAATAATACCAAATGTTTAATAATGTGCCTTACAATGCAAAAGAAAAAAAGCTTATAGAAATCATTCACCCAAGGGCATCCGACTTCCCCTGTTAAATAGGAGAATGATGTGAAGGCTGCAGCAGTTCTTGGTAATGCGTGTTCTATAGCTATGCCTCTTGTCCAATCATGTGCTGCATTCAGTATACACCTCACATCCAATTTAAATTACCCATCCAGTTTATTCCATACTTGCCAACCTTTAATTACTCCACTCCGGGAGACCCGAAGGAGAGATCAAGTGTCCGGTGCGGAGGTGAGAGGCATTGCAAACTGCATCATTTTGACTTTTGTGACATTGCAAGACGGGGACAGGGACAAAATGATGCAATTCGTAGTGTAAGAATTACTGAATGAGTGACTCGTTACTCCGGTCTTCTTGACCAGTTTCTGTTTTATTTTGTCACAACAACACTGTAACACAATTCTTAAATGTTCCACGACTTCCTGACACTAACTAAACCCACGAGGCCTAGCTATCGTCTGGCTGCTCTTCAGCTATAGGAGCCCTGGCCACCAGTTCCCACAATCCTTTTATTCTTAACAAGCACACCTCAGCAATCACACCCATATTGTGCACCTGTGAGTAAAATCCTTCCTTAAGATACCAGGAGAAATAATAGTAACTCTTTTGCAATAGTACTTGATTTAAGAAAAACAACCGATACATATTGATGCACTCGGGCAGACTTCTCCAAGAGACCTACTAAATCCATGGAATTATAGGGAGAGGTACCATGGAAGCTCAATAGTCTGGTTTAGGAGCAGTCTACTAGCACACTGGGCAGGCTTGACAGTATCTCTTGATGGCCATGTGGATTTCTGGCCTGTAAAACCTCAGGAGCACCCGATTTGGAGTCTTCTCCTCCCCCAAATGCCCACTCAAAAGTTGTGTACTGGCTGCTATTAAAACCAATGTGACTCCCTTAACATGCATGACCAGCCAATTCCTGATATTTCTAATGTCTTAGTTAGCAGCAGCTGCTTTGTTTTTCTCTTTTGTTTTTTTCCTCCACGGGAGGGAAAATAAACATCAACAAAACAAATCTTTTACATGTGTGCTACATGAAAAAAACAAAACATTATTTTCCTTATGTGTAAAATAATAAACTAATTTGCACCCCTTGCATTGTAATATGGCTTTGTCCAGAAAACTTAAGCAATAAAACTTACTCAATTCTTGCCTAAGTTCCTTAATGAATCAGGCCCTATATTATTAACAGGTAACAATAATTGAATACTTTTTTTTTGTGTGCGTTCTACTGGGACTTCATATGGACATATGTATAATTCCTAATGTGTGTTGTGTTGTATAGACAAAGCGTACCTATATCTGTATTCAACAAAAGGCATTTTTAAAGTCCACTTGTAGTTGAATACGGATGTGCATATGCTCAAATTCTGTGTTTTTTTTTGCTTTTAAATGCACATTATGTTTCTTTTGCGTGCTACAGTGAATAACAGACTGCATATTATGAAATGCTCAAACAAAAGGTAAAAGGGTCTGTTAAGAAATACAATACCTCCCTCCCTCCCTCTTCCTCTCTCCCTCTGTCCCTCTCTCTACATCTCCATTAAATAATGGGTTTGGATAGAAGGATACACGCTGAACACTTCCATTAATCACATTCCTGGGAAAACAACCCTTCATCACACAACAATCACCCCAACTTTTTAAAGATGGTCCAGACTTCGAGAAGTCCCACACATATCCTCCCCGATCTGTCCACTAACTCCAATACTTAACAACAAAGACTTTTCTTTCGGGCAATCAAAAACAGCCTTTGTCTGATGGACTGAGGTGGGAGTTTCGAGTGTCGGCTAGCCGTGGTGTCAGGTGCCGTCCCTGCACTGTGTATAGGTGCTGGGGACGGATGCCTGTCTCTCAGAGCAGATCTCGTCCCATTGCCTTTCAACGGGACGTACTTCCGGGTTCACCAACTCCAGCGTGCTTTGTCCTGTTCCCTTGCTCCTGTTATTGGTATATTGCTTCCTGACTCCTGGCTTGTTTCTGACCTTCCTTTTTGTCCTGCGATTTGGCTCTGTTGATATTTGAATTCCGACCTCTGGCTTGCTTCTGACGTTCCCTCTTAACCACCCTTGTGTACTGCACTATCGTTTGGTATTTGACCCAGACCATATGACTATTCCTGTTCTCTTCCGCTGCACTGATAACTAGCCCAGAGAACCGCGTCCTGCGCACCTCACACAGCCAAGTCCATACCTCCTTGCGGTGGTGGTCCCTGGTGAATACCGGTGGTGCATTGGATTCCGCACCTCCCTGTCTAGTTGCGCCAATATCAGTCAGTCAATATATTATCTAAAGTTATTATTGTGACAGACAGATGCATCTGGTGTCATGCCATTTACAGACATCCAAACAAACTGGACCTTACCTAACTCTGAAATATGGAGATACTTACAATTAAAATACTTTTTAAACTCCTCTCAGATTTACTTGATGGCTGGAAGAAAACCAACATTATTTGAGTCTCAATGCATAGAGACCCAATACCCTAAGCATCAGGGGCGGACTGGGACTAAAAATCAGCCCTGGCATCTAAAATACACAGGCCCACCTTAGTTCAAGCATGAAAGAAATTGTGTACCGCCGCACAGCGGCGGCGCCGAAAAGGGTGTGACCGCATTGTGTTGTGGGTGTGGCCAACATGGGGCTTTGATACATACATTATAATAAAACATTACATTTATCTATGCTTCTGGTGCTGCTGACATCCATAAGGGTGGGAACTTCCTGCAGAGTGAGCAGGGAAGCTCTTTGTCTCACGAGATTACAAAATCTCGGCTTGCTGCAGGCTGTGTCCTGTCCGGGAACTGAGAGCAGCTATCAGTTCCTTTCCCCTAACCAGAGCTGGATTAAGGCACAGGTGACCCTGGGTATTTAAGACAGCAGGGCCCTATTATGTAACATGGTTATCATTTTAGACAAATACACAGGCAATACTGTGTACACTACTGTTAGAAGCACACAGCTTTGCCTTCACAAGCAGTACGTAGTGAAGCGGGACATACCTCCCAACTGTCCTCCCAGTCAAACCAAATCCTGACTATGTGAGACAGTCACCCAAATTTAGGACAGTTGGCAGATTGTCCTGCTCTCTCCTACCTGTCTTGCTCACTTTCACCACTTGTAGCAGCTGGTTTCTTTAGCTCAGTTCTTTCTTGTCTTGATCCTGGAATATTGGATGCCCTATTTTGAAAAAAAATGGGGTACATGAGATTTAGAAAACTCCAACCATCCCCAACAAATAATTCATATTCACATTTAATAAATAGCCCACCTCCCACACTATATTAAGATCCTCCCTTATCTCACATATTATATTAAAATACTGCGCACGCACACTATATGAACATGACCAAACACACACGCACACTATAGCAACATGGGACCCCACAGCCACACTATTAACCCCACTATTAGACACACTATTAGACACACTGTTTTCTCCACTGTTTTTGCTCCAGTTTGCCCCACTGTTTGTTTTAGCTCCAGTTTGCCCCACTGTTTGTTAGCCCCACTGTTTGTTAGCCCCACTGTTTGTTTGCCCCAGTTTGTTTTATCCCCAGTTTGCTCCACTGTTTGTTTGCCTCAGTTTGTTTTAGCCCCAGTTTGCCTCACTGTTTGTTAGCCCCACTATTACTTACACACACAGACACACTTACCTTTTTACATCCAGCAACAACACTCTGCGCGCTGCTCGGCAGGCGGAGAATCAGTGACAGCCGCCTATGCGACCAATCACATGGGACAGCACCACGTGACAGGTGCCGTCCCATGTGATTGGTCGCATAGGCGACTGTCACTGATTCTCCGTCCGCCGAGCAGCGCGCAGAGTGTTGCTGCTCGGCGGGCATGTGCCAGATGGCCAGTCCGGCCCTTCTAAGCATACAATGTCTTCTATCTATAAGATTCTAATTGAACATACCTTTAGATCCTTACTGAATTTCACCAGAGATTGGGATCATGAAATTGTCATCCCTAATTAAAATTGGAAAAACATTTTCCAATGTACACACCTCAGCTCAATTAGAACTCAAGTAATCGAAACCCAATACAAAGTCCTGACTCATTGGTATCGATGCCCTAGTTTACTGACTAATTAATATGTATCTTGGTATCCCCAACCTATGTTGGAGATGCCAATAGGCTCCCGGTACCCAACTACACATCTGGGGGTGAATGTATTAAGCAGTGGATTCAGCAAGTCGTCGATATTCAGCGACTTTGCAAGGGAAATTTTAAAACGGCAATGGCTTGCAAGGCAAAACTTGAAAAATATTGGTGACTTGCAGAGTCCTCTGCTTAATACATTTACTCCTTGGTGGTATTGCACAGTCCTTCTCTGTTTCTGGGATGATGTAATAGTTTTTTCCAAAACAATTATGGGAATAGAGGTACCCAAGGGCCCAAACTTTGGTTGCTTAATGATTCTAGCTTACCCATTTCCCAATATAAAAGTCCACCTTGAAAAACCTCAATTGCGCAGCAAAGTCTGTAATATCAGTTCACTGGAAATTCCCAATGCCACCATCCTATAAAGAATGGTTTAAGCGATTTGATAAATTGATCAGATTGTTCATTGACATGTAGAAATCTAAAGAGAAGTTCCAAGAATATTAGCTACTATGGTTCAAATGGCTAGAATTCAAAGAAACACCTATATATAACCTTTGGAATAACTGAAACCTGTTTCCTTCCAAAAGCCATTGTCCAATATTATCTCAATATCCTCGTTTAACACAATCCGGTTCCTCCATCCTTCCCCCTACTTTTCCTCCCCAGCTCTCCTTTTCTCCCACATTCCCTATCCTAAATTTTTTATAAAATAATATAAAATACCAGTTTATCAATATATGTTTATATATGTTAATATCTATTTAATTTAAGAAGATTTATTTTTCTAATCTTGTAAACAAACTGTTATGCCATGAACATATGATACTTATGTTCTATTATGGGAAAAATATCCCACATTATTATAACAATATGTTCACTTTATCATTACATAAGCTGTACATTTATTTAACCAATATCAATTAATTGCAAAAAATGTTTTAAAAATAATAATTTTAAAATGTAGTGTACATGTTGCAGTTTATAATATATAATATTTTTACATGAACATTCAGGGGTGTAATAGTGAAGTGGAATTTATAAGTTAATTTCTTTATCCACCATTACGCCAATGAGCTAGCTACTCTATACTTCCCATACAAACTCCATACAGAGAGTCAAACCGATGGCCCCACAATATTACAATTGCTAAAAACACTATAAAAATACTTGCTTTGTCAATTTTTTTTTCTTTTAGGTAACTTTTAGTAGAATACGATACCATGAAGTTATTCTGCGCTGGAAGTGGCAAAAGAAGGTAATCATCACAAGTGCTATTTTTATATATCTAAATAATTGAATTAGGTTACCTTGTAGTTATGTGTTTATGCTAACTAGTATCACAAACCACATTTATTAATGATGTCTCATTATATCTTATATGGATAGATGGGTGGTACTCCCCCAGAGTAGGACAATTAGAGTAGCTCTAATTAGAGATGCTGGTTTTGGTTTTGGATCTGAATTAGCTTAATGTTTTGGTTTTGGTTTTGGAAAAACCACCCTCGTGTGTTTTAGCTTTGGATTTGGTTTTGGATCTGCATTTTTTTAGAAAAATTGCTAAAATAATGCTAAAATCACATAATTTTGCTCTTTTTTTTGATCCTACATTATTATTAACCTCAATAACACTAATTTCAAGTAATTTACAGTCAATTTTGACCACCTCACAGGTCATAATACTATTTTCATACACTTTCGAACAATTACTGCAGCACAAGGCAGTTCCTACCACATCTAGGACACATTGGCAATCAGCAGTGGCAGAAAAGAAAAGTGGGGCAAGATGGAATTGTCCTTGGATCATGAAACCAGTTATGATTCATTTGATCGCTCCACCTGTTTCTTGGATAAGTGAGGTAATTCTACAGTTAATTCATGGCAATGAGCGCTGACCCCCCCCGGGATGCGTGCTTTTATCAGACTCACACCAATCCAGGGTACCAGACAATGCACTAAAAAGAGCCATTGTAATATCCAGCAAAAAGCCAATTCATCAGTGAGCTTCGAATCAGCCCCAATTCCCACAAAATTATTATCTAGTTAGATACCTTTGATGTAAGGTGCAGATTATAAACACTTGATGAAACAGCAGCAAAGTGGAAGGTAATACATATACATGTCTATTTAGATATCCATGCTTACATTACTTCTGAAAGAAAGCTTGTTCTTTGTTAATAAAACTGTTGTCTTTTTATACGGTTTCAAAAAATTTAAAATAATCCTCCACCATTCTTTGGATGTTGATAGTAGAATCAGGTGGAGTTACAGCAGAGGTGTTACTAATTCTGGTCAATTCTTTTACAGTAGACAAGACCAGGGGGTAAATGTAAGTTTGCCTTTGCAGGTAAAATTTAAAGCGGCGATGGCTTGTAAAGTCGCCGATTTCCGGCGAGTTGAAAAAATCGGAGGATGATACATTTACCCCCAGATGTCAAAATGTTGTGCTGAGTCATCTGCATCATCAGTTGGTGTCTAAGATTTTTGCTAAGCACACAACAATATATAGCACATGTAGGCAACATTGGCACACAGCGGTTACTAAAAGGAAAAATGGTGCAAGGGGGAATTGTCCTTGGGTCCTCCCACCCACCCTTATGTTGGATCTTAAAAAGGACATGCACACTTTAACAAACCAAGCACTTCAGCCACAAAAGTGCCACTCCTTGTGGCTGAAGTGCTTAGTTTGATTGGGCCCCCACAAAACAAGGTAACAATGGCCTTAAGCCACCTAAGGTAACAGTGCTGTTAATGAACTCTACTGTGGCAAGATGTTGTTGTCATCATCATCAGCTTCATCCTCACCCTCATCAGTGTGTACATCATCCTCACACATTATTAATTCATCACCGCTGGAATCCGCCATTACAGAAGTCTCAGTATTTTGATGTAATTGGCCGGAAAGGCCTTCCTCGTGGAACTTGGAAGTTCATTTTTATAAACATCATCTTTTCCACATTTTGAGGAAGTAGCCTCCTACGCCGATTGCTTACAAGGTTCCCGGTTGTGCTAAAAACTCTTTCCGAGTACACACTGGAGGGTGGGCAGCTTAGGCAGTGCAAAGCAAGTTGGTACATGGGTCTCCAAATTCCCTTTTTTTCCTCCCAGTATGTAAAGGGAATGTCTGATGTGTCTATTTCTATGCTGTCGTGAAAATAATCCTCCACCATCCTTTGGATGCTGATAGTAGGATCAGGTGGAGTTAGGGCAGAGGTGTCACGTTTTTTGGTCAATTCTTTTAGACCATACCAGATGTCAAAATTTGGTACAGAGTCATCTGCATCATCCCTAGGTCTCTTGGGAAAGCTAAGTTTGAGTGAGAAACTGAAGGAGGAGACGCCGTCCTGTCATGTAACACTTGGGGGTATATTTACTAAGCTTCGGGTTTGAAAAAGTGGGGATGTTGCCTATAGCAACCAATCAGATTCTAGCTTTCATTTATTTAGTACTTTCTACAAAATGACAGCTAGAATCTGATTGGTTGCTATAGGCAACATCCCCACTTTTTCAAACCCGCAGCTTAGTAAATCTAGCCCGTGAGCTGTCATCTTGCTCACCAGGAGCTCTTTGCATCTCTTCAGATCTGGTTCAGTTGGAAACAAAGAGAAGACATAGCTCTTAAACCGAGAATCAAGCACAGTCGCCAAAATGTAGTGATCCGATTTCAAGATTTTGATAACTCTTGGAGAAGCGAATAAAATACGTGAAACACACACAAGAAGTGGATTTTTTGGTCTTCTGTCCAGGCATGACAATAGCCTTCTTCTTATCACGTGCCAGAACTGCTTCCGCCGGTGCAGGACTTACACAAACAACATCATCCTCATCAACATCCTCATTAGCGCCCGCATCGGCTACATAAATATTCTCCTCATCCTGTTCCAATTCCAAAGTGGCATCCTCAATTGGTGTATTAACGGCTACACTCGGGCTGTTCAGGCACACAGCTCGGCTTTTACACGTAAAAGTATTTGGGCACCACTTTTGGAGTCCGAATGACAAGGTCTTGCTTGGTCACGACTGACCTTACAAGAAGATGCCTCAATAAAAATGTCAGATCTCACACTCATAGAGAAAAGCGAAGGCCTCATTCTTTCTTTGCCACTGTGTGTGTAGAATGGTATGTTGGCAATTTTTCATTTTTTCTGCAGATAACTTTGCCTGGATTCCAGCTCTTTTTTTCTTGACCAAGCTAAAATGTGTTTTTTTTTACATTTTGTTTGCCTGACTTAAATACACTATGTACTTTTACATAGGCGTTACCAGATGATGTACAGGGATTACTATAATCATGACTGGTGGCAGCAGCTGCTTGGTGCTCCTGCTCTTCTGTGTACTGCTGTGAATCCATTTGGATAACACTTGACTACACATTCAGAAGAAAAGCCTGCAAGGACTAGTATTTGTATTTCAGCAATGGAGCTCTTCTCTTTGGGTGTATATAACAAACCGTACACTTTTTTTGTACAAATTCAGAAGAAAAGTGTCATGCAGGACCCGCACACGGGCACCAGCTCTGCGCATGTGCAAAGCCAACTCCCCTCTCTTATGACCTTCTACTTGTTCTCCATATGCCCTGGCATTTTGGAACACTATTTAAACCTCCCACTTACTCCTGTCCGATGCCTGTTCTTTGAGTTCATACACTCTCTGTAAAGACCTGGCTCCCTTCGGTCTGACTCTCCTGCTGTTGCTCCAGTGTGGACGCTACCTCTCATGATTCCTCCTGCTGTCGCTCTGAGTTACCATCATTGGACCAGCTATAGTTCTACACCTCTATTGGCTTGATTGAACTACCGCTGTCCCAGGGACTCTCCTGCGGCTGCTCTGTGTTACTAGCATCGGGTCAGCTATAGTTCTACTCCTCCATTACTCCTCTGAGCTGCCGTCATCTTTCCTCTGCTTCTGGCTCCGCCTATCTCTCTGCCCAGCACTCATCCAGGGGACCGCGACCTGCGGGATAGGGGCAGCTAAGTCCATACCCCCTTGCGGTGGTCCCTGGCGAACACCACCTACCCATTAGACTCCGCACCCCTGAATGAGCAACAGCACCTGGCAGTTACAAGGGATCCACTAAATATCCGCAGGTTCCCTACTGGTAAATAGTAAAAAAAAGTTTGTGCTTGAGGGGGGACTTTGCATGATGCTTTACAGGGGTGTAATTTGCAGTAATGCATAATGATTGTCACCAAACTGTTTTTATAGATAGACCCCACTAAAAAAGTTTGTGCTTGAGGGGGGACTTTGCATGATGCTTTACAGGGTTGTAATTTGCAGTAATGCATAATGATTGTCACCAAACTGTTTGTATAGATAGACCCCACTGTCTCTACTGATGTTCTCATGCTGTCTGCACCATCTACAATATAGTTTAGTGAATCACCTTAGCACCATTATGGTTTACACAAATGCAGCTCTTATATTAGTGATACTAACCACTAAGCACGGAGGCTTAGTGGTTAGCACTTCTGCCTTACAGCACTGGGGTCATGAGTTCAATTCCCAACCATGACCTCATCTGTGAGGAGTTTGTATGTTCTTCCCGTGTTTGCGTGGGTTTCCTCCGGGTGCTCCGGTTTCCTCCCACACTCCAAAAACATACTGGTAGGTTAATTGGCTGCTAACAAATTGACCCTCGTGTGTGTGTGTGTATATGTTAGGGAATTTAGATTGTAAACCCCAATGGGGCAGGGACTAATGTGAGGGAGTTCTCTGTACAGCGCTGCGGAATTAGTGGCGCTATATAAATAAATGGTGATGATGATGATAGATTCACCCTGTCGGTCTAGCTATTCTAGTTGATTCTATATGATACAATTTCTTTATTATGCAGAAAGACTAATCCATGTAATTTCTAAGCGGCACTGTGCGAACACAGAGTTCTGACCACTTGTGGCTTTCTGTCATGATAATTCACATTTGCAATTGCCTAACTTCATTCAATGTATTTTCATTGTTAGCGTTGGTATGCCTCCTGTCATTTCTCTGAGCAGTGATTACTAATTGTTGTAATGTGTTACAATTCTATTAGTATTTCTAAGGAGTTATTATGAATGAATTTTCTGTGACATAGTATATGTCTATTCTATATGAATTTTCGGTGATATAGTATTTATTACACAGATTTCCTAACAG
This sequence comes from Mixophyes fleayi, assembly GCF_038048845.1. Classification (NCBI taxonomy): domain Eukaryota; kingdom Metazoa; phylum Chordata; class Amphibia; order Anura; family Limnodynastidae; genus Mixophyes; species Mixophyes fleayi. The sequence goes on along the minus strand of NC_134404.1, from coordinate 254,566,360 downwards.
TCGTCATACAATGCTACCGACGTACGTTTCTCTATTGCTAATCACGTTTAAATAATTTTGACCCAGAAAATTAAGTGCTATTTTTACATTTGGGTACCTAAGTAAAATAGACACATTCATGCACCTAGCATGCACTCGGCAGGGAATGCCCCCAATTTGCCCATCTCCTCTCATAAAAAGATGCTATTTTTTTTTTTTTTTTATATCCCTCAGACTACAAAGTTTGGCCACAAATCCATGTGCTTCCCCATAAAAACTGGTCCAACAGCAAAACTTTTGTAAATTATCTTTTGATCTGAATTTCTTACTGTAGGATACCATGCATGAGTAGCTATACAGTTTCATTATATTTTGTAGCATAACCCTACTTATGACTTAGTTTTAAAAAAGATTTAGATGTAGGCCAATAATTTTACACTATGCTGTCTGTTTATGGCCACCAAGGAATTCTACATTAGAATTCATCAAATGCCTTAAATTAAAAATGAAGTAAAATGATATAAGAATGCATTAGAAATGTACTAGTATTGCAAAAAATGTTGTTAATCTTAAACCATTAACAATGAACATCTTTTTGTTTTTGTACAGGTCATAACTGTAGGAATTGTTGTATCTGGTGTCACATTAACATGCAGCGGTACATATCTGCTAATGAAGTGCCTGCCTTCTGTAATTAAGAAGGGAAATTTTACTCAACTGCCAGTCTACTTGTCAAGAGTTGGGTACTTTTCATTGCCAAAACTTGATTTTACAAAATGTTCATCATGAGAGAAATGAAAATACCCCAACCAACAATATTGTCTTTATAATGCAATCCCTTATGTTCCAATATTGCCAAATTATGTCACTAGTCATGTGTCATTTTATTAAAATGTAATGCAAATATTTTTAATTACATACTATATAATGAATGATGAGCTATTTAAAAGGTACACATTTGTATATGTATATGCATTTGTATGCAATATGGTCAGCTTTTAACAAAATATAATTAAAATATTAAAGTACTGCTGCTTATCTTATGAAGAAGCATTATACAGAATATACATTATACATTAAAAATAGAGTAGTACATGTTACCCAAGAGGTCTGTAGATATTCTTCAAAATAATACTCAATTTTGGACTATATAAGACTGGAAACCAAACTACTAAACAGCACAAAATCTCCACCTCAAGCGGCTGTGCAGATTTATTTATATAGAACATAGATGGCAAAGCCCAATTTAGATAAAAAGTCTGCCCATTTTTAAAATAATACAAGAAAGATTATAAGCAAGTCTCTAAATATTTTACTAAAAGTAAATAGGGACAAAAAATGTATACCACAAGCTTAAACACAATTGCAAAGTTAATTGATATTTACTCCATGAATATATAACTACAGTATGTTTCTAAAATTAAAATTGTAAAGAATTCCGGATTTCGATTAAAATGGCAAAATCCTAATGATTTGTCAGGACCCAAATCTTGCTCAAATCGAAAGAACTATTTGGAATACTAAACCAAATCTAGGATTTGGCACAACTTTTATTTTCTATTATCTAACTAAATTATAGAATGCTGTTACAGATGATATAGTTGATTACATTTATCAGAGAAACAGAAGCTCACAAAAAAGCATTAAAGGGTTGAATAAAATCCATTGGTTACCCTTTGAAGAGCATTAATGTGAAGCTGCTTTAATTTTAGATTCAGTGATCCTTTTATTTCTCTAAGGATGCCTGCATTTGGGCATCTACTAGCCACCAAAGATGACTGAGAATTACCTCAATTGGTAATGAATGAAAAGAAGATCTGAACCTAATTTCTTATGAATGTCCAGCCAATCGGCTGATCATACAAATGGAGCCCCATGGGATTTGTGTGTTAAGCCTGACCACCCACGTAAGTGTCCAAATTTGAAACATAATGGACATTTTGGAGATAAGACCACATAGCCTGTAGATAATGCAGCACATAATGTGTAAGCCATTACCAGGCATTGTTGGTACAGAAAGTCCACAGCTAGTGAGCCATGTGTTGAGCGGATTAAATTTAAGTATGATGATTAGCTCTTTAAAACAGAATTTAATTACTATTTTGAATTTTGTCCCAGTTGATATCTGCACACAGTGTTCTTTATGAATATCACATGCAGCTCAATTAGGAATCCTGGCTGATTAAAAAAATTACAATCGAAACAAAAACAAAATGTGGCACATGGCAACCCCCCCTCCCCCAAGTGGCACATGGCAACACCCCCTCCCCCAAATGCTAAATTTAGAATATTTGTTATAAGCAAAGTTGGCTACTATGTTAATAAGGTGGAACATTGATCGATAGCTACAACTACCAGTTACTATTAACAATTATTATTACCATTATTATTTTTTATCTATAAGGCGCCACAAAAGGTCTGCAGCACTGTACAAACCTTTCACTAAGATTTTGTGGAAGGGCATTGCATAACATGTTAAAAATAGAATTATTATTACTTTAACGTAAAAGGTTATCATTCTAATTATTTAGTTACTATTCCCCAATTGATACTTGATAATTACTGACTCTGCACCATTTGGAAGCTTGGGAAAATCTGAATTTCAGTTCAGAAGAGTTCAGAGTGATGTGAACCAGTGGCAATCATCAGGTAACAATGGGTATCCCATAGGATAGCAATTACACCCACCCTAAGCTACTAAAGCCATTTTTACCACTGGGATAACCACCCTACATGCCTAATTACACCATGCCACATTTATCAAATACCTCAAGCAACTAATACTACTTATTTGCCAGCATGACTGCTTCACGCCTCTATTTTATGTGAGGATGTTTTCCATTAGACATTTTTCAAGTTTATTTTTGCATACTTTAAATATAGTGTGAGTAATAGAGGTCGTAAAACGATATTTAATTCTGATGATTACCTTGTTTTTGAAAATATATTGGTGTTGGGTGTCTTATAACTGCTTTATATTGTAATATTTTGGTGAATATTTTGCATAAAATTACAAGGTGTTTGTGGGGCTATGGTTGTCACATAATATAGTAATTGTAAATTATGGTATCAATTAGAGATGAGCGCACTCGGATTTCTGAAATCCGAGCCCACCCGAACGTTGCCGATCCGAGCCGGATCTGAGACAGATCCGGGTATTCCCGCCAATTGCAAAACTGAAACCGAGGCTCTGAGTCATAATCCCACTGTCGGATCTCGCGGTACTCGGATCCTATAAATTCCCCGCTAGTCGCCGCCATCTTCACTCGGGCATTGATCAGGGTAGAGGGAGGGTGTGTTAGGTGGTCCTCTGTCCTGCTATATCTCGTGCTGTGCTGTGCTGTTCAGTTCTGTGCTGTGCTGTGTTCTGCTCAGTCCAGTGGTGCTGTGTCCTGTGCTTTGTCCTTCTGAGTTCAGTGGTGCTGCTGGGTCCTGTGCTGTGTCCTGTTCAGTCCAGTGGTGCTGTGTCCTGTGCTCTGTCCTTCTGAGTTCAGTGGTGCTGCTGGGTCCTGTGCTGTGTCCTGTTCAGTCCAGTGGTGCTGTGTCCTGTGCTCTGTCCTTCTAAGGGCATTGCTATTTCCCCATTATTCCCAAATTATAAAAAATTTCAAAAAAAGTTAAAAAAAAAATTACAAAAAAAGTAATTAGAAAAAAAAAAAAAAAAATATCCCAAAACAATCCTGCAGTATAAGTCCATTGGTACTGCTATATTACAAAGTTCACTGATTCAGCAGTATAAGTCTAGTGGTACTGCTATATTACAAAATTCACTGATTTTGCAGTATAAGTCCATTGGTACTGCTATATTACAAAGTTCACTCATTCTGCAGTATAAGTCCATTGGTACTGCAATATTACAAAGTTCACTCATTCTGCAGTATAAGTCCAGTGGTACTGCAATATTACAAAGTTCACTCATTCTGCAGTATAAGTCCAGTGGTACTGCAATATTACAAAGTTCACTCATTCTGCAGTATAAGTCTATTGATACTGCAATATTACAAAGTTCACTCATTCTGCAGTATAAGTTCAGTGGTACTCTCCTGTGCCGCATATAATTTTTAAAGGCTTTGCCGAGTGTGTGTGGCTTCGGGGTACACTCTCTTGTGCTACATATAATGCAGAACAAAAATTTGGAGGATAAAGTAGGGAAAGATCAAGACCCACTTCCTCCTAATGCTGAAGCTGCTGCCACTAGTCATGACATAGACGATGAAATGCCATCAACGTCGTCTGGCAAGCCCGATGCCCAATCTCCTAGTACAGGGCATGTAAAATCCAAAAAGCCCAAGTTCAGTAAAAGTAGCAAAAAGAGAAACTTAAAATCATCTGAGGAGAAACGTAAAGTTGCCAATATGCCATTTACGACACGCAGTGGCAAGGAACGGATTAGGCCCTGGCCCGTGTTCATGACTAGTGGTTCAGCTTCACCCAATGAACTAAGCCCTCCTCCCTCCCCCTACAAAAAATTTAAGAGAGTTATGCTGTCAGCAACAACACAGCAAACAACTCTGCCTTCTAAAGAGAAATTATCACAAATCCCCAAGGCAAGTCCAAGGGTGTTGGTGGTTGCGAAGCCTGACCTTCCCATCACTGTACGGGAAGAGGTGGCTCCTTCCACCATTTGCAGCCAAGCCCTCTGCTTTTTTTATCTTCAAAGTATTTACAAGCCTTGCAATCTAAATTAACAAGAGGTAGTGACGTGCTAGAACTCCACCCTCTATATGCTGCAGAGGATGGAGGAGCATCAAAAGGCCATTCAAGCCTACACAGCCACCTACGACATAGAAAAAGGAGTGGGGATGCGCCTGAGTCAAGCGCACTGGAGAATGATTTCCGTGTTGTGCAAGGTTCTGCAGCCGTTTGAACTTGCCACACGAGAAGTCAGTTCCGACACTGCCAGCTTGAGTCAGGTGATTCCCCTGATCAGGCTGTTGCAGAAGCAGCTGGAGAAAGTGAGGGAGGAGCTGGTAAACCATTGTGATTCAACAAAGCATGTAGCTCTTGTTGATGAAGCCCTTCGTACGCTTTGCCAGGATCCGAGGGTGGTCACTCTTTTAAAGTTAGAGGAATACATTATGGCCACCATGCTGGATCCTCGGTTTAAAGCGTATGTTGTGTCTCTGTTTCCGGCGGACACAAGTCTACAGCGGTGCAAAGACCTGCTGGTCAGGAGATTGTCCTCTAAAGAGGACCGTGACATGCCACCAGCTCCACCTTCATTTTCATCACTGTTTCTGCAGTTCCAAAAAAGAGGAACTGCCATTTCTATTGCTACCTTCTTTCTTTCTGTATTTCCTGTGGTCTGTTCTGCTAAGGGCATTGTTATTTCCAAGTTATCCAAAAGTTCTAAAAAAACAAATTTAAATTTATAAAAAAAATTATAAAAAATTAATTTAAAAAAAAATAATAAAATTTTTTCCAAGAATAATTGGAAAAAAATATTCCAAAACTTTAAAAAATCTAGCTTGTACTGCTATTTAAAAGTCTAATAGCAGTACCTATTATTTTTGGGTACAGCAACAGTGAATGATCGTAGTTGTGGGGCCACTCCACTACGCAGTCCAGATACTTTTTTGGTGGAATTGAGACCAGTTGAGGGTGATATATTGTGGCCCCGGTACCAAATTGGGTACAGTCCAGAAATCTACCTCGGTGAAACGTTTTGGACTAAAAACAATATTGTGAGGGTGTTCAGAATAGACTGGAAATTAGTGGAAATGATTGTTTTTGAATGTTATTGAGGTTAATAATAGCGTAGGAGTGAAAATAAGCCCAAAAACTTGATTTTGGAACTTTTTATGCTTTTTTCAAAATAAATCCGAATCCAAAACATTAAATCTGAACCAAAACCTTTCGACAGGTGTTTTGCGAAACAAATCCGAATCCAAAACATCAAGCAAATCCGAATCCAAAACACAAAACACGAGACACCAAAAGTGGCCGGTGCACATCCCTAGTATCAATACATGTTAATGTCTAAACTGTTAACATTTGTTTATTCCTGACATCAAAACATTATACCACGGCTGTACAAATACCGGTCACCAATAAACAGGGCCGGATTAACCCGAGGTCTAACTGGGCTACAGCCCATGGGCCTCGGGCATCCAGGGGGCTCTTAAAAGTGCTCAGCAGCATTATTGATCTGTCTGGTGCCCCCAGACCAATCAATGCTGCTGAGCCTGTCACTGTAGTCCTTCTGTGGCATTCAGTAATCTCCTCAGTAAGCTTACAGCACGCTGTGGAATGACTACAGTGACAGGAGGAAAAGGTAAGCGTCTGGGGGGAGCAGGCGGCTAATGGGGGGGCTCACGGGGGGGGGGGGTGGTGAGCGGCTAAAAGGGGAGGGCCTCTTGGGGGAATGGGGCCCATTAGCCCAGGGGCCTCCATTCCCTTAATCCAGCCCTGCTAATGAATGCTGTGCTGTCTGCAGTCATTTTCAAGTATGCTTGTGCAATACAGAATTTTTATACACACCATGCACCACCTCTGATTGCCTGTATTCCAAATTGAGGTGTAGTGATAAACTCTGTTAAGCTCATCTACTCTCTAACTGTATTGTATAGTTGGGGACTAACTCACACGAAGAGTGCCTAACAGAGGTCCCTTTATCAAGAACGTGTCATATATGTGTACATTGAATTTCTATTTATACGTTCCAGCCAATAGGACACAATGTGAGATATGCAGAAAAAAATGCATGCAATTATGCTCCGCCCTGTGGTGTATTAGTGACAAATGCACAGTATATGCTTATAGCAACACATATCTTGGCTAGTAACAAATAAACAAAATATACATTGCATTCAAACAATTGCATGTTGCAATCATAATAAAAGTTATTAAAGAATAAATATTTATCAATTATAATTGTTCATTAAGGAACTCATATATTCAATTGTAATTGTTATTTATGTCACAATAATAAAACACATATTTTTATAAAAACACAATTGTGACTGAATCACTTATAAATAACTTATGGTATAAAATTATTTAAAGGACATAGCGCAGGGTGTTTATTTATATAATTGAAAATGTACTTATTTTTGATATTGTGGGTATGTTGGTAAAAAAGATATATTTATTTCTGAGACCAGGGGAAGAAATTCGTTGTTGTATCATTGCTAGAGGAAATGCATGATTTCTGAGGTATATATCTGAGACAATAAGCCTTTGCGGAGAAAGTATTTTTTGTATCATAATGTGGGGAAATGACTTGCTAGGGGTTTTGTACCTTTCTTTGGGATTGTGTATTCTGCGACTGTCTGAAGAAAGGACCCATATTAATTTCATGTTAATTAGACCTTTTGATGTGTGAGGGTCTAGCACCTGAAGGCACAGGAAGGTTTAATTAGACTGCTGTTAGATTTCCTGTGTCCAAAATAAGATGCAGGCAATCACAGCAAGTTTTAGGATATCACAGATAAGTGTAAATATTGTTAGCTTTGCATTGCATGTAAATCCCTGTTTTGGTATACAAATTGCATCCTGATTCTAAAAATAGCTCAGACCTTAGTAGGCTGGCTTACCCTTAAAGGCTGTGTTTAAATCTGTATAAAAAACACTGTCTTGTACTGAAAATTGTTCTTCTTGCTCCATCTGACCTGCTCCCCAACTTTCAGCCAGGGTGAGCAAATAAACATCACTTGCTTCAAAGACTTGCTTGAAAACTTCATTATTCCTGTGACCTACAGATAAGACCCAAAATCTAATCTGTTCCCGGCTGTTTCTGAGGTTTGGACCCAGCATCCAGTACCACCGCTCTGCCCACTACCCAGCAGCTCTGGCCAATTTGATAGGCCAGGTTGGATCCATCCACAGCAACCCTGATCCATAGGAAGAGATCAGGAGTACCAGCCCAGGAACACCAGTAACAGGGTACACTCAGCTATCCAAAAGAAACACAGTTCTGGATGCCGGAAAAGGAGTCCAGTGGTGGTAGCATTTGTAAGCCCCTCCTACTGCAGTGAGAGGATGCATTTGGGATAATGAAAGGGAATGTTGGCAAAGTAAGTCCAGCCGGTTCCAGCAGCAACAGACAGGGTGACATAGGCGGTCCACACAGTGTCCTGTCACAGTGTCAGAGCCAGGTTTAAATACACCCAGCTAGGCGGTGATAGGAGGAGGAGAGGAGCGGTCAGACGCGCTGACCGCCGAGACAAGGAAGAGGCAACGGGATGTGTCAGTGCACATGCGGCGATGGCGCGAGGACGGCCGGGGACACTGCGTGCCTGTTGCTTGGCAACAGGACGTTCTCATTCGGAACTATCAGGTACATGTCCCCACTTCGCAGGGGAGCAGCGGGAATGGCACCTGACACACTGTAGACTGGCAAAACACTGCCACCTCTCCTGTTTCTGAGAGAGCTATGCACAGTACATTGTGACTGGAGACTTTTAAGAACACTGCTACCTCTTTGATTTCAGTTTCAGTAGTGAACACTGCCACCTCTCCTGTTTCTCTGCAAGCTATAAAGAGCAGTATGAAAGGAGAAAATTATCAAGCCTACCAGCCCTAATATTTCTGTTTCAGCACTGAATACTGCCACCTCTCCTGTTTCTGGGTGAGCTATGGCACAGTGAAATGTCAGTGGAGAGTTTTAAGAACAATGCAAGTCCTATTATTTGAATTTCTGTTGCAGCACTGAACATTGCTTCCCCAATTGTTTCTGTTTCACCACGAACAATGGGCAACGGCACATAGACTGTAGACTGGCAAAAACACTGCGACCTCTTATTTTGTGCAAGCTGAGGCACATAGCAATGTAATTGGAGATTTTTAAGAACCCTGCCAGCCAGGGGGCGGGCTGGGCAGGGGGGCAACGGCCCCCTGGGCCGCTCGGTCAGGCCGCTACTCGGGCCGGGGGGGCAGGTCGTCCGGCCACCTCCCGGATGCAGAGTACAATACTTTCCCCCACGGCCACATCTGATGACATAAGATGCGGCCGCGTCAGCGCACAGACGGCCGCATCACATGACAGGGGATGCGGCCGCATCATCAATGACGCGGCCATCCCTCTCTCAGCCCGCGCCTGCTGCCAGCCCTATTATTTCTGTTTCAGAACTGACCACTGTCATCTCTCCTGTTTCTGTGTGAGCTATGGCACAGTTCAATGTCAGTGGAGACTTATAAGAACACTGCCACACCAATTGTTTCTGTTTCAGCCCTGACAATGAGCAATGGCACATACACTGTAGACTGGCAAAAACATTGCCACCTCTCCAGTATCTGTGCGAGCTATGACACAGTGCACAGTGTTTGGAAACTTTTAAGATCACTACAAGCCCTATTATTTCTGTTTCAGCACTGACAATGAGCAATGGCTCGTACACTGTACAGTGGCAAGAACATTGCCACCTCTCCTGTATCTGTGCGAGCTGTGGAACAGAGCAATGTTTTTGGATACTTTTAAGAAACCTGCCACCCCTATTATTTCTGTTTCAGCACTGCACACTGCCACCTCTCCTGTTTCTGGGTGAGCTATTCCGCAGATGTGACTTTAGAATTGTAAGAACACCACAATCCCAATTATTTCTGTTTCAGCACTGACAATGAACAATGGCACGTACACTGTAGACTCGCAAGAACACTGCCACCTCTCCTGTTATTGTGTGAGTGGTAGCACAGAGCAATGTGACTGGAGAATTTAAAGAACACTGCCAGCCCTATTATTTCATATTCTGTTTCTGTATTAAACACTGCCACCACTTTTGTTTCTGTTTCAGCACTGACAATGAGCAATGGCACAAACACTGCAGACTGGCAAGAACACTGGCACATCTATTTCTGTGTGAGCTTTGGCACAGAGCAATGTGACTTGAGGCTTTTAAGAGCACTGCCACCCCAATTATTTCTGTATCAACACTGCACACTGCCACCTTTCATGTTTGTGGGTGAGCTATGGCACAGTAAAATGTCACTGGAGACTTTTAAGAAAACTGTCAGCTCTTTTATTTGAATTTATATTTTTGCACTGAACACTGCCACCTTTTCTGTTTCTCTGCAAGCTATGGCATAGTACAATGTGACTGGAGACTTTTAAAAACACTGCCTGTTCTATTATTTCTGTTTCAGATCTGCCACTGCCACTTCTCCTGTTTCTGGGTGAGCTATGGCACAGTAAAATGTCATTGGGGACTTTTAAGAGCATTCCAGCTTAATTATTTGATATTCTGTTTCTGCACTGAACATTGCCACCCCTATTATTTCTGTATCAACACTGCTGCACACTGCCACCTCTCTTGTTTCTCTATGAGCTATTCCACAGAACAATGTGACTGGAGACTTTTTTTTTCTTTAGAAAAACATTTTTATTCGTATTTTTCACAATTAAGTACAATACAATGTATGGGTGACATTCAAAATCCAATGCTGTTGTAACATATTAAAATATACAGACTTGTTCATTACCATCTACTCCTTGTAACAGCAAAATATAGCATAGTAACGGTTATATTGTATAAGTCCCCTGAATGCATTGCTAAATTGCTTGGATGTTACATCATATGTTCTTATGCTCAGGTTATATTAGTGCTGATAAATATGAAAATTGTTTTAAAACATGTTTTAATTACATCAATGAGTGGATCCACACGAGTCAATATACAATATCAATCAATGGACAAGTAAACAGATAAACAAAATAAACAAATGACCTTGAGTATTTTTGAGATTATAATGACACCCTTGAGAGAGGTTGAATATATAAATCCCACTTTCATATATCCCAAGGGTTTCCTCTATTTGAGTGTGTGCAGGGTGAGGGGGGGTGGGGCGCAGATGACCGATAGGGTGAAGGGACTCCCATGGGAGATCGCAAATACCCATTCAACTTCCTTCCAATGAGCGATATAGAAACCAAGTTGTGTTCTCAAACATTTTTAAAATGACAGTTTGCATCTCTGAGTGGGGAGAGTCAATAACTATTCCCCATTTCCTATAAAATCTGATAATTCCCTTTTCAATGTCTGGCAAGAAGGCCCTTCTATCAAGGATAGAAGGATAGATATCTATTAAACAATTCCTGCTTCACCTCCGCCAGAGAAGGTGATGATGGGTCAACCCAATGTCTGAAAATCATTAATTTGGCGATAGTGAGTGTCACTGCAAGAAACGGTTTTGCATCCTGAGATTCATTAGGGGGGATCAGGGGAGTCCAGTTTTCAAATTGGCATAGGAATATGGCTTGCTTGTCAGTTGGTAGGGGTGTGCCCATTATCGAAGATAGAAAATTTAGAACTTTATTCCAGAATTTCTGAATTTTCCTGCATTGCCAGACATTATGTCAAAAGGACGCATGTGTATGTTTACATTTTACATCTTTGGGATTGGGTGATATAGGCATGGTTTACAAATTTTAAGTGAATTTCCTGTAATCTAGAGGAATGGAGCCATTTAAATATATTATCATTATACTTGACTAAATCTGTTACAGAATCAAGTACGAGCGAGTCTCTTGCCCAGGCATTAAATGAAGTGGTCCACATTATAGACATGTTTGAGGGCAACAAATCAGCGTATAAAAATTGTATTCAGGATTTTTTTTCCTTTGGAGAAATGTATTAAGTCTTCTAATGTACTAGACATTGGAAGGAACATCTTGTTGCCTGTATGTGACATGATATAATGTCGCACTTGTAGATACATAAAAAAAAATATTATTATTTTGTAAATTGAATTTTTCTCTAAGCTGTTGGAAGTCAAGTAAGATGCCTCTGGGATCAATCACATCCTTTATTGATGCAATGCCCTTAGATTTCCAGAGGGAAAAACAATTATTATGCAAACCCAGAGGGAACACGGGGTTTCCCCAGATTGGAGTATAATGCGTTGTATCTCTAGAGTGGTTCAAACGTTTCACAATCACATTCCAGGCCCTATAAGTGTCAGCAAATAAGATGTTGCGCATAACTGCTTCTGGGATCTGCCTCCTCAGAAGCTCGAGAAGTGCCCCTGTGAATACGGGTAAACTAACTCTGACTCCAAGGATAAGTTAACAAAATAATCTTGATTTCGAACCCACAGCATAACGAAAGAGAGCAGTAAACATAAATGCAGATACGTCTGGGAAACCAATACCAACCCTTAAAACTATTTTGCTTAAGTTTAATATTATGTATCCTGGGGCGTTTGCCTTGCCACATAAAGACAGTGAAAGCCTTGGTGCATCTATGCACATCCGCATCCGACTTGGTGAGGCAAAGAGGGAGCATCTGCAACGGGTACGGGTTAGTTTTGGGAAAATAATGGATTGATCACTGCTTTTATACTGAGCAGTGACAATGGGAGATTTCTCCAGTTATCTAGTGTGTATTCTAGATTTTGAATTATGGGGGGATAATTGCTTTTATATAAATCACCCAAAGAGGCAGGTATATACCGAGGTATTTGATTTTCTGGGAAACTAAGCAAAATTTTTATATAGCCTGTGCTTGTTCATTGTTGTATTTGATATGGGCAACATTTCAGACTTGTGATAGTTTATTTTATACCCTGCAAAAGTGCCATAAGGTCGATTTTATATCAATAATAGCAGGAAAAGATTTCTCTGGGTATGTGATCATCAGTATTATGACTGGCCGGGCTCTTTGTCAGAGTAACTAGATAGATAACTAGATAGTTAGGGATAGGTAGGTAGTTAGGTAAGTCAGGGCCCTCTTAACAACATTTGGGGCCCCGGGCAAAGCAGTGCACCGGGGCCCCTATATATATATATAAAAAAAAAGAATATATTTTGGGCCCTGCAGCCCAGGGGGTCCGTCAGAGGCAGCGAGAGAAAAAAGTTCCTGAAAAGAAGAAGACAATACTTACCTTGCTCTCAGCTGGCGATCCGGCTCCCTCCCTGGTCTCCTCCTCCATGCTGCGCTCCGCAATGGATGTCGGGCGGGCGTGATGACGTCACACCCAACATGCACTGCGAGTGCAGCACGGAGGAGGAGACCAGGGAGGGAGCCGGATCGCCAGCTGAGAGCAAGGTAAGTATTGTCTTCTTCTTTTCAGGAACTTTTTTTTTTTAGCTGCCTCTGACGGGCCCCTTAGGCTGCAGGGCCCTCGGTGCACCTGCCCATCGTGCCCTATGGAAGAGACGGCCCTGAGGTAAGTTAGATAGCCACTGGGTGTTTAGATAGGTAGTTAGATTAGTTCTTAGATAGATTAGTTTAGGTAGATCAGATAGGCAGATAGATTAGCTAGATAGAATAGATGGGTATTAGATCGGGTCAGCTAGGTCTGTTCTCTGTCAGAATCTGCCCTCAATTCATGCTGTCATTTCAATGTTATGCCTCACCTGGCCAGCCTGTTTCACCTAGCTCATTCACCTGGCTTCCTCATTATCACCTACAGCCAATTGGTTCTGCTCTTCTTAAATAGCAGGCTAATCCTCTGCAGGATTGGCGGTAATACGTTTACCTTCGTGTTCTGCTCCCTTGTGTTTGCCCTGTTATCTGCTCCTGTTGTTTCCTGCCGGCTTAGTATATTCCCGTGTACCAGACCATTTCCGTTCCTGACTACTCTTCATTGGATTTCCCTGTGTACCGACTCGGCTCTGCTTTGACTCTTCTCCTGTGTTGATATCCCTTGTGCCAGACCTGATTCTGTTCCTGATGATTCTACCATCTATTCAGCAGGTCCAGTCAGTTTTCTCCTGGACCTCGGTAAAGTCGTGCTGCCAGGCATGGCTCCGGCGTGATCTGCAGCTCCTCTGCTCATCCTACCTTATATGGGGACACAGCCCATGCAGCATCTCTGCGCTCAGATTTCTACAATCTTTCTTTGGCTCCGGACTCAATCTTTCCACAGGTACTATTGACTGTTTACATATATCACCGTGTGCCTATAATTGTAGTTACCCTTGGCAACCACCAAGGAGCTGTTTCCCTCCAATCTCTGGACTCTCACCGGTACTGTGGGTCGTAGTTACCCTTGGCTACTGCCTACATTCAGTTTCATCATCTTTACCTATCACTGCAAGTTCCAATCCTTTCCGGACAAGCATCGGTACAGAAGTTGCTGTGGATCGGGGACTTCTCTATCAACTGTTCCTTATTTATTCCAGTGGCCATGAGTGATATATCAGTCTTGACACCATCTACTCGGTGTCTCACCAGACTCCCTCCTGCACTTCCTACTTTACAGCCTCTGTAACTCTATTCCTGGGTTCTCCCCAGCCAGTGCACATCTCACGACCCTCTGTTTGTCTGCAGCCAAGTCTGTCCCCACCACTAGAGGCAACAGTGAACACCAGACTTCGGAGCAGACTCTGGGTTTTGCTGTACTGGCTGGAGGGGTTCCTAACAATCAGCATAATGTCATCAGCAAATAATGCCAATTTACATTCTTCTGAGCGAACATGTATACCTGTATGGTCTGGACTTTCTCTAAGGGCAATGGCCAAAGGTTCTAGAGCCATTGCAAAAAGCAATGGGGACAAAGGGCATCCTTGTCTTGAGCCTCGTTGAATTTCAAACGGTAATGAAATATGACAATTAGCAATTATTGTTGTTTGAGGGTAAGGATATAAAGTTTGGATGGTTAAGATAAAAGATTCAGGAAAGCCGAATTTCCTCAATGATTCAAATAAATGATCCCACGTGATTAAATCAAAAGCTTTCTCTGCATCTAGGGAGAGAAGAAAACTAGTATCCGTGATTTGCAGGGATTGGACATGTGATAGTACCATCAGGATCTTTCTTATGTTTGTGACTGAGCTACAGTCCCAAACAAAGCTAGTCTGGTCCTTGTTCATTATTGAAGGGAGAATAATCTTTAGTCTTTCAGCTAAAATTTTGGTGAGAATTTTGTAGTCAGTGTTAAGCAAAGAAGAATGCCTATACGAACCTGGATCCTCTAATTTTCTCCCTGGTTTAGGAAGTACTTTTAGAATTGCTGAATTAAAATGCAGCGGGAGTGATTGGGTTTCAATGATCCGGTTAATAAAATTAGTGAGTGGTTCATTTACCAGATTTAGAAAGAGAATAATTGTGATCTCCTGGGCGCTCTACAATTTAGTGCAGCTTAAATGATCCTCTCACAACCATACACCAATTGAAAAAATATGAAAAACAAATAATGAGGTGATTTCAAGCGCTCCAAATATTCCCCATATAAAAATGTGATTGACTTAAATTCAATACTTCTAAGTTTCTTCTTATGTTGATAGTGAACATCCAATACGGATCATATAAACATAAAATAAGTAATATAGTGTAGTAACATCAAAATAACAGTAATTAAAAAATACAATGTGAATATTAAATTGTTTCAATGCTGCTCTTCAAATTTTTCGGGCTAATAGGTCCAAAATTCCCAATGGGATTGAACTCACCAAAAAAGTAAGAAATTGCGCCTCAAAAACATATCTTGAACTCCTCACTTATGTGGATCTTGAAGATGAATAGTACTTATCCCCTAATTAATCAATCATAATAGATAGGAAAAGAAGAAAAAACGGGGAAAGAGCCTTGTGTGATATTGTATGACAAATTGAATTTTAATAAAAAATACATATAAACACATCTAAGAGGCATAATATAGAACATAATATGATATCCTGAAATAAATGTGCAGAATACTCGTACCGAAGACTAGGATTATTCAAGCAATAAAAGATCTTATGTCCTTCCCAGGATAGAACCGATGACAAGGAATAGTCCCAGTAGGCGATAGTATGGATCGATCAGTACATCTGCAATCTCATCCTTCCAACGCATTTTTACAGAAGTGTGTTTATCAAGGTGGATGAGTACAAACAAAAGTGTCACCATTTTATAGTCCCTGTATCCAATCATCATTATCCCTTCTCTCCTCCAATCAGAATTTTATAAACAGGGCGAACTAGAGATCACAAATTACTACATAACAAATATTATCAAGCTACTTGTGATGTCTTGGCATTAATAAACTTATCTCTCTTATCCCTAAATAAGAACCTTTATATATAAAACATCTAAAATAATATTTGTCTCAATCACAACCAATAGAACTTCCGGTTTGCGGGCCACTGGGAACATCCGGTTTCCGGTTCAATAGTAACTTCCGGTTCGGGAACTAAACAATTAGAAAGAGTCCAGTTTTATACTAAAACAAAACAAACCGTTTACCAAAATAATAACATGAATAAAACATACAATAATAAAACATCTTCCACAGATGATTTATTAGGCATTTCCGATTTACATTCCAACAAAAGTTTCTGATTCAGATTTTATAAGACAATTTTTTTGAGGCAAATAAATTAAAATCACCTACTAAAATATGTACACAATAATGCAGAATACATTGTAAAATTATGACTACATATCATCTGCAGCCCCTGGTATCCCCAGTTGGTCTCCCATCCAGATATTAACCAAGCTAACCCTGCTTAGCTTCCAAAGTACGACGGGATTGGGCTTATTCAGAGTAATATAGCGGTAGATAATAGAATTCAATCAAACAAATAGATAACAATATAGATGACAATATAAGTGACAATACAAATAATACATAAAATAATACATAAAGAGGATCAGATTCTTTATATAAATCTGAAGTAAAGAAGAAAGGGTGTTCGGTTGGAAAGCATTCAATTTCGAAATTCAGCTTAAACAGCATTAGCTTGGTCAATAGCCAGATGGGAGACCAACTGGGAATACCAAGGGTTGCAGATGATATGTAGTCATAATTTTACAAAGTATTCTGTATTATTGTGTACATATTTTAATAGGTGATTTTATTTTTATTTGTCTCAAAGAAATTGTATTATAAAATCTGAATCAGAAACTTTTGTTGGAATGTAAATCGGAAATGCCCAATATATCATCTATGGAAGATGTTTTATTATTGTATATTTTATTTATGTTATTATTTTGGTAAGCGCTTTGTTTTGTTTTGGTATAAAACTGGACTCTCTCTAATTGTTTAATTCCTGAACCAGAAGTTACTATTGAACCCGAAACCGGAAGTTCCCAGTGGAACACAAAAACGGAAGTTGTCAATGGAACGCAAACCGGAAGTTCCATTGGTTGTGATTGAGACAAATATTATTTTAGATGTTTTATATATAAAGGTTCTTATTTAGAGATGAGAGATAAGTTTATTAATACCAAGACATCACAAGTAGCTTGATAATATTTGTTATGTAGTAATTTGTGATCTCTAGATCGCCCTGTTTATACAATTCTGATTGGAGGAGAGAAGGGAGACTGATGATTGGATACAGGAACTATAAAATGGTGACACTTTGTTTGTACTCATCCACCTTGATAAAGACACTTCTGTCACAACGCTTTGGAAGGATGAGATTGCAGATGTACTTGACCGATCCATACTATCGCCTACTGGGACTATTCCTTGCCATCGGTCCTAACCCGGTAAGAACATAAGAACTTTTATTGCTTGAATAATCCTAGTCTTCGGTACGAGTATTCTGCACATTTATTTCAGGATATCATATTATGTTCTATATTATGCCTCTTAGATGTGTTTATATGTATTTTTTATTAAAATTCAATTTGTCATACAATATCACACAAGGCTCTTACCCCGTTTTTTCTTCTTTTCCTATCTATTATGATTGATTAATTAGGGGATAAGTACTATTCATCTTCAAGATCTACATAAGTGAGGAGTTCAAGATATGTGTTTGAGGCGCAATTTCTTACTTTTTTTGTTGAGTGCAATACCATTGGGGAATTTGGACCTATTACCCCAACCCTGGCACTCCAAATTTACCCGCTTCCTCCAAAAAATGCTCCCGTACTGCTGAACGCCACTGGAAAAAATCCCGCTCCCTGGCTGACTTCATCCACTTTAAATTCATCCTTTCATCCTACAGCTCTGCCCTCTCACTCGCTAAACAATCTTTCTTTAAATCCCTCATCTCGTCCCAATCCTCTAACCCCCGCCGCCTCTTCGCCACCTTCAGCACTCTCCTGGCCCCACCCCCTCCTCCCACCCCCTCCTCCCTGACTGCCTCCGACTTCGCCTCCTTTTTCTCCTCTAAAATTGAGGCCATCCTACTTGAAATCTTCTCCTCCACTCTCTCATCCACCCCCCCCACTCTTCCGTCCTCCACCCCCTAGCCACCTTCCCCTCTACTCCTTCTGCCCCCCCACGGACAAGGAAGTCCACTCTCTTATTTCATCCTCCCCCCCTCCACCTGTCCCCTGGATCCCATCCCCTCCCACCTTCTTCGCTCCCTTTCCCCCACCACCTGCTCCCTCCAATTATCGCCCCATATCTCTTCTCCCCTTTGCCTCCAAAATTCTTGAAAGGCTCGTCTGCAGCCGTCTCTCCTCCTACCTTTCTGAACAATCCCTCCTTGATCCTCTCCAGTCTAGTTTCCGCCCCCTTCACTCCACTGAAACTGCCCTGGCTAAAGTCACCAATGATCTACTCTCTGCTAAAGCTAGGGGCCACTTCTCCCTTCTCATCCTCCTTGATCTCTGTGCAGCCTTTGACACCGTCGACCACCCCTTCCTCCCCCACACCCTCCAGTCCTTTGGCCTCTCCGGCCCAGTCTTGTCCTGGTTCACACTTACCTTGCTGACCATTCCTTCTCCGTCACCACCTCTGGGTCTCTCTCCCCCCCATCCACCCTTCCAGTCGGGGTCCCTCAGGGCTCTGTTCTGGGACCCTTACTCTTCTCTCTATACATCTCTTCACTGGGAGAACTCATCAGCTCCTTCGGCCTCAACTACCACCTCTACGCTGACGACACTCAACTATACCTCTCCTCTCCTGATCTTTCTCCCCCCCTCTTCTCTAGGGTGTCTGCCTGCCTCTCTGCCATCTCCTCCTGGATGTCCTCTCGATTCCTCAAACGTAACCTCGCCAAAACTGAACTCATAGTCTTTCTTCCCCCTAACACCTCGCCCCCTTCTGACCTCTCTATCACTGTCGACAACACCTCTATCTCCCCTGTCCCCCAACTACGCTGCCTCGGTGTCATCCTCGACTCCTTTCTCTCCTTTGGCCCCCACATTCTCTCTCTTGCTAAATCCTGCCGCTTCCAGCTGCGTAACATCGCTCGCATCCGGACCTTCCTCTCCCAAGATGCCACCAAATGTTTTATTCACTCTCTGGTCATCTCCCCCTTGGACTACTGTAAGCTCCTCCTCACTGGCCTCACCCAATCTCATCTAGCTCCCCTTCGTTCTGTACTTAACGCTGCCGCCAGGCTTATCTTCCTTTCTCGCCGCTCCTCGTCTGTCTCCCCCCTTTACCAATCCTTTCACTGGCTCCCCTTCCCCTACAGAATCCTCTTCAAGCTTCTCACTCTCACATACAAGGCCCTTGCCAACTCCACTGCACCCTACATCTCCAACCTTTCTCTTTATTCATGCTCCATCCCGCCCTCTTCGATCTGCCAATGACCATCGCCTCTCTTCCCCCCTGATCACCCCCTCCCATGAGCGTATCCAAGACTTCACCCGCATTGCCCCCCTCCACTGGAACAAGCTCCCTCCCTCCATCAGAACTTCCCCTAATCTGTCCAGTTTCAAACGGGCTTTAAAAACCCACCTTTTTCTTAAAGAATTCCAGTCTCCCACTTAACTTCCTACCTTTTCTTCTGCCTCTTCCCCTTCATTCCCCTTCCCTTATCCTTTCCTCCGTTCCTCCTTCTCTCCCTCTCTCCCCCGTGTCTCTCTGTCGGTCTACCCCTCCCCTTAGATTGTACGCTCCTTTGAGCAGGGTCATCTCTCCTCCTGTCTTCACCACTTTTAACTCTGCTCTCCAGCTACCTAGCCCTCCATCTCTCCTCCTGTCTTCACCACTTTTAACTCTGCTCTCCAGCTACCTAGCCCCCCTCCTCTCCCCTCTTGCTCCCTCCTCTCCCCTCGGGGGGGGTCTCCCTGTCATCCATACCCTCCCTCTTGGGTTCAGTCGTATGCGGACCTTCCCCTCTCCTCTCCCCCGCCCCTAGCTGTGCTTTGAGCTCACTGAGTTACTGTGCTTATTGTTTACTGTACTGTGCTGTCTCACCTCGTATTGTAATTTTGTTTGTCCCTGTACGGCGCTACGGACACCTAGTGGCGCCCTATAAATAAAAATATATAATAAATTAATAATAATAATATTACCCCCAAAAAATTGAAGAGCAGCATTGAAATAATTTAATATTCACATTGTATTTTTTAATTACTGTTATTTTGATGTTATTACACTATATTACTTATTTTAAGTTTATATGATCCGTATTGAATGTTCACTATCAACATAAGAAGAAACTTAGAAGTATATAATTGAATTTAAGTATAACGTTTATTCAATTTATGTGTGAAAACATTTTTATATGGGGAATATTTGGAGCACTTGAATCACCTCATTATTTGTTTTTCATTCACCAGATTTGTCAGGGTTTTATAAAATCCACCACTCAGGCCATCAGGTCCTGGTATTTTAAAGAATTTTAAACTTTTCACTACATGTGCAACTTCTTCTATTTGTATTTGCGCTAGAAGGGATTAAGCTTGTATATCTGTGATACAAAGTACAGCAGTGTTTCCCCAAAATTGGCGCTTGGAGACATTATTAATAGACTCTTGGGAGAAGAGATTCATATAAAATTTATGTAAAATGTTAAGTATGTCTTTCCCACATGTGGGCCGAGAATCATCTTTATTACTTAATGCTGTAATAACCGTCTGTATTCTTTCTCCTTTTAGTAAATTAGATAGCAGGCGACCGTTTTTATTACCGTGCTTGGAAAATCTGAATCTAGAGGCCTGTGCTGTTCTATCCGTTATTTGAGCTATTAGGCTGTTAAACTGACTTTGCTTTTGGTTATAGGAAGATTTGTTTGCAAGGGAGGGATTTTTCTTCATATATTGATATGCTATTGTGAGCTCTCTTTGTGTATCTAAATATAATTTAGTATGACGTTTTAAATGTTGGCTCAAGAAGGAGATGATGCGGCCCCTAAGCACCTCCTTAGCTGCCAGACA
Source organism: Mixophyes fleayi (assembly GCF_038048845.1). Taxonomy (NCBI): domain Eukaryota; kingdom Metazoa; phylum Chordata; class Amphibia; order Anura; family Limnodynastidae; genus Mixophyes; species Mixophyes fleayi. Next base: position 254,545,451 of record NC_134404.1, on the reverse strand, counting down.
AAATAAAATTGGGTCAGATTGATGGTTCTCATCATACAAGAAATCATGCCAAGCTGTGATAAGCATATTTTGAAATGATAAAGAGTTAGTTAGGGAATTTGGAAATTTCCACTGTTTGAGTTTCTACTTTGCGTGGGCCAGTTATGTTTGTCCACAACATGGCATGATCTGATAACGAGATGGTATTTATATCAGTGTTTCCAAGTATAGGTAAGAGAGATTTAGAAATTAACATGCAGTCTATTCGGGACAGAGTACCATGCGCTGCAGAGAGGCAGGAGTATTCCTTTGAAGTGGGGTTTATCAAACGCCAATAATCTATCAGATGCAGCTGGTTATACTTATGCCTACTTTGGGGATTTTGGGTGATCGATTAATCCGTGCAGATGCCCCCTCTCTATCCATTTTCATGGATGCTTTCCCGCGCTGCTCCCCTCCATTGGAACATGCTCCCCCGCTCCATCAGAACTTCCCCTAATCTGTCCTCTTTCAAACGAACACTAAAAACCCACCTTTTCTTAAAAGCCTTCCAGTCTCATTCCTAACCTCCCACCGGTCGGCTACCTCTCTCTCTCATCCCTTCTTCCCTTCTCCCCCTTCCTCGACTCCATCTCCGTTTCTCCCATCTCTCCGTCTCATTCTTGTGTCTGTCTGTCTTCCCCTCCCTTTAGATTGTACGCTCCTTTGAGCAGGGCATTCCTACCTCCTGTTTCCATCACTTTTAACTGCGCTCTCCAGCTACACAGCTTTCCTCCTCTTGGTCCTTCTGCCCTCTGTCTCCTCTCGCTTCTCTCCGCTCCCCTCAGTGGCTCTTAACCTGTCATCCGTGCCCACCCTCTTGGGCCAAAGTTACCTGCCCATACTGACTTTTCCCCTCCCTCTCGTTAGCTGAGCCTGAGCCCCAGAGTTATAGTGCTTACTGTTACTTGTACTGTGCTGTTTCACCTTGTACTGTGCCATTGTTTGTCCTTGTACGACGCTACGGATAGTTTGTGGCGCCTTATAAATAAAAATTAATAATATTAAAATCCCCTCCTATTATTATGTTAGAGTCTAGATAAGGATATAACTTTGAAATTATGTTAAGAAAAAACTTTTTATCATATTTGTTGGGTGCATATAAATTGCACAATACAAGTCTAATTTCCTCCACAGTAATATCAATGATGGCATAACGACCCTTAGGGTCTTGTATTTGTGAGTGAATTACATATGTAATGCCTTTTCTCAGTAAAATCGCCACTCCGCAAAATTTAGAGTTAAAAGAAGAGTAAGCGATTGTTCTGTATTGTAATAGATTACGTTTTTCATGATCATTTGCTACCGAATGCGTCTCCTGAAGGAGAGCGACATCCGCCCTCTGTTTTTTCAGGTATGTAAATAACTTTGTCCATTTTACAGGAGAGTGAATGCCACCCACGTTCCAGGAGCACACCTTCAAATTACCTCCAAAGTGAGCAGACATGTTCTACAAGTCATGTTATCATGCAATATCACCGGATTGGAAAAGTTCGCCCGGAACAGCACCCCCCTCACCCCCAACACAAACCAGCATATATATACAAGAAGAAGATATTTCAGGGTCAAGTTTAAGATCGTTTGTACAATAACAATAAAAAGAACAAATGAACATAAACATAAAATATCAAAGGAGACATGCTCCTCAAGCATATATACGCTTATCCTGAGAGCTTAAATCCAACCAGTTGGATAAACACTCTTTTGTCTAATAAGACAATCAACCCCCTTAGGGTTCCAGCAATATTTGTAATTTACAGTTTAAGTTGGTTAGTCAAAAATGAAACAAAACTTCTTTTACAAGGCATTATATGAGATAGAATAGGCTAGAAAAAGATCTCTTTTTATGATATCTACTGGATCCAAACAGCCACCTCAACATGATACTTTCCTTTCGCTTAATATTACCTCTAAATAAACTAGAATACCTGACCATCATGACAAAATAAATATATGTCTAGGGGATATAACCCCTTAGTCATATCTATCAAATGAACGTATGAAAGACATTATATACATATCTCGTTTATATGTCTGAATAACATTGTCATAACGCAGTTAAAGGGCTCCCATGAGGAAATATGTCTGTCCTCGTAATGGATTCCTTATCCAAATATGTATAAAACCTGCAAAAAGGAATTATAAATATAGAGGGGGAAGAAAAAGCCTGGAGTGGAGGTAGAGGTAGGAATATGAAGAGTATTTAGAGAACAGTTATGAGAGAGAGTGCTTAGTCAGGAAAAGATCAGAAAAGAGACAACCAAGTGATGTTACCATTATAGAAAATCAGACAGATGATAATGTTATCTGGTAGATCACTTTCCAGAGAGATCAAAGAGCTGTAAGAAGTAGAGGCGGTAGCATTGAGTTCTTGTGTCTCTGCATCTTCTTCCTCTAGAAATTTTTGAGCATCAGATACTGAGGTGAAATCCTGAAAGGTATTTCCAGAGAATAGATGCAGTCTGGCCAGATAGATTAATACAAACTTTCTTTTGCGTTAAATTAAGGAAGAACATAACGGTGAAAAGTCTCTGCGCGCTGTTGATACTTCCGCAGAAAGGTCCAAAAGAGATAAAGCCTTTTTCCTTCCCAAGTGAGATTACCCGCTTTCTTATAAGTTGAGCACAAATCACTTTTTTGAGTGTAGTTGAGACACTTAACTATTGCTACTCTTGGACGTGATGAAGTGTCGTCCCTCATTGGGCTCATCCTGTGTGCTCGCTCTATTATAATAGAGCTTGTGGTTTCCGGCATTTCAAGTAACAAAGGTAGTGTAGTAGATATGAACTGCAGAAGTGCTTAGTTTCTGAGAGATTCTGCTATACCCACAATACGCAAGTTGTTTCTACAGGAACACTTCTCCAAATCATCGACTCTGTTCCATAGCTGATGGGGTGCCTTCGTTAAGGCGATACTTGAACATCACTGAGACCATTGCAGGGGTTGGGGGGAGGGGGGGGGCTTTTCAATTACATGAGTATTTGGTGAGTTCAATACTAGTGACTTGTTTCCAAATGGTAATCCAGTTCCAGGCTTTTATTTTAGTGTATCGTTTAATTTCGTTACTAGATGGCAGCAACACCTTTTGTAAGACGTACAACCAGCACTATATATATATATATATATATATATATATATATATATATATATATATATATATATATATATATGGCACCAGGTCTGTGGAAGATATAAAGTTCCCTTGCAGATAGCTATTGTGTACCACTAAATGGCGGTAGATCCACACAGATGGTAATGTCAGGATAGTGTTCAATGCTGCTTATGTTTACCTGCAGCAGCAGAATTAGAGATAAATGGAGCCAGCATATAGCACTTTAGTAATCCGAGGTTTCCTGCCTTTTAAAGCATCCACCTTTAATATACACACTGCTATAGTTACTGATGTTGGGAAAGGCAAGAGTGACACACTTCAAATGGGGGAATGGGCTGATAAAATTGGTGATCAGCACTGCAGATCAATAAGCATCCACTAACTAATTATTCTGGTACTATTAAATGCCCCCTTATTTTGAGCGATGGTAGCCTGTGTCAACTTGCAGCAGTTATGTTGTTTAAGATATGTTGCATGGCTCGTCGGATCTACTCACGATTGTAAGCTCTCCAGCAATAGCGGTGTTTATGACCTGACTTCAGAAGATCAATCCGACTCAGACTTGCTGTGCAGGCATCGCTCCAGTAAGAGCAGTATATATGGGGGCATATTTAACAAATCACGGTAGTGCACTATTGTGCACTTACCGTGGAATTAAAGTCCTGATGTGCCCTCCGCAAATTTATTAAAGGTGCATCGCAGCAGATATCATGGATATCTGCTGCTTTGCACTCCTGATCGTTTTTGCGAGCAGTCACCATTCAACAGAATGGTGACTGCTCTGGCCGCAATCTAACAAGTCCCGTAAAAAAAAAAAATTCCGGGAACTTGTCTTGATAATGTACGCCAGCTGTCAGCTGAAGCTGGCGTACATCATCCAAATTAAAGACATCCACTGCTGTCAGCTCTGCTATGAAAAGCAGAGCTGGACAGCGCATGTGTGGAGGGATCACATGATCCCTCCCTGTCACTCAGCGCACTCAGCGCGCTCACTCTGCAACGATAGCTGCAGAGACAGAGTGGGGACTTTGTGCGCATGTGCACTGCACATGCGCAATTGAAGGAAGAAGAGGAACGAAGAGGAGATCCCGAGACAGCGCATCCGAAGAGGGGGGTAAGTGTGATTTTTTTCTATCACAGAAACAGCAGTTTTTCGGAACTGCTGTTTCGGTGTTCCCTTTTTAATAAATGTGAGAAATAGTTCAATCCTTATCCTTGCGATAAGGATTGATAACTATTTCTCACTTTTGCCGATTAATGATAAATGTGCCCCATGGCCCGAACAAACGGGTGCTCCCCTGTGGTGTCTGCCAACACACTATCACGTCTCGAGCAAGTAGGTGGGACCAAGCGCAGTTCTCAGGTCTAATTTACCCACTCCCACTCGTGTGTTCAGATATGTAGGGAGTCTTCAGGAGGGTGTCAGCTTTCTCACGGTGCAATTCTCGGTGCCGGGAGCCTGATATTTTAGTTCTTTAGTGGCTATGGCATCGAAGCTCGCTGCTAGCACGCCCTTTCAGTGTGGAGTCTAAACCATGCCCCTGACTGTACACTTTTAAGAACACTGCCAGCCCTTTGATTTCTGTTTCAACACTGAACACTGCCACCTCTCCTGTTTCTGTGTGAGCTATGGCACAGTTCAATATCACTGGAGACTTTTAAGAAAACTGGCAGCCCACTTATTTGAATCTCTGTTTCTGAACACTTCCACCTCTCCTGTTTCTGTGTTAACTGTGGCACAGAGCAATGAGACTGAAGACATTTAGGAACCCTGCCACACCTTTTATTTCTGTTTCAGGACTGAACACTGCCAACTTTCCTGTTTCTGTGTGAGCTATGGACACAGCACAATGTCACTGGAAAATTTTAAGAACACTGCCGCCCCTATTGTTTCTGTTTCAGCACTGACAATTTGCAATAGCACGTATACTATAGACTGGCAAGTACACTGTCACCTCTCCTGTTTTTGTGTGAACTGTAGCACAGTGCAATGTGACTGGAGACTTTTAAGAACACTGCCAGCCCTTTCTTTTATGTTTTAACCCTGAACACCTATCCTGTTTCTATGTAAGCTATGGCACAGTTCAATGTCACTGGAGACTGTTAAGAAAACTGGCACCCGAATTATTTAAATGTCTGTTTCCACAATGAACACTGCCAAATCTCCTATTTCTGTGTGAGCTGTGACACAGAACAATGTGACTGGAGACATTTAGGAACCATGCCACATCTTATATTTTTGTTTGAGCACTGAACACTGCAACCTCTCATGTTTCTGTGTGAGCTATGGCACAGTACACTGCCACCCATATTGTTTCAGCACTGACAATGTGCAATGGCACGTACACTGTAGACTGGCAAGTATACTGCCACCTCTCCTGTTTTTGAGTGAACTGTGGCACAGAGCAATGTGAATGCAAATATGTAAGAACCTTGCACCCCTATTATTTCTGTTTCAGAGCTGAACACTGGAACCTCTCCTGCTTGTTTGTGAGCTATGGCACAGTGCAATGTGACTGGAGACTTTTAAGAACACTGCCAGCCCTATTATTTGAATTTCTGTTTCCGCAATGAACACTGCCAACTCTCCTGTTTCTCTGCAAGCTATTGCATATTACAATGTGACTGGAGACTTTTAAGAACACTACCAGCCCTATTATTTCTGTTCCAGCACTAAACATCTCCTGTTTGGTGGTGAGCTATGGCACAAAGCAATGTGACTGGAGACTTTTAAGAACACTGTCACCCCTATTATTTCTGTTCCAGCACTGAACACTGCCTCCTCTCCTGTTTCTGTTCAAGCTATGGCACAGTACAATATGACTGAATACATTTAAGAAACCCACCACACCTATTAATTCTGTTTCAGCATTGAACACTGCAACCTTTTCTGTTTCTGGGTGTGCTATGGCACGGAGCAATGTGACTGGAAACTTTTAAGAACACTACAAGACGGATTATTTCTATTTCAGCACTGACAATAAGCAGTGGCACATACATTGTAGACTAGCAAGACTACTGCCACCTTTCCTGTTTCTCTGCGAGCTGTGGAACAGAGCAAGGTGACTGAAACCATTTGTCAGAAGTACCACGAAAGATGAGTGGGATCCTGTTATCTCAGCTAGGATTGGCTGGACTAAATCCAGAGGCAAAGAGTCTAACAGAGCGGAAGGTATTCACCAGGGATCCCAGCAAGGAGATTTAGGGTTAGCGGCTTCCACCCTGCAGGCCGCTGTCCTCTAGGGAAGTTCCCATTGAGACAGGACAGAGAAGTAACTCGAGAGGTGAGAGGAGAACCCAATGGCTACCGGAGTTTAGGATTGAGGGATGAGACCCTATGAAGGGTAGAGAACAGGAGTCTATAGCAGTACACTGGAGAGGAGGAAGCGATGATCCAGGATTGTGCTATCCACAAGTGGAGCAGATGAGCAGAGGTCAGCAATGCGCAGGATATACATCAGACGATGAACCACAGCTATTTCCAGTTGGGAGTAGAACGGATCACCGGAGGTCAGCGTGCATACAGGATAGGTAGCGGACATTGATCACAGCAATACCACTAACGCACTAACGAGTGAAACAGGTAAGCAGAAATCAGCAGTACACAGGATATTCAACAAACTATGAACCACAGCTATTACCACTTAGGAGTGGAACGGATCAGCGGAGGTCAGCGGTGCATACAGGATAGGTAACAGGCATTGATCACAACGAGGTAATGGGAACTGCTTCCAGGTCAGATGAAGACTCGAAGAACCAGCACTGAAATTTAAGGGGAGGAGCCTTATAAAGGACTGCCAACCAATGGGAAGATAAGGCAAGTGCAACAGGTCAAGCAGTTTGCACAGCCGCAGACTGCTGTTAACAGGACGGCATGCACAATAGGGAAAATCAGGATGAGGATAGGCACGCCGATCCTCGAGTGGTTGTCACAGGAGGCCGGTGTGTGACAACATTAAAGAGAGCTGCAACGCCTATTATTTCTGTTTCAGCACCATACACTGCAGATCTAATGTTTGTGGGTGAGCTATGGCACAGAGCAACGTGACTAGAGACTTTTAAGAACACTACAAACCCTGTTATTTCTATTTCAGCACTGACAAAGAGCAATGGCACGTACACTGTAGACTGTCAAGAACACTGCAACCACCCCTGTTTTTGTGTGAGCTGTGGCACAGAGCAATGTGGCTGCAGAAATTTAAGACTCCTGCCACACCTATTATTTCTGTTTCAGCACTGAGTACTGATATCTCTCCTGTTTGCAATTGAGCTATGGCACTGATAATTGTGACTGAAGACTTTTAAGAACACTGACACCCCTATTATTTGATTTTCTGTGTCCGCACTGAACACTGCTGTGACAGGATGGACCGCCTATGCCACCCTGTCTGTTGTTTTTAGGAACCGGCTGGGCTTACTTTGCCACCGTTCCCTTTCATTATCCCTTTATGGCACTCAGAACCACGTTCCTTCTGGATAACTGTCACTGCTAGTGTATACCTGTGCTGGTACACTTAGGCTGGTAACTCCGGACCGCTTACTATGGGTCAGGGTTGATGGGGATGGATCCTTCCCCTGGCCTATCAAATTGACCAAAGCTGCAGGCTAGCGGCAGAGCGCTGGTACTGGATGCTGGGTCCAACCCCAGAATCAGCCGCAGAACGGATTCGATTTTAGGGTCTAATCGGAAGGTCACAGGATTACAGCAATATTGAAGAAGTTGTCAAGCAGGGTCTTGAAGCAGAGTGATGTTTATTGCTCAAGTGTCCTTACAAGGACAGTTCCACTGATTTAAGGTATTAGTGATCAGGTCAGATGGAACATCAGAATGAACTCCTAGCAGAGGTAAGCCAGCCCCTTGGACCTACATGGCTCCAACCCATCTAGAATATTCCCTCAGATCTCAGGATGTAATCTAATTTTGCATCTAATAATTGAACTTCCATATCAACTTGATTTCCATCAGATCACAGGATGCACTCGGGTAACAGCCCCCCTGTTGTGCATTCAAGTGTTGGTCACTCACATTGAATAGACTTAATTAGCCTTAATAAGGACATCCTTTACACTACACAACAGACTTACAAATGCTTATCAGAAATCAAACATATACCTTAGACATGATTGCTTTTCCTTGCACTAAGATATGCAAAAGGCTTTCAAAACAAAGACTTATTGTATCAGGTATACATTAGAAATAAGGTATTTCCTTTAGCAAGGGTAAACAAAAAAAACAACTTTTCTACCCTGGTCTCAGAGATAACGATTTCCTATCTCACAATATACACAGCATCAAAAATAAGTGCATTGGCAATTTATATAAATCAGCAGCCTGCGCTATTCCCTATAAATTAATTCATACCAAAAGTTATTTATCAGTGATCCAGTAACAACTGCCACCTCTGCTGTTTCTGTGCAAGCTATGGCGCAGTACAATGCCAATGTAGATTTTTAATAACACTTGCACCCATTTATTTCTGTTTCAGCACTGAACACTGCCACCTCTCCTCTTTCGCTGCGAGTTATGGCACAATAAAATGTAATTGGAGACTTTTAAGAACACTGCCAGACCTTTTTGAAATTCTATTTCTGCACTAAACACTGCCACCCCTATTGTTTCTATATCTGTGCTGACAATGATCAATGGCATGTACACTGTAGACTGGCAAGAACACTGCCACCTCTCCTGTTTCTGTGGGAGTTATGGCACAGAGCAATGTGACTGGAGGCTTTTAAGAGCACTGCCAAGCACTATTATTTCTATTTAAGCACTGCACACTGCCGCCTGTCCAGTTTCTGTGTGGACTGTGGCACAGAACAATGTGACTGGATACTTTTAAGTACATTGCCACCCCTATTGTATCTGTTTCAGCCCTGACAATGTGCAATGGCATGTACACTGTAGACTGTCAAGAACACTGCCACCTCTCCTGTTTCTGTGTGAGTTATGGCACAGAGCAATGTGACTTGAGGCTTTTAAGAGCACTGCCAAGCACTATTATTTCTATTTAAGCACTGCACACTGCCGCCTGTCCAGTTTCTGTGTGGACTGTGGCACAGAACAATGTGACTGGATACTTTTAAGTACATTGCCACCCCTATTGTATCTGTTTCAGCCCTGACAATGTGCAATGGCATGTACACTGTAGACTGTCAAGTACACTGCCACCTCTCCTGTTTTTGTGAGAACTGTGGCACAGCGCAATGTGACTAGAGAAATTTAAGAACCCTGCCACACCTATTATTTCTGATTCAGCACTGGACACTGCAACCTCCCGTGTTCCTAGGTGAGTTTTGGAACAGTACAATGTCAAGAGAGACATTTAAGAACACTTGCACCCCTTTTATTTCTGTTCAGGACTGATTACTGCCACCTCTTCTGTTTCGGTGTGAGCTATCGCACAAAACAATGTGACTGGAGTCTTAAAAACGCTGCCAGCCCTATTATTTGATTTTCTGTTTCTGCATTGAACACTGCCACCTCTCCTGTTTCTATGTGAGCTATGGCACAGAGAAATGACACTAGAGACTTTTAAGAGCACTGCCACCAATATTATTTCTGTTTCAGCACTGAACACTGCCACTTTTCCTGTTTGTGGGTGAGCTATGGCACAGAGCAATGTGACTTTAGACTTTTAAGAACACTGCCAACCCTTTCATTTATGTTTCAACCCTGAACACTGCCACCTATCCTGTTTCTCTGTAAGCTATGGCACAGTTCAATGTCACTGGAGACTGTTAAGAAAACTAGCAGCCCTAATATTTGAATGTCTGTTTCCGCACTGAACACTGCCACCTTTCCTGTTTCTGTGTGAGCTATGGTACAGTACACTATCACTAGAGACTTTTAAGTACACTGCCACCCCTATTGTTTTTGTTTCAGCAATGGCACATACACTGTAGACTGGCAAGTACACTGCCACCTCTCCTGTTTTTGTGTGAACTGTGGCATAGAGCAATGTGACTGGAAAATTTAAGAACCTTGCCACCTTTATTATTTCTGTTTCAGAACTGAACACTGGAACCTCTCCTGCTTGTGCGTGAGCTATGGCACAGTGCAATGGGACTGGAGAGTTTTAAGAACACTGCCAGCCCTATTATTTCAGTTTCAGCACTGATTACTGCCACCTCTCCTGTTTCTGTGTATGCCTTGGCACAGTGCACTATCACTGGAGACTTTTTTTTTTTTTAACTATTTATTTTGAAAAATAGCAGTCATGTACAGATAAGAATCAACAATTAGTACATTTGCAGGGCAAGAAACAAAAACAGAGAACAATACTTATCATGAGCATTTGTCAATGAAGCAGAAAATATTTGAGTAGCAAATATACAAAATAGCCAGAGGCTATCAATAAACAAACAGATAAGTATACAATTGTTATCCATAATGTTTAAGAAACTATAACATATAACAATATAATGTGGGGGGGGGGGTGTTGGGGTGTGGGGCGGGTGGGGGGGCGGGTGGGGGGGCGGGGCGGGGGGAGGGAACTGGTCGCCACCGAGAGTGAAAGAAAAAGAGAACACACTTCCTTTTATCCACACAATTCCTTACCCTTATCTTTCCCTTTTTAAGAAGAGAAACAAATAAATATAAGAGGGGCAACAAAAGTTTCAAAGGAGGATACTACTCAGATTCTCTGGGAAGGGAAACAGCATCAAGAGTCAAGAGTCAGGCCACCTATGAGCATAGGGAGTCTTTTTAGGAGGAAGGAGTTGGTACAAGAGGTATGGGGTTATAAGTAAAGCCAAGGAGCCCAAATCTGGTGGAATTTATCATCCTTATCATGCAGGTGGTATGTAATCTGTTCCATCCGGGCGATAAATCAGATATAGGATCGCAGGGCCGCCATAGTGGGGGGTTCAACTTGTTTCCAAGACTTAGCTACTAGGCATTGCGCAGCAGCCAGGACATGGGAGGCTAATTTTGCAGACTGTCTATCATCCTCAGTCAGAGGGTAACAGAGAAGAAAAGACCATGGGCTAGATTTACTAAGCTGCGGGTTTGAAAAAGTGGGGATGTTGCCTATAGCAACCAATCAGATTCTAGCTTTCATTTATGTAGTACCTTCTACAAAATGATAGCTAGAATCTGATTGTTTGCTATAGACAACATCCCCACTTTTTCAAACCCGCAGCTTAGTAAATCTAGCCCCATGGGTCTTTCCGGACAGGGCATGGAAGGAGGGAGGAGAGGAGGGTCCTAACTCGATACCAAAAGGAGGATATTTTAGGACAGAACCACCAAATATGAAAAAAGGAACCCATCTGGCCACAACCCCGCCAACATAATGGAGAACTAGAGGGAAACATTTTAGTGAGTTTGTCGGGTGTGTAGTATCACCTATAGTATACTTTATACGCGTTCTCCTTCACCAAAGTGGAAATAGAGCTGGTGGCAACTTGATCCCTTATGATTTCCCAATAATCCTCCTCTGGGGGGGGGCCCAGATCTCTCTCCCACTCCCTCTCATGCCTACCTCCCGGAGGTAAAAGTGCATTGAGGATTAGGCTGTAGATAGAGGAGATGGTGCCCCTACCCAAAGGTGAGGAGAGACATAGGGATTCAAAGGGAGACCTAAGGGGGGGAGAGGAGCCCCCCTGAGGAGAGAGCCCACAAAGTGTCGTATCTGGAAATATTCATAGAATTTAGGATGGAGACTTGGATATTTAGAGCGTAGATCATCCCAGGAGATAAAGGCCCCCTGAAATAATAGGTCTCTGACAAATCGAACTCCCGCAGTGATCCAGGGATCATAGAAGGCAGAGGAGAGCCCAGGAGGAAACGCAGGGTTACCCCAAAGAGGTAGGATAGTAAGAGAGGACACCGGTATCTTGAGATGGGGTCAGCAGGTCTCCCATATTGCAGCTGAGAATAGTAGGGTAGGGCATTGGGAGGTGAGGGGAGATCTAGTTTGTTTTGAGAGACCCCATATACAGGACAAAATTGGAAAATTAAGATAAGCGGATTCGATGTCAACCCACGACAATGCCGCGGGGAGGGGGGGGGAAAGGAGGCAACAATCTGACTCAGATGGGCCGCCCAGTAGTAAATTTTCAAATCCGGGAAACCCCTACCACCACCTCTGGTGGGTCTCTTTAAGAGAGCCAGCTTAATCCTGGGAGACCGGCCGTTCCAAATAAACCTAGAAAGACATTTTTGGATAGATGTCAGATCCGAGAGGGGGACTCGGACAGGAAGGGTCTGGAAATAATAGAGAAGCTTAGGGAGGAGGTTCATCTTGACAGAGATGACCCTGCCCAACCACGAAATGATCAATGAGCGCCAGGAGAACAATTCAGACTTGATCTTAGCAAAGAGGCCCGAGTAGTTCTCCCAGCAGAGGGAGTCATAGGAGTCGGTAATAAAGATACCTAAGTATTTAATCTTCTTTCTCTGCCACCGAAAGTTAAAGCGGGAGGTGAGTACCAGTCCTTCTGGGGATGGAATAATAAGGAGGAGAGCTTCCGATTTCGTAATATTGATCTTATAACCAGAAAGGTCTCCATAGTGGTGTAATATGCTAAAGAGTCCAGGGAGAGACTTCTCAGGCTGCAGGAGAGTCAGAAGGACATCGTCCGCAAAGGGAGAGAGCTTACTCTCCAGATTCCCTGTCCGCATACCCTGTATGTTCGGACAGGCCCGGATAGAGGCTGAAAGAGGCTCTATAACAAGGGCAAAAATGAGAGGAAACAGAGGGCACCCCTGGCGTGTACCGTTGGATATGGCGATAAGGTCAGAGGGAGAGCCGTTGATCATGACTCTTGCGGAGGGTTGAGAGTATAAGGCTTGAATACCCGTGAGGAGGCTCCCCGAAATCCCAAACGCCGTCAAGGCTCGGGACATAAAGCTCCAAGAGATCCTGTCAAAAGCCTTCTCGGCGTCCAGGGAGAGAACAATGGCCGGGGCCTTCATGGTGTTAATGATATGAATGAGATCGACGACTCTCCTGGTATTGTCTCTGGCCTGACGACCCGGTATAAAGCCAACCTGATCATAATGTATAAGGGAGGGAAGGACCGAATTTAGTCTATTAGCCAAAATTGTTGCATATAATTTGACATCTGTATTAAGCAGGGAGATAGGGCGATAACTAGCCCAGCAAATCTTTTATAATACACAGCAGTGAAGCCATCCGGCCCCGGAGCCTTTCCTGTTTTCTGAGACTTTATGGTTTGCTCAATTTCATCTTTAGTAATCTCATCCCCCTGAAGAGTACTAGCCTGTGGAGAGAGTTTCGGAAGCTTAGCAGAGGAAAGAAAAGATTCAATCAACTGCGAGTGTTGCTGGGAGACTAAAGGATCAGACGGTTGGGGAAGGTTATAAAGTTTAGTGTAATAGGATTGGAAGGCAGCACGTATCCGCTGAGGGTCATAATGTAAAATTCCCTCGGAGTCCCTGATAGCCAGGAGATTCCGAGCCGCTATCTTAGCTCTATGTTTGGTGCCTAGCAATTTATCAGCCTTGTCGCCCTTTTCATAGTAGCGCTGATTGAGCCACTTCAGTTTATTAGCAACGTGGTGGAACAGCAAGAGATTTAATTCACCACAGACAGAAGCAATTTCCTGGAGAACCAAGGGATCAGGGTTCAATTTGTGACGTTGCTCTAAAGCTCTCAGCGAGTCCGTCAACTGAATAGTTTTAGCCAGACGGAATCGCTTAGTCCGAGATGCCAAGGCAATAAGATGACCCTGTATTACAGCCTTATGGGCGTCCCAGAGAGTCATAGGGGAGATATCAGGTGTGTTGTTCATCTCAAAGTATTCAGAGAGAAAAGAATTTAGGTGAGTAGTGGTTTCTTTATCATGTAGGAGTGATTCGTTGATTCTCCAGGTTGCTCTAGGAGGGTGGTGAGCAAGGGAGGTGAGTACAGCGGAAACAGGGGCATGGTCAGACCAGGTAACAGGGAAGAGTTGGGAGGAGCTAAGTTTAAGAGTGAGGTCGTGGCTGAGCAGGATCGTGTCGATCCGGGAATAGGTATTATGGGGAGAAGAAAAGAAGGTACAGTCCCTGGCTAGGGGGTCCAGTACTCTCCATGAATCATATAAGTTATGGAGTTTCAGAAAAGCCTGTAAGGCAGCTGTGGTGTGGGCATCTCTCCTCGAGGGAAAAGAGGAGGGGCCTGAGGAACGATCTATGGTCAGGGCTAAAACAGCGTTGAAGTCACCAGCAACAATAAGTTCACCTTGGCGAAAACGTGCTAACAAAGAACCCAGTTTTTTGAAGAACCTATGTTGGCAGGCGTTGGGTGCATAGAGGTTCACTAGAGTGCAGGGGAGATTATTCAGAGTGCCTATGAGAATCAGGAATCAACCTTCTTTATCTTTATGGGAATTCTGAGGTTCGAAAATTAAATGGCGCACAAACAGGATTGCTACACCCCACTTTTTCTGCCTATGGTCACATGCATGAAATGTCAAGGGAAATTTTCTGGAGCGGAGCTTGGGGTGGAGATGTTGGACAAAATGAGTTTCTTGTAGGAATATAAAGTCCCCTTTAAGGGATTTGAGCGAGGAAAGGAGTTTAGCCCGTTTCTGAGGGGAGTTGAGGCCCTTGACATTATAGGAGATAAGTTTAAGGGTCATAGGAAAATCAATGAGAAGAGCGCTAGAGACCAGAAGAGGGAAGAAATGTCAGGGGAGAAAAAAGGAAGGCTGTACCGGGGATGACATGGTAGGTGGCGACCAGTGAGGAGAAGGAGGGAAGAACCAAAGGTTAAGGGTACAAGGGGATCGACATAGCGGACCAAAGTCCACTTGTCGCAAATGCTGGTAGGGGATAGGACATGATGGACAAGCCATCAGGGGGACCAGAGTAGAGCCCTAGGCTCTAAGGGGGGTGGTAGCCTATGAGCAACCACAGAAGAAAACGGAGGGCCGGGGGACCCAGAAGGGGAGGCCGAGAGACCATTTTAGTGTATATGACCTATTGGGAGGAAGGGGAGTGAGGAGGAAATAGGGAGAATACTAACCTCTACGGTAGATTAGGAGAAGGAAGGAGAAGACAAAGGTAATAATTATCAGCAATAAACATATTATATGAGGTAGGAAATAACTCAATAACACTTGGCATATCGTAGTAGGCACTTGTGGAGCCACCTAGAGTGGCCCAATAAAAGAGCTATAGAAAGAATCAAATAATCAACATAACAACCATAAAACCGATAATACAGCATAGAGACAAATAAAACAGAGCATCACAGCTACTTATCGGTGGCGAAAGCAGGAACTGTAGTCTGCGCATCGTCAGTGTTTCGTCCCACCTAGAAGAAGATATAAAGAACAACAACATGTCTTCTCAGGGGGCAGGCAGCAACAAGGCAACAGATAGAATAAGGCATTACAGTACCCAGCATCCACATTATAGTTTTGGTGTAGTAGAGGATGAGGGGCATGGACATCTGAAGACATGGGAGCCTTGGGTTCTATGTCCAGTTATAGAACTATACCAGGAAGTTACAAGGGCCACATCGAGACCCGTAGAGGGTGGTGCGGCCGCACTTTGGAGAGGGAGCAGGAACGAGGGCATGGATATCAGGGATCCACGGATTGCGGTTTAGAATGACGGGGGATGGTTGACCAATCTCTACGAGGAATACGTTGCGCTCTCGGTGTTGAGGGGCCCCCACCGTTAGCAGTGGCTTGAGAAGCTTTCAAGGGGGCTTGTTGGTTCAGGCCAATCTTTCGAAGAAGATCCCGTGCTTCGCCTAAACTTTTAGCTGACAATTGTTGGTTCTGGTGCCAAAGATATAGACGAAAGGGGAACCCCCAGCGATATCTGATGTTGTTCTCCCTGAGGATTGAGGTGACAGGTTGGAGCAATCGCCTCCGAGATAAAGTGGTGGGGGAAAGATCCTGGAAAATTTGAAGGGTATAGCCCTCATATAATAAAGAAGGAATCTTTCTGGCAGTTTGTAAGATAGCTTCTTTGGTTGTGAAGAAATGAAGACGGAGGATAACGTCTCTAGGTGTAGATTGATCTGATGGATGAGGCTTAAGGGCCCTGTGGGCTCTATCTAGCAAGAGTTGATCCTCCGGGACTTCTGGAGCAAGCTGGGAGAAAAGATTCCGGAGATAAGGGTCCAGATGTGCAGATTCAACGGACTCCGGGACGCCTTTGATTCGGAGGTTGTTTCTCCGGGCTCTATTGTCCATATCCTCTTGGCGCTCATGGATGGTATTGAGCTCCTGTCGGATTTGAGAAAGGTCATCAGACGTAGCTTCCTGGCATGATACAACGTCCTCCATCTTCCTTTCAATATGGTCCGTACGGGAACCCAACGAGGACCCTTCCGATCTCAGACTATGAAGAGCGTGCTGGACTTCAGCGTGGACTGAAGACCGAAGTTCTTTCATCTCCTTGATCAAAGATAGAAAGTCTTTTCTGGTAACTGGAGCAGATACATCTTCGTCGGAGTCTGAGTCCTCACGAGAGCAAGGAGAAGCTGCTTGCTCCATTCCAGAGACTGAAGAGGTCTTATTAGGGTAATATTGATGGATACAGTTAGAGTGAGGTTTTTTGTTTTTTGGCATAATTAAATATAGTAGGGTCAGAGATAAAAAAGGATTCGGGAAGGATAGGTCAAATACAGCAAATTTCAGAGCAGAAAATTCGATCAGAAAAGGCCACTCGGGGACGAGCTAACCACTACATTACAGCAGCGTTACAATTGAGGACCCCGGCCATCCGCATTGAGCCAGAAGTGAAGCTAGAACATATGCGCAAACTCTTGGTATCGTACAGAGGATGAGAGCTGCAACTGGTGGATGAACTCCGAAGATTAATAGCCGACACAGGACCCACTCACCGGCTCGCCAGACCTCTACAACAACGATCGTAACAGGTCCCGGGGGGCCACTTCTGGTGTCACAACGTCTAGCAGGAGACCAAAGTCTGGGGATGACTGGTGAGATCAATCACCCACTTGAAATGGACCTGTAATTGAAGATTACAACCGAGTTGCCTCTTCAGTACTAGAAGCACAGCAGAGTAATCAGCAGAATAGAATTGATGTTAGTGGAAATCCACTAGGTGGCAGTAGAGCCCTGTGCTGCTGACACTGGATACAATCTGATTGGGCCAATTTGGTTGTCAGAATAGTGTGTGGCAGGGATCGCAGCTCCTCTACAGGATAGTCTGCCTGTTTAGATCCTGAGGTATAGACAGGGCAAGGCAGAGTGCTGCGGGTCCTAAAATAGTGCGCTGCAGCGCTTCAGGGGCAATGGGACACAGACCTCTTGACAGCGGGGAACCGGAAGCGCGGGTGCCGGGTACTTCCGGTTTTTCGGCGGCGGTGGAGCGCTCGCCTCCTGAAGATCCCAGCTAGACGGGGAAAGGAGCCAGCGGTGTCGGGCACCAGGTAAGGACCTGGGGGATGGGGGGGAGCGCACCGACTCGGGTACAGAGCACGGGATAAAACTCACCCGGCTGGCGGTTTCAGGCACTGTGGGATGGAGAGCCCCGGTCTGACTGTAGGGATGCTGCCAGGCGGGTAGACTACTGCTCCCCGGCTCTTCTGGGCAGTCGGCCAAGGGGTGGGATGCACCCGTTCACGAGGCCAGAGGGCTGTAGGCCTCCACTCCTTCCAGGATTAATAGGCCGATCTCAGCGGTCATTCAAGGCTCTTGGCATGCAGGAGACAGTCGCGCTGCTAAGGGTCACAAACTGGGGGAATTTTAAGGGAAGCAACACCCTGGGACCCGCAGAAAACCTCTCAGGTGGGAGAGAGCCGACAGTCAGTACGTCTGGTCAGTATGGCCGCCAAGCCACGCCCCATCACTGGAGACTTTTAAGAACACTGCCACCCCAATTCTTTCTGTTTCAGCACTGACAATGAGCAATGGCATTTACACTATATACTGTCAAGAACAGTACCACCTCTTCTGTTTCTGTGCGAGATATTGCACAGTACAATGTAATTGGAGGCTTTTAAGAACACTGCCAATTCTTTTATTTCTGTTTTAGCACTGATTACTGCCTCTTCTCCTGTTTCTAAATGAGCTATTTCACAGAACAATGTCACTGGAGTCTTTTAAGAACACTGCCAGCCCAATTCTTTCTGTTTAAGCACTGACAATGAGCAATGGCATTTACACTGTATACTGTCGAGAACAGTGCCACTTTTACTGTTTCTATGTGAGCTGTGCCACAGTGCAATGTGACTTTAGAGTTTTAAGAACACTGCCACCCCTATTATTTGAATTTCTGTTTCCGCACTGAACACTGCCAACTCTCCTGTTTCTCTGCAAGCTATTGCACATTACAATGGGACTGGAGACTTTTAAGAACACTGCCTGCCTATTATTTCTGTATCAGAACAGACCGCTGCCACCTTTCCTGTTTCTGAGTGAGGTATGGCACAGTGCAATGACACTGGAGACTTCTAATAACACTTCCACCCCTATTATTTCTGTATCAGCACAGAACTCTGCCACCTCTCCTGTTTTGGTGCAAGCTATGGCACAGTACAACGTTACTGGAGTATTTTAAGAACACTGCCTGCTTTATTTATCCTGTTCCAGCACTGATCATTGCCACCTCTCCTGATTGGTGGTGAGCTATGGCACAGAGCAATGTGACTTGAGACTTTTAAGAGCACTACAACCCCTATTATTTCTGTTTCAGCACTGAACACTGCAACCTTTTCTGTTTCTATGTGAGCTATGGCACAGAGCAATGTGATTGGTTACATTTAGGAACACTGCCACCCCTATTGTTTCTGTTTCAGCGCTGAGAATGAACAATGGCGCGTTCACTGTAGACTGGCAAGAACATTGCCACCCATCCTATTTCTGTATGAGCAATTGCACAAAGAAATGTCACTGGAGACTTATAAGACTTACAAGAATTTGAGTAAGTTTTCTGGAGAAAACCATGTTGCAATGCAAGTGGTGTAAATTGGTTTATTATTAGAGGTGCTCACTGACCCCCGTGAAGTGGTTTTGGTTTTGGATCTGGATTAGCTTCGTGTTTTGATTTTGGTCTTGTCAAAACCGCCCTCGTATGTTTTGCTTTTGGTTTTGGATCTGTATTTTGTTTAGAAAAATTGCTACAATATGCTAAAATCACATAATTTTGCTCTTATTTTGATCCTACATTATTATTAACCTCAATAACACTAATTTCAAGTGATTTGCAATCAATTTTGACCACCTCACAAGTCACATTATTATTTTCATACACTTTCGGACAAATACTACAGTGACCTGGCTGGATGCGAAGCGACAGAGCAATGACTCAAACACGCGGCAGTTCCTACCACATCTAGGACACATTGGCACACAGCAGTGGCAGAAAAGAAAAGTGGTGCAAGATAGATTTGTCCTTGGGCCCTCCCACCAACCTTATGATCTTAAAACGGATATGCACACTTTCAGAAACCAAGCACTTCAGCCACAAAAGTGCCACTCCTTCTGGCAGAAGTGCTTGGTTTGTTTGGGCCCCCACAAAACAAGGTAACAATGACCTTAAGGCACCTAAGGTAACATTGCTGTTAATTAACTCTACTGTGGCAAGATGTTATCTTCGGCCTCTACATCCTCATTAGCGCCCTCGTCGGCTACACAAATATTCCCCTCATCCTGTTGAAATTCCAAAGTGGCATCCTCAATTGGTATATGACCGGCTACACTCGGGCTGTTCAGGCACACATCTGCAGAAAGGCTGAAGGGGGCCTTCTTTATGGGTACACTATCAGAATGGTCACGATCACACATAGCACTCGTGGATGGACTCTCCTCAGGCATTTGTGTCATTTCTGAATCTGAACATACATTTTCCTCTAATGCCTTACTGTTTTCTTCCAGCTCGGCTTTTACACGTAAAAGTATTTGTGCACCACTTTTGGAGTCCAAATGACAAAGTCTTGCTTGGTCACGACTGACCTTACAAGAAGATGCCTCAGTAACAGTTGCAGAACTCGCACTCATAGAGAAAGGTGAAGGCCTCATTCTTTCTTTGCCACTGCGTGTGTAGAATGACATGTTGGCAATTCTATTTTTTTCTGCAGATAATTTTGCCTGGATTACAGCTCTTTTTTCTTGACCAAGGTAAAAGGTGTTTTTTTACACCAACCCTGACAGCACTAGTATTTGTATTTTTCTGCAATGACAATTACCAATGGAGCTCTCCTATTTGTGTGTTACCTATATAACACAATAGAATTTGACTGCAGAATTACACCAACTCTGACAGCACTAGAATTTGCATTTTTCTGTAGCGAGAATTACCAATGGAGCACTCCTCTATGTGTGTTACCTATATAACACAGTAGAATTTGACAGCAGAATTATACCAAACCTGACAGCACTAGTATTTTGTATTTTTCTGCAATGAGAATTAGCAATGGAGCTCTCCTGAATGTCACTGTAGACTTTGTTGAACACTGCCACCCCTCGTCTTTCAATTCTATCTATTTGGCTGACCAACTGCTCTACACAGTGTGCTACCCCTTCTGTGTCTCTCTTTCAAATGGCGCTAGATCACCGTGGAGGTCGGTATTTATAGATTTCAAAACTCGCAAAATCCAAGATCTGAGATCCGACGACGTAACAATGACGTTTTGCTTCGTTTTTGATTCCGAAAAAGCGCAAAAGTGCTCGGTACTTGGTTTCCCTAAGTTCGGGCCTGAGCATCTCTATTTATTATTTTGCACTTAAATTAAATACTGGCTGTTTTTCATGTAGTCACAAATATCAACTTTAAATTTCAGTGTACAAATAAGGTATGAATTATTTGTGTGCTACATGAAAAAACAGCCAGTATTTTCCTTATGTGCAAAATAATAAACTAATTTCCACCCCTTGCATTGTAACATGGTTGTGTCCAAGAGAAAACTAAAGTAAAATAAATGAGTACTTTCCTTAATGAATCAGTCCCAATGTCACTGGAGACTGCCAAGAACACTGCCACCCCTCCTCTTTCTGTTTTAGCTATGACGCTAGTCAATTGCACTGGAGAGCTGGTGCCACATCTCCATGGAGGGCGGTACTTATAGACTCCAAAAGTCATGAGATCCGAAGGTGAAACAATGATGTTTTGCCTTGTTTTCAGTACCGAGGGTGTGAGAAAGTACCGAGCCGAGACGGTTCAGATCTGCACTGTTCGGATGGGCTTGGTTTTCAGAAAACCGAGCCCGAGCATCTCTAATTGAGTTTTAGTAAACAGTCGTCCTCCCCAAACTCAGCCCTACATTCACTTAACATTCCCAACCACCCCAGCAATATATTAAATGTCCCCTTACCCCATCTTAATTTAATAGACCCCACTATTAAATGAAATAGCCCAACAATAAATTAAATTGCCCCACCATCACCCAACACATAAAATAGCACCCATTAAATAATTAGCCCCCACCTAAACTCCACCATTAAATTAGTAGCCTACTTGACACCCATGTAATATTAAGACAGCCCCTCGCCTTTTTCCTCACACTCTATAGCAGTCCCCTTTATTTCTCCTCACACATTACAGCAGTCCCCCTTCCTTTCTCCTAACAAATTACAACAGGTGCCCCTCGCAGGCATGACACTTCATGAAACTTTGTTAGCCATTCCTGCTATCAGACTCCCTTCCACATATGCCTAATTGGAGGTTTCCACTAGCAACCTTACAAATCCCAAACAATTACACTTCCATACAAAATTCATCCCAATACACACAAGACCTCCCTCCACAAATGAAAAGGCAGCCCCCCTCCCTTCCCTCACATTTACATTGTAATGCAGGAAACTCCTCCCCTTGCATCGCATTGTGCACACTCATGGGACACAAACACCTCTCCCTTGGTGCACTTCCCATGTGACATCTGGCATCCACACTGTAGGGAGGGATCCGCAGCCATATTTAGGAAGGTGGGAGGGCTGAGCCCCTTACTGAGGCAAATTTTTTTTAAAAAAAATGTTTAAACCCCCCAAGAAAAAAAAATCAGCTGCCTTCTGTGACCACCAGTCTACCTAGAACGTTCCCGGTAGGTTCAATGGCCAATCCGCAACCTGCCTGTGCCTTTTACAAATTGAAACTTTACTTTGTATCTCCTAATAAGCAACTATTTATTATACCTTCCAACATTCTGACTCACAAAATAAGTCCCCACAAACTCCGCTGAGAAATGCCCACTAAATCAGATAGATTTCATGCAAATTTAAAAGGGCTATGTCACAGGACCGCCTATGCCACCCTATTTGTTGTTGATGGGAACCAGCTGGGCTTACTTTGCAACGTTCCCTTTCGTTATCCCAAATGTGCCCTCTAACTGCAGTAGGAGGGGCTTACAAATGCTGCCATCACTGTACTCCTTACCGGCTTCCAGAATTGGGTTCTTCTGGATAACTGTCACTGCTAGGGTACCGCCTTGCTGGTACACCTGGACTTGTACTCCTGACCTCTTACTATGGATCAGGGTTGCTGTGGATGGATCACACTATGCCCCCCGCAGGCATGACACTTCATGAAACTTTGTTAGCCATTCCTGCTATCAGACACCCTTCCACATATGCCTAATTGGAGGTTTCCACTAGCAACCTTACAAATCCCAAACAATGACACTTCCATACAAAATTCATCCCAATACACACAAGACCTCCCTCCACAAAGACCTATTGTATCAGATATATGCATAAAAAAATAAGGCATATCCTTTAGTAAGGTGAAAAAAGGAAAAAACTGTTTCTACCCTGGTCTCAGAAATAACGATTTCCTATCTCAGAATATATACAATACAAAAAAAACAAGTGCATATACAATTAAGTTAATATGCGCCCTGCGTTATTTCCTTTAAATAAATTCATACCAGAAGATATTTATCAGTGATCTAGTCATAGTCACTCACATTGAATAGACTTATTTAGCAATTCCTGCAAACCGCAAAACAGACTCCCTCCTCACATGTGCCTAATTGGAGATTTCCTTGAGCAAAGTTACAAAACCCCAAAACAAGACATTTCCTCTACCAAAAATACACAAAAAAAGACTTCTTCAACAAATGCTTATTGCATCAGAAATTAATACCTCAGAAATTAATGCCATTCCCATACAAAGTGCCACACGATATAGTAAAATCAGTACATTGCAATGATATAAATAAGCGCCCTGCGCTATTTCCTTTAAATAAATTTATACTATAAGTTATTTATAAGTGGTCCAGTCACAGGCTACATTTATACAGATTTGTTATTTTCAGCTGATAATCACACCAAATTTATGTATAAATTTATATAGCAGCAGAGAAATGCCAGCCACCATTGGTTGTTTTTATATTGGTGTCTGATAATGCTTACGCCTTACGGTAGTCACACACACTTTTACCACCACCAACTCCAGTTGTTATTTCACAATCTTATGTATCAATTGCTCCCCACACTACTTAGATTGTAAACTCACTTGTACAGGACCATCTCTACCTTTTCTTTTATGTCATTGCATGTTATTTATCATAAGTTCCAACTTTGTCCTGTTTGGGTTGGAAGATACGTCCAGTTCATTGTTGTTCTGCATAGCAGAACAGAGGTAAACAGGTGCGATGCACTCCAGACAGGTGTGTGGCAATGAATGGGTGGTATTAGGGAATGGGAAAGGGGTTGGTGACTGTTAGAAATGGTGATCTGGCACCGCCAGATCCACAATGCTGTCATGCCTGCAATACCATGTTTCACCACTGTGTATTTTTACTAACCTGTTTTGCAGCCTGCTGTAAAATGTATTGCTTTATGTTTCTTTTTCCGTTTTTGAGTAAAGATGTATTCACAGCATACATAGGACAGCTACTGGTCTACATATTCTGTTTGTATGAATGAGCACATACATAGACATTACAGTGGCAATCCAGTGCTACAGAAGCACTAAACACAGCCCTGTGATGCGCAAACACAATCCTGCTCACGTGTGCGCCACTGCACAAATTTGTCCTAATTCCCCAACTGTTAAAGTTGGGAGGTATATATTTATTTGTATCATGGTCCCCTCAATGTACAGCAATGCCTATTATGTTGGTATTTTAAGAAGTACAGATAATGATAATATGGAAATTGTTTCAACTATTATCCCATGTTTTTACTAAAGCACATTGAAATTAATTGACAAGGGTAAAACCTCCGAATTAAATCTGTGATTTGCAGACATTCTGAAGCAATTATAAATAAAAACATGAAAAATATAAATATTAGTGTTGCATAAAAAGTATTTACTATATGTTACGAGTGTCACTATTTAAGGAAGGAAGGATTTAGCCTACTTGCTGGTTATAGCATTCGTGTCCCACACTAGCTGACCTGCTCTCCATCCTGTGGCTACTCTGTCCGTTTGCTCATTGATTCCTGTTGTGACCATTGGCTTGTTTCTGGACCCTGCTTTGGCCTGTCTCTTATATTCTGATTGCTGTGGTCCCCCATCCCTTTGACCGTCCCTGGTTTGCCCCCTGTCTCCGTTACCACCTCCTATCTCCGATGCTGCAGTCTCTGAACATAAGCTCCTACTACTTAAGAGTTAAGACCTGGGGCGATCCGATTTTCTGCGAGCATACTAGCTTTATGGGGAAAGGCGACTGCTGCCACCTGTTCTAGAAGCTTAAGGCTGGAACCTCCAGCCATAACATTATAATCAGATGCAAATATTTGGAGGATTCTTTCTAAATGGACCTCAGCCAAACCAGCCCTAGTCCAGCTGGGCCAGATCTAGACCATATTGCAAGTGGTTCAGGAGCTCTCACTCCAGCTATCTGCCCAGGAGGAAGTCTTGAAGTTCTTGCAAGCTACCCTGGCTCCAGCTATTGAGTCCACACTTAATTTACCAGACCGCTTCTCTGGGGACTGAGCTCTGTGCCACATCTTTAAGGAGAGCTGCAAGCTCTATTTCTGTTTAAGACCCCGCTACTCGGGCTCTGAACAACAAAGGGTTCGTATTGTCATCTGCCTTATCCAAGGTGACCCTCAGTCATGGGCTATTAGTCTAGGTCCAAATAATTCTGCTCTGATATCTGTTGATGCGTTGTTTTAATGCTCTGGTGTCACACATTGCACCAGCTAAACCTGCATTATGGTCACTGTTCTCACCTGTTTCCCTCTTCCTGCCTTCACTTGCTGGTCTGAACTGAGCATGCACACACCTGGTTTGCTCAATACTTCCTGCATCCTCTTGATTGGCTAATTGCCTGTTAGCTCTGTTTATTTAAAGCACCTGCTTCTCTACCAAGTTGCCGGATCTTCAGGTCTACTCTCCTGTTCAGATGTTCCCTGGCTCTTGTTTGCTGCCTCTTCTCTGAAGTCTCCAGCACATCTATCCACAGATCATCACAGCCTCTGTGTCTACTCCACTATTCTGTGGTAGCACTCTGCAGAATATTGCTACCTGGTCTCTGAGTCTCCAGCACATCAATCCGCAGATCATCATAGCCTCTGTGTCTACTTCACTATCCTGTGGTAATGCTCTGCAGATTACTGCTACCTGTTTTCTGAGTCTCCAGCACATCTATCTGGAGATCATCACAGCCTCTGTGTCTACTCCACTATCCTGTGGTAACATTCTGCAGATTATTGCAACCTGGTCTCTGAGTCTCCAGCACATCTACCCGCAGATCATCGCTACCAGTTTCCAGTATAACCTGCATACTCACCTGCTAGTTCCTTACTCACAGTACATTAGCTCTACCGTTGCCCTGGGAAACTGCCTCTTAATCACATCAAGCTACTTCTCAGCCGTGGCATGTTTGATTATTATATTGGTTCTCAATACAGCCTCGCTCATCAGGGACGCAACCTGTGATCTGGGAGCAGCTAACTCCAAACTCGCTTGAGGGAGTCCCTGGCTAACATCCCACTCACAGTTAGACTCTACACCTTTCGGGAGGTAATATCATGTAAGCCGGCTGTACGGGCAGACCTCTGACCCTAACTCAGTGACGTCTGGCCTGCTATATGATGATCTAGATTTGGTGGCCTCAGCTGAATTGCATCTAATGACCCTGAGAGAAGGCCGACAGACTGCCAAGGACTATTGTGCTGAATTTAAGCACTGGTCCACAGGAAAGAAAGGAAGGCTGAGAAGGTTGTATATTCATCCTCCTATTCCCCACTGGTCTCCTATTCTGCACCCCTAGATTCCTCTGAACCCATGCAGTTGGGAGCCTATCATCTCTTTACAGAGGAAAGATCCAGATGACGTTCCTTGGGCTTCTGCCTGTACTACGGTAACAAAGGTAATCTACTTCGCTCTTGTCCTAACAAGGCGGGAAAAGACCAGCAAGAGGTGCAACCAGGAAATAAAATTCCCCGGAGCACCCGAAACCACAAGAGCTTGAGATAATTCTTCAGAGGAATCCCAAAAAACGAAGACTGTGAGAAAACAAGCGGAGGATGGGAAGGATTTACATATCCCCAGTCTGACCTCCCCGGAGCAGACTAGGGCCTGGCCTTTCCTGACCTCCTTGGACAGGAATTCAGAAAGTGGCCTGGCTCGCCACAATAAATACATAACTTGTTAAGACGTCTCCTATCCCACTCTTTGGGTGTTAACCAGGTCCTCCCGATCTGCATAGGCTCTTCAGGAGTAGGGGAGGTTGAGTGGGGATAAAGAGCAGATTTGAAGGATGAGCGGTTAGGATGTTCTTTCTCCATCGACCTTTCGCGGAAGCGAAGGTCCACTTTATTACAAAGAGAGATTAGCACATCAAGAGTGGTGGGAAGTTCTTGGGATGCCAGTACATCCTTAATTTTGTCCGATAGGCCTTGCCAGAATGCCGCTACCTAGGCGTCCTTATTCCAAGACAGTTCTGTGGAGAGGATACAAAATTCTATGACGTACTGAGTGATTGTGTTAGCACCTCGACGAAGCCTGAGAATGCTGGCAGAAGCTGAGGAAACTCGTCCAGGTTCATCAAAGATCCACCGCATGGTAGCTAGGAAGACTATGTAGTTGCCAAGTAAAGGATCCTCTTGCTCTCATAAGGGAGAGACCCATGCCAAGGTCTGACCGGACAACAAAGAGATCAGGGCCATCTTAACAACATTATGGGCCCCCAGGCAAAGCAGTGCACTGGGGCCCCTAGATATAGATATAGATATATACAGATACAGATATAGATATAGATATTTAGAGATAGAGATAGATAGATGTACTTGCTCAGTGACCCCTGAAGGTTTTTTTTGCAGGTTTATTTCTTTTGCAGGACTATTTATTCTCATTAAGAGCCGTGTCTATGGGGCCCCCTTGCCCGTGGGGCCCCCGGGCAGCTGCCCATTGTGCCCAATGGAAAAGATGGCCCTGAAAGAGATAATTTAGGCTATTTTAGACCTATTGGAAGGAAAATTTTGGGTCTGTAGTTCAAACTCTATGAAGCATTGGTTAATGAAACCACGACAGAGTTTGGGGTCACCATCAAATTTTGTCGGTTTGGGTAGTCTCAGAGAAGAGGATGGACTCTGCGGAGCAGAGCGCTGGTCTTGAGGAGAGACAGCAACAGAGGGCTGAGCAGCCTGTAGAATGTCCAGGCGACCGGTCAGAGTCTGGAAACACTGCAACGGTTGCAGCGGGATGCTATCCTGTTGCTCGATGCGTGAAAATAAATGCTGTAGCAAGTCTCTTGCTGAAGGCTGCACCGGGGGATCAGACATTTGGCCTGTTCTTACTGTCTCGGTTGGCTTACTGGAAATTGATCCCTATGCTCTGCTGAACATGGCTAGGCCCACCCACGGGTGCGGAGTCTAACAGGCAGGTTGTTTTCACCAGGAACCTCTGCAAGGAGGTATGGTCTCAGCTGCACCAAACCTGCAGGTTGCAGTCCCGTGAGTGAGTATACAGCAGAACAATGTGGGGGAGCCAGGTGAAGTGAGTAGAGATGATGGAACCCACCGATAAGTGGTATAGATACAGGAACAACAATAATATAGACTGATGGTCAGCAGCCAATGAGTCACTAGTAGAATAGGTGCTCTGCAGTATGACAACGAGAGAACAGGAGCTGTCACAATCGTGTACTCAGGAGCAGGTAGTAGAGATACTGGAACAGCGGAAGTTCAACACTAGACATAGGCTGAGCACACTGAAGAAGCGGAGGTAACTCAGGACAACGGCTGATGAATCATAGAAGTAGTTCCAGCTCTGGGAGGCAGCAGTGAGAGAACAGAGGCTGTCACAATGAAGTACACTGGAGATGGTAATAGAGGTACTGGAGCAGCGATAGTTCAACACGGCCAGAGACAGAGAGCAGACTGGAGTAGCGGAGGTAACTCGTGGTAACAGCTGATGAGTCACAGGTGTAGTAGCGGCTCTGAGTGGTAGCGATGAGAGAACCCGGAGCTGTCACGATGAAGTACACTGGAGATTGTAAGAGGTACTGGAGCAGCAATGGTTCAGCACATGCCACGAACTGAGAGCAGGCTGGAACACAGGCAAACCTCAAGGAGAACAGGAACCAGAACCACATGCTGCAGGAAGTGAGCTTGAAGAACAGGCATCAGACAGGTGAATACAGGAGGTTTAAATAGTGCTCCAGAAATGCTTAGCCAATGAAAAGGGCGAGGAGGTCCTGCAGTGCAATAGACTTGCACCTGCGCAGATCTGAATAGCTGAATGAATGAAATGAAGAGTGTCTGACGCTGGGACATGGCAGTTTCCAGATGAATGGAATGTAGGTAATGAGACAGCTACTATTTGCGGGACTGGAGCGTTACACTGGGTTGAGGAGGCTCGGGTGATGTTTGCCTGGTCAATATGGACCCACAATACCTTGCGCCTCCTCTGAGAGTTTTTCTTCTTAGTTTTTGGCCTCTGTACCTTCAGCATGGTATCACCCATTGTCTCGAGAACCTGATATAGTCCCCCCAGTTTGCATCCCAAGGATCTGCCTTACGGAAAACTTCGACCATTACTAAATCTCCTACAAAGGATATTGAGGTCTCCCCCTGTAGATAGGGTTTGTGTAGCCGTATTGCTGCATATGGCAGCAGTCCCTTCAGGTTATCTTGTACCTGTTGTAGGAACACATCTCTGGCAATTGCATCCTTAATGGGATTTGACAGCTGAGGCTCATTGGGGAAGCAAAGTGGCATTTTGCGACCTGTCATGAGCTCAAACGGAGTGATCCCTGTTGTGGATGCTTCCGTTGCCCGAATACTCATAAATATTGCCGGTAAAGCGGTTACCCAAGAAGATACCTTCTGTAATAATGCCTTGGCTAACCGGGTCTTGATGGTCC
The DNA here is from genome assembly GCF_038048845.1 of Mixophyes fleayi. Taxonomy (NCBI): domain Eukaryota; kingdom Metazoa; phylum Chordata; class Amphibia; order Anura; family Limnodynastidae; genus Mixophyes; species Mixophyes fleayi. The sequence continues at coordinate 254,516,132 of NC_134404.1, read as the reverse complement.
GCTTCATGTGCTCTACTATCTCTGCTAACTGGTGATTTTAAGGAACACAAAATTATTGCTTTATGTCCAGTAGTTCACAAAGTGCTTTCATGACCTTGCCAGTAAAATGGGTTCCACAGTCAGATTCTATGATCCTGGGGATTCCCCAACGTGACAAAATTTGCTATCATAGGACCCGTGCTGTAATGGTTCACTGTTGGAATGGCTTCTACCCACTTCAAGAACACATCAACAACTACCAAGGCATAGTGACAATTGTGACTGCAGTAGTGGTCCTATGAAATCAATTTGTAGGGCTGCCCATGGCCCCTTTGCTGGAGGCACATGCTGTAATGCTGGCTTGAGAGCTGGTGCCCTAGGGTTGATTTGGGAACATAGAAGACATTGTTGAGTAACACACTCTACTGTTTTGGACATTCCTGGCCAGTATAATTTACTCTTTAGTAGAGACAACAATTTATCCCGACCAGAGTGCCCCAGGAGCTGGTGATTGAACTGTGTCAGCTCCACTTGGAGATGTGAAGGGACTACTGGGAGTGGATTTAAATTTTCTCCCAATACATGGCACAAGATATCCTGTCTGATAGACCAGGGATGCTGTGGTGAAACTCTGAGTGTCATAAGAAGAGTGTCTTTCGCCTGTTCCTCTTCAAATGACACCGGTCCTTCTTTGAGGACTTTCCTGCGTACAGCCACCTGGAATGAGGGCAGAAATTCAGCGTCTGGATCACAAAAGATACCAGATACTGCAGCCATTTTTGCTGCTTCATCCGCTGCATTGTTTCCTAGGATTAAGGGGTTGTTCCCTTTCTGGTGTGCAGGCACTTTGATGATTGCAGCCTCATCAGGATGTGACTTTCCCCATTCCCAAAGTTCTTTTAAAACTGAAACGTGCGCCAGAGGTTTATTCTGGCTGTCCACGATCCCACTTTTTTGCCAGGTCTCTATGTGTGATGTTAGAGATCGCACTACATATGAACTGTCACTATATATAGTGCGCCGTCCTGGGGGCTGAAGAACGAGGGCTTCTTTCACAGCCTCCAACTCAGCACATCTTGCTGACAAGGAACCTGGAAGTTTAACCAGGCTCTGGGTCCCAGTGGTCTAATCCAAGACCGCATAACCTGTTGCATATGTCCCATCCACTAGAGAGCGTGACCCATCAACAAAGATGATTCTGTCATCAGGGTGCGCTATCTGCCTGAAGAAAGGTGTTGTGAGGGAATGTGGAAATAGACCGCAATCATGCTCTGTTCCAGTTGTATTTAACAATTGAGACAGAACTTGCTAAGCCTTGTGACAGATTTTGATGTTCCGTCCACTAAGGTCTTTTAGCCATCTCCCAAACCTCTGCTGAGAGACTCCAAGAAGTGTATCCCAGAGTAGGAGAGTTAATGCAGAGTGAGGTGTCTGCACAGTAAGTGGCCTGAACCCTACAATATGCTCTGTCTCTTTGACAGCATAATGTATGGCAGCCAGCTGTTTTGCACACTCATCAAAACCCCTTTCATCTGGTGAAAGAAGTCTTGAGAAGTATCCTAGTGGTCTAATTGTTGTACCCACCTCTTGCAGGAGAGCCGCTGATATGGACTCTGATCCAGCATGCGCTTGGATTGCCAAATTGCCATCTGGGTGGGGGGTGGCTAGTACTAGAGCAGAGGAGAGGTCTCTTTTTAGTGTTGTAAAAGCCTTCTCCTGTGCTTCCGCCCCAACCTTTCAGTGAGGGTTTTTCACCTCTGAGTAATTCATAGAGAGTTTTTACCTTGGTAGCAAAGTCCTCTATGAATTCCCTAATGAAATTTGCAACCCCCAAGAACTTACGCAAGTCCTGCAGGGTGCCAGGCCTGGGTAATTTAACCATTGCTTCCACGCGGGCGGCCATAATACCCTTTGTTCCGTGAGCAATCTTAACCCCTAGAAATATCACCTCTGACCTAGCCTAGTTTGCCTTGTGAGGACTCAGCTTCAGTCCTGCACGTAACAGGAGGTCTAACAATTCCTGAAAGAGGGTTAAGTGCTCCTCCATGGTTTCTGTATGGAGGAGTAGGTCGTCAACATACTGTAACAGGCATTCTGGGCACGAGAAAACACTCAGCACTCTTGCCAATGCCTGATGAAAGTAAGTCGGGCTACTGTGAAAGCCCTGGGAAAAAAACGCAGAACATGTATTGCGTGTCACGTACAGTGAATGCAAACTTGTACTGGCAACTTTCTGTCAAGGATATAGAGAAAAATCCGTTTGCCACATCTATGGTTGAAAATACCTGGCTTTTACCCTTTATCCTTGCCATTATGTCTGGGGTTTCTGCAACTACCTGCGCTGACATGGGGGTGTATTTGTTCAGAACCCCGAGATCGATTGTGAGTCTCCAGGTGTTAGTCTCCTTCTTCCTAACAGGCCATAAGGGGTTGTTGTACTTTGAATTTCCCTTTATGACCACCCCCCTTGACTCTAGGTCAGTTACAACTTCCACTACAGAGTCCATGGCTTCAGGAGGGAAGAGATATTGACGCTGAGGTGGTGGGTCCGTCCCTTGTATGTCCACCTCAGCATCAACCATACTTCCACAGTCAATTTTCCCTTGTGCCCATAATTCCGGATACCTGTACACAATAGGTTCAAGGTCTGTGTTGTGTGAGACATCTGGCCATTTATGCACAAGCCCATTGTCATTCCTGTCATTTGCATGTATGAGTGGACCAAGATCATGTTGCTGTATCACACAGATCCTTGGTTTTCTGGGACCTTTTCATAACATACAGTTTTCTAAATCCAATATCCAGCACTGTTGCGTCATTACATCAGTTCCGATAATGTTATTGGATCCTGAGTAGTACCACATTGGGTTTTGTAAAGAGAAATCATTGATTTCTACAATCACTTTATCAATTATGTGGGCTGTCCCCTCCCCTTGTTGGTGATGAAAGGTAGCAAGCGATTTCATTGAGCTTGTGATTTCACTGCTTTTTTGATTTCAAGTGCTGTTTTTGTTTAAAGTGTGGAGTTGGTTCCATTAAGGATTGCTGTGCTGTGCTGAGAGAGTGATATAGTTTGGGGAATTATTCTGTGTGTTTATTGAACGGGATTCGTTTTTCTGTGTGTTTATTAAGTGTTTTTTGTTTGTTTTTTTTGTTTTTGTTTTTTCCTTCTCTCTGTTAGAGCTAGTGGGTGTGGTTTAATTGCATAGTTGATACAGCTGGTTAGTGCAAGCTCTATTTAACAGGAGGTAGCAAGCGATTTCATTGAGCTTGTGATTTCACTGCTTTTTTGATTTCAAGTGCTGTTTTTGTTTAAAGTGTGGAGTTGGTTCCATTAAGGATTGCTGTGCTGTGCTGAGAGAGTGATATAGTTTGGGGAATTATTCTGTGTGTTTATTGAACGGGATTCGTTTTTCTGTGTGTTTATTAAGTGTTTTTTGTTTGTTTTTTTTGTTTTTGTTTTTTCCTTCTCTCTGTTAGAGCTAGTGGGTGTGGTTTAATTGCATAGTTGATACAGCTGGTTAGTGCAAGCTCTATTTAACAGGAGGTAGCAAGCGATTTCATTGAGCTTGTGATTTCACTGCTTTTTTGATTTCAAGTGCTGTTTTTGTTTAAAGTGTGGAGTTGGTTCCATTAAGGATTGCTGTGCTGTGCTGTGCTGAGAGAGTGATATAGTTTGGGGAATTATTCTGTGTGTTTATTGAACGGGATTCGTTTTTCTGTGTGTTTATTAAGTGTTTTTTGTTTGTTTTTTTTGTTTTTGTTTTTTCCTTCTCTCTGTTAGAGCTAGTGGGTGTGGTTTAATTGCATAGTTGATACAGCTGGTTAGTGCAAGCTCTATTTAACAGGAGGTAGCAAGCGATTTCATTGAGCTTGTGATTTCACTGCTTTTTTGATTTCAAGTGCTGTTTTTGTTTAAAGTGTGGAGTTGGTTCCATTAAGGAGTTGAATCCAGGAAGGGGTTTAATCTGGTAAGTGGCTAGCAAAGGTTAGTACTCTCAAGTTGACTGTAGGCTATAAGAAGTTAGGTTAGCCATAATAAGATGAGTAGTAGCAGGCTTGATGATCTCACTCAATGCATATCTTGTCATATGTATGCACACTTGGAGCAAGTGTTCCAAGGTTTATACCTCTGTGAGAAATGTGAGCAATTGGTCTCTTTGGAAGCCCAGGTAACTGATCTAAAGCAGACCATTGCAACATTGAGAGACATTGCCAACCTGGAGCAGAGTTTACAGCTCACCGTTGATGCGTTATCTGAGCAGGGTGGAGCAGAGACAGAGGAGGATGCACAGGTAGGCAGCTGGGTAACAGTTACTAGGGGTAGCAGAGGGAGGAAGAGGCAGGCCAGTTCTGAGCTAGGCAATCCCAGCAGATTTGCCAGATTGGATGAAGATACTGTGGAAGGCAGTTCAGAATTGGTAGAGTTGGATGACACTGCTTCCTCTAGCAACCAGGGGAATGGTCTCTCCAGCAAAGAGGGGACCAAAGTTACTCAGGGACCCAGGCAGATTGTGGTGGTAGGGGATTCAATTATTAGGAAGGTAGATAGGGCAATCTGTTACCGGGACCGTGCATGCCGAACAGTGTGTTGTCTCCCGGGTGCTCGGGCTCGGCATATTGCGGATCGGGTGGACAGATTGTTGGGAGGGGCTGGGAATGACCCAGCGGTTTTGGTGCATGTTGGCACCAATGACCGAGTTAGAGGAAGAAGGGGTGTCCTAAAGAATGATTTCAGGGACATAGGTCGCAAACTTAAGGCAAGGACATCCAAGGTAGTATTTTCGGAAATACTACCTGTGCCACGCGCTAGTCCAGGGAGGCAGCGGGAGATTAGGGAGGTTAATGCGTGGCTAAAAGATTGGTGTAGGAAGGAGGGTTTTGGATTCTTAGAGCACTGGGCTGATTTCTCGGTCAGTTGCCATCTTTATTGTCGTGATGGATTGCACCTGAATGAGGAGGGGGCTGCAGTGCTAGGGGAGAGGGTGGTTAGAAGGTTGGAGGAGATTTTAAACTAGGCTCCGGGGGGGAGGGGCAAGCAAGTATTTATGGGATAGACATTGAGAGTAGTAAGGAGGAATTTAACAAGAGTAAAGGGGGTGGAGAGGGGGGAAAGGGAAGCATAGCCGATAAGGAGCGGCCCTTTTTAAAGCAAAAAGAAATACCTAAGGGAGGCAATAGACTTAAGTGTATGCTTGCAAATGCAAGAAGCCTGACAGGTAAAATGGGGGAGTTAGAACTAGTAGCAATAAATGAGCAGTATGATATTATAGGTATTACTGAGACCTGGTGGGATGATACACATGACTGGGCAGTTAACTTGGAAGGCTATTCTCTCTTCAGGAGGGATAGGGTAAATAAAAGGGGAGGAGGAGTATGTCTTTATATTAAGCCAGAATTAAAACCAAGTATTCAGGAAGTTATATACGAGAATATTGGTGATAATATAGAGGCATTGTGGGTGGAAATATCCAGCGGAGGAAAAAGTTCAGAGAAGTTTCTGATAGGGATATGCTATAAACCACCAGATATTAGTACGATTGAGGAAGCCCAACTTCTACAGCAAATTGAAAAGGCTACACAACTAGGTCAAATTTTAATTATGGGGGATTTTAATTATCCGGACATTGATTGGAGTACTGAGACCTGCGGTACAGCTAGGGGAAATAGGTTTCTGAGCACGCTAAAAGACCATTACATGTCCCAATTAGTTGAGGAACCAACTAGGAAGCGGACTATACTGGACCTAGTAATAACAAACAATGTAGACGTAATATCAAATATTCAAGTAAAGGAGCACTTGGGAAACAGTGATCATAATATGGTCTCATTTGAAATTAGTTTCCAGAAACAACAGTATAAGGGATCAACTAGGACTTTAAACTTTAAAAAGGCAAATTTTAATATGCTAAAGGAGTCTATAAAGAGCATAGACTGGGACAAAGCCTTTGAAGGAAAAAATACGGAAGAAATGTGGGCTGTCTTTAAAATGTTGTTGGAAACATACACGTATAAGTTCATTCCTATGGGAAATAAATGTAAAAGAATTAAGTCTAAACCAATGTGGCTAAATAAAAAGGTAAGGGAAGAAATGCAAAGGAAGAAGCGTGCATTTAAATTGTTTAAGTCTGAAGGGTCAGAGGAGTCCTTCCATAGGTACAAGGAATGTAATAAAACATGCAAAAAGGAAATTAGATTGGCTAAATTAGAAAATGAAAGGCACGTTGCAAAAGAAAGTAAGACAAACCCCAAAAAGTTTTTTAAGTATATAAATGGCAAAAGGATTAAAAAAGATAATATAGGACCACTAAGAAGTGAGATGGGTGAATTGATAAATGATACTAAGGAAAAAGCAGAGATATTAAACACGTTCTTTTCTTCAATATTTACCAGAGAGGAACAAATGGCAGGAGTAATACATAAAAATGGAAATGAAACCATGCCATTAATTAATACTTGGTTGTCAGAGGAAGAAGTCCAAAGGCGACTGAAGAATATTAAGATAAATAAAGCTCCAGGTCCAGATGGCATACACCCAAGGGTACTTATGGAATTAAACTCGGAAATAGCTAGACCGCTATTCTTAATTTTCAGAGATTCAATCTCATCAGGCTCAGTACCAAGGGATTGGCGAATAGCAGATGTGGTGCCGTTGTTTAAAAAGGGGACGAGATCACAACCAGAGAATTATAGACCTGTAAGCCTGACATCAATAGTGGGGAAACTACTGGAAGGTATTTTAAGGGACAGTATTCAGGATTACTTGGTACGCAATAAAATTATTAGTGGGAATCAACATGGATTTGTGAGGGATAGGTCATGTCAAACTAATCTAATTAATTTCTACGAGGAAGTTAGTGGGAACTTAGACATGGGCAGGACAGTAGATGTGGTCTACTTAGATTTTGCAAAGGCTTTTGATACAGTGCCACACAAGAGGTTGGTTTACAAAATAAGGGAACTGGGTCTAGAAATCAAAATTTGTACTTGGATCGAAAACTGGTTAGAGAATAGGGAACAGAGAGTTGTGATAAATGGAACATTTTCTAATTGGTCAAAGGTCTTAAGTGGAGTTCCTCAAGGTTCCGTGCTGGGACCACTCCTTTTTAATATATTTATTAATGACCTTGGTGATGGTTTAGAGAGTAAAGTTTCTATTTTTGCAGATGACACTAAACTCTGTAAGGTAATAAAATCAGAGCAAGATGTAGCTTCTCTACAGAGGGACTTAAATAAACTGGAGGATTGGGCGGCTAAATGGAATATGAGGTTTAACACAGATAAATGTAAGGTTATGCATTCAGGGATCAAAAACAAGAACGCAATCTATAAATTAAATGGAATTAATTTGGGAGAATCTATAATGGAAAAAGATTTGGGAGTGCTCGTAGACAGTAGACTTAGCAATAGTGCTCAATGTCAAGCAGCAGCTGCAAGGGCAAACAAAGTATTGGCATGCATAAAAAGGGGCATAGATGCAAGGGAAGACAGTGTAATTTTGCCACTGTATAAATCATTGGTAAGACCTCATCTTGAATATGCAGTACAGTTCTGGGCACCACTCTATAAAAAAGATATTTTGGAACTAGAAAGGGTTCAGAGAAGGGCGACAAAATTGATAAAGGGTATGGAGTCATTAAGTTATGAGGAAAGGTTAGCCAGTTTAGGCATGTTTACTTTAGAAAAGAGGCGCCTAAGGGGAGATATGATTACTATGTACAAATACATTAAGGGTCAATACAGAGAGCTTTCATGGGAACTTTTTACCCCAAGGACCATACACAGGACTCGTGGTCATCCCCTAAGGTTAGAGGAGAGGAAATTTCACAACCAGCAAAGGAAGGGGTTCTTTACAGTAAGGGCAGTCAAGATATGGAATTCATTGCCAGGGAAGGTTGTGATGGCAGATTCAATAGATATGTTTAAGAAAGGGTTAGACAAATTTTTAGCGGAAAGGTGTATCCAGGGATACAACCGTTAATTTAAAATAAAGGATAGTAGTGGATATAGGGTAAAAATTGGATTGCACTATTGAGTCTGGGGGGATTTTCAAAATTGAAACAGATGGGCGGTTGCCTACTCTGGATTAATTTCAAATATAAGTGCAGGATCGCAGGAGATCCAAAATAGGTTGAACTTGATGGACTGGTGTCTTTTTTCAACCTCATCAACTATGTTACTATGTTACTATGTTACTATGATCACAACACACTGAGGGCTATCTGGATCCAAATCATGCTCCACATTGGTGATGGCGATTTCAGCTCCAGTGTCAAGCATGACTTTTACCCAAATATTTTTTATTTTAGCCCTGATGTGGGGTCTCCGAGAAGGATCCAATACCAGGCTACATAGCGGAATTAGATCCTTTGGGACCCCTGACCTTCAGTCTGTCTGCACCAGATTTGCTATTGGAACCTCTACTGCACAGACTGAAACCTGTTTATTTGGTGATGTTACCTGTGAAGCAGACAGTTTATCTGCTTGCACATTTACAGCTGCTACACACTTCTGTGGTTGTGCAACTGATGAACCTTTTGTTCTTGTTATTATATCTCTTTTGGAAACCATTTGTGTTTCCAGCTGTATAAAGAGATTGTTAAGGACAGTGTCAAGAACACGCTCCCAGCTGCCGTGACTTTGGGGTGTTCGCTGTATGAGGTCACACACGATTTCAGCCCGCAGTATCTCTCTACCTATCACACAGGTTATGGGCGTACAGAATCGCCCCCAAACACAGCGCTTTCACACCCCCAGACACTTCAGGTTTGCCATCACCTATTGAATACGGGCAATAGGACCCCAATACACTGTCCCACACTGGCACGCAGGCTTCTAGTTATTCACAGACTAGCAAGACCCACACCAGCACATAAAGGGTTACCTCTTCACACCTCCAGACTGTTATACAAATGTAAATGCAAGCACACATAGCTTGTTAATCAAATGTATCAACAAATCACACACTGGCATTCCTAGGGTTAACTTGGTCGAGTTCTCTTCTAACAGGCTAATGGCTTCGTTAGAGTATCAAGGACGCAACATATTAAATTATAGGTTTAATATACAAAAGTACAGGGCATTCAGATATAAAGAAAAATAATGAATAAACAATTAATAGATTGACATAACAAGCAAAACAGTTTAAAATAAAAAGGGTTACATTCAGAATAGCACTTACTTGAGTTGCATAATCTGTGCCATGGGGATTGGCTAGGAAGATGGACAGCTTATCAATGAACTTGATTTCCCCAAAAAGTCTGACAGTTTGTCCCTTTAAAACACAGGTTTTTAAGCAAAATGAAATGGGATGGTCTTCACAGGGGCAATGTTTAATGCTAATAGGGGTTGTGGCCTGGGACACTTTTTTAATCACCATTTGCATGTTGCCTGATTTACTAACCAATTCTACTATGTGATCTAATTTATCTGTAGAGCGTTACATCGATCCAATTTTATCATTAATAAATCCCCTATGACTCTGTCGATCTTTTGATATCAAACACGCCTAAATACAGTGTATTCGCATAGCTTACACTTATTTCCTTCATCTCTCTGTGGGGCAGAATTCTTAATTTAGCATATGAGCTGCCCTTCATCATACTATTGCGGAATATGTGGTTGATCACTACTTTTATTGATTTTAAGTGGCATATTATAAAACTGAATTCTTTTGGTCTATATTGCATATAGCCTTTGTCAGCACATGGCCTCTTTGAGCCAGACCAAATGCTGAGCGGTACCTAAACGTCTATTCAGGTGACACAAATAGGCTATATCTCACCCTGGGAGCTCTTTGAAGCTGCCCCCAGGTGACACTTCTATCTTCTCACACTGGGATGTGCAAAGCAATCCAATAAATTTACATCAGACTCTCTGACATCACATCTTACACTTTAACTAAACTTATCATTGGATTCATTTGATATAACATATTTACACTGCAGTTATGATTTATCCCTTATAAATAACTGCAAGCTCTATATGTTCACGACAGCCAGTTTCTTCTCCTATGTCTTTTCTGTCTGCACTTGTAGCAGACTAGATCTTCATCCTCAGCTGGTGGACATCTTTAGGGTGATGTTCAGGATAGGTCTGGTGGCGATCACGTATTACACCACCAGATATACCCTGTTCCCTAATTTGCACAGATTTCTTGGATCTGAAAGTTTCCTGTCTCAATTCCTGAATAATTCTATCTGCACCTGCAAGTGTAGTTTCCCTCTGAGCATTTGTTCGCAGATTGACACTTGTGTATGGAAATTATTCCACAAATGTGTGAATCATGCCTGGTGGAATATGGGGCCTATGGTCGTTAGTTACAGTCCTATACATAGCTTTAAACCGACCACATAAAGCTAAAGGTTCATGATGTATTGTAGATTTGAAACTATCTAGGATATTGGGAGTTACCACCCTATGCCCTGTTGTCAGTAACATAAGAGCAGCTATTCTTTCCTTTTTGTCATGGTAGCGACCATTCCCACTGGTGTTGGGGTGTACTCCAGTGTGCGTATCACTGGGTAAGTGCCAGGGGATCTTACATCCTGCGGATCAAGTAGTGGGGGCAGTGAGTTCCAAGCCACATAAATCTGCTTGATACCCAGCTATACTACCACTTTCCCTAGTAAAAACACAAATTTGTTTTGTGGGTATTAACTCTGTACAGTCCACCCGAGGGTTACTTTCAGATAGCTCTTTTATCGAATTTGAGAGATCAGTTATCAAACCCTGCATATTCATGATCATTTGGGCTCTACTTTCTAAATCCTGTTGTGATTGTGCCATATGGTCTTCAGTAGAAGCCATCCGATCATCTGCAGTATTAAGGTCAATGCATAACTCAGTGATCTCCTTATCTTTATCAATACAATTTTTACAGCTATCTTCCTGATTTATTACATTAACTTTCTTAGTCAACATACCTCTAGCTATCATTTCTGCATGCTCCGGTCTCCAAATTGTGTCCTCAAAAACCTGGACTAATTTAACCTACATTTGGAACCTTTTATGGGTTTTCCTAAACACACTTCGTTTATTAATAAACCATTTGTCATGACTGTACACCTAGGCTAGCAGTGGAGCCCACACGTTTTCTGCAGATGTATAACTAGCTGGTATGACAGGATTAAACATACTATCTTCTGCAAGTTTAGTGATGTTAATGAAATCCATAGTTACCTGTTTGATGATCTTAACGACTGGTTTAACGACCTGTGTAAATACTTCCTTGTTTGTTGCGTGGAAATGAAGTCAATTGGTTCGTCTTGTAGACCTGATTTCACCCAGCCAAAAGAGCGACTAATGGCTGTATGGGGTGACCAGTGCGCGCTGTATACTCAGAATTCCAAAGTGTCGCCTAAGCACGTACCCGCTAGACAACTTTCAAAGACGAGTTTCTGATGGAAATATGAGGTTGAGGTGCCTTTAATGGTTCTGTACTATTCAGGGTCAGTGTGTGGTGTTACCCTGAAATAGAGAACAAAATAACCGAGTATCGTATTCTACAAGAGATAAACACATAGCCATTTAACAAAAAATATTGCATTTACCCAAAAATTCTCAAGTTAGTTTCACAATCAAACCTAACTCCCACTTAACTTCCTACCTTATGTTCTGCCTCTTCCCCTTCATTCCACTTCCCTTAATCTGCCTCCATTCCTCCTTCTCTCCCTCTCTCCCCTGTGTCTCTCTGTCTGTCTACCCCATCCCTTAGATTGTACACTCCTTTGAGCAGGGCCATCTCTCCTCTCCTCCTGTCTCCACCACTTTTAACTCTGATCTCCAGCTACCTAGTCCTCCTCCTCGAGGACCCTCTACCCCCCGTCCCCCTCGCTCCCTCCTCTCCCCTCTGGGGGTCTCCCTGTCATCCGTGCCCTCCCTCTTGGGCTCCGTCTCTCCTCCCCCGCCCTCTCTAGCTGTGCTTTGAGCTTACTGAGTTACTGTGCTTATTGTTTACTGCACTGTGCTGTCTCACCTCGTATAGCAATTCGTTTGTCCCTGTACGGCGCTACGGACACCTTGTGGCGCCCTATAAATAAAAATTAATAATAATAAAAATAAAATAAACTACTATTCTACAACACTCAATCGCTAGTCCACCTAGAGAAAAAAATGTTAACAATAAATAGGCAGATTGTTCCCTATTTTCCCTTGAGGAGATAATTCAGTCATTAAAGGTCATTTGTTTCATCATTATGAAAAATGTAAAAATACAGAAATAAAAATAGGTTTGCTGCAATTAATTATCGGTCTTCTTGGCCATTGAAGATCATAATTAAAGCAGTTTGGTTGGCTCTCCATTGTAATAGGATCATGGGATCCACCATAATAATGATACAATGTTTTTGATCTTATTAATAACCAATCATTAATTATTGGGATATAATGCAATTTGCCTCTTTTATGCTATTTTAGTCACGTCGAATAATACGCACCAGTGACATCTCAGATGTACTTTAGAGGCATTATTTCATTCAACCTTTCGAGCTGTCGCCTAATACCATGCCAATCATAAACAAGGTATCCCAGTTGTTATGCTTGCACATCCCAACTAGAAATCGCGTAAGAGCGACTTACGTGATCTCTGTGTTTGACAAGGCTAATATATATCGCCTAAATATTACACGTTTATTGACTTCCACAGCCAACAGCCCACCATTATGTGTTAATCGCTAAATAAATACCAATCATTTACCTCACTATACTGCATTATCTATGTAAACATCCATTCATCCTATTCATTCCAGTTATTTAAACATACAAAACAGGCATAAATATACAAGTCTTTTACTTTACAAAGATAATCAAACATACAGTACATAAATGCATACATACAACACAGATAATACATTTTAGATTAAAAAGACAATGCTAAAACTTCAGAAGTATATAATATTCTGTTATGTGTGTGTGTGTGTATATATATATATATATATATATATATATATATATATATATATATATATATATATATATATATAGATATATATATATATATTTATATGTACTAGTGTATATGCTGTAAGACAGAAATTTATAGGAGTGTATGGTCAGTATTGCTCTTTTGTGTACTGTGTGAATAGATGTAACAAGAGAGAAAGAATGTGTTTTAAGAGTGTATGTTTAAATGTGTACAAAATGAGAGTGCATAATGCATGTGGTCCTGAAAGATGGGGGATGGGAATCCATTGTAGTGTAGATAGCAAGCATTCCTGAGATGCTAGCCTTTGTAAAGTATATGTGAAAAGGTTACTTAAAGATCCAGAGAGTTAAATGAAAAACTTTACATATATGTGCAAGCAAAGTAATTATAAGTTGCAGGCAGAATACATATAAGGTAAAAGATTCAAAAGAAAGTTAATAGAAATACATGCAAACAAGGAAAGTTATACAGACAGATATACGAAGATAAAAGTTGCAGACAAAAAATGTATAAGCTTACTGTGGAGTGGTTATGTCCTGTGGGCTCCAGGTGTAAGAGAAGTCCCCAACTTCCAAGTGTGCATGTGGCGTGATCAAAAGAGGGCTTTTACAAACTGAGTTGAAGCTTATAAAGCTTTACCCAGAATGCCATGTTTCAGGTGGGGCTTGTGACCTATACCACACCCACGCAACTGGACAACAGCAATTGATGACCCACTGCTCTGTGTTTCTTAGCTATGACTTTCTGTCCTGTGAGCACCTTCACACCAGCAAAAGGGCTTGTTTTTTGCTTCGCACTATATACCAATAAAGTTATTTATTTATTTTAGGGTAACCTAAAACAAATAATATGAGGTGTGCTACTGGGAGGAGGAGCAGAGCACTAGGTGTCAATCTGACACCCTGGCCCAGAGCTGGGGGGCCAGGGTGTACTTTAGGCAGGGGGGCCCTATAATTTAGCATGACTATCATTTTAGACAAATACACATGCAATACTGTGTGCACTACTATTAGATGCACGCAGTTCTGCCTTCATGAGTAGTACAGTGTGAAGCAAGACTGTCATTCCTTCCAGTCAGACCAAATCCTGACTAATTGAGACAGTCACCCAAATTCGGGACTACTCCAACAGATTCAGGACAATTGGCAAAATGTCTTGCTCTCTCCTACCTGTTCTTGTCATTTTCACCACCTGTGGCTGCTGGTGTCTTTAGATCAGTTGCTGTTAGTCTGGATCCTGGAATGCTGGGGGCCCTATTTGGCAAAAACATGGGTACATGAAATTTAGAAAACTCCAGCCTGCCTCGATGTTCAAAATAGCACCCACATTTCATAATTAGGCCTCCCTCCAGACCCAACATTAAAATAATTGTATTCACATTTGATAAATAGATCTATTTCCCTTCAACTAGCCCCGACATTAAATTAATAGCATACACATTTAATAAATAAACCTATTTCCCTTTCTCCAAACAGCCCCAGCAATAGTTTAAATAGCATTTACATTTAACAAATATAACCATTTCCTACAATAATCACAGGCATTAAATAATACATATTCAAATTTAATAAATATTTTCATCAAACAGCCCACAATCAATAGATAGCTCCCAAACCACCTCACAATTAAATTAAAGGTCCAATTACACCATCATAGGCCCCACTATTAGATTAAATTGCCCCACCATCACCCCAAAAATAAAATAGCACTCAATAATTAGCCCGCACCTGCACTCCACAATTAAATTAATAACCCCCCTCCCTCACACACACTGCATTCATTTGCTGGCCCCCTTACACACACTGCATTCATTTGCTGGCCCCCTTACACACACTGCATTCATTTGCTGGCCCCATCACACACACTGCATTCATTTGCTGGCCCCATCACACACACTGCATTCATTTGCTGGCCCCATCACACACACTGCATTCATTTGCTGGCCCCCTCACACACACTGCATTTATTTGGTGGCCCCCTCGCACACACTGAATTCATTTGGTGGCCCCCACACACACTGCATTCATATGCTAACCACAAACACACACTACATTCATATGCTAACTACAAACACACACTACATTCATATGCTGACACACACATACTACTACCGCACCCCCCTCACTTACCTAGTTCCATCCGCGCACCGGGCAGTTTCTTCCTCTCCTTCACGCATGGGACAGCACCAGTCAATTGGTGCGCGTCCTATGTGACCCCAGTAGACTGGCAGACAGAGCGTGAGGGAGGGGGGACAGATCTAAGGATCCGCAGCCAACGGGAGAAGGTGGCTGGTCCCGGGGAGGGGCCAGCCACCTAGTCTAACTGTAGGGACCGGTCCAAAACAATATTATTTTGTCCAGCCAAGCCCGCCCCTGTTTGGGAAATCCTTTTTTGCAGAATTTCTACTTCACGTGGAACAACTTATGAACTTTTCAAAACGAAGACTTTTTGGGAATATATGCCTTTTTTGTACATTGGACATTCTATTTTGACATATTTATTAATAGATCGAAAATGTCATATTGAATAGTCCAGGTTTATGCTGTTTTGCACCTGAGTTATATGCGATTGTTGTGTGTATTTGAATTGTGTACATCCATTCTTGTGCTCCTTCTGCACAGCACATCCTTCCAGGATCCATCGTCTCATAACATTATTACAGTATTGTCTGTAGTTTCCATTACCTTAAGGTGAGAGCAATTACTTGTTTCCACACAATTGTGGTGCTTTTTTAACCAAGGTGTCTTTCTTTTATTTTTTTTTCTTACTGTAAATGATACAATCATTTACCATGACCCTGAGGGGTTGAAAGTCCAGGCATCAGCTGTTGAAGCGAGAGCTCCTCAAAGGCATTGGGCTTAATTCATTAAGGCATGCAAAATGAATGTAAATTGAATTTTGTTTTGTTTTTTAAACGCACGTAATTTGGGCATACGCTCATCTGTATTCAACTAGTAGCAGATTTGAAGATACTTCTCTTGTTGAATACGGGTCTAGGTATGCACTGCTCTGACAGACAATACACTGCAGGATAGGTCCAATACATATCTTTAATATAGTATTCAATTATTGGCACTTGTTAATAATATAGTCAATAATGAAAAAAATATTAGAAAAATTTTGTTTTGGTAGGCTGCAGATGAGGTGGGAGGTGGACTTAGGCCACTTAGATGACGATAACTGGAGTGCCATTCTTGACAGCGCCAGGGAGGCCACGTCTTGTACCAAGTTTAGGCAGGTGCAGTTATACATCATACATAGAGTCCATCACTCCCCGCACAGGTTGTGCCAGATGGGTGTCAGAACTAATTCTGACTGTCCAAAGTGTGGGGAAACCACTGCTGACTTCTGGCACCTCCTCTTGGACTGTCCTGTGGTTGGGGACTTTTGGACGTTGGTGGTGGAGGGGATACGGGATATAGGCGTCAGAATCCCTTTGCTATTTCCCAAGACCTGTGTGTTTGGTATCGGAGAGGATTCACTACTTGGCAGGAATGCCACCAGATATGTTACCAACCTCCTTGTATTGGGTAAGGTCATTTTAGCCTGAAAGTGGATGGCCGGTGATGGGCCCAATTTTGCTGCCTGGTTGACTTTGGTAAATGAGGCTGTGGGACACGAGCGGTTCACCTACTAGTCCAGAAACAATATGTCTAAATACTATAAAGTCTGGTCTCGGGTGAAGTCGAGATTTGCAGTGAGATCCCTAGCGGCAGATTTTGATCCACCTTGAGTACCTTCTCTTCCTCACTCTCCCCCCTTTCTTCAACAATATAAACCTATTTTTTTGTGTATATGTCTCTATTGGATGACTGGATACTATGGATGGGGACCACAGTGTTCGGTGCGGGTGGGAGGGGAAGCTATACCTCAGTGAGCCAAATGCTACATTGGATATTAACTGAACTGTAAGTTGCATATATGATCAATGTTTTATATGTACTTCTGTGCAGTGTTACATACTCAAAAGAACTGTAACTATGTGCTAAGTTAATTATGTTTTTTATCTATATTGTTTGAAAATTTAAATAAAAAGAATTGATTAAGAAAAAAAGGTTGCTTTTTTTCCTTCCCCTCCGAAAAAAGCATTTATCATTATTATTAATGTCTACTGTACATAAAATGCATTTTTACAGTTGCTCTTGATTGCAAACATGTTCTAGCATGCATACACGACCGTCTTCACTATCACTCTGCACTTACACCTGCCCTGTAGCTGGTTCAAGTGATATGACAGAAAAACACGTACCTTAGAGATGTCTAAAGCTTTAATTGGATGTTGCTGCGTGCGCTCGAGCTTACTGTACATTGACTGTGCATATGCTCATTCCCCTCCCCGTTTTCGTAAGTGTTCTTCTTGCGTTCACTCGCGTATAGACCATTTCTGGGCAAGCGCAATTGCGGTTGCCCAGATGAATTAAACCTCACAAAAGGAACCGCCATTTGATGCATTTATAGAGGTACACAGGTAAGAATCCTTTAATAAACAGGCAATCCATAGGCTGGTTACACATGGACACTGAGAAAATACCAGTGATAATGTACGTCATGCTTGACACCTGGTGTGTAACCATTTCTTACACCAATGGTTGCATTCACATCAGTGAGCTTGAATTGAGCAGATAGTGTCCAAATGATACAGCTGTGCAGCTCCTACTGCCAACCACAGATGCAATAGGTTCCATCCATTTGGTTTCTTTTAAAAAATACTAATAAAAACATTTTTTTAAATACCAGTGAGTAACCTGCCCTAGGGTCTAACCACATATACCTACCTATAATTTTTCAAACATGGAGCCACCTTTAAAGCCATAAAGGTGAGAAGTGTTTGGATGTAATGACTATGTCACTCACGGACTGTTAGTGCCTCTAGGTTGGGACATGGGTGTCACTCACCGGACTGTTAGTGCCTCTAGGTTGGGACATGGGTCTCTCTCTATCCTGCCGGCGCCTCTCCTGAGCCGCGGCCGTCCGCCATCTTGACTAAGATTGCGCATGTGCAGAAACCCTGAACTGTTAATACCTCGCCTCTAGTCTCATTGGTTAATTAATCACCTCTCAGTACTTAAGGCACCTGTTGCCCTATTACCTTTGCCTGTTCTTGGTTCTCATTCCTTGAGACTCTGAGGTGTTTCCTGTTTCTGCTCGTGTTATCCGTTTTTGCTTCTGGTCAAGTCTCCTCTCTACATCGGTATTAGAACTTACCCACTGCAGACTACTCTCGCTACCTCCGTTACCTGCCTGCTTCTGGACAAGTCTCCTCTCCACATCGGTAGTAGAACTTACCCGCTGCAGACTACTCTCGCTACCTCCGTTACCTACCTGCTTCTGGACAAGTCTTCTCTCCACATCGGTAGAACTTACCTGCTGCAGACTACTCTCACTACCTCCATTACCTGCCTGCACCTGGACAAGTCTCCTCTCCACATCGGTAGTAGAACTTACCCGCTGCAGACTACTCTCGCTACCTCCATTACCTGCCTGCTCCTGGACAAGTCTCCTCTATACATCAGTGGTACAACTTGCCTATTGCAGACCACTCACGTTGCTCCGTTACATGCCTGCACCTGAACAAGTCTTCCCTTCACATCAGTGGTACAACTTGCCTATTGCAGACCACTCACGTTACTCCGTTCCACACCTGCGCTGGACAAGTCTTCTCTACATATCCGTGGTGAAACTTACCAGCTGTAGACCATTCATGTTTCCTTGTGATATAGCTACTACTCTGTATGGTACCTATTAGCTGGACTAAAGTCTACAAGTGACTCTATATTGTAGCTGCAAGTCGCTGACTCTTCTACTATATTGTTGATTGGTCTTTGCTTAACGTTATCCAGTTATCAAGTACTGGCCTGCTATATGCTACCTGCGTGCTAAGGCACTTGGACTCTTTCCTCATTTTATCCTGTTTACTAAACTGCTGTACCATCACAGTTCCACGGTGCCAAGACTCAGCATTTATACTATTGACATTCCTTTCCTCTATTCTACTGTATGGTTCCACTGATTCACCACACTACCCAGAGGTCCGCACTTCTGGTAAGTGTAGCTACACCTGGTGAATTCTGGGTAAAACTCCTAGTGCCCGTGACAGACTAGGAGTAAAGTCATGGCGAGGCAGATTCTAGTGATGAGAATTAGAACTCAAATATTGGTACAGCTAAGGCAAATGCCGACCATTGTTCTGCCTCTAAGGTGCTCTGTTTTGACATACTGCAGATTGCTTGATAATATTTTGGGATTTACTTTGGGTCAATACAGCCAGGATTTACATTTTGAAACATGATCACTGAATTCAAAAACAAGAATGGAACCATAATGAAAATGACCACAATACATACTAGAAAAAGATCATAGTTTTCTAGCTATTTTAATTTATTACTTAAATCACTCAGACACACAAATTGATTTAATAGGAATTTATTATTTCAATTAATAATCTAGAAACAAGACAAGTAGAAAAATGTTGGAACTCTGAATGTTGGAAAATTAAAATAGTTTGTACATTGTAACAAAGATTATGATGTCACCAAAACAATACAATGTTAAATGGAATAACAACTAGATTAACATGTTGTGACATTATTACATAAAAATACATATGGCAATTTTCACTTTTTGAATTGAAGACAATTTATTAAATAGGATAACCTGTTTGACTGGCTCTGCCAACATTAATATTGGTGCAGAGAGTTGTAACATCTACAATATCATAACTCTCTAGATTGCATTGCAATGTTACCATTGAAAAAAAAAAATTTTGTCCTGTATTCTGTTGTGTTCTTACTTATATTGTTGTGGTTGTTTTCCCTTTTATTTACAAAAAATGGCACAACATTCACATTGATGACTCCAGATGTTTGTTTTGTTGTAACTGCTAAAATCATGTTAGCAAGCTCAGCTTCGCTTTCTAGAAAGGGAAATATAAAAAAAGGAACATTTTTAGTTAAAGTATATAATGTTTTTAACATTTTTTAAGAGGAATAAAGTGTACTTGGTATGGTGTAAATATATTACAATTTTCTCTCTAAGATGAGCAATATGGAAATTAATGAGCTTAATGTTCACTCAAATGAGAACCCCTCAACAAAGTGCTTCATAGAGACTCAACTGTTCAGTGCAGCCCTGTACAACAGCTTATTTATCTGCCTGAAATCGTTTGTTCATTCTGTTATTCAAGCTTGTCACAGATGTTATAGATTTGTTATATCAAGATTCAGATGTTTCTCTTTCAATACGTTTTGCAATAGTAGAGAGGGAGCCATAATGCCATATGATTTATTACAAAAAGAGATAAATATGACAGTGATCCACCTAACTTTTAATAGCATCATAAAGCTTGGACAATAAATAGAAATATGATGTGTTATGCTCCTTTTCTTTGGCCAAAATATGCAAGCTTGCAACACATCTCATTTCCTGCGAGTTTAGTTACTCACAACTATATAAATAACACTGAAATACGGCATCTGTAATGGTAGTCCTGACATTTGTCCTGCTGGCTAGTTGTTTTGAGGCTGGCATGTGTAAAACAACGCAACATATACATCACCAGAAACTGGTGGAAAATAAAATACTCTTCATTAAAGGTTTTGTGTAGCCCTTCTGGTTAGGCACACATATATCAGTTAACAAATAACAACTGTTGCTATGACTCCTGGTCAGTATGCAGATAATAGTTTACAAACCAGGGCGTAACAAACTGGGGCCTCTGCGACATCCCCTCCAGGCCCCATAACTGTGCTGCCACGGTGGTTGTTGTCGCTGCTACACACTTGTCCGTGGAAAGCTAGGATAGGTTGGATACAATGAGTTGTCGGCTCTGTAGAATCCATAACTGTATTCCAGTAGAGTATGTGGAGAACTACTGATAGAACACCATTGCAGTGGTTACATGGGGTGTGCCTAATCAGCTGTGTTTGTACAAAGGTAAACCAGCCCTTTAATTCTAATGGAAGGAATACCATTGGCAAATTACAAAAAAAACCAAAACAAATATTATTGAAATGAAGGAAATAGAAACAACCTTCCCTAACTATCTTCAGGTTTTTAATCTATTTTAGCACAAGGAGTGAGGGATGGAGAGAGAGTTTTACATTTGTTAAAGCTAGGGATACCCCCAGTGCAGTAACTATACATTTGGGTTACCCATAGCATTTTGAAGGAGCCCCTAAAGGGAAGGACACTCTCTCCTCCCTTACCTTACTGGGCTGGCAACCCATCTTCTCTTGTCTGCCGCCCTGCTACATGCCACTCTCTGTAAAGATCACTTGACCACTGAGCAAAATTTAGTGTTGGAGCCCTAGAATACTGGCTATCATGCATGGCATTGTGGGACTTCCAATACCCTGCAGAGTCCTAACTGGCTTCCTCAACTGCCAGGCTCTATAGCACTTGATACCCCTGCTACCCTGGAAGTTACACCCATAGATACATGAAATCCTGGATTTCCAAATCCAGGTTTGCCTAATATTTTACTGCACAGGACACATAGGTATTCATTATAGGGCTACAAATAAATAAAATACATCAGAATTTAGGCCCCTACCACTTAATTGTAATATGTAAATCTGGGTTCTGGATTCATCGGAATCTTTTTTTAACAAGATTTTTCACCCTCGGGCGGTACATTGGGGTCCTTCCAAAATTTTGCCATGGGGCCCACATGTCTAGCTATGTTCTTGATAAGAGCTCTCACTTCATGTGACCTGCTATGTTTTTGTGTTTCCTGCAGTGAAGACTAATTAAACATAAGTCAATTATTATTATGAATATTATTGGCCTGTTCATATGTGTTCAAATGTAAAACGAATAAACAACAAAATTAAACTTTGGGACACTTTGGTTCTATTGTACAAATTGTATTACTCTTGTTCAACAACGTTTTGCAATAATGACAATTTTTCTAACAAGTTAACATCATACAGAGAAATGATTGTACTTACAATTCCAGACTCATGTTTTGGCTTCACAACAATTGTTGCCTTCTCCTTTTTTTGCTTATATACTTCTTCAGCTTCTTTCAACCTGGAAAAAAAGGTTACTGTGAAATCTATACATTTGTATTATTTAAATATAAAAGGTAATTGGTGTTTTGCAAGTTAAGCTGCCACAAACTAAAAACAAATGTGTATATTTCAGCTTTCAAAGAATAATTATTTTCAACTTTGTGAGAACATCATAATTACCATTAAAGTCAAAGAGGATAATAGAAACCACTTTGTATTAATTAATTTTCAAAAGTTTGCAAGGGGGTTGGCAGGGAGGGCTGGCAAATTTTAGGCTGGAGGGCAAGGCTCGGCTCAGCAGCCTATTTTAATGGAAAAAAATGAAGGGGGCCCAGTGACCCAGTTGCTATCTACAACATACAGGACCTCAAAAGGAGTAAGTCCAACCAGAACTGGTACATTACAAATCTAAAAATCTAATTGGAATGCAACTTGCACGCAAGTTGCGGTTTAAAAAAAATGTTGCATTGAACATGAGTTTAGTTCCAACTGTATTCAAATCAAAGTAGATCTCAAGATGCATTTTGATTTGAATCTGGGTGCAAATACATTCTGTTCTGTGTTTCAGTAAATGGCAAGTACTGTGTAGGCAGCGTGTGCAATATTAGATCACATCAGAATGCATACAAAAAAAGGATATTATAAAATAAATGAACAACTGTAAACGGTATAACCATTAATAAAACTATATATGGTTAATTTTAAAAAAGTGTTCTTTCTATTTAGCTTTATTTTTACACTAGCTACATAAATCAAGATGTTCTTAATGCATATTGTAAATACAATGCATTTTTATAGTCTCTTACTTGCATTTACATAGTCTGTGCTATCTAGTGTACTTTCCAAAGACTATGCCGTTTCAGTCATCACTATCAGTCAGCACTTACACCAAAGCTGTAGCTGGTGCAAGTGATGCATCTAAAAAGAAGGGTACTTAAGCGAAATCCAGGATTTGAATTGGCCAAATCTGTGACGGTAGGCCTTCTGCAGTGCATTACTGTACATTGCCTACATCTGTTTGCACCTTCTTTTCCCCATTCCGCCCTTCAAGTTGTAGGCAGTTGTAAGTGTCATTTACCTTCAGACATGAATTGCATGCAACTGGTGTAAGATCCGTTTTTGAGCATGCGCAGGTTTATTTCACGCAAGATACTGCATGGAAACTGACTAACGTCCAAAAATGAACCAGGCCCCATGTGTTTACCTACTTTCTGAATATTATGTTCTGTATGGACCTAAGAGCAAAGAAGAGAGGCCACACATATGTATGTGTTTGTCACTGTAGTGGGAGAGCTATATTCTAGCATGACATAACATTTCAGGTAATATGGACCTAAGACTAAAATAGTTAGTCTTTCCCACCCATCCAAGATTATTTACATGTATACTACTCTATACACGGGATATAAAACAACTCATATGTTTTGAGAGGTTTTATTGTCAAAATTCCAAACATGCTACTGTTCTAAACATTAGCATGAATTATAATCTTTCATGGTATTAAATATAGAAATTTAGGCAAATACAGAAATGTAAATAATTTTACTTATATATTCTGTTCTATATGTTTGGAAAGTTGAAATAACATCTCTGTAGGCAATAAATAGACATTAATTCCCAAAAGAAAGAATTCCTGGAATGCTGAATACATTCAATAAGGAGAGACATGGAGATTCAGGGTAAGAACACCACTACAGCAGCCACTAAACTAAAAACCAGTAGACTTACAATTGCACCAAAAGGTACCTCTAGAAAAACATGTTTGGGAAAGGCCTCAATAGTTATGCAGGTAGTTTATTAATTTCATTTCTTTCTGTAACACATTTGATGATATATGGTTTTGCTTTCGCAGAATGTCAATATCAGTGTGTGTTTTGTACATAATTATGATTAACCTGTTTGATCATCAATCCTACAGAGTACAATGACAAACATACATGTCGTTAACATTGAGAGCTTACAGTTATTTATAAGGGATAAATCATAACTGCAGTGTAAATAGGTTATATCAAATGAATCCATTGATAAGTTTAGTTAAAGTGTAAGCACAGTAGCACGGTGGCGTAGTGGTTAGCACTTCTGCCTTACAGCACTGGGGTCATGAGTTCAATTCCCGACCATGGCCTTATCTGTGAGGAGTTTGTATGTTCTCCCCGTGTTTGCGTGGGTTTCCTCCGGGTGCTCCGGTTTCCTCCCACACTCCAAAAGCATACTGGTAGGTTAATTGGCTGCTAACAAATTGACCCTAGTCTGTTTGTCTGTCTGTGTCTGCCCATCTGTGTGTGTGCATATGTTAGGGAATTTAGACTGTAAGCCCCAATGGGGCAGGGACTGATGTGAGTGAGTTCTCTGTACAGCGCTGCGGAATTAGTGGCGCTATATAAATAAATGGTGATGATGATGATGATGATAAGATGTGAAGACAGAGAGTCTGATGTAAATGTATTTGATGGCTTTGCACATTCCAGTGTGAGAAGATAGGAGTGTCACCTGGGGCAGCTTCAAAGAGCTCCCACAGTGAGATATAGCCTGGCATGTGGTCTGGCTCAAGGAGGCCATGTGCTGATGTAGGCTATATGTAATACAGATAAAAAGAATTCAGTTTTAAAATATGCCAAAAATAGGGAACAGGGTATATCTGGTGGTGTAATACGCGATCGGCACCAGACCTATCCTGAACATCACCCTAAAGATGTCCACCAGCTGAGGATGAAGATCTAGTCTGCTACAAGTGCAGACAGAAAAGACATAGGAGAAGAAACTGGCTGTCGTGAACATATAGAGCTTGCAGTTATTTATAAGGGATAAATCATAACTGCAGTGTAAATATGTTATATCAAATGAATCCAATGATAAGTTTAGTTAAAGTGTAAGATGTGATGTCAGAGAGTCTGATGTAAATTTATTGGATTGCTTTGCACATCCCAGTGTGAGAAGATAGAAGTGTCACCTGGGGGCAGCTTCAAAGAGCTCCCAGGGTGAGATATAGCCTATTTGTGTTACCTGAATAGACGTTTAGGTACCGCTCAGCATTTGGTCTGGCTCAAAGAGGGCATGTGCTGACAAAGGCTATATGCAATATAGACCAAAAGAATTCAGTTTTATAATATGCCACTTAAAATCAATAAAAGTAGTGATCAACCACATATTCCGCAATAGTATGATTACGGGCAGCTCATATGTTGAATTAAGAATTCTGCCCCACAGAGAAATGAAGGAAATGAGTGTAAGCTCTGCGAATACACTGTATTTAGGCGTGTTTGATATCAAAAGATCAACAGAGTCATAGGGGATTCATTAATGATAAAATTGGATCGATGTAACGCTCTTCAGAAAAATTAGATCACATAGTAGAATTGGTTAGTAAATCAGGCAACATGCAAATGGTGATTAAAAAAGTGTCCCAGGACACAACCCCCTATTAGCATTAAACATTGCCCTTGTGAAGACCATCCCATTTTATTTTGCTTAAAAACCTGTGTTTTGAAGGGACAAACTGTCAGTTTCTTGAGGATCAATCTAATTGAAGGACTGTCCATCTTTTCGGCCTGCCCCAGACATACAGATTATTATATGTAAGTGATGCTCTGTACTTTCATCCCATTTGGTTTTATAACTGTTTGCAATGTTTTACTTGTATGTCAAATCTTTATCTAACTGTTTTTTATTTTCTGTAAGCATTGTACTTTTTGTATATTATATATATTATATATATTTAGATATATTGTATATATCTAAAATGTAATAGTTCTGTCCTTATTGCTCTAAAACGAATTAATTGCCTGTTTAGAAGAGACAGATTGCTTGGCTGGATTAACTCTTTAGGAACCAGTGTGTGAAGGGTTAACTGTTTAGCTACCAGAGCACAGATTGGCACAATTGGGTGATTAAGTCATAGGTTTGCTACGGGCCCTATACGTAGCTGGTGGCAGTTGTTGAGAGATGTGAAGCGTGCGTTTGTGTTGGAAAAAGGGACCAGCGAAATCTGTAGCCTTAGAGAGAGGTGAGTGTGAGATTTGGGTTGGAATTCTGTGTGTTCCCTTACAGTAAGCTTCCAAGTCACAAGTGCGCAGAGGGCGGTTTGTGACAGATAAAGGGTTACAGGTGTGGTTTCCTGACAAAATAGAGGTGATATATTGTAGGACTGTTGGAATATATGATAAGATATCTAATCAGGGAGTAGCTAGAGGGCTTATCCCTAACAATACACAAAATAGTGTCCTTTTTGCCAGGGCAACTAGTAACGAACCAATGGAAATTTCGAGAATAAATGTATGAATCTCAAGGACAAGCTAAAATTTAAATTATCTCCTTCTGCAAATGTTGGAGATGTGTAATATTCCTGTAAAAAAATCTAATACATGAAGGGCGTGAGTCATTAAGTAAAGTAAACCAAAAAAAAATAAGTAAATGTTCTCTGGGGTAAAACCATGTTAAAATGCAAGGGGTGCATATTATTTTATTATTTTCACATAAGTTAAATACTGGCTTTTCTTCATCCAGCTGTTATGAGCCGCGGCAGCTCTGGGCACCGCCGCGACTCGCTCCCCTCTGT
Organism: Mixophyes fleayi; assembly: GCF_038048845.1. Classification (NCBI taxonomy): domain Eukaryota; kingdom Metazoa; phylum Chordata; class Amphibia; order Anura; family Limnodynastidae; genus Mixophyes; species Mixophyes fleayi. The sequence continues at coordinate 254,489,662 of NC_134404.1, read as the reverse complement.
CTCTCGGCGTCCCAGCCATCGTCATGATGACCGGGACGTCACTTCCGCCTTACACAGACCGTTGCCAAGGCGACGGTTGGGACGCTATTGAGATGCAGCGCTGCGTCCCAGCATTTAGGGTAGCCGAGCGCGCGCGTTAATTAAACCTTAGCCAGGTGGCTAAATGTAGGACCTGCCCCCAGTTCCCTTCTATTGACCAGTGCACATTTATAAGGCAGGGAAGGGCAATCCTCCCCTGCCGATTATAGTCCCTGCTACAGGCACACCACCCTGCACTGTTCTGTCTCATTGCCTGCTATTCTTTGTTGGATTACCGTTGCTGACCCTTGCCTGGATATTGACTTCGTGGATTGCCTATGACCCTTGACCTCTTCCCCGGATTCTGACTTTTCATATCTGCCTGTGACCCTGACCCCTTAGCCTGGATCTCGACACTGCTACTTTTCCTGGGACCTTTAGACCTCTGGCCTGGACCTACATGCTGTCATTGCCGGCTACATATACTCCTTGCCGGCACTTTCATTCCACCTCTGTATTACACCAGTGCTACGTTCTCAGGTATCAGATCCTACTACTAGAGTACAAGACCTGGGGGCATCAGAGTACCTGTGAGCGCATAAAGCTCTACGGGAAAAGCGGCAAAGACCTCTGAAGCGGTTCTAGGAGCGGATGCCTGGGGCGTGAGCCGTAACACTAGCACACAAATACTTGATAGCTTTATTTTTAAACTTAAATTTAAAGTTGATCTAGGACATACCCTACCCTAACTATAAAAATGTCCTCAAATTTTAAATTTACCTCCCCCTCCAATGCAACATGGTTTTGCCTAGGTTCAAAGTTACTCCTTTTTTATGCTTTACTCTCCTTAATGACACCGGCCCGTAGTGTGCACACCCGAGCAACAGCACTGGACCAAAGCTTGATCATTGATGTCTATGGCAAGCACACTGTCACTACACACTGATGGAGTGAGTATATACCCTTAGTCAACATAATATACGAAAAAAGGGTTGGTGGAGGGAGCAGGGTAGTGGAAAAAAAAATAAAAAAATAGAGATACTACTCACCTCATCGCTGCGCCGGTGTCCCTCCTCCTCCCTCTCTGCACTGTTAACACTGAATGACAGGTGTGATGTCATCAAGTCACGCCTGTTATTCAGTGAGGAGCAGCGCGGAGAGGACCAAGAAAGAAACAAGAAGACAGAAGAGAAGAGAAGAAAGAAGCTAAAAGAAAGGTAAGTAAAAAAAAGGGGGAGAAGAGAGGCACACTATGGAGGAAAAAGGGGGAGAAGAAAGGCACACTATGGAGGAAAAACGGGGAGGAGAGAGGCACACTATGGAGGAAAAAGGGGGAGAAGAGAGGCACAGTATGGAGAAAAAAAGGAGAAGAGAGGCACAGTATGGAGGAAAAAGGGGGAGAAGAAAGGCACAGTATGGAGGAAAAGGGGAGAGAAGAAAGGCACAGTATGGAGGAAAAAGGGAGAGAAGAAAGGCACAGTATGGAGGAAAAGGGGGAGAAGAGAGGCACACTATGGAGGAAAAAGGGGGAGAAGAAAGGCACACTATGGAGGAAAAAGGGGAAGAAGAGGCACAGTATGGAGGAAAAATGGGGAGAAGAGAGGCACAGTATGGAGGAAAAAGGGGGAGAAGAGAGGCACACTATGGAGGAAAAAGGGGGAGAAGAGAGGCACAGTATGGAGAAAAAAGGGGGAGAAGAGAGGCACAGTATGGAGGAAAAAGGGGGAGAAGAAAGGCACAGTATGGAGGAAAAAGGGGGAGAAGAAAGGCACAGTATGGAGGAAAAAGGGAGAGAAGAAAGGCACACTATGGAGGAAAAAGGGAGAGAAGAAAGGCACAGTATGGAGGAAAAGGGGGGAGAAGAGAGGCACAGTATGGAGGAAAAAGGGGGAGAAGAGAGGCACACTATGGAGGAAAAAGGGGGAGAAGAGAGGCACACTATGGAGGGAAAAAGGGGAGAAGAAAGGCACACTATGGAGGAAAAAGGGGAAGAAGAGAGGCACACTATGGAGGAAAAAGGGGGAGAAGAGAGGCACACTATGGAGGAAAAAGGGGGAGGAGAGGCACACTATGGAGGAAAAAGGGGGAGAAGAAAGGCACACTATGGAGGAAAAAGGGGGAGAAGAGAGGCACACTATGAAGGAAAAAGGGGGAGAAGAGAGGCACACTATGGAGGAAAAAGGGGGAGAAGAGAGGCACACTATGGAGGAAAAAGGGGGAGAAGAGAGGCACAGTATGGAGGAAAAAGGGGGAGAAGAGAGGCACAGTTTGGAGGAAAAAGGGGGAGAAGAAGGGCACACTATGGAGGAAAAAGGGGGAGAAGAAAGGCACACTATGGAGGAAAAAGAGGGAGAAGAAAGGCACACTATGGAGGAAAAAGGGAGAGAAGAAAGGCACAGTATGGAGGAAAAGAGGGGAGAAGAGAGGCACAGTATGGAGGAAAAAGGGGGAGAAGAGAGGCACACTATGGAGGAAAAAGGGGGAGAAGAGAGGCACACTATGGAGGAAAAAGGGGGAGAAGAGAGGCACAGTATGGAGGAAAAAGGGGGAGAAGAGAGGCACACTATGGAGGAAAAAGGGGGAGAAGAGAGGCACACTATGGAGGAAAAAGGGGGAGAAGAGAGGCACACTATGGAGGAAAAAGGGGGAGAAGAGAGGCACACTATGGAGGAAAAAGGGGGAGAAGAAAGGCACACTATGGAGGAAAAAGGGAGAGAAGGCACAGTATGGAGGAAAAGGGGGGAGAAGAAAGGCACAGTATGGAGGAAAAAGGGAGAGAAGAAAGGCACACTATGGAGGAAAAAGGGGGAGGAGAGATGCACAGTAAGGAAAAAGGGGGAGGAGAGAGGCACAGTAAGGAAAAAGGGGGAGGAGAGAGGCACAGTAAGGAAAAAAGGGTGAGAAGAGAAGCACAGTAAGGAAAAAAGGGGGAGAAGAGAGGCACAGTAAGGAAAAAAGGGGGAGAAGAGAGGCACAGTAAGAAAAAAGGGGGAGAAGAAAGGCACAGTAAGGAAAAAGGGGGACAAGAGAGGCACAATAGTGGGGATAATTAATTAATTTAAGATGGGGTGGTTTGGGTGCTACTGAATGTGGTGGTGAGTTTGGGGAGAATGAGGTCCCTTTATTAAATGTGCCTATGAATTATTTCATGGCAGTGACGGTTGCGGGAAATAGGTATATTTCTGAAATGTAAATACTATTAATTTATTGCTGGGGCTGTTTGTAGGGAGGAAAATAGGTTTATTTATTAAATGTGAATACTATTATTTTAATGTTGGGGCTGGAAGAAGGCCTAATTATTAATCATGGGTGGTACTGATTTAACGCCAGGGGTGGCTGGAATTTTCTAAATGTACCCATTTTTTTTTTCCAAATAGGGCCCCTAACATTCCAGGATCCAGACAAGCCACAACTAAAGAAACCTGCAGCACAGGTGGTGAAAGTGAGACGAACAGGTAGGAGAGAGTAGCAAAGTCTGTAAAATGTTGTGATTCCAGTTGGACAATCCCAATTTTTGGTGACCGTTCAACGGTGTACACAACAATGCAGGTTTTTTTGTCTGTAGGAGGGTGGCCTGGCCATGCCCAATGATGCATTATCAATGGTATTTTAATTTGCGGTAGCATTGCTAGTTTTAGCGTGCGGTATCATTGCTAGTTTTAGTGTACGTTATCAATGGTATTTTTAATGTATGATATCATTGCTAGTTTTAATGTGTGGTGCCAATACCCATTTTAATGTGGTGTTTTGATGATTGTTTTAATGTACAGTATTTTAGTTTGTGGAAGCAATGATTTTTCTTATGCAGAGCTGTAAGTGTCATACTGTGGGCTGTAGGTGATGTAATGCCGGATGTGTCACTATGCCCTTAATGTGAAATCTTAGAGGACCCCCTGTCTTAAGTGCCCCGGCCCCCGAAGCCTTAATCCAGCTCTGATGCCAACCATGTTCTTTCAGTAAGAAATATGTGTTTGGAAGGCAGATAATTCTGTTACAACTACATTACATTGACACCCTAAACTCCACTTCTATTGTAATTTTCCATGTGGTTCACAATGACTGCAATTACATGAAGGGGCCAAGTGGCAACTGCAAAGAATTCATTGCTCACCCCTGGTACTGTCAAATAGTGACCTTAGCACTGAGGTCGTGGTAAAGACTCATGTTATAAATAGCCCTAGCGACTAATTAATTCATGATGCGGCGTGAGCTCTTCATTTGAAAAGCTAGCTTGCAGAGTCCCAAAGGCTTCATAGTCAGGGCTTGTGGTTCCCCAAGTACCAGCCATGGCTATGCTGGTACTTGTAAAACTGTTAATATCAGTCTGGGCTTGCTGGGAGTGCACCAGGGCCAAAAAGGTGTTTTTACTATAAAATATTGTTGATCATACCACACCCACCGCCCAGAGGTGTGGGAAGAGCCTTAGTGCCTCCAGCTCCGGATAGGGTACCCCTTCGGGGGTACGCTTTTTTATTTCTGGCACCATCTCTCTAGGGAATCCAGTCCCGTGCTAACCAGCCTGGGGTTGGTTTTCATTATGGTAGGAAGACCACACACAGGAGGTTCTCCTGCTATAGTGCCACCAGCCCTGGCTGGCAAAGCTGGTACTAGTAAAATCGAGGAGACCCCACGCTTCTTTCCCCCCCCCCAATGTACTAGTACTGGCAGCACTAAGTTTAAGCGGTTAGGCAGGGGAAGGGGGCGATGCTGTTTTTTTTATTTATGTACTGATGTTTAATTTTTTTTTTACTGTATTTGCTGTATTGTGCTGGCGGGTCCAGCAGTTGCATTGCCAGTGGTGGCATTGCCGTTTGAATGTCGACATTGTGACTGTTGACTTTACAAAACTGTCAACAATCACATTTCATGTCAACATTCAACCACATAGACACACTGAACCTTTTGACATTTCTTACTGTCAACATTATCATCATCACCATTTATTTATACAGTGACAGCAGATTCCGTAGTGCTTTACAGGGTTCAGTGTCAACAGATGATGCCCAACCCATTTAAAATGTTTTTATTACATTATTATGTTTTGTTTAAATAAGGCAATATGGTAAGATACAAGAGATGTTTAATCAAAACGAAAGTCTCATCTACCATATTAAAAATAAATAAACAGAATACATCCACATCTGTTTATCCCTTTAAAATATTAAATCGAAAGCACCTTTATTGTAACAATCAAGAAATGCAAATTAAGAAATGCAAATAGATGACCATGACTTCGTATAAAATAGCTTCAACACTAATGTTTTCATTGCCATCAGCTGGAGAGGTCAATCTGCAATCAGCCAATCAGAAGCAGCTTCATAGTACTGCTGATAGTCATTATCATCATTGCATATATTCAGCACTTGCAGGACATACACCTCCTGATCAGTGCCGGATTAAGGGAATGGAGGCCCCTGGGCTAAGGGGGCCTCCATTCCCCCGTGAGGGCCCCCTCCCCCCCGTGATCCGAGTTGAGTGATCCGAGCTGCCCGCCCCCTCCCCCCTCACCCCCCCCCCCCCCCGGCACTTACCTCCTTCTCTGGAACACTGTACGCTCTCTACTGAGGAGATCTCGTGAGAGTGAGACTCACGAGATCTCCTCAGTAAGGAGACTACAGTGCTGGGGAAGGACCGCAGTGAAAGTGCTCAGCAGTACTGATCGCTGCGGGGGCGCCCCCGCCCCCGACCGATCAATACTGCTGCTGAGCACTTTCAAGGGCCCCCTGGATGCCATAGGCCCCTGGGCTGTAGCCCAGTTAGCCCTATGGTTAATCCGGCCCTGCTCCTGATAGGCATGTCTGTGTCCATGTGTATTTGAATCGCAATTACATGAACACGACCTTATTGTACTCGGCCTATGCTTGCTCGACCCCATACCGTCTTGTAAGATGTACGGACTCGTAAGTCATAGATATGCAAAAATCTTGATGCCGGCATATGCATATATTTTTGATTTGCATGTGCAGTATGAAAATGCTTAAAAAATTAATCTTCCTGTAGAAATCAATAAAGAAAAATATATGAACAGTTCAATTTACTCAGAAAAGGCCTATGAACTTACCTTTCTTGCAAAATTAACTTATTCTCTTTTTTCCAAAAATCTTTAAAATCCGTGCTGAATTCATGCCAAATGCTGAAGAATGTGTTTGGAGACACTTCTTTTTCACCCATTTTTGGTTTCACACAAAAATAGGCTGTTGTTTCTACAAACCTGTAAACCAATAAAATATTTGGCATGAAATTTATTTTGTGGATAAAATGCTATATAATATATATATATACACATTTCCATGCACATGGTTGCAGCCCAAGTGGTTTTACACACTATATGAAACACTGAGATTTCAAATATCATTAATTACCATTATTTTATATTCAAAATATATTTAAATGTATTTATTGAAAAGAAACAAACATAACATTAGTAAGGCCAATAGAACAAATAAAGTAAATATGTGGCAAATATGTAGATGGAGAATGTAAGTAACTACTTCATACATACAAAAAAGCTACAGAATTCCTTAAAACCCACACCCAAAATGCGTTGCAGGGGCAGGCTGGGGTAAACATGGATGTGAGAAGTCTTCGGTAGACCTGAAAGTTGGGTGATATTTGTAACTTTTGGACTAACGAACGAATGACCAAGTCTGTACAATTTGGCCCTACACATACAATATGTGCCCACAGATTCAATTGGAAACCATTGTTTGCATCATGTATCAATAATAGTTATGATGAACATTTCATAGCTAGTCCTGTATACAAAGCGTGTTAAGCGAGTACAAAGACACAGACATTCTATTCACTGTGATAATTCTGAATTTCTGCAAATTTAGCTTGCATTTATCCTGGCCCCCAAGTCCAGGAACAGACCTATTGCATTTTAGAGCAGAGCTTCACAGACTTGCCTTTGTAAAGTTTTCACCATAGCATCGGCAATCTGAGCTCATGATCCCCCCTGTTATAGTGGTAACCATCCCAGGTTGTCTAGTGCTGGGGATTCATTGGGGGATGGGAGTCACTGGCAGTTCTTTTTATTATTTTTATACAGTGTACTGTGTAAGGGAACCATTTTGTAACTTAATTACTATTTATTTACTGAACTTTAAGCAGTGGGGGGAAATAACAGTAGAGCACCTTTGTAAATAAGGATGGGATTCTCTGATTATCCTAAGGGTATTATTTATTTTCTGATTTATCAATTCTAATTAAATTGCTGGCTGCAAGTCTCTGAAAATCAGCTGAATTTCAGAATCGCCCCAATCAATATCACCATTTTTAGAGACATCCCCTGCAATTGTGGTTTTATAATCAGCATAGATGGTTTCTTTTTTTACTGTAAACTGTAAGGTTAGTCATAGCCAAGTGCCACATTCCCAGCATAACACTGACACAAATTACTCATATGTACTGTTCCATCTTCGACTAGGAGTTCATTGTTTAGCCATTGCAGTATTCATGTACATTCCTTTCAGGGAACAGGCCTACCAAGGAGTATATTTCACATACCGTAAATGTACTTCAGTCAGAAATTTTTCTGTGTTTTCATGTTCCATTTTAGCTGCAAAAAATGGAAGTGTTAGTTAATTTTAAAATAAAATTTTATTGAAATTTTACTGAAATCAGGGGTGCAAGGGAGGGGTACAGAAAAGAAAAAGCGGGACGGGAGTCAGGGATACAGGTATAGACCAGTATCAAGAGAATAAAGGCATGAGTATCTTACGGCAAGACTGCATTAATTATTTTTATGATATTGACAGATACAGTAATGCTGTATTTTTCAAAAAAAAAGTTGTGAAATAAAAGAATGCAAATCGGGGGCGTGGCTTGGACGCCATCACAACCACGTGTTTAATACAAGCTACGGGCAGATTAATCCACAAGGTGTAGATTTAACACTTCCAGCCTACAATTCCGTCTGCTAAACAGTGGGGGACAGCACAAAGCACATGCGTGCTCATAAATATCTTTATCAGGACTCACCCCAGTAATTTGGCGCCTATAACAAAATTCTGGCCTACCTTCCCGCCAAAATCATTGTGATGGGACTAACATCTTGGACCCTGTGTGTACCATTTCAGGGGCCGGGGCAGTTCCTGCTCGGATATCTCCTCGACGGAACGAGATTCCTCTATGTGTGTGCCCCTGTGTTGTGGAGCTGGAGGGTGCATACGTGTGGTGGATGGTTCCGATGATGGACGTAGTGAGAGCTCTGGCCAACTCTCGGCCTGTGTTTTAAATCCTCAGTGACACCTAAGAGGAGCTGCATTGACCCCCTGTTGCCGCGATAATCATTGCAACCACAAATGGTGAGTGCTGTATTCGACTGAAACTCTCCCTCCAATCACCATCATTGTGATCCATCTGGGTGGGAGTCGCATCACCGCAGTGTATACCATGTGCCTAAGCTGATTATACCAAGTCGCTGCCAGTCCTGCCATATAATTGACTCTGGGATCTGTCCTGTTGGAACCTGACACTTAATTGCAACATCATTTGTTGCTTTAAATAGGACACCAAGAAGTTATTGCACCGATTTGCATAATCCCTACATTAATATACAAATTTAATAGACATACCACTTCATTGTATGTACTTTTAGATTTAATATTTTTATTTTTTTCCAATGCTCTTTTCATAAAGCTGCTTTAAGTAACAAAAAAAAGGAGAAAAAGAAAGAAAAATTGCATCAGCAGAACCCACTGCTGCCAACTTGCGGTATTTTGTGCTAACTTCATTACAAGCCGTACAGAACAATTCTCATTACCATTTACTGGTTCCATCTGTACACACCTTGTACATCTGATTGTCTAGGGAACAAGATCTCCCTTGCATTTCTCAGTCTTATTGCATCATAACTTGTGGCCTTACTGGGTCTTTGCCACTTATGACACTTACCTTTTCTCGAACATTTGATTGGTGCCTGAGCATCCGGCTCGCCAGCACAAAAATGTTTTATAGTGTCATCTTTATCCTATTTGGACATCTCTATGAGTATGTAGATTTGATATATTTGAGAACCCTATGGAACCCTTTTTTTATTTAGTGTCATTACCAGTATTTACTACTGTGCACATCTGTAATCTTTCTCTCTAATGGTATCCATCACTATTCAAGCATGCAGTGATTACGCCTATTCTGAAAAAACAAAATTCTGATCCAAAAACCCTCTGTCAAATTACAGCCCCATGCCCCTCCAAGCTTCTTGAGAGAATTGCCTACACTCGCCTCTCAAACTTTCTTACAGCCAACCACCTACTGGATTCTCTTCAGTCAGGCTTTCACTCTCAACACTCCACAGAGACGTGGCTGAACAAAAACTAAACTCCATTACTCTCCTCTAAATCTCTTGGATCTCTGTGCTGCATTTGACACTGTTGACCACTCTCTCCTCATACAAATGCTACATTCCCTAGGTCTTGAAGGCACTGTCCTATACTGGTTCTCATTATACCTATGTAATTGCTATTTTAGAGTTAATTTCTCTGGATCCACCTACACTCCCTTTATCATTTGGAGTACCACAAGGCTCAGTCCTAGGTCCTCTGCTATTCTCTATCTATACCACGTCTCTTGGAAAACGAATAAGCTCCTTCGGATTTCAGTATCATCTCTATGCGAATGATATAGAAATCTATCTATCCTCTCCTGATCTCTCACCATCTGTGTTGTCTCGCGTTACTGACTGTCTCTCTGCCATTTCATCATGGATGTCCTCTCGCCATTTCAAACTCAATCTTTTAAAAACAGAATTAATAATATTCCCACCCAAAAACAGAAGCTTCCTGCCTGACATTTCTATATCTGTTGATAACATGACCATAAGTCCGACCCCGCAAGCTTGCTGCCTAGGTGTAATCCTTGACTCACAACTATCCTTCGTGCTCCCACATTGACTATTGCAATTCCCTCCTTACTGGTCTTCCCAAAATCAGACTCAAGTCCCTACAATCTATTTTGCGGCTAGATTGATTTTCCTTGCAATCCGTTCTTCCTCTACTGAGCTGCTCTGTCAGTCTCTACATTGGTTGCCTATTTTTCAACAAATCCAATATAAAATTCTTCTACTAACATACACGACCATCGACAAAATTGCACCGACATACATTTCCTCACTTGTATCAAAATCTCTCCCAACTGGACACCTCCGTTCTGCACAAGATTTGCGTCTCTCTTCCACTCTCATCACATCCTCCTATTCCTTTTTTTTGGGCTGCAATCAACTTGTGGAATTCCCTCCCTCGCACAATAGACTTTCCTCTAGTCTTCAAACCTTCAAGCATTCTCTTAAAATCCACCTCTTCAGACAAGCTTATAATGTTCCTCAACCACCCACTTAATCTCCCTGGGTTACCCTATTACCATCCTCTACACAGCTAACACAAAACAATAACCCTCTGACCAACATTGCGGTGTGACTGATCACACAGCCCACACAATACTTTTTACCTTTTCATTCTAGCTGGACCAATGTGCAATATGATGTAGCACGTTCCATTCTGTATCAAACTCCCACTGATAGATTATAAGCTTGTGAGCAGGGCCCTCTTATCTCTATTTCTGTATGTATTACCCAGTATTGTTTTATTAATGTTTGTTCCCAATTGTAAAGTGCTACGAAATGTTAATTCTCATTCCTCCGGCAAAACCCCAATGAACAAAAAATGAGAAATCCAAGAAAGAATAGCCTGCAGATAATGTGGTGAAAGTTTGTCCTAATGACCAAAGTGACTGTTCTTCAAATTTTACAACACCTGATCGTCATGCTGTCCCTGTTTCATATTTGGATGTCGTCAAAGCCATAAAAGAAACCATGGAACCTATGTTACAGAAACAGACTTCCAAGTTTACTTCTGAATACAAGACCTGAAGACTCAGCTGTTACAAACTTCGCAGCAAGTTAAGCTGAACAAACAACGAATCAGCAAAAATTGAAGTTGAAGCTAAATTCATCTGCATCTGATAAAATGCAGAAACAATTATGGAACAGAGTTGATGACATTGAAAACAGATCATGCCAAAATAACCTACGTCTTATTGGATTATCTGAAATCAGTGAAAAGTTCATCTCCTACTCAGTTTTTATCTACCACTTTACCAACATTGTTTCAAATGCCAGTTGACAACCAACCAGTATCATCAATATACTTTGCTGAAATATCAAGACAAAACTCTAAAATGTTTAACCTCAGCAAAACTACAAGAGGTACACATTAAACTGTTACATAGAGCTTATTTATAGAGTCGTCTTTTTTGAAGTTACCTTGTCTGTTGTATGCTCCAGGCTTCCACCCTGCCATGTACTTGGCAATGGAACACCGGCTTATTCACTTTTTAAAATGGGTGCCCAGTTCCTGGACCATGCCCCCTGCAACACCCCCCCCCCCCCACTCGCGGGGGAAAAAAAGTACTTCCCAAAGAAAAAAAAAAGAACTATACAGCTCCACAGCGGAATGCACGAACAGTTCCTGTTTGACGCCTTGTGAGGAGGCGTGCACAGGGCACACAGTCTGAGGAAGCAGTCAGGTTCTGAATGTAATAGCCAATTCAAAATCCTTCTTGCATCAGCCCATTTAGCCAACGGCCCTTCTGGCATTTGCCAGAAGTGCCAGATGGCCAGTCCGGCCCTGTAGCAGTGTATTCTGGTGCTTACCTAGTGGAGTAAACAGCTTACGGTAAAAGGTAGGGAAAGAACCAAGATGTTGGTAGCAGGACTCAGAGTCAGACAGACAGGGGTAAATGCAGAGTAATAAACAGGGCAAGGTCTGGAGTAGACAGCAGAAGACTTTAAGAAAGCTAGTGATCAGGGCAAGTGTATATATATATATATATATATATATATATATATATACATACACACATATATATATATATATATATATATATATATATACACACATATATATATGTATATATATATATATATATATATATATATACATATATATATATATATATATATATATATATATATATACACATATATATATATATATATATATATATATATATACACATATATATATATATATATATATATATATATATATATATATATATATATATACATACATATATATACACACACATATACAGATCAGATTAGCAAGCCAAAGCTAAAGGTCAGGAGTGGAGAGGACACCACTTTAAATAGTCCTTTAAATAGTCCAGGTCAAACACTGATAACAGAACAGGTCTAGCACATGCAGCAGCTTCCGATCCAACCTTTGGGCATCTCTAAGGCATGTCATTTTTAGTAGTATCACTTGCATCAGCTACAGGATTAGTCTGACTGCCAATTACTAATGAGGACGGCTGAGTATGTATGCTATAACATGTGTTTGCAATCAGAAGCAACTGTAAAAAAATATATTATATATTATATACAGTAGACATTAATTACATCCTAATAAATTAAAGAAAAAAATATATTTTTTGCCCATTATGGCATGATGTACACTTGTAAGTGACAAGTGTAAGGGCAGCAGCCTCTAGTCGAGGCCGAGCTGACAAGTTTCAGGTGCCACCCAAACAAAAGAAACAACAAATTGTCTCAACATACAGTATGAAATCCCACTTTGAAGAGCACCCGTTAACCACAGCACCCTGCAGAATTTTGGGGGATTGCAACAGAGGGGAGGTGCAGAATAGTACACCGAGGTGTTTCAGCACAATATCACACCTGCCCTGTAGCTGGTGCATGTGATACGGCTGAATATCATGTACCTGTGAGATACCAAGAAGTTGAATCGTACAGATGTGCCTGCGCTTAACCTTGCCTCACTCTTACTGTACATTGCCTATGTGCATATGCCCCTATCCTCCCATGTCCCACCCTTGAAATTGTAGCCTGTCAGAAGTGTCCTTTACATTCAATAGTGAAGTTCAAGCATTTGCATTCACTGACATATTGTCCATTTCTGAGCATCATGGAGCAATTTTAGGCAAAATATGGGATGCATTTATATTCCTTAATGAATCAGGCCCAGAATGTTATTACTCACTGTGAACTCAAAGCTGGACACCTGGTCAGGAATTTGAGCTGCGACTTGCAGTAATTCTGAACTAGCTGACTGCTGTGTTGTTCTGCCAGATACAGCTTGCTTTATGCTGTGACGATGGCTCCAGGTAACAAATATAGCTGGCTATTTTTAATACAGGTCTGTGCAAGACAGGTATCCATGGAGAAGCTCAATAACTATGTCTCCCTCTACTTGGTCCTCACAAGTTGTAATGGCGGCCTCCCAGCTATAATTTTGGCATCACAAATCTCCAGGAACAGGGTAAGGAGCAAATGGTGAGTAAATGCAGGCCATGTAGTGCACGATTGTAGCCAGGTTTTGCTCCTCCACTCAGCAGGATGAGACTTGTTCAGCTCCCAGTGAGAGATGTTCAGCAGTGGGATACAGCTCTCCCCTAACTCTAGCTCCTGTGTTGTAGATTCCAGAGCAGAGCTCCCAGAGTTGGACGAATACAGTAATTAAAGTAGGCTATCAGCCAAAAATAAGGCGATTCTTCACTGGTAACAGGATAAATTAGTGGATCTATAACAGGAGGGTAGGAAATTCTTGGTGAAGAACCACCCCCATGAGTTAGTGTAAATTTTGTCACCTTGAGCTTACATAGCATGCCTGGAGACACGCAGTCTGCTTTTGAATTTCTCAAGTAAGTGACAAGCCCATTCCTCCTGAGCATGTAGCCACTGAAATAATACTGAGGCACAATGTGAGGCAAGCAGGCCTGTACTGGATGGGTTTATTTTTTCCTAGAGATCTCCTTATACCCTGTTACTTTATTGATTAAATTACCTTTAGGGAAACCTTAAAAGCATCCCACAGAATGGTGGGACTATAATGTTTGCACATGGGATGCAAAGTAATCCACCCAGTCAGCTAATGTTCACTACCCAATACCATCTCAGTTAGACAAAAAGTATTCAGCTTCCAGAATTTAGCACCAAAGTGCAGTTTAAGATCAATTGATAGTAGTATTAGCGAGTGGTAAGTAATGCCTCTTTAAAAATAATTCACCTCCCTAACGAGGGGGGAGGTCAGACTACGAGAAACGAAGACTAAATCGATTCAGGACAATGTGTAATGGGAAACAGAATGGCAGTAAAAAATTTTGGTTCCAGGGGACATGATTCTGCAAACGTCTGCAAGTCCCAGCTCCATTACAAGTTTGGCATAGATGATAACCCAGAGGTGTTCATGGGTGTGAATTCCCTCCACCTATCCCTGCGGATCAGTGGGGATTTATTTGTTGACTTGGGTCAGTGCAAGAGAATTCTTAACTTTATCATTAAGACCTCTCACATTCAATGAGAGCAAACAGTGTCCTTCACAGTTACATCTATTAGGAGTGATTACATACATTACACCACAACATTGTGACCAGGCACCCAGCATGGCACAATTAAAGTTACCTAAAGAAAATAGTGTGCAGACGTAGAAGGACAATATTCCCACAATTCCATTTAGGAAAACAAGCAATAAATATTATGTAAAAGCATTCTGACCCACATAGGTTCTTGGCCCAGCATCATCCACCCACACCATATGTAATTAGGGGTGTGCACCGGCCACTTTTGGTGTTTTGGGTTTTGGGTTCTGATTAGCTTGAGGTTTTGGGTTCTGATTTGTTTTGCCAAAACACCCCACGAAAAGTTTTGGTTCTGATTTTGGGTTTTGGGTTCTGATTTTTTTTTAAAAAAAGCATAAAAAGTGCTAAAATTCATATTTTTTTTTTTTTCACTCCTACACTATTATTAACCTCAATAACATTCATTTCCACTAATTTCCAGTCTATTCTGAACACCTCACAATATTGTTTTTAGTCCAAAAGGTTGCACCGAGGTAGCTGGATGTCTAAGCTAAGCGACACAAGTGGGCGGCACAAACACGTGGCCCATCTAGGAGTGGCACTGCAGTGGCAGACAGGATGGCAGTTTGCAAGAGTTTGCTAGAGGTGCAAGATGGAATTGTCCTTGGGCCCTCCCACCCACCCTGATGTTGTTGAAATAGGACATTCGCACTTTAACAAACCAATCAGGAACAGTGAATGTAGTTTAATCTCTGGTACTAATATTTCTGGACTGCAGGAACAGTGAACGTAGTTTAATCTCTGGTACTAATATTTCTGGACTGCAGGAACAGTGAACGTAGTTTAATCTCTGGTACTAATATTTCTGGACTGCCTAGTGAAGTGGAAACTCGACGGGATTTGGTACCGTGGACACAATACCTCCATCAACCGTCTAAATCCCTCTCCACTGATGGCGGACACCGGACGCACGTCTAACACCAACATAGCTGTTACAGCCGCAGTTATCCGCTTTGCCATAGGATGCCTACTGTCATACTTCGTGCTCATGGCAAACGACTGTTGGACGGTCAACTGTTTGGTGAAAGACGTAGCGTTCTTACGACTTCCCCTCTGGGAAGATGACCGACTACCAGCAGCAACAGCAGCAGCGGCAGTAGTAGGCGTACCGCTGCAGGATCCTCCGGAAGAATCCCGGATTGAAGAGGGCTCAGTCATGCCGGTGACATGGCCTGCAGGACTATCTCTGATGGAGATCGTGGAGGAAGTTGACGAGGAGGGTGTTGCTGGTGTGTATACAACAGGACCAAGGGATTTAGGTGTCCCTGGACTGCTGACGGTCCTAGCCACAGGTTCTGAACTAAACACTGAATTATGAAGGTTCTTCAGGAGACGTATAAGGGAGGATGTCCCTAGGTGGCCAAGATCCTTACCCCTGCTTATTTGAGCTTTACATAAGGTACATATGGCCATACAGTAGAAATGGCAGATCTGTTGCTGGCTATAGCAGTGTGCTGGGGGAAAAAATGTTTTGTGTATGTTCCTTGCAGGATAACCCCACCCTTTCAGCACCTGTTATGGCCTATAAATTGATTTGAGCAGCTTCCACTTTTGTATTTGTCTGAGAGGCATGTTGGTGTCAGTAGCTGAGGGGGAGTGCTGACATTGGATTGCTATTTGGAGGCTTCTGGGGTACCTCTTTGGTAAGTTAGCTCTCAATTTAAAAACACATATGTATGGCCCAAATATAGGGACTCTCATTGTTTAGAGTAGGACCATCCTATTAGCAAAAGCGCCTTGGCATGGCAGGATGGCTTAAACATACATTTGCAAATGTGTGCAACAAAGACTTTTGCATTTTTATCTACAGTAGAAATGGCAGATCTGTTGCTGGCTATAGCAGTGTGCTGGGGGAAAAAATGTTGTGTGTATGTTCCTTGCAGGATAACCCCACCCTTTCAGCACCTGTTATGGCCTATAAATTGATTTGAGCAGCTTCCACTTTTGTATTTGTCTGAGAGGCATGTTGGTGTCAGTAGCTGAGGGGGAGTGCTGACATTGGATTGCTATTTGGAGGCTTCTGGGGTACCTCTTTGGTAAGTTAGCTCTCAATTTAAAAACACATATGTATGGCCCAAATATAGGGACTCTCATTGTTTAGAGTAGGACCATCCTATTAGCAAAAGCGCCTTGGCGTGGCAGGATGGCTTAAACATACATTTGCAAATGTGTGCAACAAAGACTTTTGCATTTTTATCTACAGTAGAAATGGCAGATCTGTTGCTGGCTATAGCAGTGTGCTGGGGGAAAAAATGTTGTGTGTATGTTCCTTGCAGGATAACCCCACCCTTTCAGCACCTGTTATGGCCTATAAATTGATTTGAGCAGCTTCCACTTTTGTACATATGGCCATACATTTGTTGTCCGGATTGGGATAGAAATAACTCCAGACCGAAGAGGTGGATTTTTTGGTCTTCTGCCCAGGCATGATGATGGGCTTTTTCATCCCATGGACAACAACTGTTTCCCCCCCTGGTGCCTCATTTAAGATAACCACATCAGCATCCTCCTCGTCAAGTTCCTCCTCAGCGCCAACTACATCAATATCCTCCTCCCGGTGTACAACATTGACACCTTCATTAGCCAAATCTGTAACTGGACTGTGGGTGATCCTTCCAGCATATGCAGAGGGTGTGCTGCAAATAGTGGAAGGAGCCACCTCTTCCCGTACAGTGATGTGAAGGTCAGGCTTCACAACCACCAACACCCTTGGACTCGCCTTGGGGATTTGTGATGACATCCCTTTAGAAGGCAGAGTTGTTTGCTGTGTTGTTGATGACAGCTTAACTCTCTTAAATTTTTTAGAGGGGGGGAAGAGGAGGAGGGCTTAGATCCTTGGCTGAAGCTGAACCACTAGTCATGAACACGGGCCATGGCCTAAGCCGTTCCTTGCCACTCCGTGTCGTAAATGGCATATTGGCAAGTTTACGTTTCTCCTCAGATGATTTCAATTTTCATTTTTTGCTACTTTTAGTGAACTTTGGCTTTTTGGATTTTACATGCCCTCTACTAGGAGATTGGGCATCGCCCTTGGCAGACGACGTTGATGGCATTTCATCGTCTATGTCATGACTAGTGGCACCAGCTTCAGCATTAGGAGGAAGTGGTTCTTGATCTTTCCCTACTTTATCCTCCAAATTTTGGTATTCCGTTATATGCAGCACAAGAGAGCGTACCCCTAAACCACACACACTCGACAAAGCCTTTACAAATTATCTGCGGCACAGGAGAGTACCACTGGACTGGAGTTATACAGCAGTACCTATTTTTTGGTACAGCAGCAACAGTGAACGTAGTTTGAAATAGCAGTAACTATTTTTTGGTACAGCAGCAACAGTGAACGTAGTTTGAAATAGCAGTACCTAATTTTTGGTACAGCAGCAACAGTGAACGTAGTTTAAAATAGCAGTACCTATTTTTTGGTACAGCAGCAACAGTGAACGTAGTTTGAAATAGCAGTACCTATTTTTTGGTACAGCAGCAACAGTGAACGTAGTTTGAAATAGCAGTACCTATTTTTTGGTACAGCAGCAACAGTGAACGTAGTTTGAAATAGCAGTACCTATTTTTTGGTACAGCAGCAACAGTGAACGTAGTTTGAAATAGCAGTACCTATTTTTTGGTACAGCAGCAACAGTGAACGTAGTTTGAAATAGCAGTACCTATTTTTTGGTACAGCAGCAACAGTGAGCGTAGTTTGAAATAGCAGTACCTATTTTTTCGTACAGCAGCAACAGTGAGCGTAGTTTGAAATAGCAGTAACTATTTTTTGGTACAGCAGCAACAGTGAACGTAGTTTGAAATAGCAGTACCTAATTTTTGGTACAGCAGCAACAGTGAACGTAGTTTGAAATTGCAGTACCTAATTTTTGGTACAGCAGCAACAGTGAACGTAGTTTGAAATAGCAGTACCTATTTTTTGGTACAGCAGCAACAGTGAACGTAGTTTGAAATAGCAGTACCTAATTTTTGGTACAGCAGCAACAGTGAACGTAGTTTGAAATAGCAGTACCTATTTTTTGGTACAGCAGCAACAGTGAACGTAGTTTGAAATTGCAGTACCTATTTTTTGGTACAGCAGCAACAGTGAATGTATTTTTATATATTGCAGTACTAATATTTCTTGACTGCAGGAACAGTGAACCTATTCATATATTGCAGTAGAAATTTTTATAGACTTTTTTTATATATATTTTTATATATATTTTTTTTATTTTTGTACATTTTTTTTATAATTTTTAAATAACAATGGCCTTAGCAGAACCAGAGCACAGGACACAGCACCACTGGACTCAGCAGGACAGAGCACTGGACAAAGCACCACTAAACTGATCAGCAGGACAGAGCACAGGATCTCCCAAATAACCACTGAAAATAACTAAGCAGGACAGGGGCTCCCAAACAACCTCCCTCTTCAGTGATCGCAGGCAGAATGAAGATGGCGGCCGCGAGCGGGGAATTTATGACATCCGAGTCTCGCAAGATCCGACTTGGATGTCATAGCCTCGTTTTGGATTGATTTGGCGGCCGGAAGTACCCGAACAGTGCACGGATCCCGTCGGATCCGCACTGTTCGGGTGGGCTCGGATTACCGAAATCCGAGCCCGCTCATCTTTATATGTAATGACTAATTTTACCAACATCGTACATTGAAAATTAGTATAAGAGAAGCCCAACTTTTACTGCTATAGCTTCTAATCCCTGGGAGTGGTCTTGTGTGTTCCAGCTGTGCTGCTGGCAGGAGGATCTGGTTACAAACAGGCTTAGTATACTGACCACCTTTCTATCCTGTTTTTTCCCTCTCCATAACTCCTTTTATATCTTTAATCCAGACCCCTTCTTTTCTCACCCACCTTTTTACTTCTTCTCCTCTTAATTTCCCATAATTTTATCCAGTTTTTGCCCACCCTCTCACATCATTGCACACTTTTACACATCTCTCATAGTCCGTTCACACACACACACACACACACACACATACATATATTACCCACGTCCCTTTAGTTTTCCATAGTTCATAGTGCCATCTGCCGCCACCCGCCTCCCTCCCTACTCCCCTGTTGTCATTCCCAGCCATAGCCATGCCCCGCCCCAGGAGAACCAGGGCTATTCCTGCCAGGTACGCTGAACTGCCCCACCCACCCACCCCCACCATCCGGACGCACTACCTCTGTACTTGAGGTCAGCGGGGCAGTCGGGGGTTCCTGCCGGAGAGTGGCCGCAACCACTTCCGGTATGGTGGCTGTCTCTTCCAGTGGGTCGTCTGGTCGCCTTTCGCGCCTTAGCTGCCGCTTACGTGACCCGGACGCAGAGACGCTCGTCATAACACCTGCGCCAGAGCAGGGACGGAGATCTCATGCTCCGGAGCGGGCGGCCATGCCACCCCACTCTGTAGCAGTAAATAGCGGAGACAATAATAGGTCAACGCCAGAGAGGGGATCTTATTCCCCGCCCCCCGCGTGATGGAGGCCAAATGGGAGACCACATAATAGCGCCGGTCAAGGCGATGGACAAGACAGCAGGGGAGAAGTGACAGAAGTGCCTCTTCATCCACCTACAGGGTTCACCTTACAGGGGTTTATGCCCCGTTATTGCCATAGTATTCC
This sequence comes from Mixophyes fleayi, assembly GCF_038048845.1. Taxonomy (NCBI): domain Eukaryota; kingdom Metazoa; phylum Chordata; class Amphibia; order Anura; family Limnodynastidae; genus Mixophyes; species Mixophyes fleayi. The sequence goes on along the minus strand of NC_134404.1, from coordinate 254,469,656 downwards.
GCCATCTCAGGTCACGCCCACAATAAAGGCAGATTGGGGTGCAGCCAGGAATATGCCAGGAATATGAATAGCAGAGGAGGGACTCATTCACAACAGTCTGGACCGACACTTGTGGACTCCAGTGGTGCTTCCTCCTCCACCCGCATTCCTGAATACAGGGGCCATTCTAGTGTTGCACTGGGGTGGGGGACACATCTCCAGTCGTTAGGGTTCAGGGACACCCCTCCACAGTCCATTTCCCCTTTACTGTTTACTCTCAAAGAGGGCAATGAGGCCCATGCACCTAGGGATATGGTAGCAGCCGCCACAGCTAGGGCAGGAACGTCAGCATTAATGCATACCTTCTTTGTCAACCCGCCCCCAGAGGCAAATGTTGGGCCAGCCCTCCCCTTACCTGCCACATCTCAGCACCGGGACCAGGGAAATCTATGGCCTTTTCCCCCCGCGGCTTTCAGGCAGACGGGCGGGTCCTCCACCTCTAGTTGGTCCCTCCCCTCACCAATCTCACCCACCCCCGCTACCATCAACAGGGCTGCCAAGAGCAACTCAGGGCCCCGGTACAACAACTTCATGGGGGCCCCTTATAGTTGAGAATGTAAAAAAAAATTGCGCCGCCGCTGCGCGGTGTGTTCATACAATTGGAGGCGTGGCTATGAATCATTGGGCGTGCCCAGCCCACCCTCCTGCAGAAAAAAAAACCTGTATTGTTTTGTACACCATTGAACGGTCACCAAAAACTGGGATTGTCCCACTAGAATCACAGACTCTGTTGCTCTCTCCTACCTGTTCTTCTCACTTTCACCACCTGTGGCTGCAGGTTTCTTTAGTTGCAGCTTGTCTGGATCCTGGAATGTTGGGGGCCCTATTTGGAAAAAAAATGGGTACATTTAGAAAATTACAGCCAGCCCCGGCTTTAAATCAATAGTACCCACGATTAATAATTAGGCCTTCCTCCAGCCCCAACATTAAAATAATAGTATTCCCATTTAATAAATAAACCTATTTTCCTCCCTACAAACAGCCCCAGCAATAAATGAATAGTATTTAAATTTTAGAAATATACTTATTTCCGGCAACCATCACTGCCATTAAATAATTCATAGGCACATTTAATAAAGAGACCTCATTCTCCCCAAACTCACCCTCACATTCAGTAGCCCCCAAACCACCCCATCTTAAATTAATAGTCCTCACTATTGTGCCTCTCCCCCCCTTTTTTTCTTCATGCTGTGCCCCTCCCCCCTTTTTCTCATGTCGGGCCTCTCTCCCCCATTTTTTCTCATGCTGTGCCTCTCTCCCCCCTTTATTCTCATGCTGTGCTTCTCTCCCCCCTTACCTTTCTATTAGCTTATTTCTTTTTTTTGCTACCCTGCTCCCCCTACCAGCAAAATGGCTGAGCCCCGAACCTGCCCGCAACCCCCCCACCCGGAACTCCCCCCCCCCCCCCCCTGCAAAAAAAAAAAAAAAAAAAAGCTGCAACTGTAAAAAAAAAAAGTTTACACATTACAAAAAAAAAAAATACATGGGCAGTGAAGGCCCTGGCCCCCTGGCATGCCCGAGCTCGGGTAATTAGTATCCGCTCCCCCACCCTCTCGGCGGCCCTGATCATCAATAACATATGGACAGCTCCATACCCATCGCCCTCGGGGCTATACACCTATTACCACCCCCGCCCTTCTTTTCCCCCTCCGGGTCTATATTCCATCCCAGATTCACAGGTGCAGAATGCACAACTTCAGGCTTCGCAGATTCCAGATCCACTCTACATCTACTCAGCTTACTTCACCCCCCCGCAGACAGTAATGTTCTGTTTCATACAGTTTTACAGGAGGAGTTTCAGTCTTGGGAGGCGCAACCACCCGCTACGGGAACATCGCGGATGACATCTCCTAGTCAACCCGTCATTTCTCATCCTCCAGCTGTTGAAGTAATTGTTGCAGACTCAGGGAACACACCTGACACCGCCGGTGAGTATGAAAATATGGCAACCACACGTGCTTACACTGCTAGCCCACCCATATCCACAACTAGTGATGACTCCTCCTCATCACCAAACGCAGGTCCCCGCAAGCTTATAAAAATATTAAACACCCATTTCAAAGGGAGTAACACTAGGAAAGGAGTGACGGGCCAGCAAACAGGTAAATCTACAGCAGGCGCCCCCATGGTTAGATGTGAGAACACAGCACTGTTAGCAGGGATTCGTCCTAGTATTAGGGATAAAATAAAGAAAGGTTTTCATGCTGATCTATTTGAGCTCACCAATTCAACGCAAAAGGAGCTAGCAGCAGCAGGAGCAAAGTGAGGCATGGGGACGGACGCGTATAAATCTTTCCCAAATTGGCTAAACGGCTATTGCGCATTCACGGCGTGTTATTTAGAGACCAGGCCATGTGTGGAAATATTTGCATCTCATCAATGAAAGATTTATAAACGAATGGCCAGGAGCAATGGCGCGCGTACGATGAACAATTCCGGGAAAAGGTTAGTGGATGGCCAGATATCCCATTAGGGCACAGAGATGTCGAGATATGGATGAAATTAAATCGAGCAAGTATGCATTCTGAGCAAGGGGGCAAGCATCCCGGTTTCCGTCAGCGGGGAGACGTAACGCTCCCCAGTTCTATAAGAATAGGTGCTTCACATTCAATAATGCAGCATGCGTGAGAGGCAAAGCTTGCAGATACAGGCACATCTGTTCATACTGTCGTGACACCCATCCCGCCAAGGACTGCCCAAAAAATAATAAGTGAGCCGGCCAAGGTCATGGAAATTCAGGAGGTGAAATGTAAACCTCCAAGTTCTTAGCACTTTACTTCGTCTTTATCCTAAAACTGATGAGGCTTTGTTTCTGTTACATGGATTCCGAGACGGTTTCAAAATACCTATTAAGGGGAAGATATCCACAGGGTTAGTTAATACCTTGAAATCAGCCCTCCTCTACAAACATATTTTAGCTGACAAAATCCGTCAAGAGGTTAGCCTCGGGCGCATGCTAGGTCCCTTCACTTACCCTCCCCTAGCTGGCCTTATTATTCCCCCGGTTGGAATAGTACCAAAGAAAAGCATCGGGAAATTTAGGCTCATACAGCATTTATCTCACTCCCCATGTAGCTCCATAAACTATGCATTTGATCCCACTATTAGAACGGTAAGCTATCAATCTTTTGACGAAGCACTGGCACTCATCAGAGGTCGAGGGCTAGGTGCGTTAATGGCCAAATTAGATATTGAATCCGCTTTTAGGTTTCTCCTGCTTCACCCGTCATCTTTTAAATACATGGGTTTCAGAATGCCAGATGGGCTTTACATAGATAGGTGCCTTCTCATGGGTTGTTCGGTGTCATGTGCTTTCTTTGAGACATTCAGCTCCTTCCTGCATTGGTGCATACAAGCAGGAACGGGCAAACCTTGGGATAGCACACTGTCTAGACATTTTCTGATATTAGGTCCCCCTTCTTCCTCTATCTGCGCCGATACCCTGTTCACTGCCCAAGCTCTTTTTCACATGATGGCCCACGACAAGACGGAGGAGCCTTTTACCACACTATAATTTCTCGCCATTGAGATCGACAGTGTCCAAGGCTGCTGTAGACTTCCAGTAGATAAAATTAAGAAGCTAGAAAATCTAATCTTATAGGTACTCTCCTCACCCTCCTCCACCCTTTGATGAATCCAATCACTTTTAGGTTCCCTGAACTTCTCCTGCACGGTAATACCCATGGGCAGAATTTTTTGCAGAAAACCAGAGCTAGCAATGGCCAGTTACACCCACTCCCATGCTCGGATTCATTTAGGGGAAGAGATTGTGGCAGATTAAAAAATGTTGCTGCGGTTCCTAACTAATTTCAATGGCTCCAGAATTTGGCCCACACAGCAAGTATCTACAATAGCCTTGGACTTGCACACAGACACATCCGGGGCTATGGGTTTTGGTCCCTTCTTTCAGGGGGAATGGTGCACTGCCCCTTGGCTCCTCCTATGGAAACAAAACGGTTTGACGTGCAACCTCTTAGCCTTAGAACTATTCCCTATCATGGAAGCTTTAGAACTCAAGGCCCCCCCGCCTCCACAGCTAGAGCATGGTTTTTCGGTGCGATAATCTTGGCGTGGTACAGGCAATCAATCGTCAGAGCTTCTCATCCCACTGTTAGGATCTGCCTTGATACTCTGTGTGCATATTACCCTGTGTTATGATCTGCCTTGTGTCTCTGTGTGCATATTACCCTGCAGTACCTGTGATCCTCCAGAGGTGCTGCTGTTTGGCCTTTTCCACTATCAGGGGTTAACTAGCACAGCTAGCTAATCATCCACACCTGACTGTGTCCTATATATGCCTGCCTATTCCACAATCCTTTGCTGGTCATTGAAGTTCCGATGCCTGCTTATGTTTCTTTGTTCCTGGATTACCTGCATGTTTCTGTCTATTACTGCGAACTGGCTTCAGTTAAGTTATTTCCTGTGTTTCATTATTGTTTACCTGTTGTTTGGCAATATCTGAAAGTCCATCGTTTCATCAGCCTAAACTGGTTTCTGTTTATTTGCTTTCCCTGGACTATGCTTTTTCTGCAATAAACAGTTTAAACGTTTATATCACGTGTATGGCTCCATGGCTGTAATTAAGGAATTTGTTTTGAACAGAACCATAACACCCGCCCAGCGCTGAACTTACTCAGGGAGCTGGTGCTTCGTTGTCTGGATTACAACATAACATTTCGAGCCCGACACGTTCCCGGAGAGGACAATAAAATAGCTGATTACCTCTCACGTCGTAAATGGTGGGGTTTTAGAGCCATCGACACCCATGCGCAGCGGGAAGGTTTAACATGTCCTAATTATGTTTGGCAGATGGTAGAGCCGGCATAACGGCCCTTGCAGTCTTATCCTTAGCCGCATCCACCAAGAAAGCATACGTTGCGGCGTGGATTCCATGGGTACGTTTCCAAGCGACGCGCCATCCCGCTCCTTCCAACTTAGCAGACAGTATGTTCAAATTCATGTGGAATCGATATAAAGAGAGCGTATCGAAAGTGACGATGGTCTCTACTTTAGCAGGAATCTCCTCCATGGCCAAATTGCAAGGTGTCCCCTACCCAACAAAAGGTTTCCTCATAAGTAAAGCATTAAAACAGTGGGCAAAACTCCACCCAGTTTTGGTGGACTGTCGTGGACCAATTGTTGGCCCCTTGTTTGTACGATTGATGGGGGCTTTGTCTGTGATTTCCAACGACACTTATGAGTCATTACTTTTTAGCACAGTGTTTTCCATGGCATATCACGGGGCCTTCAGGGTTAGCAAGCTAGTGGCGCAATCCAAAAGACACCTAGGCTCAGCGTTGCTATCAAGGCATATTATTTGTTTACCCACTACCATTCAATGTAAAATATCCAGTTCCAAGACCGACCAAATGGGAAGAGGTCATTGGTTAGATTTATCGGCCCAACAGTACACAAGTATTTGCCCAGTCACTCTCTGTCAGAAATTTGCCCAATCCCGCCCCCAAAGCCCCATATGGTTAGTGCATAAAGACGGCCTCACCAAGTTTCAATTCAGCGCCCTTTTGAAGAGATGTTTAGGGCATATAGGTTTAAATCCTGCAGATTATGGCACGCATTCATTTAGGATAGCGGCAGCTACTGCTGTGGCAATGGGTGGTGCCACAACCCCCGAAATTCAGTTGCTAGGACAGTGGAAATCGGACTCTTACAAAAAGTATATAAGGCCAGAACATAATAATATCCTTATTCTTCTGTGTGTTCCCTCTCTTGCGGCGACCCAAGGCTCCTCCGCCTGCCGTTTTTAACGGAAGCACGAAGGGATTTTCTCCCATTTTTCTCCTTGCACCAAGGCCTGCTTAGGGGTCTCCAAGGTTTTATGAGTTTTCACCTTCGTTTGGGTCAAAGCTCTTTCTGTTTTGCTTACTGTTTGTTATAAGCGTTCTACCATGGTTAGTAACCCAGTTATTTCATATGTGTTTTTTGTCCTAGGCATTGCCTCTAAATGGATTCAAATTTGGGTAATCGGACACTCTTATGTGTTTTGGGCGGCTAAGCGCGCTATGGCCTCCAATAGGTCATTTGTTAATACCCCCATAGACATCAAATAGATTGGGAAGAGAGGTATGAAATGGCAGGCACTTATCCCATCATTAGGCCAGGAGATTGCTACTCACGGTATACCTGACATCTTAGTCATCCATTTGGGGGGGGACAACTATATGGGGTTGTGCACATCTTTGGCCCTCCAAATAAGGGAAAGCTTGGAGGAAATTGATCCGCGATGGCCAGGAATTCATACATGTTGGTCGGACATAATACCACATTTGTGCTGGAGGTCTGACATCCCCCCCATAGTCATGGCACATATTGTCAAGAAATGTAACAGGGCCATCGGACAAGTTATAAGAGTTTTAGGGTGAACTTTTATAGAGCATCCTTTACTTTCCTCTAAGACAGCCCACCTTTTTTTAGAGTAGACGGGGTTCACCTATCAAAGGAAGGGATTTGGATATTCTTGGATCAGATATTCTGGAAGCTCAGGTCTGTGGTTAGGAAGTTTGGTGGTGGGCCGTGAACCCCTATGGTTCGCTGCATGTTGAGTTGATAGGAGAGCAGCTCAGTCAGTAATCAGAGAGCATATGGTGCTTGTTACCTGTTTATTTAAGCCATATTCCTTTTGAAGTCACCAGACTCTTGGACCTCTAGTAAGGGGGACCTATTGGCCTGCTGAGCGGTCGCATGCCATTGTCGAGTCAAGAAATGTAGTAGACACTCGAGAACATCTTAGCACTGGCCAATAGATAAGGTATAACCTGGGTTGGTGGTACAATGGTCTAACCTTTTCCACCTTTATTGGTTTTGCCAAGTGTGGTTGACTGCCGTGCTCTCACCTTAGTTTTCATATTTAGTTCTTCTTTAATAAACTCCTCTTTTCCAACCTTAATTAATTGTCACGTGGTTATTGCTTTATTATTATGGTATAAGTTCAGTTGTGTTAAGGGGTGTTGTAGGAACCTCAACGATATGCATTTTAAACAAATTTAAACCTGATAGCAAGTATATGTCAAATTAACTTTTCCCAGCCCTCTACCCTCCCTGTATATCCATGCCCATATAGATATACCCAGATCCTTTAACATAAATGCAACTAAAACAAACGAGTAAAGTAATTGCACAGTTGAGGCTGAACTAAAAGCCAATTCTCAGCACTTGATAAAACACTATACCAAAAAAGGAAGGGTAACTGTTACTTAAAGGCCTTGTAGCATGGGACTGTCCTTATGTATAAAGAAAGTGCTGGCAAAAGAAAATAAATTCATCCTAGATATGAGAGATCATCCGGACTCTAGATTATGGAATATAAAACATATTTACATTGGATAATATAACAACATTATGAAACACTGCCCATACACAGACCACAGACGCAGAGCCGGATTTACACCTCATGGTGCCCTAGGCAAGATATTGGTTTGGGGACCCCCAGCCCTCCCTAAGCCCCCCAGTCCCCCCTACGCCCCCCCCCCAGCCCTCCACACCCGCCCCCCCACCTCCCTGAAACAATCCATAGCATTATATTTTTATCACATCTCACGAGACTAAGAGCTCCACAGCTCATGCAATGCAATGAGAGACCACAGAACAGCAAATCAGAATACAGCTGTCACATTCTGATTTACTGCCAGACTGCCTGTCTTTGAATGCATTCTGCTGGCATGGGCAAACAAAAGATTCCTAGAGAAGGGTTTCAAAATACTGGATTCTGGGGCAAAGCCGCAATAGGCCAGAAACGGACACTATTTTGAAATAAAAATATTTTACTGTAAATTACAAGTATGGTAGAGTCAAAAAGTGGTGCTTATTCACATTGAGTGTCTTCTTAGATGCTAATTTAGATTCAGGGGAATTGCCCATATATATTATGCTGATAGGAAGAGTTGGAGAGCAGCCAAGCACTGTCTAAAATTATAGCTACGCCCCCATGCATTCTGGTCATGCCCTCTGGTGGTGTGGCGTGGAAACCCCTTCTACAAAACCTGTGTTTGCCCCTGAGGTGCTAATTATTCTGGTGGGGCAATTGAGAAAGCAAGGATTAATGATATGGCCTATCTAGATGACATCTTTGTGGTGTGAAATTTGGATTCCATTGTTACCTATAGGACAGCTTAATTGGTAGCCTTTCTGCAGGAACATGACTGGATTGTGAACTGGGCAAAATGTCATCTAATCCCATCACAGCAAATAAAGTTGCTAGGGGGGTCAGATAAACACCATACAGAACACGGTGGTCCTGAGTCATTAAGGTACATATCTGGCTGTTTTGAATGTATCCTCCACAAAATTGTTCTGCGCATGTGCAGAACCGTCAGGGTTTGGTTCAAATAAACAGCCTACGCTTTACGGGAGTGAACATTGTGGGCTATGGGCGGATTTGCATCGGCAATTTACAGTAAGGTCATTCCCGTACAGGTTTGCTCAAGTCAGCTTCCAGGGCATTGGAATTCACCCGTATCTCCTGCACCAGCAAGAGGTCTAGTCTAAGTGTTGCACCTGGTCAGGAAGCATTAGGCATTACAACTGCTGGACCTGGCAGCACTAGACAGTTGTAAAAGACAGATTTTAAAAAAAAAAAGTGGGGTCCCACCCTCCAAATGATATTAACTCTTGTGCTGTCAGCCTAATTCTGGTCAGAACAAAGTTGGGGGAAAACATGCATGGAATCCCCCCAATTTTACTCCAACCAGCACTAGCAAGCCAGCTGGGGCTCTTTAGCAGTAGAACTCATAGCATGGGGTCCCTCTGCCATAATGACAAACCTGCCCCAGCCTGGTCAACACAGGGCTGCATCCCATAAGGAGTTGGGGTCCACAAAGAAAAATGAGCCCCCCATCCTATGGATACTCAGCCCCTTGCTGAAAGAACTAGGGATCTTCCTACACCTTTGGGTGGTGGGTGTGGGGTAATAAAGTGAATAATTGAAGAGTAAATACTATTTTAGTTTGTGGAACTACAGGTCCCAGCAAACCCAGGCTGCCATTAACAGTTTCGGCATGCTGGTGCTTGTAGACCTTAAAGTAAAGGTCTTAGAAAGGAGAGCAGTGTGGCAGGAAGTTCAGTACTTTCATCTTCCACTAGAAGGGAAATGTCTCAGACACTGGCAGCCTTTATAAATCACCAGGGAAGTACCAAAAGCTGAACCACATGATGGTGGAAGTAGCAAAACTCATGTCCTTGGCAGAGAAGAATCTAGAGTTTCTCTCTGTGCTACATGTAGCAAGCAACAAGAACCTAATAACTGACTAACTATGTTGAGAACGGATTCATCCAGGAAGTGTTTCAGCTACTATTAGTTAAAGTCGGGCTTTCTCAAGTGGACTTTATGGCAATAAGAAAAAAAAAACAAAGTACCCAGGTTGATCTCTCAGAACAAAGCTCCAGTTACAGAGGAAATACACCATGAACATTCCATGGACATTCAACTGTGTTATGTCTTCCCTCTCATGACTTGCGTTCTAAAAAAAAGACCAGAAAAGAGAAGGCAGAAGTAATAGTGATCCTTCTGTTTTGGCCACGCCATCCATGGTTTACTGTAGCCTGGGAGATGCTCTGGGAGCAACCATCGCATTTGTGCCAGATATCCTGAAACAAAGCCTAGTTTTTAATTCAAATTTAGTGTTGTTGGATTTAATGGCATGGAGACTGAGCGAAAACTGTTCAGGCATAAGGGAGTCTCAGAGCAGGTGATCAATACACTTTTGCAAGCAAGAAAGAACTCTTCAATAATCTATTACAGAATTTGGATGAAATTTATCACATGGTGTAAATCTAAATTCAATCTTGCTGCAGCAGCTATTCCACAGGTCCTTGACCTCTTTCAGGATGGTCTCATAAATTCCACATTGAGTGTCTTCTTAGATGCTAATTTAGATTCAGGGGAATTGATTATTCGCTTCTTCCAAACAGTGAAGAATATCCATCCCTCCTGTCACAAAACAACGTAGAAATACCGCTAAGGAGCCATGAATAGGTGAAAAAACAAGCGATGTTTATTGCTGGCAAATATAAACAGGTGATGAAATCATAAGTTTGCAGAAATACCAGATATTCAGTAGTTGCAGGTAAATGGAAGGTGAGGGAAGATTCCAGGCAGCATATACAGGGAAATGCACAGGTAAGTCCCAGGTTCACTTATGAAACAGATCAGCAGAATGAATGATGAGATCCAGTATAAACACAGGAACAATGCAGGAGGAAGAATCCCAGGGTGAAACCACAGGATATGACATCAATGACCAGCAATGTGTGCTGGGAGAGACAGGTATATATAGGGGAAATGAGAACACCCAGGTGCATGAAATAATTGGTGAACAGCAAGGTTAACCCCTAATGCACACAAATAGGGCACAATAGCAGCACCTCTGGTGAATGAAGGTACTGCTGCAGCACATAAAAATAAACACAAATACAGCACAGTGCAAAACAAACAGGGGCTGCAGGATGCAAGCAGCATTCAAAAGGGAGATGTAGCAGGCAGATTGTGACAGTACCCCCTCCCTTAAGGGCGGATTCCAGACGCCAAAATATCAAGAATGTCTGGGTTCATCTGAATCATAGTCCAGAATTGGGCAGCAGACATGGCAGCAGGCCCGGACTGGGCAGAAGACTTGGAGGGAATAGTGCTGTGAGAAGCCTCGGAAGGGGCAGTGCTGTGAGAAGCCTCGGAGGGGACAGCGCTGTGAGAAGCCTCGGAGCAGACAGCGCTGTGAGAAGCCTCGGAGCAGACAGTGCTGTGAGAAGCCTCAGAGCAGACAGCGCTGTGAGAAGCCTCAGAGCAGACAGCGCTGTGAGAAGCCTCAGAGCAGACAGCACCAAGTGGTAACTCGGGCTGAACCGCATAGAGTAGCAACTCGGGCTGAACCGCATAGAGTAGCAACTCGGGCTGAACCGCATGGACAAGCAACTCGGGCTGAACCGCATAGAGTAGCAACTCGGGGCTGAACCGCATAGAGTAGCAACTCGGGCTGAACGGCATGGACAGGCAACTCGGGCTGAACCGCATGGACAGGCAACTCGGGCTGAACCGCATGGACAGGCAACTCGGGCTGAACCGCATGGACAGGCAACTCGGGCTGAACCGCATGGACAGGCAACTCGGGCTGAACCGCATGGACAGGCAACTCGGACTGAACCGCATGGACAGGCAACTCGGGCTGAACCGCATGGACAGGCAACTCGGGCTGAACCGCATGGACAGGCAACTCGGGCTGAACCGCATGGACAGGCAACTCGGGCTGAACCGCATGGACAGGCAATTCTGGAGCGGACTGTAAGGGCAGCGCCCCCTCTGGAGAAGACTGTAAGGGCAGCGCCCCCTCTGGAGAAGACTGTAAGGGCAGCGCCCCCTCTGGAGAAGACTGTAAGGTCAGCGCCCCCTCTGGAGCAGGCTGAAGACTCGGACCCGGAGACAGCGGCAGGAGACTCGGGACCGGAGACAACGACAGGAGACTCGGGACCGGAGACAACGACAGGAGACTCGGGACCGGAGACAGCGGCAGGAGACTCGGGACCGGAGACAGCGGCAGGAGACTCGGGACCGGAGACAGCGGCAGGAGACTCGGGACCGGAGACAACGACAGGAGACTCGGGACCGGAGACAACGACAGGAGACTCGGGACCGGAGACAACGACAGGAGACTCGGGACCGGAGACAGCGGCAGGAGACTCGGGACCGGAGACAGCGGCAGGAGACTCGGGACCGGAGACAGCGGCAGGAGACTCGGGACCGGAGACAGCGGCAGGAGACTCAGGACCGGACACAGCGGCAGGAGACTCAGGACCGGACACAGCGGCAGGAGACTCAGGGCAAGAGGCAGATGATGGCACCTCGGAGCAAGAGGCAGAGGCTGGCACCTCGCAACAGGAGACAGAGGCTGGCACCTCGCAACAGGAGACAGAGGCTGGCACCTCGCAACAGGAGACAGAGGCTGGCACCTCGCAACAGGAGACAGAGGCTGGCACCTCGCAACAGGAGACAGAGGCTGGCACCTCGCAACAGGAGACAGACGCTGGGACCTCGGCACAGGAGACAGAGGCTGGGACCTCGGCACAGGAGACAGAGGCTGGGACCTCGGCACAGGAGACAGAGGCTGGGACCTCGGCACAGGAGACAGAGGCTGGGACCTCGGCACAGGAGACAGAGGCTGGGACCTCGGCACAGGAGACAGAGGCTGGGACCTCGGCACAGGAGACAGAGGCTGGGACCTCGGCACAGGAGACAGAGGCTGGGACCTCGGCACAGGAGACAGAGGCTGGGACCTCGGCACAGGAGACAGAGGCTGGGACCTCGGCACAGGAGACAGAGGCTGGGACCTCGGCACAGGAGACAGAGGCTGGGACCTCGGCACAGGAGACAGAGGCTGGGACCTCGGCACAGGAGACAGAGGCTGGGACCTCGGCACAGGAGACAGAGGCTGGGGCCTCGGCACAGGAGACAGAGGCTGGGGCCTCGGCACAGGAGACAGAGGCTGGGGCCTCGGCACAGGAGACAGAGGCTGGGGCCTCGGCACAGGAGACAGAGGCTGGGGCCTCGGCACAGGAGACAGAGGCTGGGGCCTCGGCACAGGAGACAGAGGCTGGGGCCTCGGCACAGGAGACAGAGGCTGGGGCCTCGGCACAGGAGACAGAGGCTGGGACCTCGGCACAGGAGACAGAGGCTGGGACCTCGGCACAGGAGACAGATGGAGCTGGCGCCTCAGGACAGGCGGCTGAAACTGGCAGATTGGGTCTCTTCCCAGAGAACAAAAATGGTGGAGCATAAACAAATTTGCAATGCCAAGAGGAAACAACAGGGAATGGTTCAGTAAGCTGACGTGGTCTACGGATGGGACAGTCCTGCAAAAAATGTGCATTGCTGGCACAGTAGAGACACAACCTGTTTGTTATTCTGCGACGCCGTTCCTCTTCGGTCAGATGGGGGCGTGGACCACCTGTGAACTGGGAATTTGTTACCCCATAGTTCTTAGAAAACAGCAAACTTGTAGAAGCACTTTTAAGAGGTGCTGTTTGCACAGGTTCATCAGCAGAGAAGGTGGATTGAGACAGATCAGCAGCTTCTGAATTAGGAGAGACAGAATCTGACAGTCTCCTGAGTGGGTCCAAAAGAAACGTAAAAAATTTAGCCAGCTGGGAGCGTAGCAAGATAATGTCCATTTGTAAAGTTTGTAGCAGTGGTAATTCCAAGTTTGGTGAAACAGACATGTTGCAGAAAACAAATGAAAAATTGATTGCAGAGAAAAGGTCCCAGGAATAAAACAAAACTTTCACCTGACTCCTAAGCTGTTTATTTTCGGCTGGTCATACTGTCACAAAACAACGTAGAAATACCGCTAAGGAGCCATGAATAGGTGAAAAAACAAACAATGTTTATTGCTGGCAAATATAAACAGGTGATGAAATCATAAGTTTGCAGAAATACCAGATATTCAGTAGTTGCAGGTAAATGGAAGGTGAGGGAAGATTCCAGGCAGCATATACAGGGAAATGCACAGGTAAGTCCCAGGTTCACTTATGAAACAGATCAACAGAATGAATGATGAGATCCAGTATAAACACAGGAACAATGCAGGAGGAAGAATCACAGGGTGAAACCATAGGATATGACATCAATGACTAGCAATGTGTGCTGGGAGAGACAGGTATATATAGGGGAAATGAGAACACCCAGGTGCATGAAATAATTGGTGAACAGCAAGGTTAACCCCTAATGCACACAAATAGGGCACAATAGCAGCACCTCTGGTGAATGAAGGTACTGCTGCAGCACATAAAAATAAACACAAATACAGCACAGTGCAAAACAAACAGGGGCTGCAGGATGCAAGCAGCATTCAAAAGGGAGATGTAGCAGGCAGATCGTGACACCTCCATTATGTACTTTGTGGTCACACGTGACCTCAATTTAGTGCTCAACGCTATGTCTGACTTTTCAAAGTTTCTTTGAGATGGCCAACACTGAGGGTGGTGTTCCTAGTTGATTTTACTTCTCCCCACAGGGTAGGAGAATTACAAGCATTGTGGTGCAAAGAACCTTTAATGAATATCTACAGAGATAAAGTAGTACTTAGAACCAATTCAGAGTTTCTTCTAAAACTGGGGTCTACATTTCACATTAAACAGTGTTATACTGCCATCCATTTGTCCACAGCCTGTTGATGAAAAATAAAGAAAACTACATTCATTGGAATTGGTAAGTGAAATTTCCAGACATTTATCCAGGACAGAAGGATTTAGAGGCACATAACAACTGCTTGGGATTCCTACAGGATCTCAGAAAAACTCCATACATTCACTGAATAAATTAAAATTTTGCAGCAATATATGTTGCAGTTTTTTCCTAAGTAGCGCCCCCTACTCTGTTGTTTGGGTACATCCCATTGTAATGGCTGACATGGGGGTCTGAAAAGCAAAAATATTAATTATTCTTAGTTGATTTCTTTTCCTCAAAATACTCCATGGCAGCTCAGTTTCCCACCCATGTTTGATATATTAAGCTTTTCAGAGAAAACTTGAGAAGTAATTCAAAGACAGAGTAGGAACTACCTCATTTACTGCCCAAGGGTGTTTTCTATCCTGCCTCTACCTAAACTGGAAAATGAACCTACACATTGTAAAGTCTGCAATGGAGTATTTTAAGAAAAAGGCATTAATGGCAAGCATAATCTGCATGTTTTTGATACAGGTAAAAAAAACTGTTAAACAGACTCTCTGAATCTGCAAATTTCTAATATTTGTCTGTTGACGGTGGTGCAAATTACTTAATGTGCAATTTGCCCATTGGATAACTATAGTAGACCATCCTACAAACCTTTCCCCACCCCTGCAATGTTTCCGCTGACCCTTGCTACCTTTATAAATTGTGTAAAACTGTTTATTCCCCCTAAACATTCCCCATGGAGTACTTGTAATTTAGGCCTGATTCATCTAACAAAGCAACATGCACATAACTTGAGCAAGGAACTTCAGTGTATTCAGGATACATTTCCATTTGAATCTGGTTTTGAGTACGCTGTCCTAAAATAAATGACCAACTTCTAGTACTCTAATTATTATAGAAGAGCGTTAATTTTTTTTTTTTGCATTAAATACAAAAATCTGGAGGTTCTAAATGCATACTGTACATAAAATGCATTTCTATATATCCAATCTTTCTTGCATATACATTTTATTTGCTATCTAGTGGCACGCAATAAAATGTAGGTTTTAATACAAAGACTTCGTCGTGTTAGTCATCACTATCAGTCAGCACTTACACCTGCCCTGCAGCTAATGCAAATGATACAGCTAAAATTAAAAAAAAACAGTTAACAATAAATACATATTTCCACATATTCTGTAAAATAGATCAAATGTCTTTCTTGTATTTAACACCACATCCCACCTTTTCAGTAATTACATGACAATGTTTTTTTACCTTTGCTTCGAAAATCCTCTATGTGGTCTTTGAAAGGTTGCAAATATTGTTCTACAGATTTCTGATAAACTTTTGCTGCTTCAGTCTCACATGCTGAAAGAACAGAAAAAAACACTGTTTACATTTTAACCTTGTCATTTTGTCTTGTTCTACTATATCTTAGCCTTGCAAACTGAAAGCTACATTTTAAATGCACCAAAACAAATCTAATAGACACCAAAAACTAAACAAATGTGCACTATAAACATCTTTTAAAATGTGTTTTAAAACTACTCTTAGAGGGGAATTTAAATGGGCCAAGTTACTCGTGAAAGTAACGCTGCCCGCACACTATTATTGCTCTCTGCTCTCAGAACTGCGAGCAAAAATCAGCATTGAAATTACCGTACTAACGGTAATAATGTGCACTATATCCGAAGTAATGGTAATAGTGCGAGGGCTGCGTTACTTTCACGAGTAACGCGTACAATTGAATTCCCCCTTAGTTTTAGGATTTGCGGAAAATAGACCTCTTAAAGATTGTTCGGTGAATGAGATTGCTGAAAATCTCTAGTGTTTAAAGTACCAAAATCTAAAGTTAACAATAGGAAGATACCTGTATAAAACATCTGATTGTACATTTTGTGACCAAAAACCAAACTATTTAGCTGTCTGAGGCAGAAAGAGTAACAATGGGGGTTAGTGGCAGAACCAAAGGGTCCCACACGGGGCTTCATTGCTCATTTGCTGACCCCCTGCGGACACTCAGAAGAGCAGATCAGGGACCTCCCTCAACTTTCATTATGGGGCCCGGCTATGTCATGCTCGGACCCTGATGGGGATCATTTATAAGTGCAAACAAGTATGTCATCTACATTTATTGGAAGAGTTGAAGGTCCAGGGTACAAGAACTACTGTAAACTAAACTAGGGATGTGCACCGGCCACTTTTGGTGTTTTGGGTTTTGGGTTCCGATTACCTTAAGGTTTTGGGTTCTAATGGGTTTTGCCAAAACACCCCCCTCAAGGTTTTGGGTTCTGATTTTATTTTAAAAAAGCATAAAAACTACTAAAATCCTGTTTTTTTGTTTGTTTTCACTCCTACGCTATTATTAACCTCAATAACATTCATTTTCACTCATTTCCAGTCTATTCTGAACACCTCACACCTCCCAATATTGTTTTTAGGCCAAAAGGTTGCACCGAGGTAGCTGGATGACTAAGCTAAGCGACACAAGTGGGCGGCACAAACACGTGGCCCATCTAGGAGTGGCACTGCAGTGGCAGACAGGATGGCAGTTTGAAAAACTAGGCCCCAAAGAGCACATAATGCCAAAAAAAGAGGTGCAAGATGGAATTGTCCTTGGCCCACCCTTATGTTGGTGAAATAGGACATGCGCACTTTAACAAACCAATCATTTCAGTGACAGGGCCTACCAAACTACTGTGGCTGAAATGATTGCTTTGTTTGGGCCCCCACACAAAAAAAGCTATTCATCTCTCCCTGTACAAACTAAACTGGCTTTACTGAGGCAAGATGTCGTCCTCATCCTCATCCTCCGATTCCTCGCCCCCTTCAGTGTGTACTTCCTCATCCTCACACATTATCAATTCGTCCCCGCTGGACTCCACAATCACCGGTCCCTCTGTAGTCTCTGGAGGCCATTGCTGGTCTTGATTGAAGAATTGATAATTCATTTTTATGAACATTATCTTCTCCACATTTTGCGGAAGCAACCTCCTTCGCCGCTCACTGGCCAGGTTCCCTGCAGCACTAAAAACTCTTTCGGAGTACACACTAGAGGGGGGACAACTCAGGTAAAATAGAGCCAGTTTGTACAGGGGCTTCCAAACTGCCTTTTGTTCCTGCCAGTAAAAGTAAGGACTGTCTGACATGTCTACTTGGATGGTGTCAGCAAAGTAATCCTCCACCATTTTTTCAATGGTGACAGCATCCAATGCAGCGACAGTAGACATGTCAGCAATGGTTGGCAGGTCCTTCAGTCCGGACCAGATGTTCTCTGCATCCCCGCCAGCAGGTCGTTTATGAAATCTCAGCTGTTTCCTCGCAGCCACAGGTGTTGAAGAAAATGAAGGAGGAGCTGTTGCCATGTCACGTTCCTCTTCAGATGACAATCTCCTGACCAGCAGGTCTTTGCACCGCTGTAGACTTGTGTCCGCCGGAAACAGAGATACAACATACGCTTTAAACCGAGGATCGAGCACGGTGGCCAGAATGTTTTCCTCTGACTTTAAAAGAGTCACCACCCTCGGATCCTGGCAAAGCGTACGAAGGGCTTCATCCAGAAGAGCTACATGCTTTGTGAAATCGCAATGGTTTACCAACTCCTCCCTCACTTTCTCCAGCTGCATCTGCAACAGCCTGATCAGGGGAATCACCTGACTCAAGCTGGCAGTGTCGGAACTGACTTCTCGTGTGGCAAGTTCAAACGGCTGGAGAACCTTGCACAACACGGAAATCAGTCTCCACTGTGCTTGACTCAGGCGCATCCCCACTCCTTTGCCTATGTCATAGGTGGCTGTGTAGGCTTGAATGACCTTTTGCTGCTCCTCCATCCTCTACAGCATATAGAGGGTGGAGTTCCAGCGCGTCACAACCTCTTGTTTGAGGTGATGGCGGGGCAGGTTCAGGCGTTTTTGATGCTGCTCCAGTCTTCGGTAGGCAGTGGCAGAATGCCGAAAGTGTCCCGCAATTTTGTGGGCCACTGCAAGCATATCCTGCACACCCCTGTCACTTTTCAGATAATGCTGCACCACCAAATTTATTGTGTGGGCAAAACATGGCACGTGCTGGAAATTGCCCATATGTAATGCCCGTACAATGTTACTGGCGTTGTCCGACACCACAAATCCCCAGGAGAGTGTAAGTGGGGTAAGCCACTGCGAGATTATTTCCCTCAGTTTCTCTAAGAGGTTGTCTCTTACTGAAACCGGTGATACACAACGTTGCCTGCCTTGGAACGAGCAGGCGTTTCGGAGATGCTGTTACTGATGCTGCTGCGTAAGGCGATGCATCTACCCAGTGGGCTGTCACAGTCATATAGTTGTCCCTCACCGGACCGTGAGTGCCTCTGCGCTGGTGTGTGGCTCCCTAGCCTTCCTGCCGGCACCTATCCTGAACCGCGGCCGTCCGCCATCCTAATGGACTGCGCATGCGCAGCTCCCAAGAACTCTTGTGACTGTTGCTTTTAATCCAAATTGGTTGATCAGGCAACTCCCTATTTAAGGCACCTGTGTGCATTACCTCATTGCCTGATCTTGGAGTCTCATTCCCTGTAAGTCTCTGAAGGTGTTCCCTGTGTTCTACTAGTGTCTTCAGTTTCCTGCTGATTCCTGATCTACTCATCGCTGGTTTCCATACCCGCTACTATCTCCTGTGTACTACTAGTGTCTTCAGTTCCTGTGGATTCCCTGTGCTACTCATCGCTGGTTTCCATACCTGCTAGAGTCTCCTGTTTCCTGCCTGTGTCCTCAGCTGGACTCTGATTACCGGATCTACACACCTGTGGTTCCTACACTCGTCTCTGCCGTCCAGCGTCTCTGCAGTTCCTGCATCTCCCTGTGGACAGACTGTTCTACTGAATAGCGGTATGCCTATCTGTTCTTGACTTTCTACGTTTACTCTGCATATCCGCTAGGACAAGTTTCCACGCTCAGCAGCGGTATCCATACCCGCTATAGACTGTTATTGTTACGCTGCATACGTGTTTGGAATTAACCGTACTACTCAGTCGTTATATGCATAACTGTGATTGACTATCCATTATTGGCCTGCATATCTGTGCTGAGCAAGTCTCTACCAAGTAGCGCCACACATACCGTTATATAGACTTTGTTGGATACGCTGCATACCTATTGGGATCAAGTTCCTCTGTGCTCTCAGTGTCTGCATCCTATTATCTTTGTATGCTTCCACTCATCAACACTTGTACACATCCTCACCTATTAAGCAGTGGTACAACTTGCTATACGCAGACCACTGACTTCCCCGCTACCTACCTGCACCTGGACAAGTCTTCTCACCATAAGCAGTGGTACAACTTGCTATACGCAGACCACTGACTTCCCCGCTACCTACCTACCTGCACCTGGACAAATCTTCTCACCATAAGCAGTGGTACAACTTGCTATACACAGACCACTGACTTCCCCGCTACCTACCTGCACCTGGACAAGTCTCTTCACCATAAGCAGTGGTACAACTTGCTGTACGCAGACCATTGACTTCCCTGCTACCGCCCAGCATCTACTCACGTCCATCCTGATCTCCGTGTTCAAATCTGCCTTTCCACTATATCAGCTAGTCGCTGATTTATTGACTAAAGATTGCTGCAAGTCACTGACTTTCCTATTATTTATTGGCATTCTCTCTCCTTCTGCTGTGATATTTGTTCCGCTAGTCACCCCGCTACCAGAGGACCGTTGTGTGAACTTCACTACTCTGGTAAGCCCAGTCATCTGGTGAAATCCTGGGCAAGACTCCTAGTGCCCGTGACAATAGTCCTTATTTTGCCCTGAACCACTTGTCCACATGTCCGTGGTTAAGTGGACAGTGGGTACAACCGCATTTTTCAGAGCACTGAGGACACTTTTTCGTACTTCTATGTACATCCCGGGTATCGCCTGCCTGGTGAAGTGGAATCTAGACGGGATTTGGTACCGGGGACACAATACCTCCATCAACCGTCTAAATCCCACTTCACTGATGGCGGACACGGACGCATGTCTAACACCAACATAGCTGTCAAGGCAGCAGTTATCCGCTTTGCCATAGGATGACTACTGTCGTACTTTGTGCTCATGGCAAACGACTGTTGGACGGTCAACTGTTTGGTGAAAGACGTAGCGTTCTTACGACTTCCCCTCTGGGAAGATGACCGACTACCAGCAGCAACAGCAGCAGCGGCAGTAGTAGGCTTACCGCTGCAGGATCCTCCGGAAGAATCCCGGATTGAAGAGGACTCAGTCATGCCGGTGACATGGCCTGCAGGACTATCTCTGATGGAGATCGTGGAGGAAGTTGACGAGGAGGGTGTTGCTGGTGTGTATACAACAGGACCAAGGGATTTAGGTGTCCCTGGACTGCTGACGGTCCTAGCCACAGTTCCTGAACTAAACACTGAATTATGAAGGGTCTTCAGGTGACGTAGAAGGGAGGATGTCCCTTGGTGGCCAAGATCCTTACCCCTGCTTATTGCAGCTTTACATAAGCTACATATGGCAATACAATTATTGTCCGGATTGGGATAGAAATAATTCCAGACTGAAGAGGTGGATTTTTTGGTCTTCTGCCCAGGCATGACGATGGGCTTTTTCGTCCCATGGACAACAACTGTTTCCCCCCCCTGTTGGCTCATTTAAGATAACCACATCAGCATCCTCCTCGTCAAGTTCCTCCTCAGCGCCAGCTACATCAATATCCTCCTCACGGTGTACAACATTGACACCTTCATTATCCAAATCTGTAACTGCACTGTGGGTGATCCTTCCAGCATATGCAGAGGGCTTGGCTGCAAATGGTGGAAGGAGCCACCTCTTCCCGTACAGTGATGGGAAGGTCAGGCTTCGCAACCACCAACACCCTTGGACTCGCCTTGGGGATTTGTGATGCCATCTCTTTAGAAGGCAGAGTTGTTTGCTGTGTTGTTGATGACAGCTTAACTCTCTTAAATTTTTTAGAGGGGGGGAAGAGGAGGAGGGCTTAGATCCTTGGGTGAAGCTGAACCACTAGTCATGAACACGGACCAGGGCCTAAGCCGTTCCTTGCCACTCCGTGTCGTAAATGGCATATTGGCAAGTTTACGTTTCTCCTCAGATGATTTTAATTTCTTTTTTTTGATCATTTTAGTGACCTTTGGCTTCTTGGATTTTACATGCCCTCTACTATGAAATTGGGCATCGGCCTTGGCAGACGACGTTGATGGCATTTCGTCGTCTATGTTGTCATGACTAGTGGCAGCAGCTTCAGCATTAGGAGGAAGTGGTTCTTGATCTTTCCCTACTTTATCCTCCAAATTTTGGTTCTCCATTATATGCAGCACAAGAGAGCGTACCCCTAAACCACACACACTCGGCAAAGCCTTTAAAAATTATATGTGGCACAGGAGAGTACCACTGGACTGGAGTTATACAGCAGTACCAATGAACTTATACTGCAGGATCAGTGAACGTAGTTATTATATTGCAGTATCAATGGACTTATACTGCAGGATCAGTGAACGCAGTTATTATATTGCAGTACCAATGGATTTATACTGCAGGATCAGTGAACTTCTATAGCAGTACCACTGTACTGGACACAGGACAGCACCACTGGAATAATGGCAGCACCACCACTAGACTGAGCAGGACAGAGCACAGGACAGCACTACTGGACTGAGCAGGACAAAGCACAGGACAGCACCACTGGACTGGGCAGGACAGAGCACAGGACACCACCACTGGACTGACCAGGACAGAACCACCGGAATGACCAGAACAGAAGACACCTAACCTTACACACCCTCCCTCTTCCCTGATCAATGCCCGAGTGAAGATGGCGGCGGCAAGCGGGGAATATAAAGAATCTGAATCTCATAAGATCCGACGGCGGGATTATGACGAAACGCCTCGTTTTGAATTTTGGAGTCCGCCGGGAATACCCGAACAGTGCTCGGGGCTGTTCGTATTTAGCAATTCCGAGCCCGGTCATCCTTAAACTAAACACAAATGAATTAGAAAAGAAACAGAAAAAGTAGATTACTAAATAAATACAAATAAAAGAGTATTATAAAAAATATGTTTATGTGTTATTGTGTGCCTGTTTCTGTGTATCTTTATCTATGTTTGTGTGTCAATGTGTTAAGTTGATATTTTTTTTTTTTTGTGTATATGTGTTTTCGCAATGTAAATTGTGTGTATTTTAAAATACATTATACCTTCATTAGTATAGAAGACGCTATATTGTAGATATTAGAAATAATACTGTAGTGTCCCATATATTTCAAATGCTCAATTATTCTGCAATACAGCATTAATGGGAAATTCCATAATTGTTCCACAAAATACTCATTTTGTTCCACATTTGGCTGTGAAATTTCGCTAGTGGATTTTGGCCATAAGTGTTGCTAATTCTGCTACAACTACACAACTCAGCATAATGAATTTTCTGTCGTCGTCCAATCTCTATTCACAGGCTGTAAATTCGAAAAATGTTAATTTACCAATAAAATGCGAAGTGATGAAGCAAAATTCAAAGATTATATCATGGGAGCATAACACCAGTAATATGGCCTGTCCCACGAAATCTGATTTTTGCAGCAATCTAGCACATCTGCAATGTCAATACAGCGATATACTGTACACTGAAGCAAAAGATTAGACAGACATACTCCCTAGAACTTACAATCTAAAGGGAAAATAAGGGAAGTTATACAAAATATACAATAACATGTTTTAGGAAGCAGGCTATGCAAGCAGGGGTGGGCTGGCCCGGGGGGCAGGAGGGCATGTGTCCCCCAGGCCAGTCAGAAAAAGTGTGTTTCAGGCCGGCCCCCCTCCCGCTCAGTGATAGGCCAAGCATTCTGCCTATCACTGAGAATTTTTCTGTCACATGGGACGCGCACCATGTGATTGGTGCAGTCCAATGTCGGAAGAATGAGAAGTGCAGAGCGCGCGACGCGGATGGAGAAAGGTAAGTGCGGTGGGGGGGGGGAAGTTATATTAATAGTGTGTGTGTGTGTGTACTGTCTGTGTGTGTGTGTGTGGCATTTATACTGTCTGTGTGTGTGTGTGTGGCATTTATACTGTCTGTGTGTGTGTGTGGCATTTATACTGTCTGTGTGTGTGTGTGTGACATATATACTGTCTGTGTGTGGCATATATAGTGTGTGTGTGTGTGTGTGTGTGTGGCATATATATTGTGTGTGTGTGTGTGTGGCATATATTTTGTGTGTGTGTGTGTGGCATATATACTGTGTGTGTGTGTGTGGCGGGGCATATATACTGTGTGTGTGTGTGTGGGTGTGGGGGGGCATATATACTGTGTGTGTGGGGGGCATATATACTGTGTGTGTGTCATATACTGTGTGTGTGTGTGTGTCATATATACTGTCTGTGTGTGTGTGTGTCATATATAGTGTGTGTGTGTGTGTGTGTGTGTGTCATATATACTGTCTGTGTGTGTGTGTCATATATACTGTGTGTGTGTGGCATATACAGGGCTGCCAAGAAGAATTCAGGGCCCTGGTACAAAAAATTGATGGGCCCCCCCCTTATAGACGAGTAAGCAAAAAAAATATTCAGGGGTGTGGTCACACAATTGGGGTCGTGGAAATGCGCCATTGGGGCGTGGCTAGCACAACAAAATCACTAGGTCCTGAATTCCCCGGAGCGTGACATTTGTCCTAGCACTCCTGACTTTCAGGACATCTAGCACCCTTGTGTAGTATAGGAAGAATGCAGTGTGTACAGAAAGAGCTCAGTCTTGGCCTGCGCCCATTGGGCTCACCAAACACTCACCAAACATTGGCATTGTCCCTACTAGAATCACAACATTTCACACACTATGCTGCTCTGTCCTACCTGTTCTTCTCACTTTTACCACATGTGGCTGCTGGTTTCTTTAGTTGCGGCTTGTCTGGATCCTGAAATGCATTCAGTCAGTCTGGAGAAATGAAGCACAGCGGAGCAGAGAGGAGGGACGCCGGCGCCGCGATCACGTGAGTATGTTTTTTTTTTTTTTTTTAACTACCCTACTCCCCCCACCAACGGCGTTTGGACCAATACTGATGCGCATTTTGGAGCCCCCGCCCCCATAGCGCCCACTTCTCCCGGAAACCTCTCCCGAAAAGTTGGTAAGTATGGTGTGTGTGTGTGAGTGGCATATATACTGTGTGTGTGTGTAAGGGGCATATATACTGTATGTGTGTGTGTGGGGCATGTATACTGTCTTGTGTGTGGGGGGCATATATACTGTCTGTGTGTGTGAGGGGCATATATACTGTCTCTGTGTGTGAGGGGCATATATACTGCCTGTGTGTGTGAGGGGCATATATACTGTCTGTGTGTGTGTGTTTGTGAGGGGCATATATACCGTGTGCGTGAGAGAGGGGCATATATACCGTGTGTGTGAAAGAGGGGCATATATACTGTGTATGTGAGAGAGGGGCATATTTACTGTCTGTGTGTGTAAGGGGCATATATACTGTGTGTTTTTGTGTGAGGGGCATATATACTGTCTGTGTGAGTGAGGGGCCAGTGTAGTGTGTGTGTGTGTGTGTGTGTGGTCAGTGTATTGTGTGTGTGTATTGCTATTTTATTTGTGTTGATGGTGGGGCAATTTAATCTAATAGTGGGGCCTATGAAGTTAAGATGGTGTGATTGGACCTTTAATTTATTGCTGGGTGGTTTGTGATCTATTAGTTGAATGTAGCGCTGTTTGGGGAAAATGAGGTCTATTTATTTAAAGTGATTATGAATTATTTAATGCCTGGGATGGTTGTGGGAAATGGTTATATTTATTAAACGTAAATGCTATTTAATTTATTGCTGGGGCTGTTTGGAGGGAGGGAAATAGGTTTATTTATTAAATGGGAATACTATTAAATTTAATGTCAGGGATAGTTGGAGGGAAATAGGTCTATTTATCAAATGTAGATACTATTATTGGTTGGAAGTTTCTAAATTTCATGTACCCATTTTGTTCTCCAAATAGGGCCTCCAATATTCCAGGAACTAGACAAGCAGCAAATGAGCTAAAGAAAATTGTAGCCACAAGTGCTGACAGTGACAAGAACAGGTAGGAGAGAGCAGGACAGTCTGCCAACTGTCCTGAAACTAGTGGGGCAGTCCTGAATTTGGGTGGCTGTTTCGCTTAGGACAGTTGGGAGGTATGTCCCTCTTCACCGTGTACTGCTCGTGAAGGCAGAACTGTGTACACCTAACAGTAGTTCTGGCTCCATACTGCAGGCTTTGTTGAAGCCCTAGCGATATAGAGGGCCTTTTGGAGTATTTCAAACACTTCCTATTCATGCGCTATGTTCCACTCATGCACTTTCCAATGCATGCTGTCTTCACTGCCATACCGGATCTACTAACTGTAGTAGAGCAATAGGATCCAGGGAGCCACCCCTCGTCTTCGTTTGCATGTCCATAACGGAAGCAACACCAAGACCTTCTGGATCCTTTTCCGTAACAAATGGTAAGCCATGAATAGATGAAATAACAAATTTCTCTAAACTAACTTCTGCCTTGTTCAGATGGAGAGACAGGAAACAAGACACAGAGGAAAAGAAGGAGTCACATTATATAGCCTCAGGTGTTCTTTTACTATCTATGCTCAGATGAGTAGGATGTTAACCCACTAGTTATGGCTACCATGGGGGAAATTACTACTATTAAAATTTCACATCTTCTTTCACTCCGTGTATTTTTTGACTATATTATAAGCTACGCAATAACAAACAAAAGTATTAGCTATAAAAGATGTTCTTATAATAGTTCTTTTATCAGTATACTTGATGAATTTAACACTGGTAATAAAAAACTAAAAAAAAAAAAAAGTTGAATAATGCTTAAAATGGTATCCTATTAGTATTGTCTGTATCAGAGGGGTCCAAACACAGTCCTCAAGGGATGCCAACAGTTCATGTTTTCTGGCTTTCTGTCTGTAGAAACATGTGGGATAATTTCTCACCCAGCCAACAAGATTAACTCACCTGTGCATAATTAAATAAATCCTGAAAACATGAAGTGTTGGTAGCCCTTGAGAACTGAGTTTGGACGTCTCTTATCTATATGATAAAAGTTTGGAAAGCGATATTTCATTCACTTACATATATATGCTCACTGTACAGTATCTGCAAATAATTACTTATAAACTTTGTGTTGTTCAAATTATTATTATATATGTACAATTTAAATAATGACACTGTGACAATGACCAATGATCACACTCAAGGAGGACTGTAAACCTACACAAATCACAACTGACGACTATGACACTGTTGTTTTATGTGACAAATAGACAAAAGGTCAAGGAAGAGGTGATGTTTTGTCTGGGTCACATTTTGTAGTATAAGTTTAATATCTGCATGAAAACATCAATATCACTGGTGTGATATAAAGGAGAGAAGTTTGTATTTCAGAATGGTAAGAGTAGATGAAATACTCTATTTGGGATTTTTGATTTTCTGGATAAGGGTTTTTTGTTTTGCAATTTGGAGCACCTTGCCTCAAATATATTTCAGCTTTTGTAGGGGCTATGAAAATTTGGAAAATTATTAATATTTCTTACAAAGTATCTAGGATTGATTATAGGTCAAGGGATCAGATAGGGTTACATTTATTAACACTTTCAACAAAAAAATCTAAGTTCATTCAGCATGTTATCATTAAAAATTGGAAAACACTGCATGTTGATCACAAATTTGGCATATTGTAACAGTGATGTGTTGACAACTCACTGTTACAACACAGGAGAGTTTGCCAAACACAGGAGAGTTAGCTAAACTCGGGAGTGTTTACATCGCCCAAAATGACCAGCGATTTGAACATGAGTGTCAAAATCGCAGCTTGATACATTTCCAGTTTTTTTTTCAAAACTCGAGGGTAAACACCCGCGATTTGCCGCAATTTAAACACGCTGGCAAACTCGCACTTTGATACATTTACCCCCTGGTCTTTTCCCAGCTCTGTACTCAGTAATTCACAACCCTCTCTCTGACTTGCAACTGTCACTCACCGGACCGTGAGTGCCTCTTCCCGGACATTTAGGAACCGTGGCCGTCCACCATCCTGAGGGTCTGCGCATGCGCAGCCCTTTTCTATACTTCAGTGTATACTCCTTTAACTTAATTGGCAGATCAGGCAACCTCCCTATATTAAGCACCTGTGGTCATTACCACGTTGCCTGATCTTGGAGTCTCATTCCTCATGAGTCTCTGAAGGTGTTCCTGTATTACTTGTGTATTCAGCGCTGCTGATTCCTGTGGTTTCCAAACCACTTCTACTACTGTGGTTCCATACCACTTCCACCATCAACTGTATCATCATGACTGTTTGCTGATTCCTATCCGCTGCCTCCGTGCACTACAGTCTTCTACACCACTTCAACGTTATTTTATATCAATGTGACTGTTTGCTCATTGCTATCCGCTGCCTCCGTGCACTCCAGCTTTTACCTCACTCACCTGCTTCTCATCAAGTCTGTTTGCTGATTTCTATCCGCTGCCTCGGTGCACTACAGTCTCCTGCTTGCAACTCGCCTGTGTTCAACATCGTGACTGCCAGCTGACTACTATCCGCTGCCTCTGTGCACTACAGTCTCCTGCTTGCAACTCGCCTGTGTTCAACATCGTGACTGCCAGCTGACTACTATCCGCTGCCTCTGTGCACTACAGTCTCCTGCTTGCAACTCGCCTGTGTTCAACATCGTGACTGCCAGCTGACTACTATCCGCTGCCTCTGTGCACTACAGTCTCCTGCTTGCAACTCGCCTGTGTTCAACATCGTGACTGCCAGCTGACTACTATCCGCTGCCTCTGTGCACTACAGTCTCCTGCTTGCAACTCGCCTGTGTTCAACATCGTGACTGCCAGCTGACTACTATCCGCTGCCTCTGTGCACTACAGTCTCCTGCTTGCAACTCGCCTGTGTTCAACATCGTGACTGCCAGCTGATTACTATCCGCTGCCTCTGTGCACTATAGTCTCATCTCATCTTTGCTGTGACTTCCTCGAGACTGCCGCTTTCATTACCATCTGTTACACTTCGTGATCAACAGCTCCTGCCCTGCGCTGCACTCCTGTTTCCCATCGCTGTTGGTTCCTGTGGTTGCTACTGGTTACCTCCGTGTGCCGCTGAGTCCTGCTGCGGTGGTCAACGCTATCGTCCATCTCCTGCTGATCCACTCTCCACGCCTTCACGTGTTCCACTGGTCTCTACCCTCCTGTCAGCATTGGATTTGTATCTCATCTACTACCCTCTGCTGGATCATCTCCATTCTCCTGGGTCTCCTATGAGTCCAGTTCCACGTGTTGCTGACTCCTGTGGATTCGTGTCCCTGTTGGTCTACTCACCTGTGCGCTGCACCTGCTAGACCGCTGCTTCACCTATCCAGGGACTTCCTATCCAGTCGGCCTCCAGCCGCTCAGGTACCGCTGCAATCCCATCTGACTGCTACTGCTGAACCACGGTATGCATACTTCTCATTGACTGTGCTGTGTATTGCATATCTTGCTGGACTGTGTTTGGTTCTCTCTGGAGTCTGCTATCCGCTGAGTCTATTGCCATCATTGACTGTGTTATCATTGTGCTGGACTACTTCAAGAGACTTTCTAGATTGCAGACCTGATCAGTCATTTACATATATATATATCTATATTGTGCATATTACTGTGGATCGTGTATAAGGTGCCTGTGTATATCCTGTGTTGCAGTCTTCCCCCGTGCACCTCCTCACATATATATTCAGTGGTACAACTTGCTGATGTCAGACCACTGATCCCTGTTTCCGGTATCACCTGTTCCATTATCCTCTCACATAGCAGTGGTACAACTTGCTACCGCAGACCACTGACTACCTGGATACCTCCACTTGGATTCCATTCCTTCACTCAGACAGCGGTACAACTTGCTACCCGCAGACCGCTGACTCTCATCACCTCCTTGTTTCTGTTGGACATTCCTCCTCACTATAGCAGTGGTACAACTTGCTATCGCAGACCACTGACTACCTTCACGTGTCCTTGTCCATACAGTTCCTTGTGTATCATTACCTCATTATTACCAGTGTTGCTAGTCATAGACTTTCCTGAGCATCTCATCGGCCATCATTTCATGTTCCGTGATCACCCAGCTACCAGAGTACCCTATTACCATCTACATTGCTCTGGTAAGCCTACCATCTGGTGATCCCTGGGTAAAGACTCCTAGTGCCCGTGACAGTAAGATCAGGCCATGACAGACCCAGATGTGGAACCTACCGCCAAAGAGATGCTGCAACATCTGGTTAGCCGTGTGGAGCAACAGGATGCCCGCCAACAGCTGTTACTTCAGTGTTATCAGTCATTAACCTCCCAAGGAACATCTGGACAGACTGTGACAGCTACTACTGAAGCTCCTGTGCTTTCCTCCGTTTCCCCATTGCCATCCCAGGTGTCTATAGCTTCCACGCTTCACCTGCCTACTCCGTCAAAGTACGATGGAGACCCCAAAACTTGTAGGGGTTTCCTTAACCAATGTTCAGTCCATTTTGAGCTCCAACCTCAAAATTTTTCTACCCATCGTTCCAGAGTGGCCTATCTTATCTCTTTGTTTTCAGGACAAGCCCTGGCTTGGGCCTCCCCTCTGTGGGAGAGGAACGATCCAATATTACAAGATAGTGCCAAATTCATTTCTACATTCCGAAGTGTGTTCGATGAACCAGGTCGTGTGACCTCCGCTGCTTCCAGCATTCTCCGTCTGCGACAAGGATCTCATACTGTAGGCCAGTACGTCATTCAATTTAGGATCTTAGCCTCTGAACTTCAGTGGAACACTGAAGCCCTAGTTGCCGC
Organism: Mixophyes fleayi; assembly: GCF_038048845.1. Classification (NCBI taxonomy): domain Eukaryota; kingdom Metazoa; phylum Chordata; class Amphibia; order Anura; family Limnodynastidae; genus Mixophyes; species Mixophyes fleayi. The sequence goes on along the minus strand of NC_134404.1, from coordinate 254,439,651 downwards.
CTTCTGGCAGGGGCTTTCCGATAAAATTAAAGATGCACTGACTACCCAAGAGCTTCCTTTGTCACTTGAAGATTTGATCTCTCTATGCCATCGTGTTGATATGAGATTTCGTGAAAGAGAGGCTGAGAAAACGACTTCTGCTAAAGCACCTTTTCGCTCTAACCCTCAATTTCGTCCAGTGTCACCCGCTGTGATTCCCATGGAGATAGGACGTTCCAAGTTATCTTCTGAGGAGAGGAAACGAAGAGTCAAGAATAGACTCTGTATCTATTGTGCTGATTCCACTCATGTTCTCAGCTCCTGCCCTAAGAGATCGGGAAATGCCAGGCCCTAACTAGTTCTGGAGAGGTGAAGTTAGGGTCCCTGGAGTCCTCTCCATCGTCTATGAAATCTAAAGTCTGCGCTTTTGATGTGACTATTTCCTTTGCTACCAAGACCTTTGAGTCACAGGCATTGATTGATTCCGGAGCAGCAGGAAATTTTATTTCCAAATCGTTAGTTAATCAATGGTCTCTACCAATGATTACCTTAAAAACTCCCAATACTGTGACGGCTATCGATGGATCACGTCTCATCAACGGTCTCATCACCCAGAGTACGTCTCCAGTAACCCTTCAGATTGGTGCTCTGCATCATGAAGAGATATCGTTTTTAATTCTTCCTGTTACGACAAGTCCGATTGTCCTAGGCCTTCCATGGCTTCAGTGTCACTCTCCCCAGATTGACTGGCGCACCCCTCAAGTCACGTCTTGGGGGCCTGAATGTCACCATCATTGCCTTTCCCAAGTCATTCCTCTCAAGGTACAGCAAGCTTCCATCTCAGCTATTTCACCGGGACTCCCTCCTCAATATGCTTCATTTACCGATGTTTTTGATAAAGCTCAGTCTGAACGTCTTCCTCCTCATCGTTCTTGGGATTGTCCGATTGATCTTCTTCCTGGCAAGACTCCTCCCAGGGGCCGGGTCTATCCACTCTCGTTACCTGAAACTCAAGCTACTTCTGAATATATACGGGAGAACCTCCAGCGTGGGTTCATTCGACCTTCCACCTCGCCCGCTGGAGCTGGGTTCTTCTTTGTCAAAAAGAAGGATGGATCATTACGCCCTTGTATAGATTTTCGTGGACTCAATGCCATTACTATCAAGAATCGGTATCCCATTCCGTTGATCACTGAGCTATTTGACCGCATCAAGGGAGCCCGTATTTTTACTAAGTTGGATCTTCGTGGTGCCTACAATTTAATCAGAATCCGTTCCGGTGACGAATGGAAGACGGCGTTTAACACCAGAGACGGGCATTACGAATATCTGGTAATGCCTTTCGGGCTATGTAATGCCCCCGCTGTTTTTCAGGGCTTCATCAATGAGATTTTTCGGGACTTATTATATGTATGTGTCGTCGTCTACCTGGACGACATATTGATTTTTTCACAGGACCTGCCTTCTCACCACCAACATGTGGCAGAAGTCCTCTCCAGGCTACGGAAAAATTCATTGTTCTGTAAATTAGAAAAATGTTCATTCGAATTACCCCAGATTCCATTCTTGGGGTATATTGTTTCCGGAGTTGGTCTGAAGATGGATCCTGACAAAGTAAATGCTGTACTACATTGGCCCCAGCCAACTACTCTTCGTGCCATCCAGCGTTTTTTAGGTTTTGCCAATTACTATAGACGCTTCATTCAAGACTTTTCTTCCATTGCATCTCCTATTGTGGCCCTGACTCGAAAAGGGGCTAATCCTAAGCAATGGTCTACTGAGGCTATTCAAGCCTTTCAAACATTAAAAGAGTCCTTCTCTTCGGCTCCAATCCTTCGTCAGCCTGATGTGACACTCCCCTTTTTTCTAGAAGTAGATGCCTCTAATGTGGGCTTAGGAGCTATTCTCTCCCAACGCTCGGAACAGCAAAAATTCCACCCTTGTGCCTTCTATTCTCGGGGTCTCCTACCCGCAGAGAAGAATTATACCATCGGAGACAAGGAATTACTGGCTATCAAAGCCGCATTAGAGGAATGGAGATACTTGTTGGAGGGAGCTCGCCATCCGGTGACGATCTTCACGGAACATAAGAACTTGTCATATCTCCAGTCTGCCCAATGCTTGAACCCTCGTCAAGCAAGATGGTCTCTTTTCTTTTCCCGTTTTGAATTAATAATTACCTTCAAACCAGCTGCCAAGAACAAAAAAGCTGATGCCTTATCTAGAGCCTTTGTTACGTCCTCTGATATAGAAGAGGTTTCCAACCATACCATTCTAGACCCCAAATGTATCTCACTGGCTGCTTCATCCACCAAAACGCTACCATTTGGGAAGACCCTCGTGCCTCCTACTCTAAGGAGGAAAATCCTTTCGTGGTTCCATGCCTCTCGTTTTTCTGGACACGCCGGTGAACACAAGACTTTTGAGATCCTCTCTCGAAGTTACTGGTGGCCTTCAATGAGGAGAGACGTCAAAGAGTTCATTGCTTCCTGTGAATTATGTTCGCAATTCAAATCCTCCCGCAGAACCCCAGCAGGGTTGCTGCGACCACTATCCATTCCGTCCAAACCATGGACCCATATTAGTATGGATTTCGTTACTGACTTACCACCTAGTAAGAACCATAACACTATTTGGGTGGTAGTGGACAGATTTTCGAAGATGGCTCATTTCATCCCTCTGTCTGGTTTGCCTTCCTCGTCTATCCTGGCTGAACATTTCATTAAAGAGATCTTCCGTATCCATGGATGTCCATCTGAGATTGTGTCTGATAGAGGAGTACAATTCGTGTCCAGATTCTGGCGAGCCCTTTGTAAAACCTTGGGCATACGATTAGCACTCTCATCTTCTTACCATCCACAATCCAATGGACAAACCGAACGTGTCAATCAAGATCTTGAGACTTTTATAAGGATATTTTCATCAGCCAATCAAGACAACTGGGTAGAGTTACTCCCTTGGGCTGAGTTCGCCCATAACAACATGTACCATGAGTCATCATCCAAAACTCCATTCTTTGTGGTCTACGGTCACCATCCGTCTTTTCCGGAATTTCCTGCCCTCCCGCCCACCCAAGTTCCTGCGGTGGAAACGGTTTGTCAGACCTTTAAAAATATCTGGTCTCAGGTCAGAACCTGTTTAAAGAAGACATCTGTCAAATATAAATCTTTCGCTGATAAGAAGAGGCGGGCTATTCCACCACTAAAAATTGGAGATCGTGTCTGGTTATCCACAAAAAATATTCGTTTGAAGGTTCCATCCATGAAATTCGCCCCTCGTTTTATTGGTCCATATAGGATCATTCAAGTTATCAATCCAGTATGTGTGAAACTCCTTCTTCCTAAGAGTCTTCGGATTTCTAATGCCTTCCATGTATCTTTGCTCAAACCTCTTATTATCAACCGTTTTTCAACTCCTCCCTCAGCTCCGCAGCCAGTTCAAGTTCATCAGGAGGAGGATTTTGAGATTACCGAGGTACTAGACGCAAAAATTTCGCGAGGAGTCCTCCACTTCCTCGTTCATTGGAAGGGCTTTGGTCCTGAGGAGCGCTCTTGGATCAAAGCTGAAGATCTTAATGCTCCTGCCCTTTTAAAGAAGTTTTACTCCAAAAATCCGGACAAGCCCGGTTCCAGGCGTTCTGTGCCCACCTTTAAAAGGGGGGGTACTGTCACTCACCGGACCGTGAGTGCCTCTTCCCGGACATTTAGGAACCGTGGCCGTCCACCATCCTGAGGGTCTGCGCATGCGCAGCCCTTTTCTATACTTCAGTGTATACTCCTTTAACTTAATTGGCAGATCAGGCAACCTCCCTATATTAAGCACCTGTGGTCATTACCACGTTGCCTGATCTTGGAGTCTCATTCCTCATGAGTCTCTGAAGGTGTTCCTGTATTACTTGTGTATTCAGCGCTGCTGATTCCTGTGGTTTCCAAACCACTTCTACTACTGTGGTTCCATACCACTTCCACCATCAACTGTATCATCATGACTGTTTGCTGATTCCTATCCGCTGCCTCCGTGCACTACAGTCTTCTACACCACTTCAACGTTATTTTATATCAATGTGACTGTTTGCTCATTGCTATCCGCTGCCTCCGTGCACTCCAGCTTTTACCTCACTCACCTGCTTCTCATCAAGTCTGTTTGCTGATTTCTATCCGCTGCCTCGGTGCACTACAGTCTCCTGCTTGCAACTCGCCTGTGTTCAACATCGTGACTGCCAGCTGACTACTATCCGCTGCCTCTGTGCACTACAGTCTCCTGCTTGCAACTCGCCTGTGTTCAACATCGTGACTGCCAGCTGACTACTATCCGCTGCCTCTGTGCACTACAGTCTCCTGCTTGCAACTCGCCTGTGTTCAACATCGTGACTGCCAGCTGACTACTATCCGCTGCCTCTGTGCACTACAGTCTCCTGCTTGCAACTCGCCTGTGTTCAACATCGTGACTGCCAGCTGACTACTATCCGCTGCCTCTGTGCACTACAGTCTCCTGCTTGCAACTCGCCTGTGTTCAACATCGTGACTGCCAGCTGACTACTATCCGCTGCCTCTGTGCACTACAGTCTCCTGCTTGCAACTCGCCTGTGTTCAACATCGTGACTGCCAGCTGATTACTATCCGCTGCCTCTGTGCACTATAGTCTCATCTCATCTTTGCTGTGACTTCCTCGAGACTGCCGCTTTCATTACCATCTGTTACACTTCGTGATCAACAGCTCCTGCCCTGCGCTGCACTCCTGTTTCCCATCGCTGTTGGTTCCTGTGGTTGCTACTGGTTACCTCCGTGTGCCGCTGAGTCCTGCTGCGGTGGTCAACGCTATCGTCCATCTCCTGCTGATCCACTCTCCACGCCTTCACGTGTTCCACTGGTCTCTACCCTCCTGTCAGCATTGGATTTGTATCTCATCTACTACCCTCTGCTGGATCATCTCCATTCTCCTGGGTCTCCTATGAGTCCAGTTCCACGTGTTGCTGACTCCTGTGGATTCGTGTCCCTGTTGGTCTACTCACCTGTGCGCTGCACCTGCTAGACCGCTGCTTCACCTATCCAGGGACTTCCTATCCAGTCGGCCTCCAGCCGCTCAGGTACCGCTGCAATCCCATCTGACTGCTACTGCTGAACCACGGTATGCATACTTCTCATTGACTGTGCTGTGTATTGCATATCTTGCTGGACTGTGTTTGGTTCTCTCTGGAGTCTGCTATCCGCTGAGTCTATTGCCATCATTGACTGTGTTATCATTGTGCTGGACTACTTCAAGAGACTTTCTAGATTGCAGACCTGATCAGTCATTTACATATATATATATCTATATTGTGCATATTACTGTGGATCGTGTATAAGGTGCCTGTGTATATCCTGTGTTGCAGTCTTCCCCCGTGCACCTCCTCACATATATATTCAGTGGTACAACTTGCTGATGTCAGACCACTGATCCCTGTTTCCGGTATCACCTGTTCCATTATCCTCTCACATAGCAGTGGTACAACTTGCTACCGCAGACCACTGACTACCTGGATACCTCCACTTGGATTCCATTCCTTCACTCAGACAGCGGTACAACTTGCTACCCGCAGACCGCTGACTCTCATCACCTCCTTGTTTCTGTTGGACATTCCTCCTCACTATAGCAGTGGTACAACTTGCTATCGCAGACCACTGACTACCTTCACGTGTCCTTGTCCATACAGTTCCTTGTGTATCATTACCTCATTATTACCAGTGTTGCTAGTCATAGACTTTCCTGAGCATCTCATCGGCCATCATTTCATGTTCCGTGATCACCCAGCTACCAGAGTACCCTATTACCATCTACATTGCTCTGGTAAGCCTACCATCTGGTGATCCCTGGGTAAAGACTCCTAGTGCCCGTGACAGCAACTTCTTCTTTTAGCACCTTTCCATCCCTCTCACCTAATGTTATTTTCACCAGGCACAACCTGTTGATCCTACCACTTCCTTCTTCTTCCTGGTCTCACAACTCTCACTTATCACCACCCTTTTTTGCCCCGAACAACCCATCTCCTTCTACAATCACACCCTTTCCACTGCCCTTGACTCGGTCATCCCAGTGGTCAGGTTTCGTCAATCCCTTCGTCAATCATGGCCCTTTAAATTACTTGATATCTTCAAAAATACTCTTGTAGTGTGGAACAGCTATAAAGGAAGTTGCGCTCTCATGCTGATTTCCTTTTACTCAGTTTATTCTCTCCTCTTACAGTTCTGCCCTGTTGCGCTCTACAAATTCCTACCTCAAGGCTCTCCTTTCCTCCTAATCCTCCAACCCACATCACCACTTTTCCAAAATCACCCCATCCTCTCCCCGCACTCTTTGCTCTCGGGTTTGCTACCCATTTTACCACCAAAATTGAGTCCATACATCATGACTTCTCATCACATAAGTTCCTTCTCACCCTGCCCTCTTCCTCTTCCCTGCCCATCTTGTCCCACTTCCTACTATCCACTGGGGATGCTACCACCTCAGGAATATCCAAGATCTGGCCCTTTATCACCATGGGAGCTACCAAAACTCTTATTCATTCCCTTGTAATCTCTTCATTTTTGTAACCTCCTCCTCTCTGTCATCATTGCCACTCTTCAGTCTATCCTCAATGCAGCTGCTCATCTTATTTTTCTCACCCAACTCTTTATCTCTGCTGTCCCATCCTGCCAGTTGTTACTCTGATTTCCTGTGGCCTACAGAATTAAATTTAAACTCCTCGTCCTCACCTACAAAGCCCTGAGCCAATCCCCCCATACATCTAACAAAATCTCTACCCATACTCCTTCCAACCATCTTTGCTCTGCCAATGACCTTCAGGATTTCACACAGGCTGATCTTCACCGATGGAACGCTATCCCACACCATTATCAGATTAGCCTCTATTCTCCAAGACTTCCAGCATGCCCTTAAAACTAATTTCATTATTGAAGCCTATAAGCCCTCCTCCAAACTCCATTGCCTCTGCTATCACCTCCATTTCCCCACTCAATGCCACTCTATTTGTGTCTCCCCTTCCCTTAGTTCTTTCCTGTAAGCCCTGATGACCAGGGCCCTGTAATAGTATTGGATCATCTGACTGCTTCTTGGGACATTATATCAAGCCAGTGGAAACTATTTTGGAAATCAACTAGATATGATTGTAATTCAGTTTTGATACATTATTTTTTCATTTCTGTTTTGATATGAAATCTTCCATAACTCAGTAATTTCCGGCGGTAGTCATTAAAGCGGCTGTTACAATGACTACAACACCGATAATGTAAGCATAGCGACTCACCATCTAAGTGACAGGTAGTATTTCCGGCACCTTAAATTTTTTGCAAATGTAAAAAGTTACTTTACAAAACATGTACACTGACAAATGACGTCATTTCTAATGTTCATAGTTAAAACTGCAGTTCTAAAGCGACAATAGATGGACCCACCACCTGGATTACATTATATAGGCTGTGGGTCCACCCATTGCTGCTTTAAAACTGCAGTTTTGAATATGACCATTTGTCATAGTCAAAAACTGCAGTCAATGACGTCATTTGTCAGTGTACATGTTTTGGAAAGTCGCTTTTTACATTTGAAGAGAATTTAAGGTGCCGGAAATACTACCTGTCACTTAGATGGCAAGTGGCTATTTTTACATTATCGATGTTGTAGTCATCGCTATTTTTTCGTCGGTGTGTAATGTGTTGGGATTATAACAGCCGGGAAACCCTACGACACCCGTACTTTCGCTAGTAAATATTTACTAGCATAAAATGTTTTGTATGTCTCTTTAAATGTATGAGCATTTTAATGCTCTGATTGCATTTTGTGGTACTTGTGGTTGCCATTTTAAATTGATCTCTTTTCATTTGGATGCGTAATAGCTTGAAAAAGAGGTCATGCTCCAAAACATCTCCTTGTTACTCTGTCAAATTAAACATGTGGATGTTATATCTAACTGCAATGGAGTGCTGCTGCTTTTTTTCTACTGTGAATTTATTTATGTATTTGTGATACAGGTCACACATGATTACAGTACAAACAACTTCTTATATGTTTTTTATTTACTGTAATCCCTACACTACATTAAAGCTGTAGTAACAGGAATTAAGCACTGCACACAAGTTATGTATACAGCAATAAGCACATTAAGGGATCATGTAATATGTTTACATGAGACAGTGACAAATTATTGTATTTTCCACTGCACAAACTATATTCAGTAAGTGATGAAGCAGCTACTTCAGTGCTTTAGATTTGATTCTAAATTTGGTACAACTGTCTTAATAAACTGTTATGTTAATGTAATCGCTATTAATAAATATTGTCCGCTGCAATCAATGTGGTTCCAATGCACAAAAGAAGTTTAATAGCAAGATATAACAAATTACATTTAAATATAATAAAGTACAGCCAATACATATAAAGCGCACTGGATCCAGCAAACAGTCATTCAGTCCTGAAGCCTGTGGTCAAAGTAGACTGAATGATGGTCACAGTGCCTGGTTTATATACAGTTTGTGGTACATAAAAAACAGTGGTGATGTTATAGAGTAAATAAAATAATTGTACAGTCATGGCCAAAAGTTTTGAGAATGACACAAATATTATTTTTCACAAAGTCTGCTGCCTCAGTTTTTATGATGGCAATTTGCATATACTCCAGAATGTCATGGAGTAATCAGCTGAATTGCAATTAATTTCAAAGTCCCTCTTTGCCATGACAATGAACTTTATCCCAAAAACATTTCCACTGCATTTCGGCCCTGCCACAAAAGGACCATCTGACATCAGGTCAGTGATTCTCTCGTTAACACAGGTGAGAGTGTTGAGGAGGACAAGGCTGGAGTTTACACTGTCATGCTGATTGAGTTAGAATAACAGACTTGAAGCTTCAAAAGGAGGGTGGTGCTTGAAATCATCCTTTGTTAATCATGGTTATTTGCAAGGAAACATGTGCAGTCATCATTGCTTTGCACAAAAAGGGCTTCACAGCAAGGATATTACTGCTAGTAAGATTGCACCTAAGTCAACCATTTATCGGATCATCAAGAACTTCCAGGAGAGAGGTTCAATAGTTGTGAAGAAGGCTTCACCAATAACGTCCAGCAAGTTCCAGAACCATCTAGAAAGGTTGATTCAGCTGCGGGATCGTGGCACCACCAGTGCAGCGCTTGCTCAGGAATGGCAGCAGGCAGGTGTGAGTGCATCTGCACGCACAGTGAGGCGAAGACCTTTGTAGTATGGCCTGGTGTCAAGAAGACCAGCAAAGAAGCCTTTTCTCTCAATGAAAAACTTCAGGGACAGACTGATATTCTGCAAAAGGTATAGGGATTGGACTGCTTGGGACTGGGGTAAAGACATTTTCTGTTTAGGGCATCTGGAAAAACACTTGTCTGCAGAAGGAAAGGTGAGCGCTACCATCAGTCCTGTGTCATGCCAACAGTAAAGCATTCTGAGACCATTTATGTGTGGAGATGCTTCTCAGTCAAGGGCACACGCACAATTTTGCCTAAGAACACAGCCTTAAACAACGAATGGTACTAAAACATCCTCCAAGAGTAACTTCTCCCAACCATCATAGAACAGTTTGGTGAGGAGCAATGCATTTTCCAGAATGATGGAGCACCTTGTCATAAGGCAAAAATGACAACTATGTGACTCGGGGATCAAAACATCGAAATTTTGAGTCCATGGCCAAGAAACTCCCCAGACCCTAATCCCATTAAGAACTTGTGGTCAATCCTCAAGAGGCGGGTGGACAAACAAAAACCCACAAATTCTGACAAACGCCAATCATTGATTAAACAAGACTGGGCGACCATCAGTCAGTATATGGCCCAGAAGTTGATTGACAGCATTCCAGGGCGAATTGCAGGGGTCTTCAAAAAGAAAAGTCAGCACTGCAAATAATGACTCTTTGCATAAAGTTAATGTAATTGTCAATAAAAGCCTTTGACACTTACGAAATGCTTGTAATTTTACTTCAGTATATCATAGCAACATCTGACAAAAAGGTCTAAAAACACTGAAGCAGTGAAAACCAATACTTTTGTCATTCTCAGAACTTTTGGCCATAACGGTAAAAGCATTTTCCATTGGTCAGGATTTAGGACAGTCCAGTACAATGCAGGTGATAGGTTGGTTTAAACAATGGTCTCCAAGGGTGGGGGGCAACTCCCCAACTGTTGCCTATGTGTTTTCTCTCAGGAGCCCGGCGAAATACTGGTTCAAACCAGCCTAATAGCATTGTAGTTCTAATTTTTTATGAAGTTGCTTTACTGTCTCTTTCTAAGACACCCAGGCCCTAAACTACAATAAAGCTAAACTAAGAAAATGTAATAGTACTGTATGTGTGTATTCCAGTGAACACACAAATCTGTGAATTAGCAGATCCACCATTTTGTGAGTGACAGCAATCTCACTACATGATAGTGCTGAATCTGCAGCTAACCGCAGGATGTGATGGCATACCATGTCTGTATTGCTCAAGGACAGTGCCGTAACTAGACATTTTGGTGCCCTGGGCGAGACTGGGCACCGGCGCCCCCATCTAAGTGGGAGTGGCATTTGACAAGTGGGTGTGGCCAACCTAATGTGGGTGTGGCTAGCACTTTACTGAAATAATTTGTATATTATAAAATATATATATATATATATATATATATTTATATATATATATATATATATATATATATATATATATGGTAATAATTGGTAGATGTTTTTCTATAAATAACGTGCTTTACTAGATACAGTAGGGATCAGACATGTGTTACATTATATAAGGGGTAATTGGGGACCTATTACAATATATGTTTCAATATATACCACAATTGAGACTACTCTTCTTTATCTACTTACAACTCTGTATTGCACTAGAATTTCTAGTCCCTTAGTGCAAATGAAAAAAGTCCTTCAGAACCTCGTAAAATGTCATGTTTAACTTGTTTCAATTGCAGTCAACGCGAATCAAGAACCATTGTTGACTCACAGGGGCCATCGTGGGTGGACTGATAAAGGTCTCTGGACAAATCACACACCACTCCTTTTTGATCAATTACATATTTTAAAGAGAGCATTAGTTCATCACCCACAGCCCGATACCTGCCTTCGTGCCCAGAGTAATCGCCGCTCTAATTCAGCTCCCTACAAGCAGTGCTGTGAGACTGGTTAGTGGCATTAGAGCAGTGTAACAATTAGCCTAGAGAGGTGCTACACTGACACATTCCAGCAGAGTTCCCCCACTCCCCCCTCCCTGGTGACCCATCAGATCTCAAGGCCTCACCCGCTCGGTCGCAGAGCTAAGTGCTGCTGCTGAGTCCCACTTTCCATCTGGGCGGGGGTGATGGAGGCCAGGTGGCTGCCATTGGGAGCTGTCTGTCACTGGCTCTTGTAATGGGATGGGGGTTGGGGGTGCAGCTGTGAGACCCCCTCATACAATAACTCTGAACAGCTGTGAGGGGCAGCTAGGATTCTTCTCATACCGGCCAGCCAGCTCCTGTGACAGCTCAGCAACACCTGGGGACAGCCAGTAACAGCCCTGTAGGGCTAGAGGGGGACACTATCTCACTTCAAGGATTAGCCCAAGGGGGCGCAGCCGCCCGATACCTGCCTCCGTGCCCAGAGGAATCGCCGCTCTAATTCAGCTCCCCTACAAGCAACAATCCATTACCGGCAATGCAGTGGAATGCATGTGCGTTCCAACAACAGGAAGTTCGGCATTTGGAACGCAAATGCGTTCCAAATGCCGAACTTCCTGCTTTCACATGCATTCCACTGCATTGCCAGGAATGGATTGTTGCTTGTAGGGGAGCTGAATTAGAGCGGCGATTCCTCTGGGCACAAAGGCACGTATCGGGCGGCTGCGCCCCCTTGGGCTTGCGCCCAGGGCCGTCGCACCGCCCGCACCGCCGTCGTTACAGCTCTGTTCAAGGAACACATCCATTAAGGCTTCTGCCTTAATCGTTGTAATTTCATTGCTTTTTGGAGTTTGAGTGGAAGAGTTTTTAATAGTTTTCTTACAGTTTAGATGGTGTGTAAGAAACCTTAATTGGACATGTTAAACCGTAAGGTTTTTTGTCTATGGAATTTCATGGCTTTTTGTAAAGTAAAAATATTGATAATTTTCAAATTCTATGTATCTAAATGTGAAATCACCCACCCTCTGCCCACCAACAATTCTCTATCACACGCCACCCTGCCCGCTAAATTATTACATGCCCCTCCCACTGCCAACCAGGTTCTCTCACATGCCACCCACTTTTCTCACATGTCATCTCCTGCTCATCAGCCTTTCACACATATGGGCTCTTGCTGACCAGCTACTTTTTTTTATATGCCACCACCTATTAACTAGATTTTCTCTCACATGCTACTCCCTGACCATAACCTTCTAATATAAGCCCGGCACACCAGCTATTCTATCACATGCCACCTCATAACCAACAGCTTTTCACTCACATGCCACCCAATTCACCAGCTATTCTCTCACATTCCAACCTCTGCTCCGCCAATGATAACTTCACAACACAGAGAGCCATCCTCTGGTTCCTGCACAACACAGAGAGCCATCCTCTGGTCCCTGCACGACACAGAGAGCCATCCTCTGGTCCCTGCACGACACAGAGAGCCATCCTCTGGTCCCTGCACGACACAGAGAGCCATCCTCTGGTCCCTGCACGACACAGAGAGCCATCCTCTGGTCCCTGCATGACACAGAGAGCCATCCTCTGGTCCCTGCACGACACAGAGAGCCATCCTCTGGCCCCTGCATGACACAGAGAGACATCCTCTGGCCCCTGCACAACACAGAGAGCCATCCTCTAACCCCTGCACAATACATAGAGCCATCCTCTGACCCCTGCAAAAGACAAAGAGCCATCCTCTGACCATGTACAACACAGAGAGCCATCCACTGACACCTGCACAACAGAGAAAGCCATCCTCTGATCCTTTACAACACAGAGGTCATCCTCTTAGCCCTGCACATTACATGGAGCCTTCCTCTGACCCTGTACAACACAGAGAGCCATCCACTGACCCCTGCACAATACATAGAGCCATCCTCTGACCCCTGCACAACAGAGAGCCATCCACTGACCCCTGCACATTACATAGAGCCTTCCTCTGACACTTGCACAATACATAGAGCCATCCTCTGACCCCTGCACAACACAGAGCCATCCTCTGACCCCTGCACAACACAGCCATCCTCTGTCCATGTACAACACAGAGGTCATCCTCTGACCCCTGCACAATACATAGAGCCTTCCTCTGACCCCTGCACAACACAGAGAGCCATCCTCTGACCCCTGCACAATACATAAAGCCTTCTTCTGACCCCTGCACATTACATAAAGCCTTCTTCTGACCCCTGCACATTACATAGAGCCATCCTCTGACTCCTGCACATTACAAAGAGCCACCCTCTAACCCCTGCACAATACATAGAGCCATCCTCTGACCCCTGCACAAGACAGAGAGCCATCCTCTGACCATGTACAACACAGAGAGCCATCCACTGACACCTGCACAACAGAGAGAGCCATCCTCTGATCCTGTACAACACAGAGGTCATGCTCTGAGCCCTGCACATTACATAGAGCCTTCCTCTGACACTTGCACAATACATATAGCCATACTCTGACCCCTACACAACACAGAGAGCCATCCTCTGACCTCTCCACATTACATAGAGCCTTCCTCTGACCCCTGCACAACACAGAGAGCCTTCCTCTGACCCCTGCACAATATATAAAGCCTTCTTCTGACCCCTGCACATTACATAAAGCCTTCTTCTGACCCCTGCACATTACAAAGAGACACCCTCTGACCCCTGCACAACAGAGAGCCATCCTCTGGCCCCTGCACAACAGAGAGCCATCCTCTGGCCCCTGCACAACAGAGAGCCATCCTCTGGCCCCTGCACAACAGAGAGCCATCCTCTGACCCCTGCACAACAGAGAGCCATCCTCTGACCCCTGCACAACAGAGAGCCATCCTCTGACCCCTGCACAACAGAGAGCAATCCACTGACCCCTGCACAACAGAGAGCAATCCACTGACCCCTGCACAACAGAGAGCTATCCTCTGACCCCTGCACAACAGAGAGCCATTCTCTGACCCCTGCACAACAGAGAGCCATCCTCTGACCCCTGCACAACAGAGAGCCATCCTCTGACCCCTGCACAACAGAGAGCCATCCTCTGAACACTAGACAACAGAGAGCCATCCTCTGACCCCTGCACAACAGAGAGCCATCCTCTGACCCCTGCACAACAGAGAGCCATCCTCTGACCCCTGCACAACAGAGAGCCATCCTCTGACCCCTGCACAACAGAGAGCCATCCTCTGACCCCTGCACAACAGAGAGCCATCCTCTGACCCCTGCACAATACATAGAGCTATCCTCTGACCACTCCACATTACATAGAGCCTACCTCTAACACTTGCACAATATATAGAGCCATCCTCTGACCCTGCACAATACATAGAGCCATCCTCTGGTCCCTGCACAACACAGAGAGCCATCCTCTGGTCCCTGAACAACACAGCGAGCCATCCTCTGGTCCCTGAACAATATATAAAGCCTTCTTCTGACCCCTGCACATTACATAAAGCCTTCTTCTGACACTTGCACAATACATAGAGCCATCCTCTGACCCTATACAACACAGAGAGCCATCCTCTGACCCCTGCACAACACAAAGAACCATCCTTTGACCCCTGCACAATACATAGAGCCATACTCTGACCCCTACACAACACAGAGAGCCATCCTCTGACCTCTACACATTACATAGAGCCTTCCTCTGACCCCTGCACAACACAGAGAGCCTTCCTCTGACCCCTGCACAATATATAAAGCCTTCTTCTGACCCCTGCACATTACATAAAGCCTTCTTCTGACCCCTACACAACACAGAGAGCCATCCTCTGACCTCTACACATTACATAGAGCCTTCCTCTGACCCCTGCACAACAGAGAGTCATCCTCTGACCTCTGCACAACAGAGAGCCATCCTCTGACCCCTGCACAACAGAGAGCCATCCTCTGACCCCTGCACAACAGAGAGCCATCCTCTGACCCCTGCACAACACAAAGAACCATCCTTTGACCCCTGCACAATACATAGAGCCATACTCTGACCCCTACACAACACAGAGAGCCATCCTCTGACCTCTACACATTACATAGAGCCTTCCTCTGACCCCTGCACAACACAGAGAGCCTTCCTCTGACCCCTGCACATTACAAAGAGCCACCCTCTGACCCCTGCACAACAGAGAGCCATCCTCTGGCCCCTGCACAACAGAGAGCCATCCTCTGGCCCCTGCACAACAGAGAGCCATCCTCTGGCCCCTGCACAACAGAGAGCCATCCTCTGGCCCCTGCACAACAGAGAGCCATCCTCTGGCCCCTGCACAACAGAGAGCCATCCTCTGGCCCCTGCACAACAGAGAGTCATCCTCTGACCTCTGCACAACAGAGAGCCATCCTCTGACCCCTGCACAACAGAGAGCCATCCTCTGACCCCTGCACAACAGAGAGCCATCCTCTGACCCCTGCACAACAGAGAGCCATCCTCTGACCCCTGCACAACAGAGAGCAATCCACTGACCCCTGCACAACAGAGAGCAATCCACTGACCCCTGCACAACAGAGAGCTATCCTCTGACCCCTGCACAACAGAGAGCCATTCTCTGACCCCTGCACAACAGAGAGCCATCCTCTGACCCCTGCACAACAGAGAGCCATCCTCTGACCACTCCACATTACATAGAGCCTACCTCTAACACTTGCACAATATATAGAGCCATTCTCTGACCCTGCACAAAACATAGAGCCATCCTCTGGTCCCTGCACAACACAGAGAGCCATCCTCTGGTCCCTGAACAACACAGAGAGCCATCCTCTGGTCCCTGAACAACACGGAGAGCCATCCTCTGGCCCCTGCACAACACTGAGAGCCTTCTTCTGACCCCTCCACATTACATAGAGCTATCCTCTGACCCTTCCACATTACATAGAGCCATCCTCTGACCCCTCCACATTACATAGAGCCATGCTCTGACCCCTCCACATTACATAGAGCCATGCTCTGACCCCTGCACAATACATAGAGCCATCCTCTGACCCTGCACAATAGATAGAGCCATCCTCTGACCCTGCACAATACATAGAGCTATCCTCTGACCCCTTCACAGCACAGAGAGACTATAGTAGCAAACAATCGTGTGAATTACAAATATGCCCCCATCCCCCCCATTCCCCCGGTGAAGAATTGAAGACTTTAATCAACAATGGGACCCTCATGGACAAAGAAATGAACAGATTACAAGCCAGGACATTTGGAAGTATAAATACCTTTGGGACTGGGCAATCCAGGACTTTTGGAATTACAAATTTGTTTTCGACTTGGTTTACAGCCATTCTTGGATTGAAAGCTGCTTGACAACAGAGGAAAACTTCATTGGTGAGTATTAGGGAATTTATTATTTTTAATAAAAATATGTAGTATCAATGAGGGTGTTTACTGTATTTATTGGGGGATTATTATTTTTAATAAATCCTAGTGGTTGTAATGAGGGTGTGGTGGTTTTGTAAACATTTTGTTTTGTGGAACTATAGGTCCCAGCCAGCCGTGGGTGTCAGGGCGTGTTGGCACTTGTGGTTCTCAAAGTGCCAACATGCCCTGGCTGCCGTGGGTATGCTGGTGCTTGTAGTTATACAAGCAGCAACATGCCCACACTATTTTGGGCAACCTGGCTGGCTGGGACTTGTAGTTCCACAAAACAAAATGGCGTATGTTTGTTTTTTTTCTCTATTTTTCGCTGTTATTACCCTACTACCCACAGTCCACGGGGGTAGGAAGAGCCCTAGTGCTATCAGCACTGGGCTGGGTGTTCCTAGGGGGTCCCGCTCGTTTTTTTTCGGCGGACCCCACTCCCTAGGGAATCCAGCCCAGCGCTGAACAGCCTGGGGTTGGTTAGTCATTATGGCAGGGGAACCCCTGCTGCGTGTCCCCCTGCTATAGTGCCTCCAACCCCGGCTGGTTTGCCTAGTGCTGGTTAAGTGAAAATCGGGGAAATGCAAATTTTTCCCGATTTTCACGGAACCAGCAGTGGGCTGGCAGCACTAGGGTTAATAGTGAATGTTTTTTTTTTTTAAATCTCCGTAGGAAAAAAAAAAATATATACATATATATAGGGAAATATTTTTCTTTCCCCATATATATATATATATATATATATATATATATACACACACACATACATATACACACATATATATATACATACATATATATATACATATGAGACACTATTATATATATATATATATATATATATATATATATATATATATATACTGTACTGACATCTCACACACACTTTACTGTCATCACACACACAATTTACTGACATCACGCCCACACACACACTTTACGGTCATCACACACACAATTTACTAACATCACACACACACACACACTTTACGGTCATCACACACACAATTTACTGACATCACACACAGAATTTACTGACATCACACACACAATATACTGACATCACACACACAATTTACTGACATCTCACCCACACTTTACTGACATCTTACACACACACACACACACACACACTTTACGGTCATCACACACACAATTTACTGACATCACACACACACTTTACTGTCATCACACACACAAACTTTACTGACATCACACACACAATCTACTGACATCACACACACACACACACACACACACACACACAATTTACTGACATCTCACACACACTTTACTAACAGCACACACACACTTTACTGACATCTCACACACACTTTACTAACAGCACACACACAATTTACTGACATCACACACACACTTTACGGTCATCACACACACAATTTACTGACATCACACACACAAACTTTACTGTCATCACACACACAAACTTTACTGACATCACACACAATTTACTGACATCTCACACACACTTTACTAACAGCACACACACACAATTTACTGACATCACACACACACACGCAATTTACTGACATCACACACACACGCACTTTACGGACATCTCACACACTTTACTGACACACACTGTTTTGACACCTCAGACACTGTACTCACACACACTTTACTGACATCTCACACACTTTACTGACATCTCACACACTATACTGACATCTCACACACTTTACTGACACACACTGTATTGACACCTCAGACACTGTACTCACACACACTATACTGACATCTCACACACTTTACTGACATCTCACACACTATACTGACACACACTATACTGATATCTCACACACACTTTACTGACATCTCACACACTTTACTGATACACACACACACACATATATATATATATATATATATATATATATACACATATATATATATACATATATATATATATATTCCCCTGGACATACTTAACAGACATTTCTACAGCTGCACCTCATTGCAAACACATGTTATAGCATGCATACGATACTGACATCAGAAGGACTAAGGACTTAGACTAGCCTCATAGATGACGCAAGAAGTACAGATACAACATGGGGGGGGCAAGATACAACACGGATGGCAAGATACAACAAGCGTGAAGGATACAACACACGGGGGCAGATACACAGGAGTAGTATATAATACAGGGGGAGCAATATATATATATATATATATATATATATATATATATATATATATATATATAGGCAAAATATTACACAGGCGGAGCAGGAAACAATACGGAAAGGGGCAGGATATAACACACGGGGGGAGCGCAGTCACCTATCTCCCTGATGCCCAGGAAAATCACCTGCAAGGTGCAGCAGGGAGGGTAGGGGGGGAGCTAGGGGGTACTGCAATTTTAAGAGGGCAGTCTGAGCCCCCTGATGGGTCTGTTGTGAGTGTGAAGGCCTGCATGTATATAGCTCACTGATACTGCAGCTTAGGCAGTTATAGGTGAACTGGTAAAGGAGGTAGATCTGTTGGGAGTTGTATTAGACATTAGGCTATTAAGGAAACACTAAATAATGTGAGAAGTTCTGCACTTCCCTCTAACTCTCCAGTTAATCAGTTTTACAAACATGGTGTCAACGAATCCCTGATTTTAGGGCAACAAATTATACAAATAGCTACAGTATGTGAAAAGAAGTTCTATTTTAATTTCAAGTTTATTGCATGTTAACCCTGTTTCATAAAAACTCAGACATCCACAGCCCAGCGATCTCATAACCTCCCCTCACTCACCATACAATACACCTACCATGACACAGTTTATGAGACATCATCCCGGGTTCTACAACATGTGGTTAAACATTTCAAGAAGAGAGGAATGCACGAGAGTTCAAGCATATAAACACAGCTCATAGAAATGACAGATTGTATATGCAATGCAGGATCGTGTGTGACAGGAGGGGGGAGGGGGAAGGGGTTTCGATGGTTTCTCGTTTTAGCAAAGTCATTTTCTCTTTCCTGCTGGACGAAAAATAATAATATACAGTACATGGGATTTACAGAGAACAGGGAAGTGGTACTAGGCAATATGACCTGGAGAGAGCACAGTCAGCAATATAATCAGGCAGGGCCAGACTGGCCATCTGGCACTTCTGGCAAATGCCAGAAGGGCCGATGGCCAAATGGGCCGGTCTGCTTGCCTGCCGAGCCCCTGTCACGTGGTGCCGTCCCATGTGATTGGTCGCATAGGCGGCTGTCACTGATTCTCCGTCTGCCGGGCAGCGCGCTGAGTGCTGCTGCTGGAAGTAAAAAGGTAAGTGTCTGTCTGTGTGTGTAAGTAATAGTGTGTCTGTGTGTGTGTAAGTAATAGTGGGGCAAACAAACAATGGGGCTAACAAACTGGGGCAAACAAACAGTGGGGCAAACAAACAGTGGGGGCAAACAAACAGTGGGGCAAACAAACAGTGGGGCAAACAAACAGTGGGGCAAACAAACAGTGGGGCTAAAACAAACAGTGGGGCTAAAACAAACAGTGGGGCTAAAACAAACAGTGGGGCTAAAACAAACAGTGGGGCTAACAAACAGTGGGGCAAACAAACAGTGGGGCAAACAAACAGTGGGGCTAAAACAAACAGTGGGGCTAACAAACAGTGGGGCTAAAACAAACAGTGGGGCAAACAAACAGTGAGGCAAACAGTGCTTCTAATAGTGGGGCTAATAGTGTGGCTGTGGGGCCCCATGTTGCTATAGTGTGCGTATGTGTTTGGCCATGTTCGTATAGTGTGTGTGCGCAGTATTTTATATATAATATGTGAGGGAAGGGAGGATCTTAATATAGTGTTGGGAGGTAGGCTATTTAATTGTGGAGTGTAGGTGGGGGCTAATTATTGAAGGTGAGGTGAAAGAACCTTTAATTTAATGCTGGGGTGGGCTATCAATTGAATATGGGGCAGATTTTGGGGAGGAGAGCTATTTATTAAATGTGAATATGAATTATTTGTTGGGTATGGTTGTGGAAAATGGCTATATTTATTAAACTTTAATGCTATTTAATTTATTATTGGGACTGTTTGGAGGGAGGGAAATATGTTTTGAGTAAATGGGTATACTGTTAATTTAATGTTGGGGCTGGTTGGAGGGAAATAGGTCTACTTATTAAATGTGAATATTATTATTATTGTAGGGACTGGAGGGAGGCCTAATTATAAAATGTGAGTGCTATTGTTTTAACCCCATTTTTTCAAAATAGGGCATCCAATATTCCAGGATCAAGACAAGAAATAACTGAGCTAAAGAAACCAGCTGCTACAAGTGGTTAAAGTGAGCAAGACAGGTAGGAGAGAGCAGGACAATCTGCCAACTGTTCTGAATCTGGTGGGGCAGTCCTGAATATGGGTGACTGTCTCACATAGTCAGGATTTGGTTTGACTGCAAGGACAGTTGGGAGGTATGTCCCGCTTCACTACGTACTGCTTGTGAAGGCAAAGCTGTGTGCTTCTAACAGTAGGGTACACAGTATTGCCTGTGTATTTGTCTAAAATGATAACCATGTTACATAATAGGGCCCTGCTGTCTTAAATACCCCGGGCCACCTGCGCCTTAATCCAGCTCTGGTTAGGGGAAGGGAACTGATAGCTGCTCTGAGTTCCCGGACAGGACACAGCCTGCAGCAAGCCGAGGAGCTCTAAGTATCACAAGATTTTGTAATCTCGTGAGACAAAGAGCTTCCCTGCTCACTCTGCAGGAAGTTCCCACCCTTATGGATGTCAGCAGCACCAGAAGCAGAGATAAATGTAATGTTTTATTATGTATGTATCAATGCCCCATGTCGGCCACACCCACAACACAATGCGGCCATGCCCTTTTTGGCGCCGCCGCACACGATTCCTTTCATGCTTGAACTGAGGTGGGCCTATGTATGTTAAATGCCAGGGCTGATTTTTAGTCCCAGTCCGGCCCTGTAATCAGGGTAGACTCTATTGCACCCTGGGCTCTAGCTGTATGACTATAATAATAATGATATGTGCACTCACCATGTCTGCAGCTTTTGCTCCCAGCCGCTTCCTCCTCTAGTAAACACACTACATCGTCTGTGACTTTTATACGTAAGCTCCCTTCGCAGTGCCTGTATTTCAGCATGACACGCACCTTCATGGAGTCGGGCTGGTAGAGTTTCTCGGCGGCGCGGGCGAAGTCCTCCCAGGTGTGTTGATAAGACATGATACCGATCTACACTGGGCACTACATGTTTGAGATAGGGAGCTATATTTGAGTGACCACTGTCATTGTTGGTCATTCAATCTGTTTAGTGCTGTTCATTTGGTAGTACAGGGAGCTGCATCTGAGCAGCACAGAGCAGTTTTAAACTTCCCGACCCCCCCCCCCCCTCAGTGCAATAAATTATGTGACATCACTGAGGGGCGGGAAGTTTAATAAACAGGCTTTTTTACACAGCCGTTCTAGCACCAAACTGTAAAATAAGAGCGGTACCAGGTCCAATAACACTACAAGATGCCCCCTCTCACTTCCAAAACACCAAAGAGCCCCCGTGTACCAGGCAAATATGTTTTAATTTCTCCTGCTCACAGAAGAAAATTTCTAAGAGAGAGGGTCAGTCAGCCATGTTTGTGCTCTCAAGTGAAGCCATTTTCAGTACACCCAGCACAAGACTCTATCTGACATGCGCAACGTTGTGACATTTTATGAAATCCCCTATCTTTAAAATGGGGCATGTTTTAGCTAATTGTAAAAAAACTGTAACTTTCTCAAACTTGTGAACCCTCAAAGGCACTCCTCAACCCTAATAGCTTTCTAACAAAACTTACAGCGTGTCTTTAAACGCCCTGTACACTGAGTTACGCTCCCCCAAAAAACAGCGACTTTTGCGAAACAGGAAGTAGAACAAAAACGGACAGATTTTAAACTTCAGATTGTTCCTAAATTGTCATTTTTTATTCTTTTTTTCTGAAATTTCACATGCGGCACCTGTGGACAGTTCTCTATTCGCATGCTCTATTCGCATTCTCTATTACGCATTCAGTTTAATAGCTTTAATACTTTTTAAAATGTAGACCCTCAAACACCATGCCCCCCCTCTCACAGATTCCCTATGGGAAAAGGACGTTTTTTAGATGTAACCTTAATATAAGGGCACGACTGTGCCCTTATAATTCATATATAGATCACACATATTTCTCTTTCTCACTATATCAATATACTGTATACACATATATACCACACATTGTGCACGCACACATATATATGAGTTTAAAGGTATCCGACATTGCATTTATTTTCCTGCATTGCCATTTAATAGATTTTCTATAATCAAACACAATTCTTTTATGATTGCAGCCTGTGAAATATGTTTAGTTCTACAAAGCTATGTAAACGTAGAGGGATCTTCGGAACCCTCAACGTAGTCTTCTTTCTCTTCCCTCCGGTTACTATCATAAAGTAGTAACCTGAGGGGAGAGGCAAACTACCACAGTAAAAGTCATCTGTCATTGTTGTGATGACAGATGATAATTAACAAAGAAAAACCCCGTTAACTAATAAGTAGGCCTTCCCTAGTCATTTCTACACAGGAGTGGAACACCTAATGCGGTGCAATCCAAAACATTTGCTTGCACTGGCTTGCGATGTGGTGAAAGAATACCTTATCAAGGGCCCGTATGAGAGCTGCCTTGATTCTACTAAACTTTACAAACACTCATATACACAAAACTAGAAGCAAACATTTTTAAAGAGTGATCAATTTCATAATTTCTTCTCCTGGGACACCCTTCCTCTAAATTATGGGGGCCCTAGAAGAAATCAGGTTTTCAAAAGGAGGGTTAATTATGTTGCCTAGGCAACAGACTGGCAGTATACTGTGCCCGCCTGCTGATGTTTTGACATGTGAAGGTCTCAGCATGGTTACCACTGACACTATGTGTGACAGGATGGACCACCTATGCCACCCTGTCTTTTGCTGCTGTGAAACGACTGGGCTTACTTTACCACCGTTCCCTTTTGTTATCCCAAGTGCGCCCTCCTGCCACAGTAGGAGGGGTTTACAATGCTGCCACCACTGGACTTACCAGCATCCAGAACAGAGTTTCTTCTGGGTAACTGATGCTGCGGGTGTACCCCATTACCAGTGTACCTGGTCTGGTAGGTAACCCTGACCTCTTCCTATGAATCAGGGTTGCTGTGGATAGATCCCCCTGGCCTATCACACTGGCCAGAGCTGCTGGGTAGCAGCAGAGCGGTGATACTGGGTGCTGGGTCCAAACCTCAGAACAGCCGGGAACGGATTAGAGTTGGGGTCTGTTTGTCACAGGAATCAGCACAGAGAAGTTTCCCAGCAGGTCTTTGAAGCAAGTGATGTTTATTTGCTCTTCTTCAGGTACCAGTGATCAGGTCAGATGTGACAAGAAGAACAACCTTTAATACAAAACAAAACCTTTTTTATACACATTTGGAGACTAGTCTTAGCAGGAGGTAATCAGTCTTCCTGTCATTTAAACTAATCTGGGTTGATTCATGCAGCCTGCATGTGAATCAACCCAGAGAGGTTGAACACCTTTATCATTACTGCTAGTGGCAGGGGGGAGTATACTTCCTCTCTGTCCACGAGCTGCAAGGGAGAGGGGGGCTCAGCCTACTCTCCTTCCCTGGTGCCTGTCTGTCTGTGGCGAGAGATTTATCTTTTAAATCTCCCCCCCAAAGTTACTTCCAGGGACCCTGCTCTGGGGTCTGGCTCTGCTCCCTGGCCAAAAATAGTACCAGGGGAGAGCAGCCAGATTCCAGGTCAGCAGTCCCTGCCCTGTAGCTAGTTGAAGCTCTTTGAGCTCCAACTAGGGACAAAGCTTCCTGGAACCCCCAGGAGGCGCTGCACCTCCTGGACCTATTTGATTCCAGGAGGCTGGTTGTTAAGTCCCTCCAGCAGCCACTGAAGCTGGCTGCCGGAGAGCGAAGGGGATGCAAGGCTGCCTCTGCAACCCCAGCACAGGGTGAGTACTTTTTTTTTATTTTACACAAATATATTTTACATTTCATACATTTGCAACCCACATATCTACATTTAATACATATAGTTACATTCCCAGCATCTAGCGCCGGGAGTTATCCCATTCAGCGCTGAGCACAGGTTCTATGCCAGGTCGGGAGGTCTACAGACTCTGCGGCATATAATGGTTCAAAGGGGGAGAAACTGGTAGACTCCTGCGGCACCTCCCGATATGCAAACAGGAGGTGTGGCAGGATGCGTTCCCAGTCGCCCCCCTCCGAAGTTACAAATGCCCGTAGCATGTGCTTCAGAGTGCCATTGAACCGCTCGCACAGTCCGCTAATCTGGGGATGGTAGGGGGCAGTACGGAGTTGCCGCTCTCCACACTTTGACCAGAGACACTGGACCAGTTAATTCATGAACAGTGTCCCTTGTTCGTTTAGGATCTCACTGGGGAACCCTACTCTGCTAAATACTCCTAGCAGCGCGTCCGCTAACTTTTCCGCAGTTATGGAGGACAGAGCTACAGCTTCTGGATACCGGGTAGCGTAGTCCACCATGGTGAGGATTTACCTCTTCCCCGATCTACTGGGCACAGGCATTGGACCTACGATGTCCACAGCCACTCGCTGAAAAGCTTCCCCAACTATTGGCAAGGAGCTGGGGGGAGCACGAGCACTGGGGCACCTGAGACGCTGACACACATCACAGGACTTACAGTAGGCCCAGACGTCATACGACATTCCAGGCCAGAAAAAGTTCAATGTCAGGCGCTTCTGTGATCGGTCTCTTCTCTGGTGTTCCGCCATAGGGACATCAGTTGCGTGCGAATGCTCTGTGGTACCACCAGTTGAAATTGTTCCCGGACTGGTCTATCTACATCTACCTTATTAGCTACACGGTACAACAACCTTTTATGCCAGGTCACACTCCCTACCTCCATCGCTGGAAGGTTGCCGCTAGCCTGACGCATCATGCCTTCCAGTGAGAGATCAGAGAGCCGAGTTGCCCTGAACTCTGCCCTGTGGTCCACCCTATCATCTAAGTCAGGATACACTGCAGGGGGGTCTGGGTTGGGGTTACTAGGGTCAGTCAAAGTGGGGTCAGTCAAAGGGGGGTCATTTGTTCAGCTATACTCACTGCTTGAGCTGGCATACTGCTAGGGACAGGAGCAGTACTGGGCACCCCCACAAGATCAGGTTGGCAGGAGACAACATCTTCTGCATTGCTAGTGGACGTATTCTTTACACAGGCAAAGGGCTGGCTGTTTCCTGAAGAAATAGCAGATGTGGTCTTTTCCTCTGGGCTGACTGAAGCTTTGGTTGCAGGTGATGGCTGTTGCCTAGTAGCTGTGGTCTTTTCCTCTGGACTGCGTTGTGCAGGTGTAGATCCATAAGACTGTAGTTTAGCAACTTGGCTCTGGATAATAGAGTTGAGAATTGTGGTCACAATTCCACCCCCAACATCGTTGCCCAAGATCACGTCAGTTGGGAGGCCATCCATAACGTCAACATCTCGCAACTCTCGGCCATCTCCCCAGTCCAGATCCTTACCACAGGCACTTTCTTTTCCAGTCCATCTGGCGGTATCTTTGGCAGTGTGACCCTGCAATACTGCAGCAGGATCAATAAGATTGGGGCTCACTACAGTGATTGAGGCCCCTGAGTCTCTAAGTCCTTCTCCCTGCAGGGGTCCCACTTGGACAGGCTGCAGGTTTCCGCACATGTTTTTGGGGGGGTCTTTTGGACACACAGAGTGTGTCCAAAAGATTCTTTCCTCCAAGTCACCTTCAGACACGCAACACTACATTGGGCTGGCAGGGGTGGAAACAGTCTCTAATGGCTCACCTTCGCCAGTTCAGCAAGTCAGCCGGGCCCCAGGATTCTAATTAGGGGCACAAGTCTGGGGTGCGGGGGCTGTGGGACAGTCCACCTTTAATGACCGGTTTTTCCGCAGTTGTAGCACTTCCTCTCCAGCCTGGGCTCCAGGGGTCTCTGATAACTCCCAGGCACAAGACGGGGAGGTGGTTGGGGAATGGTACCTGAAGGCATAGGTACTTGCTTTTGGGGGTGAGTAGAAGAGAAGTGTCCCCCTGATTGTACAGTCCTTTGGTGTTGGTTTTTAACCTGGCACTTCTGCCAGTGTGGCCTCACTGCAAAATACTTATCTGCCAACTGGGCTGCTTTTCCCAGGGTTGCTGGGGTACGGTCCAATACCCACTCCATCACCTCCGATGCACACCGGTGGTGAAATTGCTCTCTGCAAATTAAGTCCACTAATTCTTCCCAGGTCTTGGCGTTAGCTCCAGTAAGACATCTTATTGCCAACTGCTGCAACTGGTTGGCAATTCCTCATGGCTAATATGGGTACTTTCAGTCAAGTCCCGAAAATTCTGTCTGTAGGTCTCCGGGGTAATAACATAGCGCTGAAGGAGACCCCGATTTACCACGTTGTAGTCCACACAGTCCTCTGGGGCCACTCCGCAATAAGCTTCCACTGCACGACCTTATAGCGTGGGAAACAGATACTTTACCCACTCCTGTTTGGGCAAGTCATGGAGGCTACAAAACATTTCAAACACCTGCAAATGTCCATCAATACCTCCAACACTGTCATCAAATTTGGTAAAGGGAAGAGAATCCAAATTTATATTTATATATATATATTTTTATATATATATATATATATATATATATATATATATATTTATTTATATATATATATATAAATATAAATATATATATAAATATATATATATATATATATATATAAATATATATATAAATATATATATATATATATATATATATATATATATATATATATATATATATATATACATACATACAATCCCAATTTTTTTTCTGCCCAATGTAAGGTGCAGCCCAAGACTGTGAACGCTTTCTGTACACACTACATTCTTTATATACTACACTGTGGTGCTAGAGTGCTGGGACATATGTCACACTCCAGCGAGCGAGCTCTGCACTCTTGTGGCAATGATGTACACAACAATGCAGGTTTTTTTTTATGTAGGAGGGTGGCGTAGTGCTTTTCACGTGCTAGGCACGTCCCAATGATGCACAGCCACACCCTTAACTGTATGACCACACCCATTTTAAATGCGGTGGTGCAGAAGTGTGACAAAGAAAAGGGGGGCCCCATGAAGTTGTTGTACCGGGGCCCTGAATTCCTCTTGGCAGCCCTGCACTTACCTTATCCCTTTGAGACCTGTTTGCTGCTCAAGTAGACCTCTAAAAATGCATGATTGGCATGATCACACCTGTTATATTGTCTACACTATCTCCTGATCTCCTGCTGGAATCCTGGCTGAAATAGTGTTTGGGTCAATTGTACTGCTGGGTCAATAGACTCAGAGAAATGTAACCATTAACAGTATGAACATTGCAATCCATCAACAGTGTTAAACAGCTAAGCAATCTGCACTGTGACTATTGCTTAGATTTAAGAGAAGCTGAGAACACATTTAGATATGAAAAAAGTAATTCTGTATCTAACATTATGAGCAACTAAAAGCAGGCTGCCCTTCTATTGCTTATTGGTAGACCATTTATTATTAATATTTTGTAATTGTATCAGGATTCATCAATTATCATCTTATTATGTGATTTTGCTAAATTTGTAATCATGAAACAAAATCTAGATAAAATTTCCCTTGTAACAGTGTAACATACCAAGCAAATCTTTCTTTATTTTCCGAAGGTCTTTTATGAAGTCTTCGAACTTCATCTGAGAAGCTTGAAAGAGATCTTGAGGCTCTGGCAAGATATATGTGCATTCTTCTTTACCAGCATTCTGAAAGGTAAAAATCAGACATTATTAGAATAAAAGTCATATATTGAATGCCAGTATTTTTTTATCAAACACATAAACAATCTATTATTTGTAGATTTTCAACACTACTAGATTTCAATGGATATTAACTTGTAAATACTGTAGAGCCAATCTGCAACACTGCAATTGGAGGTCAATAATATTTGTAGATTCCAATGAAACACACAGAATTCATTTAATTGTTTATTGGTTGTTCATCGACTTGCACGCAATATTTAATGAGGGTATAATATGAAAGAAGTGGGAGTCTGGTATAGATATCAGATCATGTTCTAGAGATTACACTTTATAAAATTGTAATAAAAAATAAATATATGGCTACCCTGTAATCTGAAAATTGTCTAACAAGAAAGATCCCTTGAATGGCAATATTTCCACATCAGTTGCCCCAGTGTAACGATAAGGGGTTCTTATGACCTGTGTCCAATATACAAATATAGTATATCAGGAAATCAAACAAATATTTGTAAAAAAAACACAACAAAAAAACCAAAACGTAATTCTACTAAAAAAGGTCTCCAAAAGCCCTATTTTATCAAATGAAATTGTATTTTTTCTCTTTATAGTTGTCCAATAAGAAATTTGTAGTATAATAATTATTTTAAAAAACATAACAAGCGACATGAACTGCTCATTATGATTTTTGTGTGCTGAATTGACCAGGAGTGAAACGGCCAAAGCAGCAAATCGCAAGCATTTTCCCTTGGTAAGTGTGATATGATTGGATGATTCATGGGAAACCCTTGTGCTTGGATGTACAGCTATTGATACTCTGAGTCATTCAGCACCAGGGCTCGTAATCAGCAGTTCACTTTGCTTGTTTGGGTTTTTTCTTTCTCTACAAAAGAGAATATAGAATATTTTATTTCATTAGAAAGTGGTTAACAAGGGCTTTCTTGGAATACTTAAATAAACTTTAATTTACATATGTGTGTGTGTTTAATTAAATTATTTATGCAATAGTGGTATGATGGGCAGGAGTATTATGGAATCTGGTTCACTGGAGTGGCAAAGTTACCATGTCTGGAGTCCAGATCTTTTTCATTACACTGGCACCCAGAATCAAGGGATCCAAGGCAGAGCCCTAATATTTTTAATCACAAGGCTGGTGGTCTATAGTAAGGGGGGGGGGGGCACTGTATTTTCAGTCCTCCTTCTCATATAGGCTTCAGTCCTGCACCGACAAGACAACTTGGGCTGATTTTCACTATGCAGGGAGACTCCACACTGCGGGTCTCCTGGTTATAGTGGGAATTGGCACATAGTTTATAGCCTGGGGTGTATATTTATTTACTCAGAATTCAGATATTTATTTATTAGCTTAGATTTCCAATTCAATTCATTTATGTTTCTAGTGCATGCTATTAATTGCTTTACTATAACATCTGGCGGTGGAATAAGGGCAATGCATGTGAAAAAAAAAGGAAAAAAGTAATTGCGATTTAACTCTTTTGAAAACCGCCACAACACAATCACAATGTGTTTTCAAAATGTACGTTATATGAATGGCGTTGTGTTGTGTCAATTGTCCCTTTTCCACTCACTATATCTGTATGAGCTTTAGTGGTAAAAACAAATATTAAATACTATTAAATTATAGAAATAAATTTTAATTGAAAAGTGAACTGAGTGCAGGATGCAGGTGGGTGATCTGCGCTTCCTAAAAATAACTATATTATGGTGCCACTCAAGGAACAGTATAAACCCAAAGTAAAAAACTTAAGAAAAAAGAAGAATACAAGCAACAAAATAAAACAATGGTCTTCGCAATCATTGCTGTGCAGAAGTGTGTTTAGTTGTTAATTGCTATAATGACACTTTTTTGAACAAGCCTGCAGCATTCCAATGGTTTTATCATCAAGTATACCCAACCTACTATAGGAGACTTTTCAGACCAACATGTGAGGACCGTTTAAATGGTTGTGAAAGTAAAGAAATCATGAAGATACATGTGTTTAAAAGTTTACTGAGCATAAAACTGAAGTGTTTTTAGCTTTGCCTCTCTGGTAATGTAATGTTTCATTGAACTGACATAAAATGTTTACTAGCCAGTGTTTTCAATTGGGTAGCACTTACCTCTAATTCACAAAATTTTATGTAGAGCAATGGTTATGAGGGTCCCTACCAGACAGAAGTGGATAAAGGCATGTTGTTATAAATCCCCGGGGTCCACAGTCTCCGCTTCTCTGGTCGTCCAGATGGTATAAGTGGGATCCTAATAAGTTCCAGATTTGATAGCCCTAATAATCCAACGCATTTCAACCTCTCAATTTAGGTCTTTTTCAAGGATCCACATCTGTCTGGTAGGGACCCTCATAACCTTATGATCCGGTGTTTTTACATATTTTTATATCATCCTTTTAATTGTTATAAATAAGCAATAAATATTTGTAGTAAAACGGTATCACGCTAGATCCGTTTTTCCCTTTTTTTTTCGCATTGACACTGATACCATCTATCTGGGAAGAACTCTCTGATATTTCCATGAAGGAATTTAAAAAAACCTGAAACCAGGCTTTCTATTCTAATTATTCTTGTAAGTGTTTTCACTTAAGGATTCGGATGGCGATGTAATATACACCATATCATATTGAATATATTTGAGCACTCAAGGCATTTGTGTATTTATCATCTGGTGAGTGGATTCACATAAGAAGAGAATTTTGAGTGGAAACTATTTATGGATTAATCACGTCTTAGAAAAATATTATTGCTACTTCACTGATATCTTGTTATTACAATATTATATCATGCTGTATTTTTATATCTTTTTATGACATATCACCATCTCACACAAAATGGAGAAAAAGAGCAGAACACTGACACACGGATCTACTCTTCATTCAAATTTAAGTTTTTTTCAATTATTTTGTTTGATTATATTCACTTGTTATAAGGTAGGATTTTTGAATTTGTACTTTGCTTACAATTAGTAGTGCTGAACACCCCTATATATATACTTTACTGTTGAATGGGTGCCATGCACATTGAAGGGGTTAGGAGGCAGGGGAGGGCTGGCAAGAGTCTACTCAGTAGCCTATTAGGAACATTTTAAAGGAATGCAGGTGGCCCAGTGACCTAGCCCAACTATGGAACCAGCCCGGGGGGCAGATGCTCCCCTGCCTCCCAGCACAGCCTGCCCCTGTTTGGAGGGTAGGGGAGAACGGGGCAGCCTACTGCTAGAGTATGGCCACGCCCTACCCTGCTGCAACAGAGTGAATCGTTGATTAGTAGGTATAAATCAATGTAACTACTTCTTTGCCATTTTTTACATATTTCATATGCCATTTCAACTGCTGTTTTCCCCTGATAATTTGGCTTATTCAGACCTGGCTTTATGTTTTACTTTCTATGGAGAATCTAAAATGGTTGCCTTTACTGTGGAAAGTGAATGGTGCAAATTTGAATGAATAGAAAATAATTTCCATCCAGAAGTCTCTTTAAACTTTACACATTTTAAAACTTTTGTTTTGGCCACAAATTGCACAAATTCGCATTATACATTTTTTTAATTTTCATAATTTTATTGGTTAGGTGAAAAATAAATTCATGGGCACCCTGGACTAGAACATAAAGTGTAATTTAAAATTCAAATGTGAATAAGGTTGTATAAGTGATATTTTCACATAATAACTAGCAATAGCTAGATGCTCAGAAGCAGTTGCTTAAATTATATTAGCAATGGGACCCAATACTTTGGTTCATGTTCAGTTATTTCTGGGTTAATAATTCACCTATAGAAAAGAAAGAGGATAAAGCAACCGGGTTGTTCAGTTTCTAAAATTTTTTCAACTCTTCTGTATTAATTCTATTAAACATAATTTATATCAATATTTTGCAGATTTAACAATATTTTTTATTTTGCCATTTTTTTTTCAGTTTATCTTCTGCTTCACTGACAACATATTTACTGCTGGTATCGTAATAACCAACAAAAAGGAAGAGATGATGATTCTACAGGGTTTCTACCTAAAAGCATGTAGTCAGAGTGGGGACATTTTTTAAGTAAGAAAAGATGTGAAGGTGCAGTGCATTTTTTATGCTCAACTGCAGTTTGACCATTATGTACTTACATATAAACCCATGGTTGCGTGCATAGATACTTCAAATGTAACATTTTGTGTATTTTTGGCCCATGCCGGAATACGAACACATTTGAATCTCCTCTTTCAATAATTGACACTTTTATTTTTTTTCTGTAAATTCTATGTGTAGCATGAGCCATATTTACGTTTCACATAGCAAGAGAATATGAAGAGTTTAGTATAAGTTTAACAACATTTTTATTATTAATAGTTTTGATTTATATGAATACGATCTCTCTTTGAAATGCACCTGATTGAAGGAACAAAAAGCTTGCAGTCCACATTTTCTTGCTGCCCTTACAGGCGCACATGCAGAAAACAGGTGTATGATATCACAAAGCGGAGAAAAAAAACCTTTGCATAGCACCTCCATTTAGTATGCTAGCAAAAAACCATTACATTGGGGGACCTAACCATGCTACATATTTGGTACACATTTGTACAACAAGTGTACCTCTAGTATCACAGTAGCGGGGCCCTCCTATTTTGTTTCAATGAAAGGTCCCATTTATCATGGTACATTTGCACCTATATTATATGTCTCTAATTGTTAGGGATACTCTGATAGAAAAATTATACCAAGCTGTTGCAATGAGTTTTTATATTTAAGTAGGGGAAGGAGGTATGATGTTGTGACAGGATGGACTGCCTATGCCACCCTGTCTGTTATTGCTGGGAACTGGCTGGGCTTACTTTGCCACATTTCCCTTTTGTTATCCCAAATGTGCCCTCTAACCGCAGAAGGAGAGGCTTACAAATGCTGACTTCTTACCAGCATCCAGAAACAGGTTCCTTATAGGTAACTGTCACTGCTAGGGTACCCTCTTGCTGGCACACCTGGGTTGGTACCCCTGACCTTTTACTATTGATCAGGGTTGCTGTGGATGGACCCCCCCTGTCCTATCACACTGGCCAGAGCTGCTGGGTAGTGTGACAGAGAGGTGGTGCTGGAAAGCTTGGTCCAAACCTCAGACAGCCGGGAACAGATTCGATTTTGGGACGAATCTGTAGGTCACAGGATTTTCAGCATGGAGAAGTTCTCAAGCAGGTCTTTGAAGCAAGTGATGTTTATTTGCTATCACACTGGTTGAAGGTACCAGTGATCAGGTCAGATGGAGCAATAATGATACATTCAGTACAAACCAGTGCTGTTTTATACAGATTTGAACACAGCCTCACAGGGTAAGCCAGTCCCCTTAAGTCGGAGTTATTTTTAGTAACAGGATGCAATATGTTTACCAGGATACAGGCAACGGCTCCCTGCCTTGCATTCAAGTGTTGGTCACTCACATTGTATAGACTTATTTAGCATTTCCTGCTGTCCACAAAACAGACTCCCTTCTCACATATGCCTAATTGGAGATTTCCTCGAGCTTAGTTATAAAACATCTCCTCTACCAAAATACACCAAAGACTTCCTCAACAAATGCTTATTGCATCAGAAATGAATATCTCAGAAATTAATGCCATTCCTAAACAAAGTGCCACACGTTATAGCAAACTCAGTACATTGCAATGATATAAATAAGCTCCCCTGCACTATTTCCTTAAAAAAAATTTATACCATAAGTTTTTTTATAAGTGATCCAGTGAGACTCCTCCCCCCCTTGTCCATGCGGGCAACCAGTGTGCCATGTCCCCACGATTTGGCTCCTGATCCGCAGTCTCTTAGGGTTACCGGAGGTGACACGGGGGACCCGGCACTTCCTGCCGAGACAGTCCATCCACATTGCTGTGAGCCTTTCCTTGCTTGGGAATTATGTCAAACTTATAAATTTGAAGTGCAAGGCTGCAGCGCAACAATCTGCCAATTTCCCCTGAGGTGTGTTGTAGCCACTTTTCCACTTTAAAGGATTATGATCAGTCGCCACAGTAAAATGTCGTCCGTACAAATAAGGTTGAAGTTTTTTCATTGCCCAAACAATGGACAAAAATTCCTTCTCAATTGTGGCATACCCCATCTGGCCCCACCTGGCTAAGTACTGCTCCCAGTCCATAGTGTGACGCCTAAGTTCGCACAATAAAGTTGTTGTCATAATTGGGCACCAACGGTACTGAAACACGAACCAGGGCTTCCTTTAACGAATGAAAATCCAGCTCACAAGCGGGTGTCCAGTCAACTATTTTTGGGGAGTTTCTTCTTAGTGAGATCTGTCAGGTGCTTCGCTACAGTACTAAAGTCTGGGACGAAACATCTGTAGTACCCCGAGGTCCCTACAAAGGCCACTTTGGGTTGTGGGCCAGGGCCAGTCTCGTTTGCCTCAACCTTAGCTAGTTCTGACTTAACCCTACCTCAACTCACACAATGGGTTGAGGTAGGGTTAAGGTACTGCACCTCTGACATCCCCATTTGACACTTGTCTGCTCTAATGGTCAGACCTGCCCACTGAATTTTCTCTAACACTTGCCCTACATGTTTCAGATGGTCCTCTCAGGATTTACTGAAAATGGCAATGTCGTCCAAGTAAGCCTGAGCTAAGTCTTTACACCCTTCCAGCAGGTGATCAACCACATTCTGGAAGGTGGCTGGCATGTTCTTCATCCCAAATGGCATGGACTTAAACTAGAACAGGCCAAATGGCGTAATGAAGGTCAACCATTCCTGAGCCTCAGGGGTCAGTGGTATCTGCTATTACCCCTTGCTCAAGTCAAAGGTGGAAATATACTTTACTCCAGCTAACTCGTCTAACAGAGCGTCAATTCGGGGCAGGGGATAGGTATCAGACACGGTCACCTTGTTCAACAGGCGGCAGTCTATGCAAAACCGTGCTGTCTTGTCCTTCTTGGGAACCAGTACAATGGAGGACTCCCATGGACTATGCAAAGGCTGGAAATATTTTTATTATTTAAATCTTACAACCTTACATAGACAATCTAAACCAAGTGCGGCACCCAAAGCATAAATGTATGTTAGGGGAAAATGCCCCTTAAAAGTCCAGCTTTAGTCCATAATAAACAATCAATAAAAACATAACATAAAACAGAAAGGGTGCCTACACCAAATAAACAACAGAAATCTAATCATAACAACATATCACACCTATACAATCCCATATACCAAGAAAAATTCCAATACAAGCAAAGAAGAAGTAACTAAGGCATATGCAAAGCCATAATGAAAAATTATATTTCATTCAGAAAATCTAGGGGGGGGGGTGAAATGACAGCAAGCCTTAGACAAAGAAAGCCACCGGACTGTGGCCCCATTACGGAGGCCTCAGACCCCGTCAGAGTCTGACCCAGTTTGCATTAGTCATCCGGCGCTTCTCCATATCCCTTAACTTCCAAACCTTCGTGAAGAATGTCGCCCACCACCACTTCACAGGGAAGGACTTTTTGTCTAATGGAAACCTGACAGCTAGCGTTCCAAGTGAAGTATTTAGTAACTAAACGAACTAAAAAAAGGGTGCCAAAATCAAAATTCCGCCACCTATCCTTGAATGCACCATAGACCCATTCAGGGTAACTGAGCCCCGAAAGGCAAGGGTACACAAGGACCTGGAAACCCTCCTGTAAATTGCTATGTTAAAGGGGCACTCAAGCAAGAAGTGGTCCATGGTCTCCTCCTTCCCCTGACACTCCTCCCTGGACAACCACGATCATCTGCACTTCTATACTTCAGGTTCCTTCTCACATAGTGTCTTCCATGGAAAGAGAGCCAGGCAATGTCCTGAGGAACTCTCCCGAAATTAACCAAGGAAAGACCCACCGAGCACACATCACCCGGGCAGTCACTTAGTGACAGCTGAAACCAGAAGTGAGAGTGCAGGATTCGCCTCTCCAACTCCCTTCTAGAGAAGTCCCTAACTTCCCCCGCCTCCAGGTCCCAACGCCTTGTCACTTTCAAAAGAATGCATAGGTCGGGAGATACCCATGACGGACCCGGAAGGTCCTCACCCTGCCACCTTCCATCCAAACATTAAGCAAGGGATGCACCCAGACCCTAAAGCCACCTACCCATTGAGGAGGAGTCTCAAGAAAGAGACTACTGAGGTGCAACTTTAAAAAAGTTGTTAGAAAGAACAGCACTGGGTTAACCATACCCAGGCCACCATCCCTCCTCGATCTGTAGGTCACAGTTCACTTGATCAGGTTCAGCCTATTCCCCCAAAGTAAAAGGAAGAAAACTGCATAAACCCTAGACCATAAAGACTGTGGCAAAAGGCACACATAGCTAATGTGCAGAAACTCCGGGATCAGGTAGGTGTTCACAAGGTCTACTCTTTCCCTTGAAGAAAGCTTCCACCTCCTCCAGCTCTCCACTTTCCGAGAAGCTTCTTCCAGTTTTATATCCCAGTTTTGTTTGACATAATCACCAGGTCCGAATTGAATTCCTAAAATTTTGATCTTACTACTGGCCCGGGGAAGGCTGTCCGGAAGGTTGAACTGACCACCTTCCTCCCCCATCCAGAAAACTTCACTCTTTTCCTGGTTTACTTTCGAGCCACTAGCTTTGGAGTACCTGCAGACCAGAGTTGCTACCTCCATTGCTTCCGCAGGACTCGACAAGACGACAGTGACATTATCCGCGTAGGCCAACACCTTCAAAGGACACTCCGGACCCAACAGCACCCCTTCTATCGAACCGCCTTCAATCCTTGGAATAAAAGGATCTATTGCAAACACATACAAGAGGGGGCTCAGGGGGCAACCCTGCCTTACTCCAGAGTTGACCACAAAGGATGGACCTACCCAACCATTCACAAGAGGGAAGCTCTCGGCCTGCTTGTAAATAGTACGAAGCCAATTCACCACCCGCACTGGAAGACCATACCTCAGAAGTAGAGCCCACAGCTACTCATGATCCACCCTGTCAAAGGCCTTCGACTGATCCAGAGCTAAAAGATACTTTCTCCACTTCTCAGCCAGACACCGCTCAATGGCCTCCCGGACCCCCAGGACAGCACTGAAGGTACTTCGGCCTTTTACAGTGCAATGCTGTGAGGGGGAAACCATTTGACCGGAGATCTGCATCAGTCTATTAAAAAGTACCCTTGCCAAAATCTTTCTGTCTGTATTGAGAAGGGCTATGGGGCGTCAGTTCTCAATACGCGACTGATCCTTCCCTTTGGACAGCAAAATAAGTGTGGAAACCCTCATGGAGGGAGGTAATAAACCTCTCTCCAGGCTCTCATTAAAAACCTCCACGAGGCGTGGAGCCAGAATGTCCACAAAGATCTTAAAGAACTCGGCGGTTAAGCCATCAGGGCCTGGAGATTTCTTTTTAGACAACTCATTTATGGCCATTCTGACTTCATCCACCGTTATCTCGCTGCCCAAAGACTCAAGCGAACTGCTGAGATCCTCTAGACCAGGTATCTCCCTTAGGAAATGGTCCATCTTCTCTCTGTCTTGTGATTTCTCAGACAAGAGATCAGAGTAGAAAGACTGCACAACACCAAGGATGCCCTCCTTATCCTCCCTGAGAACACCATCCGCATCGTACAGACCTCTCACCTCTTTCATATCTACCGATTTCCTACAGTTAAGGTAAGGGTCGGGCGAGTGGTACTTCCCGTAATCCCTCTTCAGAACCAAGGAAGCAAACCCGGTCATATTGCACCTCTCTCATCTGAGCTTTCACTCGGGAGATTTCCCCACCATCTCCCTTTTCAGAGATCAGGAATCCAAGTTTCCTTCTCAATGCTGAATAGGTATTTTCTCTTAGTAAGTTGTTTCTAGCTACCAGGTCACGGAAGAAACCCCGGGTCCTCTTTTTAAATATCTCCCACCACTCTGACCTACTCCAACCTGCCGCCAAAAGCGTCTCTTGGGATTCAAAGAAGTCCCTAAAGGACTGTCTTATCATCTCTTCCTCTAGGAGCTTAGAGTTCAGGCGCCAAAGGCCCCTACCTTTCTGAAGAGTCTCCGAAGCATTCAAGGATACACTAAGGTAAACGTGATCAGTGAACTCTACCAGCTTTAGCTCTGGAGCCAAAGTTTTCGAGCTCTCCTTAACAAAAAACCTATCTATCCTAGACCTCCAGCTACCTCTATAATAAGTGAAACCCGTGAGGTCTGGGAAATGGCGAACATGCACATCCACCAGACCCGCCTGCCTTGTCATACTAACTAGAAAAATGGAATGATAGCCCAGAGAAGCCCTTGAACCTTCCCTGTCTTTGGTCCTAATAATAGTGTTAAAGTCACCACCAAAGACTATCTGCCGGGTCGAAAAAAAGATATGGCTTTATCTCCCTGAAAAGACACTTCCTTTCCCATTTGGTCTGAGGACCGTAGATGTTGATCAATCTCAGGTCGTGTCCTCTCAGGTTGACATCCAAAATCATACATCTACCTACTTGGAGCTCTATAACTCGTTGGACAGTTATTATGTCGGTAAAAAGGACCGTTACCCCACCGTACGGCTCGGCCGCAAGAGACCAGTATGAAGGCCCACGCCTCCACTCTCTCTTAGCTTTATGTAGGTCAGCAAGCCGACCTATCCTGGTCTCCTGCAAAAATAAAAAATCAGCCTCAACCGTGCTGAAAAAATCAAAGGCCATGTAGCGAGCACGTTCGGACAATATGGATGCCACATTAATGGTGGCAAACTTTATAGGTTAGGAAGCCATCCTTCTGAGTTATAGAAAGTAGGGCCCTGCTTACTTCTTCTTTACTTGTTTGATGGAATCCTCGTCTGAGGAACCCCATCTTTTAATACTAACTCCAGCTGGCATGGTGTCATCATCCCGGAGAATCACCACCTCGCCATCTGGGGCCTCCATGCTGGAGTCTAGGGAGACTATAACACTACATGTTCTAACAGAGGCAAGGACATCTTCATCTTCAACCCTATCCCTAATATTAGATACTAAAGTAACCCCTTGTGGGTCAGGAGGACCCGGAACTGGGGGGGCCGGATCCATAATAACCAAAAGAGCCACCAAAGTGGTACCATGGTCACACAGATCCGGGTCAGGAACCCCGAACACAATGCCAGAAGGGCTTAAGGAAGAGAGAACTGGGGCCTGCTCTTCTACCAAAAGAGGCCTAGAACAAGACTTTACAGGACTTTTCAAGAACTCCTTCCTGGTAGACTTAACCTCAGGTGATTTACTACGTACCCTTGATTTTGTCTTGTCCTTCGGCTTTTTATACTCAGGGATAACCTCCTGCAGGGACAAGTTCCTAGTCTTCCTATGTCTCTTAGCAACCTTTGGTTTAAGCACAAGTTCACCTTCCTCAGTCCTAACAACCTCCCCTTCCATCTCTTCATCACTAGAAAATACCAGGAAACAATTTGTTAACAGTACCTCCTCTTTTCCCTCTTTCGGAACCTGACTCCTCCTCCCCCTCCTAGTCTGGACTGCAAAAGGTTGCTCCCTTACTACATCAACTTTTTCACTAACAAGGGCCCCAGTTTGCACTTGGGCTGCAACGGGCTGAGATAAACTGGGCATATTCAAAAGATCTGATGCTTGAGCAGAACCCTTTACCACTGATGTACTTTCCCCAACCTCCATCTGCTCTACTATCCTTACCAAATCCTGATCCGAGATGTCACTACTGTTGTGGGAGGCATAAGGACACCTACTAAATGGATGTCCCTCAACCCCACACAAGTTGCAGCGTATTTTTGCGCAGGACTTAGTTTCATGACCTATCCCACCCCAATGGCCACATTTCTGCGAGGGACAATTCGCACTGAGGTGGCTGAAGTCGCCACAGTGGTGACACATCCTAGGCTGGCCAGGATAAACACACTGGATTCTGTCACGGCCAATAAAGGCTGATGATGGTATATGTACCAGGCCAGCCTCCGTGCACCGCAGGTCTATCGTGGCTGACCAACCGCCACCCCAGACGTGTTGGCTAGGATCTGAAACTTTTACCAGGGGAAGGATTATGTTGGCATACAGTTTCAGCCAAAATGTCAAATCTGAGACTGGCAAAGATTCATTTCTTACCAAAATGGTTACTTTTACGCGTTCTTTTGGCGTAATTGCAATAGCCCTAAACTTTGACCACGGATCTGCTCCCCTGCATCCTGCCCACTGAGCCCAAAAAGCCTGTAACCCCTGGTAACTAATGAAACTTACATCATATTCAGGCGACCCAACTGGGTGGATGCAGGCAAACAAATTCGCAGCCACAAACCCAAAACTAGAAAAGAATTTTCCCAGAAAAGCAGATCTGTCCGGAGGGTTATCACCTAAATATTTAAGTTGAACCACATTGCGTCTTTTGGGAGGCTGTCCCTTAGCAGGCATTGTTGGAACATTTTGTGCTGTTCTCCCAGATACAATTCCTGCATAAGAAATTGGAGTGGACACTAAAGTGGGCGTGTTCACTGCACAAGTTGTGTCTACTGCCGGAGAATCATTAACTTTTGCCTTACTAGAAATAACTGGAGCATTAGACAGCTTAACCTCCTGAACCCCATGCTCCCTCCCAGAGATGGAAGCTGACACAGGTTCACTCGTCAGGCAAGCTTTAGCAACAGCTGAAGTAGGATTAACCACTGCCTGACTAGAAACAAGTGGAGCATTAAACCCTTTATCTACCTGAGCACTCTGCTCCCTCTCAGAGATGAAAACTGACACATGTTCACTCCTTAGGCAAGCTTTAGCAACAGCTGAAGTAGCATTAACCACTGCCTGACTAGAAACAAGTGGAGCATTAAACCTTTTAACCTCCTGGACACCAGAGCTACTCCCCTTCAATGTTAATACTTGACCACCATCAGAAACTTGTTTACACACTTGGGGTAACATAGCAGGCATGTTTTTGGCAGTATTTTCTATCAATTGTAAGGCTTTCTTAGTTCCACTATGCATACTTAAAGGTCCAAAAATGGTGTCAATTACTGCACTCTGAACATCACTCACATTATCAGCATTAGATTGAACAGTTTTTACATTGTCTGACAAAACATTTGATACAGTTGGCTTACTTGTCATGTCACCTTCGCTCACAGAGATAATGTCCATTACAGGCTGAGGAACAGAAGCACTAGCCGTGACATCACCTGACTGCTGAATAACAGTACTTACTGAACATATTAGGGCAGATTGTTTCTCTGCAGCTATTGCTACAGCTGCACTCAGGACATCAGGACTTTCGGTTTCCATCTGAAGCAGCACGGGAGATGAGGACGCCAAGTCGGTCACGGTACTCACAACCAAACCTGTATCATCCACTGCTCCCTCTGACTCTATCACTGGCGGTTCACCCTCCAAAAGTCTGATATTGTTATACAGCGGATTTGTTGCTGTACTGTCCATCTCTGGAACTGGGCAAGTTCGCAGGTAAAGAAACTGAATCGTCCTCTTTTATTATTGAGGATTCCACAGAGGCCATGGCTTGTAATTTAAATAATAAATCCTGTAGCGATTGTTCCTTTTCTTTAAGGATTTCTTCCATCCCTGTAATCTCCAATGTAATTGCTGCTCTGTCACGACTAAATGCATTGTTGCGCTTCTTCTTTTTCACAAGCATTTGCCTTTTAATCTTTATGATTGCAGATTCCAGCTGCTGGGCTTGAGATTTAGCTGTTGGTTCATCAATCTCGCTTGCATCTGAATCTGGCAAACACACATCTTCTGCCCTCTTCCTTGCACCTATTGCTTCAGTGCTGCATGCTGACAGGGCTACAGCTGCATTAACCTGCTGTGTGCTGGACTCTACAACAATGCTGGTGATCTGCTTTTGCACAGGTGAGTATCACGCTGCGAAGTCATCATCTCTTCACCAACAGTCCCTGGCTGCAGCATTGGCACTGCTGACTCTGTCTCAATCAATGCGGGGATGGGAACCACATTCCTGGATTCTTTACAATCCAAGACATCTATGGCAAATTCCATCTCCTCACAGGCCTTGTAAGTTAGACCTTGCAATCCCGGTGACGGGGGCTCTCTCCTATCACTAGGAGTGGCTGGAACATCCTCCACGGTATTGTTTGGATGGAGTTAATTTGCTGTAGGAATAGGTCCCTGTGACAGGATACTGTCTTCTGCCTCTATTTTGCTTGCCAAGATGTTATAAGGCTTGCATAAATCAGGGCCTGAGCAAGGCCCAGAAGCCTGGGGACTCTCCTCCAAATCTCCCCCACAGGCTTGTTTGCTAGATCTTGGGCCTGGACTAGGCCCTGAAGCCTGGGGAGTATCCTTCACTCCTCCCCCAGGATCCTCCATGGTTCCCTGGGCACTGTCCCAGGGATCTCTCTGGTTCTCACTAGCACACACAGATAC
This sequence comes from Mixophyes fleayi, assembly GCF_038048845.1. Lineage (NCBI taxonomy): Eukaryota > Metazoa > Chordata > Amphibia > Anura > Limnodynastidae > Mixophyes > Mixophyes fleayi. The sequence continues at coordinate 254,397,077 of NC_134404.1, read as the reverse complement.
GTCCTGTCTCTGCTGCTGCTGAAACCAGAATGAGGCTGGATCAACCCTAGCTCAAGCATTTCCTGTACCTCTGTCACAAATCGGGGTCTTAGTCATGTTTACACCACTCGGCGGTACCATATCACTGTCCATTTACCTTTTGGTCGTATGCAGCATTCTATCCTGGGACAAGCATGACTTATGTCTGCAGTACTGGAGGCTGCCATCTTGGGTGAGAGATTTGCTAATTTTCCTAAGTTTGAACACCTGATCTTATCCACCAATTAGCTTCCTCTGCAGACTATAAGTCTCCCCTCCTACGCTCAGCAAATTGTCAGTGCAACACTTTCCTGATTACCACAGTTGCTGTTTGTTTGCTGCTGCAATCTGCCTGCTGTATACAGATTTCAACCATCAACCCTTCGTCTGAATTCAGCTTCATCCTGTTTGCTGTTATATGGACTTCTACCATTAACCCTCAGAGTGAGTTCAGTTTTATCCTGTTTGCTGTTATATGGATTTCTACAATTAACTCTTTGAGTGAATTCAACTTCATCCTTGCTGTTATATAGACTTCTACCATTAACCCCTTGTGTGAATTCAGCTTCATTCTGCTTGCTGAAATAAAAACTTTGCTTATTTATTCCTTGTGTGGATTCACCTTCATTCTATCTGCTCTTGTACAGATTTCAGCTATTACCTTCTGTGTGGATCCTCCTTTCACTAATCTATTCCTGTCTCTCCTAATGGCTACCTGGGGTAGTAGGTTTTTGTTCTGAGTCATCCACTTTCTGGAGCCATCTCTGTATCTCGGTTACCGACTTCCAGTTCCAGGCCTAACCCAGTTTCTGAGTTGTCCAAGGCTAGTTCCAGGTTTATTCTGTTCAGGAGGTTGCCATCCCTGTAAATCCTCTACCTGAGTTCTGAGTCTTCCCAGTCCCAGTTGTGGTACCATATGTGTATGAGTCTCTGAGTTCTTGGAGGTACTGAGTCTCTGGTCGTGGTTTCAGGTCCTCCATGTTCCCACATCCAGGTTCCAGTCCATCAGGTCCAGATTCCAGTAATTTATTCCAGTACAGAGTCCAGTTCAGCATTCCTCCTCCTAACATCCAGTATACAGGATTAGATCAAGCTCTATGAGCAAGACATTCATCCGGGCTCCCAGTTTCCACTACACTCCTACCACAGCTAGTCCTAAGGGTCCAGAGACCCTATTGTCATGACAACCTCCTTGTATATTCTTTCCTTGGTCTCTGGTAAAACCCGATAAGCGGGCTGCCTAACTGGCCTATGCTCACCAGTATCCACATGGTATGCCACCAATGAAGTTCGACCGGGCTTCCTACTGAATTGAGTCGTAAAGGGCCACAGCACTACCTCAAGCTGCTCCCTCTTACGGGCACTGCTCATCCCAGTCCACTTTCTCTTCACCACCTTCACCTCTAGCATCAGCAAGGAGGTCAGGTAGTGGGTCACTTCCTGGTTCCTCAGCCGGTAAGCAGCAAACTACCGACTCCACATGCTCGTAGTATGCCTTTACAATATTTACGTGGTAGGTCTGCTGCCACTTACCAGCGCATTCAAATGATACCACGTAAGTGATGTCACTCAGGCGTTTTGAGACCGTGTATGGTATAGCCCAGGCAGCCTGGAGCTTGTTCTGGCGTGTGGGCATCAGAACAAGGATCTTCTGCCCTATCTCAAACACTCTGGCACGCGTGCCCTGATCATATCAAGTCTTCTGTTTTGCTTGCGCTACTGCTAGATTAGGCTGCGCGAGCCCCATGAGATTCTCTAACTGATCTCTAAGCTTCAACACATACCCCACCAGAGAGACATCCGGGTGGGTAGCTCCCCTTCCCAAGACTCATGGAACAGGTCAAGAGGTCCATGGACTCTGCGGCCATATAGTAGTTCAGAGGACGAGAAACTGGTAGACGCCTGCGGCACTTCCCGATAAGCAAACAGGAGGTGCGGCAGGTAGTGTACCCAGTCCCCCCTCTGAAGTTACAAATGCCTGTAGCATGTGCTTCAGAGTGCCATCGAACTGCTCGCACAGTCCATTAGTCTGGGGATGGTAGGGGGCAATACGGAGTTGCTGCACCCCGCACCCTGCCCGAAGACACTGGACCAGTTCACTCATGAACAGTGTCACTTGATTGGTTAGGATATCATTGGGGAACCCTACTCTGCTAAATACTCCTAGCAGCGCATCTGCTAATTTTTCTGCAGTTATGGAGGACAGAGCTACAGCCTCTAAATACTGGGTAGCATAGTCCACCATGGTGAGGATGTATCTCTTCCCTGATCTACTGGGCACAGACAGGGGACCTACTATGTCCACAGCCACTCGCTGAAAAGGTTCCCTAATTATTGGCAAGGACCTGAGGGGAGCACGAGCACTGGGGCACCTGAGACGCTAACACACATCACAGGACTTACAGTATGCCCGGACGTCATACGACATTCCAGGCCAGAAAAAGTTCTATGTCAGGTGCTTCTGTGATCGGTCTCTTCCCTGGTGTTCCGCCATAGGGATATTTTGGGCAACTGACATCAGTTGCGTGTGAATGCTCTGTGGTACCACCCGTTGAACTTGTTCCAGGACTGGTCTATCCCCATCTACTTTTCTTGCTACACGGTGCAACAACCTTGTACGCCAGGTCCCACTCCCTACCTCCATTGCTGGAAGGATGCCTTCCAGTGAGGGATCCGAATGCTGAGCTGCCCTGAACTCTTCCCTGTGGCCTTCACTATCGTCTAAATCAGGATATGCTGCAGGGGGGTCTATGATGGGGTTATTGGGGTCAGTCAAATTGGGGTCAGTCAAAGTGAGGTCACTGTGGTCAGCTATACTCACTGCTGGAGCTGGCATACTGCTAGGGACATAAGCATCACCGGGCACCCCAACAATATCAGGTAGGGAGGAGACAACATTCTCTGCGTTTCTAGGGGACGTAGCCTTTCCAGAGGCAAAGAGCTGGCAGTTTTCTGAAGAAATAGCAGGATGTGGTCTTTTCCTCTGGGCTGCCTGAAGCTGCGGTTGCTGGTGATGGCTGCTGTCTAGCAGCTGTGGTCTTTTCCTCTGGGTCTGCAGGTGTAGATCCTGAAGACCGTAATCAGGCAGCTTGGCTCCGAGTAATGGAGATGAGAAATGCGGTCATGATTCCACCCCAACATTGTTTCCCAAGATCACATCAGTTGGGAGGCCATCCATAACATCAACATCTCGCAACTCCTGGCCATCTCCCCAGTCCAGATATACCCTTGTGACAAGCACTTTCTTTTACAGTCCATCTGCCACAGTAACTTTGGCAGTGCAACCCTGCAATACTGCAGCAGGATCAATAAAATGGGGATCACAACAGTAATTGAGACCCCTGAGCCTCTAAATCCTTCACCCTGCAGGGATACCACTTGGACCGGTTGCAGGTTCCTCCATATGTTTTTGGGGGGTCTTTTGGACACACAGGTGAATCTCTCCACTGAGTCACCTTCAGACAGGCCACAATCCGTTTGCTGGCAGGGGTGGAAACAGTCTCTAGTGGCTCACCTTTGCCAGTTAAGCAAGTCAAGTAGGCCCCAGGACTCGGATTAGGGGCACGAGTCTGGGGTGCTGTGTCTGTCGGACAGTTCATCTGTAAATTACCGGTTTTCCCGCAGCTGTAGCACTTCTTCTTCAGCCTGGGCTCCGATGGTCTCTGATAACTCCCAGCGCAGAGCGGGGTGGAAGCTGGTGAGGGGTAACCGAAGGATTAGGTATTTGCTTTTGGGGGTGAGTAGAAGAGGGGTGTGTGACAGGATAGACTGACTATGCCACCCTGTCTGTTGTTGCTTTGAACCGGCTGGGCTTACTTTGCCACCGTTCCATTTCATTATTCCGAATACGCCTCTCCTGTCACAGTAGGAGGAGCCTGCTGCCACCACTCCTTTATGGTGTCCAGAACCACGTTCCTTTTGGGTAATTGTAGCTGCTAGTGTACTGCTGTGCTGGTACACTTGGCCTGGTACCCCTGACCGCTTACTATGGATTAGGGTGCTGTGGATGGATCCCCCCTGGTCTATCACACTGGCCAGGGCAGCTGGGTAGTGGCAGAGCGGTGGTACACAGCCTCACAGGCTATTTTTAGAATCAGCATGCAATTTGTTTATCCAAACATGGATTTACATGCAATGCAAAGCTAACAATATTTACGTTTATCTGTTCTATCCTAAAACCTTACTGTGATTTCCTACATCTTACAGTGGACATCTGACAGCACGTCTAATTATCCCTTCCTTTCCCTTAAGGGGTATTGGACACTCACATCAAAAGATGTAATTAGATGTGAGATTAGCATGGGTGCTTTCTTCCAACAGTTGCAGAATACACATTTCCACCAAAGGAAAGAATTTCCCAAGAAAATTTGCAAATCCCAAACAAGTCATTTCCTTACACCAAGATATACAAAAGACTTTCTAAACAAAGGCTTATTGTATCAGATAAATACATCAGAAATAATGCATTTCCTCTAGGAAGGTTAGAACAGAAAAAAATAAATTTTCTCCCCTGGTCTCAGAAATAAAGATTTCCTATATCAAAATATACACAATATCAAACATAAGTGCATTGGCAATTATATAAATAAGTGCCCTGCGCTATTTCCTTTAACTAAATTTATACCATAAGTTACTTTTAAGTGATCCAGTCACAGGGTGTCCCCCTGATTGTACAGTCCTTTGGTGTTCGCTGTTAACCTGGCGCTTCTGACAGTGCGGCCTCACTGCCACATACTGATCCGCCAGCCGGGAGGCTGCTTCCAGGATGCCTGGCTTCCTGTCCAGCACCCATTCTTTCATCTCTGGTGCACACCTCCTCCATGGTCGGGGCACCTATTCCACACACCGACTTCCTGGCAGACTCCTCATGGGTGGCGTGGAGGTTCTTGGTAAGGTCCCGGAACTTCAGGCGATAGGTCTTTGGGGTAATAGTGTACCATTTAAGGAGTGCCCTTTTACCTATATCATAGTCCGCACAGTCCTCTGAGGGCACCCCATGGTAGACCTCCAATGCACGTCCTTGCAGTGTGGGCACCAGATGCTTAACCCATTCCTCTCTGGGTACAGCGTGTAGCCTGCAGGTCCTTTCAAATATTCCCAACACAGCCCTCAAATTTAGGGCAAGATAAAGATGACAATCCTGATCGCCAGGGTATGCATCTCCCCTAGGCTGCATGAAAGGCGCCCTTCCCTCTTGGCGCCATGCCTCGATGACCTGTGCCCGCTCAGCTGCAGTCGCATTGTCCCCTAAGGCCGCCAGCTGGACCTTTAGCCCGACAGCCCTCGATCATCATAGGATAGAGGGATTGGTTATGCGGGGAAAGTATATTGAGAGAGGATGCTGCTGCCTGGGGGTCTGGTTCACCTAGCTACTAGTCGTCAACTGGGCCGCTGCCTTGGCCACTGCCGCCATCAGTTTTCTCTGGCTGGGTACCATGCTGTAGGTGCCACTCTTTCAGCAACTCTCATCACCCAGCTCGGTGAATGGCTGAGGTCAATGCCCTTGGCACTTCACAGAGTCTCAAGATCAGCCCTGAATAGTTTGGTGTTACCAGACATCCTGTGCGTTCTCCTGGTTGCGTTATTTCTCTCCTGAATAACTTGGCTCTCCTGACTGGTGCACGAAAAGCCACTTCTGGTTATCCCACTGCTTGCCACAAGAAATCTGTGACAGGATGGACCGCCGGTGGTGCTGGAAAGCTTGGTCCAAACCTCAGACAGCCGGGAACAGATTCGATTTTGGGTCTAATCAAAGATTCACAAGATTTTCAGCTTGGAGAAGTTCTCAAGTAGGTCTTTGAAGCTAGTGATGTTTATTTGCTTTCATACTGGTTGAAGGTACCAGTGATCAGGTCAGATGGAACAAGAATGATACATTCAGTACAAACCAGTGCTGTTTTATACAGTTTTAGGCACAGGGTAAGCCAGCCCCCTGAAGTCTGAGTTATTTTTAGTAACAGGATGCAATATGTTTACCAGGAAACAGGCAACGGCTCCCTGCCATGCATTCAAGTGTTGGTCACTCACATTGTATAGACTTATTTAGCATTTCCTGCTGTCCACAAAACAGACTCTCTCCTCACATATGCCTAATTGGAGATTTCCTCGAGCAAAGTTACAAAACACCAAACAAAACATTTCCTCTACCAATACTTCCTCAACAAATGCTTATTGCATCAGAAATGAATACCTCAGATATGAATGCCATTCCACTACAAAGTGACACACTATATAGCAAAATCAGAACATTGTAATGATATAAATAAGAGCCCCTGCGCTATTTCCTTGAAATAAATTTATACCATAAGTTATTTATAAAAGATCCAGTCACAGAAGTATAAAAGTTAATGCAAAATAAAATGTACAAGTCCAGAAAAACTTACAAGTGTAATTGTCATTACCTACCCAGTCCTACCTTCCTTACCTGATGCTCTAAAATTTAGTTATCTCCTCTCAGTTTTAGTTAATGTTTTGTGACATCACTTACCATGTACTGCATTACATATCCAAAAGGAGATAAGTGTTGATAATAGCAATGAAAAATAAATAAAACCACCATCTGTTCTGCCTCTATAAAGGATAATTAATAATTTGCTTTTTATTTATTTTTTAAATTTAACTTGATACAGTTTCAGAAACCTGAAAACAATCAACTAATAAAACAAAGAAACTTAACAGAATCAATTTCACAGGTGCAATCAAATGCAACTTGAAGCAGTTTTGGAACAAGTGCACAATGGATTCCTCCAATAGAGAAAATAAGATGTATATCTTGAAAAACGGATGAATAGGAGATGAGATTATGAAAACTCCACTACATTCATGTAGGAAAAAATACATTCTACTCAGACAGGGAAACAAATACTTATATAGGCAAAAGGACATACGAGGAAATGATCGGCATAGAACATAAGACCTATCAGTGTAATCCACACCTTGGAATAGCGATTATCTGTCAAAGCTCAAACATTAATATTGAGATCATTTTGAAAATAGAACCAACTGTCAAGTCCTGACCATCCACAACAGTAGAAGAATACAAAGAGAATAAATGATAGTGCAGAGATTGTGCTACATACAGCAGAGATGGAACACTGTTGTATTCAGCAGCTGATGACTGCTCATCACAGTTGTCTAACCCTTGATGGCCAACTATAAGTGGTTATGAATTGGGACTTTAAACACCCAGCAGCATACTTTGGTATGAGCTGTGAGTGACAGTGAGATGCCAGTGCTAAGCAAAAAATCTACAATGCTTCATTTTACTAAACTGCAATATACTGTCTAGTTCCAGGGGGAGAGAACAATATACAGTAACAAAGTTCACTTTCCAGACAGGGGAGGGCTGGGCCGGGGGGCAGGGGGGCATCGGCACCCCGGGCCGCTCAGAAACACACCCCCGGATGCAATATCGCCGATTTTTACCAGCGGCCGCATCCCATGACACAGGATGCAGCCGCGTCATCAATGACGCGCCCGCATCCTGTGTCATGGGATGCGGTCGCCTGTACGCCCCCTGAATCAGACAGAGACAACAGCGTATTAGCTGATCTATGTCTTTTATAACTACGAATATGTCTAGGATTTTCCAGCAATTGGTTTAGTCGGTCAAGATCTCTAGCCACTGCCGACCATCCCGCCTCCCCACTGTGGGGTGACTCTTGCAGTGCCGGGGAAGGAAATTGTACAACCTCCGGAGGTAATGAACTACTCATTTCCCCTCCTAACTTCATTGTGGGTTGTATATCAGAGGTAGATGGAAGTCTCATAGCCACCACTGGGATCTCTGCTGGTTTAGATAACAGGTTCACGAGGGTATTAACCCCCTGTGAAAAGGTTGCCATCCACTCTGGAGGCTCTGCCCCCTGAATAGGGCTGTCTTTAGGCTGCAATATTACAGGTGTCACAGCACAACCAGCACAAAGCCCCTGATCCAGACGTTCACTGGTTAATTTAACATTACACTTTGAACAGATCATATGTTTGCTAAGGGTGTGCACTGGCCACTTTTAGTGTTTTGTGTTTTGGGTTCTGATTTGTTTTGCCAAAACACCTGACGAAAGGTTTTGGTTCTGATTTAGGGTTTTGGGTTCTGATTTATTTTTTAAAAAGCATAAAAAGGGTTAAAATCAAGTTTTTTTGTTTATTTTTCACTCCTACGCTATTTTTAACCTCAATAACATTCAATAACAATAATTTACACTAATTTCCAGTATATTCGGAACACCTCACACCTCACAATATTGATTTTTGGTACAATATTTGATTTTTTTGGTACAGCAGCAACAGTGAACGTATTTTGAAATAGCAGTACCTAATTTTTGGTACAGCAGCAACAGTGAACGTAGTTTGAAATAGCAGTACCTTTTTTTTGGTACAGCAGCAACAGTGAACGTAGTTTGGAATTGCAGTACCTATATTTGGGTACAGCAGCAACAGTGAATGTAGTTTAATATCTGATACGCATCTATGTGGACTGCGTAGTGGAGTGGCCCCGGTACCCAATTTGGTACCGGGGCCACAATATATCACCCTCAACTGGTCTGAATTCCACTGCACATATGGCTGCTCCTACATCCTCTGCAGCATATAGAGGGTGTAGTTCGAACGCGTCACTACCTCTTGTTTTTGACGACCATGGTACAGAGCATTCATCATTGAGATCCCATCAAGTATGTCAAAGACAGACAGCATTGAAGTGTTATTTGTTGACTTTGTGAACAAAAAAACTGTCCCTGTTACAAATCTTCGTGCAATGAAGAGTGACTTTTTCATTTAAAGGCTCAAGCTTTCAAGTGTAGTGTTTATAACATCATTACATCAACAGGTAAAAATCCTTTTAATTGGGATAATGGAGCCACAAAGGAAATTGCACATATGTAATGCCCGCACAATGTTACTGGCGTTGTCTGACACCACAAATCCCCAGGAGAGTCTAAGTGGGTTAAGCCACTGAGAGATTATTTCCCTCAGTTTCTGGACTGATGCACCACTGGACTCAGCAAGGACAGAGCACTGGACTGATGCACCACTGGACTCAGCAAGGACAGAGCACTGGACTGATGCACCACTGGACTCAGCAAGGACTTTTTGGTTTTTTTTTTATGTTTTTTTAAAAGGATTTTTGTAGAATTTTTCTTTTTTATGGAAGAATTTTTAATACTTTTAAAATAAATATGCACTTAGCAGAACAAAGCAAAGGACAAAAGCACAGCTGGACTCAGCAAGGACAGAGCACTGGACTAATGCACCACTGAACTCCGCAAGGACAGAGCACTGGCCAAAGCACCACTGGACTCACCAGGACAGAGCACAGGACAAAAGCATCACTGGACTCAGCAGGACAGAGCACTGGTAAAAGCACCACTGGACTCAGCAGGACAGAGCACAGCACAGCACAGCACAGCACGAGAAATAGCAGGACAGAGGACCACCTAACACACCCTCCCTCTTCCCTGATCAATGCCCGAGTGAAGATTGCAGCGGCAAGCAGGGAATTTAAAGGTTCCGAGTATCGCGAGATCCGACAGCGGGATTATGACTCAGAGCCTCGTTTAAGTTTCGGAATCTGCAGGAATACCCGGACAGTGCTCGGATCCGCATTGTTCGGGGGGGGGCTCGGATTCCAGGAATCCGAATCCGCTCATCCTTAATGTTTGGCATGTGTTGCTTTGTTTTTTCTCCCAATAATGGCTGATAAAAGTAAAGCCACAAACAACCAGACAAGCACAAACACTCAATAGTTATCAGAAATCCTAACTAATTATGTCTTAACACATTACAGCATCTTTGAATCAACACAGGAGAGACAAATTTTGTTGTTTTATACAGGCTCTACTTAACATATATGCCCATAACAATTATACTTCTCTATCCATGCAATATAGAGAAAATAAATGATACTTAGCAGGGAGATGTTTGCCAGCAGCTGTGCCTCCTCCAAATGGCTGCTGTTTCCTTCCTTCCTTTGTAATTTGGCGCCAAAAGGAATCTTCCACCTGCTCGCTCAGCAGGGGAAGGGGGAGGTTTTCTAACTTCCCCCTCCCTGGCTCTCTCTGTTTCACCTGTGCAGACTGACAGTAATTTCCACACACTTCCTGCGAGTGGAATCGCTGATATCTGCTCCTCTGTTCCCCTCTGCAAAGCGCTGAATAGCGCAACCATTAGCTCAAGTTACCCCTCCTCTTTCCTTGAGGAGGAGACTTGGTATATTCCATGGCCCCGGGGACGGCAAGAGCACCGGCGCTTACTGCCTGTGGCAACGCCTCACTCTGCTAGCAGTGTGAGAGCGCATCTCCCACTGCGAGAAGTCTCACTGTTTCCAACCTGTCAGCGGGTGCCGCGGCTCCCCCGCTGTACAGTCCTTCTCTGCTCACGAGTGCGCTCTGTCTCACAGAGCCACTCGTGCACTATGTCAACAGCTAAAGACAAAAAAAGCCTAAACCCAGTGAACTCCGTTCACTGTGCAGCTCTCCAAACTTCAGCCCATACTCCTAGGGCACCTACTTCAAACTGAGTTCTGTGGGGAAGGGGCGGGTGGATATGCCTGTCAGCAGCAAAAGATTAACTATTTGGGTGCCAGACTCCTCCCTACCCTACTCTACCCCATGGTTAGTAGTGTCCCCCAGATGGATGAAAGAGAAATTATAGATTATAATTTCAGATTTCTCACAAATTCAGAAAAAAAAAAAAAAAAAAGTTCTTATAAATGCAACTGAGGCTACAATTACATATTAATTTGGCAAGGAAAGTGAAGAGTCTTTCCACAGATAAAATATCATTCTGCCTGTCACGCCTGAGGATCTGTCTGTACCCAGACTGGGTGATGTCTCTGGAGTTAGGCTGGTGACTTGATACACAAAGCTGGGTGGCCTAATTATGTTCCTTTGCATACAGATAAAAGGACTGCTAAAGGTGGTGATAGAATAGAGGAGGAAATCAGGCAGGAACTGGATTGCTGAACCAAAATGGAACTGGAATGCTGGAATGGAAACGTAACTGTAATGCTGGAACGGGAACGTAACTGGAATGCTGGAACGGGAACGTAACTGGAATGCTGGAACGGGAACGTAACTGGAATGCTGGAACGGGAACGTAACTGTAATGCTGGAACGGGAACGTAACTGGAATGCTGGAACGGAACGTAACTGCAATGCTGGAACGGGAACGTAACTGGAATGCTGGAACTGGAACGTAACCGGAATGCCGGAACTGAATGATGCTGGAACTGGAATGATGCCGGAACTGAGCCAAAACGCTGGAACTGGAATAATGCTGGAACCAGAATGTAACTGGAATGCTGGAACTGGAATGATGCTGGATCCAGAATGATGCTGGAATGCCAGAACCGGGATGGAACTGGTAATGCTGGAACCGGACTGGAGCAGGAATGCAAACCGCATTGTCTGAACTGGAACAACAGAAAGGATTGCAGACTGCTGGGAACCAGGTTGGCGTTTGAAATAACAACATTGCACTGGCAATAGGCAAGGGCTCCAAGAAGTCCATTTATAGTAGTTGATGATTCAGTATTGGAGACTGCGGTCAGCTGGGCAGAAGCAGCACTTTGAGTTGCTGAGATGGATCAGGTGACCATATCCAAGATGGCAGTTCCCAGGAACTGGTTTTGGAGGGAAACCTGAAGTGAAGGTTACTACCCCTGATTGGCTGTAAGGAATCATGTGACCGAATCCAAGATGGCAGCGCCCATACCCTGATTGTGGAAGAATCTCTGTAGTGGAGACAGACTGGATAGCATATTGCAGAGTGATCTGAAACCAGCAGAACCCGAGGACCGCAGGGACAGCTTGGTAAGACAGCGGATAGGTAAGTAACAGGACCTGAGTGTCACATAACCTAGGATGGATAGAGTTGCTTACTGGTTTCTGCACCACTCAGCAACGAGGTGCGGAGTCTAACGTGTCCCAGGTCTTCGCCAGGGACCCCCGCAAGGGAGTGTGGGCTTTGCTGCGGGAGACACGCAGGTCGCGGTCTTCAGAGAGAGCAACCAGTGAAGCGTAGATGGAAGAGGATTCTGTTGGTCCGTGTCAAGCCGTGCGAGCAAGTGGTACCAGAAAGGTCAATAGCATCCCGTTGCCTAGCCAAAGGTATTTTAGAAGTCTGACAGATGCACTTGATACAATCAAGAAGGAACGTGTTACTGTTATTGGATGTTAGGCAATTTAATGCATTACAAAAATATTTTGTAGAATTTATATTTTTTTATCTTTAGTGAACATTATTTACTATGTAGTCTGTTAATTATTTACTCAGACATGCTCTACAGAAAACCATGATAGACAAGTGTAAGCACAAAGAAAGGAAAACAAGGCAAATATTATTAATATATTTGGCCTGTACTGGAGCACTGCACAAACTGACTTTAACTGAAATTAACAAAATCCCAGAATGTACATGGATCGCTTAAATAAAAGAGATATTGTTTTTGTTTTACTTTGAAATAAATCGAACACATTATGTCTTCCACAGTTAAGAGAAAACATAAACTAATAATGAAAATACTGCTTTTGAACATAGCTGTGTCTTCTTATGTAGTTTCATTATCCATGGTCTCTTCTTATATTTAATATTTATTGTTTACTTGCCCCTTACTCATTTGTATTTTGTTCTTGTTTATTTTTTGTTGATTGTACGGCACTGCAGATTCTGTAGCACCTTATAAATAAACTAAGATGGTGATTATGATTCCTCGACTCTATCAGCTTTTCTTTATTCTTTAGACAACTTACTGTTTTAATGTTTTACTTCTTTAAGAATGTCAACCTATGTCATTTATAAAATTAAGGGATGTCTTTATCCACTTACTTGTCAGTGTCCCATACTTTATGTAGGACAGATGAGTCAACAACCTAGAACAGGAGTTCAAAACCACAAATTCACATTTGTAAATACTTCCAGTAATTTAGAAAACATTTGTCTCCAGTGTGTTTCTATTTTCTACCTACTATAATGATTTGTAAATTATTTCACTATGGAGGCAATGAATCTATATAAATCTTCCATAAGAAGGAGCCTCTTGCAACATGAAATTTAGTAGAAATATAATAGGAGTTCTATGTTTAATTGTATAATTACTTATTGCCCTAAACATGTATTTTTTTTATCATCAGTTTTTCCACAATTTCATTAATTGTTTTTTAATTGGGTTTATTTTAGGCACTCATTTTGCTCCTTTCTGCCCTTTTACCATATGACTTTTTCCATTATTCCTTAATTATGGATTTGTTCTGCTTTTCATTGGTATCTATTTCTACATAGGAGAACACTTTAATTTATAATTTACTTTATTTTGCTTTGCAATCCTTATCCTGTTTTACTCTAATACGTTAATCTTTATTATTACTTAGTCCAATCCAAGTAAACATTTTAAGTTATTTGTTTTATATAGTTTAATTATATATTTTCACCATATACAGTGATACTTATTTTAAATCTAAGTGCATACTGTTTAGCATTTCATCAGTTTTACTTATACTGAATTTTTTGCTTTCTACATGGGTGACCTACTGCTTACATTTATAATATTTTTCAACTGTCAAATGACAGTTTAAAGAGTATTTACTCTCCCCTTCCTTTATTCTGTGCATGACATAACTTGGAATTACCTTTTATATAAAATGTCAATATGAGGTATGTGATTTATTTCTGTCACTGGGCCTTCAGTTTGTTAGTCTTGTTCTTGCTTTCAATTATATTTAAAGTTTTAAATATCTTTGCTTATAATGACAGTATGACATACACTTTTAATCTATTTACCCACCTGCATTTTATCAATACATGGGGGTATATTTACTAAACTGCAAGTTTGAAAAAGTGGAGATGTTGCCAATAGCAACCAATCAGATTCTAAGTGTCATTTTGCAGAATTTACTAAACAAATGATAACTAGAATCTGAATGGTTGCTATAGGAAACATCTTTACTTTTTCAAACTCGCAGTTTAGTAAATATACCCCTTAGAGTCCCAGGGGTTCATTTACCAAGCGGTGTTACAGTGACGGATCCGCTGTACCAATGTGTAAGACATTAGGGGGTATATTTACCAAGCAGTTTTGCCATCATTTTTTAAAATGGCAATTTTATTAAAGACAAAACCCAAAAGTCTTTGTTGTTAATAAAATTACAAATTTAAATAATGTTTGCAAAGCAAGAGTCAGCAGTTTGTCGGAAACGTCACTTGGTAAATATAACCCCCAATGTCTTATACATTATGTATCAGAATATTGCAGAAAATTCAACATGACTAAGTCAAGCTGTACTAACCATTCACAGATACCAAACACACACTCAACACTGTGCCATGCTATAGGATGTTCACATTTTACATAATAATCACAATATAACACTATTTTATTTAAATAGTGCAACACTCCAGTTCCAACTGTAGGGAAATATAGTTTTAGTTTATAAATTACATTCAATTTAAATATATTGAAATGTAGCAAATTATGTAGACTTACATCATCAAAGTGGCGCAAGTAGTATGAAACAATATATGAAAGCAAATTCCTGCTGTTATCCTAGAAAAAAAGAGAAAATGCAATATAATTACAATAATTGTCAAACAAAGGTTATATAGTTAGTACAGTTGAAAGAAACTCAGGTCCAAGTTCAACTTTAGAAGCAAGAGTAATAATATTTTTGTTAATGTGGAGAATCTAATGTTTTTTCATTTAGAAGGGGATTTTAGCTTCTTACAAATGAATACAGCCCCACTCCCATTTCCCAATCTTTAATATTTTAGCATACTACAATTCAAATGCTTTCTTATTATAGTTATAAAAAAGAAAAGTATATTGGCAATTTAAGATTAACAAGTTTAGACTAGCAAGATTGTCTCATATGTTGTGTGTAATGGTGGTGCCACAAATGTGCTATAACATATAATTTGATCTACCTTTATATTGACGTTATACTGCATATTCACAAATAATCCCAAGGTTGGTGGCAGCTGGAGATGGTTATACTTTAGATCACCTTTGTGCTTAAAATTTAAACAAGTATAAAATATCTAAAAATGTGTGAAGGCAGTGGGAAATTATTGCGGTAGTGCCAAGGATTGTAATCACACCAAGTACAAGGTTGTTTAGAATATCCACTGAATACTATTTCTAATATTTAAGTTAAGTGAGTTTAACTGTCATTGCTGTTGCTCTCTATTCCTCACTTGGTGATCTCCACTGCTTTCTTGGTGACGGCAGCTGCCACCAAACAAGGGGAACAACTGTCCTCATTCTATTTACAGCTGCGAGCATGACACTAAAGAAAAACACAAGGCTACACACAGTTACTCCAAACTTACACATAATCACAAGAGTGTGTGCACAGCTCAAAAACAAAAGTTTCCTCTAGAACCTATAGAGGAAGGATGTTCCGTTATGATAAATGGTGAAGGACAGTTATGGTTGCCAGCAGCTCATGGTTCATGTTTCAGGTCTCTGCCTTTTGCAGTATCTGTCTGTAACAACCATACTACACCACCAGTGACTGCACAGAAATGTCAGTCGCTAATGACTACTTTAGTATTTGAGGCTTCTATTGCTGTTGCCTGACAATAGCCACCAGCATTTGCCCCACCAGCAAATACAATTGTTTCTTCATGTTAGATTGTTATCTCATTTAGGCAGGGCCATCTTTACTGTTTTAAGTCATAGTATGTCATTTGTTTGTGTCATATTATGATCCCTTCAATTTACAGCACTGTATATTATGTTGGCATGTTATAGTAAAAATAATAAGTGTCTTGCTTTATTTGTAAGTAAAATATAGATAGTACACCGTGTCAGCTTATGTAAATGATTATCAAGAAATATTGTGATATGGAGCAGTATAAAATATCAAGGCAGGCCCATGGATGCCAATGTTGGACAGGGTGAGCACACACTACCTGAGCCTCTCTTGAGGGTCCAGCTGTGGGAATTATCGTGAAGGTGGATGGGGATCTGTAGAGAGCCACAAATAGCTGAAAAAACTGTAAAGGACCAAGCTCCGCAGGTCAATTCCTCACTGCTTTGAAGTAATTTTGGTCTAGAAGAAGTGCATCCGAACAACGTACCTTCAAATATTTTAAAAATAACCTTAACCGATGGCCATACCCACTGAAACTATGCCCAGACCTGAACAAACCATGCCCAGATTCACCCAACCCACATTCTCAGAAAGCTATGCCCATTTCTGAGTCAGAACTTAGATAGTCCCAGAGTGAAGTATGTAAGAAGGACATCAAGCTGGATTAAAGAGATGCAGTCCTTGGTAGCCTGTGTATTCTGTCTTTAGATGCAGGTCAGTAGCCGGGGAAGAAGCATTCAGACAACGTAGGAGACAAGGTCACCAGTAGGGATGTATTTTTATATCCGGAGTGAGCCAACCAATTTGATAAGATCATTGTCGAAAGCAAAAATGTCACTGAATTTCACGTTGGTGGGGGTTTTGGTATTTTGTAAAACTGGGATGAATCTTTTCTAGGTCACAGGATAGATGGGCTGTATCTTAATTGTTTGGATAGCTATTCAGGGGGTTAAAGATGGGCAGAAGTGTGGAAGAGGTTTTAAACTAGGGACTAAGATGAAGGTGAATCAGTGTGCACTATAGTGTTGACAGGGAATAAATCCTAAAGGAAATGAGGTAAAAGTATGGTTAGGGTTTAAAAATATAAAATATATGGTAATATATGCTAGGAGTTTTCCAAACAAAATAGGTGAATTTGAATTAATGATGTTGGAAAATAATTATGATATATTGAGCATAACTATGATTTGCCCTGATGAAAGTTATGAATGGACAGTGAATTTATATAGCATCTTTAGGAATTATTGGAAAGATAGCAAAATGGGAGGGTGTCAGGCGCCATCCCCGCAGTACTGCTGCTGCCAGGCACGGACGCCTGACTCCTTCTTGCCGCAAGTGTTCTGTTGTCTAGCAACAGAATGCAGTGCTCCAGGCCATCTGCATACATACACTAGGCATTCCGTTGCCGAACAGCGGTGACGCTTCCTGTCTAATCGTTAGGCTATTCGATTCACACCTGCCTATCCAGAGCAGGCTTTCTCCAATCAGGAGCGCCCTTCCTCTATTTAAACCTGCCTCTGACACCACTAGGGTGCCAGAGTATTAGGCTCACACCTGATCTCCAGCGTTGTTCCAGTCTTCTGTTCCTAGTATCCTACTGACTCGACTTGTTACGGACTTCTCTCTGGATCCTGATTTGGCATTGACTCAGCTCTCCTAGTACTCCTCGGCTTCCCTGACTACTCTTTGGCTTCTGACTCGGTACTGCATCGTCCTCCTGGTTTCGATCTCGGACTGTCTGACTACCCGCTGTACACCTATCTGTCTGGTGACTGTCTTGGAGAACCACGACCTGTGCACTCTTTGCAGCCAAGTACATACCTCCGTTCGGGGTTCCCTGGTCAGTCGCGTCAACACCAGCATATAGCCTCCATCACTTTACCATTGTAACAGTATAGTCTGGCCATGGATGGACAAAGTGAACCCTCCGCCCCGGGATTTGTTGCTACACCTAGTACAGCATGTGGAACAGGAGAATAACCAGACTCAATTACTGTAGTGCATTTAAAGAGTAGTCTCACGCCTGGACTCTATACAGGGATCACTCACTTCTCGGGCAGCCACGGCATCTTCTTCTGTTTCTGCTGCTCCGGTTTTTGGTTCCGGGAATTCAAGTTCCAGGGGTCTTCGCATTCCCACACCTGACAAGTATGATGGAGATCCAAAGAAGTGCTGTGGGTTTTTGAATCAGTGCTCGATCCATTTTGAACTTGCTCCTGAGAACTTTTCTTCTGAGAGAAAGCTAAGATAGTCTTCATCATTTCCTTCCTTACTGGTCAGGTCTTCACCTGGGCATTTACTCTGTGGGAACGCAATGACATCTTACTCTCCAATTCCACTTCCTTCATTGAGGCCTTTGGTAAGGGTTTTGACGAGCCTGGTAGAGTGTCATCTACTGCTTCCAGTCTGTTGGCCTTATGTCAGGGGACCCTTTTCTGCTGGTCAGTACGCAGTCCAGTTCCAGACCCTTGCTTCTGAGTTGAAATGGAATGAAGAGGCCACCTTCTGACAAAGGTTGTCTGAGCACATTAAGGAAAACCTTGCTTCTAGGGATTTTCTGACCAAGTTGGATGACTTGATCTCCCTCTGTGTGAAGGTGGACATTCGTCACAGGGAGCGTTCTCAGGATAGGGATCGTTCTGGACGTTTTTTCCCCCGGGTAGTTCCTTGCTTCCAGACTCCTGCTGTTCTACCCTCCACCATGCCGCCGGAGGAACCTATGCAGCTGGGCTGTTCTCATCTCACACCTGAAGAGAGAGAGCGCCTGATCAAGAATCATCCCTGTCTATATTGCGGCGAGGCTGGGCATGTTCTCTCTGCTTGTCCAAGGAGACCGGGAAGCGCTCTTCCCTAGACGATACCAGGGAGATCACTCTAGGATCCTAATCCTGTACTTCCTGTTCCCTCAAGAACCCAAAATTGTTAATGCCTGTTGCCCTGTTCTCCTCCCAGGGTTCTCACCATCTGTCTGCCTTCGTGGATTCCGGATTCGCCAGGAACTTCTTTTCTTCTCTGGCAAGTTAACTCCATCTTCCCTTGTTTCCATTGCCGCAGCCTTTGGCCCTGACTGCAGTTGATGGCAATAGGGTCTCTAATGGCTCTCTCTCATCCATCACCGGGCCCATTTGCCTGCAGGTAGGAGTCTGTCACTTAAATGGATCAAGTTCCTAGTGTTTCCCCAATTTGTCAACTCTGTTATTTTGGGGTTACCATGGTTAAGAACCCATTCTCCCCAGTTTGATTGGCATTGTGCCCAAATTGTATCTTGGGGGTATTTTTGTAATAAGCACCGTCTCTGTTAACATTCCGTGTCTTTTACTTGCTACTACCACTGGTCTACCCAAGCCTTATTCTACCTTCCTAGATGTGTTTAGCAAATCTGCCTCGGAGGTTATACCTCCTTATCGGTCTTGGGATTGTCCCATTGACCTCATTCCTGCCATGAAGATTCCTAGAGGCAGTGCGTGATCTCTTCTTGAGACTCCAGCCATGACAGATTACATCACTAAGAACCTTCAACAGGGATTTATCCATAAGTCCTTCTCTCCTGTGGGGGGTGGTTCTTTTTAGTCAAAAAGGACGGCACGCTTAGACCTTGCATTGACTATCGCCAACTCTATGATATAACCATGACGAATCGCTATCCTCTCCCCCTGATCTCTGAATTATTTGACAGAATTTGTGGTGCTTGAATTTTCACTAAGCTGGATCTCAGAAGAGCATATAATTTGGTTCGCATTCAATAGGGGGACGAATGAAAGACTGCGTTCAATACTCGCTATGGTCATTACGAGTATCTCGTCATGCCTTTGGGCTTTGCAACGCCCCAGAGGTTTATCAATGAGATCTTCCGGGACCTGCTCTATCAATTTGTTGTCATTTACTTGGATGACATTCTCATTTTCTCCCCAGATATCTCTACCCATCGAAGCCATGTTTGTGAAGTCCTTTCTTGCCTTCGCAAGAATCATCTTTTTTGCAAACATTAGAAATATCTCTTCGAATTGCCACAGGTACCCTTTTCAGGCTATTTAATCTCCAACTCTGGTCTTCAAATGGATCCTAAAAAGGTTGATGCAATTCTCTCCTGGCCTCTGCCTTAGGGTCTCAAAGCCACTCAACATTTTATTGGCTTTGCCAGTTATTAGTGTCAATTTATTAAGAACATCTCCACCATTATCGCTCCTATTACGGCCCTCACCCCTGCCAGTGCTCATACTAGATACTGGCCTCCGTCTGCAGTCGCCGCTTTCAACACATTGAAATAGGCCTTTTCCTCTGCACCAGTCATCAATTGACCTGACCAGAGCAAGCCTTTTCTCCTGGAGGCTGATGCTTCCGCAGTTGGGATTGGTGCCATTTTATCCCAAAATCTTCTACTGGTACCCTTCTTCCTTGTAGCTTCCTGTCCAAGAAATTATCTCCTTGTGAAAGGAATTATGGCATCGGTGATAAAGAGTTGTTGGCCATCAAGTCTGCTCTGGAGGAGTGGAGACACCTCCTTGAAGGGGCTCTTCACCATGTTACCATTTCTACGGATCAGAAGAATCTGGTTTATTTGCAATTCAGATGCCATTTTGTCTATTGAACCTAAACCTATCCTTAACCCTTCTAGCATTGCTGCTCTTACCAGCTCCTCGGTCAGGACTACACTTGTTGGCTGTTTCTTTGTTGATCCTCATCTCCGTCACAAAGTTCTCCAATGGGCTCATGTTGCTAACTATGCAGGTCATGCCTGCGTTAAAAGAACAGTTGCTTTATTGTCACATTATTATTGGTGCCCTTCTTTCCCTGCTGATGTTCAAGATTTCGTTGCAGTCTGCCATGTTTGTTCCCGGCACAAGACTCCCAGAAGTCTTCCTGGAGGGTTGCTCCTTCCTCTTCCTATTGCTGATTCTCCATGGCTAAGTATATCCATAGACATTATTACAGAACTGCCGAAGAGTCATGGATTCAACATCATCTGGTTTGTGGTGGACCGTTTTTCTAAGATGGCCCATTTTACACCTCTCAAGGGCTTAACCTCTGCCGCCCAACTCGCTCCTCCATTCATCCAGAATATTTTCCGCCTCCATGGCTGTCCTAAAGAGATCATTTCGGACAGAGGAGCTTAATTTGTCTCCAAATTTTGGAAATATCTCTGTAAAAGCCTTGGTATTGAACTTAAATTTTCTTCCGTCTACATCCCCAGACCAATAAGCAAACAGAACGCATCAATCAAGACCTTGGGGTAAATGTATCAAGCTGCGAGTTTGCCAGCGTGTTGAAATCGGGGGTAAACGATTTTTTTTTAAAAAAAACTGGAGATGTATCAAGCTGCGATTTTGACACTCATGTTCGAAATCGCTGGTCATCTCTGGCGATTTTGAGAGATGTAAACACTCCAGAGTTTAGCTAACTCTCCTGTGTTTGGCAAACTCTCCTGTGTTGTAACAGTGAGTTGTAAACACATCACTGTTACACTGACCTGTCATACAGCTGCCAGAGCTCCGGCAGCTGTTAAAATGTTAAAGAACAGATAAAAGTTTAAAAAAAAAGCAAGCGTGAGGTCTCCCCACTATTTATGCTTAACCCTAGTGCTGCCTGACTAGTGCTGGTCCCGTGAAAATCGGGGAAAAATTTTGCGTGGGGTCCCCCCGATTTTCACTTTACCAGCACTAGGCAAACCAGCCAGGGTTGGCGGCACTATAGCAGGGGGACGCGCGGCAGGGGTCCCCCTGCCATAATGACTAACCAACCCTAGACTGTTCAGCGCTGGGCTGGATTCCCTAGGGAGTGGGGTTCGCTGAAAAAAATGAGCGGGCCCCCCCTAGAAAGAACCAGCCCAGCGCTGATAGCACAAGGGCTCTTCCTACTACCCCTGGGCTGTGGGTAGTAGGGTAATACGGCGCTAAATGGTTAAAAAAAACAAACTGACACCAATTTTGTTTCTGGAACTACAAGTCCCAGCCAGCTAGGTTGCCAAAAACAGTGTGGCCATGCTGGTGCTTGTATAACTACAAGCACCAGCATACCCACGGCAGCCAGGGCATGTTGGCACTTGGAGAACCACAAGTGCCAACATGCCCTGACATTCCTGGCTTGCTGGGCCCTGTAGTTCCACAAAGAAAAAAGTTAACAAAACAACAATACCCTCATACAAACCACACATATTTATTAAAAATAATAAAACCCACAATAAAGACACTAACCACCCTCTTTTAAACCACAACTATTTATTAAAAATAAAAAAAAACAAATACTTTCCAATGATGTATTCTTTCTTGATCCAATGTCCCTTATTATTTGTACATCCATCTTGCCGGCTTGCCCCAGTCCCAGCCATTTCTACCTCCATAAACGAATCTGTGTCAACTGGAACACTTCACCCAGAAGGGGCACATATTTGTAATTTCCCGATTCTTTAGTCTTGATTGAAGTAAAAAAAAATAAAAGCCAGGAGCCGCCGCAAACATCTCCTGCCTAGTAGGAGGTCCATTTCGCAATGCTCTTACGCTGTTTGCGTAAGAGCTAAGTACTGTATTATGGTATTTTCCCACGCTAGTGGGGAAATCACATATTACAGTATTTAGCGCTTACGCAATTAACATAGCGCATTGCGCATGCGCTACGCTACTTGCGTAACCTGTATTTACTGTAGCCCAGCGCTGAACAGTCTAGGGTTGGTTAGTCATTATGGCAGGGGGACCCCTGCCGCGCTTCCCCCTGCTATAGTGCCGCCAACCCTGGCTGGTTTGCCTAGTGCTGGTAAAGTGAAAATCGGGGGGACCCCACGCAAAATTTTTCCCCGATTTTCACGGGACCAGTCAGGCAGCACTAGGGTTAAGCATAAATAGTGGGAGGTCCTCACGCTTTTTTTTTTTTAAACTTTTATCTGTTCTTTAACTTTTTAACACTGCCAGGGCAGTGTAACAGTGATGTGTTGATACAACATGCTGCTATCAAGCAGCGTGTTGTATCTGGCGTGTTTAGAAGCAAACTCTCCTGAGTTTGCTAACTCGCAGCTTCATACATTGTAGACTTGTATAGCTGCAGTGGCAAACAGTGGTGAGTTTGATCTCTGGCGATCTTGCAAGTAGCGATTTTGACAGAAGCAGAACTCTGGCGATTTTGTATGAAAACTCAGCTTCATACATCTGCTAGTTTCAACTCTCCTGAGAAAATCGCTGGAGTTGCAAACTCGCAGCTTGATACATTTACCCCCTTGAGTCTTTCCTCCAATTGTATACCTCTGAACACCAAGCGGCCTGGAGTAAGTTTTTACCTTGGGCTGAATTCACCCACAATAACCACCTCTACAGCTCTTCCGGTGAATCCCCCTTCTTTGTTGTCTTCGAAAGACATCCCATCATCCCCACTTTTTCTGAGATTCCTGAGTCCCCTGCCATCAACTCTGCTGTATGGTCCTTCTCCGAAATATGGACCCAAACCATAGTCAACCTTGCCAGATCTGTTGCACTTTACAAGAACTCTGCAGATCATTGGAGTAGATGTTTTACTATTCTCCACGTGGGTGATAGGGTATGGCTGTCCACCTGCAATTTAAGACTTTGTATTCCCTCTATGAAACTGGCACCACGTTTCATCGGGCCATTTCCGATTTCTCAGGTCATCAACGCTATATCCTATAAGCTCCAACTCCCTCCATCCCTCAAGACCCACACTTCTTTCTACATTTCCCTTCTGAAACCGTTGGTCCTCAACAAATTCTGTAGAGAACCCTCTGCACCTGCTCCCATTCAAACTACCTCTGGGGAGGAGTTTGAGGTAGAACTTATTCTGAAATCTCTAATCTCTCTAGGCAGGACTCAATACCTGGGTCATTGGAAAGGTTACGGATCAGAGGAGAGATCTTGGGTCTCTGAGGAGGATCTCCATGCTCTCCGCCTTTTTTCCAGATTTAAGAGAGGTCTGGTCTCCTCGGCAAATAAAGAGGAAAGGGGTACTGTCAGGCGCCGTCTACGCAGTACTGCTGCTGCCAGGGATGGACGCCTGACTCCTTCTGGCCGCAAGCGGTCTATTGCTCCCGCCCATCTGCATACATATGCTAGGCATCCCGTTGCCGAGCAGCAGTGACACTCACTGGTTTTTTTTTGTTTTTTTTTTAAACATATTTTATTAGGGTAATTTTCAAATTTTAAACAGTACATAGCATAAGTCACATTGAGCAAACAACAAATATAAAGTGATTACAAAAAAAGATCAATATGAGTAGTAACAATAAAAGTAAGGCTAGGGAAGAGAAAAGCAGGGGATAGGAATGGAGGATGGAACGGAATTCTCCGAAGGAGAGGGGAAGGGCAGGAGTAAGGGGAAAGGAGTGTTAGTATGGTAAGGGGGGGAAGGAAAACAGGTGTCTGGCCTGGCATCTAGGTATATGGTAGATACTCCTCATATGGTGCGTAACTGATATTGAAGACATCAGTTTTCGCTCTAATCAAGTCTTGGTTGCTCCACTCCATAAGAGACGAGCCAATCATTCCAAATTGCTCGAAATTTGTTGGGGCGGTCATTAATGATGCTTGTAATATGTTCACAATGGTAAGTTTGCCATACTTTGTTAATAACTTCAGGTAACGCGGGCGGTTCTGGTTGTTTCCAGCTTGCTGCTATTGCACATTTGGCAGAGTTAAGTATATGGCTCACCAGTGCCATTGTGTATTTATCCGTATCCGGTATGGGTCTATGTAGTAAGGAGTAGGAGGGGCAGGGAGGAATTTGTATAGAGGTGACTCTATGGATTAAATTATGAATTCTTCGCCAGAATCCCACGACCCTAGGGCAGGACCACCAAATGTGTAGAAATGAGCCTTCTTGTCCACACGATCTCCAACACAGGCTAGAGGAATCGGGATATATAGCTTTCAGGCGGGTTGGAACCAAATACCATCTATACAGGAGCTTGTACGAGTTTTCTTTAGTTCATACACAAATAGAGCTCTTGGCAACTCGTGCCCTGATCTTAGCCCACTCCTCTACCTCCAGATCCAAGTTAAGGTCCTCTTCCCATTTCAGTTCAAAGCGATCTTTCACAGGTTGACGAAATGCCACCAATATGCTGTAGAAGGTGGAGATTAAACCAGTGGGGAGGGATTTACCTCTACAAAAAGTTTCTAAGGGCGTGAGTTGGTATATGAGCTTGAGTGCTGGCATGGATTGATATAGATGTCTTATTTGAAGATATTGGTAGAAATGGCCATGGGGGATTTTATATCTTCTTTGTATGTCTGCAAATTCATGGAATATCCGCATAATGAACCTTAGGTCTTGACGGGACCAGTGCTGGAAAGAGGAGTGTTGTTGTCCCGGCGGAAAAGCTGGATTGTTCCACAATGGGAACATGGCTTCGGGGTTTCTTAGAAGTTCAAACGGATGAGTACTGTAATCCCATATCTGGAGAGAGAAACGGGTGGTAGGCGGGAGTAGAGAGAGTGGCGGTCTATGCTTGATTGATATCCACAGTAGTGTGTGGGGCGACAGTAAGTGTAGAAGGTGGGCCTCTATGGCTACCCAGTC
Organism: Mixophyes fleayi; assembly: GCF_038048845.1. NCBI lineage: Eukaryota > Metazoa > Chordata > Amphibia > Anura > Limnodynastidae > Mixophyes > Mixophyes fleayi. The sequence continues at coordinate 254,371,956 of NC_134404.1, read as the reverse complement.
TCGTGAAAGGTGAGGAATGAAATAGGACTAACTGGGTCAAATGTGCAGCTATATAATATTTGGAGATATTTGAGAGGCCTAACCCTCCTTATGAGTTTTGTCGGTAAAGAGTACAAGCTTGCACCCGCGGTCACCTGCCGGCCCAAATAAATCTGGCAATTTGCTTCTGAAGGGTTTGCAGCGCAAGAGAGGGTACTCGGACAGGCAGGGTCTGAAACAAGTAGAGAATTTGTGGTAAGAGATTCATTTTTACCGCCGTTATACGGGACACTCACTGTTTAATGGGCGGGCTGTTCATTTCACATCTGCCTATCCGGAGCAGGCTTTCTCACGCTCCAATCAGGAGCATCCTTCCTCTATTTAAACCTGCCTTTGACACCACTAGGGTGCCAGAGTATTAGGCTCACACCTGATCTAAAGCGTTGTTCCAGTCTTCTGTTCCTAGTAGCCCGCTGACTTGGCTTGTTACGGACTTCTCTCTGGCTTCTGAATCGGTACTGCATCGTCCTTCTGGTTTTGACCTCAACCTGTCTGACTATCCGCTGTTCACCTATCTCACTGGTGACTGTCTTGGAGAAACGCGACCTGCACACCCTTTGCAGCCAAATCCATCCCTCCTTGTGGGGGTCCCTGGTGAATACCAAGGGTGCTGTCACTCACCGGACCGTGAGTGCCTCTTCCCGGACATTTAGGAACCGTGGCCGTCCTCCATCCTGAGGGTCTGCGCATGCGCAGCCCTTTCCTATACTTCAGTGTATGTTCCTTTAACTTAATTGGCAGATCAGGCAACCTCCCTATATTAAGCACCTGTGGTCAACACCACGTTGCCTGATCTTGGAGTCTCATTCCCCATGAGTCTCTGAAGGTGTTCCTGTATTCCTCGTGTATTCAGCGCTGCTGATTCCTGTGGTTTCCAAACCACTTCTACCTCTGTGGTTTCCAAACCACTTCTACTACTGTGGTTCCCATACCACTTCTACCATCAACTGTATCATCGTGACTGTTTGCTGATTCCTATCCGCTGCCTCCGTGCACTACAGTCTTCCAAGCCACTTCAACATTATTATATATCATTGTGACTGTTTGCTGATTCCTATCCGCTGCCTCCGTGCACTACAGTCCTCTAAACCACATCAACGCTATTATATTTCATTGTGACTGTTTGCTGGTTCCTACCCGCTGCCTCCGTGCACTCCAGCCTTTACTTCACATCCACTCACCTGTTCCTCATCAAGTCTGTGAGCTGATTCCTATCCGCTGCCTCCGTGCACTACAGCCTCCAGCTTGCAACTCGCCTGTGTTCACCATCGTGACTGTTAGCTGATTCCTATCCGCTGCCTCTGTGCATTACAGCCTCCAGCTTGCAACTCGCCTGTGTTCACCATCGTGACTGTTAGCTGATTCCTATCCGCTGCCTCTGTGCACTACAGCCTCCAGCTTGCAACTCGCCTGTGTTCATCATCGTGACAGTTAGCTGATTCCTATCCGCTGCTCTTGTGCACTGCAGTCTCTTCTCAGCTCTCCTGTGTTTCCTCGAGACTGCTGCTCTCATTGCCATCCGCTACTCTCCGTGATCAACAGCTCCTGGTCTACTCTGCTCTCCCGTGTTCCATCGCTACTGACACCTATTGGTTGCTACTGGTTACCTCCGTGTACCCGCAGAGTCCTGCTGCTGCTGACCGCGCTATCGTCCATCTACTGCTGATCCGCTCTCCACGCCTTCACGTGTCCCGCTGGTCTCTACCCTCCTGTCAGCATTGGATTCGTATCTCATCAACTACTCCTCTGCTGGATCATCTCCATTCTCCTGGGTCCTCCATGAGTCCAGTTCCACGTGTTACTGATTCCTGTGGATTCGTGTCCCTGTTGGTCTACTTACCTGTGCGCTGCACCTACTAGACCGCTGCCTCATCTATCCAGGGACTTCTCATCCAGCCGGCCTCCTGCCGCTCAGGTATCACTGCACTCCTATCTGACTGCCTGCTTCTGAACCACGGTATGCATACTTCTCATTGACTGTGCTGGTGTATTGCATATCTTGCTGGACTGTGTTGGTTCTCCTCTGGAGTCTGCTATCCGCTGAGTCTATTGCCATCATTGACTGTGTTAACTTGTGCTGGACTACTTCAAGAGACTTTCTATATTTGCAGACCTGTTCAGTCAGTTATATATATATTGTGCATGTTACTGTGGATCGTGTATAAGGTGCCTGTGTATATCCTGTGTTGCAGTCTCTCCCCGTGCATCTCCTCACATATATATTCAGTGGTACAACTTGCTGATGTCAGACCACTGATCCCTGTTTCCTGTATCACCTGTTCCAGTATCCTCTCACATAGCAGTGGTACAACTTGCTACCGCAGACCACTGACTACCCGGATACCTCCACTTGGATTCCATTCCTTCACTCAGACAGCGGTACAACTTGCTATCCGCAGACCGCTGACTCTCATCACCTCCTTGTTCTGTTGGACATTCCTCCTCACTATAGCAGTGGTACAACTTGCTATCGCAGACCACTGACTACCTGCACGTGCCCTTGTCCATACAGTTCCTCGTAGATTATTACCTCCATATTACCAGTGCTGCTAGTCATAGACTTTCCTGAGCATCTCATCATCTACTATTTCCTGTTCCGTGATCACCCAGCTACCAGAGTACCCTATTACCATCTACATTGCTCTGGTAAGCCTACCACCTGGTGATCCCTGGGTAAAGACTCCTAGTGCCCGTGACAGTAAGATCAGGCCATGACAGACCCAGATACGGAACCTACCGCCAAGGAGATGCTGCAGCATCTGGTCAGCCGTGTGGAGCAACAGGATGCCCGCCAACAGCTGTTACTTCAGTGTTATCAGTCATTAACCTCCCAAGGAACATCTGGACAGACTGTGACAGCTACTACTGAGGCTCCTGTGCTTTCCTCCGTTTCCCCAGTGCCATCCCAGGTTTCTATAGCTTCCACGCTTCACCTGCCTACTCCGTCAAAATACGATGGAGACCCCAAAACTTGTAGGGGTTTCCTTAACCAATGTTCAGTCCATTTTGAGCTCCAACCTCAAAATTTTTCTACCCATCGTTCCAGAGTGGCCTATCTTATCTCTTTGTTTTCAGGACAAGCCCTGGCTTGGGCCTCCCCTCTGTGGGAAAGAAACGATCCAATATTACAAGATAGTGCCAAATTCATTTCTACATTCCAAAGTGTGTTCGATGAACCAGGTCGTGTGACCTCCGCTGCTTCCAGCATCCTCCGTCTACGACAAGGATCTCATACAGTAGGCCAGTACGTCATTCAATTTAGGATCTTAGCCTCTGAACTTCAGTGGAATACTGAAGCCCTAGTTGCCGCCTTCTGGCAGGGGCTTTCCGATAAAATTAAAGATGCACTGACTACTCAAGAGCTTCCTTCGTCACTTGAAGATTTGATCTCTCTGTGCCATCGTGTTGATATGAGATTTCGTGAAAGAGAGGCTGAGAAAACAACTTCTGCTAAAGCACCTCTTCGTTCTAACCCTCAATTTCGTCCAGTTTCACCCTCTGTGATTCCCATGGAGATAGGACGTTCCAAATTATCTTCAGAGGAGAGGAAACGAAGAGTAAAGAATAGACTCTGTATCTATTGTGCTGATTCCACTCATGTTCTCAGCTCTTGCCCTAAGAGATCGGGAAATGCCAGGCCCTAACTAGTTCTGGAGAGGTGAAGTTAGGGTCCCTGGAGTCCTCTCCATCTTCCATGAAATCTAAAGTTTGCACCTTTGATGTTACGATTTCCTGTGCTACCAAAACCTTTGAGTCACAGGCATTGATTGATTCCGGAGCAGCAGGAAATTTTATTTCCAAATCATTAGTAAATCAATGGTCTCTACCAGTGATTACCTTAAAAACACCCATTACTGTGACGGCTATAGATGGATCACGTCTCATCAACGGTCTCATCACCCAGAGTACGTCTCCAGTAACCCTTCAGATTGGTGCCCTGCATCATGAAGAAATATCGTTTTTAATCCTTCCTGTTACGACAAGTCCAATTGTCTTAGGCCTTCCATGGCTTCAGTGTCACTCTCCCCAGATTGACTGGGGCACCCCTCAAGTCACGTCTTGGGGGTCTGAATGTCACCATCGTTGCCTTTCCCAAGTCATTCCTCTCAAAGTACAGCAATCTTCCATCTCATCTACCTCACCGGGACTCCCTCCTCAATATGCTTCATTTACTGATGTTTTTGATAAAGCTCAGTCTGAACGTCTTCCTCCTCATCGTTCTTGGGATTGTCCGATCGACCTTCTACCTGGCAAGACTCCCCCCAGGGGCCGGGTCTATCCACTCTCGTTACCTGAAACTCAAGCTACATCTGAGTATATACAGGAGAACCTCCAGCGTGGGTTTATTCGACCTTCCACCTCTCCCGCTGGAGCTGGGTTCTTCTTCGTTAAAAAGAAGGATGGATCTTTACGCCCTTGCATAGATTTTCGTGGACTCAATGCCATTACTATTAAGAATCGGTATCCCATTCCGCTGATCACTGAGCTATTCGATCGCATCAAGGGAGCCCGTATCTTTACTAAGTTGGATCTTCGTGGTGCCTACAATTTAATCAGAATCCGTTCCGGTGACGAATGGAAGACAGCGTTTAACACCAGAGACGGGCATTACGAATATCTGGTAATGCCTTTCGGGCTGTGTAATGCCCCCGCTGTTTTTCAAGGTTTCATCAATGAGATCTTCCGGGACTTATTATATGTATGTGTCGTCGTCTACCTGGACGACATATTGATATTTTCACAGGACCTGCCTTCTCACCACCAACATGTGGCAGAAGTCCTCTCCAGGCTACGGAAAAATTCATTGTTCTGTAAATTAGAAAAATGTTCATTCGAATTACCCCAGATTCCATTCTTGGGGTATATAGTTTCCGGAGTTGGCCTGAAGATGGATCCAGACAAGGTGAATGCTGTACTACATTGGCCCCAGCCAACTACTCTTCGTGCTATCCAGCGTTTTTTAGGTTTTGCCAATTACTATAGACGCTTCATTCAAGACTTTTCTTCCATTGCATCTCCTATTGTGGCCCTGACTAGGAAGGGGGCTAATCCTAAGCAATGGTCACCTGAGGCTCTTCAAGCCTTCCAAACACTAAAAGAGTCCTTCTCTTCGGCTCCAATCCTTCGACAGCCTGATGTGACACTCCCCTTCTTCCTGGAAGTAGATGCCTCTAATGTGGGCTTAGGAGCTATTCTCTCCCAACGCTCGGAACAGCAAAAATTCCATCCTTGTGCCTTCTATTCTCGGGGTCTCCTGCCCGCAGAGAAGAATTATACTATCGGGGACAAGGAGTTACTGGCTATCAAAGCTGCATTAGAGGAATGGAGATACTTGTTGGAAGGAGCTCGCCATCCGGTGACGATCTTCACGGATCATAAGAACTTGTCATATCTCCAGTCTGCCCAATGCTTGAACCCTCGTCAAGCAAGATGGTCTCTTTTCTTTTCCCGTTTTGAGTTAATAATAACCTTCAAACCAGCTGCCAAGAACAAAAAAGCTGACGCTTTATCTAGAGCTTTTGTGACGTCCTCTGATATAGAAGAGGTTTCCAACCATACCATTCTAGACCCCAAATGTATCTCACTGGCTGCTTCATCCACCAAAACGCTACCATTTGGGAAGACCCTCGTGCCTCCTACTCTAAGGAGGAAAATCCTTTCGTGGTTTCATGCCTCTCGTTTTTCTGGACACGCCGGTGAACGCAAGACCTTTGAGATTCTCTCTCGAAGTTACTGGTGGCCTTCGATGAGGAGAGACGTCAAAGAGTTCATTGCTTCCTGTGAGCTATGTTCCCAGTTCAAATCCTCCCGCAGAACTCCAGCAGGGTTGCTGCGACCACTACCCATTCCGTCCAGACCGTGGACCCATATTAGTATGGATTTCGTTACTGACTTACCACCTAGTAAGAACCATAACACTATTTGGGTGGTGGTGGACAGATTTTCGAAGATGGCTCATTTCATTCCTCTGTCTGGTTTGCCTTCCTCATCTATTCTGGCTGAACATTTCATTAAAGAGATCTTCCGTATCCATGGATGTCCGTCTGAGATTGTGTCGGATAGAGGAGTACAATTCGTTTCCAGATTCTGGCGAGCCCTTTGTAAAACCTTGGGCATACGATTAGCACTCTCATCTTCTTACCATCCGCAATCTAACGGACAAACTGAACGTGTCAATCAAGATCTTGAGACTTTTATAAGGATGTTCTCATCAGCCAATCAAGACAACTGGGTAGAGTTGCTTCCTTGGGCTGAATTCGCCCATAACAACATGTACCATGAGTCATCATCCAAAACTCCATTTTTTGTGGTCTACGGTCACCATCCGTCTTTTCCGGAATTTCCTGCCCTCCCGCCCACCCAAGTTCCTGCGGTGGAAACTGTTTGTCAGACCTTTAAAAATATCTGGTCTCAGGTCAAAACCTGTTTAAAGAAGACATCTATCAAATATAAATCTTTCGCAGATAAGAAGAGGCGGGCTATTCCACCACTAAAAATTGGAGATCGTGTCTGGTTATCCACCAAAAATATTCGTTTGAAGGTTCCATCTATGAAATTCGCCCCTCGTTTTATTGGTCCATATAGGATCATTCAAGTAATCAATCCAGTATGTGTGAAACTTCTTCTTCCTAAGAATCTTCGGATTTCGAATGCCTTCCATGTGTCTTTGCTCAAACCTCTTATTATCAACCGTTTCTCAAATCCTCCCTCAGCTCCGCAGCCAGTTCAAGTTCATCAGGAGGAGGATTTCGAAATTACTGAGGTACTAGACGCAAAAATTTCGCGAGGAGTCCTCCGTTTCCTCGTTCATTGGAAGGGCTTTGGTCCTGAGGAGCGCTCTTGGATCAAAGCTGAAGATCTTAATGCTCCTGCCCTTTTGAAGAAGTTTTATTCCAAAAATCCGGACAAGCCCGGTTCCAGGCGTTCTGTGCCCACCTTTAAAAGGGGGGGTACTGTCACTCACCGGACCGTGAGTGCCTCTTCCCGGACATTTAGGAACCGTGGCCGTCCTCCATCCTGAGGGTCTGCGCATGCGCAGCCCTTTCCTATACTTCAGTGTATGTTCCTTTAACTTAATTGGCAGATCAGGCAACCTCCCTATATTAAGCACCTGTGGTCAACACCACGTTGCCTGATCTTGGAGTCTCATTCCCCATGAGTCTCTGAAGGTGTTCCTGTATTCCTCGTGTATTCAGCGCTGCTGATTCCTGTGGTTTCCAAACCACTTCTACCTCTGTGGTTTCCAAACCACTTCTACTACTGTGGTTCCCATACCACTTCTACCATCAACTGTATCATCGTGACTGTTTGCTGATTCCTATCCGCTGCCTCCGTGCACTACAGTCTTCCAAGCCACTTCAACATTATTATATATCATTGTGACTGTTTGCTGATTCCTATCCGCTGCCTCCGTGCACTACAGTCCTCTAAACCACATCAACGCTATTATATTTCATTGTGACTGTTTGCTGGTTCCTACCCGCTGCCTCCGTGCACTCCAGCCTTTACTTCACATCCACTCACCTGTTCCTCATCAAGTCTGTGAGCTGATTCCTATCCGCTGCCTCCGTGCACTACAGCCTCCAGCTTGCAACTCGCCTGTGTTCACCATCGTGACTGTTAGCTGATTCCTATCCGCTGCCTCTGTGCATTACAGCCTCCAGCTTGCAACTCGCCTGTGTTCACCATCGTGACTGTTAGCTGATTCCTATCCGCTGCCTCTGTGCACTACAGCCTCCAGCTTGCAACTCGCCTGTGTTCATCATCGTGACAGTTAGCTGATTCCTATCCGCTGCTCTTGTGCACTGCAGTCTCTTCTCAGCTCTCCTGTGTTTCCTCGAGACTGCTGCTCTCATTGCCATCCGCTACTCTCCGTGATCAACAGCTCCTGGTCTACTCTGCTCTCCCGTGTTCCATCGCTACTGACACCTATTGGTTGCTACTGGTTACCTCCGTGTACCCGCAGAGTCCTGCTGCTGCTGACCGCGCTATCGTCCATCTACTGCTGATCCGCTCTCCACGCCTTCACGTGTCCCGCTGGTCTCTACCCTCCTGTCAGCATTGGATTCGTATCTCATCAACTACTCCTCTGCTGGATCATCTCCATTCTCCTGGGTCCTCCATGAGTCCAGTTCCACGTGTTACTGATTCCTGTGGATTCGTGTCCCTGTTGGTCTACTTACCTGTGCGCTGCACCTACTAGACCGCTGCCTCATCTATCCAGGGACTTCTCATCCAGCCGGCCTCCTGCCGCTCAGGTATCACTGCACTCCTATCTGACTGCCTGCTTCTGAACCACGGTATGCATACTTCTCATTGACTGTGCTGGTGTATTGCATATCTTGCTGGACTGTGTTGGTTCTCCTCTGGAGTCTGCTATCCGCTGAGTCTATTGCCATCATTGACTGTGTTAACTTGTGCTGGACTACTTCAAGAGACTTTCTATATTTGCAGACCTGTTCAGTCAGTTATATATATATTGTGCATGTTACTGTGGATCGTGTATAAGGTGCCTGTGTATATCCTGTGTTGCAGTCTCTCCCCGTGCATCTCCTCACATATATATTCAGTGGTACAACTTGCTGATGTCAGACCACTGATCCCTGTTTCCTGTATCACCTGTTCCAGTATCCTCTCACATAGCAGTGGTACAACTTGCTACCGCAGACCACTGACTACCCGGATACCTCCACTTGGATTCCATTCCTTCACTCAGACAGCGGTACAACTTGCTATCCGCAGACCGCTGACTCTCATCACCTCCTTGTTCTGTTGGACATTCCTCCTCACTATAGCAGTGGTACAACTTGCTATCGCAGACCACTGACTACCTGCACGTGCCCTTGTCCATACAGTTCCTCGTAGATTATTACCTCCATATTACCAGTGCTGCTAGTCATAGACTTTCCTGAGCATCTCATCATCTACTATTTCCTGTTCCGTGATCACCCAGCTACCAGAGTACCCTATTACCATCTACATTGCTCTGGTAAGCCTACCACCTGGTGATCCCTGGGTAAAGACTCCTAGTGCCCGTGACAGGTGCTTTGCTTTGCATAAAAAGGCATGTGATGTAAACATGTGCGGCCATTAAACATCACATCCCGCCCCCAACTCCACTAAGAGAAGCCACTCAGTGCCTTCACTTACATTTTTCCCCTTGTACTCTTCTTTCTCCCCATGTTTGTGTGTATACCGTGTGTATTTTCCTTTTTGTGTGTGGAAAGCTCTCTCCCCTTTGTTTCTGTCCCTTCCTTTCTTCCAATTTGTGTGCCTGTGTTTCCCACCAGCAATAAGAATTATTGTGAAAAAATAAATTAATGTTTAAAAAATAGATTAATTTTTATTCTTTAAAAACTAAAAATATTTTAAAACTTTAATTCATTTAAAAAAATGCTTTATTCAAAGAACAAAGCATTTTTAAAAATATATTAATATGTTATCACCATCCTGAGATGAAGATAACAGAACAGGTATTGCTGTACCAATACGATACTTGGTAAACATGCTTCCCCATGCAAATATTTGGAAACCCCCATCTTAAAATACTGCGTTTGCCCCTGTACTGTTATACAAGTCTATAGGTAGACCACATCTTAAATAAGGAGCACAATCGTACTTTACTGTAAGAAGAACTTACTGTAAGAGAACTCAAGAAGATTGAGAGGCAGCCAATTTAATAAATAAAGGGATTAGAAGGATTCAATTATTAAGAAACATTACATAAACTAGGTTTATTTCATTTATAAAAGGCACCTTAAGGGTGACCTAATTAATATGTCAAATATAATCAAGACCAATGCAGGAAATTGTATAACAAACTTTTCGCACCAAGGGAAGAAGGGGTTTACAAATGGAAGTTTTTTTTTTTAAAGTGGTTAAACTGGAATTCTTACTACATAAGGTGGTGATGGATTTCTTACATATAATAGTATCTGTAGCTCAACAATTAGAGGATATTATGGGGGTAATTAACTAAAGAAATATATCTGAATGCCATTTTTTTTTAGTAACTATGTAAACTGTATTAATAGATCTACCAGCAAAGTAAATAACACTCACTAACTTAGATTTCTTCACTAATTAAGTTTACCTAAATAGAAGCACATCCCTGTTTATAGTTAGACAGATAACCAAGTGTCCAGTATCAGCAAATCAGAAGAAGATCGCTGCTACAGCTTGGTCGGAAGTTCAACTTTGGAAAGATCCGTTGGACCCAAAGGCTTCATTGGTCTGGCATCAGCCTAAGGACCACCTATCAAGCGCTGTCCCCGCACACACCCTAGGTGCCGGGGACGGACGACTGTCGCCTTACTTAGCTCCCGTGCCGTTGGACGTACTTCCGGTCCGCCTGGCACGTATGCGCAGTAGGGCTCACATCCCGTTGCTAGGCAAGCAGACGCTTCTTTCTTCATGTTTTCCGGCAGTCAGGTGTTTCTGACTGCCTTGCCATCCTCCTTCTATCAGGGACTTGGTTAGGGTACTTAAGGCACTTCCTCCCACACACCTGTGCCAGAGTATTGGTTTCACCTCTTGAGTGTGGATTCTCCTGTAGATATCATCTACACAGCATTCGGCTTAACATTTGTGGCGCTCCACACCCGCTACTGAAAGCACGCATGCGCTATAGGACACCAACTACTTGCCGGCTGCAATTCACCATTTCTGGTGGACTTATGCTTTGTGCGGCAGAGACTTAGAGGACTACCTAAGGACCGGGACACCAGGAGTATGTACCTTAAAGTAGGGTAAGTGCACTACCCTTTCCTCCTTCTACGACCGCACTATTCCAGACTCTGTATCTCCTTTTTATCAGCTTTTTTACACAGAAGTTGCCAGTCCGGTTCACGGACTTCAGTTACACGGCAGATATTTTTAGGACTTTTTTTCTTACCAGCCTTTGATACTTGCTCGTTTACTATTCACCCTCTGTTTCATGAACTTCTAGCGGACATAATATATCTTATCCACAAGATTCCTTTGTAGATTCTTTACATAGAACCTACCAGTCCATTTCACGGACTTTATTTAACAGGCAGATATTTTAGGACTGTTTTTTTACCAGCCTCTAATACTTGTCCGCTTATTAGTCACCCTCTGGTTCATGAACTTTTAGTGGACATATTATATCCTATCCACAAGACTCTTTTGTATACCCAGCTATACTGATTGCCTGTGGATATACATTATACAATCTGTTGATATCGCTCTACGGACACAGAGAGTTCATATTGTGGTCTAAGGAACTATAGTGTCTTAATTGTTTATCTTCCCGCACCACCTGAATACAGTCTACAGACTGTTTCTATTGTCTCTACACCAAACCCTGCGGGATTTATGCTTCATGCTTCCACTGTGTGTATTGTTTGTTATAAACCGGCTGGCTTAAACAATAGAAGCCATTTACTCTGTTTATGGATTATTGTCTCATAAAACTGTGTTCAGTTATCTCTGTTTAAAATACCTTATCTGCATGACGTTTTTTTTCCCATTTGAATCAGTGTTTGCTGATCCAATTGATTAATAAGGTTTTTACCTTTATTGAATAAATACAAGAACGCCAGCTGGCCTACTTGTCTTAATAACTTTTTGCCTTCCAATTACTCATGTTGTTTGGCTCCTCATATCCTCTATCCCTCTTTTCCCCTTCCCGCACCGGGGAATCCAATTATTGTCTTCTCCTGTTCCCTGTTTCCATTATTTGTACTTTGGTTCCTGACTCCTTGCTTCTTTCCGATCACTCTATTTGTCCTGTGATTTGGCTCCATTGACTTTCTAGTTACCGAACCCTGGCGAGCTCCTGACCTTCCTTTTGGATCATCCTCGTGTACTGCGCTATCGATTGGCACCCGACCCGGACCGTAGGACCATTCCTGCTCACTCCCAGAGGTGGTGACTTTCAGCTGTGTAACATCGCACGCATTCGGCCCTTCCTCTCCCAAGATGCCACCAAATGTCTTATCCACTCTCTGATCATCTCCCGCTTGGACTACTGCAACCTTCTCCTCACTGGCCTCCCCCCCTCTCATCTCGCTCCCCTTCGTTCTGTTCTTAACGCAGCCGCTAGGCTTATCTTCCTTTCTCGTCGCTCCTCTTCTGTCTCCCCCCTCTACCTAGCCCTTCACTGGCTCCCCTTCCCCTACAGAATCCTGTTCAAGCTCCTCACTCTCACATACAAGGCCCTCGCCAACTCCACTGCTCCCTACATCTCCAACCTCATCTCTATTCACGCTCCATCCTGCCCTCTCCGATCTGCCAATGACCGTCGCCTCTCCTCCCCTCTGATCACCTCCTCCCATGCGCATGTCCAAGACTTCTCCCGCGCTGCCCCCCTCCACTGGAACAAGCTCCCTCCCTCCATCAGAACATCCCCTAATCTGTCCAGTTTCAAACGGGCTCTAAAAACCCACCTCTTTCTCAAAGCCTTCCAGTCTCCCACTTAACTTCCTACCTTTTTCTGCCTCTCCCCCCTCTTCCCCCTACCCTGACTCTGCCCCCATTCCCCCTTCTCTCCCTCTCATCCCTGTGTCTCTCTGTGTGTGTCTACCCCTCCCCTTAAATTGTACGCTCCCTTGAGCAGGGCCATCTCTCCTCCTGTTTCCTTCACTTCTAACTCTGCTCTCCAGCTACCTTTCCCCCCACCCCTCTGGGGGTCTCCCCGTCATCCGTGCCCTTCCTCTTGGGCTCCAGCGCTTGCTGGTCTTCCCTCCCCCTCTCTCTAGCTGTGCTTTGAGCTTACTGAGTTACTGTGCTTATTGTTTACTGTACCGTGCTGTCCCACCTTGTATTGTACTTGTTTGTACCTGTACGGCGCTACGGACACTTTGTGGCACCCTATAAATAAAAATTAATAATAATAATAACTCCCGCTGCACTGTTAACTAGCTGGGAGATTGTGTCAATCAGAGCAGTTGGGCAAGACTCTCCCTAACTCTCTCTGCCGAATGGACCTGCACATAGTGTGCAGCCGCCGGCAGCAAGCCCCTGCTAGGGGGGGCGATCCCCCCTGGATCCGCCACTGGATGTGATCCTCACTCTCTTCAAGGTCTCGGCAGCGCTGTCACATGATCCCACAGGGCGAGGAATTCAAAGCTGCAACTATAAAAAAAACCTGTTCTGATGCCTGGGCAGCGTCAGAGCAACTTCTTCCTGTTCCTGACTTGGCATTTTCCAGTGTGACTACTCATGTACCAAACGCAGGCTTGCTGACCACGTTAACCTCTCTGCTCCAGTGTACCAGACCTCGGCTATCCTGACCACGGAGTGGTTCATATTCATCCTCCAGCTTTAGTGTGATCGTGAGATATCTCCCGCATCCTTACCTCTAGAGGCAGACCAGTGGATCGCGACCTGCGATCCTTCGCAGCGAAGCCCATCCCGCCTTGCGGCGGTTCTTGGTGAACGCCAAGGGGTTCATTATACTCCGCACCACCGGCCGGCCAGCGCTAATCTAGAGTAAGGCAACTACTCCATATTTATTACCTTCATTACTGCATTGTGACACACATTACATAACTGTTACAGTTTGCTCTGACCACAAATATGGATACCTCGGGAGACCCTTCACCTAGGGATTTGCTCCAACACCTGTTAGGAAGAGTAGAGAAGCAGGAAGCTAATCAGGATCAGTTGTTTAAAATTTTACAAGGACTGCCCGAATGGATACCTTGCAGACAACCCTAGCAGCATCAGGAACGGCATCAGTCCCTATACAGGCTCTTACTGTCGCCCCCTTACCTGCAGGTGCAGCTTCATCTCTGCGTATACCTAACCCACCTAAGTTTGATGGGGACCCTAAGTTATGTATGGGATTTTTAAATCAATGTGCTATACAGTTTGAGCTCCTTCCTGGAAATTTCCCGTCTGAAAAAGCAAAAGTAGCTTATATAATATTCCTTTTGTCTGGTCAGGCCCTAGCCTGGGAATCCCCCTCTGGGAGAGAGATCATCCCTTACTACATAATTCCCCCAATTTCCTTTCTATCTTCAAAAAGGTTTTTGATGAGCCCAGTCGGTCGCCAACGCAGCTACCAGTATCCTTCTTCTCCGGCAAGGAAGCCTTTCTGTAGGTCAATATGCTGTACATTTCAGGACAATGGCCTCAGAGCTCCAGTGGAACAACAAAGCCTTAACAACTGCTTTTTGGCAAGTTCTTACAGACCGAGTTAAGGATGAATTGATCTCCCAAGAACTCCCTACTTCTTTGGAAGATTTAGTTTCCTTATGCATTAAAATTGATCTTCGCTTCAAGGAGCGATCTTTAGAGATGGAACAAGTCCAGTGTGGTTCCTTTCGTCTTGCTCCTAGTTTCCAGACCCCCGTCCAACCGCCGGAGGAACCCATGCAGCTCGGGAGAACCCGCCTTTCTGCTGAGGAGAGAGAGAAGATTCAGGAACAGATTGTGCTTGTACTGTGGTGAAGGGGGGCCATCTTTTGGGTGCCTGTCCCAAACGCCCGGGAAACAACAGAACCTAACGTTTATTAAGGAGATTTCGTTAGGTCCCTCTTTTCACATCCTCTCTTCTTCTAACTGCAAAGATTGTCTAATTATTCCCTGTGAAATCGTGGTAGGTTCTATGGTCCACCCTGTTTCTGCATTATTAGATTCCGGGCAGCAAGCAATTTCATTTCTTCAGCCACTATCTCTCAATTAGGCATTCCTACCCAGTCATTAGAGAGGCCCATCTCCCTCACCACCATTGATGGAGGCACTATTTCTGGAGGACGCATTCTTTTCAGAATCATACCCTTAACCTTCAGGATTAGAGCGTTACATATTGGGAGTATCTCTTTTTTAGTGATTCCCAAGGACACCAATTCCTTGATTCTGGGTCTACCATGGCTTTGTCTTCACTCTCCTGGAATCGACTGGCATTCTGGTGAAATTTTTTTCTGGAATTCTGCTTGCTACAGTAGCTGGGGTTTGCAAAACCACCATCCAAACAGCCAAAATAAAAGAGGTGGTTGTGAGAGGTGAGATTGTTCAAACTGCATGATTTTTAAACTGTTTTGCATACAGAACATAAGAGAAAGCACAATTGGCATTTAAATTTTTGGTATAATGATAAGAGTCTCCTGCGCCACTGAGTGTATTCACATATATATATAACTTCCAATATCAAATAGTCTTAAGCCAATACAAATTATCAAATACAGAATAAATAAAAAAGAGAATACTTAAATTCAACTGATGAGATGATCCAGGTGTCCCACTATGGTGGTCACTTCTTCCTCATAGGTATACAGTGAAACATGACATGTGAAAAGAAATAAAGTGCAACAGAGTGCAACATCATTTAAAAAAATTATTAATAGTTCAACATTGTAAGGAATCACATTAATTCTTTTAAGCAATCAAATGTAAATATATCTAGTAAGTTCCACTGTGTTCCCTCTCCTTTGTGGTTCTACTTACTAGACAGTAAATATATATTTGCCTTAAGTGCTCCAATGCTTATGGAATGTGATATAAATTACTCCTTCACCATCCAATTCTTAATTCTTAAGAACACTTACAGGAAAAAAGATGTAATCAAGCAGGGTATCAAAATGTCTTTGCTTCTTTCTTGCATCAAGGATAATCCCTCAGTGCGATATGTGGAGAAGGTAGAATAAAACAATTATAGTGCGATACCGTTTGACACTAGAAAATATTTTTATTTGATATAGTGGCTGACATGGCAGCTTGGACAAAAAATACAAAATGGACCACAACATACATAAATGAATATAAAAATATGGAATAAAATCAAAACAATTGGATAATAGATGGACCCCTACCAGATAGAAGTCTGAATGAGCTTGTGATGGTAAATTCCTGGGAGTCTGCTCAAACTTAGTTCCTCTGGTACTTCAGATGGTAATACAAAGATCCAATCTATCCCAGAATGGACAGCCCATACAAACCAATGCGTCAGTCAGGTCTTTATCAAGGATAGGGCTGTTTGTAATTTGGCTCCCTTTTATACAGGAAGTCACTCAGATGTAAAGTTCATAGATCATACATTCATTCCCAAAAGCAATCCTCCCATATTATTTAAAAACAAATGTACAATACGTTCCAAATAAAATAAAGTAACATAAAAAATAGTAAATTGACATAAGGAACAAATAGGTATAGCTGTCACAAGCCGGTACGCCGCATCCTGGCGTGAACTAGCAGCCGGGCGCATGCTCTAGTTTCTATGCTCTGTTTTTATTCTTTGGGATTATCCTTGTTGCATAGATGTAGGAGGATGTAGGGACATCCTCCAACTCCAGGGGGAGCTCTCATATGATTTAAACTGGTTCATTTATATTTTTATACATGCTTCCTGGTTATGTTATTACGTATGCCAGTTCTAGCTAGCAATTAATTAGCAGCCTCCTGAGGCTGATTGTCAGCCCTGTTCTCCTCTGTCCTGATTGGCTCTCAGTACTATTTAAGGCAGTGAGGTCTGAGCTTCACTGCCGGTTATAGCTATCAGTTCCATGTCTGCTAACCTGCTCCTGTGCTGTTTGGTGTAAACCTTCTGGATTGAACTACTGTGTATGACCTTTGCCTGTTTCTGGACCTTGAACCTCTGCTTCTGACTCCAACCTATTGCTTGAACCTGTATTTTGAACCTCTGCTTGTGACCCCGATCCTACGCCTGTCTCTGGACTCAGAACCTGTGCCTGTGGCCCCTAACCTTGGTTTGTTCCCTGGATACGTTGTCTGCTGTCGGCTGACCTTTGCCTGGACCCCACGCTGCTGTCTGCCATAGCACTCTCTTCCTGGGTTCTCCTTGGCCAGTACACATCTCACGACCCTCTGTTTGTCTGCAGCCAAGTCTGTCCCCACCACTAGGAGCAACAGTGAACACCAGACTTCAGAGCAGACTCCGGGTTTTGTTGTACTGGCTGGAGGGGTTCCTAACAATAGCATGTTATTTGTCAACAATCATAAACATCACTTTGTAGAGAAACACTGCCCTCCTGTTGCTTTTATTCGTTCCCATATCTCACATCACTCTTTTATAACCTTCTATTATATAGATGATAAGAAACTTCTATACTTACAAGCGGGGATGTTTGCAAAATATAAATATAGAAATAAGAGGGGAGACGTCATTTGCGTTCCTCCGCTTACTTCCTGTATGGTCCCAGCCTCCTTATGAAAACGGGGATCTTCAAAGTATCACTTATTGTCCGAAAGTAAAACGCATATTGCGTTACTTCTGTGTCTTCCGGGATCTGAGAATCATAACTGAGGTTTGGAACGCATATGCGTTCCAACCCCAGCTTTCGGTTAATCAGAGGTGTGTCTTGTTTAACTACGTTACTTACTTGTCTCCCGAAAACTGAAAAATCCTAACTGAGGCTTGGAACGCCGATGAGTTCCAACCTCAACTTCCAGTTTATCGGAGATAAATCCTATTTCGGCACTTGTAATCAAAACAGGCACCTTCCAAATTGTCTTTTAGAAAAAAAGTGAGAATGAGGGAATGAATATTACAGCAGTAAACAAAATAATAATTAGAAATAATAATCACAAAAGGGGGAAAAAATATTGGGTCGATCCCAACGTTATTAATTAAGAAAACTATAATGAGGGGCAAAAGAGGGGGTAATCCATGCAATAAAAAAATTAAAAGAAAAAAGAAAAACACTAACCCCACTATAACAGATGGTGAAAAGGAAAAGAGGGCAAAAAATTGAGATAATTAGAATCAAATTTACAATTTAAGTTAGAAAATACTGACTGATGAGATCTCATTATTATTGAAAGGTTTAAAATTCTCTACTACGTATATGCCAGACCCATTTACGACATATATAGATATTCAAAAATACATTCGTAAACTTACATTAAAAAATTTTTTTTTTTGAAAGATCATTCAAAAGAAAATTGTCATATAGATGGAGGAACTAAAACAGAAACTAAAGATGGGCGGGCTTGGTTCCCCGAGAACCGAACCCACCCGAACTTCACCTATCCAAGTACCGAGCCGACCTCTGGCGCCAATTCAGAATCAAAATCGAGGCAAAAACGTCATTGTGACATCGTCGGATTTCAGAGCTCCGTTCTCCTGATATTTGAAATCCGTAAATACCCGGCTCCACAGCAACCCATCACCATTTGACAGAGGGAGAGAGAAGGGTTAGGTCGCAGGCAGCATTAGAGCAGGGAGAGAGCAATTATTCTTGCAATTCTTCTAAAAATTGTTATAGCAGGAAGAGAGGAGGATAGAGGAGGCATTTTTTTTGCAAACATTACAGACTGTTTGGGGTGTCATATTCCCTCCTACAGAAACTATTTTCTGGCTGCAGAAATAGAAATATGCCAGCAGTATAAAATTTGGATTTTGCACTACAAGTGCTTTGGGGTGTCCCATATTCCCCAGTGTGAAACAACAATTTTTCTGGTGCTGAAAGTATTATCTAGCAGCACTATCTATTTAATATTTTGCACTACAAGTGCTTTGGGGTGTCCCATATTCCCCAGTGTGAAACAACAATTTTTCTGGTGCTGAAAGTATTATCTAGCAGCATTATCTATTTAATATTTTGCACTACAAGTGTTTGAGATCTCATTAAAATGGATTCACAGCAGTCCACATATGAGCATGATCAGCAAGCAGCTGCTTGCACCAGTCCTGATGTTAGTCTTCCCTGTACGTCATCGGGTAAAGCCTATGTAAAAGTCCATAGTCTTTTTAAATCAGGGATAAAAACACACACAAAATTTTTTTTTACCGTGTTGAAGCGAAAAAGGACTGTTACTGATGAAAAATTTACTGCCGATAAATAAAAAATTGTCAACATGCTATTCTACACACCCAGTGGCAAATAAAGAATGAGGCCTTCGCCTTTCTCTATTAGTGCCAAATCTAAACATTTTACTGAGCCTTCCTCTTGTACGGTCACTCGTGACCAAGCAAGACCAAGTAATTTGGAGTCCAAAAGTGGTGCACAACGCTTGAAAGCTGAGCTGCAAGAAAACAGTAACGCATTAGTGTAAAATATATGCTCAGAATCAGAAATGACACCAATCTCTGTGGAGAGTCCATCCACCAATGGTATGTGTAATCGTGAGCATTCTGTTAGTGTACCCATGAAAAGGGCCCTTTCAGCAGTTCTGCTGATGTGTGCCTGAACAGCCCGAGTATAGCCGGTGATACACCAATTGAGGATGCCACTTTAGAATTAGAAGAGGATGAGGGAGAGATTTGTGTAGGCGACGAGGGCGCTTATGAGGATGTTGATGAGGATGAGGTTGTTTGTGTAAGTCCTTCACCAGTGGCAGCAGTTATTATTATTATTATTTATTTATAAGGCGGCACAAGGTTTCCGTAGCGCCGAACACAGTACAAACAATGGACAGTACAGGGAATAACAGTACAGAACAATAAACAACTAGTACCAAAACTTCAGAGGCTCCATGCAAAGCAGATGTAATGGAGTAGGAGCAGAAGAGAAGGTAGAGAGACAGGAGGGAGGAGGGCCCTGCTAATAACAGCTTACATCCTAAAGGGAGGGGAAACAGACGGCCGGCACAAAGGGAGTCAGAGGGGGGGAGCAAGCGTGCACCCCAACAGAGGAGGAACAAGGGGATGGGAGCGAGCATGGAGAGAGGGTTAGGTGGAAGGCTGGTACGCTTTAAGGAAGAGATGGGTTTTGAGTGCCCGTTTGAAGGAGCACAAGTTAGGGGACAAACGGATGGAGCGTGGGAGGTCATTCCAGTGGAGGGGGGCAGCTCGGGAGAAGTCTTGAATTCTAGAGTGGGATGAGGTGATCAGAGTGGACGGTCATTGGCTGAACGCAGGGACCGGGCGGGAGTGTGGATGGAGAGGAGGTTGGAGATATAGGGGGCAGTAGAGTGGGAGAGGGCCTTGTAGGTGAGGGTAAGAAGTTTGAAAAGGATACGGTGGGGGAAGGGGAGCCAGTGAAGGGCAAGGCAGAGAGGTGAGGCAGAAGTGGAGCGGCGAGAAAGGAAGATAAGCCTCGCAGCTGCATTGAGTATAGAACGGAGGGGGGCGAGGCGAGAGCGGGGGAGGCCGGTGAGGAGAAGGTTGCAGTAGTCCAGCCTGGAGATGATAAGCGAATGGATAATAAGCAGTTCTGGCGTGACAAGAAAAAGGCCATTGTCATGCCTTGGTATAAAACAAAAAAATCCACTTCTTATGTGTGGAATTATTTCTACCCAAATCCTGACAACAGTAGTATAGCCATTTGTAGTGTATGTCAAGCCACAGTCAGTCGAGGGAGGGACCTTAACCATCTTGGAACCTCATCCATGTTACGCCATTTGACGAGAGTTCATGGCAAGGTGTTGGGAAAAGGTGAAAGTTCTTCCAAAAAAATTACAAGCACTCCATCATCAGCTAGGACCCTTCTGTCACCTACATCCCGACGGCTACAAAATACACCCACAACGCCATCTTCATCAATATCCTCAGTAGCGATCGGAGTTACCCCTGCATCCCACTTAGTAAGGCTGGATGATTCCTGCACTATAATTGATTCCTCTGAAGAATGTTTAAGCGTTAGTCCCACTGCTGCTGCTGTTGCTAGGGATGAATCTTCCTCCCATAAGAAGGCCAAGAAAAAGAGCAGTCCTACATTACAACAATTAACTGTGAAGCAATCATTTGCTAGGGGAAGCAAATATGACAGCAGTCACCCAGTCGCCAAGCGAATCACAGACACCATGGCTACTATGTTAGTGTTAGATCTATGTCCAATATCCACAATAAACGCAGCTGGTTTTTCAAAGTTAATTGATGTTTTGTGTAAGCGTTGCAAAATTCCATCGCAACACCATTTTTCCGTAAAGCTATACCACAACTATACCAAAAAGTGTGTAAAAATGTAGTGATTGCACTGAAAAATACCATTCTGTTCACTGTCCACTTAACCACAGATATGTGGACAAGTGGAAGTGGGCAAACCAAAGACTATATGAATGTGACAGCCCACTGGGCTGGTCATTCGCCTTCAACAGCAGGAACAGCAGCAGGATGTACACCACTACGTAACATTTGTCACAGGCAGGCAACTCTTTGTATCATGGGCTTCACTAACAGGCATACAGCTGACAATTTGTTACGAAAACTAAGAGATGTGATTGATACATGGCTTATACCACTTGGACTCTCCCCAGGATATGTCATTTCTGCCAATGCCAACAATATTGTGTGAGCATTACAGCTGGGTGAATTCCATCACATTCCCTGTTTTGCTCACACCATAAACTTGTTGGTGCAGAGCTTCTTAGGAAATAACCGTGAGGTGCATTAGATGCTTTCAGTGGCACTTAAAATTTCGGGGCATTTCCGTCATTCTGCCACAGCATGTAGGAGATTGCAGCAGCTCCAAGAACAGTTTAACTTGCTCTGCCACCAACTTAAGCAAGAGGTGTTAACTAGGTGGAATTCCACCCAATATATGCTTCAGAGGATAGAGAAACAGCGCAAAGCCATCCAAGCATATTGCATAAGCCATGACATTGGGAAAGAAGGGGGGTGTATTTCACTCTTGCACAGTGGGGAATCCTTTCTGTGCTGTGCAAGGTGCTGAAACCATTTAAAGTTGTGACGTGTGATGTGAGTGCAGACTCTGCTAGCGTGAGCCAAGTCATTCCCTTAATTAGACTATTGGAAAAGCAGCTTGAGAAACTGAAGGAGATGAAAGAAAGCAATTCCGCAAAGTATGTTGGCCTTGTAGATCAAGTACTTAATTCGCTTCACAATGATCCTCGAGTAATTAAAATCTTGAACTCTGG
The DNA here is from genome assembly GCF_038048845.1 of Mixophyes fleayi. NCBI lineage: Eukaryota > Metazoa > Chordata > Amphibia > Anura > Limnodynastidae > Mixophyes > Mixophyes fleayi. The sequence continues at coordinate 254,350,173 of NC_134404.1, read as the reverse complement.
AGCTATTGGTCAGAAAGTTGTCCGCTGAACTGGGCCTTGGCTTGACGACTTGTCCTCCTTCAGTTTTCAGGCAGCTGCTGCTCGTAAAAAATTTAATTTTCCAAAGTGAAGCAGGGAAGACGCAGGGGGCAGACCAGAACAGTTTGACATCTGGTCTGGTTTGAAAGATTTTTCAAAAAAATGTGTGACCTTGCCCATAACTCCATCCAACATGCAAAGGATGGTGGAGGATTATTTTCAAAAGGTAATTGATATGGAAATGTCAGAAAGTCCCTTTCCTTACTGGGAAGAAAAGCAGGCCATTTGGAAACCCATGTACAAACTTGCTTTGCAATAACTAAGCTGCCCACCCTCCAGTATGTACTCTGAAAGAGTGTTCAGCACAGCCGGGAACCTAGTCAGTGATCAACGTAGGAGGTTACTTCCGAAAAATGTGGAGAAGATGATGTTCATAAAAATTACCTACATCTTTCACGAGGAAGGCCTTTAATATCAAAGACATACAAGCACTGACAGTTCTCTAATGGCGGATTCAAGCGGAGATGAATTGATAGTCTGTGATGATGATGTACACACTGATGAGGGTGAGGATGATGCTGAAGATGATGACGATAACATATTTTTAAAACTTTCTATATAATTGTAGGATGTAATCTACCCCCAAATAGGAAAGGGACTTGGGGCAATTCTATATCACATACAGTCTTGTATGTGCTGCTGTTTTGTCAATTTCACGATAAGGGTAGGGTGTCATACACAGACAGACACCAAACTGCCTTTGTCCATTTCTATTTTATTGTACAGTCTATAACGACTGAATTTTTTTTCTATTTTACTACAAGTAGAGAGGGGATCTGATACAGACAGAAACCAAACTGCCTTTGTCAATTTCTATTTTTATTGTATAATCTACGCAGGGTGTGTTCTTTTTTATTTAACTACAAGTGGAGGGGGGGGGGTGATGCAGACAGCAACCAAACTGCCTTTTTCCATTTCTTTTTATATTTAGCTATAAGTGTAGGGTGTAATATACACCCAAAGATGATGGCTGCATTGCCAATAGGCTAAGATGGAGAGGAAGAGGAAGACAATCAGGTTTGTGTATAGAATTAAGGACGGCCTACCAGGGATTAAACTGTTTTTTACATAATTTATTAGCTTTAGAATTACCTTACTTATCCAAGAAATAGGTGGAATACGAATTGATTTTTTTAAAAAATTGCTAAACCAAACCAAAACCAAAACACGAAGGTAATCCAGATCCAAAACCAAAACACGGGGGTCAATGACCATCTCTAACAGAAACTGAGAAAAAAAAATCAACGTTTTATCCAACCTATATGAAAGGGGCTTATATAGAAAGTTTTAATAGCCTTATTACAGATGAGATGAAGACCATGTTTAGAGAAAAAAAAAATAGAAATACATGTAATTTAACTAGGAAGGAAAAATTGGCATTACAAAAATTGTAAAAAGATGATACAAGAACTATTAGACCAGCTGACAAAGGGGGGGGATTAGTCATTCAAGATAGAAAGGACTATAATCACGAAATAGAAAGACAGTTATTAGATCAAAATACATACTGTCAATTGAAGCAAGATTCTACTAATTCTATTAAAGAGAAATTCAAAAATCTCATTGAGAAATATAAGGATATTTTAACTGAAGAAGAGACTGACTATCTCATCATAGAAGAACCAACTGTCCCAAAAATATTTTGCTAAAAATTCACAAAAGTATAAAAAAATCCCACAGGAAGACCGATTATATCCGGTATTAATAGTATCACTACAAATTTATCATCATTTATTGATTCACTTCTACAACCATTAGTGAGCTCAACTTCCACCTTTTTGAAAGATACTGGTGATTTTCTTAATAAACTATCCCAAGTGAAGTGAGGAGAAAACTATATACTAGTCACAGCAGATGTGACTGCTTTATATACCATTATACAACATGATATAGGCATCAAAGCTATACAATTCCACTTAGAAAATGGCAATTTGTCTAAGGGAATGATGGATTTCATAATAGAATGTATAACATTTATTTTGAATAACAACTATTTCTACTTTGATGGGGGTTATTATCTCCAAAGAACTGGGACAGCCATGGGCACCAGGTTTGCCCCAAGCTATGTCAATCTGTTCATGGCAAGCTAGGAGTGCCGGTGTTTGGTAACCGACAACCCTTTTGGGGCGAACCGGGTGTCTTGGCATCGATATATTGACAATGTTTTCTTTGTATGGAGAGGAGATCTGGAGATGCTGGATTCCTTTTGCCAATATATTAATAATAACTATAATATATTATTCACTTTTACCATCAGTAAAGAACTGGTTAACTTTTTGGATATTACTGTTTATGTGGAACAAGGGATAATTAAAACTAAAAACTATAGAAAACCAACAGATGTTAACTATTATTTATTAGGGAACAGCGGACACCATGAGAGCTGGCTGCGGGGAATACCATACAGCCAATTCTTACGGATGAAGAGAAACTGTACAGATGATAAAATATTAAGTGACCAATTGGATCAAATGAAACTTGAATTTAGAGATAGGGGATATACTATAGAACAGTGTTTCTCAACTCCAGTACTCAGGACCCACTAACAGTGCAAGATTTCCAGGTGACCAATGAAATAAATATACCACCTGCTACACTATGTCAGTCAGCAATGAATACACCTGTGCTCCAGCAAGGAGATATGGAAAACATGTACTGCTAGGGGGTCCTGAGGACTGGAGTTGAGAAACATTGCTATAGAAGAAACACAAAAGGCACGGGGCAGAATAATGACAATAAAGAGGGAAGATTTACTCAAAAAGAAGAGATTTAATCTATGATCAATCTAAAAAAGAATTTGCATTCACTACCCAATATGGGCAACAATATAAATATTTTGAAAAAAATTGTTAAAAAAACATTGGAATATCCTACATAAAGACCCAGTTCTTCACAAAATACTTCCAGAAAAACCGACATTTAGATAAAAAAGGGCACCGACACTAAAAGATCAATTAATTAGAGGCCCATTGAAAGAAAATCCTCTGAAAAAGCTCATTAAAACAAAAGGGTTTTTTTAGGTGTGGAGATTATATGGGTTGTAAAATGATTAAGAATGAGACTCAAAACATCAAAGAATTCTCACATTAAGGTAAAACTTTTAGAATTAATGAATTCATTACGTGTAATACGAAAAATGTCTATATTTTGAAATTTATATGTGGCCTACTATAGTGTAGGAAAAACAACAAGACCTTTAATAAACGTATATCAGCACATCTATACAACATTAAAGTGGGAAAGGAAAAACTTTCTGTCTCTTCCCACTGTAAATCGTGCCATAATAGTTCCCCAAAAGTATTTCAAACTTTTGGAGAGTCCAAATGATATTTCCTAACTGGAAATATAGGAATTCTAAGAAACAATTAGCAACATCTGAAATGGGGTGGATATATAATCTGAATAATTTGAGTCCTCATGGCTTGAATGTAGAATTTGAGCTTAAATGGTTTTTGGATTAAACATCCACCCGTTGATATACACCTAGTTTCTATGTTCTCTTGTTCTGTTTCCCTTTGTACCTATTCCTTCTAGGTCATGTAATTTAACCAACTTATTCCAAGAATGTGGGCTAAAACAAGCTACGACAGCCGCATATTATTCTGTTTAACCAAATATGGTTATGGTATATTAGCTACATGTATGATTATTGAACTGTTTTTCTGTATATCTGTGACCATCTCCATCTATATGCAATTTATCAATTATGTTTGTTTTATTGTTCTAAAGGCATTTTTTCCCATTTAATTATTTTATTATGTAGAATGATCTATGCAGATATGTTTTTTGGTTAAGACATGCTGATCGTGAGATGAGCAATTAATGTTATAAAGATAGCTCATTAGGCATAAATATTGTGATTATTATTTCTAATTATTATTTTGTTAACTGCTGTAATATTCATTTACTCATTTTCAATTATTTTCTAAAAGTCAATTTGGAAGGGGCCTGTTTTGATCATTGCCGAAAAAGGATTGATCTCCGATAAACTGGAAGTTGAGGTTGGAACGCATATGCGTTCCAAGCCTAAGTTATGATTCTCAGATCCCGGAAGACACAGAAGTAACGCAATATGCGTTTTACTTTCGGACAATAAGTGATACTTTGAAGAGCCCCATTTTCATAAAGAGGCTGGGACCATACAGGAAGTAAGCGGAGGAACGCAAATGACATCTCCCCATATTTATATTTTGCAAACATCCCCGCTTGTAAGTATAGAAGTTTCATATCATCTATATAATAGAAGGTTATAAAAGAGTGATGTGAGATGTGAGATATGGGAACGAGAAAAAGCAACAGGAGGGCAGTGTTTCTCTACAAAGTGATGTTTATGATTGTTGACAAATAACATGCGATACCTATTTGTTCTTTATGTTAATTTACTATTTTTTATGTTACTTTATTTTATTTGGAACGTATTGTACATTTGTTCTTAAATAATATGGGAGAATTGCTTTTGGGAATGAATGTATGATCTATGAACTTTACATCTGAGTGACTTCCTGTATAAAAGGGAGCCAAATTACAAACAGCCCTATCCTTGATAAAGACCTGACTTAGAGGTAGAAACGCGTTGGTTTGTATGGGCTGTCCATTCTGGGATAGATTGGATCTTTGTATTACCATCTGAAGTACCAGAGGAACTAAGTTTGAGCAGACTCCCAGGAATTTACCATCAAACTCTCATTCAGACTTCTATCTTGTAGGGGTCCATCTATTATCCAATTGTTTTGAATTTATTCCATATTTTTCTATTCATTTATGTATGTTGTGGTCCATTTTGTATTTTTGGTCCAAGCTGCCATGTCAGCCACTATATCAAATAAAAATATTTTCTAGTGTTAAACGGTATCACACTATAATTGTTTTATTCTACCTTCTTCACATATTGAACTGAGGGATTATCCTTGATGCAAGAAAGAAGCAAAGACATTTTGATACCCTGCTTGATTATATCTTTTTTCCTGTAAGTGTACTTACATAAGAATTGGACGGTGAAGGAGTAATTTATGACTTAACCTCATGTGTCAATCTCCCATTGTCCCATAGATTGTAAGCTTGCGAGCAGGGCCTTCTCACCTCTTTGTCTGTTTTATCCAGTTTGTTTATTAGTTTATTATAGTTGTCCCCAATTGTAAAGCGCTACGGAATATGTTGGCGCTATATAAATAAATGATGATGATGATGATTTATATCACATTCCATAGGCATTGGAGCACTTAAGGCAAATATATATTTACTGTCTAGTAAGTAGAACCACAAAGGAGAGGGAACACAGTGGAACTTACTAGATATATTCACATTTGAGTGCTTAATAGAATTAATGTGATTCCTTACAATGTTGAACTATTAATATTTTTTTTAAATGATGTTCCACTATGTTGCACTTCATTTCTTTTCACATGTCATGTTTCACTGTATACCTATGAGGAAGAAGTGACCACCATAGTGGGCCACCTGGATCATCACATCAGTTGAATTTAAGAATTCTCTTTTTTATTTATTCTGTATTTGCTATTTTGTATTGGCTTATCACTATTTAATATTGGAAGTTATATATATGTGAATACACTCAGTAGCGCAGGAGACTCTTATCATTATACATATAAAATTTGTAATTTAGGAACATTTCTGTGATTCCTTTAAGAGGAAACAGCAGCAACTGTGAACAGCACAGCTTTCCACTTTTTACATATATATTTATTTAAATTATTGGGGCAATCATTATTTATTGATTAAGGGGCAAAATGTAATTTCATTTTATTAACTTATGGGGATTTTTTTTTTTTAAGGGGACACTATTATTGCATTATATTATTGGGGAAATATGAATATATAGTAATATTAACTGATTGTTAATGGTGGATATAATTATTTAGGTTGCACAATTTGGCCTTACATAGTCCCCGAATAATATAATAATTAACTAATTTTGTTTCCTTAATACAATGGAAATAGAATGTCCCCATAAGTTATTAAATTAATTTTGGCCCTTAATTGATAAATAATGATTACCTCAATAATTTAAATGTCAATGGTGCTTTCTCTTATGTTCTGAATGGCAAAAATAGATTAAACAGCATATTTGAGCTATCAAGCCATTCAGAAGCAGGCATTAAAACGGTCCTGTCCTGTTTTTGGATGGCGGTTTTGAAGGCGGTTTTAATCAAACTGTCAGCGGTTTGGTTTAGCTTTCACAATCAGCCACACATCGCCATTCATTTCAAATCATAGCTTCAAATCGCCCTATAGTAAAAGCAGCGGTTTGGACCATTAAACCACCGGCGATATGTATCAGATTTAAACTGCCACCCAACTTGATTCTTAGTAAATATAGCCTAATATGTCTAAGAGTTAAATCATTTAAGTGATCACTGATAGACCCCTGTGGGAGGATTAAGACATTTGACCCTACTTCCTCTGTAAACAGCCAGGAATATAAGAAGAGCAGAATGCCAATAGATTAATGCTATCTTGGAGGATCTACTTGTGCGTAATACTAGCACAAAGAACTCTGTGCCAGGCATTGCAGTGCCACCATGGGAAACCTTACCAGGACAGGGTCTGTGTGAGCCAGTTTCCCAGGCTGGGCGGCATAGAAACTGCCTAGCAAAATGGTAGCAGTAATACTTCGGGAGGATAAGACTCTGAAGGATATTGAGAATTGTGCTGAGAAGTGCTGCCTGCAAGAGGCTGCTGGAGGGTACACACTACTACTTACCCTGTACCTTGTGAATGTCTTATGCTGTTGTGGTGTCATAATAAAGCCTTATTTTGGATATACTCTGGTCTACTCGAGTGAGTTGAATACCATGGATGGTAAACACCATCCCAGCTAAGCGTGGTGTCCTCACAATTTCTTATGCCAGCAAACTGGCGCTTTTGTAATGCCTTATAAATCCAAGTAGACTTGCAGCTGTTTTACAAGTTCACAACAGGGGTATTTTTATCTATGTTTGTAACCTTATAAATAAACAATGATGCACAGCTCACCAGAAACAGCTACAAACTCTAAAAAGCACTGTAACATGTAATACTATTCTGGATGGAAGCTACTATAAATGTAGTTGGTAAACAGACACCTTTGGGATCTGTCAGGCACTGCCTCCGCACTAACACTAGGTGCGAGACGCTGACTGCCAACCGGAAGTAGCAAGACATCACCATTGCCTAACAATGAGACGCTTTATCTACTTCAAGGCCGCCGCACATGCATGCACAGTCACTGTTGCGTCCCGTTGCTAGGCAACGGGACATCGTGCTACTTCTCCCCCCCAATCAGGGACTACACAGGGGAATATAAGGGAGTCACTGACACCATTAGTGCCAGAGTATTGGTTTCACCCAGCTCCAGCACTTGTTTGTTCCTGTTCCAGTGTTTGACCTGGCTATCTCTTTGACCTTCCTTTGGATTACGCCTTGTACCTCGCTGATAGTACTGGTTCTTGGCCTGCCTCTGACTTGGATCATCCTTTGTACCTTGACGCCCGTTTAGTTCTTACCAGAATTGACCGACTACGCTCGGTCCACTCTGTTACTACGCTGGTGGCTGTCCTGGAGAACTGCGACCTACACACCTTTTTGCAGCGAAGCACAAACTCCCTTGCGGGGGTCCCTAGTGAACACCGGGAGTGCATTAGACTCCACGCCTCCTTGCTCAGCTGCGCCAATACCAGCTGGTAATTTCTTCTCTGATCGTGACAGGATCTAAGGAATGAGTCTTTCCATATAGAGCTTGTAACAGCACAGACTTAAGGAAACATCCCAGCCTGCTGCCTTCGCTCATCCTATTCGGATCATGTGGATATACACATGTTGATCATGTGGTTCCCCTGAGGATTACAAATGTTCATTACTTTTAGAGGTTGTGGGTATTCAAGAACTGAATCCAAATGGACTTTATCTGGACTAGTACCACCTCAGTTCTTAAATGGATCCAGGTGGATTATATCACAATGCTGTGGAATTATAAAATGGTGAATTCCCTATTTCCTGGTCTCCACCACCTTCTCATAATATACACTGGAAGTAAGCAGCTCTTTTAGCCCCTTCAATATCACAAATGATTGTAAGGGATTATACAAGGAGTTGCTCTTAATCAACAGGGATTAGAAATCTCATTATCCAGTGTCGTTTTTTAAATGGCTATTTGTTTGCATTAGACATTCATCTTTTGTAATAAAGATACTATTTTGTCCATCTTCTCTCTTTGACTGTGTAGTGCTCCAGAGTATTATATGTGTGTGTATGGTCCTTTTAAAACAGGTCTGTGCAAGCTCAGGAAGCATAGGACCTAGGAGTTTCCCTGCTCCTGCTGCTCATTGGTTCATGCAGCTGTCCATCAAGGAGGGACAGACTGAGAGTGAGATTACTGCCAATCTCTCGCTAGATTAGGGGTGTGTGTCATGCAAGGAAATCCTGTGGAGAGAAAGAAGAAGTATGATGCGAGGTGCTATGTAAAGTAAACTGAAACGGAAAACAGACAAGCAAAGGGCTGGTTTGAGTTTAACAGCAGCTATAATGACAAGTTTTCCTGACAGACAACGCAGCAACAGAGATATCAGCAGCCCAGTGTGCTGGGGTGAGTCTATAAACTATACCCTATAAGAGTGGGACTTTGTACTGTTTGAGGCATAACAGTAGTGAGAAGCAAGAGTACAGCTCAAAGTATAAATCCTCAGACTATATGTGGAACACTTTTATTATTAATCAGAGGAACTGAGAGAGTCACAAAATGATAGAATTTGTGTAACAGCGTGGCACTATAAGTCACAGCCAGCTTCAGAATATAAAAGCATCTAGTAATTAAAGCATTTGCAGTACATCACAAAGGAAACTACCTCACTAGCAGTAAGATATCCTTGTTCCAGAACTGTAATTAAGACTGCCCACCAGCTAAAAGAATTGTGTTTGTTAATCACCACCATTTTGAAACAGTGAATGCAGCATCAATGATCAGACATTTTGTTTGGTGCAGAGATTGAATTATCTGTCAGAACTTTATTTGAATTAGTAAGATTAAATAACTTAGCCTGCATTGGAGTACCATTTAAACACAAAAACAGTATTTTTTTTATGGAAACCTTGTGACTATTGGATATAGTTCAGTTCTGTGAAACTACAGATCCCAGCCAGCAGCAGAATGTTATTTGTCCTATCACCAGACTATTATGTTACAATACTATGGTTGACAGATAAAAAGTATTAAGCTGTGCAATTACTGTGCTGATAAAGGAGCAATCTGTCACTTACAGAAACTGCTTCATTTCATCCATTAGTTAACGGAATTAAACACTGTTTTACTTCACCTTAATTCATACTTGCCAATTCTCCTGGAAGTCCGGGAGACTCCCGAAATTCTAGTCAGTCTCACGGACTCCCGGGAGAGCTGGCAAGTCTCCTGCATCCCGCAAATCGCGTCATTTTGGCCACCCCCCCCCCGCCCTCTAGACATGCCCCTCTAGACACGCCCCTCTCCCGCATACAACTTGCCAAAAGTAGGCAAGTATGCCTTAATTTCAAGTAAAAGACAGATATTGTATGAAACCTTATTTTTACTTGGTCTGATTGCTAAGCTATCTGTTTATTGCAGTGATTGTTTACCCATTTTTAAGAGTCTATGCTAATTGCATTGTCTATCCCCTGTATATCGAATGTATTATTTCCAAGTTGCCTTTTCCACCTTAACCTCTTTGATCCAGAAATAAAAGGTTAAAGATTCTTGCTGTCGGTTATTGAGTTGGGAGCGAGTAAGCCCTACCAGTACCATTGCCCCTCTGTCACCCATATTCATTCTCTTACCAACTGAATCTAAACTATGAGGAAGGAGGAAGAACAGCACAGAAGCAAAAGTAGTAAGTCGTTGCATTGTAGTCACTCCATTCCTCCAGGGTGTTACAACTCTGTGACCCTGAACACCTAAATACCAGAACTTCTATCTGGATTTCTACCCTAAATTCCTGGTATCAGTACAGAGCTATATATCATTAGTAAAAAAGGGACAGTTTGGGAGTAAAGATTATTTAAGAAATACAAGTCCAAAACAGGGAGTGTTCTGCTAATTGCCCTTACCCACCAGCACTATGATAAACAGCAATGATCCAACATGTGAAACAATCATGCAGTTCAGTTCATCAATGGAGGACTCTGATGCAAGTGCAAGGCAGTGATTTTGAAATTGCTGGAATATATGTATACAAATATTCTAGTTATAAAGGCAAATACATGATTTTTCTACAAGAAATTGTTTTGACTTTTAAACTTATACCATCAAAAACCTCATAGTTCCTTTTTGCAGTGCCCCATTTAATTTTAAAATAGAGAAATTGTCACCTAATAAGTTTATTATTTCCTCTAGATATCTGTAGAACACATAATAGGGGTATATTTACTAAACTGCAGGTTTGAAAAAGTAGAGATGATGCCTATAGCAACTAATCAGATTATAGTTATCATTTATTTAGTACGTTCTACAAAAAGACAGCTAGAATCTGAATGGTTGTTATAACCAACATCTCCACTTTTTCAAACCCGCAGTTTAGTAAATATACCCCATAGTCTCTGAAGTGAATTTATTTTAGGTCCTTACTCAGTGAGCATCCAGAACTCTTTTATTCTTGCTGCATATATGTCACTGTAAGTAAAAAGGGACCTTGCACTGGGTTGAGGCCTTGGATTCTTAATTGTATGTGAAAAGAGAATAGTGCCACTCAGCTTGATATAGCTCAACACGGTAGCTAAGTGGATCATTAACTCACTGGGTGCACCACTTTTGGTGCACTCTCTAGGCTGTAGCCTAGGGAGGCACACATTTTAAATTTTCCTTTAGTATATTTATGCCAAACACTATGCTGCCCATGCTGACAAAAATGTAAATACTTACATTGCTTTTCACATCTTTCAATTTTGGTAAAATGTCTAAAGCAAAGCCATCGGCTTGTCCTCGGGTCCTGTTCCCTCCGTTCATGTAGTTACCGATTGCAAGAATCAAACCTAAAATATGCAGAACTGCAGGGTCTTCTTTTAGAATCTAAATGTAAACATACAAGTAAAATATACTTTCAGAAATATGAGATTAGACAAATTTAGAAAACAAAGGTAATCTATGAAGCACAAAATGCCTGTTGCCCAGGGAAAAATCACATACATAAGAGAGAACAGTGAAAAGTACAATCCTTATATGCCATCATTGTTTTGATTATTTTAAACCATAAAACCACTCAGGAGTGGTCGGTCTTCTCTAATGGATGAGAGAGTGCTCCTGATTGGTTGCTCATCTATTAGGTAGAAAGGCTTAACGGACATTAACTGATCTTGCATCTGGAGGATACATTTATTAAATATATCGTGGTAAATTGTTATATCTTATGTAGGTAAAAGCAAAGATAAATTAAATTAAACACAGTACATGGCTCCAGACGTGGTCAGCGTCTCCCATTTTCAGCTAGGATTCTGTTTCTGTAATACTAAGATTATTGTTCCCTTCCTTTCTGAGCAAGACGCCAAATGTAGTGCAGTGCTCGGCAGAGGTAGATACAACTAGTGGTTTGGTAAAGTAAGTGAGGAGAGATGAGGGTAAGGGAGGAAGGGTGTCTCTACCTAGCAATCTTGGAGAGCCCATCAAAGGTTTGCTGTTGTGCCCAGAATGTCCTAGTTATGTTCTTAGGTGAAATTATCCATGCAAGCACCCCTTAAACACCACATGTCAAGCAAGAATGTTTTTGTGTACAGAATTGTATACATGCTTTATGAGCTGAGAAGAATAAGGAAAATAGTTCAAAAATAGTAGAGGATAACTTCTACTTTGAGGTAATATTTGTGCAGTTTATGCACTTAAAACTGGGCCCAACTTTTTTTTTACATATGTACCCTCTGTACTCTAGCTCATTTCAATATCTGAGCCAAAATTTAAACAACCCTTGCAGCGCTCCACAATCACTGCTGCAGATCAATCAGACTTAAGACTACACTGAAGTCAAAAAGTACAGATGGAAAAATAGAATGATCTTTCTGCGCTGTGAAACCCCAAACACAATAAAATTATAAAATGGATAAATAAACAAATACTTATATTTGATCGTGCATCCGATTTTCTTCACTCTCCAATGATGGTATATATGTAAAGAGAGAAGAAAATACAATAGTGTAATCCTGTATGATATTAGATGGAATAATACCAATCTGGGTATCCAACTACATACAAAATACAAGAATATAAATAATATAAATAATAAAAAATACAATGAAAAAATATATAAATCGTGGTTTAAAATTGCAAGCTTTCAAAATGAACATTCCATCAGGTGCAGTCTGTAATCCTCCTAGGGTGTGGGAAATGTCCCGCAGGGGGTATTACTTACAACAGATATTCTTTAATATTGGCACTTCAAAACCTTCTAATTCTTAATCATCTCAAACGATGTAGCAGAAGAGAAGGAAGACGGACATCTTTAGGATAAAATGTTTCTTTAATAATTATAAAACATAAATACTCCTAGTGGATCAAGTTGATAATCAGCATGTAGTAAATAGAACTCCGATCCCACAATCTCGGACACTTAGATGAAAATTATGTGAAGTCCAGTGGAATCCAACCTGCAAATGGCAGCCAGCGTGGAACACAAGCCGTGGAGCTCAGCAATCACAGACGTCCCTCCCGAGACGTGGATACCGGTAGGTCTAAGTATACGCAGAGATAAGCAAATCCCTGACGCGTTTCGATCCCCTATCACGGGATCTTTATCAAGGCAATATCACCTTGAGAAAGATCCCGTGATAGGGGATCGAACATGGCTTGTGTTCCACACTGGCTGCCATTTGCAGGTTGGATTCCGCTGGACTTCACATATTTTTCATCTAAGTGTCCGAGATTGGGGGATCAGAGTTCTATTTACTACATGCTGATTATCAACTTTGTTCCGGTAGGAGTATTTATGTTTTATAGTTATTAAAGAAACATTTTAGCCTAAAGATGTCTGTCTTCCTTCTCTTCTGCTACATCGTTTAAGATGATTAAGAAATAGAAGGTTTTGAAGTGCCAAGATTAAAGAATATTTGTTGTAAGTAATACTCCCTGCGGGAGATTTCCCACACCCTAGGAGGATTACAGACTGCACCTGATGGAATGTTCATTTTGAAAGCTTGCAATTTGAACCCACGATTTATATATTTTTTTATTGTATTTTTTATTATTTATATTATTTATATTAATTCTTGTATTTTGTATGTAGTTAGATACCCAGATTGGTATTATTCCATCTAATATCATACAGGATTACACTATTGTCTTTTCTTCTCTCTTTACATGTATACCATCATTGGAGAGTTAAGAAAATCAGATACACGATCAAATATAAGTATTTGTTTATTTATCCATTTTATAATTTTATTGTGTTGTTTGGGGTTTCACAGCGCAGAAAGATCATTCTATTTTTCCATCATTTCAATATTTAGTTCATTATGGACATTGATGCAGCGTTTTAATTTTCATCCTGCACATTTTCTGGAGCATCAATCCATCAATTGCGGGTCTGCATATTTTGCGGTTCATAAACAATCCTATATGAAATCTTAGCATGTTCAAAATAGCCTTCAATAAATATGTCTTTGCAGATATAGAGTCTGCTTCAATTTTGAATGAAAATTGTCTCTAATTTACATGAAGAACATACATGTATATGCACATGTGTATGCACAATAATTTCACAGCAGAATGCACATAACGTTGCAACTGCTAACACTATAATATATGTAAAAACAAGTTTTAAAAATTGAATCCATATAATATTTTTTACAGTTTCATAATTTATTTTAAATTAACTAAATAATTAATAACTCTTCAATACGTACAGTGGCTTTGTTATAGCTACTGGGACGCATACGTGTAATTCTTTAATCAAAGATCATGCCATGTCGGTTCATCACTAAAATCTGGCATTTACACCTGCCCTGTAGCAGGTGTAAAAGATATGGCGTTTACAAGCGCACTTACAATAAACATGGTCGTACACCTGGGGCTAGATTTACTAAGCTGCGGGTTTGAAAAAGTGGGGATGTTGCCTATAGCAACCAATCAGATTCTAGCTGTCATTTTGTAGAAGGTACTAAATAAATTAAAGCTAGAATCTGATTGGTTGCTATAGGCAACATTCCCACTTTTTCAAACCCGCAGCTTAGTAAATCTAGCCCCTGGACTTGAATCAGGCCCATAATTTATTGTTATTTACATAGCACCTACATGTTATGCAGTACTTTAATCATTCGCATCAGTCCCTGACTCAGTGGACTGTACAATCTATATTTACTACCACAAAGCAACACACACTAGGGTTATTTGTGTCAAAGCCAATTAACCTATATCTTTTGGGGTGTGGGAGGAAACCGTAGCATCTGGAGGAAATCCATGCAAAATGGGGAGAATATTGAAGTTCCCCACAGATAGGAGTTTTAAGTCAAGACAATGACCCCAACACTGTACAAAGCAAACCACTGTGTCACTCTTCTGCCCAATATAATGAATTATCAGCAAGAAAAAAAACTAAGAAATTCAATAAACTTCACAGGACTAGAATAGTAAAACATATAAACATAACTGACAGTTTGTACTGGAGGTCATTTATGAAGTCTGCTGAATATGCACCACAAACACCTTCATTATGCACTGGTTTGCTTATATGGTTCATGGAGTACAATTCAAGGAATACACATACTCTTGGAAAGCACCTGCACAAACTAGAAGTGTGTCTAGATTTGTGAGGCAGAAATATCTGAAAAACTATGCAATCACCACATCAGAGTCCAACCTCCTACCACTTGAGAATGATAAGTTTGATCCATGTGTCCAATGCCATGAAGTTTTCCATCCTGGTTGATGGCCTTGGATGTTGAGTAGGCATTTGATAAGTCTTTTGGCCCTTAATGCAAAAAAAGCTTTTTCATTTTGGTTTCAGGGGTGTCGCTATGCTCTTTCACGTGCCTGTGGCCTCCATTTTAACAAATTGTTTTGTCTCACCGCCCTTTAAAATCTGTAATGAGACTAGGCAAGGGTGTTTGTTGTATCTGCTTCTACTTATGCTTCGCAAACTAATGATCTCCTGCTCATGGATATTATTATCTAATTAAGAACAAGAAATCTTTTTGGTGACATCTCCAATAGCAAGATTAATTTAGGAAAGACTGAGGTGATTAATCTTAATCTGCAGTCCAATCACAAGTCTCAGCAAAGAAAAAGATCTAATTGGCATACCATAGGTCTAATTGAATGACAAAATAAATATATAAAAGTATAGGGATAATATATAATTTTTTAAAATTGATCAGTAGCGCAGCTGTAATAAGAGGTGTGAAAGGCCCCACTAAATAAGGCAAATTCAAGGAAAAAAAATACAGCGCTGCAACTGGTCAAAATATAATCACGCCAAACACAATGCTGAAAGGTATATTAGATAAAATGTATTTATATATGAAGAGTATCACATCTAAATAGATGAAAGAGTATCTTAAAAATACACATCTAACACACATATAAAAAAATGCCTGAATGTGAGCTCAAGATGATAAAAACAAACACAAGTGTAAGTTGTGATAAGAATGCTGTTCCAAGAACTTTGAAAAATGATAAAACTCAAGAACTCAGTTGAACTCACATTAGTGATCTTGGAGATTACAAAATTAAATAAGAAAATGACATGTAGAGACGCTTAGGGAAAGGTGTGGCGTGCTGATGTAAATAGATAAAATAAAGTCTTTCAATATTATCCCAAGGTGCACCTTTTTTGACAACTGATCCAAAGTACTTAAATAGGATATAATAATCCAGTTCCAATCAGATATTACACATTAATGAAGAACTTGAATACCTGACATGCAGTTAATCCGTCCAGCCGCTTGCTGCGGCAAGTCATAGATACTGTTCCTAGGTGGTGGGGACCCTTTTTAGGGGGTTTACCTTGGACATCTGCGCTTGTCTTGTGTGTTTTGGTGGTTGTTGCTGCCGTTATGGGTGTTTCGGGCGTTCCGATTACCATGGATGTGGTCTTTTGTATCATTGTTTCTGCCAGGGTGTAACTTGAGGTTCCTGTAAGTGGAGAAAAGAGGGTTGTGGGAGGGGGAGACACACAGGGGGGGGGGGGGGGGTGGAGATATGCAATAGAAGTGGTACAGACAATATACTTGAGTGCTGGTGATTCCAGCAGTTGATTATTGCATCTTTTAACTATTAGTAAGTGTTGTGGGTCTTTGGGATAAATGCACTTGGGTGTTTATAGCTCTTATTTATAGTTCTGAGATTGGTTGTGTTGGTGGAATGTCTATAGCTCTCTGGTTGTGGCTCGTATATTAAGCTTGCATCTATTATTGTCTATTAGTAAAGTGTTTTGGGTCTTTTAATAGATGCAAAATAAGTGGGATTATGTGTAGTTTGTGTGTATTTGTAAATAAATTGTCCTCGTTTGTATGGTATGTAGGGGGTGTGGTGCGGGTTTATGGGGGGTTACCCTAATGGTATGTAACTGTGTGCTCTTATGGTTTTTGCTCTTATAAGAGCAGTTGTGTTTAGTGCCTTTTTTCTTTGGTCCTTCTTAGCGGTGAAGTGGCTATTGCCTTTTTTCTTTGGTCCTTATTAGCGGTGAAGTAGCTGGGCAGAGCGTCTTCCTGTTGCGGCAATTGGAATGGACTGTGCATTCCAAATGCCGACCTTCCTAGTTCTGAGTGGAACGCACAAGCTCCGAAGCGTTCCACTGCTGGGTCTGTTCGCCGCTGTCCTCTCGCTTATATTCTGTAGTTGTTATATGGTGGGGGAGAGGATCTATGTTGAGTGGTGATGTGAGGGTTATTCTGGACCTCTGCTGTGAGTGCTGCTTGCTGGTATCCAAAGCGTTTCGTCAGTGGACTTCGTCAAGGATATGGCGGTTGTGTATGTTGGTTCTTTTATTCCTGGGATCCAGTGTTTTAACCAATCGTGTTTGGGGAGGGGAGGGGAGTTGGGAATGGGGCAGGAGAATGGGATAGGGGTGGCATCTATTTTATTGAAATGGGGGGGCAGGGGAATAGGTGATCTGGGGCTAATATCGGAATTAGTGTGGCACTCTGTGTGTATGGGAGAGTGCAGGCGGAGGGATTTAACGTGGGTTGGCTAATTTGGGGATGTATGTGGTATATTACGATGTAGTTGAGTCCATTGAGGCTGATAATTTCTATGATTTATCTTGGGAGTTAGATTGGATTGGATAAATCTATGCTGCAGATGGGGAGGGGAGGATGCTATGGGGGTGGAGATTATGGGGGTGGGGGGGGGTGGGGGTGTTTGGTGTGTAGTGGGGAATAAAGGGTGTTTGTAAGGCTTAATTATTTTGGTTTGTGTGTGGTGCTGCCAAGATGTAAGTGATTGTAATTTTATTGACTTTTTGAATATATTATGTGTTTGTATGTGACTGTTCCAGTTGACAAATGATATGTTCTCTTTCCTTCAAATATGTGCACAATACAAAGGATACTTGGGCCACGTCACACAATTGACATATGAAATTCCAGAATTAGAACTCCTTGCAAGCTTTCTGCAAAATGATTTTTTCTAAGGGTCCCGTTCAGTCATTAAAATGAATAAACTTAAAATCAGCTTCCAATTTAGTGGAACAGCATGTAAATCTTTATTTTGATGAGTTTCATTACCTGCAGAATAATTTCTTCAAAGGAAAAATACAGCAACACTGTGTAAAGTCCAGCTCACAATGAAAACCACCTCTCCAGGCCATTCCTCTTATACTCATTGTCCTAATAGGAACCCTTTACCAGCTGGATGAAAAACACACCCTTAGGCTAAATGTATTTGAACATATATCAGTAATAATCCCTATTAAAACCTATTTGCATTGTGTTGGCAAAAAAACATTTTTTACCTGATTTTTATAAACCCTTTCTTGTTTTATATTAAATCTGTATAACATTCTAATTAGTTAATTAAAACCTCCAAAAATATATGACCATAAAAAACAGGTTTGAACATTTATATAAACTTAAATATCAAGCGGTTATTAAATATATTTTTACTAGTAACAATTGTTTCCTAGTTATATAAAATATCACCCAACTTTTATCTCATTCACAAAAAAATTTAAAAATAATAATTCACGCTAAAATTAACCTATAAGGAACTTGAACTCCCAACACTACAATTAATGCTGTTTCCATAGTATTGTTAATGATGTTGTGCCAGCAGAAATTTGGTGCTTAACTTCTGAAGATCTTAATATATTTCATTATGAATAACAATTGGTCAACATTTTTGCTATTAACCATCAAAAAAATAGAACCAAACTAAATGCAGCCTCAACAGGACTTGAACTCCCAACCTCACAGATAGTACTGTTTGTATAATAGTGTTTAAGGTGTTGTACCAACCAAGAACTGGTGTTGGAGTCTGAAAATCTAGTTAATAACATTAAGACACACTACATTAATACAAACTAATAAATAAAGTACAAATAAGGAGGAGATTCTTACTAGCCAGCTAGATAAGACAATTCAAATCAATATTTTCATTTAGTTCATATGGACTGAGTGATTTTGTGCTATTTAGATATGTAACTAATAAATCAGAGCTAATTGTACACGCAAAACTTGCAGTGTATTTAATTCTCTCCGGCTGATGAGCTCATAAACTGATAAACTGACACTTACAGGTGAACAATCTGATTTAGATTCGACAGCATTGGAGGTCCCACTGAGATTGCTGACCTGAGCAAAGGACAAACACAACTGGAGGTCGCCCTGGACACAGGACTCTGACTATAATCCAGGTGAGTAGAGTTTTCTACTCGTCAGGCTCCTCTGTTTAGAGCTTCCTCATGTCAGTCTAAGGTATCAGGCACGCAGATCTGTAAGTCTCAGATTTATACAGTAATTACTAACTCAATTTTTTTACTGTAATTGTATTGATAATTATACTTCTGAAAGATGAGTGAATTTTTAGTGCAAGTGTGAGACACCAACACCATCCCCATAAATTTATCAAAGAACTTAGATGAATTTCGCAGACATTCGTCCCAGATACTGTCAGGCTATTCTGCAAAGGTATAACAAAACAAACACACATATATGGGGCGCTGGTTACCCTATATCAATCGATCAAGATGCAGCTATCTAAACGGGATCTAAACGGGATCTGGACCCGTCAAAGGTATAAAAACTAATACAATAAGATAAGATAGCGCAAAACTCAAATCGATATAAAATTTATACAAATACATGTGTATCAACGATAAAAATAATAAGCAATTGCTTCAATATATTCTGGTTAAATGAATGAAGTATCAAAGGAGACTTAACATGAGACTAAGTCATTGGCATAATATCCTTATAGATGTCATATGGAGATATATATATCATTAGAGCAATACACTTGAGGCTTATAAATTGTATCACACAAAAACATATAGCCTGGTTCAGAGAACCTTCAGAAACTGATAGATGTCATCAGCATCATATTCTGCAAAGGGGCATCCAGTGTCTGGAGTCAAAAGAACTGGACATCCAGTGTAAGGAGTCCAAAGAACCAGACATCCAATGTCTGGAGTCCAAAGAACCAGACATCCACTATTAGGACAACCCACAGAAACTAGATTTGAGTCTCTATTGGGACTCAAAAGTACTGTCAATATAGGGGAATATAGACAGTAAGCAGATAGATGACAGCAAATCCCCCATAGAAATGATGCACAGATTTCTAGGATGTGTGGGGAGTAGAAGGTCTGCAAGTAATTTTCAAGAAAGTGGGGATAGCCACAGAAGGAATTGATATGTGTTAATGTTAACAAGGGTGTTGCAAGTGGTAATGTGACAAGAACAAAGGGGTATTGAGACCAAACCCCAAGAGATAGTTTGAGGTGGCAAAAGAAAGTTAAGAGAACTGGAAAGTCGCAATATATGTGGATAGGCTAAATATATCACAAGCTAAATGATATAATGACTAAAATAATGAATCAAGTAGGTTGTGTACTAAAAATATTATATCAACAGAGAACCATTGTGTTTGATTTAGGGCACTCTTAGGATATCTTAATAATAAAACATCTTAAAGTTTATTGAAGTTTATTAATCAATAAACTTTAAGATGTTTTATTATTAAGATATCCTAAGAGTGCCCTAAATCAAACACAATGGTTCTCTGTTGATATAATACTTTGTATTCTGTGTGGGAGCACCTTTTCTGGGTTTTGTGAATCCATATAAAACAAGAATAAATTAAACAATAATAAAAATATAACGGAATTAATGAAATACATATAACCCAGAAAATATTAGGATTCTCCTGGTGCGATTTATTCAGGTTTCTTTTGTGTACTAAAAATGTATGTTTGATGCTGCGCAGCTGAAAGAGGGAAATGTGCCCCTCCCTTATTCTGTGTAAAAGATTTCAGTGTGTTGAGATAAGGACTGTATTTTGTTATCTGGCAATGTATGTAACATTGATAAAAAGGTTCTTCAAGTATGCTTCAATAATACAAGAGTAACTAAAATGTGTCCGGAGTACTGAGTGGTAATAACATGTTGAAGCTGACTTATATTTAGTCTAATGCTGGAACTTATAGTTCCACAGCAGTAGGCTGGAAAATAATCAGTTAATTTTTCTTTCTCTGTATGTGAGTCTTGTCTCCGTCTTACTGCGTGTGAGAGAGATCCGTGTTTGTCTGTCTTGACCGTTTTACAAGAGACATGTTTCAAGGTTGGAAAAGTTGTATATTTGCAAATGCAATGCCTGCATTGCTTAATTGTAAGCTCTTGAAGAGATGCAAAAGAAGTTTTAAAATATTTGGTCCGTTACTGCACGATTCAGTGGACGGACAAGACTGTAAATAATGTACAGATAGTGTCAGAAGAAAACTGGCTGGGGTCCAAAAAGCCATTTTTCTATTTGAGCAAAATAATTTTGTTTCTGAAGTTGAGAAAAATAGCTTTCTCTTTAATGAAGTTAAGAATTGTGGAATTGAGCTTTTATATGTAGATATAACAAGCGGTTTTAATCTGTGTAAAAATGGCGCTGATGAATGTTTTCAGAAATAAGGAGGGTTTGTTATGCCCATAAAGAAATATTACAAGATAAAATGCCGTCTGTGAGCGAGACTAGTTTAAGTGAATATATTTGTACTTTAAACATGAAAATCACAGAATCTGGAAAAATGTGTGAATATTTGGTGAGATTTTGTTGAGAAAATGTTGAGTGATTTGCAGACACAATGTGAGGTGTCTAACGAGAGTACTCTGATTTATGAGAGAAACAGTGTTGCTTTCAATATGGCTGAATGCCTGGAACCTTTGTTTAGAGATTACAGATTGAATGTTTGTAAACCTGAAAAACATATTAGAGTCAATGAAGGGGGCTGTACTAGGTGATGACGAGAAAGGAGTGGCTTTGAACACTTGCCCAGGTCACATCACTTTGACATTCCCTGTTAGTGAGATTAGGGACTGCCCTTTGAGGAAATCCTATTTTCATGGCATGGAACGCATAGCGTCACAGTTAAGTGACACAGAGAAACATTTAAACAAGTGTCTTATTAGCAGCTGTTTACTGCACAAAAATGTTTACTGGTTACCTGATAATGGTGTACAAGCATGTTACATGCAATAGCACGCACTGATTGGGAAATGTGAATTAATAACAGTTACTGTAATCCCTAATGAATAAAAGTTCATCTCTATGCAAAAGTTTTTTTTCTTCACAGAAGGTCTCCAGCTACAGAAAAAAACCCTTTAGGTAATCCAGATTGAATTTATCCAACTTCCAATGAATAGAAGTTTTGGTCCACAGCCACAACAAACATAAGTAGAAACTAATGAAGGATTTAAATAATGTAGACTCTGCTGAGTAATGACTACTGTGTTTTTGGAGAAAGAAGGAGGAATGGACTAACATAGTTAAATATAAACTGATGATTCAGTGTTATTGTTTGTTTTTTTAATGTCGAAATTTTATATTTGATGGTTTGAAAGAAAGTAGTGCAATGTAATGTCAAATTATGGTAGATACAGGGTTTTTATTTTTATCCTCATAATAGTTTTGAGTCAATCAGTGTTGTAAAGACATTCACTACCCTTATTTACTGTGCTATAATCGTCATATACTGTAAATACTTCTTTGTATCGTGGGTATGGTAATGCATTGATGGAAATTCAATATTTGTACATAAAAAGACTTAAGACTTTATGAGCTATTATCTGTGCTCATGCATTAGCACTTTTGGATGATAGCAAGCCATTTACACTCTCCTCTGAGCAGAACCAAATGTTTAACCAATTTTAAGCTGAGTTAACTTCAGTACCAGCACTAGCTTTGCCAGATTGGGACATGCCTTTCACATTATTTTGTCATGAAGTCAGTGCACATGCACCAGGAGTACTGACACAGATACATGGTCGTAAGCTAAGGTCACTTGCATACTACTCTGCACAATTAGACCCAGTTATATGAGCAGCACTTACTTGTGTTAAAAGCAATAGCTGCAGTTGCTTTAGTGCGTGAAAATAGTATAAATATTGTGCTAGGACACCCAGTTACCTTAATGGTACCGCACGCTGTGACAGAAATTTTAAACCAAGCAAAACACATTTGTCACCGGCCAGACTTACTAAATCTGAAGTAGCATTATTTTTGCATGTTTCAAAAAGATGGGAGGACAAACGTGAGAGTTCCCCTAGCGGGGGAATCCCAGTTTGAAAAAGAAGAAAAAATATGCACACAAATTTTTTTCTGAATATGATTGTGTAGAACTAATGAGACAAGGATCTTTGGTTTTATCTGACATTAAAGATACACCACTTCCAAATGCAGGCATCTCACGCTACATAGATGGTGTTTCTTATACAGGGTGTGCTGTAACCACACACACAGAAATAGTGATTCAACAGACTCTACTGAGTCACATGTCAGCACAAGAAGCTGAACTGAAGGCCCTGACACTTGCATGCATATATGCAAAAGAACAAAGAGTAAACATTTACACTGATTCAAGTTATGCGTTTGGAATTGCGCATGATTATGGCCCTATATAGAAAAGTAGGGATTTTATGGGTTCAGCAAGCAAACCAGTCAACATGCTGAACATACCAAGGCACTGTTCACCGCATTCCAGCTGCCCTCCAAATTGTCAGTGATGAAGGTGAAGGCACACACAGAGACACTACCCCCGAAGCTAAGGGAAATAGACTGGTAGACCAGGCCACACGAGAAGCCGCCATAGCCCTAGTACCCCAAGGGGAGACTATTTACATGGTGACCTCCTGACCCCAAGTTTGACCGTACCACACTCCAACTTATGCAGAGACAAGTAACAGAGAATGAGAAAAAGACTTGGGCAAAACATGGAGCACTATAAGTGCAAGAAGAGTGGTGTAAAGGTCAGCATGTGTGTCTGCCAAAAGCACCTTATCCCATTATGGCCAATATAGCACACGGGAAAGTGCATCTGGGGAAAAATGCCATGGTTGTATTCACTAACAAGTTATGGATAGCATCAGGGTTTGCCCAAGCAGCACAGGCGCTAGTGGCAGGATGCCAAATCTGTGCACACAGAGTAACCCGGGTAAGTCTGTCCCAACTCCTCGGAAAAGCATACCCCAGACACAGTATCCCTCTATAAGACTATTTAGATAGACTTTATACAACTTCCCAAATGCTCGGGCTTTGAGAATGTGCTCATCTGTGTTGACCTCTTTAGTCACTGGCTGGAAGCAAGGCTGTATAGGAAAGCAAATGATAAAGCAGTAGCCAAGAAAATTACGAGTGAGGTAATCTGCTGATATCAGGTACCAGAGGTCATTGAAAGTGACAGAGGGATACACTTTACAGGGCAAGGACTCCAGGAACTGTTAAAAGACATGGGAATCATATCTGCCCTTCACACCCCCTACAGACCCAAAGTTCGGGATGTGTGGAGCGCCTTAATGGTACTCTGAAATTGAAATGCAGAAAATAATGGCTGAAACAGGTCTGCTATGGATCTCGTTTACATATGGCCAGGGCCGGACTGGCCATCTGGCACTTCTGGCATTTGCCAGAAGGGCCGATGGACAGTTGGGCCAGTCCGGTCCCCTGCGCAGCGATCATGTGAGTATTTGTATACTCACATGATTGCGTCCAGGGCAGTCAGTTTAGTACAGCCTGACAGGCTTCCTGGTGGCTGGCTCCTCCCCAGGAACCAGCCACCAGATGAAATGTGCCGCGCACAGCGCTGCATGTCCTGGCCGGGTCCTGCAGCTGTCAGAGGAGCGGACAGCAGAAAAAGGCAGACAACAGCAGAAACGAGTAGAGACATGAAGGTAAGTACAATAAAGGGGGGAGGAGGATTGTACATAGAAAACGGGGAGAAGTGAGAGGATGCCACGGGGGGGGAATAATAGACAAGACAGTATGCCACTCGGGGGGGGGGGATAATAAGAAACAGTATGTCTCTGGGGGGGAAAATAAGAAACAAGACAGTATGCCACTCAGGGGGGATAATAAGAAACAGTATGTCACTGGGGGGGGGAATAAGAGACAAGACAGTATGCCACTCGGGGGGGGATAATAAGAAACAGTATGCCACTGGGGGGGGGAATAAGAGACAAGACTATGCCACGGGGGGATAATAAGAAACAGTATGTCACTGGGGGGGGGGAATAAGAGACAAGACAGTATGCCACTCGGGGGGGGATAATAAGAAACAGTATGCCACTGGGGGGGGAATAAGAGACAAGACTATGCCACGGGGGGGAATAATAAGAAACAGTATGCCACTGGGGGGGAAATAAGAGAAAAAACAGTATGCCACTCGGGGGGGGGGGAGAAGAGACAGGAGAATGCCACTCAGAGGGGGGGGGAAGAAGAGCCAGAATGCCACTAAGGGGGGGTGAGAAGAGCCAGGATGCCACACGGGATTTGGGGGCATTACTGTATGGTATAATATGATTTGGGGGCACTATTGTGGCATAATATCAACTGGGGGCAGTATTGTGGTATATCATTTGGGCGTACTATTGTACGAACTGGGGCACTATTGTGGCATAATATGATTTGGGGGCTATTAATTGAAAGTGGGGCTGTTTGGGAAAAAAATAACGTCTATTTATTAAATGTGAATAGGAATTATTTAATGGCAGTGATGGTTGTGGGAAAAATGTATATTTCTTAAACGTAAATGCGATTTAATTTATTGTTGGGGTTGTTTGGAGGGAGGTATATAGGTTTATTAATTGTGAATACTAGTATTTTAATGTTTAGACTGGAGGGAGGCCTAATTATAAAACATGGGTTGCATTGATTAAACACCGGGGGGTAAATGTATCATACCCCGGTTTTCTCAACTCACGGGAGATCGGCGTCTTCGCAGCTTAAATTTAAAGCGGCGCTGCCTTGTAAAGGGAAACCCTTTACAAGGCAGCGCCGCTTTAAATTTAAGCTGCGAAGACGCCGTTCTCCCACGAGTTGAGAAAACCGGGGTATGATACATTTACCCCCAGGGCTGGATGGAGGTTTCTAAATTACATCTACCCATTTTTTTTTTCAAAATAGGGCCTCCAGCATTCGAGGATCCAGACAAGCAGCTACTAAAGACACCAGTAGCCACAGGTGGTGAAAGTGACAAGAACACTGGTGGGGAATTCCCGAATTTTGGTGACTGTCTCGTTTAGTGAGATTTTGTCCGACTACAAGGACAGTTGGGAGGTAAGTCCCACTTCACACTGTACTGCTTGTGAAGGCAGAGCTGCATGCAACTAACAGTATTGCACACAGTATTGCCGGTGTATTTTTCTAACATTCTGTCTAATATGATAACCATGTTGTTACATAATAGGGGACCCCTGTCTTAAATACCCCGTGCCCCCAGGCTTTAATCCAGCTCTGGTTAGGAGGAGGGAGCAGATAGCTGCTCCCAGTCCCTGGATAGGACACAGCCTGCAGAGCAAGCCGAGGAGCTCTAAGTATCACAAGATGTGGTAATCTCGTGAGACTAAGAGCTTCCCTGCTCACTCTACAGGAAGTTCCCACCCTGATGGATGTCAGCAGCACCAGAATCATAGATAAGTACAGTGGGCTGGGGGTGTCATAATGTGCCTGGGGGGATGGCGTGATGTGGATGGGAGCGCGTGATAAATGTAATGTTTTATTATAATGTATGTATCAATGCCCCATGTTGGCCACACCCACAACACAATGTGGCCACGCCCTTTCCAGCGCGGCCGCTGTGCGGCGGCACACAATTTCTTTCCTACTGAGCCTCAGGTGGGCCTGTGTAATTTAAATGCCAGGGCTGATTTTTAGTCCCAGTCCGGCCTTGCAATATGGCCCTGCAATGAGTAAGAAACACTGCTAGGAAAGACACAGGTTTAGCACCGAATGAGATTCTGTTTGGCACAGCACACAGAACAGGCTGTTATTTTCCACAGCAACTACAGCATGTACATTGTGATTTGTTGAACTATGTTGGTGTATAGAAACAACTAAATGAAATACATGGTCAAGTGTTTTTTTCCATTCCAGGCCCTAATTTTGATGCAGGTACCCATAAACTGCAACCAGGGGACTGGGTGGTCATGAAAAAGCACGTCAGGAAGAGTCTTGAACCCAGATACGAGAGATCTTTACAGGTCTTATTTACGAATCCCATGGCAGTGGAAATACAGGGAAATGACACTTGGATACACGCATCCCACTGCAAGATCTTCAGAAAAGGGGAGTCTGAGTAAAATGTATTTTACAAGTTATTTGAAAGGTCCAAGGGACACCAGAGAGTGGTGTGGGGTCTAGGTTCATGTGTTCATATGAATTATTGATAAGTTATCATATTATTTAGGGCCCTTAAGCTATAATCATAAAACGAAGCTAATCAGAAATAAGTTTTAAGGTATTAACAAATATAATGCTATGAATGCTCATAACAGCCAATGTTTTTCTGTCAGATCAATTAAAGGTAGCTTATTTCTTTAAGTCAAATTCAGATATTTTGTGTTAATGTTCTGTCTGGATAAAAGGGACAACCACAAGACACTGTCAGCGAAAGTTTGCTAAAATGAAGAAGTGCGCTATCCACAGAACATTCCAGATCAAAAAAACAAGAAGAATTAAAGGCTATTGAGAAATATCAGAAATCAACATGTTGACAATAATGATATTTTATGCCTATTCTGCCATACTGCAGAAAATTTAATTTCCTCTTACTGGTTTCGATGTATCTGTATACGTGCAATATATGTTTATATCAAAATAGTACACTGATAATTAATTGGTTGATTTACACTGACGTGATTATGACACGATGATGTTTATAAAAATGAGCTATTTTGAAGAAGTAAAGCAGTTCAATTTGGACACCAGACAGCTCGTGTGGTCTCTTTTCTTTGAGCTTTGATCGATCATATACATCATACTGCTGATACAGCATTATACATATAATCTTTGGCTTGTCAATTGAAGGTTAAGTATACCTCTATATAGCAATACAGGAGTTTCAGCCCTAACATTGGTGTTCAATGATATTAGCAGGAGGAATATAGATTGCACGTTATTTTCTTTGCTGTAGGTTGTAAATGTGTACTAGTCTAGACAGGAAAGCTAAGTCAGGAAGAACCAGACTCACGCCAGTAGTAATGTAGAGATAATTATACATAATGACAAAAATTCTAATGTGAAAAGTTTAACCCAACCAAATAAAGAAAAGAGCAACCCATGACTGTAGTGGTTTATACCCAATACAAAAATGTATTTGTGAGTATTGTGGCCCAACACTTTATTACATTTACACAAGACAGTAGATTAATATTGGACTACCTGACAGCTTAGTCTGGAGTGTTCTGCCTGACCCTAAATATTCAAATTGAAGCCCAGGGTTGCACCTTATTAATTAAAGACACATATAATCCAGAGAAAATAATTGAACACTTACAAAAAAAATTAAGACATTTAGGGGCACATTCAATAGACGGCGGGATCGCCGAAAATCCCGCGCTCAAAAAATATTACCGTTATTATGGTAATCCTGCGCGGGGAAAACCGTTAATACGGTAATTTACTCGCTGGATTTCAGCTCGCAGCTCCGGGAGCACAATGGACAACCCCTTTTATTGTGAAATATAATGTAGACCTCACACCGTATAGCAAATACAGCTACAATAACACGGGATCATCTAGACCAGGGTTGTCCAACCCGCGGGCCGCATGCGGCCCAGCACGCCTGTAAATGTGGCCCAGAAGGAGTTTTGGTTGTGGCAAGGGGGCAGCGCTGTTAATGGAAAAAAAAAATCCTGCAAAAACAAACAAAACTTACCTTGCGGTCACGTCAGCTGGTACTCCGGCTCCCCTCCCTTGTCTCCTCCTCCGTGCGGTGCTCGCAGTGAATGTCGGGCGTGATGTCATCATGCCCAACATCCATTGCGGAACGCAGCACAGAGGAGACACCCGCGCGAGAAGAACAATCAGCAGCACCGAATTGGAGAAAAGAAGAGAAGAGGACAGGAGAACAAGCCGATTAAAAGGTAAGTTAAGGGGATTTTTTTTATTATTTCAAGGGACGCTGACCAGTGAATAAAAGTCACCTGGTCCTGGAGCATCATGGACCTTATCTCCCTGCTACATACTTCTACTTGTATTACTAATGGGGCATTATATATTATTCTCTTTGGCCCATTATAAGTTATCCCTTAACTAACATAGTGGTGTAATTATCAAAACAGGTGACAATTTGGGGTCACAGTGGTGTATATGTCAGGTACCGCAGGCCTGGTCAGGGCACCCTGATATACAAAGCCTGGCTTAAATGCACTTTATTGATATTGCATCGAAACAATACAAAAAATGATTATAGTATAATAACTAGAGAGGATTTTTTGAACAGGGCGATTGAAAGGTAAGTATAGGGGGATTTGAAAAAAAAGTGATATATATATATATATATATATATATATATATATATATATATATACACATATATCACTTTTTTCTCATATATATATATATATATATATATATATATGTTAACTATGTTTTCTATGGTTTTTTGGATGATCAGCTATCGTTATTGTTAGTGTATCTTATGTGCGGCCCAAACCAACTCGTCGTCTTCCAATGTGGCCCAGGGAAGCTAAAAGGTTGGACACCCCTGATCTAGACCACTCTTAGTATATCCCATTACATTCATCTCGCACTTTGACCAGACTCTCGCTATTACATTTACATGTGGTCATTTAAGAAGATAGACTGATATTGATTATACACTATATGCTATTTGTCATCGTTTTATTACTAACCTTCCAGATTATTTCTGGTGATTTTATGTATTTTTATAATAAATGTTGATTTTATTTATGTTTTGCAATCATTGTAGAAATTTATATCTAACCAAGTATTATTTGAAAGTAGTGGTTTGCATCACCCACTGGATGCCTTACATTCGCGCTGTCATTGTTTTGTTGTGATTGATACTATTGAGGGGAGTGACACTTTCCCCGGACTAGCGACGTTTCTGAGACATCCCAGTAGGGTCTTTTCTATATATCATTAGCACCAGGTTTTTGGTATTTTATTCCCTCTATAACAATTAGAGATGGGCGGGTCCGGTTCCCCGAGAACCGAACTCACCCGAACTTTGGGTATCCGAGTACCGAGCTGAGTAGCCGAGGCCGAACGTCATCGTGACATCGTCAGATCTCGTGGCTCGGTTCTCGCGATACTTCAAGATTATAAATACACGCCTCCACAGCAATCCATTGCCATTTGACAGAGGAAGAGAGCAGGGTATAGTCACAGGCTGATTAGAGCAGGGATAGAGAATAAAATATTCTTCTTGCAATTGCTCTAACAAAAATCGCTAGAGAAGAGAGGAGGATAGAGGTTTATTAATTTTTTGTTAATATTTGGCACCCCCCAGTGCTTTTGGGGTGTCCCCCATAATTGTGCATAAATATTTCTGGCTGTCAAAAGTCATATCTGTCAGCAGTATCTACCAACTAATTTTAAGCACTCCTCAGTGCTTTTGGGGTGTCCCCCATAATTGTGCATAAATATTTCTGGCTGTCAAAATTACTATCTGTCAGCAGTATCTACCAACTAATTTTTAGCACTCCCCAGTGCTTTTGGGGTGTCCCCCATAATTGTGCATACATATTTCTGGCTGTCAAAATTACTATCTGTCAGCAGTATCTACCAACTAATTTTTAGCACTCCCCAGTGCTTTTGGGGTGTCCCCCATAATTGTGCATAAATATTTCTGGCTGTCAAAATTACTATCTGTCAGCAGTATCTACCAACTAATTTTTAGCACTTGGCTTTGGGCTCAGAATGGATTCAAAGCAGTCCACATATGATCAGAATGAGCAACCAGGTTTTGTCACCAGTCCTGGGGCTAAATGTATCAATATGCGGGTTCTTCAACACCCGCGTGTTCAGCCTCTTCCGCGATTAAATTTCAAGCGGTGCTGCATTGTAAAGGGAAGTTAACCCTTTACAATGCAGCGCCGCTTGAAATTTAATCGCGGAAGAGGCTGAACACGCGGGTGTTGAAGAACCCGCATATTGATACATTTACCCCCTGATGTTAGTGTTCCCAGTAAGTCATCTGGGCAAGGCGATGTCAAACTACACAGTGTTTCGAAATCAGTCCAAAAAACAAAAACAATTTTTTTTTTTACTGTGTTGAAGCGAGTGTTACTGAGCAAACTTTAAGTGCCGATAAAAAAAAAATTGCCAACATGCCATTCTACACACGCAGTGGCAAAGAAAGAATGAGGCCTTCACCTTTGGCTATTAGTGGCAGATCCCAAAAAGTTACCGAGCCTATAATTGGTGCACAACTACTGTTACGCGTCAAAGCTGAGCTGCAAGATAACAGTAAGGCATTAGAGGATAATGTTTGCTCTGATTCACAAATGACACCAATCCCTGTGGAGAGTCCATCCAACAGTATGTCTAATCGTGAGCATTCTGTTAGTGTACCCATCATCATCATCAATTTATATAGCGCCACTAATTCCACAGCGCTGTACAGAGAACTCATTCACATCAGTCCCTGCCCCATTGGAGCTTACAGTCTAAATTCCCTAATATAGACACACACTCACACACAGACAGAGAGAGAGAGACTAGGTTAAATTTTGATAGCAGCCAATTAACCTACCAGTATGTTTTTGGAGTGTGGGAGGAAACCGGAGCACCCGGAGGAAACCCACACAAACACAGGGAGAACATACAAACTCCACACAGATAAGGCCATGGTCGGGAATTGAACTCATGACCCCAGTGCTGTGAGGCAGAAGTGCTAACCACTAGGCCACTGTGCTGCATAAAGAAGGGCCCTTTCAGCAGTTCTGCTGATGTGTACCTGAACAGCCCGAGTGTAGCCGCTGATACACAAATTGAGGATGCCACTTTGGAAATAGAAGAGGATGAGGGGGAGATTCGTGGAGGTGACGAGGGCGCTAATGAGGATGTTGATGATTATGATGCAGACAGATACCAAATTGCCTTTCTCAATTTCTATTTATATTCTAGATTATATAACGGCGGAATAGTTTTCTATTTTACTCCTAGTGGAGAGAGGATCTGAAGCAGACAGATACCAAACTGCCTTTGTCCATTTCTTTGTATATTCAAATTTCTAGTTCTACAGTCTATGCAGGCTGCTTTTTTTTATATTTTACTACAAGTGGATGGGGGGGTGTCTGATGCAGACAGATACCAAACTGCATTTGTCCATTTCTTTGTATATTCGAATTTCTAGTTCCACAGTCTGTGCAGGCTGCTTTTTTTATATTCAACTACAAGTGGAGGGCGGGGGGAGGGGGGCACAGATAGCCACCAAACTACCGTGGTCCATTTAATTTTACTTTCTAGTTCCACAGTCTGTGCAGGCTGCTTTTTTTATATTCAACTACAAGTGGAAGGCGGGGGGGCATAGATAGCCACCAAACTACCGTGGTCCATTTAATTTTACTTTCTAGTTACACAGTCTGTGCAGGCTGCTTTTTTTAATATTCAACTACAAGTGTAGGGTGTAATATACACCCAAAGACGATGACTACATTGCCAATAATCAAAGATGGAGGAGGTAGACAACCAGGTTTGTCTGTATAATTTGCAGACAAGTGTTGCAATTAAGGAGGGCGTACCAGGGATTAAACTGTTTTTTTCATAATTTATTAGCTTTAGAATTACCTCACTTATCTAAGAAACTGGTGGAGCACTAAATTAGGTTATTTTAGACCAAAAAAATTGTATTTTTTTCGAAAATACCAAAACAAAACCAAACAAAACTAAAACCAAAACCAAAACATGAAGGTAATCCAGATCCAAAACCGAATACAAAACCAAAACACGGGGGTCAGTGACCATCTCTAATAACAATAGACATGTCTACTTTTAATTTATTTCTTTCTGCTTTGGAAAGATTATTGTATTTACTGGATGATTTTGCACATACATCTCTAAAATTATCTAAGGTGACTTGATAAAAGCAGTCAATGTATGGATCCTTCGCAGAAACAGGAAAAAAAAATCTGATTTTTTCTTAAATTTTGTCCTATTGATATCCAGTTTAGAGTCATCTTCTATTAAGCTAAAGATGGGCACATTTTCCGATTCCATATTTTCCTAGTAATTCTTCTAATATATTTAATTTTGAATCATCATCCTTATCTAGGACTATCGAGCATCCCTCTATACCTCTACATTTTAATTTCTTATACACAAAATACTTTTTCCTACACAATGAACGGGTATACCTGTTTAAATGTATAAACAGTTCAAAAAGATTAGGTTCAACTTCAGGAGCAAAATTTAACCCTTTGTCTAAAAGATGCATTTTCATTGAGAGCTGAACTTTACATAGTGTTGCTGTAGTTTTCCTCTGAAGAAATTATCATGCAGATTATGAAACTCGTCAAAATACAGATTTACACGCTGTTCCACTAAATTGGAAGCTAATTTTAAGTTTACTCATTTTAATGACTGAACGGGACAATTAGAAAAAATTATTTTGCAGAAAGCTTGCAAAGAGTTCTAATTCCGTAATTTCAGACATCAATTGCGTGAAGTGGCCCAGTATCCTTTGTATTGTGCACATATTTGAAGGAAACAGAACATCTCATTTGCCGACTGGAACAGAATCTATGACGTTCCGCAGCAAGCGGCCGGACGGATTAACTGCATGTCAGGTATTCAAGTTCTTCATTAATGTGTAATATCTGATTTGAACTGGATTATTATATCCTATTTAAGTACTTTCGATCAGTTGTCAAAAAAGGTGCACCTTGGGATAATATTGAAAGACTTTATTTTATCTATTTACATCAGCACGCCACACCTTTCCCTAAGCGTCTCTACATGTCATTTTCTTATTTAATTTTGTAATCTCCAAGATCACTAATGTGAGTTCAACTGAGTTCTTGAGTTTTATCATTTTTCAAAGTTATTGGAACAGCGTTGTTATCACCACTTACACTTGTATTTGTTTTTATCAACTTGAGCGGACATTCAGTCATTTTCTATATGTGTGTTATATGTGTATTTTTAAGATATACCGTATTTCCCCAAGTATAAGACGCACCTTAATTTTGGGGCCCAAAATGCAAAAAAAGATGTATTATATAAAGTTATTGAACTCAATGCAATGTGCAGCAGGAGGAATCAAAAGGCTCTTTCTAATTTTTGCCACAGAGCACACTATGGAGGAGCCTGCAATTTGTCACAGAGCACACTGTAGCTTGTAATTTGTGATTCACTAGAGCAGCTTACACATTCACACCAAAATGAGGCAGTGAGGCAATGAGGCAGTGAGGCAATGAGGCAATGAGGCAGTGAGGCAATGAGCGCTACTGCACAGTCTTGCCCCAAGCGTGTCTTAGTGACTTGTCTAATGTCAACAAGACTGTGCAGCTTTTGTAGGGGAAACACAGAGGAATCTGCAGCAGCGAACATCGGAACTGTCAGTCATGTGACTGACAGCGCTGACACTGTGGGAGGCGCCTGCAGGACCTGAAGGTCCTTTTGTAACGGCTGACACGCTGAACACCGCTGGAGCTGCTGGAGCTGTTGGAGCTGATTAGCGCTGATTAGCGGGGACTCCTCACACCGGATGCCGACTTCTTCAATCAGGTAAGTGGAACTTGCATTGTATAAGACAAACCTTTTTTTTAGACCCAAAATTTGGGGTAAAAAGGTGCGTCTTATACATGGGGAAATACGGTACTCTTTCATCTATTTAGATGTGACACTCTTTATATATAAATACATTTTATCTAATATACCTTTCAGCATTGTGCTTGACATGATTATATTTTGACCAGTTGCAGCACCGTAATTTTTCCGCTGTATTCAAGCTTTCATTGCCATTGGTAAAAACATAGTATCATGTATTTCTCTCACAAGAACATATGAGCATATTTATGCAGAAAACTATCTAGCATTCTATAAAAATATATCTGATCTTCAAAAATCTATACCACATGGAACAGCCAGGCAATTGCTGTCAACATTAACAGTCTATCGAGTTTGCTATACATGTTCTAAATGCTCCCATTTGAGGTTCCACCAAAATTCCTCCTTTCTCTTCAGCAAAATTTTTTGCAATATATATGGATGAAAATGTGAACCCTATATAAATCTGCTAAGGAAGGAAGCCTCAGAGTCCCTAATATCAAGCTCTGTTTCTTTGCTATGTACTATGCATTTTGTGGCACTGTCTGTATGACTCTAGAATTTGGGTCTCTATTGAATCCTGCCCGACCAACACAATCTCTGTTGTCTCCTCACTTTGGATTCCGTTTTCCATTTTTTAAGAGAATCCCCACTGTTGCCGCCTCCTTTAAAATCATGTACAGACTTACCCAAAAAATCAACCTTCTGTCAACCCCCCCACCCCATCCCGCTACACAAACACACTCATTTCAAAGTCCTCACAGATCACACACACATCTGGGGCTTTCCTCACTTTGCAGAAATGTTTTCAACAAACATTATAAGTGTAGCAATCACCTATAGCACACCATGTTCAAATCAGTTTGCTGGCTTAGCTCTTGCCTTTAAACACATTGCCATTATAAATTTAGCTGTCAAAGTCAGCGAATATTGGCGATTTGCAAAAATCTCTCCTTAAAATATTTATCATCAAGTCTCTTAGCAGATTCATACATTTTCCCCTGACTCATCTCCCCTCTGTTTGCATCATTGAGCCCAAGAATTTACCCTGCTCCACATACTTTGAGAATGCTCAAAAATATTTTCTTTCTGGAAGAGAATTTGCCATCTATCCTTTAACATCACTAGAGCACAGATGACTCATTCCTACTCATACGTCTTGATACCCTCGCCCTTATACTTCAAAATGTACTCAACCTTTGATTTCACATATACTAAATGCAGTAAGATGCCAAATGTCTCTACATTGGAAAAAGCCAGGCCGGCCAACATTTTTCACCATTATGGCATTTGGTTTGTTTACAGGATGAAGTACATATATTATATTATTTCTAATACCCCAGTTAAATTCTCTTCACTCTGGTCACCATAGATAGACTAGTATAGTGCCTACCCAACTCTATTCTACGCTCTTTGATTAGCACAGGTCACTTGACCTGAATTACACCCTGAGCTGGCAATTGTAATTGAGTATCATGTTTTTGTACTTAATCCGCTCTTAATTCAATGCGCTGTGGCTTTTTACTGTCTTGGGTCTAGCTCTGTTTCCACTCTCCTCCATGTTTTTCCATTTGGTATCCCTCCCCCAACCAATTTGCTGTAATTCATCAATAAAAAGATTTTTTAAAACAACAAAAAAATCTTTTTATTACTTTGTTCGTCTATAACAGAATTTTCATTACCGCCTCCAGGTCTTCCTGG
This sequence comes from Mixophyes fleayi, assembly GCF_038048845.1. NCBI lineage: Eukaryota > Metazoa > Chordata > Amphibia > Anura > Limnodynastidae > Mixophyes > Mixophyes fleayi. The sequence continues at coordinate 254,314,238 of NC_134404.1, read as the reverse complement.
GCTGCTCCACAGCTGTGGAACAATCTCAAATGTGCCCTTAAAACTCATTTCTTTATTGAAGCCTAATCAACCTTCCTCTCAACTCCCTTGTTCCGGCTTCCACCACCACTTCCCCAGTCAATACCACCCTATTTGTGCCTCCCCTTTTCTTTTAGGATGCAAGCTCTGAAAGTCAAGGCCTTTTTTCTTTGTGTTCTCCTTCTACAATTCTATCACCATCTCTACCTCTTGAGCTGCTTCCCTAGTCCTGTTTTCTTAAGCTCAAGCCTACTTCTCGCTAGTCCCAATTATCACTCTCACTCACTGTCCTTCAAATAATTTGAACTTCATTACCATGTTACCTGTACACTTATTAATTTGGTATGTCTGGTCTTGGAAATTTGTTCTTCATGTATCATGTTATGTGCTATGGATCACTGCCTTCTGTATATGCTATGTACAGAGCTGCGGACCCTTTGTGGTGCCTTATAAATAAAAGGTAATAACAACTACAATGCACCCTATACAAATATTCAGCTCACACCCCTCAACCGGCTGCTGCTGGGCTCATGGTCATTACATGGAAGGGACAAGACCATGACAATGTGTACGGCATGCCCGAGTGGTCCCCCATCCCTCTCTCCCCATCAATTTAATATGGAAATTCTGCAAGGCCCAGTTTGTGAAACTTGATGGTATGAATAGTTAACTGCATTGCCTAATTTTTGTCAAGTGCTCTCTGGAGATGCCACTAACTTCTTACGTGTGGCTGGTTGCTAGGTCACCAAGATACAGCATTGCCCAGCATCTGGATGGTCACATGGCCACATTGCATCCACAAGGTGCTCGCTGCAGATTGGTTCCCTGGTCCTTATAGGGCAGGGACACCGGAGCCTCCCTGTTGGAGGTAGCATTCCCCACACTGCTGCACCTACTGTTGTTACTTGGTATCTGAGTCTTGTTTGGTAATGACCCTTGGCTTGTTCACTGGATTACTCTCTTACCACTGCATATACTGATCTTTGGTTTGTTTATTGGTATCTTCTCCTATGTTAGCCCTAGGCTACCCTTCTGTTACACGCTCTGCCGAATTTAGTATCAGTAAGTTAGCCCTCTGACGTTCTCTGCTCTCTATATTTGTGTGGGAGCAACGCCCCTCTTATAATTTTGGTGCATTACTATACATGATTAGAATCTTATAGAGGGGGCTTAACCAAAAGTCTGTGCGGTGTTTTTTTCTCTATTGAGTTCTCTGCCCTCCATCTGTTTAGACTAGACAGCTATTGCAATCTTCCATTACCCTATCATTCTAGTACGCTGCTGGCACTCCTGCTATCTACTATACCTGTATTGTATAACAATCAATTAATTACACATTGTCTCTGCTTTAAGCAGCATTTTGAATACAAGAGAGGTATTATGATTATGATGGGGTGTAACATCAACATCACTACTTGGACAGTTCTTAGTAAGCAAAAAAATTAATATGACAGTGTTCCTTCCAAAAAACTGTGTAAATTAAAACTAACCTTACAAACTTTCTGTAGTAATTCAAGCTTTCGATGAATAGAACTAATGTTTTCTGAAATTGTTGACTGCAACAAAATGCAAAAGACTCGTTCTGAAAAATTTGGTATTGTTGTGAGTTCATAAAGGAACCTGCATGAAAAGAACACAAAAAATAACAATGTGACTGAAGTACAGCAATACCACTTTAAATATTAACTTCACTTATATTAATATTAGGAACTTATAGTTAATGGAAAATAAATAATAAAATCAAATCACATACTTGCCTGTAAGATGAATTTCTGTTTATGGCTGTCTCTTAATTTCATGTTGCTCCCGTTTGCCAAAAAACAACAACATGAAGAGAAGAGACAGTCGTTGTATTTAGAAAACAATTACTGTGCATGGTGGCACAGTGGTTAGCATTGCTAACTGGCATTGTGGGTTTGATCCTGATATGGGCTGTATCTGTGTGGAGCTTTTATGCTCTCCCAGTGTTTGCACGGGTTTCCTCAGACTGCTCCAGTTTCCTCTCATAGTCCAAAAACCGCCATAGGTCAGTATACCGTCCACATATATAGCAGGAGCAGGAAGAGGAAGGGACTCCAGCCTGTTGGCGCTTTATACACCAAGCGGGTAAAGACACAGTCACATCCGTCTGCTGCTGAAGGTAAAGTGGGGGCAGTGAAGCATGACAGAGCCCACCGGTAGATCTGAATATAGCCCAGAGAGCAGTGGAGATGAGTATGCCCCTGACACTTCGGAGGAGAGTGGTTCAGACACCAGCGGTGATGCCCCACTGACCACCAGCACAGCAGAGTGCAGGTACTCAGAAATGAGTTCTATTTATGACCATTCTCGACCTTCTGGCAGCTGTGTTTTTAAACACAGAGTCTGTCCAAACACTATCCGGAAACAGTGATGGCTCCAGGGCGTATAACAAAAAGCAGTACTGCCTGTACTGTGAGAAGCTCCTCTTAAAACTTGCCTGGCACATGGAGGGTGTTCACTGCAATGAGACTGAAGTAGCTTGGGATCTAAAATTTCCCAAGCACTCAAAAGAAAGGTACATGCAATTGGCATATCTTTGCAATTGGGGCTACTTTGCACACAACACTGGGGCAATGAGGACAAGCCATGGCATTCTGGTCCCGTACAAACTTTCAGACAAAGAGATGGATGCTGAAGGCTTCATGCACTGTGTAGCCTGTCAGGAAATACCTGTGGCGACATTTGAAGAGATGTAAGCTAAACCGAAGGTGCAATAAGCTCACACCTGGCAAGAACAGAGTCCAATCACTGTGCACCTTTGCTCAGCCTGTTCCACCTGACTTCAATGGTGACTTTTTGAAGCTATTGAGTGACATGACCCAGGATGAAGTCTTAGGGCTAGATTTACTAAGCTGCGGGTTTGAAAAAGTGGGGATGTTGCCTATAGCAACCAATCAGATTCTAGCTTTCATTTATTTAGTACCTTCTACAAAATGACAGCTAGAATCTGATTAGTTGCTATAGGCAACATCCCCACTTTTTCAAACCCGCAGCTTAGTAAATCTAGCCCTTAGAGTCAAAAATGACCGATACATCATGCAGATGGGGCAGCATCTCTTCAACCGTGTTGGATCAGATGTTGGCAGGCACGAGTACATCAGTCAGAATCTTAGATAAATGGGCAGGCTATGGCTACAGGCCAGGAGAGCTACCCCTTTGGAGAGAATGGAATACTTTACCACCCCATTGAACTTTCTGCACGTAGTAGATGCTGTGAAGCTGGTTGATGGCTATGAAGAGGAGACAGGTACATTTAAGATGCCCTCGCTGGCACTCAAGGTCAGGCACGGCCTGCAAAAGATAGCGAGCATTGTGGAGTGCCGAGCCATGATGGAGGGCTGCACGGTTACAGGTGAAAACACACAAAGTTTCAAGAAGATATATGTGGGCGAAATGGAACGAGTTGATCGTCTGCCTTGAAAAATACTTAAGGAGTCCAAGTGGAACATGCTTTAGCTTTTACCTTTCACGGAAGATGTGAAAAAGATGCACTTATACCTCAATGAGAAGCAGGAAGCCTATCGAAGTGGTCTATGCACAGAGCCTATGGTTAACCACTGGGCACTACTTGCAAAAGTAACCCTGGCACAGGTGATCTTCTCCTCAAGCGATACTTCGAATCTCCACAAAGATATGTCCCTAGCACTTTCTGAGGTTGAGAGGAAGCGCTGTTGGCACTTTACTTGCATTGAAATCCAAGAAAGACAAGGTAGAAAAGTCCCTATCCTGCTGACACCAGCCATGCAAGCAGCAATGGAACTTCTCGCAGAAAAGCGTGATAAATGTGCAGTGGGTAGCCAAAATGTCTACATGTTCGCCATCCAGCTGCCTTATCTCACTTCAGAGGTTTCAATTGCAATTACAAATTCCAATTGTTTGCCCGAGAGTGTGGGCCAAACATCCCAACTCGCGATCTTCCATGAAGCTTCGAAAGCATATTTCCACTCTCTCGAAGGTCCTCAACCTAAACAACACAGAACTGGAACACTTGGCAGACTTCCTTGGGCACGACATCAGGGTGCAACGGCAGTATTACCACCTCCCAGAAGGTACCCTCCAAATCATCAAATCAGCAAATTGCTAATGGCTCTCGAGAGTGGCAGACTGGCCGAATTCAAAGACAAGAATTTCGACGAGATGCACATTTATCCGGACGGTAAGTAGGAAATATGGTGTCTGATGTATGGTTTTGACTTTTACCTCGGTCATTGACATATCTGTTTCTTTTCAGAACCGGTCCAGCTACAGAGCGACATGTCAGATGGTGAGCAATCCCCTGTGACAGAGGGACAAGTTGTCAAGCGTTTGGTCGACACTTCCACATCAGAAGTGAGGCAGTGTATGGACCTGGAAAGACGGGACAAGTGCCCAGCCATGGCTTCTACAGGTAGGTGTAGCACACAATTTTGCTAGGCAGAAGAACTTTGTCTTCTCTGTATTTTGCAGAGCCATAATGGACTCTACTTCCTTTTAGGTTGCAAAGAAGTGCAGAGGAAATCTTGGGACAGAGAAGAGGTCCAGGCTGTGGAGAAACACCTGATGAGGTTTATACAGACAAAGCGAGACTGTGTTGCGTGGCTCATGGCTGAACCATCCATACTAAAGATCGGAACTGTTCAGGGGTGAAATTCCACATAAATAACTGCATAACAGCTTTAAAGAGGGATCAAACTCATTGAAAAGATGTCAGTGGTTAAACAGGCTGTAACTTCCATAGCTAGGTGTCGGTGTAAGCGGGCATGCGGATGTCCTCAGACGGCTAGAATACACGAAACTTTCCCAACCATTGTTATTATTTATTAATTTATGTATGTGGATGTCCTCAGACAGTCTAAATACATGACACTTTCCCCATCTTGCAGTCCGTCTTAGTACTATATGCAAAGTTAAAGTGTAAATCTTATGTGGTAACTCTGGTGACAAACCGCTCCTACACATACCCCTATGATTGTTTTGTCGACAGGGCATTAGGAAAGGGGTGTCCCTATATGCCATGTTCCTGACATGGGTCCTCACTGTCACGACTTATATGTTGCGTACCTGCTATCGTTGGTACTACTCGGAAGAAAGTGCGGAATCTAACATGCCCCTGGTATTCACCAGGGACCCCTGCAAGGAGGTATGGACTCCGCTGCAGGAGACACGCAGGTCGCGGTCCTTCCACGAGTCGGGTAGCGAGGTAGGAGAGAAGAGTTGGCAACCAGACATGTAAAGAGGCAATGCAGGCAGCCATCCCGAAGAGGCAGCGGAGCAGAGCCTGACACTCATGATGCAATAAAAACAAGTGTGTGTGTGTGTTCTTGAATTTATATACTTGTGGAGACATTGACCTGATTACCCATAATGGGAATAAGGGAAGAAGGAATAAAAGACAGTCACATCCTATGGAAAGGAAAGTGGGGAAGTGGTGGCTAAGACTATAGCCTGGAGACCAGTTGAGATGAATATGTCCCTGACCTTGCAGAGGATAGTGGTTTAGAAATGGCAGTGGTGATGCGCCAATGTAACGGAACCAAGCGAAGGGACACAGAGACTTGTTATATGCACAACGATTCTGGAACTGATGGTAGCGGTTTTTAAACACAGACAGCTGAAATGCTGAAGCAGTGGCCTCTAAACAGGGCTTATAGCAAAAAGCAGTGCTGTCTGTAATGTGAGAAACTTCTCTCAAAAATAGCCAGTATAGGGAGCGTGTTCAACGTAATGAGACTGGAGTTGCCAGGCCATGAAATTTCCCAAGTACTCAAAGGAAAGGCTCATGCAATTTGCACATCTTCACAATAGAGGCAACTTTGCACAAAATATCTGAGGTGGTAAGGACAGTACGTAGTGTTCTGATTCTATGCAAACTGCCAGTCAAAGACATGGTTCCTGAAAGTTTCATGCAACATGCTGCTTACCAAGGTTTGTTTGCAAGAGAATACCTATGTCAATTGCTCAGTTTATTTCACTGGACATCATTAGTGTCTTTTGGAAGCTCTTGAGCGACAGGACCCCAGATAAAAGTTTACTCAGTCATAAATGACAGTTGCATCATGCAGATAGGACAGCATCTCTTCAAATGGGTCAATCAGATGTTGGCAAACATTAGTACATTCATCAGAAGCTTCGAAAAATTGGAAGGCTACCATTACATGCCAGAAGGTGAAGACAAGGTGAAGTTGGTAGCCTTTCTAAAACAATTAAGCAGATTGTGAGGATACTGGGTTTTTAGAACTGAAGTTCATTAGGTTACCCTGCCCTCTTAGTTTCAGAAATCATACAGGCAAGGGGGTGAATGAAAGATACAACATTATCTTTACTTCAGAGCATAAACCTGTACACTTTAAATAAAAGGTCAGCATACCACCAGTGTTAATAGGAGTCCCGTCAAAGTTCCCTACCCACCTTAGTCATGCAACAGTTCCACAAGCAAAAGAGTCTGTCAAAAGGAGGTTCAGGGAGTCCTGGTATCTTGCATAACCTAATCTCCACCAGCATGATTGATACATGGAGCCCTATCATGCTGGTGGAGATTAAGCCATGCAGCATGATAGAGCCCCATCATGCTGCATGGCCTAATCTCCACCAGCATGATGGGGCTCCATGTATCAATCTCTACACTTCTGTGGGTTTACCAATTTACACAGAGCCTTAGAGTATCTCCCATTGAAGTGTGGTGATGACATGTCCCCAGATGGAGCAACAGCCTCCTTTCCATGAAACAGGACAACGATGATCACTAGATCTTTTGGTAGAGCATAGAAACTCAATAACAGTGAGCCCTGCACCTCAATATTCAGAAAATCCACTGGGGAAACCCCCTAGGATTCTCCTTCTTAAAAATTGGTGGGTGCTGGACCAGAGGGTTGGAGTGGGAGTGAAGATGAATCAGCCTTTCACAGTGGCTCCACTGCTGTGTACCTGCCAGAATTTCTGGGTCAATCTTGTGGGAGACAAGGGGTAATGCTTGACTTTCCCCACCTCCAGATTTAGATAGCACCCAGTCCCTCTAAAAAATGAGCCTCTTTATGTTTTTTGCACATGTCAGGGATTCTAGCTCTCCCTCACTTCCTGTCCCTTCTTACTACCCCATGTGTCTGCAATAAGCCCTCCCCCAGGTGAAATTTAAGAACTAGCACTGGGGTGACAGTACATGTAACCCTGTGAATTGACCGGCTGGTGGTGGGAGATGTTATCTTGGCAGTGCAACACGGCCCCGTCACACAGGTACATTCAAGACATCCTCACTGGCACTGAAGGTAAGACATGGCTTGCAAAAGATATCGATCATTGTGAATTGTCAAGTAATGATGGAGGGCTGTACTGCTGCGGTGGAAAGTGCATGGAAGTTCAGGAAGATCTATTTGGCAAGATGGACAGATCTGATCTCTTCGGCTGCCTTGAAAACTCTGAAGGACTCGAAGTGAAATGTGCCTCCACTCTTACTTACTTTCACTAGATATGTGAAAAAACATGCAATTGTATCTCTATGATACCATAACAATTTATCCACAGAGCCACTGCTTAAAAACTGGGTATTGCTTGCAAAGGTCGAAGAAGGAAAGGGGAAGTTTCCAAGATACTGTCAAGTATCTTCTCTTTGAAGATGTTGCCCTAGTGCTTTCCGAGCTTGAGAACAAGCTCTGTTAGTATTTCACACAAGATTTAAATCCAGGGAAAGCGAGGGAGAAAAGTTACAATCCTGCTGACACCAGCAATGCAATGCACAATGGAACTTATTGCAGAGAAGCATAAAGGATGTGGAGTGGCTGCCGAAAATGTCTATATGTTTACCAGACCAGCTGCACTCTTTGCCCAGTAGTATGTGTGGAAAAAAATACTGTCTTCCATGAAGCTTCCAACGCATATTGCAACTCTTACAAAGGTTCTCAACTTGACACAGAATTTAATCAACTGGCAGACTTCCTTAGGCATGACATCAGGGTCCACCAGTATTACTGCCTCCCAGAAGATATCTTGCCAAGATCAGAAAACTTTTCAAGGCTTCTGAGAGGGGAAGACTGGCTGAATTTAAGGAAGCAGACTGAGGTCTGAGAAATGCGTTGTATCTGTTGAGTGGAGAAGTATTCTTATTTTATTTTTTAAAATAATTTTTACATTTTACTTTATTGCAATTACTTGAATAATATGTTGCATACCTCATCATACTTTTTTTTTAGATAATAAAATTACCATTTTTAATCAATAATGTTTTAGGAAATTTTATATTTCCACAAAAGGCATGTTCTAAAAGTATTTTTCATACAATACATACAACTTTTTTAAAAAGATTGTGAAATCAAAAGCTGAAACAAAACCAATGAAAGACATCGGTGTAAAGAATGTCCAAAGCTTGTTTTTGGCACAGGTGAGTGCAACATTATCTGCTTTCAAGATGGACATTTTTGTTACACAGTGTACACTATTGGTGTATCTGCCTTCTTCCCTTCCCCCTTTTGGAACACAAGTAACCAAGTGAAGAGGAGAAAAACTTGAAGGATAATGTGGACAGATATCTGGGGAACTATACAATGTATCCAATTCTAATACATCTAACATCCACTGGTGGATATTGGTGCAAAATTGTCCAAAGCGTATATATCACCATCACTGGGTGAGTGCTTTTCATTATGCAAAAGAGATATATGTATCACACTATTATTCCACCCTTTTTAATTGTTGATTTTAGATTAGAGTTTTGAGAATCTCAAAAAGTGCCTTTTAAACTGGCTGAATTCAAAGGCATGAATTTGGAAGAGATGGACATTAATCCAGACTGTAGGTCGGAAATCTTGCATCTGATGGATGGTTTTGACTTTTACCTTGGTCATTTACATATCTGTTCTTTTTTAGGACCAGTCCAGTCCAGCTACAGTGTGACAAGTCAGGGGATGAACAATCCACTGAAACAGTGACATAAGTGGACATGCATTCAGTCGACACCTTCCTGTCAGAAAGGAGGTGGTGTATGGACCCGGCAACATGAGACCAATGCCCAGCCAAGGCTTCCAAAGGTTGATGTAGCACACAGCTTTTTTTGTTTCAAAGCATGTTACATTCTCTATTTTTTGCCGATTCATAATGGACAACTCTGCTTCCTTTCAGGTCATAACGAAGTCCTTCCACCAAGTGCCTCCTGCTACAAACAATACAAGAGAGAATGGGGTCCAAAAGTACCAGGATGAGCATGGGAACAGACAGTGATAATTTTTAAATGTAAGATACTTTAGGCATGGTGTTTCATATTATGGAAAACAACTTTATCTGGAAAACCTATTATGTTTAATAAGCACAAACACCCACACAAGCACACACACAGTGATGAGTGGCTCCTATCAAACATATGTGATAACATTAATGGTGTAATTTAATGAAATGAAGATTATACATCCAATTTACTTATTTCTATGAGAAGCCAAAAATATTGCCACGAGGGGGACAATTGTCTGGTTAAGGATTTCCCATGTACATTTTGTCTGAATTAACCTGGACTGAATTATTTTATGTATGTAAAAGGTATGCTTGCTGTACACTAATTAACTGAGCCCAGGGTATTGCTGAAAAAAAGTAAATGGGAAATCATAAACGAGACATATCTCCCTCATGAAAATGATTATAACTGGCATGCCTGCATTTAAAGGTTAATTTATTTCATTCCTTACTGCTCAGGTTTGTCCAAGGGTTTAGAATTGTCCTTATTTTTTGAAGCTTTAACATGCTTTTCAATCTTCTCCTGTTCTTCCGAAACAGCTCTCTGCAAACAGACAAAAACATTAAAAAAAACACAAAATAAGGACAATTGAACTAATAGATTGCTATAAAATAATAACTTGTCTAACTACATCTTTTAGTTTTCATATGTAAATACTATTCTCTACTTTACACCTAGGGGTATATCTACTATGCGGCGGTTTCGTAAAACCACTGATTTCCAGCGTTTTGAAGGCATTTTTTAAAACGGCACTTTTATTATAGACAAAGCTCAAGCGCCGCATAATAAATATAACCCCTAGTCCTGAATTTCAAAGATTTCCCTCTAGATACATTGTATCTCACTTTTATTGCAACAGCTTGAGACTGTTCAAATAATTTAAAATTCATGAGCTATTTCAAAAGTTTGAGGTATTCTTACTTAGTCTATTAGGGAAAGGTAGTTCTGTTCTTGAGCAGTAGGCTCTGGCCAACACTTGTAAGGAAAGAGATAGATATAAATCATGTACAAAGCTTATTAATAAAAAAATACAAAATATTTACAGAATGTCACAAGGTGGATATACTGAGCACTTCACCAATGTAGATCAGCTAATGCTGATGGTATTTAGAGATGTAATCCAGGAGCAGGGCCACCTTAACAACTTTATGGGCCCCCGGGCAATGCAGTGTACCGGGCCCCTAAAAAGAAAAAAAAAATTATATATATATATATATATATATATATATATATATATATATATATATAAATAGTGTGTGTGTGTGTGTAAAAAAAATATATATGTATGTAAAAAAAACCGTGATTATATATATATATATATATAATCACTTTTTTTTTACACATATATATATATATATATTATATATATATATATATATAGGGGCCTCCTTAACTTACACGCCCAGCATTCACTGCGAGCACAGCACGGAAGAGGGGACCAGGGAGGGAGCCGGATCACTGCTGATGTGACCGCAAGGTAAGTATTTAAAAAAAAAATATATATATATATTTTTTTATTTTTTTTTTAGGATTTGGACGGGCCCCCCTTGCCTGCAGGGCCCCCGGGCACCTGCCCATCGTGCCCAATGGAAGAGACAGCCCTGTCCAGGAGGTGGAGTACAGAGGGCCGCTATATGTTCTTGTGAAGAAACAGGTTATCTAATAACCTTTTTGTCCATTGGTGGCTTGTACCTCTATGACAAGATAACAATCTTCTACTGCTGCTCTTCTCTGTCAGTTCCTACACTCATTGCTTGTATTTTAAAGATATTTATAGAACATACTTTAGCTACCAATAAATCCATTACTAAAACTGCACCAACATACATCTCAAAATATCTCACAGCTCGATAGTAAAATAGCTTTGAGTGACGATTTGAAAAGTATGTTTAAATTAGATATATTATCTATAATATATGATATTGAATTAAATTAAATCTGTGTTTAATGTTTCAAACTAATTTAAATCTATTTGGTATGATACCTTGATCCCGAGGAACAAAATGGTCAAAAAGGGCCATGTGATCGCATTGAATACATCAACATATATGCATTTGTATTACCATCTGTTGTGAACATTTTCTGTATGTTATATTATCACTATAGTAGTAGTTCATATTAACGTGACTGTATAAGGACAAGGAACTAAAGAAGCAATTTTTCATCATGTTTGTTGCTTATCTATGGGATCTGATGATGTAACTACCCTTTTTTTTTTCTATACCTATATTGTTTATAGTCCTTTTCGTTAAGCATCTCTGCAAAAGTAATGCTAATAAAGCATTACAAAATGTGAAGATAGAACATTTTTACGATCTTCTTAGGAGGTCACAAGGCCGATCACATGACCAGGAGCTCGGAAGAGAATACGTACGGGACATCGTTTTTCAAATTGATAAGTTTGTATAAATGCATTAAATGATGTCTTTATTTTATGTGCATGTGTATCTATTAATATACAAAGAAGTAATTTTAAAGAAAGTCAATTTCTCGATGCAATGATGCCATAAAAGGGCGTTCAGACATTACAGACAATACACCTTGAAAAAGATCCAGACGGATTAAAACGCATCAGTGAGGACTCCCCAAGTTGTTGGAATTCTCTCTCTGACGGGAATTCGGTTTTCTATAGCCAATGGGAACCCCAACATAAGAATACGCTTAAAGCTATGAAAATTTGAGATTCTGGTAGGTGGCAAATTCTCACTCCATTGGAATAATACTGGACTTGTGCATTTTATGAGGCTTTTTGATTCTGATTTTTATATTTGTTTTTATGGATGTTTACTAAATATGGTATTGTGAGGTAATACACTATTTCGCTATTCTTCTATTTTATGCTTATATTTGACCACACTGTGACCCACCAATACACAATACTGGGATCCATCACTATTTGAAGCTTTGGAAGAGGAAGGAGTTTGCCCATTTGGAATCTGTGAGGTTATGACATGCGATTAAGAACAGAGCTCTGAGTAAGCATATCTACAAAAGGTGTTTGCTATATTTTTCATATCATATTTGCTATATTTTTCTTTTCCAGTTTATAACCTTATTAAATGGACCTCATTGAATGGACTGTGACATCTCTAATAATTGAAGGACACCGAGAATACATGAAAGGAGGTTTGGAGCCTGTGGACTTTATGAAATATTGTTTTATATCAATTGTTGATTATTAGGTAGTGCCAATGGTATATATGTTTATCTTTGTACATGTACTTTGAAGTGGGGTTTGGGTGATCCCTTATATATACTTCTAAGGTAGCTATCCAAATAAGGAGCGCTCCTAGATCTACATATCTATTTAATTTGTTTAGTAATTGTATTCCCAGGGTCACTTGAAACTACCCTGTTGGTGTTAAATGTAGGGGGTAGGTGCCTCAGATAATATAGGTCTAATCATTGTGACTTAATGAACTGTTTTAAAGGGTGTGGATTGGGAGGCAATTTTATTATGTTCTCAGTGAGCCCTATTCTATGAGGGTGTATGTTTTCCTGCTGTAAACCTGGCACATATGTTACAGATGTATTCATAGGTATGAGCAGCACTATTCAATAAGGGATGTCTAGAGAGGACAACTCTGCACTGTGGTGTATCACTGGAGTGGTGTGTCTAGCATAACTTAGTGGCTTGTCTAGCAACACCATCTCCAATGGTACTCTCACAACTAGAGACTAGAATACTGAACTGTGTATTTACATTTCACAATATACCTTGCTTTTATGTATTTATTAACTTATTCTCTTTGTTTTATATGTTGCACACTGATATATTACTCAGAAGCCTTAAATTTTAGAAGCCCTAAAATCATACTTACCTACTTTTGCGAAGCTCTTTCAGGGAGAGGGGCTGGAGGGCGGGAGGGGGCAAGACGCGACCAAACGCTTCACCATGAACCGCGTCATTTAGTGGTGGCAGTAGCGGGATGCGGGAGATTTGCCAGGAGTCCGTGAGACCGACCCGAATTGCTCTGCTGTTTTATTAACTTTTTCTGTGCAACAAGTTATAACTTTACAGCTGATTGAAAATATTTAAAGAATTCTGGTAACATGGAAAGCTGCATATTGAGTGGCAGCATATTAATCCATGGTATATAAAACTTTCTGCTTAATACACATCCGTTTTTAAAGAATATGTTACTGCCCACAAACATTGCAGGATTCCTGACTTTACAGTTCAGCTGCAGTTCTTGGAACCACATCCTGGGTTCTGTAACCAGGATTGATCAGCTACAGACTCTGCATCATCATCTATTTATTTATATAGCGCCAGCAAATTCCATAGCGCTTTACAACTTTGAACAAACGAATTGTAAAGCACTATGTCAGATCAATGTAGCTTACTGAAAGCATTACAAATAAAGTAAAACAAAATACTGCATTGATATAAAAAGAAAAAATATTTTTAAATCCATGGATAAAGTTAATGCATTTGGAGTGACCTAGCAGCCAAGATTTCTGAGAGATCCTATTTTCACAATTAAACATCTAGCTCCATCTCCTCTCTGCTACACAACATGTAGCAGAGACATACCCATCTGGATTACCAGTCACTCAGGCTGTTACACATTGCACAAGCTACCTTTCATTCTGGTCACTCTTCTTACCTGTTTCCCTTGGTTCGCACTCCCTGCATTTACTTGCTGGCCTGAACTGAGTATACGCACACCTGGGGCTAGATTTACTAAGCTGCGGGTTTGAAAAAGTGGGGATGTTGCCTATAGCAACCAATCAGACTCTAGCTTTCATTTATTTAGTACCTTCTACAAAATGACAGCTAGAATCTGATTGGTTGCTATAGGCAACATCCCCACTTTTTCAAACCCGCAGCTTAGTAAATCTAGCCTCTGGTCTTTTCAAAACTTCCTGCATTCTCTTTATTGGCTAATTGCCTGTCTTTGTCTAGTTAAAGCACCTGCTTCTCTACCAAGGTGCCAGATCTTCATGGCTCCTTACATGTTAGCAGTGTCGGACTGGGGCATGAAAGGCCCACCGGGGGACTGCAACACTAGGGGCCCACCAGAGGGTGTGTGTTCAGCCATCATAGAGGCGGGACCTGACACTAGAGGGGGAGTGGTCAGTCCACGAAGGACAGCTAGCACCTTAGTGTAGTATATAAAGCATACAGTGTGTGTATAAAGAATACACAGTCTTGACCTGCCCTTTAGATTGGGCAGAAAAGTCACCAAAAATCAGGATTGTCCCACTAGACCAGGCTTGGCTAACCTGTGGTACTCCCGGTGTTGGGAAACTACAAGCCCCAGCATGCTTTGCCAATATATAGCAGCTTAATGCTGTAAGGGTATGCTGGGACTTGTAGTTTCACAACATCTGGAGTACCACAGGTTCGCCAAGCCTGCACTAGACTCAGATCATTTGACAGACTGTCCTACCTGTTGTTGTCACTTTTACCACCTGTGGCTGCTGGTTTCTTTAGTTGCGGCTTGTCTGAATCCTGGAATGTTGAGGGCCCTGTTTGGAAAAGATAATGGGTACATTTAGAAACCATCCCTGCCATTAAATCAACAGCACCCACATTTAATAATTAGGCCTCTCTCCAGCCTCAACATTAAAGTAATAGTGCTCACATGTCATAAATAGATCTATTTCCCTCCAACCAACCCCAACATTAAATTAATAGTATTCCCATTTCATAAATAAACCCATTACCCTCCCTCCAAACAGCCCCAGCAATAAATTAATAGCATTTACGTTTAATACATCCATTTGCCACGACCATTCCTAGCATTAAATAATTAATATTCACATTTAATAGATAGCCCTGCTCCCCACACTCAGCCCCACATTCAATTATAGATCCAAACCACCTCAGCATTAAAGGTCCCATCACCCCCTCCCTATAGTGTTGTCTGTGCAGCCCCCCCTCACTATAGTTTAGTATAGTCAGCCCCCCTATAGTTTAGTATAGATAGGCAGCCCCCCTATGCCACATAGTAGTGCCCCAAAACAATGTTCTGCCACACAGTAGTGCCCCCAAAGCAATGTAATGCCACACAGTAGTGCCCCAATGTTATGCCACATAGTGCCCCCAAGATATGCCACACAGTAGTGCCCCAAGGTTATGCCACACAGTGCCCCCAATGTTATGCCACATAGTGCCCCCAATGTTATGCCACATAGTGCCCACAATGTTATGCCACATAGTGCCCCCAATGTTATGCCACACGGCAGTGCCCCAAAGTTATTCCACACAGCAGTGGCCCAAAGGTATGCCACATAGTGCCCCTAATGTTATGCCACCCAGTAGCACCCCAAATGTTATGCCACGCAAGTGACCAGAATTCACACACACACTAATATATATATATATGTATATATATATATATATATATATATAAATTATAAACAAACAAATGGTTAAAGAATATACTTACCGATATGTTGATTGCTGCAGGGCAGGCTCTCTGCTCCTTTTCCCTTCTTCAGCGGCGGCGGGAAGATCAGCTGACAGGGGGAGGGGCGGGTCACATGATCACAGCTGCGATCGCAATTAAGCAACGGGGATACCGGGTCCTTGTGAGGGGCCTCCAGGTAAGCTCCGCCCACGAGGTGTGGCCGTAAGGTAGCCGGGCCTACCGGTGGTTTCACCGGTAGCCCGCTGGGCCAGTCCGACGCTGCCTGTTAGAAAGCTGTTCTCTTTGGCTTCCATCTGCACATCGGTATCCTGTGTGACCTGTTCCACAATCAAGACTTATTATTGAAAGAACCTTGTGCCTAGTTATCGGTCCAGGTCGCAAGCTATTTGCTTTCCAGGGATCTCAGTGCATTAGTTCTCTGCAGTTCACCACTTCTTAGTTGGTATCCCGTGTTACCTGTCCCACGATCAAGACCTGCGGTATTGTTGTAGGAACCTCGTGCCTCATAATTAGTCCTGTTCTCAGCTATTTGCTTTCTAAAGACCTTTGGTTCACTGCCGTTCATCTGAACCTTTGCATTTATCATCCAGAAGTCCTGCTCCACTCCAAGGTTCCATCTCATCCTGCTCTAATCCCCCTTAGAGGACCGCGACCTGCGGCTAGTGAGCAGCTAAGTTCTTTATTACAGAAATACAAACATACATCTTTAAAACAATAGCTTGAACACAAATAAAATATGTTTAAAACACCACCCAGAATGTCATCATATCTCACAAGAGTCCTCACAGAACCTCAGAGTTAACAATATAGAATCCGCTATAAAGTTCAACAGAAATGATATAGCCAGATCATGTTACACAGTTCCCAGTCGAAGCTGTGGTTTCCTACTATACTAGGTACTTTCCCCCATCCCCGGAGCTGTGAAATCAAGGCAAAATAACATTGCTTTGTCGTCGGATCTCGTGGGTTTTGGATTTCATAAGTACCTTTCTCCCTGGAGATCTGGCGCCATTTCTCAGACAGACACAGAAGGGGTAGAAGCATTCTTGGCAGTCTCCAATGCCATTGCTCACACAGAAACAGAAGGGGTAGCAGTGTTTTTGTCACTCTCCAGTGCCATTGCTCTGTGCCATTGCTCACACAGAAAAAAAAGCCCCCCCACCAAAACCTCGCAAATCTGAGTGCTAAGCCGAGTCGGCTCAGTACTTTCCCACATCCTCGGAACTGAAATTGAGGCAAAATGTCATTGTTGCATAGTAGGATCTTGCGGGTTTTGGATTCCATAAGTACCTCCCTTCCTAGAGATCTGGCGCCATTTCTCAGACAGACCCAGTAAGGCTAACAGCATTCTTGACAGTCTACAGTGCCATTGAGCGCCACTGCTCACACAGAATTAGAAGGGGTAGCAATGTTCCTGACACTCTCCAGTGCCATTGCTATTGATCATGATAAGTAGAAGAGCACCAGTCATGATGATACTAGTCCTTCTACGTCATCTAATAAAGCCTGTACTCAAAGGCGCAGTGGGTTTAAGTCAGGGAAAATGAAATCCAAGAAACATGCTTTTACGCAATAACAACAAGCCATACTGAATCAGCTAGCTCCCTTCCCTCAGCTAGATCCCCCAACCTGCAATATACATTGTCATCATCCTCACTCTCATCAGTGTATACATCATCCTCAAACAATATTAATTCATCCCCACTGGAATACACCATT
Organism: Mixophyes fleayi; assembly: GCF_038048845.1. Lineage (NCBI taxonomy): Eukaryota > Metazoa > Chordata > Amphibia > Anura > Limnodynastidae > Mixophyes > Mixophyes fleayi. The sequence continues at coordinate 254,296,907 of NC_134404.1, read as the reverse complement.
ACAGAAGTCTCTGTTCTTTGATGCAATTGTCGGTAAAGGCCCTTATCTTGGAATCTGTAGTTCAGTTTATGGCAGAGCAGTAATGATTTTGTCACGGTTGGCTTATGGGAAATTGATCCCTATGCTCTGGTGGACATGGCTTAGCCCACCCACAGGCGCGGAGTCTAACAGGCAGGTGGTTTTCACAAGAAACCCTCACAAGGAGGTATGGATTTAGCGGCACCAAACCTGCAGGTCGCAGCCCTGTTATTGAGTGAACAGCAGAACGGTGTGGAGGAGCCAGATGACACGGGTAGAAACAAATGAGGCACAAGGAGAATAGTTGTCCTGTGGTATAACGAGGAAAAGCAGAGGCTGTCACAATGGTGTATCCAATGGTGATTGGTAGAGATACTGGAACAGCGGGAATACAGCACTGGAGTATGCTGAGCACACACGAGAAAGCAGAGGTAGCTGAGGGAGAACAGCCAATGAGTCACCAAGGCAGTTGCGGCTCACAGTGATAGCTGTTAGAGAACTGGAGCTGTCACGATGAAGTACATAAGAGATGGTATAGAAGTACTAGAGCAACAATAGTTCAGTACAGCAGGAGACTGAGAGTAAACTGATGTGGTGAAGGTAACTCGTAGTAACAGCCGATGAGTCACAGTAGTAGTAGCGGCTCTGAGTGGTAGCGGTGGGAGAACTGGAGCTGTCACGATGAAGTACCGTTGATGTGGTAATATCAGTACTGGAGCAGCGATAGTTCAACACAGATGGAGAGTTGAGAGCAGACTGAAGAAGTGGGGGTTACTCGTAGTAACAGCTGATGAGTCACAATAGTAGCAGCGGCTCTGAGTGGTAGCGATGAGAGAACTGAAGCTGTCGCAATGAAGTACACTGGAGATGGTAGTAGCAGTGCTGGAGCAGCAATAGTTCAACACAGGAGGAGACTGAGAGCAGACTGGAACACAGGCAAACCAAGAGGAGAACAGGAACCAGAACCACAGGCTACAGGAAGTGAGCTTGAAGAACAGGCATCAGACAGGTGAATCCAAGAGGTTTAAATAGTGCTCCAGAAGTGCTTAGCCAATGAAAAAGAGGGAGGAGGTCCTGAAGTGCAATAGGCTTGCACCTGCACAGATCTGAATATAGCTGAATGAATGAATGAAGTTAGTCTGATGCTGGAACATGGCAGTTTCCAGATAAATGAAATGCGGGTAACAGGACAGGTACTAGTTGCAGGACCAAAGCGGTACACATTTTTTGGAAATTCTTTTATGTCAAAATGTTGTGCTGACTCATCTGCATCACCACTGGGTCTCTTGGGAAAGAGATTTCCTAGCAGCAGTTGCCTGAGAAACTGAAGGAGGAGATGTCCTGGTGTCTTGTAACACTTGAACTGTCAACTAGCTCACCAGGAGCTCATTGCATCTCTTGAGATCTGGATCAGTTGGAAAGAAAGAGAAGACATAGCTCTTAAACCTAGGATCAAGCACAGTCACCAAAATGTGGCGATCTGATTTCAAGATTTTGATAACTCTTGGATTCTGGCGAAGCAAATAAATTACTTGATCTACAAGTCATACATACTTAGTGGAATTGCTTTATTTCATCTCCTCCTTCAATTTTTCCAGCTGTTTTTCCAAAAGTCTAATTAGGGGAATCAGTTGACTCAAGCTAACAGTGTCTGAACTCACTTCACAGATGACTACTTTGAGTGGTTTCAGCACCCTGCACAACACGGAAAGTATTTTCCACTGCGCTGGACTAAAATACATTCCCACTTAAATTTGATTCTTCTTGCAGCAGTTGTTGTAATCTCCTACATGCTGTTAGTCACAATCTGCTCAGCTCCTGTTTGCCAGGAACTATATTGGACCACACACACACACACACACATATATATACAAACACACATATATATACACACACACATACACACACACACATATACACACACACATACATATATATACACACATATACACAAACATATGTACACACACATATATATATATATATATATATGTACACACACACACACATATATACACAGACACATATATACACACACACATATATACACACACACACATATACATATATATACACACACACACATATATACACACACACACATATATACACACACACACACATATATATATATATATATATATATATATATATACACACACACATATACATATATATATATATATATATATATATATATATATATTGTGGCAAGAGCCCTCTACTGCAGAAGCACACATGAACAACTTCTTCCTTTTTATGTCGTTTTATTGTCAGGATGGTAAATGTTTTGACACCGTACAGATTTCACAGCATTTCTTGGAGACCCTAAACGCTAGCTAGACATAATTCAGCTCTCTCAAGACCAGCCAGCTTCCCCAGCGTTGATCACTCTGCACAAATGATATAAACAAGCTTTTATACCTGATACTCCTCCCCCAGCCTTAGCTTGATGGACAGGTGACACACCCACCTTCTCTTTAAAAGGAAACGCCCATCACTGGCTCTGTAATTCAAACAGACACACCCTGTCTGTTTGCTGAGAGGAAGGATTTCAAGTCATGTAAGGTAAACCAAACTTAAACTATTGCTTTTCATACATAGGTCTTTACATTCAATCTAGGTGCATTACTGCACAAATGTTTTACTCTACTTCCCTGCTTTCTCTGCATATTGCCAGCTAAATGCCTCCTTTTGCTACAATATATATATATATATATATATATATATATATACATACACACACACACACACATATCTATATATATATATATATATATATATATATATATATACACACACACATTGATATTATATATATATACATATACACACACACACACACACATATATACACACATACATACACATACACACACACATATATATATATATATATATATATATATATATATATATATATATTGTGGCAAAGAGGGATATTTGCCACAGTTCCCTGTAAGGGAACAGGTAGGAACACAGACAGGGTTCAGTTGTTTTCCCTAGGTTCCTATCTTAGCACACACACACAGGTGTTCCACATGGATGTGATTGGTTTGCTGTGATTTGTTGTTGTGCTTGGGGTGGAGGATAAAGACACTGGGCCTGATTCATTAAGGAACTTAAATTAAGACATTTCTTATTTAAGTCTCCTGGACAAAACCATGTTACAATGCAAGGGGTTAAAATTAGTTTTCAGTTTTGCACATAAGTTAAAAACTGACTGTTTTTTCATGAAGCACACAAATATCAACTTTACATTTCAGTGTACCAATAAACTATCAAGTATTTGTGTGCTAAATAAAAAAACAGTCAGTATTTAACTTAAGCACAGAGAACCTATATAGACCTAGACGAGGACTAGGCTGGTGATTATCAGTGGCTAAAAACCGCCATCTTATCGAGGGTTCAGGGAGGCCCAACGATATTATGACTGGAGACTCTCCAAAGACTTACCAGTTCGGGCTCAGCTTGCTGAACTTGGTAGAACACTAAAGAAGTGGTTACAGCCAGAAAAGAACACTGCGGACAGAATGATTGAAACTCTGGCCATTGACCACTGTATCCGGGGTATGGACCAAGGGCTCCAAAGGTGGGGGTGACAGGTGGATCCTCAGTCCTATGGGGAATTGGCTGCTGTAGTGGAGAGATACAGCATATGCCCAAACCTCTGTTGCCCGCTCCAAAGTTTGTGCCTCGGTCAAAGACTGGCATATGGAACAGTGGACAGGATGCTTATCAGGAGAGATTTCTGGATAAAAATGCAGCCAAACCTGCAGTAAGTCCAATCTGCTTCAAGTGCAAAGAGCCTGGACATTTGAGGGCTCAGTGCCCAACGTTAGTAGAGCATATGTATTGTTCACTAGCACACACACAACCAAGCTACCCGAGCTGCTGAACAATGAGTCCGGTTACCAAGAAATCCTGCTTGTTCCGCGTGACTGTGTTTGGGAATCACCAACCGGTGCTGGCTCTGGTAGATTTGGGTAGGTTTCCAGCTCCATATTACCAGAGAAACTAATGCATAATCTGTCTAAAGTGAAGGTACTCTGTGTCCATGGGACTGTCGAGGAATATGACAGGACTCTTTTGCCTATTACCATGAATGGACAGACAGTAACAATGGTAGCGGCCATTGCACCAAAACTGCCATACCCTTTAATCCTGGGCAGAGACTTCCCACTGTTCAAGCAGATCCTCCAGAAGCGAATCCAGCCGGACACGTCAGCAATTGAAGCTCCGGCCGAAAGTCCAGCCTTGATGGAGGAGCTTGAGGGAATAGGGAATGGAAAGCGCCAGGATCTACTACAAAATCTGAACCAGACAATTCAGGAAAATACACCTCCTAAGAGGTTGGAGTATAAACAAAGGAGAGCCTCACGAGTACAAAACCAGACCCAGGCATCGTTCGTTGACGAGACCTCGGGTGAAGGGGCTACTACTCCCAATGAGGACACAGACTGGGCAGGACTGTCTAACTTGTTTCCACTAAGAGACTTAGGCCGAGACCAACTTGAAGATGTTGCCTTAGCTAATGTCTATAAGAATGTAGTTGAGATTAATGGGGTAAAGAAGGCTAACAAGCCTGCAGAGGGTATTGCCTATTATATGGTAAAGAATGATTTGTTGTATAGAGTTGCTAATGTACAGGGTAGAACTGTGAATCAATTGTTAGTACCACAAATCCATACATCACTTGTTCTCAAAGCTGCACATACACATCTGTGTGGGGGACACTTGGGGGAAGATAAAACAAGGGAGCGGATATTGCTCAGGTTCTATTGGCCAGGAGTGTACAGGGCAATAAAAAGGTTTTGCCAGACATGTGCCGTATGTCAGAGAACATGTCCGAAGCCAGACTATCAAGCCCCGCTAGGTCCCATCCCTGTGGTGCAGAACCCGTTCAAGCGTATTGGTATGCATTTCGGTAGGCCCATTAGAGAAGTTGGCCCGCGGCCATCAGTATGTATGGGTCATAGTGGACTATGCCACCGGGTATCCCAAGGCTATACCTTGGCGCAATATAAAGTCCAGCACAATAGAAAAATTAACTACGATAAGTCAGCTGTCGTTAGAACTTTCCAACCAGCTGACAAAGTTTCCATGAAGGATGATCTGTCAGCACCACCAGGTTGGCAATGCTAAGGGGAGGAGTATGTGGCAAAGAGGGATATTTTCCACAGTTCCCTATAAAGGAACATGTAGGAGCACAGTTAGCCTGCAGCAGCAGGCTGCAGACAGGGTTAAGTTTTCCCTAGGTTCCTCTCTTAGCACACACACACACACACACACACACACACAGGTGTTTCTCATGGGTGTGATTGGTTTGCTGTGATTTGCTGCCTCCTACGCGATTGGCGTAGAAGGCTACTGCCTCAAAATGTAGAAAAGATGATGTTCATAAAAATGAACTACAGTTTCCTCGAGGAAGTCCTTTACCTACATCAAAGTACAGAGACTTTGGTAATGATGAGTTGTGGAGGGTGATGTGCACATTGCTGAGGATGAGGCTGAGGATGATGACAAAAACATCTTGCAACAGTAGAGTTCATTAACAGCACTGTTAGCTTAGGTGCCTTAAACCCATTGTTAGCTTGTTTTGTGAGGGCCCATACAAACCAAATACTTCAGCCACAGGCACTCCTTGTCGCTGAAGTGCTTGGTTTCTTAAAGTGCGCATGTCCTTTTTAAGATGCAACCTAAGGGTGGGTTGGAGGGCCCAAGGACAATTCCATCTTGCACCACTGTTTTTGCTACCACTGTGTGCCAATGTTACCTAGATGTGCTATATACTGTTGTGTGCTTTGTAAAACTTAGCTTTCACCAAGACATTGAAGATGCAAATGACTCAACACAACATTTTGACATCTGGTCTGGTCTACCGTAAAAGAATTGTCCAAAATAACTGACACTTTGGATGTTGATAGTAGGATCAGGTGGAGTTACGGCAAAGAATGGTGAAGGATTATTATTATTATTATTATTATTATTTTTTTAACGGTATAAAGACAACAGTTTTATTAACAAAGAACAACGTTGCTTGCAGAAGTAATGTAAGCATGGATGTCTAAATAGATGTGTAATGTGTAAATGTATTGCTCAAACCTTCTACTTTGCTGCTGTTCCATCAGTATTGCACAAAGTGTTTGTAATCTGCACTTTACTTTAAAGGTACCTAGCTATATTTAAATTTTTGGGGGATTGGGGCCAATTCGAAGGTCAGTCAATGGCTCTTTTTAGTGCATTGTCTGCAACAAGATCCTATATACTCATGCAGGGCCCGATTAAGGGTTCTGGCCGCCCTAGGCTAACATGGCCGCAGCGCCCCCCCCCTCCCCCCCCGAATATATAAGTGTATAGGAACACTCCTGAATATGAATGTTCAGGTGTATTCTCCAGCATTCAAATTTAGACAGAGTGTGCCATTGTCTCTTACCTGTTCTTGCTCTTCTCTCTTGCAACTTTTTTATCCTCGCTGGCTTCTGGAAAGTTGGCGCCTTGTTTTGAAAATGCAAAAATTTATTATAATGCAAAATATTAACAAACCCTGAATGATTAGGCCCTTTAGTTAAAACAAAACACTCCATTATGGCCAGCTAAAAGTACCCCATTGTACAGGCATATATAAGCAATATCTGAATATTTGTGGTCAAATACAAATCTCCATCTCACTAATATTTAGTATTCTAGTGATTGCTGAGACCACAGAGAGCATCCATGTAACCGACAATCATGAGATTATGCCCCCCAAAGCTGCTCTATTTTTTAAATACCCCCTGCAGCCATTTTTCCTTAACCACCCCGCCCCCCCGGCAGCCATTTTCCTTAACCCCTGCTGCAGTCATTTTCTTTAACCCCCCCCCCGCAACCCTTTTCCTTACCTCCCACCCTGCATCCATCCCCCATGCAGCTATTTTCCTTACTTCCACTCTGTAGCTATCCCCCGTCACATCAAAACTCCCCCAGTCACATATATCAGCCCCCCTCCTCTGCCCTCCTTCACACATATAAACCTCTCTCCCACCCTATAGATTTGTATGACAGTCCCCCTTCTCCCACCCCCACCCTATAGATATGCATGGCAGTCCTCCCCCTCTCCCTCCCTATACATATGCATGGCAGTCCAACCCTCTCCCTCCCTATACATATGCATGGCAGTCCAACCCTCTCCCTCCCTATAGATTTGCATGGCAGTCCAACCCTCTCCCTCCCTATAGATATGCATGGCAGTCCAACCCTCTCCCTCCCTATAGATATGCATGGCAGTCCCCCCCCTCTCCCTCCCTATACATATGCATGGCAGTCCAACCCTCTCCCTCCCTATAGATATGCATGGCAGTCCAACCCTCTCCCTCCCTATAGATATGCATGGCAGTCCAACCCTCTCCCTCCCTATACATATGCATGGCAGTCCAACCCTCTCCCTCCCTATAGATTTGCATGGCAGTCCAACCCTCTCCCTCCCTATAGATATGCATGGCAGTCCAACCCTCTCCCTCCCTATAGATATGCATGGCAGTCCCCCCCCCTCTCCCTCCCTATACATATGCATGGCAGTCCAACCCTCTCCCTCCCTATAGATATGCATGGCAGTCCAACCCTCTCCCTCCCTATAGATATGCATGGCAGTCCCCCCCCCTCTCCCTCCCTATACATATGCATGGCAGTCCAACCCTCTCCCTCCCTATAGATATGCATGGCAGTCCAACCCTCTCCCTCCCTATAGATCAGGGGTGTCCAACCTTTTAGCTTCCCTGGGCCACATTGGAAGACAACGAGTTGGTTTGGGCCGCACATAAGATACACTAACAATAACGATAGCTGATCATCCAAAAAACCATAGAAAACATAGTTAACATATATATATGAGAAAAAAAGTGATATATATATATATATATATATATATATATATCACTTTTTTTTCAAATCCCCCTATACTAACCTTTCAATCTCCCTGTTCAAAAAATCCTCTCTAGTTATTATACTATAATCACTTTTTGTATTGTTTCGATGCAATATCAATAAAGTGCATTTAAGCCAGGCTTTGTATATCAGGGTGCCCTGACCAGGCCTGCGGTATCTGACATATACATCACTGTGACCCCAAATTGTGACCTGTTTTGCTAATGACACCACTATGTTAGTTAAGGGATAACAACTTATAATGGGCCAAAGAGAATAATATATAATGCCCCATTAGTATTACAAGTAGAAGTATGTAACAGGGAGATAAGGTCCATGATGCTCCAGGACCAGGTGACTTTTATTCACTTGTCAGCGTCCCTTGAAAGAATAAAAAAAATTCCCCCTTAACTTACCTGTTAATCGGCTTGTTCTCCGGTCCTCTTCTCTTATTTTCTCCAATTCTGTGCTGTTGATTGTTCTTCTCGTGCGGGTGACTCCTCTGTGCTGCGCTCCGCAATGGATGTTGGGCGTGATGACATCACACCCGACATTCACTGCGAGCACCGCACGGAGGAGGAGACAAGGGAGGGAGCCGGAGTACCAGCTGACGTGACCGCGTGACCGCAAGGTAAGTATTTTCTTTTATTTTTTTGCAGGATTTTTTTTTTCCATTAACAGTGCTGCCCCCTTGCCCAAACCAAAACTCCTTCTGGGCCACATTTACAGGCGTGCTGGGCCGCATGTGGCCCGCGGACCGTGGGTTGGACAACCCTGCTATAGATATACATGGCAGTCCCCCCCTTTCCCTCCCTATAGATATGCATGGCAGGCCCCCCTCCATCCCTATAGATATACATGGCAGTCCCCCCTCCATCCCTATAGATATGCATGGCAGTCCAACCCTCTCCCTCCCTATAGATATACATGGCAGTCCCCCCTCCATCCCTATAGATATACATGGCAGTCCCCGCTCCATCCCTATAGATTTACATGGCAGTCCCTCCCCCCTTCACTTACCTGTAGTTGAGTTGTGCTGAAGACTTCTTGCTTCCTGTCTGCTGCACAGCAACAGATGGCCTAGCGATTGGCTGCCTGCTGCTGACCACCAATGCTTTCGATCGTCGCCACCTTCACCCCCCTCCCCCCCCCCGCGGCGACCCCCCTCCCCGAAAAAAAATAGAAAGAATGAAAAAAAATACCCGCAGCTCCGCGCCTCCCCCGGGACCCAGCAGCCTGGTCAGCCTAGTGGTTGATCAGGCCCTGTACTCATGTCAGAGTGATCACAGACAATTTGTGGACACCTGGCCCTTTTGCCCTTCTGAGGTTTATTTTCAATCATCCTTTAATTGCTTCTCTCTCGTTTGTGTGACCACATACTTTGTTTTTCACTAGGTTCACCATTTCCAACTGTGTTTTCAGAGCGCTCCGGGCGACGCTCCTCATCTTCATCTTCCAAAACTTAGTCTGCAGGGGCCGTGACACACCCATTTGTTTTCTCAGGTCACTTAGTTGTTCTTTAAACTGGACATATTTATCATCGTGCCTCAGGGACTCCTCTGTATTATTCTTCTGAAGCGCAGTGTTTAACTTAAGTACAGTCTCCTTAACTGCATCTATTTATTCGTTTAAATCTCTGTTCAATGCAGTGTATTCCAACATGACGGATTCCCTGCTGTCCACATGTTTTGTTTCATAGTCTGTCTGAAGCAGATCTAATGCCACTCCAGTTGTAATATCCATTCCTGTGTCTACATAAGTTTGGCAGTTCTTCAGGGATGAAAGGGAGGTATCCACAGAGTAGAAGAAGATTAAATATGCAGCACGAGCAGACATGCTTTAATAATATAGAGTTCATTGACAGCGATGTTGGGCTTAAGGCAGCTAAGCTATTGGTAGCTTGTTTTGTGGTGGCCCAAACAAACCAAGGACTTCAGCCAGAAAAATTGCACTCCTATTCGCTGGAGCGCTTGGTTTGTTAAACTGTACATGTCCTTTTAAATATCTTATATAAGGGTGGGTGAGAGGGCCCAAGTACTATTCCAACTTGCAACACTCCTTTTTTTCCGGCCACTGCTGTGTAGCAATGTTTCCTAGATGTGCTATGAATTACCGTGTGTTTTTGTCGTTGGTCTGTTGCTTAGCATCCAGCCAGCTCGCTGCAGTCTTTGTCCGAAAGTGGATGAAAATAATAATGTGAACTGTGAGGTGGTCAAAATTTGATAGTAATAATTGTCCCTGGGTGCACTAAAAACATGTTTTAAAATATGTGTTTGAACAGAGAATTACTAGGTAGGGAAAATATTTTGGTGGTATACTCTATAAAGGGATACATTTTGTGCATATCCATGCATGTAGAACCCCTATCACGCACCAGACACCTTACCATCCTTACTGAGGACTGGGGAGCTCCTCCAGTATGGCCTATGGCTCTGATGACGGGCTCCATCTTTGATCTTTTGGTCATGCAGATGCCTGACACTATAATGATATATATATATATATATATATATATATATATATATATATATATATATTTGTAATTTCTGCTACTGTCCTACTGGACAATGGCCTTTATTCCTGGTTCCCCAGAGTCTTTTTACTTTCATCATCCCTGTGTTTTTACAGTGTGTCCTGGTTGCGGCATCCATGCCAGTGTGTCCTGGTTGCTGCATCCACGCTAGTGTGTCCTTTCATTGCAACACCCATGCCAGTGTGTCCTGGCTGCAGCATCAATGCTAATGTGTCCTGGTTCCACATCAACGCCAGTGGGTCCTGGTTACAACTAGTATCTTGCACCTGCCAGCCATGTCAGATACCTCCTTGGAGGGCCACAAACTGTGAGGCAATAGCAGCCAAGCCCATACTTCTTTGCAGGGTCCATGGTGGACACCTACCTCTCATTAGATTCCATGCCTCCTCTGTAGGTAGAGCAAAATCAGACTGGTTGTTGAATATAGGGAAGTTTATGTGTGATCTTTGACATCCCCATTGGTGGTCTCCATATCTGACTATGTTATTGAGGTCTCCAGTGATTTTTGCTTAACAGATTCTGTAGAGAAGATCTAAAGAAATGTGCTAGTTTATTTTTAGTTTGGATACTTAATAAACAAATAAAATTGCCATTTGACTTTCACCCATATAGAATCTTTAGCCAGGCTTCTTTATTTTGTCCTTAGAGTACATCAATAAGTTCTTACGACATAACAGTGGATTAATATATTCTTGTATGTGCTTCCATATAAATAGGCTCTTTGTCCATTTTTCAGACAAACAATTCTCTCATTGTAAGATTTTGTGCTTTCTTATCTTACAATATGTTGATATGGTTCAGACCTATTATCACACACCTATTATTCATACATAAAAATATAGCAAATTGCCTTCTCTGTGAAGAAAGAAGTGCCATATAACTTCATAATGAATTGTTCTATATTTTGGTTCAAACCAAACTGGGAACTTATCCCTTGTATCATATAATAATCACAAAGTATGAACCAGGGTAGAGGCATAAAAACCAAATGTACAATATTTCAGTCTTGTTGTCCTATAAAACGGAAAAAATATCTCTTACCTTAATAAAATAAGGTTGATATAACATTCCTCTAAATAACACACCATACAGATAAAAATTACAAAAAGCTGAATATATGCTAATAGTTGCCTAATTTAACTCAAAATCAAGAGGAGTAGCCATTCTGATCAGGAAAGACATACAACCTATAATACATTTTCAAATCCTTGATACAGAAGCAAAGTATAGAAGATGTAACTCTTGACGTTGTTAGGCTCATATTATACAATTTATATGTTCCAAATTTTTACAAGTCCCTTTTATCTGAATATGGTAACTAAGCTTTACCCATTAATTGATTCTAATATGATAGTAGGCGGAGACTTCAATGTAATTACCTCTTCCAGGGTGGACGTGGGGTGGAACATTTGCCACAGGGAACTACCCATTTAAGGTAGGAATCAAATACATTCTAGGCCTCTTTTTGGACTATACCTGTTTATCACACAGCACTCTCAAAAATAAATAGATTACCTTTTGGTTTCCTCTTCAATGCTGACAAACTAGGACAAGGGTATAGATACAATACCATTGTTCGACCATGCTGTGATTTAGGTAGACATCAAATAAATGGGGCTCGTATAGACAATGGAAACATGTTTATTGCTGCATGGTTGGTCTATATAACAAAGACCATCAAGATTGTATCTAATCTTCAATTGATAGATTGTAAGATTGCGAGCAGAGCCTTCTTACCTCCCTGTTTGTCTGTATTACCCAGTATTGTTTTATTATTGTGTTTGCTCCCAATCGTAGAGCTGTACAAAATATGCTGGCACTATATAAAATAAATGTTGATCAAGAAGACCTCATCTTGCTTTGGCAGATGGCAAAGGCGGTAATTAGGGGGCAGATAATATTATATGTAGGACAGCACACCAAAACTATCTCAAAATGATATATAGAGAGCAAAAAAAGAGCTAACAACCACTTATCAAAATATGAAATAAAAAAACTTTATGTAAACAAAACAAGAGCTCAGTTTGATAACATATTCACTCAAATCAGCAAAAATCATTCAATCAACTCTTCAAGGTGTACATTTTCTGCTTTACATGATATTCAGGGCATTTTGATTAGCGATAGAAAAGAGGTCTTGACTATAAATTTTCATAAAATTATTTTAATATATTTAAGTTCAATTAAATCTCCTAAATATAGTTTAGGGAAGATGTTCGTTTACCAAGTATATCCAATCATCAAGCTGGTTCTTTCTTAGCTCCAATCACAATTGAAAAAGTGGCAAAAGCCCTTAAATCACTAAATCCTTTTAAGTCCCCGGGACCAGATTGCCTAAGTGGGGAAGTCTATAAAATCCTACTCAAAATTATCATGGAACCACTTAAAGAATTTTTTATTTGCATCTTAAGGAATCACAACCTCACACTACACTTCAATATTGCAATAAGTATTAGCCAAGCAAGGGGAAGATTTAGAGAACCCGGTCTCTTATATTCCAATATCATTGCTAAACATTGATTACACAATACCATAATTTTGGCATATCAATTGAAAATAATCACACCATATCATTTATAAGGACTGAACTGGTTTTATTTGGGGCAGAAACTCTATCACAAATGTGAGAAAAAGAATTTCAGTGATGCAACAACTGAACTTGTCCAGAGACTTAATACTATACTAAAGCATTTGACATGGTCACATGGGATCACCTGTATTAATCCATTCACAGTTTTGGGTTCCTAGATAAATTCATACTACTACTTAAGGTTCTCTACTAAAACCCCCAAACTCAGACAATTTCAAATGGCTATATTTGCCTTCACTTCACAATTCAAAGGGGAACTAGAAAGGGCTGACTCCTTTCCCCCTTGTTTGTGCTACCCTTGAAACCTTTTGTAGCACTTTGAAGCTGCACTAACTATATAGGAATATTCATTTGTAATATTGAAAACAAACTAGCATTATTCGCAGATGACATGATGTTTTGAATCAGTAAATGTATATCCAACTATAGTTACTTTGATATATAATTATGGCACAATTACTGTTTACAAAAAAAATTCAATACATTTATGGAACAAATAGTCTTAAGTCCCCACTGGCTGGACATATACCAGTAAAGAAGCAAACTCAATTCCAATCCTTGTCCCAATTTAGAATATTAAATCAAAAACTCAAGTACTTGGAGATCTTTAGCCCTTCATCACTTAGCAATCTGTACAAATTAAATTATCTTCATAGAATTTCTAAAAGAGAAACAATTTTGGACAATTGGAAACATTTAAATATACCATTTTTGTACAGAAATGCTGTAATAAAAACAGATATTCTCAAAACTCACATACCCACAACAGATGCTCCCTCACCTGAACACTAAATACACCAAGATCAACCGCGCATTCGTCCAGGTCTAGAAAATAAAACATTCTTGGCATGGAGACACAAAGGCATAGTGTCCAGGCACTTTTGATCTTTCAACCCAGAATCTCCTTATATTCTTTCCAGCATCTTAAAAAAAAAAGATTTGCCTTTGATACATCTCAATTCTTTATATGCTTACAATTAAGCCACTAAGTAATGGCTTAATTATTCATGACAAATTAACTTTACCAAACCCAGATAACTTGGAAAACCTACTTCATTTAGTAATAATATCAAGTATAAAATTACAGTTCTTTACAAAATATCTGCTCAATCCAGATATTTATCCAAATTTGTGACAAAATATTTATGATGCCTGGATCAGATATTTGCTAGAGCCGACGTTTTAAGGTAATGAAATGGTTACATTCGAACATATTACAAGAGATCCACCTCAAAGTTTTAAATAGAGCCTATATTTCCCGATCTTAAGGAGAACAGTTTACAGAAGGAGAATCGAGAATATGTCCAAAATGTAAGAATACATCTGCCACTTTCTTTCACAAGTTTTGGTCATGTAAAAAAAAACCAGTTAAATTGTGGAATAAAATGTTATCCTTCAAATTTTCCTTCAGAGTCACTTTGAGCAGGGATCCTATCACCATCCTCATTTGCAATTATGACAACTGGGCCCAAATTCTTCCTCCAAAAAATACCACCGATATTAAACCAAATTTAATGGTCATCTTCACATTAGCTAAGAAAACAACTCTCCAAAATTGGTCTCTTTCAGTGCCCTCATTTTTAACGAATATCAAAACTGAACTCATGGAGCTCTCCCGTACCTTGAGAGAGGGGTCTCTAAATGTTATGCAAAATGGGGAACCTATATATAAATATGGAGAAGGATCTAAGAAACAGTATAGTGAAAATGTTTGAATCAATTAACTGGTTCCTGCACAGACAATTAGGTGACATCAATAAAAAGGAGGATTTTGGTAGGTTATTTCGCCGGCCGCAGTGACTCATGGTAAGAGCCGTTTCGAATGATATACAAATTAATTTACTTTTAGCCTTGATTTGCACCTCTTAACCTTTTCCAGCAAAAATAATAGATTGAACATTATTGACAAAATACCAGGTTAAAGGTTAATAGTTTAATTTTTATTTTACCTTGCTCACCCAGTTACACCCCCCCCACCCCCCAAATGCAGTATAACAAAAAGTGACAAAACTGTTTAAACCAAGGTTTAAAATGTAATAATATGTGATAATGACCAAGTATAAATTTGACAAACCTACTTCTTTTACCTCATCCACGTACTGTGTTTATTATTTGTGCTCTGCTACATTATTAATTCACCTCAAAGCTGCTGTAACAATTGTTTGATTTGCTCATTTTTGTACTCCTTATCACCCCCCTGAAAAATGCAATAAAACAAATTTAATTTTTTTTTTAAAAACAAAAATGTGAAAACGTGGTATGGGTATCTCAATTAGATATCTAATATTGACAGTCTCTGCGCTTCATCTAACATTCCTAGTCCCTGTTTCATGGCATTATTTAGATTTAAGCCTTCAAGCAGTGGGGATTGTTAGTGAGCACATTAGAGAGCTCATATGTTGAAATATATAGCTACCCTGCAGTGGTCCTCATAAAGAGGGCAGCTGTCTTATCCTACACAGAAATATCTGGGTAGTGTCTTCCGTTATTGTGTGCCACCTTTCACTTCATACTTGTTGGTGATATTCAGTGAGAGGTTTTTTTTGTGTTTTCTTAAATCTCTTTGAATTATTGTTGAATTGCGTTATGGATTTTACCCTATCCTATGCTTTGTTTACGGAGCAGTCCCGGTTTTTAAGTATTTGAGTCAAAATAATGTAATAAGTATTTAGGTCAGGACAGAAATACTTAGTAAGTTGTTTGCAGAAATAATATACATAAATCCAAGGGAAAAGAATAGTTTTATATATTTTTTCAATTATGTTTCTGTCAAAGAATAATTTACAGCTACTATTAAGAGGAATAAGCTCAAACAAAATAAAACACCAACATGTACAAAAATCATGACACTGTCTGCCCCTCTTCATCCACACACTGTCTGCCCCTCTTCATCCACACACTGTCTGCCCCTCTTCATCCACACACTGTCTGCCCCTCTTCATCCACACTCTGCCCGCCCCTATTCATTCACACTCTGCCCGCCCCTATTCATCCACACTCTGCCCGCCCCTATTCATCCACACTCTGCCCGCCCCTACTCATCCACACTCTGCCCGCCCCTCTTCATCCACACTCTGCCCAGCAAACTCCTCTCGGCTGCCGCTTTTCATTGAATAAGTCTGGCGTGAAGATGTCATTCAGTGAGAAGGGAGGAGGGGGGAGGATGTTTGTTTGTCCCTTGGCTGCAGCACCCCTGTAGCAGCACTGTAGCACCCTTGGGAGCCGCGGCGCACACTTTGGAAACCGCTGCTCTAGGGTAAGATTTTTTATGGGAATTTCCAAATTGAATTTCCAAATCCAGAAACTATTTTTTCTTGGCTGATTGAGGAGGTAAATTGTATATTCGAGTTCAAGTGTAAATGTTCTTTAGTCCCAGCCCATATGAAAATCATGTTGTCAATATATATTTTCCATACCAGGAATGGACTGTAATCCCAAATGGTCTGTTTCTCCCATTGTGTCATAAACAGGTTTGCAAAACTTAATGCAACTTTCATGCCCATCGCTGTCCCGAGCCCATCTGTGGCAGAAATCCTCAAACCAGAAATAGTTGTGGCATAAAATAAAGGCACTAGCCTCTATGATAAAATTGATTTGTGCTGGAGGAATGCCTGACAATCATCAGTATGTTTTTAGAGAATTTGCATCTCGCCTCATGGTCAACAACTGAATATGACATCACAGGATATTAGAAAATAGTTATTTTACCACGTAATGCCTTCCAAAATCTTAAGTGACTATGTAGTGTCTTTTAAGTAACTATTTTTTCTTGTTACCGATGGCTGTGGGAAATTATATACACATTGGCATATGATGTAAGTTAATGGGTTTGTCACATCTTTGTGTATTTTTGGAAGACCATAAAATACAGGTAGTCTGGGCTTCTGGATGTGGAGAAATTAGTACACTTTCGTGTGTATATTTCACATTTTTGGCTTTCCTAAGCAATTCCTCTAGTTTTGGGTTATATTTGCTAAGTGGATCCTTAGGTAAGCTTTCATATGTAGTTTTAACTTTCAACAGTCTATGCGCTTCTTTAAAGTAGTCAATTTTCTTCTATTGTTGTTAACAGGGATAGCTCTTCATTGTCAACCTTTTTAAAGGCTTCTATGTATGGGCCCTGCAGGTGGCGTGGGTAAAATGTAGATTTCCCTCTAAGGTTTGAGTATTGGATTTCTTATTTAGGGGAATTTATTATGCTCTAAATTTCTGTAAGTCTATATATGCATTTAAATTTGTTTATGGTGTTACTGGGGGGTGAATTTAAGGCCCTTGTTCAGTAACTATCTGCAGGTTTTAGCCAGAATATGATTACGTAAGTTACTATTCCCCCTGGGTTTACCTACTTAATTTTGGTCTTCTTCAAGTTCTATTTTCCCCTCAAATTACCCTTCTGATTCAAATCATTCTCTTCTTTTATATGCTAGTAGGGCTACTTGTTATTAATAGTACTTGAGAGGGATCTGATGGTAGGCCTGGGTTTATTTCAACTGATTTTTTTATGTATAGTATAGTCTTGAGAATGGTACAATAATGAGAGTCTGCAGACAACAGTGAAGCATGGTGGAGGTTCCTTGTAAGTTTGAGGCTGCATTTCAGCAAATGGAGTTGGGGATTTGGCCAGGATTAATGGTGTCCTCAATGAAGAGAAATATAGGCAGGCACTTACAGGGGCGGATCTAGAGAATACTGCTACCTGGGGCGATGTAGGGAGGGGGGCGATTTAGGCCCGCCCCCTTTTTGACATCTGAGGCTGCCGGCGGCTGCATACTATGTGCAGGTCTGTTCAGCAGTGACAGGCAGGGACAGTGTGCTGCCCGGATGCTCTGATTGTGTTTAAAACACAATCAGAGCAGCCGGGCAGCACGGTGGCCCTGCCTGTCACTGCTGAATGGACCTGCACATAATGTGCAGCCACCGGCAGCAAGCCCCTGCTAGGGGGGGCGATCGCCCCCCCTGGATCCGCCACTGGGCACTTATCCATCATGCAATAGCATCAGGGAGGCATCTGATTCGCTCCAACATTATTCTGCAGCAGAACACTGACCCCAAACATACAGCCAATGTAATTAAGAACCATCTTCATCATAAAGAAGAACAAGGATTCCTGAACGTGATGATCTCAACATCATGGAGTCTGTCTGGGATTACAGACAGAAGGATTTGAGCAAACCTACATCCATAAACGATTTGTGGTTAGTTATCCAAGGTGTTTGGAACAACTGCCCTGCCGAGTTCCTTCAAAAACTGTGTGCAAGTGTACCTAGAAGAATTGATGCACTGATACTGTTTTGCGGACAAAGGGTGGTCACATCAAATTTTGAATTGATTTCGATTTCTCTGTGATGACTCTTAGCATTTTGTTTATTGACAAAAATAAACTATTAACACTTCTAGATGTGAAAGTATTTTTACTTAGCAGCATTTTTCCCACACCTGCCTTTCCAGGGGTAAAACGGGTGCACTTCACATGCATCAGCCAAATATGTCACAATAGTCCATCTAGATTTATTCTCCAGCATCAAAATGAACAAAACAAACAAATTCCTAGCATGTCCTACTTCTAAATAATATACAAGAAATACTCTTTCTGAAGAGAAGAACCAGATGTCTTACACATACAAAATAACAGCACCCACTGGGAACAAAACTGCAGTGTCTCTCTACAGGCATTTGATCTGTTCCCCAGGTGGTGAGAGACTGAGAAAACACACAGCTTTTTATTCTGATTGCCAGCAAAGTGTCTGGTATGTTGGAAGACCCAGAATTGGCCTGATGAATGGAGCCCACCTTTCTATCTCCTTTCATAACCCCAGGGACCTTTATACAAGGTTTTGCTACAGCCAAAAATATGGCTTCCCAAAGACAAACAATCTTACTGGGGTTTTAAAAACACATATGACAGATATTCACGACATGTATATCTGCCATATATCACATATCCACACCCACTTGTTTTGTCTAGTGGGGCGGAATACTTGTAGCCCCCAAGCAATAAACTCGAGACCATGCATCTGCATTTGCCAATTGGCTTCCAGGCCTATGCTCTACAGAGAACATAACATTTTGCAGCGCTAAGAACCACCTGGCTATTCTTCCATTAGTTATTTAATCTCAGACATCCATTTTAATGGAGCATGATCCATGACCAACTGCTTATTGGCAGCTCCTGTTTCCAGGACCTTGGACTTGTTCTATTATGTATATTTGGCAGTACATCTGGTAACCAGAGGTGCTGCTATTGTGCCTTATCCTTTGTTATTACTAGGGGTTAACCTGTCTCACTTATTATCTCCTGCACCTGGGTGTTCTCTACTTATACCCGTCTCTCCCCCTCTCCTGTGCTGGTCATTGTTGTTTTGTTACCCTTCCTATGGTTTTGTTCTCCTGCTGCTCCTGTGCCCTCGGCCCCTCACATATTACTGCTAACACCACTTCTCCGGATCTCTCCACTTACCTTGCTACCTGTGTCTGCAGTATTCCTTGCAACCAGAATTCAGCCTTATCTGAAATCCCTGTGCAATTTCAACTATATTTGTACTATTCATTTGTATTTTCTAAGCAATAAACACATTATGCTTCATCACATCCCAGACTTCATAGCTGTGATTTACTTTGAGGCGTAAAATTTTCGGACCAAGAGGTAATACCTGCACGTTTCGAACACCCATTCAATTGCTAGGACTTCCTTTGCAATAATGACATTTCTCTCCTGCATATTCAACATCCTGCTTAAATAAATAAGAGGATGCTTCTCACCATTTTTACTTTGGAAAAACAATGCACCTATCGCTACATTTAATGCATCTGTCTGAACAACAAATTATTTTTTAAAACTAGGCATCAATAAAATGGTTTAGGTGCACAATGCTACCTTCTTACTCTTGGTAAGTTTAGTCAATGGGACAATAGTGACAGCAATATACTTCTATAATAGCCAGTGATTTCCAGAAAAGCTTGCACCTGCTTCTTGTTTTAGGGTAGTGGCCATTTTAGAATTGCCTCAATTTTATTAAGTTTGGGCTTTATCAGACCTCTGCTTATGGTGTACTCCCAGATAGTTCAACTCCTCCATCCCTAAGTAACACTTTTTTGGGTTGGCTGTTAACCCTGCATTATAGATGATCCAACACTGCTTGTACTCTTGGTAGGTGAGATTGTCAATCAGGACTATGGATGACTATATCATCAAGGTAAGCAACTTCATATTTTCTATGGGGCCTTAGAATTTTATCCATCATTCGCTGAAATGTGGTGGGTGCCCATGCAACCCAAATGGTAACCTCTTATACTAGAATAGAACCTCTGGAGCAGAAAAAGCCATCTTATATTTTGCTCTATCTGTCAACAATACTTGCTAGTACCTTTTAGCTAGGTCTAGAGTGGTTAAGTACTGTTGTTCCCAGCCTTTCAATGAGCTCATCTACACAAGACATTGGGTAGGCATTAAACTTAGACACATTATTTAATTTACAGAACTCAATGCAGAAGCATGTTTCTTAATTCCTTTCAATACCGATTCTCATTGGGCTTCTGGTATTCTATAAGGTTTTAGCTTAACCTTAAGTCATATTTAACGACTGTTGTTTTACCCGATATGTCCACAAACAAATCTCTAGTTCTTCTGAGAAACTCTTTAGCCTCATGCTTTTAAATGGCTACTATTAATTCTGGTATACCGGTTACTGGAGGGACCGGGGTTTTTGACAGACCTACACTAACTTCCACAGTTTTATAAGGTTTACATTATAGATCTGTTCTGGCTTTCTTTTCCCTAGTTGGTAGACCTTATAATGAACTTCTCCCACTTTTTCCATGATTTCAAATGGTCCTTGCCATCTGGCCAAAAATGTTCTTTCTACCATGGGTACAAAAATAAGCACTCTATCCCAAGGAGCAAAGGTGCATAATTGGGCACTACAGTTATACATCCTTTATTGTGCCTGTTTGAGGTGCTTTCTCACTATCGGCGCCACTGGAGCTATTCTTTCCTGTATCTGGGAAACATGTTTAATTGCTGTTGTATAGGGACTGAGCTGCCCCTCTCATGTCTCCTTTGCAATATTGAGTAATCCTCTAGGGAATTTCTCATACAGCAAATCAAAAGATGAGCATCCTGTGGAGGACTGTGGAACTTCTGTAATGAATAGGGTAACAAACAATCACAATTTTTCCAATCTTCCTCCACTACCTTCCTCAGGATATGCATTAAAGTTTTGTTAAACCTCTCCACTAAGCCATCAGTTTGAGGGTGTTACAGAGAGGTCCTCAGCTGAGTAACTCTAAACAGGCGGCAGAATTCTTTCAGAATTGTGGATATAGTGATGATCTTTTTAGGCCTTCCGACTTTATAATGTAGCCTAGGAGCATGGTATTGACACTCAGGGCAGGAGACACAGTAGTACCGTAATATACATCTTTACGGACCCATGGGCAGAAAAAGCACTGCTAAATTCTTGCGATTTTTACTACCCCTAGATGCCCTGCAGTTATGTGACCATGAGCCAGAGCTAACACCATCCTTCTATATGCCTTAGGAAATATTAAATGTTCCACAATACCTTCACTCTTTTTTAAGATGTGATACAGCAACTCTTGACTCATTGCCATGTGAGGGTATGACAACCTACTATCGGACACCACGCGGTTTCCATCAACTGATTTAACATTTGCTTGAGCCTTTACCAGAGTTCTGAGGCAAAAATATCTTTATCACTTTAAGATCAGGCATACAGTCAGAAGGTCTAACAACATGTCCTATTTCAGTATAAGATACACTATCCTGCTCTCCATTGCTGTCCTTGTCATTTTCTGACTCCTCAATCATGCATGCAAAAGGAAAAACTTCAGACTCAAGGGACACCACTGCCACTGTATCAGTATCATTATCAAATGGGTCTGGGTTACTCACTTCTATAATCAGGTGGGTTTCCCACAACTTCCAGAAGTGGGAAAATTTCTCCTCAATATAGCATCAAACATTAAGGAAGGAACAAACCCCACAGTGACCACCAAGAGACCACACTGTGTATCTATGTTGACTACAGCAGCATCATAATGCCAAGTATCCCTGTGTATACATGTTAACCCAATAGTTTTCCCTTGATGCTTTCAGGGGCTCACCATCTCAGCTTTTACAAGAAAAATCATATTATCAGAATCTACCTGAGCCTTTACCCGTTTGTCTTCTACAGTAATTTCCCATATTTATTTGTCTGGCTCAGCCTGTCGGTCTGAAGGGTAGGCTAGCTGGGCAAAGAAAGATACTCTGTGATGTACATAAGCAGTATCACATTGCATTGCTTCAAAGGAAAGTAGGCAATTAGCAGAAATATGGTATATCTCATTACATCTAAAACATTTGAACACATTTTTATCAAATTTCATACAAGGTTGAAACCTACTTGGCAGAACAGGCCTATCTCCAGGTTCCAAGTCTACATTATCGGGATGTTTCAGTTCATTTCACAGCCTAACATCCCTTTTCCCCTGGAACAGACTTACCAGAAGACACTGGAGATCACCGTTGCGAACAGTGCCGAACAGTGCCGGGTCTTACCATATTCGGAACCATCTCCATAGCTACAATATGGTAATTCAAATACTCCGATTTGACGGAAGGAGTTTAAAAGAATGGAATTGTGATTGTAACCGCATTGCCTTGATAAAGAGTCACAGAATTGAAATGCAGCGGCAAGGGGCGGTGACTAGCAGAGAGACACTCATCTGCAAGTGTTTGGACTTAGTTTTCATATCAGCGGTGCATGGATTTACTCAGCTGGCGCCTGATCTGTTTCGAGAGGGTGTAAAAGTCTATCCGTACGTGCCTGTTTTTATTCTGAATGGGGTAAGAGTCCAACCTCACAGAGAGGTGTCCCGCAGTTTGTTTTATATAAAGGAGAAGCAACTTTTATGCTTTTGTGTTTTATTGGCTGTCATTAAATATGTGTTTTATATTGGGATAATGCACCATATTGCTTTTATTTTTTCTATCTGGCATTTATAATGAGGTGATATCCCGAGAGGACTCACATAATACACCATAAGAGACATTTCAACATATCCCTGATACATGTGTGGGCAACTGCTTGAAAAACTATTTATATGCGTTTTTCTCTTTTGATCTCTCCTATGTATATGAAAATTTGTGAGAGAAAAACACTTTCACTCTGAGCGTTTTGGAAGAGGGCAGTGACATATCGTTCCATGTACTGTGCAGATCCAGCATTCAACAGTGTTTTTTAATCAAGTCCTAAGGAAAATATAATCTTTGACTCTTGAAACTTATGAACTGATATTGTGCATTAAGAACTATTGGTTTTGGCAGAGGAATATCTATATAGTCAGCGCCATACTTATTGTCCAAATTGTATGTAGTCTGATGTTTTAACATACTTGGATGGAATGTATGTAGGGCAATAAGTGGCTGCAGTTTAATATCAGCACAGGTTTATCCATATTTTATTTTATAAACAAAATTGCAGTGTCTATCTACATTTGACCTGTTCCCCAGGTGATGAGAGACTGAGGAAACAAACTCACAGCTTTTTATCAGCACCTGTCACTCACCGGACTGTGAGTGCTTCTTCTCGGACCTTTAGGAACCGTGGCCGTCCTCCATCCTGAGGGTCTGCGCATGTGCAGCCCTTTCAAACCCTTCAGTACATGTTCCTTTAACTTAATTGGCAGATCAGGCAACACTCCCTATATTAAGCACCTGTGGTCAACACCACGTTCCCTGATCTTGGAGTCTCATTCCCCATGAGTCTCTGAAGGTGTTCCTGTGTTTCCTCGTGGATTCAGCGCTGCTGATTCCTGTGGTTTCCAAACCACTTCTACCTCTGTGGTTTCCAAACCACTTCTACTCCTGTGGTTCCCATACCACTTCTACCCTCCTGTGTATCATCGTGACTGTTAGCTGATTCCTATCCGCTGCCTCCATGCACTACAGTCTTCAAGCCACTTCAACTCTACCATATATCATTGTGACTGTTAGCTGATTCCTATCCGCTGCCTCCGTGCACTACAGTCTTCAATCTACATCAACTCACCTGTGCATCATCGTGACTGTTAGCTGATTCCTATCCGCTGCCTCCGTGCACTACAGTCTTCAACCTGCAACTCGTCTGTGTTTCATCGTGACTGTTAGCTGATTCCTATCCGCTGCCTCCGTGCACTACAGTCTTCAACCTGCAACTCGTCTGTGTTTCATCGTGACTGTTTGGCTGATTCCTATCCGCTGCCTGTGTGCGCTTCAGTCTTCAGCTCATCTCAACTCTCCCGTGTTTCCTCGAGACTGCTACTACTATTGCTATCCGCTACTCTCCGTGATCATCAGTTCCAGCTCAGCTCTGCTCTCCCGTGTCCCATCGTTACTGCACCTGCTGGTTGCTATTGGCTACCTCCGTGTGTCCGCAGTGTCCTGCTGCTGCTACTCCTCAGCTCTACTCGTCCTTCAACAGCTGATCCGCTCTCCATGCTTTCCTGTGTTCCCGCTGGTCTCTACCCGCCTGTCAGCATCGGATCTGCGCCTCTCTACTTACCTCTCAGCTAGACCATCGCTTCTCTTCAGGGTCCTCCAGGAGTCCAGTTCTACATACTACTGCTTCCTGAGTATTTGTTTCCCTGCTGGTCTACCTACCTGTGCGCTGCACCTACTTGACTGCCGCTTCACCCATCCAGGGACTTCGCATCCTGCCAGGGACATCCACAGTTTTATAAGGTTTACATTATAGATCTGTTCTGGCTTTCTTTTCCCTAGTTGGTAGACCTTATAATGAACTTCTCCCACTTTTTCCATGATTTCAAATGGTCCTTGCCATCTGGCCAAAAATGTTCTTTCTACCATGGGTACAAAAATAAGCACTCTATCCCAAGGAGCAAAGGTGCATAATTGGGCACTACAGTTATACATCCTTTATTGTGCCTGTTTGAGGTGCTTTCTCACTATCGGCGCCACTGGAGCTATTCTTTCCTGTATCTGGGAAACATGTTTAATTGCTGTTGTATAGGGACTGAGCTGCCCCTCTCATGTCTCCTTTGCAATATTGAGTAATCCTCTAGGGAATTTCTCATACAGCAAATCAAAAGATGAGCATCCTGTGGAGGACTGTGGAACTTCTGTAATGAATAGGGTAACAAACAATCACAATTTTTCCAATCTTCCTCCACTACCTTCCTCAGGATATGCATTAAAGTTTTGTTAAACCTCTCCACTAAGCCATCAGTTTGAGGGTGTTACAGAGAGGTCCTCAGCTGAGTAACTCTAAACAGGCGGCAGAATTCTTTCAGAATTGTGGATATAGTGATGATCTTTTTAGGCCTTCCGACTTTATAATGTAGCCTAGGAGCATGGTATTGACACTCAGGGCAGGAGACACAGTAGTACCGTAATATACATCTTTACGGACCCATGGGCAGAAAAAGCACTGCTAAATTCTTGCGATTTTTACTACCCCTAGATGCCCTGCAGTTATGTGACCATGAGCCAGAGCTAACACCATCCTTCTATATGCCTTAGGAAATATTAAATGTTCCACAATACCTTCACTCTTTTTTAAGATGTGATACAGCAACTCTTGACTCATTGCCATGTGAGGGTATGACAACCTACTATCGGACACCACGCGGTTTCCATCAACTGATTTAACATTTGCTTGAGCCTTTACCAGAGTTCTGAGGCAAAAATATCTTTATCACTTTAAGATCAGGCATACAGTCAGAAGGTCTAACAACATGTCCTATTTCAGTATAAGATACACTATCCTGCTCTCCATTGCTGTCCTTGTCATTTTCTGACTCCTCAATCATGCATGCAAAAGGAAAAACTTCAGACTCAAGGGACACCACTGCCACTGTATCAGTATCATTATCAAATGGGTCTGGGTTACTCACTTCTATAATCAGGTGGGTTTCCCACAACTTCCAGAAGTGGGAAAATTTCTCCTCAATATAGCATCAAACATTAAGGAAGGAACAAACCCCACAGTGACCACCAAGAGACCACACTGTGTATCTATGTTGACTACAGCAGCATCATAATGCCAAGTATCCCTGTGTATACATGTTAACCCAATAGTTTTCCCTTGATGCTTTCAGGGGCTCACCATCTCAGCTTTTACAAGAAAAATCATATTATCAGAATCTACCTGAGCCTTTACCCGTTTGTCTTCTACAGTAATTTCCCATATTTATTTGTCTGGCTCAGCCTGTCGGTCTGAAGGGTAGGCTAGCTGGGCAAAGAAAGATACTCTGTGATGTACATAAGCAGTATCACATTGCATTGCTTCAAAGGAAAGTAGGCAATTAGCAGAAATATGGTATATCTCATTACATCTAAAACATTTGAACACATTTTTATCAAATTTCATACAAGGTTGAAACCTACTTGGCAGAACAGGCCTATCTCCAGGTTCCAAGTCTACATTATCGGGATGTTTCAGTTCATTTCACAGCCTAACATCCCTTTTCCCCTGGAACAGACTTACCAGAAGACACTGGAGATCACCGTTGCGAACAGTGCCGAACAGTGCCGGGTCTTACCATATTCGGAACCATCTCCATAGCTACAATATGGTAATTCAAATACTCCGATTTGACGGAAGGAGTTTAAAAGAATGGAATTGTGATTGTAACCGCATTGCCTTGATAAAGAGTCACAGAATTGAAACGCAGCGGCAAGGGGCGGTGACTAGCAGAGAGACACTCATCTGCAAGTGTTTGGACTTAGTTTTCATATCAGCGGTGCATGGATTTACTCAGCTGGCGCCTGATCTGTTTCGAGAGGGTGTAAAAGTCTATCCGTACGTGCCTGTTTTTATTCTGAATGGGGTAAGAGTCCAACCTCACAGAGAGGTGTCCCGCAGTTTGTTTTATATAAAGGAGAAGCAACTTTTATGCTTTTGTGTTTTATTGGCTGTCATTAAATATGTGTTTTATATTGGGATAATGCACCATATTGCTTTTATTTTTTCTATCTGGCATTTATAATGAGGTGATATCCTGAGAGGACTCACATAATACACCATAAGAGACATTTCAACATATCCCTGATACATGTGTGGGCAACTGCTTGAAAAACTACTTTATATGTGTTTTTCTCTTTTGATCTCTCCTATGTATATGAAAATTTGTGAGAGAAAAACACTTTCACTCTGAGCGTTTTGGAAGAGGGCAGTGACATATCGTTCCATGTACTGTGCAGATCCAGCATTCAACAGTGTTTTTTAATCAAGTCCTAAGGAAAATATAATCTTTGACTCTTGAAACTTATGAACTGATATTGTGCATTAAGAACTATTGGTTTTGGCAGAGGAATATCTATATAGTCAGCGCCATACTTATTGTCCAAATTGTATGTAGTCTGATGTTTTAACATACTTGGATGGAATGTATGTAGGGCAATAAGTGGCTGCAGTTTAATATCAGCACAGGTTTATCCATATTTTATTTTATAAACAAAATTGCAGTGTCTATCTACATTTGAACTGTTCCCCAGGTGATGAGAGACTGAGGAAACAAACTCACAGCTTTTTATCAGCACCTGTCACTCACCGGACTGTGAGTGCTTCTTCTCGGACCTTTAGGAACCGTGGCCGTCCTCCATCCTGAGGGTCTGCGCATGTGCAGCCCTTTCAAACCCTTCAGTACATGTTCCTTTAACTTAATTGGCAGATCAGGCAACACTCCCTATATTAAGCACCTGTGGTCAACACCACGTTCCCTGATCTTGGAGTCTCATTCCCCATGAGTCTCTGAAGGTGTTCCTGTGTTTCCTCGTGGATTCAGCGCTGCTGATTCCTGTGGTTTCCAAACCACTTCTACCTCTGTGGTTTCCAAACCACTTCTACTCCTGTGGTTCCCATACCACTTCTACCCTCCTGTGTATCATCGTGACTGTTAGCTGATTCCTATCCGCTGCCTCCATGCACTACAGTCTTCAAGCCACTTCAACTCTACCATATATCATTGTGACTGTTAGCTGATTCCTATCCGCTGCCTCCGTGCACTACAGTCTTCAATCTACATCAACTCACCTGTGCATCATCGTGACTGTTAGCTGATTCCTATCCGCTGCCTCCGTGCACTACAGTCTTCAACCTGCAACTCGTCTGTGTTTCATCGTGACTGTTAGCTGATTCCTATCCGCTGCCTCCGTGCACTACAGTCTTCAACCTGCAACTCGTCTGTGTTTCATCGTGACTGTTTGGCTGATTCCTATCCGCTGCCTGTGTGCGCTTCAGTCTTCAGCTCATCTCAACTCTCCCGTGTTTCCTCGAGACTGCTACTACTATTGCTATCCGCTACTCTCCGTGATCATCAGTTCCAGCTCAGCTCTGCTCTCCCGTGTCCCATCGTTACTGCACCTGCTGGTTGCTATTGGCTACCTCCGTGTGTCCGCAGTGTCCTGCTGCTGCTACTCCTCAGCTCTACTCGTCCTTCAACAGCTGATCCGCTCTCCATGCTTTCCTGTGTTCCCGCTGGTCTCTACCCGCCTGTCAGCATCGGATCTGCGCCTCTCTACTTACCTCTCAGCTAGACCATCGCTTCTCTTCAGGGTCCTCCAGGAGTCCAGTTCTACATACTACTGCTTCCTGAGTATTTGTTTCCCTGCTGGTCTACCTACCTGTGCGCTGCACCTACTTGACTGCCGCTTCACCCATCCAGTGACTTCGCATCCTGCCGGTCTCCAGCCGTTCAGGTATCTCTGCACTCCTGTCTGACAGCCTGCTTCTGAACCACGGTATGCATACTTCTCATTGACTGTGCTGGTGTATTGCATATCTTGCTGGACTGGGTTGGTTCTCCTCTGGAGTTTGCTATCCGCTGAGTCTACTGCCATCATTGACTGTGTTATCTTGTGCTGGATTACCTCAAGTGACTTTCTATTATTGCAGTGCTGTTCAGTCATTTATATATTGTGCATATTATTGTGGATCAAGTTTAAGGTGCCCGTGTATCTCCTGTATTGCAGTCTCTCCCCGTGCTCCTCCTCACATATATATTCAGTGGTACAACTTGCTAGAGGCAGACCACTGATCCCTGTTTCCTGTGTCACCTGTTCCAGTATCCTCTCACATAGCAGTGGTACAACTTGCTAACGCAGACCACTGACTCCCCGGATACCTCCACTTGGATTCCATTCCTTCACTCAGACAGCGGTACAACTTGCTATCCGCAGACCGCTGACTCTCATCACCTCCTCGTTTCTGTTGGACATTCCTCCTCACTATAGCAGTGGTACAACTTGCTACCGCAGACCACTGACTACCTTCACGTGTCCTTTGTCCATACAGTTCCTCGTGTATTATTATTACCTCCATATTACCAGTGCTGCTAGTCATAGACTTTCCTGAGCATCTCATCATCTGCTATTTCCAGTTCCGTGATCACCCTGCTACCAGAGTACCATATTACCACCTATACTGCTCTGGTAAGCCTATCACCTGGTGATCCCTGGGTAAAGACTCCTAGTGCCCGTGACAGCACCTTTCAGGTGCATCTCCTGATTACCAGCTATGTTTAAAGACCTGGAATAGGCCTGATGAATGGAACCCTTGTCTCTCCATTCATTTGTTACAGGTGAAAACAGTCTTTGGGGAGCTCCTTCTCAAAGACAAGCAATCTTCCCGAGGTATTAAAATACATATAACAGAAATTCAGAACATGTATATCTGCCATTTCTCACTTTCCCAGTGCTTATGTCATATATATATATATATATATATATATATATATATATATATATATATATATATATATATATTTCCCTCATTAATCAAGACACGGATGTAATAAGCTCAACAACAGATGTTGCAATTTTCTCCTTCTTCAGGACAACACAACAGTGCATACTTTAGAAGGTCAGGTAATCACCCAGCTACAGCATCATCAGCATAGAATGTAAGGTGGAAACCCCATATAAATCCAAGCAATTGTCAAGGTGATAGGAACAGATGTTTGTTTTGTTCATAATATAAATCTCATAGAAGTTCAGTCTTCTTATAAAATTGAGTAAAAATGTGTCTTATTGTTTTTAGAAACTCCTCTATTTTTTACCTAAGTTAGAAGTGAAATGGGCAGAAGAAAACAGAGTATTGTAAATATTATTTAAAAGTATACTTACATTTTCATATAATGCTTGAAGAGTTTCTAAATCAACCACTGTATAGTCCATTTTCAAAATTGCTAAATAAAAAAAAAGATGAATAATAATTAGAAAATGTTTCTGGTTTGCCAACATTGAAAAAGCAGTAGTTAAACAGTATATGGTAAGGGGATATGTATTAATAGCAATAATCATAACTTTGTTATTGAACACACAGTACATTCTAAGTTTGTGAAATGTGGACAGAAATTTATTTTTAAGGTTGATAGTTTTTAGAAACCTTTGAGTGCCTGATATTTAAAGTCTTAAATTTCAGCTTTAAGAATATTCTGCATGGAATGAATTCATTGATTTGATGACTGACACAGAACTTTTGATCCAATTACAAATATTACTGGTTGGTAGAGGAGCCATGTTGAAGGGTTTCTCAACTTTGGTCTAGAAAATATGACCTATTGTGGTTATTGAGTACCAATCTTGAGACATCATGATTATTGAACTTGTCCTGATGTTAATTATTCTTCACTATTTCAAAAATCCAGAAAAATCTCACATATCTGCATGTTACATTTATGCATTGGGATTGGTTTATTTTTACTCATGTCTTAATTGGAGACTGAACTACTGGAATGTAACAAGCTGCCTAACCTGGCGTGAGTTTATCAGTTTAATATAGAGATGGGCGGGCTCGATTCCCCGAGATCCGAATCCATCCGAATTTCGCCTGTCCGAGTACCGAGCCCTCGGTACTCTCCCACCCATTTGGAATCGAAATCGAGGCAAAACGTCATTGTGACGTATTCGTATTTCTGAGCTCGGTTCTCGCGAGATTTGAAAAGCATAAATACCCGACTCCACAGCAATCCATCGCCATTTGACAGAGGGAGAGAGCAGGGTTAGGTCACAGGCTATATCAGCACAGGGACAGAGCAATAATTGGACACATTATTGTTTCTATTCTATAGAATTATAATATTAATACCAATTGTTAGAGCAGTAAGAGAGGAGGATAGAGGAGGCTTTTTTTTTTTTTTCAATTTCTTGCACTCCAAGTACTTTTGGGGTGTCCCATATTCCCCAGTGTTTTACAGTAATTTTTCTGGCTGTCAAAAGTCATATTTGTAAGCAGTATCTAAAACAATATTTTGCACTACAAGTGCTTTGGTGTGTCCTATATTTCCCAGTGTTTTACAGTAATTTTTCTGGCTGTCCAAAGTCATATTTGTCAGCAGTATCTAAAACAATATTTTGCACTACAAGTGCTTTGGTGTGTCCTATATTCCCCAGTGTTTTACACTAATTTTTCTGGCTGTCAAAAGTCATATTTGTCAGCAGTATCTATCTAATACAATGTTGGCACTACAAGTGCTTTGGCCTCATTAAAATGGATTCATAGCAGTCCACATATGAGCAGAATCAGCAACCCCGTTCTGTCACCAGTCCTGATGGTAGTGTTCCCAGTACGTCATCTGGGAAAGGCGATGTCAAAGTACATAGTCTTATTAAATCAGGGAAAAAAACACACACCAAAAAAAAAATTACTGAGTTGAAGCGAAAAAGAAGTGTAACTGAGGAAA
The DNA here is from genome assembly GCF_038048845.1 of Mixophyes fleayi. NCBI lineage: Eukaryota > Metazoa > Chordata > Amphibia > Anura > Limnodynastidae > Mixophyes > Mixophyes fleayi. Next base: position 254,265,180 of record NC_134404.1, on the reverse strand, counting down.
AGTTAAGTGCCGATAGAAAAAAAATTGCCAACATGCCATTCTACAAACGCAGTGGCAAAGAAAGAATGAGGCCTTCACCTTCCTCTATTAGTGGCAGATCCAAAAATGTTACCGAGTCTTCTTCTTATATGGTCACTCGTGTCCAAGCAAGACCAAGTAATTTGGAGTCTAAAAAAGTGGTGCACAACTACTGTTACGCGTCAAAGCCGAGCTGCAAGAAGACAGTAAGGCAGTAGAGGATAATGTATGCTCTGAATCAGAAATGACAATAATCCCTGTGGAGAGTCCATGCAAAAGTGGTATGTCTAATCGTGAGCATTCTGTTAGTGTACCCATAAAGAAGGGTCCTTTCAGCAGTTCTGCTGATGTGTGCCTGAACAGCCCGAGTGTAGCCGGTGATACACCAATTGAGGATGCCACTTTGGAATTAGAGGAGGATGAGGGGTAGATTTGTGTAGGCAACGAGGGCGGTAATGAGGATGTTGATGAGGATGAGGTTGTTTGTGTAAGTCCTGCACCAGTGGCAGCAGTTCTGGCACGTGACAAGAAAAAGGCCATTGTCATGCCTGGGCATAAAACCAAAAAATCCACTTCTTATGTGTGGAATTATGTCTACCCAAATCCAGACAACAATTGTCTAGCCATTTGTAGTGTATGTCAAGCCACAGTCAGTTGAGGGACGGACCTTAACCATCTTGGAACCTCGTCTATGTTTCACCAATTAACTAGAGTTCATGGCAAAGTGTTGGGAAAAGCTGAAACTTCTTCCCAAAAATAAAACAGCACTCCATCATCAGCTAAGACCCTCCGGTCACCAACATCCCGATGGCTACAAAATACACCCACCATACCATCCTCATCAATATCCTCAGTAGCGCTTAGAGTTAGCCCTGCATCCCACTTATTAAGGCTGGATGACTCCTGCACTCTAATTGAATCCTCTGAAGAAAGCGTTAGTCCCACTGCTGCTGCTGTTGCTGCTGCTGGGGGTGAATCGTCAGCCCAGAGGCAGGTCAAGAAAATGAGCAGTCCTACATTTCAGCAATCAACTGTGAAACAATCATTTGCTAGGGGAAGCAAATATGACAGCAGTCACCCAGTCGCCAAGCGAATCACAGACGCCATGGCTGCAATGTTAGTGTTAGATCTGCGTCCAATCTCCACAATAAACGCAGCTGGTTTTTCACAGTTAATTGAGGTTTTGTGTCCGCGTTACAGAATTCCATCGCGACACTATTTTTCCCGTAAAGCTATTCCACAACTATACCAAAAAGTGTGTAAAAATGTAGAGATTACGCTGAAAAATGCCATTCTGCCCACTGTCCACTTAACCACAGATATGTGGACAAGTGGAAGTGGGCAAACCAAAGACTATATGACTGTGACAGCCCACTGGGTTGGTCATTCACCTTCACCAGCAGGAACAGCAGCAGCATGTACACCACTACGTAACATTTGTCACAGGCAGGCCACTCTTTGTATCACCGGCTTCACTAACAGGCATACAGCTGACAATTTGTTATGCAAACTAAGAGATGTGATTGATACATGGCTTATACCACTTGGACTCTCCCCAGGATATGTCATTTCTGATAACGTCAAAAATATAGTGCGAGCATTACAGCTGGGTGATTTTCAGCACATTCCCTGTTTTGCTCACACCATCAACTTGGTGGTGCAGAGCTTCCTACGAAATAGCTGTGAGGTGCAGGAGATGCTTTCGGTGGCCCGTAAAATTTCAGGCCATTTCAGGCATTCAGCAAAAGCATGTAGGAGATTACAGCAGCTCCAAGAGCAGTATAACTTGCCCTGCCACCAACTTAAGCAAGAGGTGGAAACTAGGTGGAATTCCACCCTGTACATGCTTCAGAGGATGGAGGAACAGCGCAAAGCCATCCAAGCATATTGCACAAGCCATGACATTGGGAAAGGAGGGGGGATGTATTTCAGTCTTGCACAGTGGGGAATCTTTTCAGTGCTGTGCAAGGTGCTGAAACCATTTGAAGTTGTGACGTGTGAGGTGAGTGCAGACTAGTTTGAGCCAAGTCATTCCTTTAATTAGACTATTGGAAAAGCAGCTTGAGAAACTGAAGGAGGAGCTGAAAGCAAGCAATTCAGCAAAGTATGTTGGCCTTGTCGATCAAGTACTTCATTCGCTTCACAATGATCCTATTAAGATCTTGAACTCGGATCAGTACGTTTTGGCCACTGTGCTTGATCCAAGGTTTAAGACCTACATTGAGTCTTTACTTGTAAATGAGCGAGATGTGAACTGTTGCAAGGAGCTATTGCTCAGCAAGTGTCCGCTGAACTGGGCCTCGGCTTGACTACGTGTCCTCCTTCACTTTCTCAAGCTGCTGCTGCTCGTAAAAAATTAAATTTCCAAAAAAGAAGCAGGGAAGACGCAGGGGGCAGACCAGAACAATTTAACATCTGGGCTGGTTTGAAGGATTTTTCAAAAAAATGTGTCACCTTGCACGTATCTCCATCCAATACAAGTATAAACATGCAAAGGATGGTGGAGGATTATTTTCAAGAGGTAATTGATATGGAAATGTCAGACAGTCCCTTTCCTTACTGGGAAAAAGAGCAGGCCATTTGGAAACCCATGTACAAACTTGCTTTGCAATACTTAAGCTGCCCACCCTCCGGTGTGTACTCTGAACGAGTGTTCAGTACAGCCGGGAACTTAGTCAGTGATCGCCGTAGAAGGTTACTTCCAAAAAATGTGGCGAAAATGATGTTTATAAAAATGAACTACATCTTCCACGAGGAAGGCCTTCACCATCAAAGACTTCCAAGCACTGACTGTTCTCTAATGGCGGATTCAAGCGGCGATGAATTGATAGTCTGTGATGATGACATACACACTGATGAGGGTGAGGATGAAGATCCAGATGATGACGATAACATCTTTTTAAAATTTTCTATTTAAGTCTAGGGTTCAATCCACCCCCAAAGAGGAAAGGGACTTGGGGCATTTCCATATCACGTACCATCTTGAAAGGTTGCTGTTTTGGCAATTTATCATTATGGGTATAAAAAAATGTGAATCCAGGCTAGGGGTACCTTCAAGCATCAATACATATTAAAATAATTAAGTCTGGACTTCAAGCCAAGTTGACTACCTTTTCACTCCTGGTCTTCTGTTCTTCCACTGTGAATTATTCAAAGAAAGTGTTTTTCTTCATGGCCGTGACACTACCATAGGATGTGTATTTAATGATTTGTAAACTGAGCAGGTGACACCGAGACTCTTGCAGTACCATTATAAGCATATAATTCATACGGTTGCTAAATCTTCCAGCTCACTAAATTTGTTTTTCCCTTCTGTAATTTAGGAATGTTTTGGCTTACTGCACCCAGAGGATTTGCTCCAGCAGACTCCATGCAATAACCAAATTATTTTGTCACTATATGGAATCAGAATCAGACTCATAAGTCTGTAATAGAAGCAGGGCAGGCAGAACGTGGTAAGCGAGGTAAGCAAGGCAGGAGGGGAGGCGGGCACCAAGCCTAGGAGGCATTCCCCTCTGTATACCATCCCCTGCTTGACTGCCAACACAGAAAAAATAAATATTTAGTTGACCACGGTGCCGGCGCACGGCACACTCCTCCCTGCTCCGTTCGCACTGACTGTCGGACGTGACATCATCATACTCAACATTTTCACTGATAAGCACGCCTCTCTGAGTCACGACTCGCGAGCAAGAAAGAATACAGAAGAGAAGAAAACAGAAGAAAGAAGACATTAGAGAGGTAAGTAAAGGAACAGAGGCATCATGGCACAGTGTGATAAAGGGAAAACAGGTGAAGGGGAGCAAAAGCAGCATGGAGGGCCTAGTGTGATATGGGGAAACAGGTGAAGGGGAGCAAAAGCAGCATAGAGGGCACACTGTGATGATGAATGGGAAGAGTGTGATGAAGAACTGGGCACAGTGCGATGAAGAAGGAGGCACAGTGTGATGAAGGAGGGGGCATAGTGTAATGAAAGAGGAGGCGCAGTGTGGTAAAGGGACACAGTGTGGTGATGAAGGGGATATAGAGTGATGAAGGGGATACAGCGAAGGAGGGGCATTTTTTTTCTCTTCTATACTTCTCACCAAATTAATTTGCCAAACATGTAAACAAATTTTTACAAAGAATACATTTTTTTCATTTATGTTATTCATATAGCTATACATGTTTGCTGTTTAATGTATTTATTTGTATCACTCTCTTTATTAAAGTTTACTATATGATTTGTATTAAAAGAAGAAAAGCATTGTTGAATGAACAAAAAATTTATAAAAGGAGGGGGCAAATTTATTTTTTGCAGGGGGTCGCCAGACATGCTAGCACCAGTCCTGAACAGAAGAGTAGCTGGTAAGAAGCCAACTTTGGCACATAGATCATCAATGAGTATAGTAAACTCAGGAAATTATATGACAGCAGTAACAAGCAGCTTGATTATAAATGATAAATATAATACTCTGTAAAATGTGACATGCAAAGGTAGACTTACAGAAGAGTTTGAGGGTGATCCAGACAGTACCCAAACAAGCATCTCAACTAGCTCTCTGACAACACTAGCATATTTTGGTTTGAATCCTGACAGATGCACAAATGGTCAAGCATCTGTAATCTTTGTTAAACATGCGCTCACACAACGTACAACCCTAATATAGTCCTGATGCCTACAATGGAAAGACTCACAGGGATAATAAGGCACAGCCCTATACAGCATATCAACAGTGAAGACCAATCTTTGTTGACACTCGTAGGTACTTTTTTGACCACTTTAAAGGAACACAAGAATAACACAAGAGCTAGAGTTGTGATTAACCACATTTAGCAGATGGAGACGCACATTCAGGAATAAATCTTCTACATGTAATTACAGGTAAAAAAAAAAATTTCTCTTGCTAAGTTAGACAGCAACAAACTGGGGGTGGTGTATGTAGTTTTGAATAAACACACTGACCACTTCTATATATTAGGAACAGCAGCTTCTAAACTGTTCACTTCTGAGCTCATGCACTTAACACAAAAGAGGACAGATGGGCACATGATATAAATACATTTCTTAGAATACACACTAAACAAAACTAAAAAATAGTCCACATACAGTGCACTGGGTAAAACATGACAACATAGCAAGTGAAGACACCTTCAGGGGCAGATTTCACTGAGAAAAAAAATCTGCACAAGGTGTCTCTGGAATGGCTGTGAGACACCTCTCGCACTCCCCATAGAGGTGCAATCTATCTAGAAGCGATAGTACGTGAGAAGTAATAGCCAGGGGGATGGTAGATAAATTTAGGTGTGAACAATGATGGAGGGGGGATTTAAACACAATCACAGCAGCCGGGCAACATACTCTGCCTGCCGACAAGGACCTGCAGCACATAGTATGAGGCCACAGGCAGTCCACTGAGAAAAGAAAAAAAGGGGGCTGGGCCTAAATTTCACCCACTTTCAAAAAAACTTAGATCCACCCCTGGGTGTGAAATAACTTTTGTTTGAAGCAGTGGAAAATTGGTTCCTTGAGTGAGCTATATAACTGGAAATTATTAATATACAAGCAGTGATGCTAACATTACATAGGCTCATTAAATTGTCAAGAGAATATGATGCAAGCATAAAAGTTTTACTGATTTTGTTCATGTGAAAAAAAATACTGTGGAAATGATTTGATTAAAAAAAGGTTTGTACAGACCCACCAGGGCTGCCAAGAGGAATTTCAGGGCACCTGTACAACAACTCTATGGGGTTCTCCTTATAGTCGAGCACACTAAAAAAAATGTGCGCCGGTGTGTGGCGACGCAAAATTAAAGGTGCATATGGTCAAACAATTGGGGGCGTGGCTATTTATCATTGGGTGTGGCTAGCAGGTCAAAATCCCTAGGCCCTGAATTCGCTGGAGCGTGACATATGTCCAAGCACTCCAGACTTTCAGGACAACTAGCACCACAGTGTAGTATAGAAAGAATGCAGTGTGTACAGAAAGAGTTCACAGTCTTGGCCTGCACCTTACATTGGGCAGGACACTCAGCAAAAATTGGCATTGTCCCACTAGAATCACAACATTTCACACACTCTACTGCTCTCTCCTACCTGTTGTTCTCACTTTCACCACCTGTGGCTGCAGGTTTCTTTAGTTGCAGCCTGTCTGGATCTTGGAATGCTGGGGGGCCTATTTGGAAAAAAATGGGTATATTTAGATAATTCCAAACAGCCCCACCGATAAATCAATACCACCCACGATTAATAATTAGGCCTTCCTCCAGCTCCAACATTAAAATAATAGTATTCCCATTTAATAAATAAACCTATTTCCCTCCCTACAAACAGCCTCAACAAAAAATTTATAGTATTTACATTTCAGAAATATACCTATTTCCTGCAACCATCACTGCCATTAAATAATTCATAGTCACATTTAATAGAGTCCCCATTCTCTCCAAACTCACCAACCACATTCAATAGCCCCCAAACCAGCCAATCTTAAATTAATAGTCCCCACTATTACATTTCCCAACCATCACCGCACAAGCAAAATAGCAACCATTAATTAGCCACCACCTAGCTTACACACAATACATTGTCAAAATAAAGCGCACACACATTACTGTGCCCCTTCATCATCACTACACTGGGCCTCCTTATGATAACGCTATGCCCCCTTATGATCACACTGTGTCCTCCATGATGCTTTTCCCCCATTCAACTGGCCCCCCTTCATCATCCTGTGCCATGCTGCTTTTGCCCCCTTTCACACTCTGCCATGCTGCTTTTGACCCTCTTCACACTCTGCATGCTGTCCACCCCTTCATCACTCTGTGCATTGCTGCTCCCCCCCCCTCTTCTTCATCACCACACTGTGCCTCTCAACCCCCCCTCTTCTTCATCACCAAACTGTGCCTTTCTCTCTCTCTCCCCTCTTCTTCATAACCAAAACTGTGCCTTTCTCTCGCTCTCCCCCCCCTCTTCTTCATAACCAAATTGTGCCTTTCTCTCCCCTCCCCCTCTTCTTCATCATTAAACTGTGCCTTTCTCTCTCTCTCCCCCTCTTTTTCATAACCAAACTGTGCTTTTCTCTCTCTCTCCCCCTCTTCTTCATCACCAAACTGTGCCTTTCTCTCTCTCTCCCCCTCCCCTTCATCACCAAACTGTGCCTTTTTCTGTCCCCCTCCCCTTCATCACCAAATTGTGCCTTTTTCTCCCCCCTCTTCTTCATAACCAAACTGTGCCTCCCCCCCTCTTCTTTATCACCAAACTGTGCCTCTCTCCCCCCACCTCTTCTTCATCACCAGACTGTGCCTTTCTCTCTCTCCCTCCCCTCTTCTTCATCACCAAACTGTACTTTTTTCTCTCTCCCTCTTCTCAATCACCAAACTGTGCCTTTTTTCTCTCACCCCCCCTTTTTTTCATAACCAAACTGTGCCTTTTTCTCCGCCCCTTCTTCTTCATCACAAAACTGTGCCTTTCTTTCTCCCCCCCACCTCCCCTCCCATCTCGTCATGCTGTGCCTTTCCTACGTTCTTTTACTTACCTTTGTATTGCCTTCTTTCATCTTTCTTTTCTTCTCTTCTCTTCTCTGTCCTCTTCTCTCTTCTGTGCAGTGCTCCTCGCTGAATGTCGGGCGTGACGTGATGACGTCACGCCCGACATTCAGTGCAAACGGAGGAGGAAAGACGCTGGCGCCGCTATCATGTCAGTATATGTATACTCGCATGATCGCGGCGCAGGAGTCTACCCATACGCAAAAAAAAAAAAGAGATATACAAGTTAAAAAAAGAAAGTTAAAAAAACTGAAAAAAAACCCCGTCAGTGGTGAAGGCCCGGGTAAAGAGTACCCACCCCCCCCCCCCTTCTCGGCAGCCCTGAGAACCTGAGACCCACAGCATGTTTTTAATGTTGTTAATTTTATACTACTTAATCTTTTTACTGAATGTCAGGGTGCGGGCCCAGATAACCTATATAATTAATAAATAAGAATGTACATTAATTCTTCTCAGACTAAAGTGTTTAAAAAGGTTTGGTGAGTCAGCCCAGGGGAGATAATTAGGTTAAGCTCACCAGAGAGTCCAGAACTGCTTTCAGGAAACTCACTCTGTTCTTAGGGACAGAAAATGCATAAGGTAAATGAAATATAGATGGTCACTGTATAGAAAACCATAGTAGTCACATATCTTTTGAAAAAATATTTGGTAATGTTGAAATTCCATCATATTTGATATGTAAAACTGCGGAGGTTATGAGCGATTTGTTGAAATAGGGAGTGTATGTCAGTGAGGAGTGTGGCGAGACCTGATACCACAGAGTGAATATTGGGCCAACTTGGTCTGTCAGTCAGTGGGCTAGTTAGGCTATATCAGCCCATCCAGTTTATTAAATGCCGCTCGGCATTGTTTTGTGGCCAAAGAGAGAGGGGAGGCTGCCCACAGGAAGTATGGAACAGCTGGGATCTTGACACATCACAAAGTAGTAGAAGGACTTAAGAACAGGTGGGTCTGGACTGTCTATAAGATCAGGCGGTGGGATTTAATTATTGACTAAACATTGTCCCAGCACGTTCCAAAACTGGACTTGGTAAAAAGCAGGTGGGCTACTGCTTAGATCATATTCTACCTCCACCCCTGTTACCACCCATAGTCCAGCCATCACCAATGAAAAAGGATAATGGCCTGGGGGTTGGCCCAATGAGGGGGCAATGATTGGGGCTTTTGGAAGAGAGTTAAAAGGGAACCCTGAAAGGACATCATGGTTGTTGCTGTAGGATTTCCTTGGAGAAGAACATGGACTGATATTGATTAGTCGTACTCTATCAGTGCCAGAAGAGATTGTTTGAACCAGGAACCTGCTCAGTCAGATTGGGTGCTGTATCTTTGGGACTGATTTGTCATCAACCATCGGGAGATACTCGTAGATTCTACGGAATTGGTTAGCCTCATCCATAGTGAGACAGATACCCAGGGTCCCATCAAGCTGGTGGAGAGTTGGCCATGCGGCCAGGAACAGAAAGTACACAGACCCACCAACCGGATCAGAACTCCTGACACCCTGGCCCACCTTGATTGTTCACCTGGGGACTTTATTGCTGGGAGTTTACGGACACTGGTGAAGTTACTGACACTTTTTTATATTTGGTGGGGAAATATGTTCCTCCTTGGGAAGCACTGTTGCATTTATTTTGTGTGTACACATTTGATAAATAAAGAGGTCATTATCTCTTTCTTGTCTATTATAATATTTTTGGAGCGCGGGATTTTCGGCGATCCCGCCATCAATTGAATATGCCCCTAAAAATGCAATATAGATTGTATAGCCTCGCTGTTACCAAGAGATTGTTCATTAATATCTATATGATTATATAGTCTGCTGTTCTTATATTATTTTTCATCTACTATTGGGATATATGAGAAAAAGGAGGAATTTGATCGATTTCGCCTTTAATTAGTTCACTATAACCATTCATATGCCAGATATATCATATAATCTCAAATTAATCCCATAAGAGTATGGAGCTCTACGTTTTATGGAATCCAAGCCTCAATTGGTTCAGAGAGCCCAAACTGTATTTCTGTAGATCGTCAATACACTTTTATATCATAAGAGAATACATCTATTTGACCCCTATTTCAGGCTCAAGTGAGGATATTTTAATTATATAATTAAATCTGAATAATAATCTAAAAAGAAATCGCAAGTGAGAATATATATCCGATTGAGCTGACAATATTGCATCAAAAATAAGTGAGCCCTTAAAACTCTACTCTCTATGATCACTGGGGTTATGTGAATAGCCCTACCTAATAACAATCTGGGAAGTGATCCAGTGAGAGAGGCAGGAGACACAAAATAATGGTACAGTCAGGCGAGACGCCAATGTGCGTTTCGCTACTAGCCTTTTTTAACAGTTTATTAATTGAAAATTGGACTGATTTAAACTGTCAACAGCAACACCTGGATAAGTACACTAGTAGTTAACATTAGGAACCCCTGAGGTTTATACATCAGAATATACTGAATCCTGGACAATTCCATGCGGAATGGGCCTTATATAAGAATTAGACTGAACTTGTATAAGGAACCCCAATCCTCATAGACCACTCACTTATCAACCTTTATAGCCTTAATAAATAAATCTAGCTGACTTATAAGGCTCTTGAATATTAGTAGAAAGTGATAAATTTAGTCATAATCACCTAAATCATTCATAAATCAACACAACGAGTTGTAGCGCAAAGTTGTCCATTCTCTTTAAAAATAATTTTGTGGCGGGATATCTCCACAATCTAGCAGCTCCCACTCACACTAACCTTCAGCCCAAGCAGGACTTTGTCTGCAGTTCCACAGACATAATATATCATGTGGCCGCGGATTATATGATCTGTTCCTTCCGCCCTATCTCCCTTCTCCTATGTGTGTCCACCACCACCTATCTCTGCCCCTGACATCTCACAAGGGATAAGCATCACTATACAGGTGCATTATCCCATGTGTGCAGGCTTAAAGAGAGGCAGACAGAAGAGTCTGTCTCTCCAACACAGTGCTGGTGAAAGAAAGGCAATTGAGAGGCAAAGTGTGGGGCGGGGGGTTTAACGAGATGTGGGTAAGAGGTGGGTTAATTTAGGTTAGGAGGTTAATTTAATGGTGGGATGAGGGTGGGTGCTATTACTTTATTTTTTGGTGATGGTGGGGCTATTTAATTTGATAGTGCGACCTATTAATTTAAAAAGTGGTGATGAGACCTTTAATTTTACTGCTGGGTGGTTTGGGGGCCATTAATTGAATGTGGGGCTGAGTTTTGGGAGGAGGGCTATTTATTAAATGTGAATATGAATCATTTAATATTGGGATGATTGTGAGAAATAGGTATATTTAATGTAAATGCTATTAATTCATTGCTGCGGCTGTTTGGTTGGCGGGGGGAATAGGTTTTGTATTAAATGGTAATACCATTAATTTAATATTGGGGCTGGATGTTACACTTTATTAAACGTGGGTGCTACTGATTTAACGTCAGGGCAGTTTGGGGCTTCCTATATTTCATGTACCTGTCTTTTTTCTAAATAGGGAACCAACATTCCAAAATCCAGTCAAGCAGCAACTGAGCTAAAGATATCACTAGCAGCCATAGGTAGTGAATGCTGCAAGAACAGGTAGGAGAGACAGTCTGCCACTTTTGCGTCAACCTCTCCAAGGGAGATGGGATCGAGTAGTAGGAGGGGGCCCTGACTGTTTCATTTGTACCGGGCCCCACAATTTCTGATGGCAGCCCTGCCTATGTGATCTGTGAACCTAGAGGACTACAGTTCCAACCCCGATGCCCTAGAATAGTTATGGAAGGTCAAAGATTTTGGACTATTTTTGGACAAACTAGAATTGACGCCCATGGGACATTTCCTCCTCTGCATTAGCAAATATACTGCCTAACTGAATTCCCTCCCAGTGAAACCTGCTTAATTACCCTGTATGTGAAAGGGCAAATTGTCAGCTCTTGAGGACTTCGTCTAAGTGAAGCACTGTCCATTTCATTCTGCCTTCTCCCAGGCATACTATTTATTCTGTGTAGTTATATCCTGTTTGTTTTTATGGCTGTATTGCATTTATTTTTCTGTATGTAATTTATATGTTCTTTTTTACTATCCCAAATACCCTTTACCTTTGTATATCAAATCTGAAATTTAATACGGTTTGTTCTTGATACTTTAACAAATCCATTAACCTTTTATGAAGAATATTGCTTGACCATATTAACCATTTGATTGTTGGTCTGTGCATTGCTAGCCCATGTGTAACAAGGAGCATATTGTGTGCCATCAGGTATGTTTGTGTTTTGGGGTTCTATTGCTCTGATTCAATAGGTGGTGGTCAATCACAGGTGTAAATGGGAGCAAGAGCACTGTTTGAGTGTGATTCAGCAAATCTATAACCTGTATGATAGGTGAATGCAAGATTACCTGCTGGAATGATGTCACCCCTTACAGTAAACATTTCAAATCAGGGACTCTGGGATAAATGTATTTAGAGGTAGTGCATGTGGGAGCTGTGAGAATGAGGAACATGTATAAAAAAAACAAAGAGACGTGGAGGGTGAGATGGGAAAGCTGGAAAGAATGAAGATATGTAAATATAAGAAGGAAAAATCTGGCCGCAGTGGAAGTTGATGTGCCCTTACACATTATATTCATCTTCCAGATTGTGAATCACATTCCACTTGTTTAAGTATAGCGGGTACTCTCCTGAATATTATATAGAGTTTGCTCAAAAATGAGAAAACAGAAAATCCTTAATTGTAGTCACTCAAGATTCATACAAATTAACAGTTACATTTTTTAAGCTTTATTAATTTTTACACTATAGTTTCAGACAGCCTTTTGAAATACGTGTAATATAAAATAAAGATTGGTGAATCTATATTTTATTTATCCTGACATAAATATCTAGCCACCTTATTTCATAATTCCATTTATTAATATTAGCATATGGGGTTTTCTAGGTCTGTATGTGAGTCACTGTTCTTAACAGATATTATATGTTCATGCTGATTATTTTAGGGTAAATTATGTTTCATGTTTTATTTGTAGTTTTATTTTCCAAATGTTGATTAATAATATCTGAAAGTATCACATTTTTTCTTATTGTCTTTGTAACTGTCCCACTTAAATTTATCATTACAATTGTTTAAAATCTGTTCATACATAATATTTCCAACAACAGATTTGTATGTCATTCATTTGTATCCTGTCCCCAATTCACATCTCAATACTCACAACTGTGTCTAGATAGATATATTCTATTAGTTTAAATAAATCAATGGTGATTACTCTTAAATATGATGTATCAGATTGTGTGGCAATTTGTTGCAGTGCCACTTCATACGTCTTGTCACTTATATTTATATGTATTACCTGAAATTGATCACAGTTCCAGCGGCACTGTTTTACACAGGCAGTACTAATCTTGCATGCTTCAACAAATTAGTGATACAAATCTACAACTAATAGGATACTTCTTATTCCGATGTTGCTAGTTATGTCAGTAACCATTCATCCAACACTCACTATCTATTGTCTAATGTTCCTTAATAGTCAATTCTATTATTTACAGTTAGAATATTTAGATTTATAGACATACTTTCCCAGATCTCCCCTGTATATCCTCCTACAACTTGGCAATGTATGAAGATGAATCCATAGCTCCCAACATTTATACAAGGTAAATTTGGCCAAAATAAGCCATGTCCCAGTCCCCTGTCTGCCCAAATCCACACTAATCCTCTAACTGTTTGTAATCCACGCCCCTTCTTTGTAAGGTTTTGAGGTACACACTGTTCTGCCGAAATCAAGATAGTTGAGAAGTACAGAGAAGACAATGTGTTATGTCGGGAGGTGGGAGATATATATAAGGCTAATGGAAGAGCAAAATAACACGGTATGTACAATATAGTGCGTGTGTTTTAATGCAGTAGTAATGTAATAATTGAGGGTATAGGACAGTGTGTAGGACACAGAGTGTATGTGCATGTGTGATGCATGTTTGTATGAGCTTTAAAGCAGCATGCTGATTTATTATAAATATTTTAGTCAAATTGTTTTCAGTCTGGTAAGTTTGTTGAAGTAAATTTGTATTAAGCAATTTGTACATAGTGCTCTATACTGCTAAAAAAAACAAAGGTCACCCAGGCTTCTACCACAAAAGAATAGAAATTGTTTATTCTACAAAAATGTTAGGGTCTGCAGACTGCCAGAGGTAACTAAAGATAGTGACCTTCATAAGTATTTGAAGAAAACCTCAAATCTTTGATTCTTAGGAGACTCTCATCACATAAAATGAACTGGGCAGAGTGCCATTAACCATTGCAATCTAAGTGCCAATCTGATGAATACCGCAATACACTAACAGCTTAAATAGCAAATAATGAAAAAGGCCATAGGGAGGTATTAAATAGTTTTAAAGGAACATATCCATATTTGGAGACTTCTAAGAACTGTTCTTCCCTTAAGGATCAACATAACTAGTACAAGCACTTCACAATAGAAAAATGCAGCATTTCAATTCCCAGGATACCTTTGAAAGTTTTTATGATTGACAGCAAATGCCTCTGATGGAGGTCATCGGATGTGAGCCTACCCAGACAATGATACCAACGCAAAAAATCAAGTAGCATAAAATTAGCTCCAAATGATTGAAAAAAATATACAGAAAAGTGTCCAATAAATTGGTCGTCTGCAAGGCCTCCATCGTGAACTTTTCTTCCTCTCCTCCAGACCCTCTGGCGATTAAAAAGTCAGTGATTTGTATGGGGCACTAGTGATTGTTAGGAGTTTAAGTGAAACCAGGTTTTACTGTAAACTTGCCAATGTCAACACTGGTAAAGCAGCAGAAAAACATAAATGTAAAGTATGTAAATGTAATGAAAAAAACACAAGGTAAAATTAACAAAATAATATTGTAACAACAAAAACATAACAGAAGAAAGGGAACAACTGTAATAGAATAATGCAGTAACTGAAAAGCAGGTGAAAGGAAACAAATGAAGGCAAAAGAGCGAAGGCCGCAGAGTGCAAGGCTAAAACATTATGATTCAAAGGGCAGTCCAGGATAATACAAGGCAGGAGCCAAAGAGTAAGAAAGAAAGTCAACTGAAAAGAATCCAGCAAGGCAGAACAAATACAGGAATCAATGGTAGCAGGAAGTACAAGAATAGCCTGACAAACACAATGTTGAAGTACCTGAGCATAAGGACAACTGGCATAATCAGGCCCTCGGGATTAAACATGTGCAGGTGATAATGAGGCAGGGGAAGCAATGCAAAGCTGGATACATCAGCTGGTGACACCTGAACTTTCTCATCCAGAATAAAACTGCAAAAAAGTGTCATCACCAGATTGAATTGTGGATTTAGGACAGTCCTTTTTTTCCTTAACCTCATTGTCTTCATAACATGCAGAGATACACACTAAATTATTCTAATCAGACGGCTACTTGCACATGTAGCAGTACTTTTAACCAGATATGTTAACTTTGAGAGCCCCCTTTATTTCCCAAATGACTCTATACTAGTGTATTGGGGAATGAAAATGTTTGGATAATGTATACATATACATATAATATATGTAATGTGCGTATTGTCGCTAACCAATAACGATTGTCGAACCTCGATTTGTGTTTCCAACGCACAAATATTTATTCGCAATAAGTTGAAAAAATATGCTCAAGCGATGTAATAGTAAATACAGCCGTTACTTAACGCAGGTGCTCTGGATCCAGTGCAGTCATTCAATCCTGAAGTCTGGGGACAAGAAGTCTGCACTCTGGATCACAAGCTGCTGCTTATATACACAATCAAGTACAGTAATACAATGAAGATGGTATGGCTTGCATCTATTGGTCCAGGTCTCAGGAATGTCCAAGGGGTCGTCAATCATTGGCTGGTTCATCCTAAGGAATCCAAAGGAGGGGGTCATCTCTGCAGGGGGTATGCTCTGCTCTTCCCGCCAGAATTCCTTACTCTTAAGTAGTTCATAATTCCCTATCATTCATAACTTGCGTATGCACTCTGCGATTCCCTCGCAGAGTGAACCAAACAGTAGGATATGTAACAAGGTTCATTATGATACCACTCATGATGTTATTCCTTTAACCCGTTCTGTGTATTTCACTAATATGCATGTAACTCTGATATAACATATAAATACTACTATATTTCGACATAACTGACTATGTGTTGCAACTACCAATAATGTGTACTATTTTATAAGTATGCGTGTTTGTGCAAATGTATGGTAAAAGACCAATTACTGTTGCTGCCACGTGCAGTGGATGCGTACGCCCTTTCACGCCGTAGCGTGCCCTTGTACGACATAGCGTACCGTACGCATCTTTTCAGACAAAGACAACCAAGTTTGCTAGACTTTAATTGAAATGACTTTATCCAATTTGCTGACTTCGACAGTTCCACCCTTTGATAGTGTAATAAACTATCACCCAATCACCGTTTCAAGTTCAGGATTATACAATACTTCTTCACAGACCATGATCTCGGTATCTGGTACCACCCTTTCAGTCTCTTTCTCAGTGTTACTCTTATGAGACCGTTTTCCACACTTCAACACAGTAGGAACACATTTGACAACTAAACCAATTGCTAAGATGACACCCAGTATAAGGAGAAGGAGCTTACCTACACTCGCAATCATTTCCTGTACCCACTCCCCCAGACCAGAGAACCATTTTGCTGGGTTCAACCATGAGAACCAACCCGCCACCTTTTCCCCGACCTCATATAACGAAGAATTATGGCTCTTTCGAAATTCCCATTTCAGCTGCAAAATTTCATCCATCTTCCGGTCTATAACCTCTTTAGGGTCTTCCGTATTATTAGTAATGTACGTGCAACATTTGACACCGAACTGGGTGGCCAGTGTCACACAGTACCCACCAGTAATAGAGGTGAGATAATTTAGTACCAGTCTATGTTGCACCAACTCCTTCTTGTACGCTTGTAGCTCCCTTCCAGTATACCTGAAAGTGTCATCATACATCTCGGTGATATTATCTATTAATTTAGCTAGGTCTTGGATATACTTAAAGTTTAATGTTCCCCGAGCGGTCCTGGTGAGATCTAGAGCAACCATAACTTGGAAACCAGCAGTTTCACTAATCAATTTTGTAGCTATGGGTTCCTCACCAGGAATCATATTTCTCTTGCCACGGTGTTCATACTGTGTGTGTATGTATGGTGGTGATGTAGTCTTGTGAATATCTACCATTTCTTCATGAGTAATAGTCATGATTTCAGGAACCAGTTTAGCTAAGAAACACAAGCCCTTGGAACTCGGAGTCACCCAGGAATAAGCTTTCCTCCCACAAACAAAATACACATCATCAGGGAGAACATAAGGAACAGTATGCCCATGAATTATATCACACAGAGTTTTGATAAAACTACCCATGCCTAGTGTCTCCATCTGCTCTAGACACGTGTCGGCATTAATGATATTTTCACATTTATCTGTAGAGACTTTTCCAATAGATACCTTCTTATGTTTGGTTATACGCCCTAACTTGTGACTTCCATCAGCATTCCTGCCTAGTAGTGACCTTGTGGGTCTCTCTCTAAAATGAGTGTGGCGAGCCATTGTCTGATCTGATAGGTCAGCCTCCCAATTCTCCAGGCGCTTTGCATGAGATATGTTTAGGCACAGCAACGATCTGCCTATGGAGTATTGTCGAAGCGTCAGACTAGGGGACCTAGTGTTATTGTACCTCCCTTCTATGGGCCTCCCACCCCTTAATTCGAGTACTTCGGATATGTTTAGCGGGAATGGCACTAGTCCTATGTTATGCTGCCCTTGAGGCACGTGAGAGCACACCCAACACTCAGTTTGGTTTAGCACCTTACCCACCAGGGAGTGATAATCCTCCAATGGATGCCCGCCTATATTCAGAGTACTGGGGGACTGGCATCGTTGGATGCATCTCTCGTCAACTAGGGAGTTGCAGAACTTGCAGATACAATACTCATCAGACAATAGCCCCTCACACTGCCTCCGAGTTCCTGAGCTAGCAGACCTTTTCATAACCCCTGGACCAAGTTTGATAATGGGCTGCTCAGGATATCCTATTAACTTTTCTTCGGCCTCCATTTCATCCGTATCACTCCCAGAACTCTCCTCCATCCTCCATTCTCCTTCACAAAAATAGAATGTCCTAGAAAAAGTAAAAACAAGGAAAATCCTGGAACAAAAGAAAAACAAAAACCGCCACTCCATCGCTGGAAAGATAGTTCTGAGGCAACGTCTCTGGTTCAGGTGTCTTAACTGCAGGCTTTAGGTCTCCCGGAACAGGCTCACAAGTGACAGCTCTATGTCGTCGGTCTGAGTCTTGTCTTGCACTTTCTCCGGATTATGGACTCTCCTGCAGTGGGTGGAATGGACCCAAGTGTCTCTCTCTGCAACCTTCAGTGATGTAGTACTGGTCAGCAGCACTTGGTACGGGCCTTCCCAACGGTCTGTTAAACAACCTGAACGTAAGAAATTGCGGATCATAACATAGTCTCCAGGTTCAACATCATGACAGTTCGTTTCTGGCATACCAGGTGACAGCATTTTTAGTTTTTGTTGTTGTTGTTTCAGCTGTCTACTCATTCTTATAAGATATTGTACAGTCACTTCATTATTACACTTTAAGTCGTCTTGTGGACTCACGATCAAATGAGGTTGTCGTCCGAACAGTATCTCAAAGGGGGACAGATTAAGAGGAGGTCTAGGAGTGGTTCGAATGCTGTGGAGGACCAACGGCAAAGCCTCAGGCCATGCCAACCCAGTTTCAGCCATTATCTTACCTAGTTTGTTCTTGATAGTACCGTTTACTCTCTCCACCTTACCACTGGCTTGTGGTCGGTAAGGGGTGTGAAGTCTGCTACTGATTCCCATGAGTTTACACATATTTTGGAAGACATCACCAGTAAAATGGGTACCCCTATCACTTTCAATGATTCTAGGGATACCGAACCTACACACAAAGTCTTGTACAATTTTCTTTGCAGTGAACACAGCAGTATTAGTGGCTGCCGGATATGCTTCTACCCAACCGGAAAACACATCAATACACACTAACACATACTTCAGATTCCTGCACGGTGGTAGTTGGATATAGTCAATTTGTATTACCTGAAAAGGTCCGTCTGTAGGAGGGATGTGGGATGGCTCAGTTGGAATAGTTTTCCCAACATTTTTCCTCAAACAAGTAAGACATGACATTGCTTTCTTACCAGCTTGAGAGGAAAATCCGGGAGCACACCAGTATGCTCTCACCAGTTTGCACATACCTTCTTTACCCAGGTGAGTCAGGCCGTGTGCTGCTTCAGCCAGGCTTGGATAGTATGTTCGGGGAGCTACAGGCTTACCTTGTCCATCCCTCCAGAGTCCTGAGGACTCTTGACCACATCCCTTCGCCTTCCAGACCGCCTTCTCCTGCAGGGAACACAAATCTTGCATTTCAATTAATTTCTTCGTGTCTAATGTCTGAAAAACCATCATAGTCTCGGTCGATACAGTCATAGGTTGCCCTGCTGCCCATTTAGCAGCTTCGTCTGCCCTGTTGTTGCCCAATGACACTGGGTCTTCTTCAAAGGTATGGGCTTTGCACTTTATGACGGCTACTGTTCTGGGTAACTGTATCGCTGTCAGAAGTCCTTTTATGTGTTGTGAGTGTGCCACTGGTGTACCTGCTGCTGTCGTAAAGTTTCTAAGACGCCAAAGGGCCCCAAAATCATGCACTACCCCGAAGGCGTACCTAGAGTCAGTATATATGTTGGCTGATTTACCCTCTGCCAATTCACACGCTCTCCTTAGTGCTACTAGTTCCGCCACCTGGGCTGAGTGAGGTGGACCAAGGGGTTCAGCTTCTACCACATCCTGATCGTCTACAACAGCGTAACCAGTACATAGCTCTCCTGTCTCTGTCTGTCTATGGCAACTTCCGTCTGTATAAAACGTAAAATCTACATTTTCTAAGGGGGTGTCACATATGTCGGGCCTTGCAGTAAAGGTCTGATTCAGGTGTTCCATACAGTCATGCGTGTCAGTATTCTTGCCTAACTCATCATCAACCAGGGTCTCCTCACCTCCCACCCTTTGTGTCTCTTGAGACACATACGGAAGGTATGTAGCTGGATTTAGGGTGCTACATCGTTTGATGGTGATGTTTGAGGGTGCCATCAGGGCTAGTTCCCACTTTGTGAATCTAGCTGAAGAAACATGTCTGGTTTGGGCTGAATTTAACAGAGCTGATACAGCATGGGGTGTATAGATGGTTGAATTATGTCCTAATACTACATCCTCGCTCTTACTTACTAGAAGGGCCGTTGCTGCTACACTTCTGAGACATGTTGGGAGTGACCTTGCCACATTGTCTAATTGTGCACTGTAGTATGCTACCGGTCTGCTAGCGTCACCATGTTTCTGTGTGAGGACACCTGCTGCACAGCCATCAGCTTCTGTACAAAATAGCTCAAAAGGCTTTTCATAATCAGGTATTCCCAATGCAGGTGCTCTTGTCAGACTATCTTTAAGATTGAAGAACGCTTGCTCCGACTCTTCTGTGTGTATGACACGTTCTGGTTTTGAGGAAGAGACTAGCTCCTGCAATGGTAATGCCAGAATAGAAAAACCTGGGATCCAGGACCTACAGTATCCACACATCCCCAAGAAAGTACGAATCTGCTTCTGGCTCTGCGGCAGGGTCATGTGTTGTATGGCCTCAATTCTGTCGGTTGTCAGGTGTCTTAGCCCCTTAGTGAGGCAGTGTCCTAAGTATTTGACCTTAGTCTGACATGGCTGTAATTTATCCTTTGCCACCTTGTGCCCTGTTTGTGAAAGATGAAGCAACAACAATTTAGTATCATGTAAACATGACATAAAAGAATCAGAGCACAACAACAAATCGTCCACATATTGAATTAGAACAGACCCATTGTGGGGTTGAAAGGATTGCAAACAGTCATGTAAGGCTTGGGAGAAAATACTGGGGCTGTCAATGAACCCCTGGGGTAGTCTGGTCCATGTGTATTGCACTCCCCTGTAGGAGAATGCAAAAAGGTATTGGCAGTCAGGGTGAAGAGGGACTGAAAAGAAAGCAGAACATAGATCAATGACAGTAAAATGACTGGCAGACGGTGGAATCTGCATGAGGATGACAGCTGGATTCGGCACTACGGGGAATTGGCTCTCAACAACTTTGTTAATTCCCCTTAAGTCCTGGACTAATCTATAGCCCCTCCCCCCACTCTTCTTCACAGGGAAAATGGGACTATTTGCTGTACTGGCTGTATGAATTAAAATCCCTTGTTGTAACAGCCTCTCAATAACAGGATATACCCCTAGTTCCACCTCCGGTTTTAATGGATACTGTGGGATTTTTGGAGCTATCCTACCACTTTTTAGATTGACCATGACAGGGGCTACGTTTGCCATCAGTCCAGTGTCCTGTCCATCTCTGGTCCATAGGGAACCTGGTATTTCCAGCAACATCCCCTTTACTTGAGATGGACTTTGTTCTATAACAGGAGAGTGTAACATTAACCTTGGAGGGGTGTCCAATATGTCCTGTACCTCATGTGCAACCTTCTCGGGTATATCTAGGAACACACCATCTGAAGTACAGTATATGACACATCCCATTTTACATAACAAGTCTCTCCCTAGCAAGTTAGTAGGAGCCGCTGCAGCCAAGAGAAACGAATGCTTAGTATGCAGAGGCCCGATAGTAACTTCGGCGGGTTTAGTTAGAGGATAATGTAACACTTTTCCCGTCACCCCCATAGCTGGAATAGTTTTACTGGTCACCTGTAGATTGAAAGGAGAGGTTATCACAGATCGGGCCGCCCCTGTATCTACAAGAAAAGTTTGTTTCCTGCCAGCTATGTCAACTATCATTGTTGGTTCTTCACTCTGACTCTCAGTTAACCTCACTGGCTGTAGACTACAGGTATGACCTGACCCCTAGCGCTGACTATTGATTTCCCGCGCAGCATTTGCTGCCGTAATATGCGCGGGTAGATGTGAGTCTTCTAGTCTATGTGAATCCTTTCTTGGAGGATATCTATGTGACCCACCCCTATGTGTATTGGGTCTTTCTTTATTACAATCTCTCTTGTAATGTCCTTCCTCGTTACAGTTGAAACACCTGATCACTTTAGGTTTCCTGTTATATGGGTTGTATGCTGGTGGTCGTGTATGCACCCCTTCTAGAGCCTGTATACTTACCGTCATTAACCTATCACTTTTCTCTTCCCTTTTTCTAAAAAGGTTCTTGTCATGCTCCACAGCAGACTCCCTAAGGAAGTCTACCGTGACGCCTCTCCAATTAGGTAATGTGGTTTGTACTCTCGTCTTTAAATTTTCCCTAAGGCCTTCCATCAGTACCCCTACAGCTACCTCTCTGTGATGTGGGTCCTCACTTATGTTGGATATCCCAGTAAATCGTGCAATCGCTGTTATAGCTCTAGCAAAGTAATCTGAGGCAGTTTCACTATCCTTTTGTTTAATGGTGAAAATCTTACTCCAATTTACTACTACTGGAAAACAGATGGCTAAGTGTTTGACAATTTGTTCTATATTCCGTTGGTTAATCTCATCAGTCAGGGTGTCATCTTCCTCCAACAAACAATCTCCAATAAATTTTTGTATGTTAGTATTGGGAGGAAGACACGCCCTCAACACTACCCGCCAATCCTTACTGGTTGGTTCATGAGCATTCCCTAAGTCTTTAACAAATTTCTGACATTTAGCTAACTCTTTTCTAGGATCTGGGAATTCAGTCATAATGGAACGTAATTCTGATCTAGTCCAGGGACAATGCATTGTAACATTTCTTAAAGGAACTATACCATCCTTATCTGGTTTCCCATTGGGAACTGATATTGTGCGGACCGGGAACACACCCTCTGGTACACTAACTTCAGGGGACGCTACAGGATTTACAGGCCCTAGATTTAGAACACTTTCACTCCTAGTGATCACGCTACTCTCACCTATCTCAGCCATTTTCTCATACTTGCGCTGAGCCTCTAGTACATTAACAGCATGGGCAATGGCCGAAATCACAGTGGGTTCATCTTCGTTTTCAGATACACTTGATTGAAACTGATTTAAAACAGGGTACAACTTAGTAATTTTTCTATTTTCAGTTTTAACAACGGCTGTACTTACCCCTCCCGCCACATAAGGTGGCGGGGGCGCGCTTGCGCTGAGTTCGTCACGCTTCTCAATGGTTACATCCGCCTTGCGCGCGCTTTTCGCCACGCCTATTTCCGGTTTGCATTCGCTGCTCTGCAACGTGTTACCTTCCATTTGCCACAATTTTAAACAATCATTATGTCTATTTCTCTTTTTCGTTGACTTGATCAACCATATTCTATCTTTTACAGTATTCAGTACCTCTGCATTAAAACTCCCTATTGTTGGGAAAGGCCTATCACAAGCTTTGGTCATCCCGACCCACGTGTCACAATACACAGTTGCATATGCACCATACTTCTTACACATGAGAAACCTCGCTGAACCAATAGGGCCTTCCTTAGGCAGTACACTGACCATCTCTAGCGTATGCTTAGCACCCATGTTGAACAATATACCTTCTACCCGGAACACAGACACACCGCAATGCTCTGTTCCTTCCGGCCAAGTGTGAAATACAGACACACCGCAATGCTCTGTTCTTTCCACCTAATAATTTCAACTCTGTTGCTATACTCACCGCTAGAGATCTATAATCCTCGGTGAACGTATTTCCTTTAGCCGCGCTCACTCGCTTTTCCCTAATACAGAAATATCACTGTGGGCCCCAAGGGCTATCAGCTCCTCGATACCCTGGCTAAACCACAAAATCTGCTGAGTTTATTATCGCTGGGAGCGCAAAGTCGATACAATCAACCTGCCTTTCCAGTATAATTCCTCCTAGCTGCTTCACCAATTCGCACTAACGGTGCGACCGGATCGCACTGCCTACCAATACTAATTATTAGCAAACCTTGCGATCTATTGGTAGCGCTTTGCGAAAACCCAGTTTTCGCATTCGGTATACCTGCCCTGTATACCGTCCTTCAGTTGGGCAATCCGCCTCGTCAGACAGCAACTGAGCACCTCAACAATAAAACAGTGTATCTACGTTACAACATCACACACTATACACCTTTTCTGCGCAGAAAATCAAAAGTTCCCAACAATAGTAATAATGTCTCAGAGGCTTTCACAAGTAATTATACTATGCATGTATAATAACTATCAACACGATTGTTTAACCACGTGGCAAGTTTACCGGAAGTTCGCGTACGCACAGCAGGAAGTACACATACGCTAAACAATGCAATACAGTTAAAACGCACAATGACAGAAAAAAGAAACAGTTTTCTCTTTTGTCCCTAGGTTCTAGTTAGCGTGCCCTAGATAATGCAAAACGGACATTCGGTTTCGCAACACAGAGTAAAATTCAGGTTTTGAACACCATGCGTTCTTACCCGTTTATGACGCGTCTCCACCCTTTGTTGAGGAACCGAAATCCGTTGGTCTTGCGTATCATCGGCAACGAAACCTCCAAAGCTCACGAGCCCCCAAATTGTAATGTGCGTATTGTCGCTAACCAATAACGATTGTCGAACCTCGATTTGTGTTTCCAACGCACAAATATTTATTCGCAATAAGTTGAAAAAATATGCTCAAGCGATGTAATAGTAAATACAGCCGTTACTTAACGCAGGCGCTCTGGATCCAGTGCAGTCATTCAATCCTGAAGTCTGGGGACAAGAAGTCTGCACTCTGGATCACAAGCTGCTGCTTATATACACAATCAAGTACAGTAATACAATGAAGATGGTATGGCTTGCATCTATTGGTCCGGGTCTCAGGAATGTCCAAGGGGTCGTCAATCATTGGCTGGTTCATCCTAAGGAATCCAAAGGAGGGGGTCATCTCTGCAGGGGGTATGCTCTGCTCTTCCCGCCAGAATTCCTTACTCTTAAGTAGTTCATAATTCCCTATCATTCATAACTTGCGTATGCACTCTGCGATTCCCTCGCAGAGTGAACCAAACAGTAGGATATGTAACAAGGTTCATTATGATACCACTCATGATGTTATTCCTTTAACCCGTTCTGTGTATTTCACTAATATGCATGTAACTCTGATATAACATATAAATACTACTATATTTCGACATAACTGACTATGTGTTGCAACTACCAATAATGTGTACTATTTTATAAGTATGCGTGTTTGTGCAAATGTATGGTAAAAGACCAATTACTGTTGCTGCCACGTGCAGTGGATGCGTACGCCCTTTCACGCCGTAGCGTGCCCTTGTACGACATAGCGTACCGTACGCATCTTTTCAGACAAAGACAACCAAGTTTGCTAGACTTTAATTGAAATGACTTTATCCAATTTGCTGACTTCGACATATATATATATATATATACATACACATATTTATATATATATATATATATATATATATATATATATATATATATACACACACAAACACACACATATACATACATATATACATATATACATACATATATACATATATACATACATATATATATATATATATATATATATATATATATATATATTATACATATATATGTATTATACATACATATTATACATACATATATATTATACATACGTGTATATATATATATATATATATATATATATATATATATATATATATATATATATATGTATATATATTATTTGTGCGCTATTATTACGTTAATTAATATAATTAAGTTAACTATTAATATGTTGCTGTTGTTCGTCATATATTTCACCATCAATCAGCATACAATTATTGGATATGAATAAACACATTAGCAAATCTTAGAAGTACACATATACAAGTAAAAGTTAAACTGAAAGTCATAACAATCATATAAATAGAAAATAAACTTAAAGGCATATCAGGTGAGATAGACCAGGAATGTGCAAACAGATGGCTAGAGATGGCACTGCCTGTGAGATTAAATATCTTTAGATTGTAAAGATATTTAATCTTTAGATTGGCAATGGGTTCACGACATGACATGATAATTCTAAAAATAATGCACTTCTCTCCTGCATGGATTACCACATTTCTATTTCCCTTAAAATAAAAAAAGTTAATTTTCAGTAAATAGTTTTTATAGTAGAATGTGTTTCCATTGTATTATTGAACTAGTAGTTTGTGGGAATTACTTTATTTATACAGAAACCTATTTGCAGAATTGCATTCATTAATAGAGCTGTATGAACTCCTAGAAACACTTTTTGCACCGACTCACCTGAATTCTGACTCAAAATTCAAAACTTGTGTCAAATTTCATCTATTGTCCTAACAGCAAATCAACAAACCAATTTGATTTGCAATAAGGCCCGGGTAGGATCCCAGGCAGTGAAGTTCTCTCAGCGGAGTTCTATGTAGCGCTGTGGGCTCTCATTGGCCAGGACCTGCTATAGCTGTTCAAGGAGATGGTTTTGGAGATTAGAATGCCTTAGTCGCTGAGGAAGGGAATGATCACGATCTGGTATAAGCACAAGGGGGGAGAGAGGTGATCTTAAAAATTGGCATCCCATCTCTCTCCTGCACGTGGACTACAAGATCCTCGCCATGGTACTAGCCAAATAGCTAAATACTGTCATCAGGAAGACAGTTCACCTGGACCAGACCTGGCATACCTGGCCACAGGATTACAGATAACCGTGCCCTACTTAGGGACATGGTCAGAGACCACTATGCACATATAGCCCTGGTCAGCCTAATTCAGGAGAAGACCTTTGATCATGTTTCTTTTAAGTTTACGCATAGGCCCTGCAGAGATTTGGTTTGGGAGAAATGTTTTGCTTGTATGTTAACCTTATGTCCCTTGACATTTACAGCTACCCTGAAGTGTTGGGAGGAGAGACTGGTAACAATACAACATAACTGGTCTGTGGAGCCTCAAAGACCTCACCATTGAAGTGAAAGCATTGGTGCTGTGCAACAAGATCCTTCCCGTTCTGCAGTATGCGGCTCAAGCATGTTCACCCCTTGCTGCAGTTTACAAGACCATCACAAGGACAGTCTTCCACTTCATCTGGGACTCCAAATAGACATAGGTCATTTCTTTCCCACCTTTGAGGGGCTCCTTCTACATAACTGACCATTTTAGGGATATCCCCACCATGCCTTGAGTCTTCTTTGTTTGTAACTGTATCCGCAGGACTCTGCTTGAGAAGCACAACAGCTCTGCTAGGAATGCCATGTCTCACTTTTTTCTCATGCCCCTTTGGAGGTGCCTTAGCTTGGACAAATAGAACAGCTCCTTCCCTTACAACTGGACAACCCCATGGTTCTAGCTGCATGTTCGACTATTTGTAAGGGAGCACCATCTGGAGGGAGTTAAACCAGACTTGTGGAAGCCCAAAACAATTCATAAGCTCATCAGAGATAATGACATTATGGAGTCTGTTCCAGGGCTCCCCGCAGCAACCGCAAAATAGTTGTTTGAGAGAATGTGGCCTCTAAGAGGCTGACTAATAGACACAAAGACTTGCCATGGATGGCTATCTAAGGGGGTTTGCCTGTCTGGACATTCATGCACTCCTGTAATCAGTGCACATATGTTCACTGCCCCTGGTGCATCAGCAGCAGGGAAACACTTCAGTATACCTTTTGGAATGTCCCCTATACATAGGCACTGTTGGATGTGAACTCTGGGATATGAACTCAGAGACAATGTGCCTAAGACTTGCCTTTCATACCATTCGGTATTTTATGGATTATTTTCTGGGATCCTTACTTATGGGGCAATCCAGGAGACCTGGCGCCTTATGAACTGTTTTAAGGACACTTTATGCTTTGCCAGGACTAGATCATTTTCCTTCTTCCTCTATGTGTCTATTCTTCAATACAACTTTGGGCCGGTGACTCTCCCGTCCTTATCCACACCATACCATTCCTCCATTACACTGTTTAAAGTTTTGTTGACAGTCTTGCTCCATTTATGCACCCTCCCCTTGTATGTGCCTGTCTATCAATAAAACTTCAGCCTGTGATCTTCTTCACTTATCCCTTTCACCTACCTCTCCTCACATCCATTGCCTACTTAAACAGTTGTCTTGTCAAAATGATGCATGACTTGCAGTACTTGATGTATATTGTAGGATGTTACATATTGTGCATTATGTCTTTTATTGTACTATAAAGTATGTCTGATTTATGTTTCACAGTGTATTTTGCGTTCAGCTGCGTTGCAACGCAGTATACTTGAATGTAATGTATTTTATCTGTTTTTATGTACATTTTTGAAAAATAAAGTTAGATTTTTCAATCAAAACCTGCTTACCTTCCTGTGAGTTCTGATCAATGGTGATTTCTGACTGGCTACTCTCATTGGATATTAATGACTTTTTGCTCTGACTACGGACTGTCACACATTGCACCAGCTAACCTGCATGTTTGTCACTGTTCTTTCCTGTTTCTCTTGGTTTTCACTCTCTGCATTCACTTGCTGGTCTGAATTGAGCATGCGCACACCTGATCTTTTCTAAACTTCCTGCATTCTCTTGATTGGCTAATTGCCTGTCAGCTCTGTCTATTTAAAGCACCGGCTTCTCTACTAAGTTGCCAGATCTTCAAGTCTCCTTCAGATGCTGTTCTCTCTGGCTCCTGTCTGCACATCGGTATCCTGTGTTACCTGTTCCACGATCAAGACCTGTGGTATTATTGCAAGAGCCTCGTGCCTCATCATTGGTCCCGTCCTCAAGCTATTCGGTTTCCAGGGATCTCAGTGCATCAGTTCTCTGCAGTTCACCACTTCTCAGTTGGTATCCTGTGTTACCTGTTCCATGATCAAGACCTGTGGTATTGTTGCAAGAACCTCGTGCCTCATAATCAGTCCTGTTCTCAGCTATTCGCTTTCTATAGACCTCAATGCATCAGTTCACTGCCGTTCACCTGAAACTCTGCATTTATCGTCAAGCAGTCCTTCTCCACTCCATGGTTCCATCTCACCCTGCTCTAATCCCCCTTAGAGGACCACGACCTGCAGCTAGAGTCCATATTCCCTTGCTGGGATCCCTGGTGAATCCATCTCTACCGTTAGACTTCGCACCTCTCTGGGGGTAAGTATCTAGAGCGGGACTTCGAGGTCTACCCCAAACTCAGGCTTCGTGACACGGGCATTGGATATCAGTGACTTCTGCCTCTTAATAATGGTTTGAATATTATTGAATTCTGGCTTTGACTACTGACTTTGGTTATCAGTCAATTCTGGCTCTGATTATTGGCTTTGGATATCAATGATTTCTGGCTCTGATTACTTGGCTGGTATACAGACTACTCCTTCCTTGCAGTATGCTACAGGTATTCTTACCTTCACTATACTGTGTACTTACTAACTAGCAGTGTCTGGACTCACCTGCTGCACACTGAGAGGTTTTGGGACTATTTGAATCGTGACTGCTACCTTGTATAGTACTATGCATACTGAACCCTGCTGGCTGTGCTTAGCCCTTAAATAACAGACTGTATAATCACTGTCTGACTTGCATACCTGGGACCTGATTCATTAAGGAATCTTAACTTAAGAAACTTCTTATTTAAGTCTCCTGGACAAAACCATGGTACAATGCAAGGGGTGCAAACTAGTTTTCTGTTTTGCACATAAGTTAAATACTGACTGTTTTTTCATGTAGCACACAAATATCAACTTTAAATTTCAGTGTACAAATAAGCTATCAAGTATTTGTGGGTTACATGAAGAAACAGTCAGTATTTAACTTATGTGCAAAACAGAAAACTAGTTTGCACCCCTTGCATTGTAACATGGTTTTGTCCAGGAGACTGAAATAAGATACCTCTTCAATTAAGATCCTTAATGAATCAGGCCCCTGGTTACTGTGCCATTCATCAGCTGTGCCAAGTGTTTCCTGCCATACTGAGACATTCACCATCTGGGTCAGTAACTTATTTATACTGTGTCACTTATTACTTGTGCCAGTGACTTTACGAGGTCAGTAACCTACAGCATTGTCATCAATTTGCCAGATTATATCAAATTGCCTTATCTGTTTATATACCTAAGTTTCTATCCTGCTTTCATATGCTGCAGAATCAATGGCGCTTAATAAATAAATGGTGATGATGATGATGATATCTGCACTGCAATACATATTGATTTACTTCAATAAATGTGTTTAGTTCACTACTGTTTCATATCTCCTGACTGCAAAAACCTAGCATACATACATATATACAATTAAAGGATTGATCTTCCTAAAAATATATTTATAATATGTAAAACAAAAACAAAGGGAACTAAATCTACTCACAGTGGTTGCTCATAGCTAACAATATAACGAGATTGTACAAATAAAATAAAGGAGTACAATATTACTTAGTAACAATTATCAACCACATAAATGAGGCAGCAATATATTGCAACAATATTAGTCACAAATATCAACAATGGCTGGGATGTACATGCACAACCTTCACTGTATGTGATATTAAAAATTCAGTGTACATGTAAATATATCAGTACATAGGTGTTTATCATTAGCAGACTGCGGCTGTAGGAAACCCACATATAATTACCAAAGCAACAAAATCTCTTATAAGTTCAATTTATTGAAATCCAAATTCCATGTGTAATATATAAAGAAGAGTGCCTTGCAGGCAATTTAATCAGCAGGTACAAAACATAGCTCAAATATAAATCTATGTAGCTTGATGTTAATGTTTCCTTCCAAATACAAAATATAAGGTTTTTAAGCTCTGTATAAAATGATATCTAGTTAGAAGTATTACCAGATATTACAATACAAGGTCTTTTAATTGTATATTTGCATGCTTTGATATATCTGTATATATTTTATTTTTTAGATCTGTTATTCTAATATTAAAATCATCTGCAATCTCCTTTATTCATTAGAATTAATTTATTATATAATATTTTTGGTTACTAGATAGAGCACTGGATATCTTCCTGGTTTTGTGTAGATTTAATCATGACACAGCAAAGACATACAGCAAGAAAAGGAAACGTTTCAGAGAAACTGCTTCAGTGGTAAGGGACAAAATACTGAAATCAACAAAATTACTAAAACTCCATCCTAGGGAAAAATCTAATTTATTTTGTTTGGACTTATGTAGAATTTTTTGAAAAAAATATTAAAAAAAACAAGGAAATTAGGATCGTCACCCATTTGTGCAACTTAGGAACCGAAAATAGTGGAAACATAACTAAATTGTCCTATAGTACTTTTACATGATTGTGATTCAAGAATTAGCAAAATTTGTTTTTAAAGCACCTTCCTGCCTCGGATGTAGTGTATTGTCTGAACATGTATTCAACCTACCTGTGGAGTTGTAATTCAAAAACATTTGTCCTCCAAGAATTTGGAAATGCCGACATTATTAATAACTCCTAAAATGCACTATATAAAAAAATGTGCTATACATGCCAGGATTAACATTACACTGAATGGAAACAAGGAAACATTACTCAACAAATATAAAACTAGTTTGCATAAGATTATAAATGGCAAATACAAGACGTCATTTTTTTTTCAACACAACCATCTTTAGAATTGATGACTTGGATACTTACTTCTTTTTTTAACAATTACTTATGTGTGTACATTGAACAGTTTAGAATGGGACCATGTAATTTGTTAAAATAGAAATAACTTATCATTACAACCCAATCACACTTGGAACTGCCAAACTGAAGAGAATTATCATTAAATTGGGTAAAGTTTGTCTAGAAATGCATGTCTTTGCATATGTACAACTGAGAGGTGCAAATAGTGTCCCATTAAAAGTACAGGGACCAGACCCATTTCTGCTCTTGATCTGCCACTGTATTTAAGTCAATTTATGGGGTTAGGATAGATGGCTGTATACCCCTCAATAGAATAGGGAACGCCCCTAAAAATCTGCTAAGCATGGCACACTTGTGCAAAAGAAGGCACATGACATCACGATGCGCCGTGCCTCAGCAGTTTTGCCCAAAAGAAAAGACCTTAGGAGTCTTAACTTGATGTTATAAAAACTTTATATACACTTTGAATGTAAAAATTAAAAAAAGAAAAGTGGTTTGACAAGGTAGCATACAGTTTAACAATGTCACAATTTTGTGCAGTGTAGAAGTACCACTGCCAAAAAAGTGTATTAACTAACATAAATGTTGGACAGGAATGTCTGCTGCCAATATAAATGAAAAATAAAATATCAGAATTGATATTATAATACATTCACAAATATTTTATCAAGGATAAGATTGTGCAGATAAGGTTAATTTATAAAATGAGAAATAAATGAACCTATTGTACTCCAATAGAGCACAGTGTGAAGTCAGACTACCACTGTCCAGCATATGGGATATATGTTTTCACAGCTGTGAAAGCACAATGTAAAGTAGTGCTTTCACAGCTAATGCAACTAAAGCAGTGAGCACCTCCGCGTACAGGAAGAAAGAGTGGTAGAGGGGCTGTAAGAACCAGCTGAATCGATTGACCCATCTCTTTATGTATGATTAAGTGCTGCCATGTTGCTTGCATTACAGTAAGTAAATGAATTATATTGCATAGGCTGCTATAGAGCAGTATCGGTATCATTTTGAAAAGATTTTAAACTATACTAGTGAGAAATGTGATTTTGCTAAGCTGACGCCATCTTGTTGCCTTTTAGCCATTTAGTTCTCTTATAGCTTAAAGACAGATTAGATACAGCAAGTAAGTAGGCGTTATTCATTGTTTGCACAAGACTATTCTTATAACCTTGGACATGGCAGCACAGGAGATAAGCCAACTTCCCCCTGGGGAGTATTCCTTTGTGAAAATGAGAGAATATAGCAACATCTGTGTAAAGGGAGTGTCACGGTTTGGTATTCTGGACTCTTGGATCCGCCCAACAGATGTTACCCCTAGCAGGGTGCGGAGTCTAACTGGCGAAAGGTCTTCCCCAGCGGTCACCGCAAGGTGACATGGATTTAGCGGCATTCACCCGCAGGTCGCGGTCCCTACCAGGAGTGTTGGGCAAGGTCCCAGGGGAGTGATAGTGACTGGTGTAACATGGACACACTGGTGATGTTGTAAGTTCTACACCCAGACAGCGGATAGAAAACAGATGCAGGATAAAAGTACAATCAGCGATTTAATGATGGCTGGATGGTAAACAGAACAGTCTTAGTATATTGACACAAGGAACGTAGGAACAAGGTGAGCAGTGCCACCAGCAATGTAATATGAATGAATATAATTAGTGGTATAATCAGTGTATTCAAATATAGCAATAGCATGAACAGTCCAGCAACAGAGTAGAGATGGTAATGCAGCAGGTATATGAGACCACAATAAGGCAGCACAATGTAGGAGGTACAAGTAACAGTCCAGCCAGCAATGTAATCACAGTAGATGCAGCCAGAGTGGGATACCCTGTTATGCCATTATATGCATAGATGAAATAGGAACAGTTCAGCCAGCAGAAGTAGATAAGAACAAGCAGCTTAGATGATATGACCTGTAATGCCACTGAGCCACAAAGACAAATGCGGAGTAGATGAACTTGAGTGGTGCAGTCCGTGGAGCGGTAACACAGTAGGGTCAGATGTAACTTGAGCAGCACGGCCCGTGTAGTAGCAGCACAATGAAGACAAGTGTAGCTTAAGCGATCCAGCCCATGGAACAGCAATACAACAGAGGCAGGTGCAGCTTGAGTAGTGTAGCCCGTGGAACAGCAACACAGCAGAGACAGGTGCAGCTTGAGCAGTATAGCCCGTGGAACAGCAACACAGTGGAGACAGGTGCAGCTTGAGCAGTATAGCCCGTGGAACAGCAACACAGCGGAGACAGGTGCAGCTTGAGCAGTATAGCCCGTGGAACAGCAACACAGCGGAGACAGGTGCAGCTTGAGCAGTATAGCCTGTGGAACAGCAATACACAGAAGAGGCACTGACGATCCAGGTGGAGGCTCACGGAATAGGTAGGAACCTAATCAGAAAGGGAACTTGATCAACAGGCCCAGAGGAAAGGGAGGAAGTGCTTTTTCAAGTTTAGAGCCAGAACCAGGAACCAATAGGAATCTTGCCAGAGACAGACAGGTGCTCAGTCTGCACATGTACAGATCAACACTAAGGGTTGAAGTCTGTTTAATGAGGCACAGGTGAGTGTCTTAGTCTTCGGTTATGGAAGCCGAATGAGCGCCGTGTGACAGGGAGAATGAGTGGTTAAAACCTTTTGGGGCATAGTTTTCTGTAATACGTGATTTTTGCTATATAGATATGGACTTCTAAATAATAAAGCAGAGCTAATTGTACACGCAAACCATGCAGTGTATTTATTTCTCTCCAGCTGATGAGCTCATAACTGATAAACTGACACTTACAGGTGAACAATCTGATTTAGATTCGACAGCATTGGAGGTCCACACTGAGACTGCTGACCTGAGCCAAGGACAGAAAAAACTGGACTCTGACTATAACCCGGGTGAGTAAAGTTTTCTACTCGCTAGGCTCCTCTGTTTAGAGCTTCCTCATTTCCGTCTAAGGTATCAGGCACGCAAATCTGTAAGTCTCAGAATTATACAGTTAATAACAATTTGTTTATTGTAATTGTATTGGTAATTATATTTCTGAAAGATGAGTGAATTTTGAGGGCATGTGTGATACACCATCCCTAGAACTTTGTCAAGAAGTTTAGAAAGAGTTTTCAGACCTTAGTCCCAGATGCTGTCAGGCTATTCTGCACGGACACCCAGTCTAAAGAGTCCAAAAGGGGCATCCAGTGCACAGAGCCCACATAGCCGGACAGCCAGTATAAGGAGTCCAAAAGGGGCATTCAGTGTATGAAGCCCAAAAGGGGCATCTAGTGTACGGAGCCCACAGAACGGGATGTCCACTGTTGGGACAACCCACAGAAAGTAGACCAGAGTCTCTATTGGGACTCAAAAGTACTGTCAATATAGGGGAATATAGACAGTAAGCAGATAGATGACAGCAAATCCCCCATAGAAATGATGCGCAGATTTCTAGGATGTGTGGGGAGTAGAAGGTCTGCAAGTAATTTTCAATAAAGCGGGGATAACCAAAGAAGGAATTGATATGTGTTTATGGAGAAACAAGGGTGCTGCAAGTGGTAATGTGACAAGAACAAAGGGGTATTGAGACCAAACCCCAAGAGATAGTTTGAGGTGGCAAAGGAAAGTTAAGAGAAATGGAAAGTCGCAATATATGTGGATAGGCTAAATGTATCACAAGCTAAATGATATAATGACTAAAATAATGAATCAAGTAGGTTGTGTACTAAAAATGTATGTTTGATGCTGCGCAGCTGAAAGAGTGAAATGTGCCCCTCCCTTATTCTGTGTAAAAGATTTCAGTGTGTTGAGATAAGGACTGTATTTTGTTATCTGTATGTATGTAACATTGATAAAAAGGTTCTTCTATGCTTCAATATTTCAAGAGGAAAAAATGTCTGGAGTGCTGAGTGATAATAATGTTGAAGCTAATTTGTATTATCTGACATTAAAGATACACCGATACCAAATGCAGACATCTTACACTACCACATAGATGGTGTTTCTTATACAGGGTGTGCTGTAACCACACACACAGAAATAGTGATTCAACAGACTACCGCGTCACATGTCAGTGCAAGAAGCTGAAATAAAAGCACTTGCATGCATATATGCAAAAGGACAAAGAGCAAACATTTACACTGATTTAAGTTATGCGTTTGTAAGTACGTATGATTATGGCCCTATATAGAAAAGTAGGGACTTTATGGGTTCAGCAAGCAAACCAGTCAACATGCTGAACATATCAGGGCACTGTTCACCGCATTCCAGATGCCCTCCAAACTCAGTGATGAAGATGAAGACACACACAGAGACACTACCCCCGAAGCTAAGGGAACTAGACTGGTAGACCAGCCGCACAAGAAGCCACCATAGCCCCAGTACCCCAAGGGGAGTATATTTACATGGTGACCCCCTGACCCCAAATTTGACCGTACCACACACCAACTTATGCAGAGACAAGCAACAGAGAATGAGAAAAAGACTTGGGCAAAACATGGAGCACTAGAAGTGCAAGGAGAGTGGTGTAAAGGTCAGCGTTTGTGTCTGCCAAAAGCACTTTATCCCATTATGGCCAATATAGCACACGAGAAAGTGCATCTGGGGAAAGATGCTATGGTTGCACTCACTAACAGGTTATGGATAGCACCAGGGTTTGTCCAAGCAGCACAGGCATTAGTGGCAGGATGCCTAATCTGTGCACAGAATGACCTGGGTAAGTCTGTCCCAACTACATGGAAAAGCACACCCCAGACATAATATCCCTATAAGAGGATACAGATAGACTATACAACTTCCCAAATGTTCGGGCTTTGAGAATGTGCTAGCCTGTGTTGACTACTTTAGTCACTGGCTGGAGGCATGGCTGTATAGGAAAGCAAATACTAAAACAGTAGCCAAGAAAATTACGAGTGAGGTAATCTGCTGATATGGGGTACCAGAGGTCACTGAAAGTGACAGAGGGACACACATTACAAGGCAAGGATTCCAGGAATTGTTAAAAGACATGGGAATCATATCTGCCCTTCACTCCCCTCACAGACCTCAAAGTTCGGGATGTGTGGAGCGCCTTAGTGGTACTCTTAAATTGAAAATGCAGAAAATAATGGATGAAACAGGTCTGCCATGGATCTCATGTTTAGCTATGGTCCTGCACTCAGTAAGAAAAACTGCTAGGAAAGACAACAGTTTAGCACCAAATAAGATACTGTTTGGCACAGCACACAGAACAGGCTGTTATTTTCCATAGTAACTACAGCATGTACATAGTGATTTGTTGAACTATGTTGCTTTATTATAGAAACAACTAACTGAAATACATGGTCAAGTGTTCTCTTCCATTCCAGGCCCTAATTTTGGTGCAGGTACTCAATCTGCAACCAGGGGACTGGGTGGTCATGAAAAAGCACGTCAGGAAGAGTCTTGAACCCAGATATGAGAGTCCTTTCCAGGTCTTATTGATGACTCCCATGGTAGTGGAAGTACAGGAAAATGACACCTGAATACACATATCCCACTGCAAGATCTTCAGACAAGGGGAGTCTGAATAAAATGTATTTTACAAGTTTTTTAAAGGTCTAAGGGACACCAGAGAGTGGTGTTCATTGATATTAGTAGGAGGAATATTGATTGCACGCTATGTTCCTTTGCTGTAGGCTGTAGATGTGTACTAGTCTAGAAAGGAAAGCTAGGTCTGGAAGAACCAGACTCACGCCAATAGTAATGTAGAGATCATTATACATAATGAGAAAACTTCTAATATGAAAGTTTAACCCAACCAAATAAGAAAAGAGCAACCCATGACTGTAGTATTGTGGTCTGTGAGGACACCGGGGTTAGAACCAAAGCTCACTAGATACCCTGTCCTCTAGGCTCACAGGTCACACAGGTAAGGAGACAGGAAAGAAATAATAATCCCTTTTATTAAACAAAGTGTACACACTTAGTAAAACACAACAGTGCTCCCCAAGGAGAAACTCGTTCCCCCACCAAATATATCAAGTGTCAGAAAATCACCAGTGCAAGTAAAAACTCCCCAACAAAGTCCCCAGCAGGTTACCTCCAAGCACAGAGTCCTAGCAGGCCCAAACTCCTGGTAATAAAATCCACAGCTGACAATCCAAGTGGGCCACGGTTTCTGATCCTTAAGGTGGGTCTGTGTATCTTGCTGATCCCAGCCGCTCGGCCAACTCTCCACCAGCTTGGTGGGACCCTGGGTATAGTCTCCCTACCGATGTAGGCTTACCAATTCCCCAGAATCTGCGAGTGTCTCCCGATGGAGTGGTAACAGAATCAGTCCTAGAGGTACACTGTCCGATCTCTGTCAAGAAGCTCCTGCCTTAAGCATTCCTTTAAGGCCCTGCGAGAATACGGATACTCTCCAACAGTCCAAGTCCTCACTGTCTCAAGATTCTCCAACAACTCTCCCCCTCCTCCAGACAGCTCCCCTTTTGTCCCTTCCACCACCCCCCACTCATTGTCCTCTTCTGATTGGTGGTGTGGAGAGTTTAGGTGGTAACAGGGGTGGAAATAGTGCATGACATCAGTGGTCTCCCCCCTGCGGTGATGGTGCCATTTGGACTGTGTTGCAGACTTGCTAGAACAATAGTTAGCAAACAGGGAGAGACCCCCTCCTGATTTTAGATAAGGTCCTGACCCTCCTCTTTTTAACCCGTTCCACTACTTTTTGATGTCATAGGGTCCACAGCTGATTCCCACTTCCTGTGAGCTGCCTCTCCCCTCCCTCTCTGGACACCACAGCAATAAGAGATCTGGCCACCGGGCGGCATTTAATAACAGAGTGGGCCATGGTTGTTCAGTTGGCCCACTGAGGACAGACCGGGTTGGCAGTATATTCTCAATATAAGGCCCGGGTCTGTCACATACCTCCCCCTTATTAAATCAAGGGGACAGTTGGAGTCTGGTGGTCGGGCTCCAGATGTTCTCCTTGGCACGGTGGGTTCCTTGATGAAGGGTTCTCTTCCTTTCTTCTGGAGAGTCCGTCCGCATTTGAGTGGTCTTTCCCCTTTTTGTGCGAGATAGTAAAGTTATAACCTTGTAATGCTAAACTCCACCGTAATAACCTCCCATTTTCCCCAGAAGATCTTTGTAACCAGTAAAGGGGGTTGTGGTCTGTAATTACTGTGAACTCTTGCCCATAAATGTAGGGTTGTAATTTCTTTAGGGCCCACACTATGGCCAGGCATTCTTTTTCAATTGTGGCATAGGCTACCTCTCTATCCACCAGCTTTCGGGATAAATAAACCACTGGGTGCTCATGCCCATCCTCCCCCACTTGGCTGAGCACAGCACCGAGTCCACACCCTGAAGCATCTGTCTGTACCAGAAATCGTTTCTTGAAGTCTGGGGCTGCTAACACTGGGGACTGGGTCAATGCTGCCTTCAGAGTGTCAAAGGCTCCCTCGCACTCTGGGGTCCATTCTATATGTCTGGAGTATTTTTTCTTTGTCAAGTCAGTCAGGGGCCTGGCAACAGTGCTATACTGAGGCAAGAATTTTCTGTAGTACCCTGCGATCCCGAGGAACGCTCGTACCTGCTTTTGGTTGGTGGGTCGGGGCCACTGAACAATGGCTTCTACTTTTGCCGGTTCAGGTCGTATGATTCCCCCACCAACACGGTGTCCCAAGTATTGCACTTCTGCCATGCCCATGAAGCATTTGTCTGGGCGAATGGTCAACCCTGCCTGCCTGATTCTCCTCAGGACCTCTGACACCTGCACTAAGTGATCTTCCCACGTCTGGCTGAAGATGGCAATGTCATCTAAGTAAGCCTGGGCAAATTCCTGACACCCCCCCAACAGGTCATCAATCATCCGTTGGAATGTGGCTGGAGCATTTTTCATCCCAAAGGGCATGGTCGTACATTCAAACAATCCCAGTGGGGTTATAAAGGCTGACCGCTCCTGAGCTTTGGGGGTGAGGGGAATTTGCCAATAGCCCTTGCTCAGATCCAAAGTGGACACAAACTTGGCTGCCCCTAGCCTGTCTAGTAGCTCATCTATTCGGGCCATGGGATAAGCATCAGTGGTGGTGACCTCATTTAGTTTACGGTAGTCCACGCAGAAGCGGGTGGTCCCATCCTTCTTCGGGACCAATACCACCCCTGCAGCCCATGGACTATTTTACTTCTTAATTACTCCTAAGGTGAGCATTTCCTCTATCTCCTTCCATACTTGGGCCAGTACTGCGGGGGTCATGCGGTATGCTACCTGCCTTATGGGCTTCTCCTCCCCCGTGTCTACATGGTGGGTGGCTAGGTGGGTACGCCCGGGCTTACAGGTAAATTGGGCCTGCTCCTTGTCCAGCACCTCCCTCATTTCCTGCCTCTGTCCCTCTCCTAGCTGCGTCCCCACTGTCACTGTCGCCACCCCCTTTTCCTCTCTCACCTCCCCTATCATCTCCAGTAGGGGGTCTACCACTGTGGGACCCATGGGGGGACAACACACCACCATTGCTGCCATCTGCCGTTCCACATAACCTTTTAGTCGATTGATGTGGAAGGTTTTCAGTCAAGTTTCCTCATCATCCAGCGCTACTACATAGTTGACCGGCCCTACCTGCCTCACCACTTTGTATGGGCCATCCCAGGTGGCTTTAAGTTTATTCCGTCTCATTGGGACTAGCACCATCACCTTCTGTCCTGCGTTCAGCTTCCTATCCTGAGCGTGGGCATCGTACCACTCTTTCTGTCTTGCCTGGGCTCCTTTTAAATGGCCTTGCGCCAGCTGCGCTACCCTCTACATCCTCTCCCTCATCTTCTCTACATATTTAAGAATAGGCTGCTCATTAGCCTGGAACGTTCCTTCCCAGCTCTCTCTAACCAGGTCTAGGGGGCCTCGTACCCTCCGGCCATACAAAAGTTTGAAAAGAGAGTATCCGGTGGACTCCTGGGGCACTTCTCTGTATGCAAACAGGAGCTGCTGCAGGGCCCTGTCCCAGTCTCTCCCTTCAGACTGTACATATGCCTTCAGGAGGTGTTTCAGCGTTTCATTGAAACGCTCACATAACCCATTGGTCTGGGGATGGTACGGAGTGATTCGCAGGGGCTTAATGCCCCACTTTTCCCATAGGGTCTGGACTAGGTCCCCTTGGAATTGGGTCCCCTGGTCAGTAACCACTTCCCTGGGATATCCTACCCGGCTGAAAATGTCCACCAGAGCCTGGGCCACATGCTCTGCGTCTATGGACGACAAGGCTACTGCCTCTGGGTATCTGGTGGCAAAGTCCACCAGGGTGAGGATGAATCTTTTTCCGGTGTAACTGGGGATGGCTAATGGACCTACGATATCTATAGCCACCCGTGCAAAGGGCTCCTCAATTATAGGCAGGGATTGTAGTGGGACTTTGTTAGGGGCTCTCCCTATTCTCTGGCAGGTGTCACAGGAGGCTTTGTACCGTTTCACATCCTGGGTGACTTGCGGCCAGAAAAAAGTCCGCAACACCCGGGCCAACGTTTTTCTGGTGCCAAAGTGCACCGCTGCTGGAATGTCATGGGCCAGCGCTAATAAATGGGTCCGGTAAGCCCAGGGTACTACCAACTGCTTCACTTCTGTCCCTGGGTCTTGATCTAGGGTGGGGGTGACTACCCTATATAACAGCCCTTTGTCCCACACTAATTTACTGCTTGCCACTTCCACTCCCCCAGCGTCTGCTGCACTCCTCAGTTTGGCTAGGGATGGGTCAGTCTGTTGGGCCTTCCTAAATTCCCTTCTGTCCTCCTCCCCCAAATCAATTTCTGGTACAACATCAGATCTTTTAGGGTTACTCACCAACGGTGCTGCCTCTGGCTCCTTGGTTCTGGTTTCTAGGGTTAGTCTTGGTGGTCTCCTTGGCGTTGCGGCTTCTTGTGCAGCTGTGGCTTGCACTCGGCTCTGGCTGCGGGTCACAGCTTGCACAAAGTGAGTGACCAATCCCTGGCCCAAATCATTCCCCAAAATCACTTTTGCTGGTAGTCCATCCAGGATGCCCACCTCCACCATTCCAAATCCCGCCCCCCAATCCAAATGTACCCGGGCCACTTGAATATCTGCAAGATGGCCCCCCACCGTGGAAATCCGGACCTGCTGTTCCTCCATAACTTGGGATCTTTTAATTATATCAGGCTCCACCAGGGTCAGGGATACTTCTGAGTCTCTCAACCCCTGGACCTTGCAGTCCCCCACCCACACGTCCTGTAGATGACCCTGCATATTTCTAGGGCTCTGCCTCCCCTCCCCCAAAATCAGGTTCACCACATACACCCCGTCCCTTGCCTCTGGCACATCAGGACAGAGTGGCTCGGCCTCAATGCCGATTTCAAAATCTCCTGGGGCATACTGTACAGCGGCCACTGGTGCAGCTCTGGCTCCTGGCATCGGACCTTTGGTACGGGGACAATCTCTCTGGAAGTGCCCCACCTGGTTGCACCGATAGCACCTCTTTGGATTCAGGTCCCAGGGTCTGGATCGGACTGGTTCATCTCTTGGTTTCCGGGCAGAGTTCTCTCTAATAAAGGGGCCTCCAGGTGTCGCTAGATTTGCTGGAATTGGTCGGCTCCCCCTCCCTGCAGCTGCTTGACTAGGCATACTAGGGGCTCTCCACCTGGGTCGACTCACCACATACTCATCAGCTAGCCCTGCTGCCTCCTCCAGGGTCTCAGGTTTTCTGTCTGCCAGCCATTCCCGGATCTCTGGGGCCATTTTTAGAGTCAGCTGCTCCAGCATAATGAGCTCTTTAATTTGCTTAGCGGAGCAAGCCCCTTTCCCTACCAACCATTTCTCACAGGCCCTCTGTAGCTGGCTGGCAAATTCCTGGTGCGACTGTGACCCTCCTTTATTTAAAGTCCTGAACTTGTATCTGTAGGTCTCTGCATTTAACTGGAATTTTACCATCAGCGCCTTTTTCACCGTACCATAATCCCCACATTCTTGAGGGCTTAGAGCCTGGTAAGCTTCCAGCGCTCTCCCAGTCAGGCTGGGTCCCAGATATTTGGACCACTCTTCCTCCTCAATCCCATGGACTCCCATCAAGTTTTCAAAAACCTGGAGATGGGTATCAATGTCTGCATCTGCCTCTTTAAAAATTGGGACTCCACTATATCCCAGCTGAGGTCTCAACCGGCCTCTCCCCGACCTTCTTCTCTCTGCATCTGGGGTACCTCAATTGCTACCCTCAACATTGCTTGGAGTACGGCTGCCCTTTCATGCAGGGTTGCCCTTTCCCCCAGTGCTGTCAGTCAATCTTGAAGCACTGCTGGAGTGCCGGACGGTGGTCTGGGTTGTGTCCCACTGGGGGGTCTCTGTGGCTGGCCTTTGGCCTTCTCCTCCTCCACCTCTGACTCTTCCATCTCCTCAGGGTGAGCCCTTTCCCATTCCATTAGTTTGGCCACCAGAACTTCACGCACGTCTGTGTCATCAAAGTCCACCCCTTTGGTTCTGCAGAACCCCTGCAAGTGTTGTTTCCTTGCTTTCATATAGAATCTATCTGTGGCTTTTAAACTGATCTGCTCTGCTTCTGTGGCCATTCCTGCTGACTTCCCAGCTAGGTTCTTTTTTTTACTAACACTGGTGCTGACAGACTGTTGCCTTGTGTCCTTACAGAGCCTGACCGTATCTGGATACGAGTCCCTGCGCTCTACCCAAACGTTGGGACTGTGTGATCCCACTGCTGCCACCAAAATTGTGAGGACACCGGGGTTAGAACCAAAGCTCACTAGATACCCTGTCCTCTAGGCTCACAGGTCACACAGGTAAGGAGACAGGAAAGAAATAATAATCCCTTTTATTAAACAAAGTGTACACACTTAGTAAAGCACAACAGTGCTCCCCAAGGAGAAACTCGTTCCCCCACCAAATATATCAAGTGTCAGAAAATCACCAGTGCAAGTAAAAACTCCCCAACAAAGTCCCCAGCAGGTTACCTCCAAGCACAGGGTCCTAGCAGGCCCAAACTCCTGGTAATAAAATCCACA
Source organism: Mixophyes fleayi (assembly GCF_038048845.1). NCBI lineage: Eukaryota > Metazoa > Chordata > Amphibia > Anura > Limnodynastidae > Mixophyes > Mixophyes fleayi. The sequence continues at coordinate 254,222,109 of NC_134404.1, read as the reverse complement.
GCTGACAATCCAAGTGGGCCACGGTTTCTGATCCTTAAGGTGGGTCTGTGTATCTTGCTGATCCCAGCCGCTCGGCCAACTCTCCACCAGCTTGGTGGGACCCTGGGTATAGTCTCCCTACCGATGTAGGCTCACCAATTCCCCAGAATCTGCGAGTGTCTCCCGATGGAGTGGTAACAGAATCAGTCCTAGAGGTACACTGTTCGATCTCTGTCAAGAAGCTCCTGCCTTAAGCATTCCTTTAAGGCCCTGCGAGAATACGGTTACTCTCCAACAGTCCAAGTCCTCACTGTCTCAAGATTCTCCAACAACTCTCCCCCTCCTCCAGATAGCTCCCCTTTTGTCCCTTCCACAACCCCCCACTCATTGTCCTCTTCTGATTGGTGGTGTGGAGAGTTTGGGTGGTAACAGGGGTGGAAATAGTGCATGACATCAGTGGTCTCCCCCCTGCGGTGATGGTGCCAATCGGACTGTGTTGCAGACTTGCTAGAACAATAGTTAGCAAACAGGGAGAGAGCCCCTCCTGATTTTAGATAAAGTCCTGACCCTCCTCTTTTTAACCCGTTCCACTACTTTTTGATGTCACAGGGTCCACAGCTGATTCCCACTTCCTGTAAGCTGCCTCTCCCCTCCCTCTCTGGACACCACAGCAATAAGAGATCTGGCCACCGGGCGGCATTTAATAACAGAGTGGGCCATGGTTGTTCAGTTGGCCCACTGAGGACAGACCGGGTTGGCAGGATATTCTCAATATAAGGCCTGGGTCTGTCACATGGTCCAACACATTATTACATTTACACAACACAATAGGTTAATATTGGACTACCTGACAGCTTAGTCTGGAGGGTACTGTTTGACCCTAAATATTCAAATTGAAACCCAGGGTCGCACCTTTTTAACTAGTGACGCAGATGATCCAGAGAAAATGTTTGACGAACACTTACAAAAAAATTAAGACATGAAATATAAATTTTTAAAGGAGCACACTGGAGATGCTTGTCTAGAAGGATAGTTTTCACTGCTGTACCTGGCCGATTGGTTCAAGGGTATAGGAGGATGGTTATCAGGTTTTATACATGTTGTACTTCAAGGACTGTTACTAATCCTTATTATTATTATATATATTAATAAAATTGATGATGTGGCTTATTAACAAGTGTAGTAAAGATAAGTGTTTCTCTTCCAGAAAAAATAAAGTTATCACATCTGTCTTAACCGCTGTACTGTACACCCCATCTAATGAGTGTGAACTTTGTGGAACTCTCAGTACTGCTGCCAGTTGTGATCAGTGCAGAAACCAAGATCCTTTTCCCTGGAATCCACATGCTCGTTACTGAAGTTTATCCTTATGAAGATATACAGCACAATGGACAATCCCTTCTATTGTGAAATAAGTGACATATAACACTTGCCGAGCGCACTGTGTATTTTCTCCCTCGCTTTCCTTTTTACCTTCCCTAAGAAATCCATAGTTAAAAGACAAAAAGGAAGCACAAGAGGCCCCAGAGCCTCTCATATTCACTGATATATGTGAAGATCTGACATCAGGACATGCAGCGGGTGCAAGACGGTTGTCGACGCATTGACCATCTAGTAATATCAGCTAGAAGAGGGATCATGGACTTGCTATTGGTGGGGGATGGGTTGTTCTATGTATCCAGTTTTAGGCATCACTATGCATATGTTCTGTTAGAAGGGTGTATGTGTATAAGTACCCATTAAAAGCGACAGCAAGAATGTGTTCTCTGATAGGTAGTGTTAGGGCAAATAATGAATAAAAATATGGGAAATGAGAAATGTGATTTTGCTAAGCTGACGCCATCCTGTTGCCTTTTAGCCATTTTGTTCTCTTATAGCTTAAAGACAGATTAGATACAGCTAGTATGTAGGAGTTATTCAATGTTTGCACAAGACTATGCTTATAACCTTGGACATGGCAGCACAGGAGATAAGCCAACTCCCCCCTGGGGAGTATTCCTGTGTGAAAATGAGAGAATATGGCAACATATGTGTAAAGGGAGCATGAGTGGTTAAAACTTTTTGGGGCGTAGTTTTCTGTAATACATGATTTTTGCTATATAGATATGGACTTGTAACTAATAAAGCAGAGCTAATTGTACACGCAAACCATGCAGTGTATTTATTTATCTCCAGCTGATGAGCTCATAACTGATAAACTGACACTTAATGGTGAATAATCTGATTTAGATTTGACACTAGAAACCTTTCCTGGCATTACCTAAGCAAATAACTGTAGACATTAGGGAGTGAAACACTGTTCATTTTTTTTTAGTGATGATTATTATCTTATCTTTGCCATAATGCATATCCTACTGCATTTTGCTCACACTTCAAATCAGCCTACACTTCCCCACTTCCAACCTTATATTTGCTAACTAATTCTGCCACTTGTTGGTCGAATAATGCAAACAGGGACAGTGCTGGAATCGCTCACCCATACTGCTGCACTTATTCTGATCTCTGTTCTTTTCAGAGCAGAGACTCAGGATACAAAGAGGCACATAGCCAACGACAAATATTTATTGGCACAGGTAGGGTGCCCAGTAAGAGTGGCACCTTCCTGCCTCACTTTCTGTGTTCTGTAAGCCCTGGATGTAAAGGAAATTCCAAAATGGTGTCCGAGCCCATGCTCACATCTAGTAACAACTTCTGAGCTGCATCCACAGAATGAATACTCCAAGAAAATAGACACTGTGTGGACATGTGTAGGCCTCACTATGTGCCAACAATCTTTTTTAATAACATGACAACCCTTCTGGAGTAACTATAAATTTGTACAATAAAAAAGACATCGCATTATCCAACATCGGGCACCATTGATCAAGAATTGGTTTTTTTTGTTGTTTTTTTTAAATCAATTTTGCCAATTTTTCCCGTGTTGTTTTAAATCCCATGCCAAAAATGGCAGGAAATCGTCTATTTAAAAAAAACAAAAAAACAAAACAAATAATGCTCATCGAATTAGCAAAGAGGATGATTCTGGACTATGACTATAAATGAGGGTGCTGACATTAGCATTCAACAAACACTGAACTACTAAAATTAATTAAATATGCTTACCATGTTGAATATCTTTCATGTCTAAATGAAGGCTGGACATTAATATTCCAACAGCTTGTGATCTTTTATTGCTTAAAAGCTTGATGACCTATTGGAAATGAAGCATATCATAGTAAAATTATTATTGGTAGTTTATAGTACACCTGTAAGGCTACTAACATCTTGCATAAGTATCAACTTTGAACTAAACTACTATTTTGAAAAAAAATAGAACCATATCTTTCTCAGTGCTTTTCTTCTCCATAAAAACAAAAGTGTACAGAACTGGGACAAGTCAAGAGAGGTACCTGTCTTTGGAGTGGTCTGTAGAGGGGGATTGCAAGGACAGAGTTACCCAAAGGATGACAGGACCTCTTAATGGTGCCCACATTTACATCTTTTTGTATCTTCGTTTTTCTTTTGTTTGAGAACTATTGGGTTAAGAGCCCAAGTTGCACTCATTCACTGTCACAACTCGGTGCACATGAAACTGCCTTTAATTAGGCACCTCTAGCATTTTAATTTATCCGCACATCACTTGACATGTGTTTCTGGATATGTGCTGCTGGGATACTGCTGGATTGGAAGATGCAGTAGGAAGAGATGGGGCCATAATTACTGCTAATGCTGGGTATAGTATTGGCCATATTACTACTGCTTGCCATATTTTAGTGCAATGGCCATTTTACTACCATGGATATATTACTCGCCATACTATTACTGATGGCACCTTTCTATATTACTACAATTAGTTATGTAATCGGGCATATTACTGCTGCTGGACAAATTACTGCCTATATTACTACTGGTAGGCATATTAATAATTTCAGGACTATTACTGGGCATGCTACTACTGCTTAGTATATTTATGCCGATATTACTACTATTGGGATATTACAACGAATGGCATAATACTGGATCCCTACTACTGGTCATACAGCTACTGACTGATAATTAGTTTGCATATTACTGGACATGATGGGGCATATTCAATTGTCAGCGTTACACTGAAAAGTAACGCGGTGCACCGTAATGACGGTAATAGTGCGCATAAATACCATTATTATTACAGGCGAGCTGAAATCCAGCTTAGTGTTACCGTAATAACGATAAAGCTTTTAACGCCGCGGGTAAACCCAACAATTGAATATGCACCGATATTTTGTAAACTGTATAGCTGTGCTGCAGTATATGACATTATTAGACCGCTGATGATGATCTCTTATGGCCTCTTGATATACTGATATAGTATGTGCAATCACTGTTTGCATAATACCACAATCCACCCTTTTGCACAGATTGCATTTTCTTTCGTTTTTCAATTGCTATCTCCTATACACATAAACAGATATATGACACATGGAAATAAAAAATACATTTTTTGCAGCTTCAAAATAATATTGTGTCACTGAGAGATATTATTATTGAATTCTTTTAAATCATTTTGACTTATTGATATATATATATATATATATATATATATATATACACACACACACACACATACATATATGTATATATATATATATATATATATATATACACACACACACACATACACGTACATATATATTCATATACACACACACAGTTGCATAAGCAGAGTCATAAATTTTGCAGTGAATTCACAGAAAGGAAGCTGCAAGATGTGGAAGAGAAAGCACCTTGAGAGTAGCCTTTGAGGGCCTGAGCCATTAAGGAGAGGGAAGCTAAGAATAGGAATAACTTTGCACCTTGGCAAAACCATGTGGCATTGGACGGGAAGATAAATTTTAAATGTGGGGAGAAATTTATAGCTGAGGAGGGGCATGTCCTAAATCAATTTTAAATTTCAGTGTAAAAATACAGCTATCAAGTATTTGTATGCTACATGAAAAAACAGTAACCATTTAACTTACATGCAAAATAATAAACTAATTTGCACCCCTTATAACATGGATTTGTTCAGGATCAAATTTACTCCTTTTTTTTCCTTGGTCTCCTTAATGGCTCAGGCCCTGAGCGTTTTATTTTCCGTCCCGTAAGCAAGACAAGTCCAGACCTACATTACTTGTTAGTGGGTGCAGAATGCTACAGTATTTTTTTTTTTAAAAAAAAAAAAAGTAATTCCAATTTAAAAGTAAAACATAATAATAGCTATCAGTGTGTACCCAAGAAAATAAGGGTGTCGAAGAGATTCATTATTTTTTAAATAACACAAATATTTAAATTGTACCTTCCATGTAATGACTTTAAGTTTATGTAGACACTAGTATTTTGAATTTGAGATGCATACTGTATTCTAATGCATGGAAATCGTTGTAAAAATCATTGTACCAAATGAGATGATACATATTTGCACTGATGTGCTTTTTTTTCTAAACACTTCTTTTCCATTTCAATGCATGTGATGCATGTCAATGCAGTTAAGTACTATTTACATGTGCATACCTCCCATTTACCTTGGCAGAAGCAACATATCCCATTTTGCACAGAATATCTTCTAATCTACATAACCATTTCACACATACCTCATTAGCTCAACTCCATTCAAGAACCATAAATCTGGACTTTCCCACCTAAACTGGCACAGTTGGGTGGTAGACATATGTGTTTCCCCATGCAGTGGCTTAAAAGAGATAACAACTCCCTGTGTTTTACAGATTCATAATTAAAAAATACAGATTGAACATATTTGTAAACCTAAACCAAAATACCTATCAAACACATATAAAAAGCATACATTAGCGCAACAGGGTTTATATGCATTCTTACTTGTGTTTTAACATGCAAACACCAGTGTGTACATAGCCAAAAAGTGATTTATAGCCTATTTTCAACACTGTAACACAAGAGTACATTATTAATTAATTTTTGAATAGAGTGATATATAATAAGACTTACTAAAATAATAAGACTTACTTGCTTAGATTTGGTCTTGGTTATTGTATCAGAAATAGGTTTCTTTTTTTCCTTTACTGCAGTTTTAGAAAACAGACTTTCCAGTTCATTAACATCTACTTTAAGCTCACTGACTGCTTCCCACACTAAAGGGCTGCTGATGTCTCTAGGATTAAAACACAGAATATATTTATATCCAAAGAGTATTTTGGTATGGAACAACAACTTTTATAAGATATACAGTGCACATACAGTAGTACCCTAAGAACTTAATGACTAAGACAGCCTGTTTGAAACATTTAACTAAAATGCCTTGATCCTAAGAATAACTTTACCAAATATAAAGTCCTATATTTGTGCATTATATTTAAAATACATTTTCATAGTAGCTACCTAACCTGAGGAACAATGTAGATGGACTATGTCATTTACATGATGTCAATATTTTAAACTCCCAGGGCCCGAGTCATTAAGGAAAGTAAGGTGAAAAAAAAAAAAAAGGAGTACTTTGTTCTCTGGGACAAACCTTGTTACAACGCAAGGGGTGCAAATTAAAGTTAAACACTGGCTGTTTTATCATTTAGCATACAAATACTTCATAGCTTTATTTTTACACTGAAATTTAAAGTTGGTCTAGGCCATGCCCTATCCCAACTATAAATCCTTTCCCACATTTTAAATTTACCTCCCCCTCCAATGCAACATGGTTTTGCCCAGGTGTAAAGTTACTCCCTTTTTATGATTTGCTCTCCTTAATGACTTAGGACCCCAGAATAGAATAGATAGTGTCTGACACAGCTGTGGGACTGGTTCATAGACCACAACCCCCAACATTTGATATAGTTGTCCCTGGCTACCAATAAAAAAAGTAAAAAATAAAACAGTCATTATATACATGCTTTTTGAGGATGTATCTTGTTAAGTAAAGGACCCAGGTATGACTTCCTACTAAAATAGCCCTTAGGGTCTAGGAATTTTAGATATTCTTTAAGCTCTTTAAAAAAAAAGGTGTTGAAGGTGAATGTTACATGCATTGCACTCATTGTTGTGTCTATCGGAAATCCAGAATAAATGCATAATTTTAAAATATATGTGCTATTAATTTACTATTGTTTAACATGACTATTAATGTTTGCAAGCCCATGAGATAATTGGGAACGGGAATTTCTGTGTTCGCTAAACTATTCGAAGCCAGTAAATAGATGCCATATGAATTTGAATAGGAAGGTTTAGTTACAAAGAAACAATGATTATCAATAGCTCTTCAAACTCTAGATGCTATATTGCTAGATTAGCTCAGGGTCAAGGAACCGAAAACTGAGCTGTTAGTTATCCACAGTACTGCATTGTAAAAAGTTAGGTTTACTTGTAGTACAATTTAGAAAGCATATACAAACATACATACATGCATTCATTATAAGAATTTATATTGCATTACCTATTCCCATGTAATTCAATACGTGTCCAGTAAAGGGGCTTCATTGGTCTTGTTGGTTCAATAGCAGCTTTCCTATTTCCTTTATTATGAGTCAATCCAAATGCTAATAATCCAGCTGGCAGAGGTGGTAAATAACCAGACATTGATGATATAGTGTAAGGTGTTTGATGATTAGCAGAACTAGCAAAAGATGTTGAACTGTATGAACCCCCAAAAGGAGGGGGATTTAGTGACATTGGCAATAAAGGAGGTGGTGGTGGTGGTGGAACTGCAATATTACATGGCATTGGTGGCGGATATGGAGGAAGAGGCTGATTTACAGTAGAACCTGGTAATGGTGGAGGCGGTGGAGGCTGATTCGCAATAGAACCTGGTAGAGGTGGAGGTGGTGGAGGAAGAGGCTGATTCACAGTCGAACCTGGTAGTGGTGGAGGCGGTGGAGGTGGTGGAGGCGGTGGAGGAGGTATTGTGGTAGTATACAGTTGAAGAGGTGGTGGAGGAGGGATTACAGTAAAACCTGGTAGTGGAGGTGGTGGTGGAGGAGATGGAATTGCCATGGTACCTGGTAGTGGAGGTGGTGGAGGAGGCAGAACTACAATGGTACCTGGTAGTGGTGGTGGACGAGGAATTAAAAGAGTATCTGTTAGTAGAGGTGGAGGAGGAATTGCAGCTGTACCTGGTAGTGGAGGTGGTGGCGGAGGAAATGGAATTGCTGTAGTACCTGGTAGTGGTGGTGGTGGCGGAGGAGATGGAATTGCTGTAGTAACTAGTAGTGGAGGTGGTGGCGGAATTGCAGTAGTACCCAATAGTTGTGGTGGAGGAATTATAGTAGTACCTGGTAGTGGAGGTGGTGGAGGAATTGCAGTAGTATATAGTAGTGGAGATGGTTGAATTACAGTAGTACATGTTGGCAGAACAGGAATTGCAGTAATACCCTCTAGTGGAAGCAGTGGTGGTGGAGTAGGAATTGCAGTAGTACCTAGAAGTAGTGGAAGCGGTGGAGGTGAAGGAGGAGAAATTGCAGTAGAATCTAACAGTTGAGGTAGTGGCAGTGGAGGAGGAGTTGAAGAATTATATGATTGTTGATGTGGCAGTGGTGGAAGATTATGCATTTCGGAAAAACACTGTGTGCATAGATTTGAACCCAATGGGGAAGAAGATGGACAGGTATGGTCCAGACATGTATGACATGCATTGGTTGAAGAAGTTATTAATGTATCATCAGTATTATCCTGATGAGAAAAAGATTTAGTTTTAACTTCAGGCAAACCATTTTCATAATTGGCAAGATTATTCACAAAACTTAATGGAGGAGAGGATAGTGTCAAAAATGTGACATTCGTAATTGAGACTTCATTGTCTGATTGAGGTTCTGTACATTCTGAAGCATTATCAAACTGTAATGTGTTTGACTTCCTTTGCAAATCTATAGAAAAATCATTACTTTTTGAATTATTTTCCAACATAGAAGAAAGCAGCTGCGTTGTCATTTTATTTTCAACAACATTTGCAGGCTGAGGAAATCTAGAAAATGAAGGCACTTCCTGTGAGACATACTCCTCTATTGGTGATGTCTGCACAGATTTTCCTTGTGCATTTTTCTTTAATGACATATTTTGGGTGCTATCATTTGGTGCAAATAATTCAGAACAAAAAACATTTTGATCTAGCCTTTCATTAATTGTAGAAAGGTTTGATAGCTTGTACTGTTTTTCATGTTCAGCGAGTTTAGCCTTTAAGTCTTCTATGGTTTGCTCAAGCTGTTGTATTATATTAGCATGATCTTCCCTAGGCGAGGCACACTTCAAGTCTTTATCCTATAAAACAAAAAGATGGATAGTTAAAATCAAAATAATCAACTTGAAAAATTAATTATTAACTGTATGTATGACTTGTATGTATGTAAAAGCCCATAACTTTCTAATTTAATTTTAGTGGTACACGGGTTGGCCTGGTAATCAAAGGTGAAGAGAATCAAGTAACATCATTGATACAATGACAACTTGTGAAATGTTGCAGTCCACAAAATCATTATATATAGCATGTATTTATGGTATAAAATATCGTTGGTAGTCATATTCCCGACACTTACAAAACCGACCTAGTAAAGTCCAACACGTAAATACCAATATCCACAATCATTGACAGCAACAACACCAGATGTATATAATGCCGATAAATATAAAAATCTGACACATTATATTGCAAAACATGACAAGATAGCCATGTATTCAATAGCGACATACATGAAATCCTGACCACTATAATGTGTACAACCGAAATCACCTACATCTCTGTAGAGATGAGTCTTAAAATACCGACACATAATTCCGACTCAACCATAAAAACACAAAACTTTTTATACCGACTACACTAAATGCCTACATCACAAAATACCACCATAGTGATAAAGATGACAGATTTTACTTACCGACATTACACTGAATGATATACGTTCATTGATCTACCATTTCTAATGTTTCCCCCCCACCTAAATAACAACATCACACCCATTTTTTTTTCCAGGATTTTCTTTTCAATAGCCCCCACAAACTTTGTAATAAAATTAGTGTATTTTGGCATATCTGGAATGTAAAATAATATACTTTTATTGATCTTTACACTATTTATAATGATTCGACCCCCCCCCAGCCGAATTAAAAAAAAACAATTGCGCCATTTTTTTCCAATAGGCCCCCACAACCTAAATAATCATATTTGAAGGTACTTGGCCATATCCGTAATGTCAACTAATATACTTTAAATTATTGTGGCCCAATTACTAACGTGCAAATATTTTAACAGTAAGCAGACTGTGTCTTAAATAAAACAAATTAAACATCCCGTCCATTTTTTGTAATACAACAGCGCACATGTGTTCAGTAATATCAAGGTACTTCCATTTAATTCATATAAAACACACATACATCCAAGTCTTATTTATAAACTTAATTTTTATTTCGAATTAATCTCATTACACTCCATGAAATTGTCATTTTACTAAAGTCATAATTGTTCAAAATAATGACCTGGTACTTGTAATCAGAACACATTGATGATGTCACAGAAATATTAATATATAAGTTCTTTCCTATCAGATGTGAATGATTATCATAATATAGATACATTTCGGAACATGCCCTTTAAAAATGTTTGGTGCGAATTTGCCCTCTGCCATTTCTACGATTTCGTCGAGCTTGCTAGTTATTGTGGTGAATCTGGCTTTGCTGACTTGGTTTCTGGTTTCAGAAATCGTGTTTCCCTACAGCTGATTGTTCGTCTAAATTTGTCCTGTATTCTCACCTGGATACTGCAAAAAAAGAACTACTTTTTTAGAGCAATTTTTAGTAATTAATATTATATTCTTCAGTATGTCTAGGGAGCGTAGTAGGTTTGTTTCCCCACAGGACTCAAGTGAGGAAGAGCAGCTTGATCAACATTCAAGTGAAGAAGAAATGATCCAGATAGTTATTGGGACAGAACAACTTCCATCTGCTTTAACAGCCCCGAGGAAGAAGAGGAACAGCACATGGGTCACCAGGATTCAATTGACATTGAAGAGCCAGGTGAGGGATTGAGCACAACCATTTACAGAGGCTGAAAACTAAGTTTTAGCTTCCCAGGTTAATACTTTTTTTATGTATGGACCCACCCATTGGTAAATATGTCCATATCACATTCAATGGTAATTTTAAATAATTATAATGGCATAACCTATACCTATACTTACATGTATGTTTATTTTAAAATTTAACTTACTGCATAGTTACTGCATGCAATGTGTAATATGTCTAACTTCCCTGTTAATCAAAAATGTTGACATGCACAGGTCTTATATTTTTAACTAAAGTCGTACAATCTATTGTATTCACACATTATATATATATATATATATATATTTATATAAAGTCAGATTAAAAATGGACACCTCTATCCATTTTTTTTTCTTTTGTTCGGTCAATATAGATAAATAATAGCTGAATTGCAGACAAGTTCTATAGTTTGTTGTCAATTATGCTATGCAAATATGTGACCCACATGTATTTTGAAATACATATACTTGTATGTAGGGATGTGCACCGGCGACTTTTGAGGTCTCGTGTTTTGTGTTTTGGATCCGGATTTTCGTTATTTTTGAGGTTCGGATTTGTCTCGCAAAACACTGACGAAAGGTCTCGGTTCGGATTTAAGGTATTGGATTCGGATTTTTTTTGAAAAAAACATAAAAAGTTTAAAAATCAAGTTTTTGGGCTTATTTTCACTCCTAGGCTATTATTAACCTCAATAACATTCAATAACAAGCATTTCCACTAATTTACAGTGTATTCTGAACACCTCACAATATAGTTATTAGTCCAAAACGTTGCAACAAGGTATCTTTCTGGACTGCGTAGAGGAGTGGGTCACCACAATATATATTAAAAACCCTGAACTTTTATGATTCGCACCAATAATTGTACCTGGACTGCGTAGAGGAGTGGGTCACCACAATATCTTAAAAACCCTGAACTTTTATGATTCGCACCAATAATTGTACCTGGACTGCGTAGAGGAGTGGGTCACCACAATATATTAAAAACCCTGAACTTTTATGATTCGCACCAATAATTGTACCTGGACTGCGTAGAGGAGTGGGTCACCACAATATCTTAAAAACCCTGAACTTTTATGATTCGCACCAATAATTGTACCTGGACTGCGTAGAGGAGTGGGTCACCACAATATCTTAAAAACCCTGAACTTTTATGATTCGCACCAATAATTGTACCTGGACTGCGTAGAGGAGTGGGTCACCACAATATATTAAAAACCCTGAACTTTTATGATTCGCACCAATAATTGTACCTGGACTGCGTAGAGGAGTGGGTCACCACAATATCTTAAAAACCCTGAACTTTTATGATTCGCACCAATAATTGTACCTGGACTGCGTAGAGGAGTGGGTCACCACAATATATTAAAAACCCTGAACTTTTATGATTCGCACCAATAATTGTACCTGGACTGCGTAGAGGAGTGGGTCACCACAATATCTTAAAAACCCTGAACTTTTATGATTCGCACCAATAATTGTACCTGGACTGCGTAGAGGAGTGGGTCACCACAATATCTTAAAAACCCTGAACTTATATGATTCGCACCAATAATTGTACCTGGACTGCGTAGAGGAGTGGGTCACCACAATATATTAAAAACCCTGAACTTTTATGATTCGCACCAATAATTGTACCTGGACTGCGTAGAGGAGTGGGTCACCACAATATCTTAAAAACCCTGAACTTTTATGATTCGCACCAATTATTGTACCTGGACTGCGTAGAGGAGTGGGTCACCACAATATATTAAAAACCCTGAACTTTTATGATTCGCACCAATAATTGTACCTGGACTGCGTAGAGGAGTGGGCACTGGGCACCACAATAAAATATATAAAAAACCTTCAACAGATCTGCATTACACTACACATACGGCTGCTCCTCCATCCTCTCCATCATATACATGTTGGAGTTTTAGCGTGTGACAACCTCTTGTTTTTGATAATGTCAGTGCATTTTGAATATTTTTCAATTTGCCCCACACCACTGAATGTACTTTATCTATGATACGCAATACGCATCTATCTATCTTGACTGCGTAGTGTGGTGGCCCCGGTACACAATTTGGTACCGAGGCCACAATATAATTAAAAAACCCTCCACGTGTCTGAATTCCACCAAACAAGTATCTGGACTGCATAGTGGGGTGGCCCCGGTACCCAATTTGATACCGGGGCCACAATACCTCCTCCAAACATGGTACAGACAATTCGTCATTGAGATCCCAGACAGACAGGGTCAAAGTGTTATTGTTTGACTTTGTAAACCCAAAAAACTGTCCCTGTTGCACATAGTCGTGCAATGAAGACTGACTTTTTCATTTAAAGGCACGATCTTTCAAGTGTAGTGTTTGTAAGTCTAAGTCATATTATACTTTTGGTAAAATTGGTTTATTTTGTTCCTCTTTATGGTAATTAATTAGTAATAGAATTAAAGTAGGAAATAGAATTAAAGTATGAAATAGAATTAAAGTATGAAATAGAGTGGTATAGAGTTGTAGTGTGGTATAGATAGAGTGGTCCACACAATATAATAATAAAACCCTCAACTGGTCTGAATTCCACCAAACAAGTATCTGGACTGCGTAGTGTGGTGGCCCCGGTACACAATTTGGTACCGAGGCCACAATATAATTAAAAAACCCTCCACGGGTCAGAATTCCACCAAAAAAGGGTATGGACTGCGTAGTGTGGTGGCCCCGGTACACAATTTGGTACCGAGGCCACAATATAATTAAAAAATTGGGCATCAACTGTCACCGTTGTTTAATATCTGATACACCTAAATATGGACTGCACAGTGGAGTGGCCCCGGTAGTAAATTTGGTGCCGGGGCCACAATACCTCCTCCAACTTCCAAGTGTAGTGTTTATAAAGACAGACAGCGTCGAAGTGTTATTAGTTGACTTTCTTAACCCTAAAATTGTCCCTGTTGCAAATATTCGTGCAATGGACAGTTACTTTTCTATTGAAAGACTCAAGCTTTCAAGTGTAGTGTTTATAAAATATAAACAACAATACAGTAGTTTTAGAGCACGTCAATACCTCTTGTTTTAAATTATGACACGGCATTTTACTTTTGGTTTAATTTCTTGAATTTTTTTACATTTGGTTTTACTTTTTGAACATGGCAAACGACTGTTGCTTGGTCATATAATGCAAAAAAAAAAGTTCCAAGATGGAATTGTCCTTGGGCCCTCACACCCACCCTTATGTTGTTGAAATAGGACATGCACACTTTAACAAACCAATCATTTCAGCGACAGGGCCTACCAAACAACTTTGGCTGAAATGATTGGTTTGTTTGGGCCCCCACACCAAAAAAGCTATTCATCTCTCCCTGTACAGACTAAACAGGCTCTACTGAGGCAAGATGTCGTCCTCATCCTCAACCTCTGATTCCTCTCCCCCTACAGTGTGTACTTCCTCCTCATCACACATTATCAATTCGTCCCCGCTGGACTCCACAACCACAGGTCCCTCTGTAGTATCTGGAGGGCAGTGCTGTACTTCATTGAGGAATTGATTATTCATTTTTATAAACATCATTTTTTCAACGTTGTGAGGAAGCAACCTCCTTCGCCGCTCACTGACCAGGTTCCCCGCTGCACTAAAAACTCTTTCCGAGTACACACTGGAGGGGGGACAACTCAGGTAAAATAGAGCCAGTTTGTACAGGGGCTTCCAAACTGCCTTTTTTTCCTGCCAGTAACAATATGGACTGTCTGACATGTCTACTTGGATGGTGTCAGCAAAGTAATCATCCACAATTTTTTCTATTGTGACAGCATCCAATGCAGCGAGAGTAGACATGTCTGCAATGGTTGGCAGGTCCTTCAGTCCGGACCAGATGTTATCAGCATCCCCGCCAGTGCCTCTTTTGGCAAAACTGAGCTTTTTCCTCGCAGCCATAGATGTGGAAGAAAATGAGGGTGGAGCTGTTGGCATGTCACGGTCCTCTTCAGAGGACAATCTCCTGACCAGCAGGTTTTTGCACCGCTGTAGACTTGTGTCCGCCGGAAACAGAGACACAACATACGCTTTAAACCGAGGATCGAGCACGGTGGCCAGAATGTATTCCTCTGACTTTAAAAGAGTGACCACCCTCGGATCCTGGCAAAGCGTACGAAGGGCTACATCCACAAGAGCTACATGCTTGGTGTAATCGCAATGGCTTACCAGCTCCTCCCTCACTTTCTCCAGCTGCTTCTGCAACAGCCTGATCAGGGGAATGACCTGACTCAAGCTGGCAGTGTCGGAACTGACTTCTCGTGTGGCAAGTTCAAATGGCTGCAGAACCTTGCACAACACGGAAATCAGTCTCCACTGCGCTTGACTGAGGCGCATCCCCACTCCTTTGCCTATGTCGTAGGTGGCTGTGTAGGCCTGAATGGCCTTTTGCTGCTCCTCCATCCTCTGCAGCATATAGAGGGTGGAGTTCCAGCGCGTCACAACCTCTTGTTTGAGGTGATGGCAGGGCAGGTTCATGCTTTTTTGATGTGCCTCTAGTCTGCGGTAGGCACTGGCTGAATGCCGAAAGTGTCCAGCAATTTTGCGCGCCACCGCAAGCATCTCCTGCACACCCCTGTCACTCTTGAGGTAATGCTGCACCACCAAATTAATGGTGTGGGCAAAACATGGGACGTGCTGGAAATTGCCCATATTTAATGCCCGCACAATGTTACTGGCATTGTCTGACACCACAAATCCCCATGAGAGTCTAAGTGGGGTAAGCCACTGGGAGATAATTTCCCTCATTTTCTCTAATATGTTGTCAGCGTTGTGCCTCTTATTAAAGCCTGTAATGCACAATGTTGCCTGCCTTTGCATGAGCAGCCATTTTGTAGATGCTGCTACTGATGCAGCTGTTGCTGTTGCTGCGGAAGGGGATGCATCTACCCAGTGGGCTGTCACAGTCATATAGTCCTTCGTTTGCCCAGAACCACATGTCCGTGGTTAAGTGGACAGTGGGTACAACCGCATTTTTAAGAGCACTGAGGACACTTGATCGTACTTCTCTGTACATTTTTGGTATCGCCTGCCTAGTGAAGTGGAATCTCGAGGGGATTTGGTACCGGGGACACAATACCTCCATCAACCCTCTAAATCCCACTCCACTGATGGCGGACACCGGGCGCACGTCTAACACCAACATTGCAGTTACAGCCGCAGTTATACGCTTTGCAATAGGGTGACTACTATCGTATTTGGTGGTCATGGCAAACGACTGTTGGACGGTCAATTGTTTTGTGAAAGACTTAGCGGTCTTACGACTTCCCCTCTGGGAAGATGACCGACTAACAGCAGCAACAGCAGCAGTGGCAGTAGTAGGCGTACCGCTGCAGGATTCCTCGGATGAATCCCGTATTGAGGAGGACTCAGTCTGGCTGCTGACTTGGGCTGCAGGACTGAATCTGATGGAGATTGTGGAGGAAGTTGACGAGGAGGGTGTTGCTGGTGTGTATCCAACTGGACCACGGGATTTAGGTGTCCCTGTACCGATGAGGGTCCTAGCCCCAGTTCCTGAACTAACCACTGAACTATGAAGGTTATTCAGGTGACGTATAAGGGAGGATGTTCCTAGGTGGGCAAGATCCTTACCCCTGCTTATTTGAGCTTTACATAAGCTACATATGGCCATACATTGGTTGTCTGGATTTGGATAAAAATAACTCCAGACCGAAGAGGTGCATTTTTTGGTCTTCTGACCAGGCATGAGGATGGGCTTTTTCATCCCATGGACATCAGCTGTTTCCCCCCCTGGTGCCTCATTTACAATAACCACATCACCATCCTCATCATCAAGTTCCTCCACAGCGCCAGCTACATCATCAATAGCCTCCTCCCGAGCCACCTCTTCCCGTACAGTGATGGGAAGGTCAGGCTTGACAACCACCAACACCCTTGGACTCGCCTTGGGGATTTGTGATAATTTCTCTTTAGAAGGCAGAGTTGTTTGCTGTTTTGTTGCTGACAGCATAACTCTCTTCAATTTTTTGTAGGGGGGGGGAGGAGGAGGAGGGCTAAGATCCGTGGGTGAAGCTGAACCACTAGTCATGAACACGGGCCAGGGCCTAAGCCGTTCCTTGCCACTCCGTGTCGTAAATGGCATATTGGCAACTTTACGTTTCTCCTCAGATGATTTAAAGTTTCTCTTTTTGCTACTTTTTCTTAACTTGGGCTTTTTGGATTTTACATGCCCGGTACTACGAGATTGGGCATCGGGCTTGGAAGACGACGTTGATGGCATTTCATCGTCTATGTCATGACTAGTGGCAGCAGCTTCAGCATTAGGAGGAAGTGGGTCTTGATCTTTCCCTACTTTATCCTCCAAATTTTTGGTCTCCATTATATGTAGCACAAGATACTGCAGAATGTGTGAACTTGGTAATATTGCAGTACCAATGGACTTATACTGCTGGATTGGTTTTGCAAATTTGGTTATAATTATTATATATTTTTTTTTTTTAAAAAAAATTTTATTTTTTTTTACTTTTTTTTTATTTTTTAAAAACTTGGGAATAATGGGGAAATAACTATGCCCTTAGAAGCACAGAGCACAGGACACAGCACCACTGGACTGAACAGGACACGGCACAGGACCCAGCAGCACTACGGAACTCAGCAGGACAGAGCACAGGACACAGCACCACTGGACTGATACTGCAGAATGTGTAAACTTTGTAATATTGCAGTACCACTGGACTTTTACTGCTGAATGTGTGAACTTGGTAATATTGCAGTACCAATGGGCTTATACTGCAGGATTGGTTGTGCAAATTTTGTGGTAATTAAAAAAAATTAAAGTAGTTTTTGGTATTTTTTAAAAAAACTTTTTTTTATTTTTTTAAACACAGGGGAATATTGGGGAAATAACTATGCCCTTAGAAGCACAGAGCACAGGACACAGCACCACTGGACTGAACAGGACACAGCACAGGACCCAGCAGCACCACTGACCTCAGAAGGACAGAGCACAGCACACAGCACCACTGGACTGATACTGCAGAACACAGCACAGCACAGCACAGCACAGCACAGCACAGCACAGCACTGCACAGCACAGCACAGCACAGCACAGAACTAAACAGCACAGAACTAAACAGCACAGAGGACCACCTAACACACCCTCCCTCTACCCTGATCAATGCCCGAGTGAAGATGGCGGCGACTAGCGGGGAATTTATAGGATCCGAGTATCGCGAGATCCGACAACGGGATTATGAGTCAGAGCCTCAGTTTCACTTTTGAATTTGGCGCCAATACCCGGATCTGTCTCGGATCCGACTCGGATCCGCAACGTTCGGTTGGGCTCGGATTTCATAAATCCGAGTGCGCTCATCCCTACTTGTATGTAGACACACATATCTATCTTGTGTTAATTAGAAATTTAAAATGCTCTCTTTCATTGCTTTTTACTTAGTTTAACAACAGCCCTAATTTTTCTTTGCAATGTATCAAACAATGTAGTGGCTCTTGACTCCATGTCAATCAACTTACCAGTGGGTGTTAAACATTTCTTTATTCTTTGTTAAACCCACATTTCATGTAAAACCAAAAAAATATTCTTTATGTTACATAAACCAAGTACAAATAATGTAATATCTACTTTTAAACTTTATTGTAATACATATTTTTTTTTCATGTTATTATATGATATTTCATGTATTGCAAGTCAAAGACAAGATTCTTGGCAAGGAGGCTTTGAAGACCAGCTACCAGGTGAGGACGAAGATTTATATCTCCAAAGCTGTTTCTGCGGTCAATGGCACCCCTTGACTTCAAGAAACCTGTAAGAAGTGGTTCCGTGACTTCCTTAAGAGCACCAAGAAAGGCGTAGGTGGCGAAAGCAGGCAGAGTGTCTATTGTTAGGAAGAGGTCCAAGGGCCACTGGAAGCAATGGCAGGAGAAGTTGTGTGATAACCTGAAGATATCGGATGAAGATATTTTGTCAGTGAAAACCCCGAAGGATGTCTCTAAGTCTCATGGTAAGCTTTGTAATAATAATTTTTAAAGTGCAAAACACACTGTCCCTGAATCCATTCACATAGCTGTGCAAATATACTATAATATTAGGTGAAACCAAACATTTATTTTTTATTTGTGCAAATTTTGGCATATTCCGAGCCACGACATATGTGTGATATGTTTTAAACAGTACTAATTATTTTTTGCTGAAATATTTAAATTACTTTGCATTAAATTTCCACAGACAGAAGAAAGAAGGCAAGCATCACGATTAGCACCAGGAGCATGAAGGTGAGTGTCAGCTGGAACCTTAACAGGTAATTTCATTTTTTTTATCATGACACTTTGTAACATAGACTTAAGACTAACTGAATCTATCATTTCAGATAAGCTGATCTCAAGGTTCATTGACGAATCTGTACATGACACAGAAGAAAGTATCCCATTCATTGTACATGAAGAATCGTCTTAGTCCTCAATTGCATCTGTCATAGGTATTACAGTTATTGCATACTACCCAGAAACCACTCTTGTTACCACATGTCATTACACAAATGTTCAATTAAATAGAAATAAATTTCTCTATCTCCTCAGATAAACGAAGAAGACTGTTTGTGGAAGAAGTCACAGATCACGGAAGTACGGAAGACAGCGTGATCAATTTGGAGGCTGTGTCTTTTGAATTAAACACAATTGAAGATGTCTGTACAATGGAAAGTGAAGCATACGCAGCCAATATTGAGGCCCGCGACAGCGCGCAACCTGATTCTGATAGAGACACAAATCAGGTCCAGGACACTGTGCAGCAAGAAGTGTTGGACACAGAGACAATTGAGGTCATGGAAAACACAGTGCCAACACCTGAAGCGGCGAACACACCTTCACCAGAAGTACAAATGTCACCTGAACCAACACAGCATAAGCAACAATTTCGTCATGGTGCAAGTGAACAGGAGCCAGCCGCAGTTTCATCTATGATTAACATGGTTCTCAACAATCTGAGGCAAATTTTGGACCAAACACTGTTGCAACAGGAAATGTGTCAAATGGAACATTCAGCAGCAATTTCGAAATGTCCAATAACAACAGCATCAAATGTGGGCAATTTGGAATTAAGTTTTAATCTACCAGCAATAGGTGGTAGCTGTGAGCCTTGCAGTTTCCACCTCTCTGCAACTCATCCTAAATGGCATGATGCGCAGAAATTCCCAACAGAGTGCCCCAATGCTATCACAACCATCTGTGGTACAAAGCTCAGATGCATCGAGCCAAGCTGATGGAACTGAAGGTGAACAGACAACATCCACAGATGAACATCATTGAAGACAGAACAGCCATCCTTTGGAAACGTCTCCCCTGCGTGACAAACCAACATCTGGTAAGTAGCTTTTGCACCTTTTAGTGTCTCTCACTCAGTTCATGTCCTTTTTTTCCCCTGCTTTTACTGTTTGTGTTTTGTCTTCACTCTGACCCTCTTTCTGGTAGATATAAAGGGGTTTCTCATGTCAATTTTCTCCCACTCTTCCTTTCTAGGTGTCCTGATTACATGCAGCAATCTGACAACCATGTCTCATCATTGAAGACAAAAGAGCCATCCTTTGGAAACGTCTTCCCTGCATGACCAACCAACATCTGGCAAGTAGCTTTTGCACCTTTAAGTGTCCCTCACTCAGTCCATGTCCTTATTTCCCCTGTTTTTATTGTGTGTGTCTCCTCGCTCTGACCCTCTTTCTGGTAGATAAAAAAAGGTGTCCTCATGTCTACTTCATTTACTGGCCTTGTATTGTTCTATTAAGATCCAGACAGCAGCCAAGTCAATTCATCAGGATGTGTAAACGTAAGTAAATCTGAATTAAAAATAAATTTAGACTTGGTATGGCAAATAATTGTGTACTTTTCTAAATTTGATATATCTTACATATTGTTTATAAATTATATATACTTTATCTACTAATAAAACTAAAATCTGTTTTCTACATTTATAAAACAAATTATGTAACATATTCACTTATATTGATTTCTCTTTTGTTACAGATGTCAAATAAAAATCTACAATGTTCAAATAGCCATTCTCCTTGAAGAAAATAACACTGCATGGCATAGAATGAATCCCCGCCTCAAGAATTTTTAGTGCGACAATATTTCAACATCACTATACAAACATATTTCAAAATTTACCGTAAAAAATTATTAAATAGCCTGTATGAATTAAGGATTTTATTTGTACAATCGCAACAATATTATACAAAGATTCAATATTCATGACTAAATTTTCAATGATTTTCTTTTCAATAATTTTTTTTTCAGCATATTATATGGACATTACATTTATTTACAGAGTATTGTACAGATATGACAATAGAGAGTTATAGGGTTAGGGTGCATTGTATATGTATACAATATTATTGAGGGGTTACTGTAAATGAATACCCCTGTTAAATCAAATTTTGAATGAGACTCACACTGTTAAGTTTACAAGGTAAATAGGGAGGGATAACATGAACTGGGGGCACAACTATGAGGGATAACATAAACTGGGGGCACAACTATGAGGGATAACATGAACTGGGGGCACAACTATGAGGGATAACATGAACTGGGGGCACAACTATGAGGGATAACATGAACTGGGGGGCACAACTATGAGGGATAACATGAACTGGGGGCACAACTATGAGGGATAACATGAACTGGGGGCACAACTATGAGGGATAACATGAACTGGGGGCACACTGATGAGGGATAACATGAACTGGGGGCACACTGATGAGGGATAACATGAACTGGGGGCACAACTATGAGGGTTAACATGAACTGGGGGCACAACTATGAGGGATAACATGAACTGGGGGCACAACTATGAGGGATAACATGAACTGGGGGCACAACTATGAGGGATAACATGAACTGGGGGGCACAACTATGAGGGATAACATGAACTGGGGGCACAACTATGAGGGATAACATGAACTGGGGGCACAACTATGAGGGATAACATGAACTGGGGGGCACAACTATGAGGGATAACATGAACTGGGGGCACAACTATGAGGGATAACATGAACTGGGGGCACAACTATGAGGGTTAACATGAACTGGGGGCACAACTATGAGGGAGAACATAAACTGGGGGTACAACTATGAGGGATAACATGAACTGGGGGCACAACTATGAGGGATAACATGAACTGGGGGCACAACTATGAAGGATAACATGAACTGGGGGCACAACGATGAGGGATAACATGAACTGGGGCCACAACAAAGTGGCATAAAACTGGGGGCCACAGGTTTGAGGTATAATATTATCAGGGTCACAAATGTGTGGCATAATATGAAACGCACGTCGGCGTTACACGCGCTGTTTCTCCTCTGCTTAATATAGCATTATATAGTGTGGATGCTGTAGGGCTGAATCCATTAACTACTCTTTTGCTCTATAGATCAGTCACTTATACAGACTTCTCATTATAGATTCCCTAGCCGTGTTGTTATAGGTCTAGCAGTTGCCGTTATTCCTGGCTTACTTTTTCCGCTTCACTATATATTTGAGTGAGATAGTCTATGTACACCTATATTCTATTTGAAGGGAAACAAGGGATCTATTTTATTAATAGGATCAAATATCAAACCATAATTAAGACTATCTCAGTCCAATGGAGAGTTACTTCTGGATATGGAATGATAGAAAATGCAGTTTTATTTCTAATGGTAATTACTACTACAGCCTTATTGCCTTATTGCAAACAGTCTGATCTGAATTAAGAAAATGCAGTTTTATTTCTAATGGTAATTACTACTACAGCCTTATTGCCTTATTGCAAACAGTCTGTTCTGAATTAAGAAAATGCAGTTTTATTTCTAATGGTAATTACTACTACAGCCTTACTGCCTGATTGCAAACAGTCTGATCTGAATTAAGAAAATGCAGTTTTATTTCTAATGGTAATTACTACTACAGCCTTATTGCCTTATTGCAAACAGTCTGATCTGAATTAAGAAAATGCAGTTTTATTTCTAATGGTAATTACTACTACAGCCTTATTGCCTTATTGCAAACAGTCTGATCTGAATTAAGAAAATGCAGTTTTATTTCTAATGGTAATTACTACTACAGCCTTATTGCCTTATTGCAAACAGTCTGATCTGAATTAAGAAAATGCAGTTTTATTTCTAATGGTAATTACTACTACAGCCTTATTGCAAACAGTCTGATCTGAATTAAGAAAATGCAGTTTTATTTCTAATGGTAATTACTACTACAGCCTTATTGCAAACAGTCTGATCTGAATTAAGAAAATGCCGTTTTATTTCTAACGGTAATGACTACAGCCTTATTGCAAGTTGTCCTTTCACTGTTTGTTTGTTTGTTTAAACATTTTACTGCTAAGGTTTGTTGAGGGGGGTTTATTGAGGGCTTGATTGATGTACTCTGATCACATGTGTCTGTTAAGCAGATATATTCATAGTAGAATGGCTGCAAAGCCAGTGATGGCTGCTTAGTTAGTGTGTATAGCTCTAAGTGTATAGATACGAGTGTGAAACAAAAAATTTAAACAGCATAATTCGGAGTTATACCGGTGTTAAACAGAAGGAAACAGGAAAAGAACATTCTGCCTATTAACTCAGCTACACAAGGACAACAGTCAGTATTCACCTGAAATTCCATATTCTACCTCTGATGTTTTCAACTCACTCTGGCTACAAGCTACATGCAACATGAGGACTGTTTTGGACTCTGATCTCATTTTCCTCTCATCTCATGAAAGTTTGTTCTATTTGTCAGTTTGTTTTCAATGCAAAATCCACTCTGTTTAATCAGACTGCTGTACTACTTGCTCAACCACTCCCTACCCATGCTACAGTTATTTCAGTCCCCTATCTCACCACTGTACTTCAATTCAATTTAAGCTTTGTCTCCCTTTACAAGTAGGAAGAATTTATACTGTCTTTCAATCAATCTCCTCTCTCATGAGTCTGCAAAATCTCAGCTACGCGTGTTGCTATCATCTATCGCCCCCCTGGTCCACACCAACAATTTCTTGAACACTTCTCTGCATGGCTCCCTCACTTCTTATCTACTGATATCCCCACCATCATCATGGGTGATTTCAAAATCCCTATTTCTAATCCACGTTCCAATGCTGCTTCCAAACTACTCTCTCTAACCTCCTCACTTGACCTCTCCCAGTGGATTGAATCTGCTACTCATCAGGATGGCCACTATCTTGATCTTGTTTTCTCTAGACTATGCTCAGTTTCTAATTTCCTTAACACTCCTTTCCCCCTCTCGGATCATCACCTTATTAGCTACGCGCTCACCCCCAGTTCTTTACCCTCCCTGGTGTCAAACCCTTCCAAGCCTCCCCGTACCCGCAGGAATATCAACGCTATTGATTTTCAACAGTTTTCCACCTCTCTTCAACACCTTCTCTCCACAATTTCTACATTCTCCTCTCCTGATCGGGCAGTACCCTATTTTCATGAAACCCTAGCAACTGCTCTGGATCAAGTGGCTCCAGCGACACTACATACTTTGCGTAGAATTCGTTGCCAACCATGGCACACTACAGTAACACGAACTCTACAAAAACTTTCTCGTAAAGCAGAACGTCACTTGCGTAAATCTTGTGCCTCTAATGATTTCATCACATATACTGATATCTACCACTCCTACAGAAATGCTCTGGACACTGCTAAACAAGCATACTACCGATCTCTCATCTATGCTCAGGCTTCTAACCCCAAACGCCTCTAACACATTTAACTCTCTTCTGAATTCTCCCACCCCAAATCCTCCAACTAACATCAGTGCACAGGATCTTGCTTCCTATTTCAAGGACAAAATAGATAAGATCAGGCTTGAAATGGTATCTCCCTTGACAAGCAATCTGCTCAATTCCTTTGTAGCACCCTCTGACACTCTCTCTTCATTTGATCCCACAAATGAAGAGGAAGTTTCTACTCTCTTCTCATCTTCCTACTCTACCTCCTGTCCTCTTGATCCCATTCCCTCACAAATGGGTATGTCCCTGTCTCCTGTGCTCATTCCCCCTCTAACTAAAATCTGTAATCTATCTCTTTCTACTGGTATTTTTCCATCTATATTCAAGCATGCAGTGATTACTCCCATTTTAAAAAAACAGAATTCTGACCCTAACTCTCTCATAAATTACCGCCCCATCTCCCAGCTCCCATGCCCCTCCAAGCTTCTCGAGAGAATTGCCTACACACACCTCACACGCTTTCTTACAGCAAACAACTTATTGGATCCTCTTCAGTCAGGCTTTCGCTCTCAACACACCACAGAGACGGCGCTGACCAAAGTTGTCAATGATTTGATCACAGCAAGAAATAATAACCAATACTCTCTTCTAATTCTCCTGGATCTCTCTGCTGCATTTGACACTGTTGACCACTCTCTCCTCATACAAACGCTGCAATCCCTAGGTCTTGAAGGCACTGTCCTATCTTGGTTCTCATCCTACCTATCTAATCGATCTTTCAGTGTTAATTTCTCTGGATCCACCTCTGCTCCGCTTCCTTTATCAGTTGGAGTTCCACAAGGCTCAGTCCTAGGTCCTCTGCTATTCTCTATCTACACCACTTCTCTTGGAAAACTAATAAGCTCGTTTGGATTTCAGTATCATCTCTATGCGGATGATACACAAATTTATCTATCCTCTCCTGATCTTTCACCATCTGTGTTGTCTCGCGTTACTGACTGTCTTTCTGCCATTTCATCTTGGATGTCTTCTCGCCAACTCAAACTCATTCTTTCAAAAACTGAATTAATAATATTCCCACCCAAGAACAGAAGCTTCCTGCCTGACATTTCTATTTCTGTCGATAACATGACCATAAATCCCACCCCGCAAGCTCGTTGCCTAGGTGTAATTCTTGATTCACAACTGTCGTTTATTCCCCACATCAACTCTATATCTAAATCATGTTACATACACCTAAAGAACATTTCCAGAATACGCACATATCTGACACAAGACACCACAAAAACATTAATTCATGCACTCATCATCTCCTGCATCGACTATTGCAATTCCCTCCTTACTGGTCTTCCCAAAGGCAGACTTGAACCCCTACAATCTATTTTGCACGCAGCGGCTAGACTGATTTTCCTTACAAACCGTTATTCCTCTGCTGAGCCACTCTGTCAGTCTCTACATTGGCTGCCTGTATTTCAACGAATCCAATATAAAATTCTTCTACTAACATACAAGGCCATCAACAAAATTGCACCGACATACATTTCCTCACTTGTCTCGAAATATCTCCCTACTCGACACCTCAGTTCTGCACAAGATCTACGTCTCTCCTCCACTCTCATCACATCCTCCCATTCTCGGTTACAGGATTTTTTCCGGGCTGCACCTACTTTGTGGAATTCCCTCCCTCGCACAGTAAGACTTTCCTCTAGTCTTCAAACCTTCAAGCGTTCACTGAAAACCCACCTCTTCAGACAAGGTTATGATATTCCTCAACCATCATCTTAATTTCCCTAGATTGCCCTATTGCCATCCTCTACACTGCTAACACAAGACAACAACCTTCTGACCAACATTGCAACACACACAGCCCACTCAGTACTTTTATCTTTGCAGTCTGGCTGGTCCATTGTGCAATATGATGTAGCACATGCCCTTGTGTTTCTAACTCCCATTGTCCTATAGATTGTAAGCTTTCGAGCAGGGTTCTCTTACCTCTCTGTCTATATGTATTACCCAGTATTATCTTAATAATGTTTGTTCCCAATTGTAAAGCGCTACGGAATTTGCTGGTGCTATATAAATAAATGTTGATGTTGATGATGATGATAGATCTAACCTCTAAAGGGAATACAACTTTTTTACATGAACTATGTCTATGGGTTCTGAGATTTTAACCCTATATTACACATATTTAGGGAGAATAAAGGATCTACTCAGACAATAAGGAGATAGTATCGATTTTTATTATTACTATAACCTGAAAACTAATAGGTTTATTTTTGAGTACATTACAATGTAACTATCATACGCCATGTCCGCGCCTCCCCGCTAAGCAGGGACGGACGTCTGCTTTTGCCGGAGCGCCCCAACACTTCTTCCGGCGGCGTGGTGCGCATGCGCACCCGTCGCCATAGCAACGGCAGGCGCTGTTGAACTTCCTGTCGGCGGTCAGCGCGTCTGACCGCCGAACCACTGCCCACCAATGAGGGATGGCCACTTCCTATAAATAACCTGCTGTGACACCATTAGGGTGCCAGATCAACTAGTTATCTAGCCTCCAGTGTTACCAGTTATATATATATATGTATATATCCTGTCTGAATCTCGTTACCGACCCGGCTCTCTCCGACCTCGCTTTTGGATCCTCCTATTTGTCCTGCATTGTATTCTCCGGTTTGACCTCGGCCTGTTGACTATTCCTCGCTTCCTGAATTGGTGCCTTACCTGCCCACCTGGTTCCTGACTCCAGCCTGTACGACCACGAATATCTCCGCCAATCTGCAACCACGCACACACAGAGCAGGAGACCAGGTGGAGCATCTGGTCTAATCAATGAAGGAGCTAGCTAGAGCAAGGCCTGACAGGAAGCTTAAAAAGCTGGGTTTGATCTGTGTGTGGGAGACTGGTACCAACAAGTGGCCTGTGACCAGTTAGGGACCCAACTGTTATAGTCAGAGTTGAGGGCTATTGGATTATGTTTATTGCTGTGAAAGTTTCATTTTGTTTGCTGAAGACACTGCCAAGACTGACAAGTAAATAAACATCAAAGTGCTTCAGAAAAACCTGTGAGGAGCCATCTGTTTGCACGTTTTCACAAGTGGTGTCAGAAGTGGAATGTGCAAAAGACAGCTAGATCATTTCTGTCTCCCAAGCCAACAAATCCAGGGTGTTGAGTTATGCAAAACCTCCAGACTACATTGATTGTTTGCTGCCTGCAAAAGGTGTTGCAATCTCTGAACACAAAAGCAAATGCATAAAGTTTTTTTTGTTGCTCTCAAGAACTCCAAAGACCTGCTTATTTCAAATGTTTGTTTGCAACATGTGTAAAACTGTTGACTACAAAATCTTTGCTACTAATGTGAGGAATTTATAGGTGACACAAACCTTAATCACAAAGCAAATGTGTAAAAATGTTTATTACAAAATCTTTGCTGCAAATTAATGGAGTTTATAGGTGAATCAAATCTTAAGCACAAAGCATGTGTGTGAAATTTATTGATGGTTGTTTGTTGTGCACTACAAGTGACATACCGCCTTTCCCACAAACAAGTCTCTTTAATTTATGCTTAGGGAAGCAAAGTTTAATTTTCCTTCACACCAAAATAGCAACATGGAGGAACTCTTGAGGGCTCTGGTGAATGTGACCACTAGGCAGCAAGAACAGCAGGGAGCATTACTAGCTGTAGCTGCTACACAAGAAGCACAGCAGGCCCAAATGCTTCAGGTTACGGAGGCCCGGATAGAGAATACCAAGCTCTTGCGTAAAGAGCTAGCACAAGTGAGGCAGGTGCATGATGTGTCTGAGGTGCCTGTCTTACAGAAAATGACCGCCTCAGATGATGTGGAGGCATATCTCTTAGCATTTGAGAAGGTTGCTATGAGACTAAAATGGCCACCAGGAACCTGGGCGGAGAAGCTGGCGCCATATTTGAGCGGTGAAGCTCAGCGTGGTTATGTTGATTTGCAATCTGATGAGCAGGCTGCTGTCTATCAGGAAGTAAAAGCTGAAATCTTGGCCTGGATAGATGTGACTGGAGCAGGGAGAGCTCAGCGCTACCATGACTGGCGCTATCTCCCAGGAAAATCTGTTCGCTCACAGATGACTGATCTCTCTAAAGCAGCCAAATACCAATACACCTGCCTGCATGGTGGAGATACTAGCATTGACCATTGTGTCCGTGGGCTGGAGAGGAGCTTACAGAAATGGGTGCTACAAGCGGATCCACAGTCTTATGAGGAACTTGCTATGGTGATAGACCGTTATTCGGCCCTGCAACACATGTCTAAGGCTCCAGAGGGAAATCCAAAACTGTTGTCCAAGACAAAGTTGTCGCCTCGGCGCTTTGAATATGGCAGACCTGGACATTTCCGTTATGATTGTCCAAAGCAACCAGAACCTGTGAATTGTTGGTTTACTCAGCTAGGACCAGCCATTCCTACTTGTTGCATCAGGTCCCCCTCCACAAGGAAACCAGTACTGTTTTGTGTGACTGTCTTAATAAATCAACATGCTCTTTTGGCCCTGGTAGACTCAGGAAGCGAGTTGACATTGGTCTCCAGTTCTGTGGTTCCAAAAGATGTAACGACAAGGTTACCTAAGGTGAAGATGTTATGCATCTATGGAGCTACTGAGGAATATGAGTGGACTCTCCTTCCAATTACTATAAAAGGCCAAACAATTGAGGTAGTGGCTGCCATAGCCGCTAAACTACCATACCCCCTTATCCTTGGGCAAGACTTCCCCGTGTTCCAGGAGATTCTTAATGACTGGATCAGGCTGGATATATGTCAGCAACTGATACACTGGGCGAAAGTCCAATATTATACGAACCTGTCCAACTCTCACTGGGCCCGAGAAAAGAGAAAACAGAACGATAGCCTAGGGATGCTGAATAAAGGTCTATGACCGCTACTCGTTCCAAGTCTCATCCAAGGAAACAAAAGGGGAACTTGAGCCAATCATTTACCAGTGACCCTAAACTACCATATCCCCTTATCCTTGGGCAAGACTTTCCCGTGTTCCAGGAGATTCTTAGAGCCAATCATTTACCAGTGACACAGTCATGGAGACTTTGAGGTCAGCAGAGGAAGCTGACAACTGGTTCCCAGTTCCAAGACTCATTTCATTGCAGGACTTTGCTAGGGATGAACATAATGATGCTAACCTAGAAACTGCATTTAGATCTGTGGTAAAAATTAATGATGTGGTGAAAGCTGCCAGGCTGGCAGAATGTGTACCATATTTTTTTGTTAAAGGGGATTTATTGTATAAAGCGGGGGTTGTACAGAAGAAAAATGATTAACAACTGTTAATACCGCAGGTACATGTACCTTTAGTGTTGGAAGCCGCACACACACATCTTTGTGGGGGTCATTTGGGAGAGGATAAGACTAGGGAAAAGATTCTACTATGATTTTAATGGCCAGGAATACGTAGGGCAGTAAAAAGGTATTGCTTATCCTGCCCAGTATGTCAAAGAACCTACCCAAAACCTGATTATAGGGCCCCATTAATTCTTATTCCAGTCATTCAAGTACCCTTTGAATGAATGGGAATGGACCTTGTAGGTCCACTAGAGAAATCGCTTGTGGACACCAGTTTGTCTTTGGCTTCTGGAAAACCCATAGCATAGTCCAGAATCACCTTCCCTTACACAACTTCAAGTCAAGTACTATAGCAAAGGAGCTATTTCTACTTTATATGAGGTTGGGGATTCCGAAAGAAATTCTAACAGACCAGGGTACCCTTTTTATGTCGAAATTGATGAAGGAGTTGATTCAGTTACTTGGTGTAAAAGCTATCCGCACCTCAGTCTCTCACCCACAAACGGATGGGATGGAGGAGCGCTTTAACCATACTCTAAAACAAATGATTAGGAGAGCGGTGGCACAAGAGAAGAAGGATTGGGATATGCTACTCCCTTTTCTGATGTTCGCAGTACGGGAAGTTCCACAAACCTCAACGGGGATTAGTCAATTTGAACTCTTGTATGGATGACAACCAAGGGGCAACTTGGACCTCCTTAAGGAAGGTTGGGAACAACAAAAACAAAAAGAGCCAAATGTGGTTCAGTTTGTTGCCCAACTGTATAAAAGTTTGAGACAAATAGGACATTTAGTAAAAGAACACTTAGAGGATGCCCAAGAGCGTCAATAGAATGCATAATGACACTCGGGCAGTAGTTCGTTCCTTTAGCCTAGGCGATAAGGTTTTGGTTCTTGTTCCCACCCAGGAAAGCAAGATCTTTGCACACTGGCAGGGACCTTATGAAGTCATAGAGGCGATTGGCCCGGTAAACTATAGGGTCTGCCAGTTGGGTAGAAGACGAGAGGAACAGATTTACCATGTCAATTTACTAAAACCTTGGCATGAGGATAATTCTGGACTTTCGTTGCTAGCTGTTAAGAGAGAGGCCTGTGAGGTACCCATTGAGACCTCCTTGGCACCACCTTAGAAGCAACAGGTGGTAAAAATGGTGGCTCAAAACAGGGATGTCTTTTCTCCTGTCCCTGGGCATACCGCTCTGATAGAGCATTATATAGTCACACTATCAGGGGTGGTAGTTAAACAATGGCCATACCCTATACCCGAGGCCAGACAAGCCGCGGTAAAGAAGGAAGTGGAAAACATGCTTCAACTGGGCGTTGTGGAAGAATCCACCAGCGAGTGGAATGGGACGATACGTTTTTGCATTGACTTTAGACAGTTAAATAAGGTCTCCCAATTTGACCCGTATCCCATGCCACGAATAGATGAGTTGGTAGAGAATTTAGCCGGGAGTATGTATTTGTCCCCATTAGACCTACTAAGGGTTATTGACAAATACCCCTAACAGCCTCTGCCAAGCCAAAAACTGCATTTTTTATGCCTAAGGCTAATTTCATTACAAAGTGTTGCCTTTTGGGCTGCATAGGGCACCTTCCACATTCCAGAGGGCTATGAATAAACTCTTGAAACCCCATAGAGCATATGCCACTGCCTATTTGGATGACATAGTTATCTATACTTACGATTGGGAGTCACATCTTCCCAAAGTGGAAGCGGTGTTGGAGTCTTTGAGGGCACATGGCCCTACGGCCAATTCTGAAAAATGTGCATTAGCCATGCCAGAGGCAAAATACCTGGGATATATAGTTGGATGTGGGAAGGTCAAACCCCAGATCGACAAGGTAGAGTCTGTAAAGAGTTGGCCCAAGCCAGAGAGGAAAACCCAGTTGAGGACATTTCTGGGATTGGTAGGATACTACCCCAGATTCATAGAGAACTTTGCTACTCGGGCTACACCACTGCCAGAGCTTCTTAAGAAAGCCTGTCCAGACAAGCTAAGCTGGTATGAGGCTGCAGAAACTGCCTGGGAGGACCTAAGGATGGCTTTGTGTACAGCACTGGTGCTACAAGTACCCGATTTCACTAGGACATTTTATCTGCAAACCAATGCCTCGGCAGTGGGTCTGGACATTGTGTGTCACAGAAAGTAAAAGGAGAGGAAAAACCCTTCCTGTATCTAAGTCGCAAACTCTTACCAAGAGAAAAGAAATATGCGACTGTTAAACAGGAGTGCCTCGCCATCAAATGGGCTGTGGAAGCCCTCCGATACTACCTTTTGGGTAGGGAGTTCACGTTAGTAACAGACCATGCTCCATTAAAATGAATGCAGGTAAATAAAGATGTCAATGTGTCACTCACCGGACCGTGAGTGCCTCTACTCTGGTGCGGGGTCCTCCATCTTTTCTACCTACACCTGTGTGGAATCGTGGCCGCTCGCTATCCTGCCATCTGCACATGCGCAGGTCTCGCTATTAACTTCACCTGTCCATGGAGGTGATTGACAGATCAATCACCTCACCCTATTTGAGGCACCTGCAACCCTAGGTAGGGGCCTGATCTTGAAGTCTCATTCCCGGTGAACTTCTATAGGTGTGTACAGATCCCGTACTGCTTCCAGCTTTACTTGTTTGTACAGTTTCCAGACTGTGTGCAGCTTTCTCAGACTACAGCTTCCACGCTGCTCCCCTGTTCAACTCAGCGGCGGTTCCCATACCGCTACAACGCTATCATCCCGCTGATCGTGTCACAGCTTCCATGCTGCTCCCGGCTCCACTCAGCAGCGGTCCTCTTACCGCTCCAACGCTGACACTCTGCTGATCATGTTGCAGCTACCACGCTGCTTCCCTGCTCAACTCAGCGGCGGTTCCCATACCGCTACAACGCTTCACCTCTCAGCTGATTCCGGATCTACACAACTGGGTATGCTCTACTAACTATTGACTATTACCTATTTTGCTCAAATACCAGTTGCATCCATTGTTGTTTGTTGCGCAGGGTACAGGTACCCATATAGACTGTTTCCGCATTGCTCCAGTTAGGACAAGCTGTCACTTAAGCTCGATATCTTCTCACTACTTAGCCTCATTGTGCTTAATCTGCTGTGATCAGCTTCTCCTCACTGCAAGGCACCAACTATATACAGACTATTCATTGTGCCTTCCAAGACATTGCTCTACTCGCGCTGTTCCCATACAGCCACAGTTTGCCTTTCAACTTCACTCTCCTGCACCTGGACAAGTCCTCACTCCTTCACACAGCAGTGGTACAACTTGCTGCACGCAGACCACTGACTCCCCTGCTACATACCTGCACCTGGACAAGTCCTCCTATCACAGCGGTGGTACAACTTGCTACTCGCAGACCACTGACTTTCCTATTACCTACCTACACCTGGACCTGTTTCCTCACCATAGCGGTGGTACAACTTGCTGCACGCAGACCACCGACTACCCGGCTACCTACCTGCACCAATCCTATTCTTCCCATCAGAGCAGTGGTACAACTTGCTGTATGCAGACCACTGACTCCTCCTCTACCTATCATCACCGATCCACGTCCACTCCTCGTGTCTACATTATCTTCAGTTCCAGTTTACAGCTCCAAGTCGTTGATTGTCTCAGACTATCTCTACTCTCCTGCTGTTGTGTCGCTCCAATCATTCACCTGTCTGCTTTGAGGTGCGTGCTATATCCCCGCCTCTCCAGCAGAGTGCCATCTGGTGAAACTCGGGTAGCAACTCCTAGTGCCCATGACACAATGCCAGAATGACCCGGTGGTTCTTGGCACTGCAGCCCTTTCATTTCAGTATAGAGCATAGGCCAGTAGATTAGCATAAAAACACGGATGCTCTCTTCCGTAAACATGCACTCCTTGCAGTATCTGCTTCACTGGGGTTGATGAAGCCAAAGAGACGGGTGTATGACAAAGACGGCAGTTTTTCGCTCCCTGCTGAGTCCGCTTCATGTAGCTGGACGAAGCTAAGGGGAGAGGTATGTGGCAACTGGGATACTTTGGCACCTTTTACTAGAGGAAAGAGTGGAGGTTTCCCTGGGAAACCACAGCCTATAGGTGCAGAGAGGGTTAAATCTACACACACACACACACACACACAGTACAGGAGACCAGGTGGAGCAAATGGGTCTAAACATCAAGGAATCAGCTAGTGTAGTGCTGGGGAGGAGGCATAAATAGCTATCTTGTGTTGTGTGTTGGAGACTGGTGCCAAAATGTGGCCAGTGACTAGTTCATCATCATCATCATCACCATTTATTTATATAGCGCCACTGATTCCGCAGCGCTGTACAGAGAACTCACTCACATCAGTCCCTGCCCCATTGGAGCTTACAGTCTAAATTCCCTAACATACACACACAGGCAGGCAGACAGGCAGACAGACAGAGAGAGAGAGACTAGGGTCAATTTGATGGCAGCCAATTAACCTACCAGTATGTTTTTGGAGTGTGGGAGGAAACCAGAGCACCCGGAGGAAACCCACGCAAACACGGGGAGAACATACAAACTCCACACAGATAAGGCCATGGTCGGGAATTAAACTCATAACCCCAGGGCTGTGAGGCAGAAGTGCTAACCGCTTACTTAGGGACCTAACTGTGATTATGTGACTATATTTATTTCTGTGAATGATTTATTGGATTGCTGATGACACTGCCAAGACTGTTTATCCATCCTGACAAGTAAATAAACATCAAAGTGCTTCAGAAAAACCTGAGTGAGCCATCTGTTTGCACGCTTCTCACAAGATCATATATACAATATATATATATATATATATAATCTACTATATAAATGCCTAGTGGCGTATGTGGAAAAAAAAAACCAAGCTGCAGCGCCACCTGCTGGGCAGAGTTATACACTGACCTACATATTTCTTGAAGGAGAAGTGACAGTTGGGAGTGGTTGGTGGTTGCCAGGGGTGACAGTGGGGAGTTTTTAACACCTTAAGTAGCTTGATGAAGGATGAGGTGATGGAGAAAAATGATGAGGTGATAAAGAAAAATGATGAGATGGTGACATGTGGACAAAACCACGTTAAAAAAAGGGTGCTTGCGTCGGGAAGTAACGCTCTTCCCCTGAGGAGGCCTGGGCTAGGCCTAAATGCATGACAAGAACCTTTTTAACACCTTAAGTAGCTTGATTTGACTAGAATGCATGAGTATCATGCACGGGTTAACTTATATATATATATATATATATATATATATATATACACATACATATATATATATGTATATAGCTAGTCTCTGCCAATCTCTAAGCAGACTGATCAGGAGTTGCACCTGTGGGGTGCCTGTTAATCAAACATTGTGTAGGTGTAAACAATATGTATATATATATTGGGTTGAATACAATGATATTTAAAGTTAGCAAGGTAGCAAAACAAATGTATAAATTACCATCTGGATTAAACATAATTTTGACAATTATTCATCATACATTGATGCTGACTGCATAAAAATACTGTTTTTTAACGTAAGTCCCTCACAGACTAAATATTAAGGTCTATCACAATAACACTAAGATGTAACAAAACAAAACTAAAACACACACCATGACAGGCGATGTCTAATTTGAATTACATACATATTAAATGGCTTAATTTTTTGGGATGGCAAGCATGCTTTAGAAATTTATTACTTTGTAGGTAATATATGCTATTCCATATTTTTTATGTAGGCATTTATTTTATGTTGATTATATTGATTGTAGTGATTTGTTGTGTCGTTATTTAGGTTTTGTAGGCAATATTTAGTGTGTAGGCATTTCTTTACTGTCGATTATATTGCTTGTAGGGATTTCATGTGTCATTCTTTAGGTTTTGTAGGTATTGTATGCATGTAGGCTTATGATGTGCACGGATATTTAGAGTCGCTTTTACATCACGTCTAAATTATGTCTGTCATCATTATGTCAATGTCAGTATTTTCGCATTGTTTTATAGGTAGTCGGTCTTCCCAGCGTTCAGTTTTCGTATCAGACCCATAAAATATATGTTGTACATAAAATATATTCATTTTATACCTATGTATACCATGTTCTGACAGTGGTAGTGCCAGGGCCGGTGCTAGGGTCCATGGCGCCTTAGGCAAAATCGCCGCCCTATCCCCCCCCCCCGCAAAAATCGGCGCCCTCCTCCCTCCTCACCCCGTCTTTTCTTACCTTGTCTCACCACCGCCGCCTCTCTGCTCCGTCTCCTCCCCTCCACTCACTGACACTAGTGAGTGGAGGGGAGGAGACGTAGCAGAGAGGCGGCGGTGGTGAGCAATAGCCTCTTCCCCCCCTCCCCATGCATCTGAATGCTGTGCGGCGGCCGTGACAGGTATGGTCAGCGGTCGCCGCACAGTTTTAAAATTAATTTCCAGTTCTGTGGCGCCCTCCAGAGCCCGGCGCCCTATGCAAGTGCCTAACCTTGCCTAATGGGAGCGCCGGGCCTGGGTAGTGCAAGCATTACTTTCACAAGAGGTAAAGTGAGCTTAGGCTGATGTGTTTGTTGCATATCCTTAAGACTGCAAAGACAGACCAGCTTAAACCGGCTGTGACGATTATGTAGTATATCGAATGACTGATTGTCATACATGAATTCAACAGAAAATAACAATGTGTAAATATTTTATGTAACCTCTCAAAGTATGCTTTGCTGACTAACTTAGGTGACCTGTGCAATTAACCATTAGTCTTTTGAAACTAGCCATATAGATAAACATCTCGGAGGAGTTTGAAGCCCCAAAGTTGTAAACCATCTAGCCACTCAAGCAGAGCAGAGGTGAGAGATTCTCTGAGGCGCCAACATATATCTTAGTGATCGATAATCTGCTTCGAAAGCCCTGTGACATTTTGGAAATCAATCTGACTTAATTGAAAATGTAATTTCTAATGTGGGGGTGAAGAGGCCTGTAAGAAGGATTTGAAATCTTCTGCTTTATACAGTGTGAAACATTAATAAGTGGTTTTGTTGAACGTAAGGACATTTTTTTTTTTTTTGATGAGGTTGAAAAAAAACACCAGTCCATCAAGTTCAAACTATTTTGGATCTCCTGCGATCCTGCACTTATATTTGAAATTGATCCAGAGTAAGCAACCGCCAATCTGTTTCAATTGTGAAAATCCCCCCAGACTCAATATTGCAGTCCTAGTTTTACCCTATATCCACTACTATCCTACATTTTAATTAACGGTCGTATTCCTGGATACACCTTTCCGCTAAAAATTTGTCTAACCCTTTCTTAAACATATCAATTGAATCTGCCATCACAACCTTCCCTGGCAATGAATTCTGCCCTTACTGTAAAGAACCCCTTCCTTTGCTGGTTGTGAAATTTCCTCTGCTCTAACCTTAGGGGGTGACCACGTGTCCTGTGTAT
Source organism: Mixophyes fleayi (assembly GCF_038048845.1). Classification (NCBI taxonomy): domain Eukaryota; kingdom Metazoa; phylum Chordata; class Amphibia; order Anura; family Limnodynastidae; genus Mixophyes; species Mixophyes fleayi. The sequence continues at coordinate 254,184,734 of NC_134404.1, read as the reverse complement.
AGTCCTTGGGGTAAAAAGTTCCCATGAAAGTTCTCTGTATTGACCCCTAATGTATTTGTACATAGTAATCATATCTCCCCTTAGACGCCTCTTTTCTAAAGTAAACATGCCTAAACTGGCTAACCTTTCCTCATAGCTTAATGACTCCATACCCTTTTTCAATTTTGTCGCCCTTCTCTGAACCCTTTCTAGTTCCAAATTATATTTTTTATAGAGTGGTACCCAGTACTGTACTGCATATTCAAGATGAGGTCTTACCAACGATTTATACAGTGGCGAAATTACACTGTATTCCGCTTGCATCTATGCCCCTTTTTATGCATGCCAATACTTTATTTGCCCTTGCAGCTGCTGCTTGACATTGAGCACTATTGCTAAGTCTACTGTCTATGAGCACTCCCAAATCGTTTTCCATTATAGATTCTCCTAAAATAATTCCATTTAATTTATAGATTGCGTTCTTGTTTTTGATCGCTGAATGCATAACCTTACATTTATCTATGTTAAACCTCATATTCCATTTGGCCGCCCAATCCTCCAGTTTATTTAAGTCCCTCTGTAGAGAAGCTACATCTTGCTCTGATTTTATTACCTTACAGAGTTTAGTGTCATCTGCAAAAATAGAAACTTTACTCTCTAAACCATCACCAAGGTCATTAATGAATATATTAAAAAGGAGTGGCCCCAGCACGGAACCTTGAGGTACTCCACTTAAGACTTTTGAACAATTAGAAAATGTTCCATTTATCACAACTCTCTGTTCCCTATTCTCTAACCAGTTTTCGATCCAAGTACAACTGTTGATTCCTAGTAGAGATGGGCGGGTCCGGTTCTCCGAGAACCGAACCCACCCGAACTTTGGGTATCCGAGTACCGAGCTGAGCAGCTCGGTACTCTCCCGCCCGTTCCGAATCCAAATCGAGGCCGAACGTCATTGTGACGTCGTCGGATCTCGGGGCTCGGTTCTCGCGATACTTCAACTTTATAAATACACGCCTCCACAGCAATCCATCGCCATTTGACAGAGGGAGAGAGCAGGGTGTAGTCATAGGCTAATTAGAGCAGGGACAGAGAATACAATATTGTTCTTGCAATTGCTCTAACCAAAATCGCTAGTGCAGATTGGAGGATAGAGGTTTATTATTTTTTCTTCATATTTGGCACTCCCCAGCGCTTTTGGGGTGTCCCCCATAATTGTGCATTAATATTTCTGGCTGTCAAAAGTCATATCTGTCAGCAGTATCTACTAAATAATTTTTAGCACTCCTCAGTGCTTTTGGGGTGTCCTCCCTAATTGTGCATTAATATTTCTGGCTGTCAAAAGTCATATCTGTCAGCAGTATCTACTAAATAATTTTTAGCACTCCTCAGTGCTTTTGGGGTGTCCTCCCTAATTGTGCATTAATATTTCTGGCTGTCAAAAGTCATATCTGTCAGCAGTATCTACTAAATAATTTTTAGCACTCCTCAGTGCTTTTGGGGTGTCCTCCCTAATTGTGCATTAATATTTCTGGCTGTCAAAAGTCATATCTGTCAGCAGTATCTACTAAATAATTTTTAGCACTCCTCAGTGGTTTTGGGGTGTCCTCCCTAATTGTGCATTAATATTTCTGGCTGTCAAAAGTCATATCTGTCAGCAGTATCTACTAAATAATTTTTAGCACTCCTCAGTGCTTTTGGGGTGTCCTCCCTAATTGTGCATTAATATTTCTGGCTGTCAAAAGTCATATCTGTCAGCAGTATCTACTAAATAATTTTTAGCACTCCTCAGTGCTTTTGGGGTGTCCTCCCTATTTGTACATTAATATTTCTGGCTGTCAAAAGTCATATCTGTCAGCAGTATCTACTAAATAATTTTTAGCACTCCTCAGTGCTTTTGGGGTGCCCTCCCTAATTGTGCATTAATATTTCTGGCTGTCAAAAGTCATATCTGTCAGCAGTATCTACTAAATAATTTTTAGCACTCCTCAGTGCTTTTGGGGTGTCCTCCCTATTTGTACATTAATATTTCTGGCTGTCAAAAGTCATATCTGTCAGCAGTATCTACTAAATAATTTTTAGCACTCCTCAGTGCTTTTGGGGTGCCCTCCCTAATTGTGCATTAATATTTCTGGCTGTCAAAAGTCATATCTGTCAGCAGTATCTACTAAATAATTTTTAGCACTCCCCAGTGGTTTGCGCTCAGAATGGATTCAAAGCAGTCCACATATGATCTGAATGAGCAACCAGGTTCTGTCACCAGTCCTGATGTTAGTGTTCCCAGTACGTCATCTGGCCAAGGCGATGTCAAACAACAGAGTGTTTTCAAATTAGTGCAAAAAACAAAAACCAAAAAAATTTTTACTGTATTGAAGCGAAAAAGAAGTGTAACTGAGCAAAAGTTAAGTGACGATAAAAAAAAAATTGCAAGCATGCCATTCTACACACGCAGTGGCAAAGAGAGAATGAGGCCTTCACCTTTGGCTATTAGTGGCAGATCCCAAAAAGTTACCCAGCCTACAATTGGTGCACAACTACTGTTACGCGTCAAAGCCGAGCTGCAAGATAACAGTGAGGCATTACAGGAGAATATTTGCTCTGATTCACAAATGACAACAATCCCTGTGGAGAGTCCATCCAACAGTGGGATGTCTAATCGTGAGCATTCTGCTGATGTGTGCCTTAATAGCCCGAGTGTAGCTGGTGATACCCAAATTGAGGATGCCACTTTGGAATTAGAAGAGGATGAGGGGGAGATTTGTGTAGGCGACGAGGGCGCTAATGAGGATGTTGATGAGGATGAGGTTGTTTGTGTTAGTCCTGCACCAGTGGCAGCAGTTCTGGCACGTGACAAGAAAAAGGCCATTGTCATGCCTGGGCATAAAACAAAAAAATCCACTTCTTATGTGTGGAATTATTTCTACCCAAATCCAGACAACAATTGTATAGCCATTTGTAGTGTATGTCAAGCCACAGTCAGTCGAGGGAGGGACCTTAACCATCTTGGAACCTCGTCTATGTTACGCCATTTAACGAGAGTTCATGGCAAAGTGTTGGGAAAAGCTGAAAGTTCTTCCCAAAAGAATACAAGCACTCCCTCATCAGCTAAGACCCTCCGCTCACCGACATACCGACGGCTACAAAATACACCCACCACACCATCCTCATCAATATCCTCAGTAGTGCTCGGAGTTAGCCCGGCATCCCACTTAAGGCTGGATGACTCCGGCACTATTATTGATTCCTCTGAAGAAAGCGTTAGTCCTGCTGCTGCTGTTGCTGCTGCTGGGGGTGAATCGTCATCCCAGAGGCAGGTTAATAAAATGAGCAGTCCTACATTTCAGCAATTAACTGTGAAACAATAATTTGCGAGGGGAAGCAAATATGACAGCAGTCACCCAGTCGCCAAGCGAATCACAGACGCCATGGCTGCAATGTTAGTGTTAGATCTGCGTCCAATCTCCACAATAAATGCAGCTGGTTTTTCACAGTTAATTGAGGTTTTGTGTCCGCGTTACAGAATTCCATCGCGACACCATTTCTCCCGTAAAGCTATTCCACAACTATACCAAAAAGTGTGTAAAAATGTAGAGATTGCGCTGAAAAATGCCATTCTGCCCACTGTTCACTTAACCACAGATATGTGGACAAGTGGAAGTGGCCAAACCAAAGACTATATGACTGTGACAGCCCACTGGGTTGGTCATTCACCTTCACCAGCAGGAACAGCAGCAGCATGTACACCACTACGTAACATTTGTCACAGGCAGGCCACTCTTTGTATCACCGGCTTCACTAACAGGCATACGGCTGACAATTTGTTACGCAAACTGAGAGATGTGATTGATGCATGGCTTATACCACTCGGACTCTCCCAAGGGTATGTCATTTCAGATAACGCCAACAATATAATGCGAGCATTACAGCTGGGTGATTTCCAACATATTCCCTGTTTTGCTCACACCATCAACTTGGTGGTGCAGAGCTTCCTACGAAATAACCGTGAGGTGCAGGAGATGCTTTCGGTGGCCCGTAAAATTTCAGGCCATTTCAGGCATTCAGCCACAGCATGTAGGAGATTACAGCAGCTCCAAGAGCAGTTTAACTTGCCCTGCCACCAACTTAAGCAAGAGGTGGTAACTCGGTGGAATTCCACCCTGTACATGCTTCAGAGGATGGAGGAACAGCGCAAAGCCATCCAAGCATATTGCACAAGTCATGACATTGGGAAAGGAGGGGGGATGTATTTCACTCTTGCACAGTGGGGAATCCTTTCAGTGCTGTGCAAGGTGCTGAAACCATTTGAAGTTGTGACATGTGAGGTCAGTGCAGACTCTGCTAGTTTGAGCCAAGTCATTCCTTTAATTAGACTATTGGAAAAGCAGCTTGAGAAAATGAAGGAGGAGCTGAAAGCAAGCAATTCAGCAAAGTATGTTGGCCTTGTCGATCAAGTACTTAATTCGCTTCACAATGATCCTCGAGTTATTAAGATCTTGAACTCGGATCAGTACGTTTTGGCCACTGTGCTTGATCCAAGGTTTAAAACCTACATTGAGTCTTTACTTGTAAATGAGCGAGATGTGAACTTTTGCAAGGAGCAAGTTGGCCGCTGAACTGGGCCTCGGCTTGACGACGTGTCCTCCTTCACTTTCTCAAGCTGTTGCTCGTAAAAAATTAAATTTCCAAAAAAGAAGCAGGGAAGACACAGGGGGCAGACCAGAACAATTTAACATCTGGGCTGGTTTGAAGGATTTTTCCAAAAAATGTGTCACTTTGCCCATAACTCCATCCAATATGAGTATAAACATGCAAAGGATGGTGGAGGATTACTTTCAAGAGGTAGTTGATATGGAAATGTCAGACAGTCCCTTTCCTTACTGGGAAGAAAAGCAGGCCATTTGGAAACCCATGTACAAACTTGCTTTGCAATACCTAAGCTGCCCACCCTCCAGTGTGTACTCTGAACGAGTGTTCAGCACAGCAGGGAACTTAGTCAGTGATCGCCGTAGAAGGTTACTTCCCAAAAATGTGGAGAAAATGATGTTTATATAAAAATGAACTACATCTTCCACGAGGAAGGCCTTCACCATCCAAGACATCCAAGCACTGACTGTTCTCTAATGGCGGATTCAAGCGGCGATGAATTGATAGTCTGTGATGATGACGTACACACTGATGAGGGTGAGGATTAAGCTGAAGATGATGCCGATAACATCTTTTTAAAACTTTCTATGTAAGTGTAGGGTGCAATCTACCCCCAAAGAGGAAAGGGACTTGTGGCATTTCCATATCACATACCATCTTGAAAGGCTGCTGTTAGGGCAATTTATCCTTAAGGGTAGGGTGTCATAGACAGAGTGACCCTAAACTGGCTTTGTCCATTTTTCATAATATTGTACAGTCTATAATGGCTGAATTTTGGGGTATTTTATACAAGTGGAGGGGGGCCTAGAGAGACAGAAACCAAACTGGCTTTTTCCATGTCAATTAATATTGTACAGTCTATAATGGCTGAATTTTTTGGTATTTTATACAAGTGGAGGGGGGCCTAGAGAGACAGAAACCAAACTGTCTTTCTCCATGTCAATTAATATTGTACAGTCTATAATGGCTGAATTTTTTAGTATTTTATACAAGTGGAGGGGGGCCTAGAGAGACAGAAACCAAACTGGCTTTCTCCATGTCAATTAATATTGTACAGTCTATAATGGCTGAATTTTTTGGTATTTTATACAAGTGGAGGGGGGCCTTGAGAGACAGAAACCAAACTGGCTTTTTCCATTTCTTTACTTATTTAACTATAAGTGTAGGGTGTAATATACATTCAAAGACGATGGCTGCATTGCCAATATGCATAGATGGAGAGGAAGACAATCTGTTTTGTGTGTAGAATAGGCCTACCAATGAAGAATTAAACTGTTTTTTTGGATGATTTATTACCTCAACAATTAGATTACTTGTCTCTAAAACAGTTGGAGCACTAAATTGGGTTAATTTAGGCCCAAAAACATGTATTTTCCAACAAAATAGCAAAACAAAACCAAACAAAACCAAAACCAAAACCAAAACACGCAATGGCGGTTTTGCAAAACCAAAACCAAAACCAAAACACGACGGTAATCCAGATCCAAAACCGAATCCAAAACCAAAACACGGGGGTCAGTGACCATCTCTAATTCCTAGACCCAGTTCCCTAATGTTGTAAACCAACCTTTTGTGTGGCACTGTATCAAAGGCCTTTGCAAAAGCTAAGTAGACCACATTTACTGTGCTGCCCTGGGGGTAAATGTATCAAAGTGCGATTTTGCAACTCCAGCGATTTTCTCGGGAGAGTTGAAACTCGCCGATGTATGAAGATGAGTTTTCATACAAAATCGCCAGAGTTCTGCTTCTGTCAAAATCGCTACTTGCAAAATCGCCAGAGATAAAACTCACCACTGTTTGCCACTGCAGCTATACAAGTCTACAATGTATAAAGCTGCGAGTTAGCAAACTCAGGAGAGTTTGCTTTTAAACACGCCAGATACAACACGCTGCTTGATAGCAGCGTGTTGTATCAACACATCACTGTTACACGGCCCTGGCAGTGTTAAAAAGTTAAAGAAAAAGTTAAAAGTTACATGCGCTACGCTACTTGCGTAAGCTGTATTTACTGTATTACAGCTTACGCAAGTAGCGTAGCGCATGCGCAATGCGCTACGTTACTTGCGTAAGCGCTAAGTACAGTAATATGTGATTTCCCCACTAGCGTGGGAAAATCCCATAATACTGTACTTTGCTCTTACGCAAACAACGTAAGATCATTGCGAAACGGACCTCCTACTAGGTAGGAGGTGTTTGCGGCGGCTCAAGAACTTTTTTTTTTCTGCAATCAAGCACAAAGATTCGGGAAATTACAAATATGGGCCCCTTGTGGGCGAAGTGTTCCAGTTTCTCAAGAATCGTTTATGGAGGTATTAAATGGATGGGACTGGGGCAAGCAGTCAAGATGGAAGTATAAATATTAAGGGACTGGGGCAAGCCAGGACCTTGGAAAGAAGAAAGAAGACAGCATTGGTAAGTATTTGTTTTTTTTTATTTTTATTAAATAGATGTGGTAAAAAAGAGGGTGGGTAGTGTATTTATTGTGGGGTTTTTATTTTTAATAAATATATGTGGTGTTTATGAGGGAGGAGTTGTTTTGTAAACTTTTTTCTTTGTGGAACTACAGGGCCCAGCAAGCCAGGGATGTCAGGGCATGTTGGAACTTGTGGTTCTCCAAGTGCCAACATGCCCTGGCTGCCTTGGGTATGCTGGTGCTTGTAGTTATTGTTTTTTTAATACTTTATCGCCGTATTACCCTACTACCCACAGCCCAGGGCTAGTAGGAAGAGGCCTAGTGCTATCAGCACTGGGCTGGTTCTTTCTAGGGGGGGGGGGCCGCTCGTTTTTTTCGTCGGACCCCACTCCCTAGGGAATCCAGCCCAGCGCTGAACAGTCTAGGGTTGGTTAGTCATTATGGCAGGGGGACCCCTGCCGCGTGTCCCCCTGCCATAGTGCCGCCAACCCTGGCTGGTTTGCCTAGTGCTGGTAAAGTGAAAATCGGGGGGACCCCACGCAAAATTTTTCCCCGATTTTCACGGGACCAGCACTAGTCAGGCAGCATTTGGGTTAAGCATGAATAGCGGGGGGACCCCACGCTTTTTTTTTAAAAAACTTTTATCTATTCTTTTACATTTTGACAGCTGCCGGAGCTCCGACAGCTGTATGACAGGGGCAGTGTAACAGTGATGTGTTGACAACTCACTGTTACAACACAGGAGAGTTTGCCAAACACAGGAGAGTTAGCTAAACTCGGGAGTGTTTACATCGCCCAAAATCGCCAGAGATGACCAGCGATTTTGAACATGAGTGTCAAAATCGCAGCTTGATACATTTCCAGGTTTTTTTTCAAAACTTACGGGTAAACACCCACGATTTGCCGCGATTTAAACACGCTGGCAAACTCGCACTTTAAAACATTTACCCCCTGGTCTAAGTTTCCACTAACGTCCTCGTAGAAACTAATTAGATTAGTTTGAATTGACCTATCCCTCACAAATCCATGTTGATTCCCACTAATAATTTTATGGCATACCAAGTAATCCTGAATACTATCCCTTAAAATACCTTCCAGTAGTTTCCCCACTATTGATGTCAGGCTTACAGGTCTATAATTCCCTGGTTGTGATCTCGTCCACTTTTTAAACAACGGCACCACATCTGCTATTCGCCAATCCCTTGGAACTGAGCCTGATGAGATTGAATCTCTGAAAATTAACTCCATAAGGACCCTTGGGTGTATGCCATCTGGACCTGGAGCTTTATACCTGGAGCTTTATTTATCTTAATATTCTTCAATCGCCTTTGGACTTCTTCCTCTGACAACCAAATATTAATTAATGGCATGGTTTCATTTCCATTTTTATGTATTATTCCTACCATTTGTTCCTCTCTGGTAAATACTGAAGAAAAGAAAGTGTTTAATACCTCTGCTTCTTCCTTAGTATCATTTATCAATTCATCCATCTCACTTCTTAGGGGTCCTATATTATCTTTTTTTTTTTTAACGAGTAAAATTTTTATTGGTTTTTTCAAGGTTTGTCAAAAGGGGTACAGAAAAAAAAAAGGGGAAAGGGTAAAGGGTACATAAAGGGGATGGAACACATACACAATATTTTTGAGAGAAAATACAGCGTCAAAGTTCAAAGCAATTGACTATACGTTGTGTACATTCGGCTTGATTAATACTTTACACCCCATCAAACAAAGGATCATTCACCAGCGTCGTTATCATTAGAGGGTGAGGTAAGTGAGCGTGATGGATTTCCTTCCCCATCTGTCACATAATTATGCCAGGCTCTCCACTTAATCAGCGGGGACGATGTTGACGTGGAATATGGGACCCCCAGGGTTTCCATTTCAAAATTGAAATTAATTTTGGAGATTATCTTGGCCAGAGTAGGGGGAAGAGGCTGCTTCCAGGCCTGGGCTATAGCTGCTTTGGTTGCTATCAGTATCTGGCCTGTCACGTATCTATCCCAACTGGGAAGAGAGGGGGGATAATATTGCAATAGAGCTAACTCTGGTGTGGGGAGGACCGAGTGACGAAGGACAGAGCTTATCAATTGAAAGGCCTTATTCCATATAGGCCTTATTACCGGGCATGACCAAAATACATGGAAAATATCGCCACGCTCAGAACAATTACGCCAACATAGTGGGGATATAGAAGGCCAGATCTTATGAAGTTTGTCTGGAGTAACATATATTCTATTCAATAATTTTACCAACATCTCAGTGTGATTAAGGCACTTGGACATTTTAAAGGAGTTGGCAAAAATATGTTCCCAGTCTTCCTCCGACAAATCTAACTGAAGGTCTGATTCCCATTGGATCTGAGGTTTGGATTTGGGAGCGGCCTCAAGACTCAATAAGTTTTTATACCAGAGGGTAATACTGGCTCTACTGCTACCTTTAGTTAATGGGGAATAATACCTGGCTAAAGGAGGGCCTATTGCCGGAATGCTCAACGGTAAGGAAGTTAATAGATGCCTGATTTGAAGGTATTTGTAAAAGTCACCTTTGGGCAACGAATATAGGTCACTGAGGTGTGAGTAGGAGCAGATCCCATCCGAGTCCATCAAATGTCCTAGGGTCCGAATACCCCTACCAATCCATCCAGAAAGATTCAAGTCTGGTATTTGGTTGGCGATTATTCGTAGAGACACACTCGTCGTGGGACGCAACAGTCCCTCGGTTCTCTGGCACAATCGATCCCACACAGTCAATGTATCTCTGATAAGAGCCGGCAAGGTCTCCACAGGGGGTCTCCACTGGACAGGTATCCATAAAAGATCTGTCAAGGGGAACTCTGGAATAGACGCTACCTCCAGATCTACCCAAGGCTTCACTCCTCCCGGGAGATACCAGTCTCGGATCTGAGATAAAATACAAGCCTCATGATATTTTGTCAAATGAGGAAGGGCCAGTCCCCCTTGCCGTTTCCCCCTAGTCATACGCTGCATAGCAATACGGGGGGGTTTGGACTTCCAGACATATGTTTTCAACAGGGAGGTCAATTTGGCCAGCAGACCCGAGGGGAGGCAAAATGGGAGCATACGAAATAAGTACATTAATTTAGGGAGAAGCATCATTTTGAACGCTGAGATCCTACCTAACCAGGAGACCTCGAAGCACATCCATGAGCCTATAAGCTTCAATAGTTGTTGATGTAATATAGAGAAATTATGTTCTATTATTAAAGCTAAATGAGGGGTTATTTGAATTCCAAGATAAGTTAGTCCAGTAGTTTTCCAAGAGTAATTAAATTTATCTTTTAAAGCCTGTAATACGTCTACCGGGACATTTATAGGGAGCACTTCTGTCTTTGAAGTATTCAATTTATAAAGGGAGGCTTTCCCAAACTGTGACAGCAGGTCCTGGATTGCTGACAGCGAGGTCTCCGGGTTAGTCACAAATAAGAGCACGTCATCAGCGAATAGACACACTTTATGAGATGTCTCTTTAACCTCTAAGCCTGAGCATCTTTGGTCCAGTCTTATCCGTGCCGCCAACGGTTCTATGGCCATCAGATATATTATAGGGGACATGGGGCAGCCCTGTCGGGTCCCGTTAGTAATTGAGAAATTTAGAGAAAGAAATCCATCACTATACACTCGCGCTGAAGGGTTTGAATATAGGGATAGTATGGCCTTTAAAATGTTGCCAGCAAATCCAAAGGTGTGAAGAACCTGAGTCATATAAGACCAGTGTAACCTATCGAACGCCTTTTCAGCATCCAGGGATAACAGTAACATGCTATCATTATTCTTATGGCATTGTTCTATTAAGTGAAGTATACGTCTCAAATTATCGGGTCCCTGTCTACCTGTCACAAAGCCCACCTGATCTGGGTGGATCAGTTTCGGGATGATAGGAGCGAGTCTGTTAGCAATCAGTTTTGCGAATATTTTAACATCTGAATTTAAAAGGGCTATGGGACGATAGTTCTTGCAATCAGTAGGGTCTTTTCCAGGTTTGGGGATAACTACTATATGGGATTCTAACATCTCAGAAGGGAAGGAGCCGGAATGAGTCCCGGCCTCATATAATTGGAGAAGGATAGGTGACAGTACCTCTTGAAATGTGGAGAAGAATGAATTGCTGTATCCGTCAGGACCAGGCGCCTTATTCTTAGGGAGTTGTTTGATAACCCTATCTATCTCATCTAGGGACCAAGGGGCATTTAGTTTTTGTCTGAGAGAGGGGGATATGGTTGGCAGGGGGAGATCTCTCAGGAAGGTGGCAATGTCATGATCTGTCGGTTGGTGGGTAGAGGAGTCGGTGCGTAAATTATATAAGTCTGTATAGAAAGCTGCAAAAGAGTCCGCAATGGCTTTAGGGTTAGTAATCTTAGCACCCTTGGGAGTCGTAATGGTTTTAATACGATTCCGTGCTTGCAGTCCCCTAAGTTTACGTGCCAGCAATCCGCTCGCTCTGTTACCCGCTACGTAATATTTTTGGCGTAGTTTAGATAATGCCATTTGGGTACGCTGCATAAGAAGTTTTTGTAATTCTGCTTTGACCTGTGTTCTCTCAAGGTTTAGCGCTTTGGACGGGTGTGTTTTGTTCTGGGTATCTAAAAGTTTAAGTTTCGCCTCTAGTTTCGTCTGCAGAAACAGGGTCGCCTTATGTAGTCTAGAAGCCACTTGAATAATCCTGCCCCTAACTACCGCCTTAAGGGCGCACCAGTAAGTAAAGACCGAGGTATCAGCTGGGTCATTAGTTTGTGTGAAGGAGTGAATAGCATCTTTTATCTCTAATTTTGCCTCAAGTGAGAGTAATAGGTGTTCTGGCAGCCGCCATGGCCGAAGAGCAAAGGGCGTTCGGTTCGATTTCCATGTCCATGTCACAGGGGCGTGGTCAGACCACGACATGGGGAGAATCTGCGTTTTTTGTGTATTTTGTAAGGACCATTTGTCTGAGAGGATGAGATCAATCCTGGAGTAGGTATTATGAACTGTAGAGAAGTAAGTGTAATCTCTGTCTTTAGGATTAACTGTTCTCCAGACGTCATACAATCCAAATTCAGCCAAAAGTCTACCCAGAGCCATATCCGAGATGGTAGGGGATTGTGACTGTTTAGATCCTGGTTTTAGAGATCTGTCTAATTTGGGTTCTACTACTAGATTGAAATCGCCCATTATCACCAAACTGCCTCTTTTAACCTTTTCAATCAATGCTAAAGTATTTTTCAGGAAGTGAAGTTGTCTGGAATTAGGGGCGTATAGTGACACTAAAGTTATCCATTTCTCATTCAATTGTCCTATAACTATCAGATATCTACCCATCTTGTCTTCCACTGTAGTAGAAAGTTTAAAAGAACAATTAGAGCTAAGTAGAATGGCAACCCCGCATTTTTTATGGGGCCCATTCGCAGTATAACAAGTAGGGAAACGCCGGTCCCTGAAGACAGGTGGGGCTTTGGCAGTAAAGTGTGTCTCTTGAATTGCTATTATGTCAGCTTTCGCTTTATGAAATGATGTTAACGCCAGTCTGCGTTTAGCAGGGGAGTTAAGCCCTCTAGCATTTTGAGACAGAAATGTAACCATCACTTAAGAGGAGGGATTTGAGGTAGTACAACTAGTAACCAATCTATGAGGCACCGGTCAGATATGACCTGGCCTCTTAATTGAGTCAAAGTAATTGTCTTCAGGTGCTGTGTTCCAATGAGCAAGGGGGGGGGTAAAAGAGGGGGGGCTATATATCCCCTCTGGGGGTGGGGAAACAGAAATAATCCCAAATATAGGATTAACATTTTTGCCGGAGAGGGGAAATACCGGCAAAATCACAAGCTTGGAGTGCGCGGCCTGGGCCAATCGGCACCCCCGCCCGCATGTACAACCCAAACCATGCTCTGTCTAAAGATGGATAATTAGATAAAGAGATATGAGCACACATCAGAAACTATCTCAAAGTATAGATATCATAACAAACACATATATAGCGTTTTTACACTCCCTAAACACAACGAAATAACATGTATTGCATTATCAAGAGAGAAAATATTTATATCAGACCCCATATATTTATATATATGTACATATATACTTAGTAAGGGACAAGAATCGCTTTCCCTATGTATGAAAAGGCCCGGCTAATCATCTCGGTAAGAGGAAATATAAATGGTAAACAAATTTTATATAACTCAACTTTGTATTCAATTAATTAAATAAAAGCGCCCTCTTAAAAATAATATGGCAGATATACAAAATATGAGGGAGAACAGAGGTGAATCAAGTAGAATCTTATCTGAAAGGTGGGTCAGCATGAAGTCATCCCTCCGATATAGTTCAGACTCTAGATACCGTGAAGGCGCTGCATCCATTAGATGAACCGTATTTGTAGAAAGAGGCCTTGACCGATCCGTACATACAGATGTGGAGGAGTACCCAACATTGAGCAATAACATAACTTTGCAACTGAGGGACCCTCTCTAAGTACTGTAGAAGGACCTAGAACCGTTCATCTAGGTCTCCCAAGTCATTGGATACAGCTTAAGGGCGCTCCTCTAGGGCCCAGAGATAGTCGGATGGACTTGATAGGTACTTGTTCCAACAGATCTTTCTGCGCTCACTTTAAGGAGAAGAGTCCCCGGAGAGTTTGTATAACTCTGACCGAATATTTTCGTTATCAGAGGAAGAATGTGTTCTTGGGTTTCAGATCGAATAAGAAAAAGCTCAAACAGAACTAGGGAGTTCCTCCCGAGGCGGAGATTCTTTACGTCTCGATCCCCCCTGAGTAGACCAATCATTGGAGATGTGGGGTCTAGCTTTGGGATCAGACTGTATAACCGGAAGGTTCCAGGATGTTAAGAGCTTTGTCCCTTCATCCACTGAGTTTATGATATGTAGCACGTTGTGTCTGTGGATCAATAGCTTCACTGGGAACCCCCATCTGTAGGAAATATCATTATTTCTTAGAGCTCTAGTGACTGATTGGAAAGCTCTTCGTTTCGCCACCGTGTGTTGGGAGAAATCTGGGAACACTTGAATATCCTGAAGGAGATCTGTGCCCTCTGCTTCCCTGGCTGCCCGCAGGATACGATCCTTAATATGGTAGAAATGGACGCATAATAAGGTATCTCTGGGAACGGTGTCCGGAACTCTCTTATTTTTAGGGAGCCGGTGTATACGGTCGATGGTTAAGTCTAATATGGAAGCAGAAGGGAGAAGTTTCTGAAACAGATTTGTGGCAAAGGATGGTAAATCTGCATTTGAGATCTGCTCTGGTATTCCCCGAATTTTGAGGTTGTTGCGACGCGATCTATCCTCCATATCCGCCATCTTATCCCTCATGGTGGCAACCTCTGCCTCCAGTTGTTCATGAGATGTAATTAGCTCATTATGTGAGGAGACCACCTCTTCTGACTTGTTCTCTAGCTGGACCGTCCTGGAGCCCAATGCAGCCACCTCTGTTTGAATGGCTTTCATGGAGGCTCTCAGTTCCGATGATAAGTCGGCTTTCAAAGAAGCTAGTAAGGATTGCATTGATTTAAGCGAAATCGGAGCCTCAGGATCAGTCGTACGAATAGGGGACTCAGAAGATGGGATAGAAGTCGAGGCAACGTCCAGCTGTTCAGAGTCGTCACCCCGTTCACTCCCCACTTCCCGGAGGGGGGACATAGATCGCTGTTTGTTTTGTTTAAAGAAGGGGAGCTGCGCAGTTGCGTTAGTCGGGTTGAGCTTTTTAATCTTTTTGATCCTTTTCGGAGCCATCTGGGTGCGTTGTCTGGGCGTTTAGCTTAATGAGAATATCAAATAGATAAGCAGACTCAACTTGGCAGAATCTTTTCAGAGAAGTATCCAGACGGAGCTTTATGTTATTATAGATAAAGAGGTCAGTTAATTACTGGGTGGTCCTTCCAAACTATAGCGTTGACCTAACATGAGGCTTGATCCCATGGGTTAGACGTGCTCAATCTCGCAGAGTAGGGTACATGCGGGCGGTGGTCAGAGCATCTTGTATTTTACATGTGAATCTTTGCTGGAACTGGATTCAGTGTTATCCAGCAGCTGTCACCCAGCTATTACATAGCAATAAAACATATGGCCACTAGATGGCAGCAGGCCTCAACAGATGGGACTGATCGTGGATGTATAAAGAATTTACAGCTTGGACACTGAGAGTGTTGATATATCCGAGAGAAGCAGATGACTTTAGCTGGTCCGAATCTGCAGCAGGTATTTAATTAGTTAATAGGGGCTGGAGTGGACAGTTTTACCCCCAGCGTGGTGTCAAACTATTTGGGCATTCAGCAAGTTTCTCAACTGTGGGGATCAGGCAGAATACATATTCCTCTCAGGAAGCCCCAAACTGACCTGAAGTGCAAATGGCAGATGATCAGTTAATTCTGACGTCAGATGTCCAGTGAGGTCAGATCTGATCCCCCGCTGCAGCCGACACTCTGGTCTCCGCTGTCAATCAGCTTTCAGATTGCTCCCAGGACGCTCCACTCCAGACTCCAAACCGGAAATGAAGCCTGTAATGGCGTCCCACGGCTTCCGGGCTAGCGTGACTCAGATCAAATCTGCAATTTAGAACGTGCAGAGAGACTCCCAGCGGGGGATCAGTCCCCCTGGTAAGTTTCCCGTTACAGCGCTCCAGGTATTGCCGCGGAACGAGTGTCCCAGCACTGC
This sequence comes from Mixophyes fleayi, assembly GCF_038048845.1. Classification (NCBI taxonomy): domain Eukaryota; kingdom Metazoa; phylum Chordata; class Amphibia; order Anura; family Limnodynastidae; genus Mixophyes; species Mixophyes fleayi. The sequence goes on along the minus strand of NC_134404.1, from coordinate 254,169,036 downwards.
TCAGTTGTTAGTAAGTTATTGCTGCTCACTCAGGGTTGCGACTAGCGCTACTAGCCGGCTGACAGGTCTACAGCTCTTCCGTCACCCAGCTTAGGCACTTAGGGTGGCCACAGGGGTTTAAATCAGCGGGTAAATTGACTATTTATCGGAGCTCCAGGAAAGCACGTCCAGCTCCGACGGCTACCAGACCACGCCCCTCCTATATTATCTTTTTTAATCCTTTTGCCATTTATATACTTAAAAAACTTTTTGGGGTTTGTCTTACTTTCTTTTGCAACGCGCCTTTCATTTTCTAATTTAGCCAATCTAATTTCCTTTTTGCATGTTTTATTACATTCCTTGCACCTACGGAAGGACTCCTCTAACCCTTCAGACTTAAACAATTTAAATGCACGCTTCTTCCTTTGAGATTTCTTCCCTTACCTTTTTATTAAGCCACATTGGTGTAGACTTAATTCTTTTACATTTATTTTCCATAGGAATGAACTTATACGTGTATGTTTCCAACAACATTTTAAAGACAGCCCACTTTTCTTCCATATTTTTTCCTTTAAAGGATTTGTCCCAGTCTATGTTCTTTATAGACTCCTTTAGCATATTAAAATTTGCCTTTCTAAAGTTTAAAGTCCTAGTTGATCCCTTATACCGTTGCTTCTGGAAACTAATTTCAAATAAGACCATATTATGATCACTGTTTCCCAAGTGCTCCCTTACTTGAATATTTGATATTACGTCTACATTGTTTGCTATTACTAGGTCTAGTATAGTCCGGTTCCTAGTTGGTTCCTCTACTAATTGGGACATGTAATGGTCTTTTAGCGTGCTCAGAAACCTATTTCCCCTATATCACTCGTGGCCTTAATCATAATAAAACCTTCGTGGTGGCAGAAAAAGTGTATTCATTGCTAAGTGACTAAGGTGACGCCAGTCACAGCCAGCTGTCCAGATTACTGTATCTGAGACAGGCTGGGCGGTCGTGACACCAGCCAATACTCAAACAACAAATTTCTTGTGTTTGTCCTGTAGTGCCCCAACAATTTTTTTTTTTAATTTTACCGTTTTACCAATAAATTTATTCAAAATAGAAAACCCCAGTAATACTTACCAACATCCAGGTTCTTCCTCTGTAAGGGATCCATTGTTGTAAGGTTTAACAAAATACCCCAAAAATATTCCAAGGGTCCATGGCTGTACAAGTGAAAAATAAAAACATTAAAATTATTCCAAGCATGTAAAAAAAAAAAAAAAAATTCTTGCAGTTGTAAAACCCAAATAATACAGCCCTTCTCAGAGAATGCATACAAGCTCCTACAGACAGGAGCTGCAGCTGCATAATGTTGTAATGAACCCCCCAGCCAGTACAGCAAAACCCGGAGTCTGCTCCGAACGTCTGGTGTTCACTGTTGCCCCTAGTGGTGGGGACAGACTTGGCTGCAGACAAACAGAGGGTCGTGAGATGTGCACTGGCTGGGGAGAACCCAGGAATAGATTTACCAAGGCAGTAGAGTAGGAAGTGCAGGAGGGGGTCCTGTGAGACACCGAGTGGATGGTGTCAAGACTGATATATCACTCGTGGCCACTGGAATAAATAAGGAACAGTTGATAGAGAAGTCCCTTGATACACAGCGACTTCTGTACCGGTGCCTGTCCAGAAAGGAACAGAACTGGCAGTGATAGGTAAAGATGAGAAACTGAACAGTGGTATAAGTAAACAGTCAATAGTACCTGTTGCAAGGTTGAGTGCGGAGCTAAAGAAAGATTGTAGAATTGTCAAGGGAATAGCAGGGTCCATACACGGGGAATTCAATAGAGAATAGTCAAGAACTGAAACAGGTCTGGCACACGGGTAATCACACAGGAGAGGAGACAAAGCAGAGCCGAGTCGGTACACAGGGAAATCCAATGAAGAGTTGACAGGAACGGAAACAGTCTGGTACACGGGGATACCACAAGCCGGCAGGAAACAACAGTAACAGGTAACAGGGAAAATACAAGGGAGCAGAAACACTAAGGTAAACGTATTACCGGCAATCCTGCAGAGGATTAGACAGCTATTTAAGGAGAGCAGAAAACAATAGGCTGCAGGTGATAATGAAGAAGCCAGGTGAGTGAACTAAGAGAAACAGGCTGGCCAGGTGAGGCATTACATAGAAAAGACAGTATGAATTGAGGGCAGATTGCGACAAACAACAGACCAAACTGACCCTATCCAATACCTATCTATTCTATCTAGTAATCTATCTGCATATCTAATCTACCTAAACTAATCTATCTAAGAACTAAACTAACTACCTATCTAAACACTCAGTGGCTATCTAAACTTACCTAACTACCTACCTACCTATCCCTCCCTAACTATCAATCTATCTATCTAGTTACTCTGAAAGAGAGCCCAGTGAGTCATAACACATAATGAAAAGGATGATAACCGCTAGCTTTATTCATAATCTGGGACTTTAGCACGCTGTCAGAGCTGGGTCATGGGAAATTGCCAGGTTATCCCATGTTAGATTGCGGGAGTGTGACTGGCTCAAAACAAAAAAAAGACAGGAGTGTCTTTTATAGTTTTCCCTGTTCAGCCATTGGCGGATTACTTTACGCTGCCCCTCATCCTCCAGACTATTTAAGGCACCTGTTCTGTCAATATGGTGCCAGATCTTCATGTTCAGTTAGACTGCTAGCTGCTGGATTATTTGGCTCCTGTAAGCCTGTGTTTTTTTTCTTATGAATCCTGGTATCCTGTATCCGTTCCTATTCAGCAGATCCTGGTATCCAGCATTATATGCTTCTCAGCTAATCCTGGTAGCCTGTATCCATTCCTATACAGCGGATCCTAGTATTCAGCACTATATGCTTCTCAGCTAATCCTGGTATCATGTATTTGTTACACTTCAATTTATCCTTGTATCCTGGCCTTCCTATTCTGGTCTCTCCTTGTCGCTTAACAACTTATTCTCCTGTTTGTCTTTCCTGGTTGCAATCCAGAGTACGCGACCTGCATAGTAAAGCAGCCAAGATCAAACCTTCTTGCAGAGGTCCCTGGCGAAAACCTTCACCACATTAGACTCTGCGCCTCCGTAGTGGGTGGAGCTAAACCAGGTAGACTGTAGAATCCCATCGTTCCTGTGTGATTCCTTGATATGGTGATAATGATTGCAGTAGGAGATTTTAAACTTCTTACTCACATTTCATTGGTTGACCTTGGCCCAAATCAGAGTCAAAATGCATATAGAATACTAACATAATATGGCACAATCGACTAAATCCACTAGCCGTAGATCTTAATGTTTATACAGAATGGAAAAAAAGAAGTGACTTCATGAAAAGCTATTAGTACTTTTGAAGAGCAAAATAGAAAATAAATAAATCTGCGCTCGGTTAATCACATACTGTCCAGTTTAACAGTTGCTGACAATAAAAATGCCCTATATGTATAATAAGAAAAGCACAATTGTTTTCAGCATGTATCCTAGCTATTGCAAATCTGTATTTATGAAGCAAAATTACAGCATACATATCATAGCATTGTTACATATCTCTAATCCCGAATCCTCTTTGATTTCCCTGATGAAGATAATTAAAATATTCGGTTCAGTGTCAGGTTTCGATGTGAACTTCAAAAATTCAACGGCCCTCTATCTGGATAAGGGTCCAGTGAAATCCTCATGGGCCCATGTGCTCTCATTTCAGTGGGCCAAAAATGTCATACCCTATATGGGAATCCAACTCCTGAAAAAAAGGCCACTCTCTACTAGAGATGGGCGGGTTTCGGTTCCCCGAGAACCGAACCCACCCAAACATCGCCTATCCGAGTAATGAGCCGAGCAGGCTCGGTACTCTGGCGCCAATTCGGATTCGAAATCGAGGCAAAACGTCATTGTGACATTGTCGGATCTCGGAGCTCGGTTCACGCGATATTTGAAGTCCATAAATACCCGCCTCCACAGCAATCCATCGCCATTTCACAGAGGGAGAGAGCAGGGTTAGGTCACAGGCAACATTAGAGCAGGGAACATTAGAGCAGGGACAGCGCAATTATTCTTGCAATTCTTCTAGCAATTCGAGCAATTCTTCTAGCAATTCTTCTAGCAATTGTTATAGCAGTAAGAGAGGAGGATAGAGGCATTTTTGCAAACATTACCAACTGTTTGGGGTATCATATTTCCTCCTACAGAAACTATATTTCTGGCTGCAAAAAGTCTTATATAGCAGCACTATCTATTTAATATTTTGCACTACAAGTGCTTTGTGCTAATTAAAATGGATTCAAAGCAGTCCACATATGAGCAGGATCAGCAAAGCAGGTGCAGGCACCAGTCTTGATGGTAGTGTTCCCAGTATGTCATCTGGTAAAGCCTATGTAAAAGTACATAGTCTTTTTGAATCAGGGAAAAAAACACACCCCAAATTTTTTTTTACCGCGTTGAAGCGAAAAAGAACTGTAACCGAGGAAAAGTTAACTGCCGATAAAAAAAATTGCCAACATGCCATTCTACACACGCAGTGGTAAAGAAAGAATAAGGACTTCACCTTTCTCTATTAATGGCAGACCAAAAAATGTTACTGAGCCTTCTTCTTGTACGGTCACTCGTGACCAAGCAAGACCAAGTAATTTGCAATCCAAAAGTGGTGCACAACTACTGTTACGCGTGAAAGTCGAGCTGCAAGAAAACAGTAAGGCATTAGAGGAAAATATATGCTCAGAATCAGAAATTACACCAATCCCTGTGTAGAGTGCATCCAACAGTGGTATGTGTAATCGTGAGCCTTCTGTTAGTGTACCCATAAAGAAGGGCCCTTTCAGCAGTTCTGCTGATGTGTGCCTGAACAGCTCGAGTGTAGCCGGTGATACACCAATTGAGGATGCCACTTTGGAATTGGAAGAGGATGAGGGGGAGATTTGTGTAGGCGACGAGGGCGCTAATGAGGATGTTGTTGAGGATGAGGTTGTTTGTGTAAGTCCTGCACCAGTGTCAGCAGTTCTGTCACGTGACAAGAAAAAGGCCATTGTCATGCCTGGGCATAAAACAAAACAATCCACTTCTTATGTGTGGAATTATTTCTACCCTAATCCAGACAACAGTTGTATAGCCATTTGTAGTGTATGTCGAGCCACAGTCAGTCGAGGGAGGGACCTTAACCATCTTATCTTAGAACCTAATCCATGTTACGCCATTTGACGAGAGTTCATGGAAAGGTGTTGGGAAAGGCTGAAAGTTCTTCCAAAAAAATTACAAGCACTCCATCATCAGCTAGGACCCATCCCGATGGCTACAAAATACACCCACAACACCATCCTCATCAATATCTTCAGTAGCGCTCAGAGTTAGCCCTGCATCCCACTTAGTAAGGCTGGATGATTCCTGCACTATAATTGATTCCTCTGAAGAAAGCGTTAGTCCCACTGCTGCTGCTGCTGTTGCTGCTGCTGGGGGTGAATCTTCATCCATGATTCCAAAAGAAGGCCAAGAAAAAGAGCAGTCCTACATTTCAACAATTAACTGTGAAACAATCATTTGCTAGGGGAAGCAAATATGACAGCAGTCACCAAGTCGCCGAGCGAATCACAGACGCCATGGCTACCATGTTAGTGTTAGATCTGCGTCCAATATCCACAATAAACACAGCTGGTTTTTCACAGTTAATTGAGGTTTTGTGTCCGCGTTACAAAATTCCATCGCAACACCGTTGTTCCTGTAAAGTTATTCCACAACTATATCAAAAAGTGTGTAAAAATGTAGAGATTCTGCTGAAAAATGCCATTCTGCCCACTGTCCACTTAACCACAGATATGTGTACAAGGGGAAGTGGGCAAACCAGAGACTATATGACTGTGACAGGCCACTGGGTTGGTCTTTCGCCTTCACCAGCAGGAACAGCAGCTGGTAACATTTGTCACAGGCAGGCCACTCTTTGTATAACCGGCTTCACTAACAGGCATACAGCTGACAATTTGTTACGAAAACTAAGAGATGTGATTGATACATAGCTTATACCACTTGGACTCTCCCCAGGATGTCATTTCTTATAACGCCAACAATTTAGTGCAAACATTACAGCTGGGTGAATTCCATCACATTCCTTGCTTTGCTCACACCATCAACTTGGTGGTGCAGAGCTTCCTAAGAAATAATCGTGAGGTGCAGGAGATGCTTTTGGTGGCCCGTAAAATTTCAGGCCATTTCAGGCATTCTGCCACAGCATGTAGGAGATTGCAGCAGCTCCAAGAACAGTTTAACTTGCCCTGCCACCAACTTAAGCAAGGGGTGTTAACTAGGTGGAATTCTACCCTGTACATGCTTCAGAAGATGGAGGAACAGTGCAAAGCCATCCAAGCGTATTGCACAAGCCATGACATTGGGAAAGGAGGGGGGATGTATTTCATTCTTGCACAGTGGGGAATCCTTTCAGTGCTGTGCAAGGTGCTGAAACCATTTGAAGTTGTGACATGTGAAGTGAGTGCAGACTCTGCTAGCTTGAGCCAAGTCATTCCTTTAATTAGACTATTGGAAAAGCAGCTTGAGAAACTGAAGGAGGAGATGAAAGCAAGCAATTCCCCAAAGTATGTTGGCCTTGTAGATCAAGTACTTAATTTGCTTCACAATGATCCTCGAGTTATTAAATTCTTGAACTCGGATCACTACGTTTTGGCCACTGTGCTTGATCCAAGGTTTAAGACCTACATTGACTCTTTGCTTAAAAATGAGTGAGATGTAAACTTTTGCAAGGAGCTATTGCTTGTTAGGAACCCCTTCAGCCGGCACAACACAACCCGGAATCTACTCTGCCAATCAGGTGTTCACTGGAGCCCCTGATGGTGGGGACAGACTGGGCTGCAGACTGACAAAAGGGTCGTGAAGTGTGTACCGGCTGGGGAGAACCCAGCAAGCGGAGTCAGGTCCACGCAGAGGTCAAGGGCCGGCAGCAGACAGTGGTATCCATAAACAAGCTGAAGTCAGGGGTCACAGGCGGATAGCAGAAACGGTAAACAGGCCAGGGATCAGGGTCACAGGATACACAAGCAGAGTCAGTTCAAAGCCAAAAGTCATACACAGTAAATCAGAAGTGGTCTCAGAAGACTAGAGCAGGAACAAGCAGGTCAGAAGACTGGAGCACAGAAGCTATAACCGGCAATGAGGAAGCAGACCTCATTGCCTTAAGTACTAATGGCCACCAATCAGAGCCTAGCTCTGAATTTAGATATAGCCCCCTGCCTAGCTAATGAGCAGGATAATCAGCCCGCAGGCTAGAATCTATAATGAGCGCATGCGCCCGGCTTCCTCATCGCCGGGACGTAGCGCTGAGGCGTCTGCCCGTTGCCCCGGCAAAAACCGGGTTATGGCCGGAAAGAACGTCCTGGTCGCTATAGCGACGGCTGGGACACAGGTGAGTGAGTCGCGGCGGCTGGGCACCGCCGCGGCTCTTAACATTGCTCAGCAAGTTGTCCGCTGAACTTGGTCTTGGCTTGACGACGTGTCCTCTTTCAGTTTCGAAAGCAGCTGCTGCGCATACAAAATTTAATTTTCAAAAGCTAAGCAGGGAAGATGCAGGGGGCAAACCACTACAGTTTAACATCTGGGCTGGTTTGAAAGATTTTTCAAAAAAATGTGTGACTTTGCCCATAACTCCATCCAGGATGGTGGAGGATTATTTTCAAGAGGTAATTGATATGGAAATGTCAGACAGTCCTTTTCCTTACTGGGAAGAAAAGCAGACCATTTGGAAACGCATGTACAAACTTGCTTTGCAATACTTAAGCTGCCCACCCTCCAGTGTTTACTCTGAACGAGTGTTCAGCACAGCAGGGAACTTAGTCAGTGATCGCCGTAGGAGGTTATTTCCCAAAAATGTGGAGAAAATGATGTTCATAAAAATTAACTACATCTTCCACGAGGAAGGCCTTCACCATCAAAGACATCCAAGCACTGACAGTTCTCTAATGGCAGATTCAAGCGGAGATGAATTGATAGTCTGTGATGTACACACTGATGAGGGTGAGGATGATGCTGAAGATAATGACGATAACAACTTTTGAAAACTTTCTATATCAGTGTAGGGTGTAATCTACCCCCAAACAGGAAAGGGACTTGGGGCATTTCTATATCACATACAGTGTTGAAAGGCTGCTGTTTTGTCAAAATACTAGCGGAGAGGGGGTCTGATACAGACTGCCACCAAACTGCCTTTGTCCATTTCTATTTATATTCTACAGTCTATAATGTCTGAATTGTTTTCTATTTTACTACTAGTGGAGAGGGGGTCTGATGCAGACAGATACCAAACTGCCTTTGTCCATTTCTATTTATATTGTTCAGTCTATGCAGGCTGCTTTTTTCTATTTAACTACAAGTGGAGAGAAGGGGTGGGGGGGAGTCATAGACAGCCACCAAACTACCTTTGTCCATTTCTTTTTATATTGTTCAGTCTATGCAGGCTGCTTTTTTTCTATTTAACTACAAGTGGAGAGAAGGGGGGGAAGTCATAGACAGCCACCAAACTACCTTTATCCATTTCGTTTTATATTGTACAGTCTATGCAGGCCGTCATCTTTTCTATTTAAGTACAAGTGTAGGGGGGGCTGATGCAGACAGGAACCAAACTGCCTTTGTCCATTTCTATTTATATTCTACAGTCTATAATGGCTGAATTACTTTCTATTTTATTACTAGTGGAGAGGGGGTCTGATACAGACTGCCACCAAACTGCCTTTGTCCATTTCTATTTATATTCTACAGTCTATAATGGCTGAATTGTTTTCTATTTTACTACTAGTGGAGAGGGGGTCTGATGCAGACAGATACCAAACTTCCTTTGTCCATTTCTATTTATATTCTACAGTCTATAATGGCTGAATTGTTTTCTATTTTACTACTAGTGGAGAGGGGGTCTGATACAGACTGCCACCAAACTGCCTTTGTCCATTTCTATTTATATTCTACAGTCTATAATGGCTGAATTGTTTTCTATTTTACTACTAGTGGAGAGGGGGTCTGATGCAGACAGATACCAAGCTGCCTTTGTCCATATCTATTTATATTCTACAGTCTATAACGGTTGAATTGTTTTCTATTTTACTACTAGTGGAGAGGGGGTCTGATGCAGACAGATACCAAACTTCCTTTGTCCATTTCTATTTATATTCTACAGTCTATAACGGCTGAATTGTTTTCTATTTTACTACTAGTGGAGAGGGGGTCTGATACAGACAGATACCAAACTTCCTTTGTCCATTTCTATTTATATTCTACAGTCTATAATGGCTGAATTGTTTTCTATTTTACTACTAGTGGAGAGGGGGTCTGATGCAGACAGATACCAAACTGTCTTTGTCCATTTCTATTTAACGTACAGTCAATGCAGGCTGATTTTTTTCTATTTAACTACAAGTGGAGGGTGTGATATACACCCAAAGACGATGGCTACATTGCCAATAGTCAAAGATGGAGGGGAAGACAACCAGGTTTATCTGTATAATTTGCAGGCAAGTGTTAGAATTAAGGATGGCCTACCAGGGATTAATCTGTTTTTTTCATAATTTATTAGCTTTAGAATTACCTCACTTATCCAAGAAACTGGTGGAGCACTAAATTAGGTTATTTTAGACCAAAAAAAAATGGTATTTTTTTCAAAAATAGCAAAACAAAACAAAACCAAAACACGCAAGGGCAGTTTTGCCAAAACCAAAACCAAAACACAAAGGTAATCCAGATCCAAAACCAAAACACGGGGGTCAGTCTCTATAAACATAAGACGCTGAATTTATTACTGTCAAAATGGCACACACAATTTATTAATTAATTATTTTGTACCCTCATCTGGAGGACGAAGCATCCCTGGATTAGTTGTATTAATCTCCAACAACCCAAAGCTAATGGGGGCATGAATTTCCCTGACGTAGTCCAGTACAGCCTTGCAGCACACTTGCGTTTCTTGATGGACTGGCTGACAAACAATAGTATAAACACTAATTTAGTGGTTAAAAAACAATTAATCCCAAATTTAAATATGAAGGCCTTTCTCCACCTTCATGATCAAGAGGTCCCTTCTCATGTGCTGGAGAACCTACTCTTACTTTGTGTTAGGAAAATTTGGCATATACAAAGGCATAAACTACATCTTAATCCCTACAAATCCATCCACCTGCCTTTTGTCACTAAGCCTGACTGCCAAGATAGCATGGCGGCTCGTCCCTTCAATACATGCGGGTTAGGAGGCTTGCGGTCCTGTTGGCCAATTGCTAGATAAATCCCACATGCAAACACTTCAACATTTCTAAATGATAGAATTATTCCTCTTCCTGGGCTCCTGTGGCCTAGCCTCCATGCAGGCCCAACATTACTTAAATAAATTAATTTCTGTGTTCCCTGACATTGATTGGGATAATCCCTTTGATGCCGTTTCTGTCTGCCCCTCCCCTAAAGAGGGCGATATCCTTACACTATGCCTTTCTAAAAACTAATATAGATCACACCGCTATTAAAACTGGTCTGAGCCAGTGGTTACGATATTTCCTTCAACTGAGTGAAGACATCTTACACATGGCTTTAGGCACCTCCATTAAACGCCTTCCTGCCACCACATATCTAATGATGTTTCTCTATATTTTTCATAGAGGCTACCTTTTTGCCCCATCAGAGAAGTGTTATAGACATCTCTGATGACTCCGAATGCCCTAAGTGTGGCGAACCCCAGGCAGACCTGCTCCATTGCCTCTGAGCCTGCTCTATTATCTTCTGGATCCGCATGCAGAGGTTTGTGATGGCAGAATTGGTAAGTAACTTGCAGTTTACACCTGTAAGGATGATCCTGGGCATTTTGCCTCAAAATACGAGAATCTCTAAACGGAGTAAAAAGCTGCTACAGGCGATTTCAGTGTCAGCTAGAAAGTGTATTCTCCACATGTGGATCCAGAGCTCTCATCCAACACTTGGGGCTAGATTTACTAAGCTGCGGGTTTGAAAAAGTGGGGATGTTGCCTATAGCAACCAATCAGATTCTAGCTTTCATTTATTTAGTACCTTCTACAAAATGACAGCTAGAATCTGATTGGTTGCTATAGGCAACATCCCCACTTTTTCAAACCCGCAGCTTAGTAAATCTAGCCCCTGATCTCTTTCAAGACAAAATATTTTTCCTTATGTGGATGGACTTGTCAGAGGTGTTCCTCCAGAAGGAGAAACTGAGCTGTAAATTCTTTGAGACATGGGAAAGCTATATTGCTACATTATCTACTTCCCTGAAAGAACGACTTCGGGAGTGCTTTCGCCAGACAATTTGGTATGAGACTAGAGTATTTCTACAGGATTACCCGATTCACTTCTGAGAGTGATGGCCCCTCCCCCCACTCTGGTCCTCCTGCGTCTCAGGTCTATTTGTTATATTTATGAATATGATACTGGTTCAAGCTATGTTGGTGCTCCACCAGGACTACCTCAATTGTTGTAATGGGTTTCTAGGACTCTATAGGGTGGAGAACATGGCAGACGTAAGATTGACTAACCATTACAAACAGCTGTTGTCCATGTGCTGTTCCTTTTACGTTGCATTGTTATGATTTTCACCATTCATGGTTAAAATACAATGTCTCTGAGCTCGTCTTTATATACTTATAATGTTTGTTCACTTAATATTCTGAACTTCTTCAATAAAAAAAAACTTTGATTAAGAAAAAAACAAAAAACATTAAGCGATATTTGGAAACATTCAAGCGCTCAAATCACAGTTCAATAGTGGTGTCTGCTGAATTATCAGATCTGTTTCTGTCAGGATGGGTGGTGTGCAACATAACCCAGATTAATGCTAATTAATCTAAACAGACTTTCCGTGATTTGTTTTATAGTTCTCTCAGTTTCTGTCATGCTTTAAAGTAAATCACACCAATGGAGCCCAGGATCTGAAGGAGCATAAAGGTGTTTATTGCTCAGCAAATACAGGTAAATGGTACAAACCCAATATAGCTGAAACTGCACCTTGAATACTGCAGATGCAGGTACAATGGAAGGTAGAGCGATATCCGGAGCAGTTGTGTAGCAGAATGTGGAGAATGAGAGCACAAAAGCAGCGGGGAAAACAAACCATAAGGAAGGCAAAGAGACAACAATGACCAGCACAGGAAAGAGAGAGGCAGATATAAATAGGGAACAACCAGGTGCAGGAGATAATTAGTGACACAGGTTAACCCCTAGTAAACAAGGGAAAAAGGAACAATATCAGCACCTCTGGTGAACAGAGTTACTACCAGATAAACATAATATTGTAACAAATCCAATGTCCAGAAGGCAGGAGCTGCCAATGCAAAGCATCATGCAATGTAGAAAGCTGCAGGCAGATCTTGACATTTTCTAATTGCTGATACCAGTATGGTGGTCAAACCTTGTTAAAAAATTACAATATAACCACCATGGGTGTATGTGTGTTCAGGCTGAGCCATACTAATGTTAATTCCTCTAATAAACAGGCTTCTAGTAATCAAATTTAGAAGACTTCTAGTTGCTAGTCAACAATACCAGCATGGTGGTTAATCAATCGAATATCAGTTCTAATACCCTAGAGCAGGGGTGTCCAACGTTTTAGCTTCCCTGGGTCACATTGGAAGATGATGAGTTGGTTTGGGCCGCACATAAGATACACCAACAATAACGATAGCTGATCATCCAAAAAACCATAGAAAACATATATATATATATATATATATGAGAAAAAAGTGTATATATATATATATATATATATATATATATATATATATATATATCACTTTTTTTTCAAGTCCCCCTATACTTACCTTTCAATCGCCCTATTCAAAAAATCCTCTCTAGTTATTATACTATAATCACTTTTTGTATTGTTTCGATGCAATATCAATAAAGTGCATTTAAGCCCGGCATTGTATATCAGGGTGCCCTGACCAGGCCTGCGGTACCTGACATATACATCACTGTGACCCCAAATTGTGACCTGTTTTGCTAATTACACCACTATGTTAATTAAGGGATAACAACTTATAATGAGCCAAAGAGAATAATATATAATGCCCCATTAGTATTACAAGTAGAAGTATGTAGCAGGGAGAGAAGGTCCATGATGCTCCAGGACCAGGTGACTTTTATTCACTGGTCAGCGTCCCTTGAAATAATAAAAAAAATCCCCCTTAACTTACCTTTTAATCGGCTTGTTCTCCTGTCCTCTTCTCTTCTTTTCTCCAATTCTGTGCTGCTGATTATTCTTCTCGCGCACCGCACGGAGGAGGAGACAAGGGAGGGAGCCGTAGTACCAGCTGACGTGACCGCGTGACCGCAAGGTAAGTATTTTCTTTTCTTTTTTTTGCAGGATTTTATTTTTCCATTAACAGTGCTGCCCCCTTGCCACAAGCAAAACTCCTTCTGGGCCACATGTACAGGCGTGCTGGGCCAACCCTGCCCTAGAGAGTTATTGGTATATATCTAATGGAGCAGAAGCTCCTTTATTTTATCTAGTTTATATAGAAACTTTTTAACAATGAATGTTACAGAACATTTGGTATATATTGTTACACAATGCTAGTTGATTTTAAAAAAATCCTATTTTTGAAGAAATTCCACATAAATGTGCTACTTTCCCTTGATGAACTCATTTTCATAAATACATAGGATAATGTATCTAAAATTGGAGAAGAATAGATACAATTCAAAAATATCTAGAACTCTCAAGATTCAGAAATGTATCACTCACTTAAAAGGAGAACCATCTATAAGTAGAAAAAATAGAACAGAAAGTCATCTATATACAAAGGAAAACATTTTATTGGGATAGATGTGACCATAAAATTCGGCCTTTTGAAGATGAGACCATAACCTGACCCAGAGCCGTAACTAGGAATTTTAGTGCCCTGGGCGAGGAAGAGCACTGATTATAATAAAAAGATTGTGCCTACCTGCCATACTCAAGTTTGTCCGCAGCTCTTCCAATCGGCAGCCACCAGGACTCCATCAACATCAGCAGAAGAGGAGGAAGAAGGTAAGAGGGGAGAAGAAGGGGTAGCTGTGAGGGGCACAGAGAAAAAGTGGGTGTTGGGGCACAGAGAAAAAGTGGGTGTTGGGGCAAATGGTAGAAGGTGAGGAGATGGATAAAACAAAGGGTGGGCAAAGAAACACAAGGGGAGACAGAGTTGCACAAAATTAAACACAGACAAAAAGTGGGGGTAAGAGATGCACAGACAGATAAGAGAGATGCACAGACACACATACAAAACTGCAGACAGAGAGGAAAACACAACATGGGACACAGAGTTCAACAAAATTAAAGACAGACACAAAGTGGGGGTAAGAAAGAGACAGACCCAGAGATGCACAGACACAGAAAGGGGGGGGGCAGAACCACACATACATAGAGGAAAACACAAAAGGGGAGAAGAGACGGGGGGGCGGGGGTTCACAGAGTTCAACAAAATTAAAGACAGTTACAAAGTGGGGTAAGAAAGAGAAAGACAGTCACAGAAGACAGAGATGCACAGACATACAAGGTGGGAGCAGAGCAACACATCTAAAATAGCAGATAGAGGAAAACACAACAGGGGAGAAGAGACAGGGCTGGGGGACACACAGAGTTCAACAAAGTTAAAGACAGTCACAAAGTGGGGTAAGAAAGAGACAGATACAAAGATACACAGACACAGAAAGGGGGAAAGCAGAGCCACACATACAAAATAGCAGGAAGAGACAGGGGGTGAAAGATAGAGACAGGCAGACAGAAACACTGTGGGAAGTGAGGGGGGAGGGGTGGATGCTTACCGACAGCAGACAGCAGGGGAAACGTTGCTGGTATCATGTGACCAGGAGCAGAGAGGTCAGGTGGTGAGCCTGTGCAGTGTGCACATGAAGAGGCCACGCCCCCTGTATAATCAGAGTGGTCGCATGCTGCCTCTATACTGGAACAGGCAGCATGCGGCCAAATGTAAGAGATACGAGGAGAGGAGGGGGGGGCGATTTTGCTAGGGGACATATCTAGCATCACAGTAAGTGTGGCCGTGGCGCCCCCTTGGCACCGGCCGCACACCCCTCGTTATGGCTCTGACCTGGCCCCCTACAATTATAGAAGACCTTAAAACAAGACCCCACACTACTGAAACTAGAAATAAAACTTGTATAAAATATTATGACAAAAAGATAGAACATTTACCCCAAAATTAAAATACGAGTCAAATTCAAAGGAATACAGCAATAAAATCAGAATCACCATAAAATTATAGAACTAATAGAAGACTAAAATCTGTTGTATATTAGACAACAAAAAGAATGTGATGAAGGAACCACATATTGTCAAAATTATACCATCAATTACTTTACCTCAGAGACGCATACAATTAGTACATCAGAACAAGGTAATAACATGAAAAAAGTAACAGTTACGTTATAGTAAAATAAATAATAAGTAGATAGAAAATGTAAACCGAGATCAAATAACAAAATTTTTATAACATATCTCTGTATTGTTAAATGCAGTTTTGGCGTAAATACCCATGTCCTCAAAGTTAGAATGTTTTTGATTAAAATTATGGTTTGAATTGCACAGTTTTTTCTTTATATTTACCATTTATGTTATGATAACAAAACTGTTACATGTTTTTTTTCATGTTCTGATGGTTGCGAGCTGTGGCAGTGTCCATAGCCGCAGCAGCTCACTCTCTCCTCTGCCTGGCGTCCTGGCTGTCTCCTTGACGTCCGGGATGTCACTTCTGGTTCCGGCCCGACCGTTGCTGGGCGCCAGACCTCGCAGCGCCCGCGTCCCGGCAATGCAGGTCAGCCATGCGCGTGCATGAAAAGTTTACACAGCCGTGGGCTGAGTAGTTATTATAATTAGTAAATAGGCAGTGCCTGGGGACAGTTTCAGGGTTTGGCTCTGATTGGCCACTTTCAGTATTTAAGGCTTAGCCTCCTTGCCTGTTATAGCATTCCAGTCCTGTGCTGTGCTGGCCTGCTCTTGGATATCTATTTGCCTGATCTGCTGTTGTGACCCCTGCCTGTACCTTGGACCTTGCCTGTTTGCCCGTGACCCTGATCCTTTGGCTTGTATTCTGGACTTTGCTGTTTGCCTCTGACCCTGACCTTTTGGCTTGTATTCTGGACTTTGATGTTTGCTACGGACCTCTGATCTCGGCCTGCCTCTAACCACCTCTCCAGTCTGGGCTAGCGCCCCCTGGACCCATCTGCGCTGCGGCCATCTTGGATGAGCTTTTACTACTCTGAGCCTAAGTCCTGGGGGTATCTGAGTACCTGTGAGCATATAAAGCTCTATGGGAATGACGGCTGCTAAAGGTGAAGATCTCTACACTCCTGTTCTAAAAAGCTCATCCTGGTGGTCATAGGCCCCAACATTATTACCGGCCACTACGAGTATTTGGTCATGCAATTCGGTCTCTGTAACGCCCCAGCGGACTCCAAGATCTCATTAATGAAGTTCTCCGAGAATTTCTTGATCTGTTTGTGGTAGTGTATTTGGATGACATACTGATATATTCCCATTCGTTGTTTCAGCACGGCTCCATGTTCAGCAAGTACTCCATAAATTACGGGACCATCACTTGTTTGCCAAGCTTGAAAAATGCGAGTTTGAAGTTCAGAATGTATCATTCCTTGAATATATTATATCCTCTTCCGGTTTATCTATGGACCCAAGTAAAGTTCAAGCTATTCTGGATTGGGTATGGCCCATTAATCCGAAAGCGGTACAAATATTTTTGGGCTTCGTCAATTACTACCGAATATTTATTCAAGGTTTTTCTGATTTGGTGGCTCCCATTGTTGCCCTCACTAGAAAAGGTGCAGATCCCGGTAATTGGCCCTCAGAAGCTATTAATTCCATTGAGGGTCTAAAAAAGGCATTCACTCCCCTGTCTTAAGACATCCCAATCCTGAGCTGCCTTTCATTCTGGAGGTTGATACCGCTGACATTGGTGAGGGCACTGTACTCTCTTAAAAAGATCCTGGTAATCACTGACTGTTTCCTAGTGCCTTCTTCTCCCGCAAGTTCTCTTCTGCATTGGCCAACTATGACGTTGGTAATCGAGAACTCTTAGCCATCAAATGGGCTTTTGAAGAATGGCCTCACCTGCTGGAAGGAGCCATCCATGTCATCTCAGTCATCACTCACCATAAGAACCTCCAATATATTGAATCAGCAAAACGACTGAATCCAAGACATGCCCGTTGGTCATTGTTCTTTACTCGTTTCCGTTTTGTTATCAGTTATAGACAAGTATCTAAGAACACTAAGGCTGATGATTTATCCAGAAGTTTTGCTTCTCAACATGCACAAGTTCCGAAACCACTACCAATTATACCACCTTCAATTATCCATGCCGGTTTAGCCCAGGACTTGGGTATAATCCTTCGCATATTCCAAAAATTGGTTCACTCTAAGACACCCGCAAACCGCTTATTTGTTCCGGTCCACCTTCTAAAAGGCTGTCCTCACTGAGGCCCACGACCATAAAACCACCGGATAACCCAGTATCTGTTAAACCACAGAAAACCTCTCACGCTCCATTTGGTGGCCCTCCATGTCTTCATATGTTCGAGACTTTGTTATGTCCTGTGAAATCTGTGCTAAAAACAAAACCCCTCGGAACCATCCTTCAGGTCAGCTGATGCCTTTTTCTGTTCCTACTAGACCTTGGACACATTTGTCGATGGATTTTTATTGTGGAGCTCCCTTCCTCAGCAGGCCACAATACTATCTGGGTAGTGGTTGACCGCATCAGTAAAATGGCCCGTTTTATACCTGTAACTAGACTCCCTAGTGCACAGACCTTGGAGTCACTTTTTGTCCAACACATCTTTCGACTCCATGGTTTACCGATGGATATTGTTTCTGACCGTGGCTCTCAGTTTATTGCTCAATTCTGGAAGTCCTTCTGTGCACTCCTTGGATCTAACATCAGCCTCTTCTCAGCATACCATTCACAATCCAATGGACAAATTGAAAGGGTTAATCAATCCCTGGAACAATTTTTACGTTTGTACACTTCTGAATTCCACAACAACTGGTCAGCCCTGTTACCATGGGCAGAGTTCACATACAGCAACTCTTGCCATTCCTCCACTTTTACTTCTCCGTTCTATTGCAATCTTGGTTACCATCCTAGATCTAACTCATTGGCTTTGCATAACCCTTCTGGGCTCCCTGGCATACGCTCTACAGCTTCTAGTCTGAAGAATATCTGGAAGAAAGTTCACTCTGCCCTAAAGCAAGCCTCATTTCACTCCAAAAAATTTGCGGATCAACACCGTAGAGGCTGCTCTTTCAAAGTGGGTCAGAAGGTTTGGCTCTCCACCCGTAATATCAGGCTACGACAACCCTGTAAAAAGCTCGATCCTAGATTCTTTGGCCCCTTTTCCAGCATCAAGCAAGTGAATCCTGTGGCCTTTAGATTGAAACTTCCATGCTCTTTGAAAATTCCTAACACGCTCCATTGCTCTCTGTGTAAACCTGTCATTTTTTCTAGTAAATTTAAATGTGTTCAGCCTCGGAAGTCACACTCAGTTAAAAACAGAAAATACTTGACTCCAAGAAAGTCCAGGGGCAAATTCACTTTTTGGTTCAATGGAAGGGCCGTGGGCGCGCGGTGGATCTGTCTGTGCTGCGGCCATCTTGGATGAGCTTTTACTACTCTGAGCCTAAGTCCTGGGGGCATCTGAGTACCTGTGAGCATATAAAACTCTACGGGAAAGGCAGCTGCTAAAGGTGAAGATCTCTACACTCCTGTTCTAAAAACTCATCCTGGTGGTCGTAGGCCCTAACTCTGATGTATTCACTGTATGTATCTTTTTACATTACAATACAATTATTGTTACTCTTAAAGCCATCTCTTTCTGTTAAATTTACCTACAAATCCTCACACTACAAAAATGGAGTGCTTAGACCATCTCCTGCTAATTCATATCCATAACTGCGAAGGAGGGTTACCTCACAGAGTGAGAGCAGCACAATACAATATACACTAATAATAGACTGTGCTAAGAGGACTGCACCTCTGCTTCAGCTTTACCAAGACGCCCAAAGATTTATGCCGAAGAAGAAAATGAATACAGAGACTTTGTATCCTCTCTAAATGTTTTGGAAGAAAGCCCTATCCCAAGAATTAAGTGCAGATTCTTCACACTGAGAGAAAGGATACAAAGAGCCTTGCCTCTAAGAAGAGATAAAAATAAATAAATCAACTGAATTAATGTTACATGTTAATAATATAGGCCTTAATGACAAAACATTTAAAAAATAAAAGAATGGTTTTTAGTAATGTTTTTCCCTTCTATGAAATCCATTATTAGGATGTTATTAGTGTATAAAATACATTTTTACAGTTGCTACTGATTGCATATACCTGTTACAGCATGAATACCCAGCCGTCATCACTAGTAATCGGCATTTAGACTAGCCCTGTAGTTGGAGCAAGAGATACTGCTGAAAACAAGTAATTTTTGAGATGCCCAGAGCTTGAATCGGACATTGCTGAGTGTGGTTTAGATTAGCACGCCCTTATTATACACTAACTATGGCCAAATGCTCCTTCCCCACCACATTTCCTCCCTGAAATCGTAGGCTGTCACTTGAATATGAATTTAATGTGGCTGTGTTCTGTGGCATATTTGCCTGTTCTGGGCATGTGCAGCGTGATTTTGTGGATGTTATGCACAAAATCATGATTTATATCCCTTGATATATCAGGCCCACAGTGTTTCTAAACACTTCCTGGAGACCCATGAGAAGAATCCAAAAGGTCTTAAATTCAATGAGATTGAATAAGTGAATGTTGATGATAGAGGTGGAAGCTGAGCCAAAAAACTCTT
Source organism: Mixophyes fleayi (assembly GCF_038048845.1). Lineage (NCBI taxonomy): Eukaryota > Metazoa > Chordata > Amphibia > Anura > Limnodynastidae > Mixophyes > Mixophyes fleayi. The sequence goes on along the minus strand of NC_134404.1, from coordinate 254,149,216 downwards.
TCAGAGTGAGACATTTTGGACTGATGAACTGAAAATGTTAACACATAGAGGACTGAACATTTATATAGACCTAGGGTCATTTTTGAACTGACACATTTGTAAGCTATTTCAATTTTGAACCAGTACCTTATTCATTTTAAGATAGATTTTTTAGTGTTGGGATTAGCCTTATCTGGTAGTTAGCCATGACGGTTTGCTTCCTTCTGTTGCTAGTTGCGTCCAAGCAACTGGGGCATCATCTCCAGCCTCAGCGTCCTGGCCATTGCCAAGGCAACCAGGACGCTTTCTCCCCTGATGCTGCGCCCGGCAAGCCGTCCGACAGGCAGTTTAGAATAAATAACAGGGTAAATACTGCAGGCTCGGATCCTGCATTCTGATTGAGCCACTTCTGTACTTAAGGCTTAGCCTCCCTGACCAGCTCCAGGTTTAGGTGTGGATACTCTGGACAAAGTCTGACAGATCTTTGATGTGACCTTTGGCTTGTTTTGGACCCTGCTTGCTTGCTGCTTGCCCTGGGCTCTACCCCCATACTGGACTTTCTTTGCTTGCAACCTGCCCTGATCTTCAGCCTGTCTCAGACTATTCCATTTGCTTCATACCCACGACCCATTGGACCGGTCCTGTATTGTCTTCTGTACTCAGGTTACTCCTCCTACCATCTGCACCATGGTATCTGTATATAAGCTCCTACTACACAAGAGTTAAGACCTGGGGCATCTGAGTACTTGTGTGCATAACGAGCGCTACAAGAAGGCCGGCTGCTATTGGTGAAGACCTTTATCACCTGTTCTAGGAATTTATGCCAGAGCTGGTAAACGTAACATTTTGCCAAAAATCTTAAGAGCTTTCCTATCTCATTTATTATATGGTGGGATTTGACAACATTAATTTGATGTTAAAATCTGCGACTGGTTGTATTTTTACACACACAAAATCTCTAATTCATTAGGGATTTCACTATCTATTTAGAATGGACACAGTAAGGTCCATTTTTACTTTAATTCTTTAAGGTTTACTAGTTGTAGGTTGCGTTGACTAAGGAACAGCCCTTTAAAATCTACAGTCGTGATGGATTCCATCCACATAGACATAGATTGAATGGATTATTCTGATATTATTTAGGAGCATGAAAAAATGTATTCTATAACTATTAAGCTAAATCTATAACTAATTAGTCTTGCTAGTATCAACAGGAATAACCACAATAATCTGCAACCATCTCAAACTGATCAATATATGCATTATATTTAATCATTGCTCACAATCTCAAGAAGTGGGACCTGTAATTAGTCTTTCGCCTGACCTAACCTAACCAATAATTATCTGTCCTCATTTTAAAAACTAAGATTCCATATTTAATGTGTTGTTTTTTTTTGCTAGTACAGAATCAGAAGCCACTTCAGTGATATGTGCAATAACCAATATGGCGGTTGGGCTTTTAATTCTAACCCTATTAGGGTTAATCTGATGATAAATATTCAATAAAATGTCAAACTGAAGCTAACGAAGCAGATGGATCCCACAGACCATGTTTGAAATTGTAAGGTCATCAGTTGGGGGTCATTTAGGGATCCAGGATTCATGGATTAGGCTCTATATAAATATACATTATTCAGACTAATTTATAGATTACATTAAGCATACAGTACAGCAGTAATATTTTTCAGTGTTGGAAGTGAGATCAGACTTTTGAAGCAGCTGCAATTAAATTTGTTTTCAACCTTTTCATGACAATGATAGAGGTTTTAATTCTAACCCCTATAGGCTTAATCTGATGATAACTATTTAATAAACATTTCAGTTGATCAATCCCACAGACCAGCTATGAAATGGCAAGTTCTTCAATGGGTAGTCATTTAGGGATTCAGGACCTTTCTTTTGCAATGACAGGACTCTAAACTACACATTAAGGCTTTCTAAACAGACTGTAAACATGTTAATTATTCTGAAAGCAATAATTTGATTAATGGATTGGATTATATTCTAATTAATATTTAAGGTACATTCAGGTTTATTGAAGCTGCTGCAAATTAACTAGTGCCTTATGCAATTGCAGCCCAATAGCGTTATTCAATTAGATCTAATTTTCAATCAATTAATTCTAAGAACTATACATTGTTGGCATGGAATATAAACACAGTATTTATTGCAGAATGGGACTACTATATATAATTAAGGACTACCAGCAGGTCTCCAAACATGGATTGATGACTACCAAGACTTTCTAACAAAATCTGAATTATTTTAACTAGTAAAGTACGAAGCAGCACTCTGACATTAGTGCTAGATAATCACACCTGTTTCATACACCACGTTATATACTTTTTGTGCTTCTACATTGTCCATATAAGTGGTTTATTATAGCTGAGAATGTTTGTTTATTTTGTGTGCCAAAATATGGTTTGGTTTTATTAGTCTTTTAAATGTATTATTAGCACTAGTCAAGATTTATATAGGTTCTGCCACCCAGTAGAAAATTTGAAGTGACGATGTAGAAAATGTAAGTGAATGGAATTTGATAGTCTTACAATGAAGGCAGTAGGAGAAGTATAAACACATTATAGGCAGTAACATTTTAAATAGAATAGTCTGAGGAACGGTAAGGAGGGAATTCAATTCCCCCCGAAGTACCGCCGAGTTATAGATCATACTTGCCAACTCTCCCGGAAAGTCCGGGAGACTCCCTAAATTCTCCTGCGAGAGTTGGCATTTGGCGATTCTCTGTGAATCGCTCCACTTTGGCCCCGCCCCCGCAAAAGCCGCCATTTCCGCTGCGGGGAGCGGGGCATAAAAGACGCATTTGGCTGCCCCCTCCCACTCCCTAGTCACGCCCCTCTCGAGTAGGTAAGTATGTTATAGATATTACCGTTATTACGGTAATATTAACCCAGCTTTTTGCTCGCAGCTCATGGAGCTTTAGAGCAAAAACATGTTATTGTACAACTAAAATGCAACCAATGCCAAGACTTCATAACGAATGTCCAGATTTAGGTGGGTGATTTAGGTGGGTACATTATCAATTTATACTATATATATATATATATACTATATATATTTGGGTTTTATGTAGCAACATAATTGTGTTTGTACATCAACTGCTGCAACTCTCATCCTCTCCGAATTTGAACCTTACCTCATCTCATTGTAACTTGTACTTCTCATCTGTGCAACTGAGTTTTTTAAAGGTATAGAACAGGAATTTGTTACCTATTGTTATAACCTGTGTTGGGCAGTTGATCAGTGAAGCATAGTTTACGAAACTGGCCAGGCACTCCTGTACCCTGACTAAGACCGATAGTTTTTATTTTTCTGATCAGCTTGAGTAGAGCAAGTTGTTCCATTTCTTGCGTATCAGAGACGAACAGTTATCTTAATTATTGTTATGACACTTTGTCTCCTTCTCTGCATCACTCCTGCTGAATTAATTGCATTTAATTATGCGAAGGCATCCACCTGGCTGTTTTTAAGGAGACAACTGTTCTTTGTTCTATGCGCAAAGTCTCGTATAATGTGCACTCTTAATATTATGTGTAACATAATATCAACAAGGTGCTTAAGATAACATATTAACAATGTGGTTGTACATATCTCTTGAAATATTTACATGAAAGATTGCATATATTCCCAGCTAATGTTCCGTATTTACACAGTTGTGGGTAAGAAAATCACAAGGGATCAGTTATCATTCATGGTAAACACTGGCCATGTTGAAACTTCCACAACAATAATAACAATAATAATAATGCAAGGATTGAATAACTTTGTAGAACCACTTAAAGGTGAATAACCAATATTATCTTTATTAAATAAACCAAGTAAGAACAAATTACACTATTAGTTCCTTTCCTTTTCCACTTTGAACAGAAGATGCAATAAACAAAACTGTGCCTCTAATTGTGGTAGTTTTATGTACAAATATGCTCTTACCTCTACAATTGACTACAGAGACCATATGGTGTGAACTGGAAGTGTATAGGTTAACAGAACTATACATATTTAACTAATGCATGTAGATACAAACCACAACTTCTCTTGGCTTAAAAAACATAGAACTTTAATATCAAAGATATCGTGAAAAACAAATAATTAAAAACAGAGGTGTCCCTCCACTTTCCTAAACTCTATCAAAATACTACTGTCTTTTGTTTTGTTTATTGTATTTCCATTATAACATTTGCCATTAGAGTGTGTGCAGAATGGTGTTTTCAAATTGGCTGTCATCCTGTCAGTATGATACTGCAAGAGTTAGAAGTAATTTATAATAAAGTAACAAATACGCTGTGTGCTCTTCACCAAAGATGTATTGGTCATGTTCAACCCCCTTTCTGAGTAACAATTAGTTGCATTCACAATCCACATTTGCTTTAGAGCAGCCAAGTGGGTACGTTGAATGATGTTAACATAACTACTTGTGATACAAGGTGGAGATCGGGAACGGGGTGCTTGTTCCTAAATGATCATGTGATTGACTTGGAATGATCTGATTGGAGTAAGACTGACTCAACTATCTTACTGGAGCTAGTTTAGGTGCTCACTTCTCAGTCTAATGGCCTGAGTCATTAAGGAGAGCAAAGCAAAAAAAGATGTTTGTTCCATGTTACAATGCAAAGGGTGCAAATTAGTTTATTATTTTGCACATAAGGAAAATACTGGCTGTTTTTTCATGGAACACACAAATACTTTACACTGAAACTTAAAGTTAATCTAGGACATGCCCTATCCAAACTATAAATCTTTCCCCACATTTTAAATTTATCACCCCTCCAAATGCAACATGGTTTTGCTAAGGTGCAAATTTACTCCTTTTTATGCTTTGCTTTCCTTAATGACTCAGGCCCTAAATTCCCTAACACACACACACACACACACACATACATTAGAACTACAAGCACAAGCATAGCCATGGCAGCCAGGGCATGAGGGTACTTTGAGAACCGCAATTGCCAGCATGCCCTGACACCCAGTGCCCACTGAACCATGTAATCCCTCAAAATAAAATTTAAATAAACCACACACCTCATTTATACCACATTATTTTATTAAAAATAACAGATATACTTAACAATATCTGTTTTCTTCATCTGTTAGGGATCCAATCTTGTAAACTTTTAATCCAATAGGCTTACTATCATTTGGAAGGGGGACCCAATATCTGTCTTTTACAACTGTCTAGTGCTACCGGGTCTGGCGGTTGTAATATTGCCAGACCCAGCGTTAGCACTTAGACTAAACTCATTGCTGGTACAGGAAAAACGTCTGACATCAGCGCACTGAACTCGACTTAGACATTCCCTACACAGGAACACCCTTAATGCACATTGCCTATGTTATTCTGTCCATTCCCCACCCCGTTCCCTCACCTAAAACATAGGCTGCATTAAGCGCCCGCCCCTTTTTTTTTTTAACAACAAATACAATTTTTACAGAGGATACACTCAAAACAGGTAGATACATGCCTCAATGACTTAGGCCCAATATGTTTTTAGAGGTCTTGTATTTATTTCCATTTTTCTAACTCCCCCCAGTTTATAGGACTGCTGTGCTGCTGTTTGTATAACTGTAAATAAATGAGATGCAATTGTGTGCTTTCTAGTCATATTTGTACCAAATGAACAGGACAGTAATTGTACAGAAACAGAATGCAAAACTGACATAACTAGAATTCCAATATTAGTCAAATAAATGATTGCTTTGTAATGCTTACCTTGATCTGCTCATCACATTTGACTGGTTTGTTTTCAAATCCAATTCCATTTGGAGGAGATTTTTCTGGAAAATTTAAAACAATTTATAAAGACTACTAAGTGAGACACCTTAACCTCTGCATTATCTATAAAACTAGTACAGTAAGTCCTTGTTTTCCTGTATTTAGATATCTATAGATATTTTTCCCATTGTAAGTTATTTTAGTACTGTTGGAATTTAAAAAAATAACTTTGCTTATATTTAAGTCTCAAAACACATCCCCCTTATAAGTAGGGATGTGCACCGGCGACTTTTGAGGTCTCGTGTTTTGTGTTTTGGATCCGGATTTTCATTATTTTTGGGGTTCGGATTTGTCTCGCAAAACACTTGACGAAAGGTCTCGGTTCGGATTTAAGGTTTTGGATTCGGATTTTTTTTGGAAAAAACATAAAAAGTTTAAAAATCAAGTTTTTGGGCTTATTTTCACTCCTATGCTATTAGTAACCTCAATAACATTCAATAACAAGCATTTCCACTAATTTACAGTGTATTCTGAACACCTCACAATATAGTTATTAGTCCAAAACGTTGCAACGAGGTATCTTTCTGGACTGCGTAGAGGAGTGGGTCACCACAATATATATAATAAGAAAACCATCAACTTGTATGATTCGCACCAATAAATGTACCTGGACTGCGTAGAGGAGTGGGTCACCACAATATATATTAAAAACCCTGAACTTGTATGATTCGCACCAATAAATGTACCTGGACTGCGTAGAGGAGTGGGTCACCACAATATATATTAAAAACCCTGAACTTGAATGATTCGCACCAATAAATGTACCTGGACTGCGTAGAGGAGTGGGTCACCACAATATATATTAAAAACCCTGAACTTTTATGATTCGCACCAATAAATGTATCTGGACTGCGTAGAGGAGTGGGTCACCACAATATATATAATAAGAAAACCATCAACTTGTATGATTCGCACCAATAAATGTACCTGGACTGCGTAGAGGAGTGGGCCACCACAATATATATTAAAAACCCTGAACTTTTATGATTCGCACCAATAAATGTACCTGGACTGCGTAGAGGAGTGGGTCACCACAATATATATTAAAAACCCTGAACTTGTATGATTCGCACCAATAAATGTACCTGGACTGCGTAGAGGAGTGGGTCACCACAATATATATTAAAAACCCTGAAATTGTATGATTCGCACCAATAAATGTACCTGGACTGCGTAGAGGAGTGGGTCACCACAATATATATTAAAAACCCTGAACTTTTATGATTCGCACCAATAAATGTATCTGGACTGCGTAGAGGAGTGGGTCACCACAATATATATAATAAGAAAACCATCAACTTGTATGATTCGCACCAATAAATGTACCTGGACTGCGTAGAGGAGTGGGTCACCACAATATATATTAAAAACCCTGAACTTTTATGATTCGCACCAATAAATGTATCTGGACTGCATAGAGGAGTGGGTCACCACAATATATATAATAAGAAAACCATCAACTTGTATGATTCGCACCAATAAATGTACCTGGACTGCGTAGAGGAGTGGGTCACCACAATATATATTAAAAACCCTGAACTTTTATGATTCGCACCAATAAATGTACCTGGACTGCGTAGAGGAGTGGGTCACCACAATATATATTAAAAACCCTGAACTTGTATGATTCGCACCAATAAATGTACCTGGACTGCGTAGAGGAGTGGGTCACCACAATATATATTAAAAACCCTGAACTTTTATGATTCGCACCAATAAATGTATCTGGACTGCGTAGAGGAGTGGGTCACCACAATATATATAATAAGAAAACCATCAACTTGTATGATTCGCACCAATAAATGTACCTGGACTGCGTAGAGGAGTGGGTCACCACAATATATATTAAAAACCCTGAACTTTTATGATTCGCACCAATAAATGTATCTGGACTGCGTAGAGGAGTGGGTCACCACAATATATATAATAAGAAAACCATCAACTTGTATGATTCGCACCAATAAATGTACCTGGACTGCGTAGAGGAGTGGGTCACCACAATATATATTAAAAACCCTGAACTTTTATGATTCGCACCAATAAATGTACCTGGACTGCGTAGAGGAGTGGGTCACCACAATATATATTAAAAACCCTGAACTTGTATGATTCGCACCAATAAATGTACCTGGACTGCGTAGAGGAGTGGGTCACCACAATATATATTAAAAACCCTGAACTTTTATGATTCGCACCAATAAATGTACCTGGACTGCGTAGAGGAGTGGGTCACCACAATATATATTAAAAACCCTGAACTTGTATGATTCGCACCAATAAATGTATCTGGACTGCGTAGAGGAGTGGGCACTGGGCACCACAATAAAATATATAAAAAACCTTCAACAGGTCTGCATTACACTGCACATACGGCTGCTCCTCCATCATATACATGTTGGAGTTTTAGCGTGTGACAACCTCTTGTTTTTGATAATGTCAGTGCATTTTGAATATTTTTCAATTTGCCCCACACCACTGAATGTACTTTATCTATGATACGCATCTATCTATCTTGACTGCGTAGTGTGGTGGCCCCGGTACACAATTTGGTACCGAGGCCACAATATAATTAAAAAACCCTCCACGGGTCAGAATTCCACCAAAAAAGGGTATGGACTGCGTAGTGTGGTGGCCCCGGTACACAATTTGGTACCGAGGCCACAATATAATTAAAAAATTGGGCATCAACTGTCACCGTTGTTTAATATCTGATACACCTAAATATGGACTGCACAGTGGAGTGGCCCCGGTAGTAAATTTGGTGCCGGGGCCACAATACCTCCTCCAACTTCCAAGTGTAGTGTTTATAAAGACAGACAGCGTCAAAGTGTTATTAGTTGACTTTCTTAACCCTAAAATTGTCCCTGTTGCAAATATTCGTGCAATGGACAGTTACTTTTTTATTGAAAGACTCAAGCTTTCAAGTGTAGTGTTTATAAAATATAAACAACAATACAGTAGTTTTAGAGCACGTCAATACCTCTTGTTTTAAATTATGACACGGCATTTTACTTTTGGTTTAATTTCTTGAATTTGTTTAAATTTGGTTTTACTTTTTGAACATGGCAAACGACTGTTGATTGGTCATATAATGCAAAAAAAAAAGTTCCAAGATGGAATTGTCCTTGGGCCCTCACACCCACCCTTATGTTGTTGAAATAGGACATGCACACTTTAACAAACCAATCATTTCAGCGACAGGGCCTACCAAGCAACTTTGGCTGAAATGATTGGTTTGTTTGGGCCCCCACACCAAAAAAGCTATTCATCTCTCCCTGTACAGACTAAACGGGCTCTACTGAGGCAAGATGTCATCCTCATCCTCAACCTCTGATTCCTCTCCCCCTACAGTGTGTACTTCCTCCTCATCACACATTATCAATTCGTCCCCGCTGGACTCCACAACCACAGGTCCCTCTGTAGTATCTGGAGGGCAGTGCTGTACTTCATTGAGGAATTGATTATTCATTTTTATAAACATCATTTTTTCAACGTTGTGAGGAAGCAACCTCCTTCGCCGCTCACTGACCAGGTTCCCCGCTGCACTAAAAACTCTTTCCGAGTACACACTGGAGGGGGGACAACTCAGGTAAAATAGAGCCAGTTTGTACAGGGGCTTCCAAACTGCCTTTTTTTCCTGCCAGTAACAATATGGACTGTCTGACATGTCTACTTGGATGGTGTCAGCAAAGTAATCATCCACAATTTTTTCTATTGTGACAGCATCCAATGCAGCGAGAGTAGACATGTCTGCAATGGTTGGCAGGTCCTTCAGTCCGGACCAGATGTTATCAGCATCCCCGCCAGTGCCTCTTTTGGCAAAACTGAGCTTTTTCCTCGCAGCCATAGATGTGGAAGAAAATGAGGGTGGAGCTGTTGGCATGTCACGGTCCTCTTCAGAGGACAATCTCCTGACCAGCAGGTCTTTGCACCGCTGTAGACTTGTGTCCGCCGGAAACAGAAACACAACATACACTTTAAACCGAGGATCGAGCACGGTGGCCAGAATGTATTCCTCTGACTTTAAAAGAGTGACCACCCTCGGATCCTGGCAAAGCGTACGAAGGGCTACATCCACAAGAGCTACATGCTTGGTGTAATCGCAATGGCTTACCAGCTCCTCCCTCACTTTCTCCAGCTGCTTCTGCAACAGCCTGATCAGGGGAATGACCTGACTCAAGCTGGCAGTGTCGGAACTGACTTCTCGTGTGGCAAGTTCAAATGGCTGCAGAACCTTGCACAACACGGAAATCAGTCTCCACTGCGCTTGACTGAGGCGCATCCCCACTCCTTTGCCTATGTCGTAGGTGGCTGTGTAGGCCTGAATGGCCTTTTGCTGCTCCTCCATCCTCTGCAGCATATAGAGGGTGGAGTTCCAGCGCGTCACAACCTCTTGTTTGAGGTGATGGCAGGGCAGGTTCAAGCTTTTTTGATGTGCCTCTAGTCTGCGGTAGGCACTGGCTGAATGCCGAAAGTGTCCAGCAATTTTGCGCGCCACCGCAAGCATCTCCTGCACACCCCTGTCACTCTTGAGGTAATGCTGCACCACCAAATTAATGGTGTGGGCAAAACATGGGACGTGCTGGAAATTGCCCATATTTAATGCCCGCACAATGTTACTGGCATTGTCTGACACCACAAATCCCCATGAGAGTCTAAGTGGGGTAAGCCACTGGGAGATAATTTCCCTCATTTTCTCTAATATGTTGTCAGCGTTGTGCCTCTTATTAAAGCCTGTAATACACAATGTTGCCTGCCTTTGCACGAGCAGCCATTTTGTAGTTGCTGCTACTGATGCAGCTGTTGCTGTTGCTGCGGAAGGGGATGCATCTACCCAGTGGGCTGTCACAGTCATATAGTCCTTCGTTTGCCCAGAACCACTTGTCCACATGTCCGTGGTTAAGTGGACAGTGGGTACAACCGCATTTTTTAGAGCACTGAGGACACTTGATCGTACTTCTCTGTACATTTTTGGTATCGCCTGCCTAGTGAAGTGGAATCTCGACGGGATTTGGTACCGGGGACACAATACCTCCATCAACCCTCTAAATCCCACTCCACTGATGGCGGACACCGGGCGCACGTCTAACACCAACATTGCAGTTACAGCCGCAGTTATACGCTTTGCAATAGGGTGACTACTATCGTATTTTGTGGTCATGGCAAACGACTGTTGGACGGTCAATTGTTTTGTGAAAGACTTAGCGGTCTTACGACTTCCCCTCTGGGAAGATGACCGACTAACAGCAGCAACAGCAGCAGTGGCAGTAGTAGGCGTACCGCTGCAGGATTCCTCGGATGAATCCCGTATTGAGGAGGACTCAGTCTGGCTGCTGACTTGGGCTGCAGGACTGAATCTGATGGAGATTGTGGAGGAAGTTGACGAGGAGGGTGTTGCTGGTGTGTATCCAACTGGACCACGGGATTTAGGTGTCCCTGTACCGATGAGGGTCCTAGCCCCAGTTCCTGAACTAACCACTGAACTATGAAGGTTATTCAGGTGACGTATAAGGGAGGATGTTCCTAGGTGGGCAAGATCCTTACCCCTGCTTATTTGAGCTTTACATAAGCTACATATGGCCATACATTGGTTGTCTGGATTTGGATAAAAATAACTCCAGACCGAAGAGGTGCATTTTTTGGTCTTCTGACCAGGCATGACGATGGGCTTTTTCATCCCATGGACATCAGCTGTTTCCCCCCCTGGTGCCTCATTTACAATAACCACATCACCATCCTCATCATCAAGTTCCTCCACAGCGCCAGCTACATCATCAATAGCCTCCTCCCAAGCCACCTCTTCCCGTACAGTGATGGGAAGGTCAGGCTTGACAACCACCAACATCCTTGGACTCGCCTTGTGGATTTGTGATAAATTCTCTTTAGAAGGCAGAGTTGTTTGCTGTTTTGTTGCTGACAGCATAACTCTCTTCAATTTTTTGTAGGGGGGGGGAGGAGGAGGAGGGCTAAGATCCGTGGGTGAAGCTGAACCACTAGTCATGAACACGGGCCAGGGCCTAAGCCGTTCCTTGCCACTCCGTGTCGTAAATGGCATATTGGCAACTTTACGTTTCTCCTCAGATGATTTTAAGTTTCTCTTTTTGCTACTTTTTCTTAACTTGGGCTTTTTGGATTTTACATGCCCGGTACTACGAGATTGGGCATCGGGCTTGGAAGACGACGTTGATGGCATTTCATCGTCTATGTCATGACTAGTGGCAGCAGCTTCAGCATTAGGAGGAAGTGGGTCTTGATCTTTCCCTACTTTATCCTCCAAATTTTTGGTCTCCATTATATGTAGCACAAGATACTGCAGAATGTGTGAACTTGGTAATATTGCAGTACCAATGGACTTATACTGCTGGATTGCTTTTGCAAATTTGGTTATAATTATATTTTTTTTTTTTAATTTTTTATTTTTTATTTTTTTTTACTTTTTTTTTATTTTTTAAAAACTTGGGAATAATGGGGAAATAACTATGCCCTTAGAAGCACAGAGCACAGGACACAGTACCACTGGACTGAACAGGACACGGCACAGGACCCAGCAGCACTACGGAACTCAGCAGGACAGAGCACAGGACACAGCACCACTGGACTGATACTGCAGAATGTGTGAACTTGGTAATATTGCAGTACCAATGGACTTATACTGCTGGATTGGTTTTGCAAATTTGGTTATAATTATATATATTTTTTTTTATTTTTTATTTTTTTTTACTTTTTTTTTATTTTTTAAAAACTTGGGAATAATGGGGAAATAACTATGCCCTTAGAAGCACAGAGCACAGGACACAGCACCACTGGACTGAACAGGACACGGCACAGGACCCAGCAGCACTACGGAACTCAGCAGGACAGAGCACAGGACACAGCACCACTGGACTGATACTGCAGAATGTGTGAACTTTGTAATATTGCAGTACCACTGGACTTTTACTGCTGAATGTGTGAACTTGGTAATATTGCAGTACCAATGGGCTTATACTGCAGGATTGGTTGTGCAAATTTTGTGGTAATTAAAAAAAATTAAATTAGTTTTTGGTATTTTTTTAAATAACTTTTTTTTTATTTTTTTAAACACAGGGGAATATTGGGGAAATAACTATGCCCTTAGAAGCACAGAGCACAGGACAAGGCACCACTGGACTGAACAGGACACAGCACAGGACCCAGCAGCACCACTGACCTCAGAAGGACAGAGCACAGCACACAGCACCACTGGACTGATACTGCAGAACACAGCACAGCACAGAACTAAACAGCACAGCACAGAACTAAACAGCACAGCACGAGATCTACCAGGACAGAGGACCACCTAACACACCCTCCCTCTACCCTGATCAATGCCCGAGTGAAGATGGCGGCGACTAGCGGGGAATTTATAGGATCCGAGTATCGCGAGATCCGACAACGGGATTATGAGTCAGAGCCTCAGTTTCAGATTTGAATTTGGCGCCAATACCCGGATCTGTCTCGGATCCGACTCGGATCGGCAACGTTCGGGTGGGCTCGGATTTCAGAAATCCGAGTGCGCTCATCTCTACTTATAAGCATTTCAAATAAAGTCTGTACACTGGGTCAAATGTGGTGAAACCTTTCATCCTAAAACATCTTAATATTGTGGAGACTGAAATATGTTTTAGACAGTGCTAGCTGGACACTGTTCTTCTGGTTTTGTGAATGGTGTATTTTCCCCTGTCTGAATGGATTATATTTGGATGAAGGATGACAGCAAAGAAGCACATAAATAAGTAGACATTGCAGGAGATTACAAAAAAACTTTATCTCATTTCTTTGCATTCAACTACAGTGTTTATACAGTGCTCCCACTTTAAAATACCCATTCATAACATTATTTCTTATTGCTGTAGGTTTGTATTATTAGAATATTGTATGTTAAAGCTGTTTGACCAACTCACTTGCTGAAGTTTGATAACATATGAAGCATAGGCAAAAATAAGGAAGGCTTTGGCCAGTTATGTTTGCATATGTTTAATTTACAAATTCAAATATTAAAAAATGAATCTCTCAAAATTTCTCAAACTTAAGGCATAACACAATATGTTTTTAAAGATTCTGTCCCCATTCAAACTACTTCAATTCTACAAGTATACTTGCAACTTTTGACAAATAGATTAGCTTTAGCTTTGTGACTTCCTTTTTGTGTTTTTCACCAAAGTCTGCATTTCATCCAAGCAGACATGCCTTTAGTTATGACATCACCTGTGCGTGGATACAACTGTATAGACATAGCAGTTCTGGGTTGTATTCAAGGGCTAAAGTAAACAACTCTTCCAACTATATAGAGTTAGTGGTGTCAACAGTGGTACTTAATGCATATTTACCCACTTTAAAATGTTTGTTTCTGGGAGCCTGCGGGAGAGGTGGGCGTGATGGGGGGGGCGGGGCTCCAAAATGCTCGTCATGTTGGACCCGGCCCCCGTGACGTAATGATGCAAACGCGTCATTTGACAGCGGGGGCGGGGCCAAACACCGCGATTCACCGGGAATCGCAGCGTTTGGGACCTAATTCTGCCCACTTCACTAGGAAGTGGGCACTTCCTAGTGAAGTGGTCAGATCCGGGAGATTGCCACACTCTCCTGGGAGTCCGTGAGACTCTCGCAAAATGCGGGAGTCTCCCAGACATTCCGGGAGAGTTGGCAAGTATAACTTAATGCTATTGTATGCTATGGCTTATCCGCATGTCAATGCTTATCAGAGCTTTGAATGGGTAATTTACTTAACAGCAATGGGCAAAACAATAGCATTAATTTTACATCTCTATTTGATGAAACAATGGACAGTTTGAATGCAAAAAGCAACGACTAGCTTTATCAAAACTACAAACACAAGTAAAAATTACTACCAGAGCTTTTACAACATTATTGTTGACAGATGTTTAATTTGGAGCTTGAGCACATGAAAGATGTACACCATCCTGGGAGAAAGTTACCTGAACATATGTTGTGCGTTTGATTTAACGGTGTGTGAGTGGTTGAGAGAAGGGTAAGGGATTGAGGGTAAGGAAAGGAGAGATAGTCACGGGAAGAAGTATTGGCAGGGAGAAAGACAGGGGTTTATTTAGCTCATGGAAGGGGGAATTATTATATTGGTACCAAGAACTCCATATTTAAAGAAGCTTGATACTGTAAGGGAGAGTGAGCTAAACATTACCCCAGTATCATCACTGTTGTATCATGAAAATGGATTAAATTCTCCTTTTCCTTAAGATGTGAACTAAACTGCAAAATATAACTACTGTTGTGAAGCCATCCATCAGAGTTATATTGTAGATGGGCTATATTTAATGACATATGGTATATTTGTGGTATTATATTAGACTATAATGTATATATTTTTAATAATAAAAATGTAACACAAATCTTACCAGGTTCCCCATCTAACAAGGTACATGATGCTTGAATTCTTTGAGGAAAGCATTCTTCTAAGGAGCTCAATGAATGAGTAGGTTGATTAATTGCAGCACATGTGGAAAATTGATCTTGCTGTTGAGAGTAAAATTGAAAATACAAATGTAAATGTATAGTAAAAGTAAAACAATAATTGAACCACTTATTATTATAATTATCCTTTATTTGTATAGCACTAACATATTCAACAATGGTGTACAATCAGAAGAAAAAAATTGAACATGCAGAGACTCATTTAGAATTGGATGCAAGTCTAATTGCAGCACATAAAGATATGCATTTCTGTACTGCGCATGCATACTAAAATGCAGCCATATTTATAGTTGAACATATCAGACTTGAGGGCCCCTTGAAGATCTGTGTCAGAGGCACTCATGTGTGATTTGAGTGCATTAAGGAAGTGGAGACACAAGTCAACCATACTCCTTAGTGATGCATCCAATTTTCATGTACATGTATCCTTAAGATATGTCCATTAGGATGCATGTTCCATAGGCATGGAGGACTTTTCCTTGTCAATGATGATGACACGTTTGCAATAGATTGTATCCATATGCTAGATTACAAGTTGCATGTTCCTTAAGAAATATAGGGACTGTGTCATTAAGGAGAACAAAGCATAAAAGAGGAGTAACTCTATACCTGGGTAAAACCATGTTGTATTGGGGGGAGGGCTGATTTAAAATGTGGGACAGATTTATAGTTGGGGTAGGGCATGTCCTAGATCAACTTTAAATTTCAGTGTAAAAATAAAGCTATCAAGTATTGTGTGCTAGATAAACAAACATGCAGTATTTAACCTATGTGCAAAACAAAAAAACTAATTTGCATCCATTGTAATATGGTTTTTCCCAGAGAACATTTACTCCTTTTTTTGCCTTACTTTCTATAATGACTCAGGCCCATAATGTTTATATTTACGCAAATGTTTGGGCCACATCTTTTCAGCCTAGATTAAATGAAGCCCACAATAATTAACAATACAAGAAACAATCAATGAAACAGAAGGTGAAAGTTCTCTGGCATTTACTATTTACAGTAACTGAGGAAAAGGAGACAAAGTAGAAGCGCTTGATTTGAACAAGTGATCAACACAGTGTGATCTCAAAGATGAAGGTTATGTTAAACACACGTTTTATGACCGTCATTAAGAACAGATATTGGCAGTAGAAATAACATGGACATAAAAATGTAATGTGCTTGGTGTAAATTGAGTATAAATATGTTACAGACAGCAGGTGTATGTGATACGAGATGGAGTTATTATTTTAGGTATAAAATACCAGGGTATTTAGAAATGCAATTAGCTTCCATGAGGGGATGTACAATTAAAACATTGAAGGTTAGAGGTTAGCCTGATTGGAAACAGAAGTCCATTCAATATAAGAAGAATATGGAAAAAGTCTTGCAGACATGAGTGGGAAGATGTTACGTTTAGCTCACTGGCAGATGGAGAACATGGTTACGATGGTAGAGAAATGTAAGAGGTTGCAGCATTGTGGAGGCTTTGTAGTTGAGAACTACAGTTTTAAATTGTATCCTGGAAGAAACAGGCAGACAGTATAGTGGCTGGTAGAGATTAACAGGATTAGTAAAATAGCAAGTAAGGATAATCAGTCTGGCAGTTATATTGAAAATGGATCACAATGGTTGAGATGGGAAATGATGAGGGCATGAATTCATTTTTAGCTGTGTTATTAGTAAGGTAATAGTAGGCTTAGTAAATATTGCTCAGGTTGAGGCAATATCATTTTGAAAAAGGGGTGGAGAGTGAAGGACAGGTCAGGATAAAATAATACCTAAAAACAGAAGGCTTGTGGTTTGGGTTGATGATACTGTTGCTCCCACAAAATTGAAATGTGGAGCAATGAGTGGAAGGAAGAAACAAAAGCAGCTCATTCGAAAGCAAATTTTAAATTTCATGGGAGGAAGTGTAGATTTTGGTGTTATCAGCATAAGTTGATACTGAAAACCAAACATGCTATGTTTCAGAGGGGAGAAGTGAAGAGGTAGTACTTGCGAAAGACATACTAAAAGAATGGTCAGAGAGATATGAGTAGGATAGGGTAGGATAGGGTAGGACATTGTTCTTTAAGCCAAAAAGTTTTTATGAGTAGGGAATGGTCTACAGCTGGTCTGGACAACCCCTGGCTTACCAGGAGTTGTGAAACTACAAGTCCCAGAATACCCTGCCAGTTATTGACAGGGGAAACCTGCTGGGAATTGTAGTTTCACAACACCTGGAGAATCACAGGTTGTCCTACAGTATCAAAGGCAGCAGATAGACCCAAAAGAGCTGTATCAATGTAACAAAGGGAAGGAAAAAAAAAAAGTTTAAATGCCGCACCAATTTCTGAATATACTCTAATGGGCCATCTAACCCAGTATTTAGATTCCTGAAATAATCCTCATATGTTCAATATATATATATATATATATATATATATATATATATATATATATACACACACATACATACATACACACACACACACATGTATTTATATATTTGTTTTCAGTTAACGCAGCATTAAACTCATGCAATTCAATTGAAAAACAGGTAATGCTGCCCCCGTGCGTTAATAATTGGTGCTTGCAAATTTTTAGGGGAGTGAAGGGGACGGTCATGTATAAAAAAAAATAAAACAGGATTGGCATACATTTGCATACATTAAATTGCATTACACAAACTTTCTATATTATAATATCCACATACAGTACTTTCTTTTAGCATATTTTTTTATTTTACTATTTTTTACTGTAGAATCATCTATACCATGTCAAAACACATTAGTACATATTACAAAAAACATAAATAAATATAATTAATTAGTGATTTTCGTGTTTTTTTATTTTTATGTTTGTTTGTTTTGTCATTATTTTTTTTTAAATAAATTCAACTTTTTCATGTTATGCATTACTGATAAGCATAGTTGTCATTAGCCATTGAAGCCTATAGGGAGATCATTGCAGTAGAGGGATCTTTGGATCCCTCATTGCAAATTACCTTTTCTCCCCTCCGGTGACTATCACAAAGGTGACCACTTTGCAATAGTGACCATAGAGGAGAGAGGGTCAGGTCTTCGTAGGAACAGCAGATTTTCGTGACTGCTGTTCCTGGTGAAGAAGTTTAATAAATAATCACAATATTTCAATCCTTATCTTAACTGTGGTTAAAATGCAGTGAATAATAAATATACCTCTTAAAACAACTTTTTACGCAATAAGAAAGCAAAATGAAATAGAAGAGGCAATGTCAACCATCCTTTAGTTAATGTTTCCAAGTGATAAAACATTTGGAGTGACTGATAGTTGTGACTATACACAATGACTCAAAGTTCAATAGACAGAATTAGCCATTAAAAAAATATTGCCTTGCAAGAAATCCCAACAATGAACACAACATTATCATCATCATCACCATTTATTTATATAGCGTCACTGATTCTGCAGCACTGTACAGAAAACTCATTCAAATCAGTCCCTGCCCCATTGGAGCTTACAGTCTAAATTCCCTAACATACAATCACAGACAGAGAGAGACTAGGGTCAATTTTGATAGCAGCCAATTTACCAACTAGTATGTTTTTGGAATGTGCGAGGAAACCGGAGCACCCAGAGGAAACCCACGCAAACACGGGGAGAACATGCAAACTTCACACAGATAAGGCCATGGTCGGGAATTGAACTCATGACCCCAGCGCTGTAAGGCAGAAGTGCTAACCACTGAGCCACCGTGCTGCCCACAACATCTATTGATGTTATAAGATCTATGGAAAGCCTGACATGCACATTCGTTACCAGTTAGTATGTACTTTTCACCTGTTGCAGCAATGTTAACTGTTTTTGCTTGTGATTTAGCCCCTGTTTCCATTGATGTGACAAATTGTATTTAATCTGCAAACGGCTTTCAGTTTTGTGAAAAATGTTACTCCATGAGGTCAGAGCTATCAATCTAAATATTCTGTGTAATGTATTCCTTTGGTCCCAGCAAAAGAAAACCTCCTAATTGTCGATGTAAAATGATTAATAACTCTGTTGTGTGAGGAAATGAGGGGGGAGTGGTGTATCTCATTATATTGTGTGAGGAAAGGGGTGAAGCTCATTATAATGTGTGATGGAAGGGGTGTATCTCATTATAATGTGTGAGGGAAGGGGTGTATCTCATTATAATGTGCGATGGAAGGGGTATATCTCATTATAATGTGTGATGGAAGGGGTGTATCTCATTATAATGTGTGAGGGAAGGGGGATTTATCTTATAATGTGAGGAAAGGCATGAATCTCATTATAATTTGTCAAAGAAAGGGTGAAGCTCATTATAATGTGATAATGTGTGAGGAAACGGGATGTATCTTATTATAATGTGTGAGGGAAGGGGGATGTATCTTATAATGTGAGGAAAGGCATGAATCTCATTATAATTTGTCAGAGAAGGGGTGAATCTTATTATAATGTGATAATGTGTGAAGGAAGGTTGGTGTATCTTATTATAATGTGTGAGGGAAAGGGAAAGAGGGGAGTGTATGTTTAAATTATGTGTGAGGGAAGGGGGTATGTTAATATAATGTGTGACAGAAGTAATGGGAGTCTTATTATATTGTGATTGGGGGTTAGTCTATTTAATGGAGGAGTGTAGGTGGAGGCTAATTATTTAATGGGTGCTATTTTATTTGTGGGTGGTGGGCCAATTTAATTAATTGGTGGGGCTAATTTAAGGTAAGATGCAGGACCTTTAATTTAAAGCTGGAGTGGTTTGGGACTTTATTTGAATGTGGGGCTATTTGAGTAGAATGAGATCTATTAATTAAATGTGAATAGGAATTATTTATTGGAGATGATGGTTGTCAGAAATAGGTATATTTATTAAATGTAAATGTTTTTCATTTATTAGGGTGGGAGGTAGGCTATTAAGTTAATGGTGGACTGTGTGTAGGAGATAATTATTTAATGGTGGGTGCTATTAATTTTAATTGTGGGGTGATGGTGGGACAATTTAATTATGGAGCCTATTTAAGGTGAGGTGACGGGACATTTAATGCTGAGGTGGTTTGGGGCTATTAATACATACTGTACCCCACCACTGACTGCCAGAACATACATACATGCTGCACCCCACTGCTGCATGCCAGAACATATATACATACTGCACCTCACCACTGCCTTCCAGAACCTACATACGTACTGCACCCCACCGCTGCCTGCCAGAACAAGCAAATGCACTGCACCCCACCACTGCCTGCCACAACATACATACGTACTTCAGCCAACCACTGGCTGCTAGAATATACATACATACATACTTCCGCCCACCAGAACATACACACATGCATACTGCACTCCACCACTGTCTGTCAAGACATGCATACTGCACCACTCAGTGTGGCACATTTGATAAAATTGTGGGTATACAGAATTGTGACAAAAGCTGATGCCCATGGGGTGAAAGAAACGGTATGAAGGGTGTCATCTTTGAAAGAAACGCTTAAGCGAAGAGGGTGACAAGTGAATATAAAGCTGGTGCGCAGGGAGCTTACATGTGAAAATAAAGCTGGTAAGAATGGGGTGTCATGTGAGAGAGACTGGTACACAGGTGGTGACGTGAAAAAACAGCTGGTACACTTGGTGGTGGCACGTATGTATGCAATCACAAAGCAGGTGGACAGTGGGGTATGTGTGAGAAAAAGACAGGCACTGGAAATGGAGGGTGCTAGGTTTAGAGGAAAATTACTTACAAAACAGTAGGGGCTAGGTGAGATAGACATCAAACAGTGGTGGCAGAGTGTGGCTGGGGGAGCAGTAAATGAGTTAAATCTCAGCATTAAACGTGTAGTAAAGGGTATTATAAGGGCCTTTATATTAAGATTGCATCTAATGATCGGCATTCTGCCATGTTACAGCTGTGAGAGGGGGGGCATGGTGTTTGAGGGGCTACATTTTAAGAGGTATTAAAGCTATTAAGCTGAACTCGTCGTTTTTTCCCACTTCCTGTTTTGCAAAAGTCACAGTTTTTCTGTTTTTTTTGGGAGAGCGTAACTCAGTGTACAGGGCGTATTAAGACTTGGGGTATGTTTTGTTAAAAAAAACTATTAGGACTGAGGAGTGCCTTTGAGAGGTCACAAGATTGAGAAATTTACAGTTTTTTTTAAAATTTTGTAAAATATTCCCCATTTTAAAGATAGAGGATTTCACAGAATTTCATTATGTTGCGCATGTCAACTAGAGGTGTGTGCTGGGTGTACTTAGACTGGCTTCACTTGCGAGTACAAATATGGCTGAGCCTCTCGCTAAGAAATTTCCTTCTGTGAGGAGGAGAAATTAGGCATATTTGCCAGGTACAAGTGGGCTGGTCGGTACTTTGGGACTGAGGGGGGGCACTATGTAGTATTTATTAGTCTGGCACCGCTCTCATTAGGAAGTTTAATAGTCCTAGCGGTGCCAGACGCGCTGTAACAGAAACCATATTCAATTTTCCGCCCCTCAGTGACTTCAGTAAATTTATTCACTGCACTGAGCTGGGGTCAGGAAATTCAAAACTGCTCTGACGTTCATGTACTGATCATAGCAGTGATCACTGTGGGGAATAGGAGCGGGGTTATCCAGACATGGGTTCAATGTGTCACACACTGGCCCCATTGACGAGTACCGGCGTTGTTACCTCTGTCTCATAAACCGTGACCACAATATCTTGGATCCAGTGTTTTAGTCTCAGTCTTCATCTGGCTCCATTCTGTGCATGTGTCAATCATTGTTCTCTCTATAACCTCCCACGCACTCCTATTGGCCCTGGTGCTTTTGGAGTGCTATTTAAACCTCCCAGTTCCAGCTCTCTGGATCCTGTTCTTCAAGTTACTTACTCTTGTCAGGATTGGGCTCTCCTCGTGTGACTTACCCGTGGTTGCTGTGCAACATTGCTTCAAGATCTGCTGTGTTTAATCTGTGGTGCCTTTATTGGAACGCTCACCTTATCAGGTCTCCACTGCTGCATTCAGTGTCTCATCTACAGCTTCAGTCATTGGAATTCTCCTATTGCAACTCCTAACTTCACTAGGAACCTCCTTCACCTGTTGCATTGAACTACCAGCTAAAAGGATGAGCTAACTCTTCATTATTGCTGTTTCTACTGAACTATTGCTGCAATCCAACTGTGGTTGTTTGAGTTTCATTTGAACGGATCAGCTAACTCTGTTATTATTTCTGTTTCGACTGAATTGTTGCCATACCATCTATTCTTCTACCGTAGTCCTGAGTTACCAACTAAAGGGATCAACTAGTTCTCCAACATATTTGTGTCTATTGAACTGCTGCTGTACCAGTAACTCATCTGCGGTTGCTTTGGGTTACCATCTAAAAGGATCAGCTTGTTCTTCATCACATTTGACTCTATTGAACTGTCGCTGTATCAGTGGTTCTGCTGTTGTTGCTCTGAGTTACCGTCTCAACGGATCTACTGTTTATTCATAAATACCGTTTCCATTGGATTGCTCTTTTCAATGTATCAACTAACTTCCACATCGTTATTGTCTTCACTGAACTTTACCTGTTATTGTCATAATCCTTCCATATCTGGCTCCACCTATATTCCTGCAACACTCGTTCTGGGAATCGCGACCTGCAGTAATAGGTGGGTCTAAGCCCATGCCCTCTCCTAGGGTCATGGTGAAAAACACCTACTGTTAGACTCCTCACCCCAGTTCGAGCATCTGTCATCTGCAGGTATACAGGACTCACTAAATTCTCCAGATTTCGTGACACAAAGTCACTACGATCCACAGCAGAGAAACTGTACATAAGTCTGTCCTATACATCTAAGTTATATATGCATATTGTCCTATGCACTGTGTGTTCAGCACGCTAGCTTATGACAGCAGAGAAGAGGGGGAGAAGATGAGCAGCGGAGATTGAGAGGAGAGGGGGAGCAGATAAGCGGCGGAGATTGGCAGCAGAGGAGAGAGGGAGCAGTGAGCGGCAGAGAATGACAGCAGAGGAGAGGGGGAGCAGATGAGCGGCGGAGATTGATAGCAGAGGATAGGGGGAGCAGTGAGCGGAGGAGAGGGGGAGCAGTGAGCGGAGGAGATTGACAACATAGGAGAGGTGGAACAGATGAGTAGCGGAGAGTGGCAGCAGAAGAGAGGATAAGCAGAGGAGTGGAGGAGAGGGGGAGTAGATGACCGGGGGAGATTGAGAGGAGATGGGGAGCAGAAGAGCGGGGGAGAATGGCAGCATAGGAGAGGGGGAGCAGATGAGAAGGGGAGATTGAGAGAAGAGGGGAGGGGGAGCAGAGAGCGGGGGAGATTGAGAGGAGAGAGGGAGCAGATAAGCGGCGGAGATTGAGAGGAGAGGGGGAGCAGATGAGCGGGGCAGATTCAGAGGAGAGGGTGAGCAGATGAGTGGCGGAGATTCTCAGCAGAGGAGAGGAGGAGCAGATGAATGGTGAAGAGCGGCAGCAGAGGGGAGGGGGAGCAGATGAGTGGTGGAGAGTGGCAGCAAAGGAGAGGGGGAGCAGATGAGTGGCAGAGATTGGCAGCAGAGGAGAGGAGGAGAAGATGAGCGGGGGAGATTGAGAGGAGAGGGGGAGCAGTAAACGGTGGAGATTGGCAACAGAGGAGAGGGGGAGCAGATGAGCGGCGGAGAATGACAGCAGAGGAGAGGGGGAGAAGATGAGTAGGGGAGAATGAGAGGAGAGGGGGAACAGTGAGTGGGGAAGATTGACAGCAGAGGGGAGGGGGAGCAGATGATCAGCGCAGTTGGACAGAAGACGGGGAGCAGTGAGCGGCGGAGAGTGGCAGCAAAGGAGAGGGGGAGCAGATGAGTGGCAGAGATTGGCAGCAGAGGAGAGGAGGAGCCGATGAGCGGGGGATATTGAGAGGAGAGAGGGAGCAGTAAGTGGTGGAGATTGGCAGCAGAGGAGAGGGAGGAGCAGATGAGGGAGAGCAGATCAGTGGGGGAGATTTAGAGGAGAGGGGGAACAGATGAGCGGTAGAGATTGGCAGCAGAGGAGAGGGGGAGAAGATGAGCAGGGGAGATTGAGAGTAGAGAGGGAGAATTAAGCGGCAGAGATTGGCAGCAGAGGTGAGGGGGAGCAGATGAGCGGAGGAGATCGACAGGAGAGGGGTGGCAGTGAGCGGTGAAGATTAGCAGCGGAGGAGAGGGGGAGAAGGTGAGCGGTGGAGACTGAGAGGAGACGGTGAGCAGATGAGCGGCAGAGGAGAGGGGAAACAGTAAGCGGTGGAGATTGGCAGCAGAGGAGATGGGGAGCAGATGAACGGCGGAGATTGGCAGCAGAGTAGAGGGAGAGCAGATGAACGGCGGAGATTTAGAGGAGAGGGGGAGCAGTGAGCTGCGGAGTTTGACAGCAGTGGAGAAGGAGAGCAGATGAGCAGCAGGGATTGACAGCAGAGGAGGAGGGAACAGATGAGCGGAGGAGATTGAAAAAAGAGGAGAGGGTGAGCAGATGAGCAGCAGAGATTGAGAGGAGATGGGGAGCAGATGAGCGGGGGAGATTGAGAGGAGAGGGGAGCAGTGAGCGGGGAGATTGGCAGCAGAGGGGAGATGGAGCAGATGAGTGGCGGAGAGTGGCAGCAGAGGAGATGGGGTGGAGATGAGCAGGGGAGATTGAGAGGAGAGGGGGAGCAGTGAGCTGGGGAAAGTGGCAACAGAGGGGAGGCGGAGCAGATGAGCGGTGGAGAGTGGCAGCAGAGGATAGGGGGAGCAGATGAGCGGCAGAGAATAGAGCAGAGAAGAGGGGGAGCAGATGAGCGGCAGAGCTTGGCAGCAGAGGAGAGGAGGAGCAGATGAGCGGGAGAGATTGAGAGGATAGGGGGAGCAGATGAGTGGCAGAGTGTCACTCACCGGACTGTGAGTGCCATTTCTCCTGTGTTCAGGAACCGTGGCTGTCCGCCATCCTGGGGGTCTGCGCATGTGCAGCCCTTATGAAACCTTCAGTACCTGTTGCTTTTAATTAATTGGATGATCAGGCAACCCTACCTATTTAAACCACCTGTGATCATTACCTAGTTGCCTGATCTTGGAGTCTCATTCCCCATGAGCCTCTGAAGGTGTTCCTGTGTTTCCTCGTGTATTCAGCTCCAGCTGATTCCTGTCTACTACGATTGTGGTTTCCAGACCACTTCAACTCTCCTGTGTTCATCGTGTATGCACTTAGCTGATTCCTATCTGCTACTGCTGTCGGATTCCAGACCGCCTCAACTCTCCTGTGTTCAGCGTGTCTGCTCTCCGCTGCCTCCGTTACTACTGCCGGGTTCCAGACCGTCTCAACTCTCCTGTGTTCATCGTGTCAGCTCTCCACTGATTCCTATCTGCTACTGCTGCCGGATTCCAGACCGTCTCTACTCACCTGTGTTCAGCGTGTCTCCCCTCCGCTGCCTTCGCTATTACTGCCGGATTCCAGACCGCCTCTACTCTTCTTTGTTAAACGTGTCTCCCCTCCGCTGCCTCCGCTACTACTGCCGGATACCAGACAGCCTCTACTCTCCTGTGTTCAGCGTGTCTCCCCTCCGCTGCCTCCGCTACTACTGCCGGATACCAGACAGCCTCAACTCTCCCGTGTTCATCATGTTTCCAGGTTTACTTACTACTGCTTCCTGAGTATTGCTCCTTTGATTACCGGTTACCTTTCGTGCGCTGCACCAACCTGATTACCGCTTCCATCCTCCAGTGGTCTCTCCTCCTGCCGGCGTTCAGCCGTTCAGGTATCCCTGCACTTCTCCTTGACAGCCTGCTCTCCTGAACCGCGGTATGCATACTTTCCATTGACTTTGCCATTGTATTGCATATCCGTCTGGACTGTGTTGTGTTCTTCTCCGGAGTCTTCCATCTACTGAAGCTATTGTTACTATTGACTTTGTTTCCTATTACCTGGATCTCTATAGTGACTTTGTGTACTTCAAGCAGTGCTTGTCAGTTATTATTGTATTGTGGTTATCATCGTGGGATCAAGTTCCGTGTGCCCCCGTGTATCCTCTGTATTACATTCATCTCCTCGTGCTCCTCCTCACATATATATAGCAGTGGTACAACTTGCTGAACGCAGACCACTGACTCCTGTTTCCCATTGGCACCAGTTTCAAGTATCCTCTCACATAAGCAGTGGTACAACTTGCTGTACGCAGACCACTGACTTCCCCGTTACCTACTTGCACCTAGAACCCATTCCTTCACTATAGACAGTGGTACAACTTGCTATACGCAGACCACTGACTTTCACTACCTCCTCTCTACTCCTGGACATTCCTCCTCACTATAGCAGTGGTACAAATTGCTATACGCAGACCACTGACTCTCCTCACGTTTACTTGTCCATCTGGTTCCTCGTGTTCATACATCTAAGTCATTACCAGTTGCTGCTAGTCATAGACTTTCCTTGAGCATTCTCTCACCATCTGCTGATTCTCCTGTTCCGTTGTCACCCTGCTACCAGAGGACCATAGCACCAGCTATATTACTCTGGTAAGAACATCATCTGGTGATATCCTGGGCAAAGACTCCTAGTGCCCGTGACACAGAGAATGGCAGCAGAGGAGAGGGGGAGCAGATGAGTAGGGGAGATTGAGAGGATAGGGGGAGTAGATGAGCGGCAGAGAATGACAGCAGAGGAGAGGGGGAGCAGATGAGTAGGGTAGATTGAGAGGAGAGGGGGAGCAGATGAGTGACAGAAATTGGCAGCAGAGGAGAGGTGGAGCAGTAAATGTTGGAGAATGGCAGCAGAGGAGAGGGGGAGCAGATGAGCAGGCGAGATTGAGAGGAGAGGGGGAGCAGATGAGTGGCGGAGAATGAAAGTAGAGGAGAGGAGGAGCAGATGAGCGGAGAAGATTGAGAGGTGAGGGGGAACAGTAAGCAGTGGAGATTGGCAGCAGATGAGCAGCGGAGAATGACAGCAGAGGAGAGGGGGAGCAGATGAGCGGGGGAGATTAACAGGAGAGGAGGAGCAGATGAGCAGGGAGAATGACAGGAGAGGGGGAGCAGTGAGCAGCGGAGATTAAACTTTTTATGAAGTTGCTCAATTATCTCTTTCTCAAACATCCAGGCCCTAAACTACGATAAAGCTAAACTAAGAAAATGTAATAGTACTGCATGTGTGTATTCCAGTGAACACAGAAGTCTGTAAATTAGGAGCTCCACCATTTTGTGAGTGACAGCAATCTCACTCCATGATAGTGATGAATCTGTAGCTAACCTCAGGATGTGATGGCATACCATGTCTGAATTGCGCAAGTAACACGTCCATTAAGTTCTCTGCCTTAATCGTCGTAATTGCATTGCTTTTTGGAGTTTGAGTGGAAGAGTTTCAATAGTTTTCTTACATTATAGATGTTGTATAAGGAACCTTAATCGGACATGTTAAAATGTAAGGTCTTTTGTCTATGGGAAATGTGTGTGTGTGAGTGTGTATGTGTGTATGTAATATATATATTACACACTTACACACACCTACAAAACAAAACAGAAGGGAGAGGCACCTATGGTGTAGTATTTTAGGGGATATGATCCTAACAACCAAGGTGTGTACGTATGCATACCAAATATAAACTTGAAAACGTGCTCATCAATACAAGAAGCCTGGGTACTTTACTGTTATCATATAAGTCCACTCGAGTCTTGTATGCTCAAATGAAAAGGAGAGAACCGAATAGTGCAATAACGTCAAACAAGTAGAATCAGTATATACCCAGCCACCTGGAATTGTGCGTACCAAAAATATATAATAAAACGCTTATCTGTAAAGTTGCTTTATGTAGCTGGAGTTCTCTTGTTCAATTTACTCCATCAACAGACCCAGGACAGGCATACAAAAATAAAAGGTCCCATATAGTGTTGTATGGTCAAACATGGTAAAATTTATTAACAAAATAAGAAACACACTCACAACACAAATATAAAATACAGCTTATCTGTATTCCAAGTACAATCCTTATCTCAAACTTTAGTGGGTTCAGATGTCATAGGATTCGAATGGTGGTGAACTGGAAACAAATGCCAAGAGTAGAGTACCAGTCTGTACTATCTTACCTTAACGCGTTTCATCTTAAAAAGACTTCATCAGAAGGATGTGTAGCCTGTCTGGTTATTTATAGTGATTGACGCCGCCATTTTGCGCATGCACACTGCGCGAGGCTTACTGCGCATGGGTGGCTTTTATATTGGCGCATCTACTGATTTGACAGCAGTAAGAGCTCACTTATGGGGCAATTGTGTACCACTTAGCAGTATTAGAACTAGAGTAAAAGAATGAATCCACTATTTCCCCGGGTATATACATATTATTAGTTCTTTTGTTTGGCAGCCATCTTTGTATAGGGCATGGAATATTGAAGACAATAGAAATCAGCCATATTGCTTGCTTGAAGAAAAATAAAAAAAGTGAGGAGCCACCGCAAACAGCTCCTACCTAGTAGGAGCTCCGATACGCAATGAGCTTAGCTGATTACGCTAAGTCTATTTACAGTATTAGGTGATTTTCCCATGCTAGTGGGAAAATCCCCATGTACTATAAATAGACCTAATGCAATGAACTAAGTTCATTGCGTATCGGAGCTTCTAAACAGTTGGAACTCCGATGCGCAATGAGCTTATGAGTGCGCCTTTCTCTATGAGTGCGATATCTGAAACAATTACTGAGGCATCTTCTTGTTAGGTCAGTCGTGACCAAGCAAGACGTTGTCATTCGGACTCCAAAAGTGGTTCCCAAATACTTTTACGTGTAAAAGTCGCTGGAAGAAAACAGTAAGGCATTACAGGAAAATCTGTGTTCAGATTCAGAAATGACACCAATCCCTGAGGAGAGTCCATTCACGAGTACTATGTGTACTCGTGATCATTCTGATAGTGTACCCATAAAGAAGGCCCCTTTCAGCATTTCTGCAGATGTGTGCCTGAACAGCCCAAGTGTCAGACGCCGTCCCTGCGCTTCCTCGTTAGGCAGGGACGGACGTCTGTCTCTTCCTGAGCGCCCCGTTGCTAAGCAACGGGGACGCATCTTCCGGCGCCATAGCAACGGGCGCGCTTCTGGATTTCCTGTCGGCGGTCAGAACAGCTAACCGCCGCTCCGCTGCCACCAATGAGGATTAACCACTTCCTATTTATACCCTGCTCTGACACCATTAGGGTGCCAGAGCAACTAGTTTATCTAGCCTCCAGCGTTCCTGTTACTTATCCTGTATCCTGCTTGTTTGACTTCTGTTACTGACCCGGCTTCCTGCCCTCGCCTTTGGATTCTCCTTTGTCTTGTCCTGCTACTCTGGTTTGACCTCGGCCTGCTGACTATTCTCTGCCTCCTGATTTGGTACCTTTTCTGCATGTTTGGATTTGACCCTGCCTGTACGACTACGGATTTCCCTGTTACCTCGCAAGTAGCTACCTGGGAGGGCCGCGACCTGCACGTCGCTCGCCGCAAAGTCCAAACTCCTTTGCGGGGGTCCCTGGTGAATACCGGCGGTGTGTTAGACTCCGTGCCTCCTTGTGTAGTAGTGCCAATACTTGCAGGTACTGAAGTCACCACTGTGACACCAAGTGTAGCCGGTGATACACCAATTGAGGATGCCACTTTGGAATTGGAAGAGGATGAGGGGGATATTTGTGTAGCCGATGAGGGACTTAATGAGGATGTTGATGAGGATGATTTTGTTTCTGTAAGTCCACCACTGGTGGAAGCAGTTCTGGCACGTGATAAGAAGAAGGCCATTGTAATGCCTGGACATAAGACCAAAAAAGCCACTTCTTATGTGTGGAATTATTTTTACACAAATCCTGCCAACGGTTGTCTAACCATTTGTAATGTATGTAAAGTCACAGTCAGTCGAGGAAGGAACCTTAACCATCTAGGAACCTCATTCATGTTACCCCATTTGACGCAAGTTCATGGCAAGGTGTTGGGAAAATCAGAAAGTTATGCTAAAAAAAAAACCAAGCAGTCAGTCATCAGCTAGAACCCTTCTCTCACCTACATCCTGACGCCTGCAATCTACACCCACAACACCATCCTCATCAATATCCTCAGTAGCGATCAGAGTTAGTCCTGCATCCAAGTTGCTGCTAAGGCTAGATGACTCCTCCACTATTATGGTTTCCTCAGAAGAATCCTTGAGCGCTAGTCCCAATGCTGCTGCTGGGGGTGAATCTTCATCCCAGAAGCAGTCCAAGAAGAAGACTACTAGTAGTTTACAACAATTGACTGTTAAACAATCCTTTGCAAGAGGAGGCAAGTATGAAAGTCATCACCCAGTCGCAAAGCGGATCACAGACGCCATAGCGACTATGCTAGTTTTAGATCTGCGTCCAATAACCACTATTAATACAGCTGGTTTTAGACAGCTACCTGAGGTCTTGTGTCACTGTTACCAAATTCCATCACAACACTATTTCAGTAGAAAAGCTATTCCTCACCTCTACCAGAAGGTTCGTAAAAATGTAATTATTGGGCTGCAAAATGCCATTCTACCCACTGTACACAACCACAGATATGTGGACAAGCGGAACTGGGCAAACTAAAGATTATATGACTGACAGCCCACTGGGTTGGTGATTCACCTTCACAAGCAGGAACAGCAGCAGCATGTATCCAAGTACGTAAATTTGTCAGAGGCAGGCTATTCTGTGCATCACCGTCTTCACTAAGAGGCATACAGCTGACAACCTATTACAAAAACTAAGGGATGTCATTGCAACATGGCTTATCCCGCTTGGACTCTCCTCAGGATATTTAATTTCTGATAACGCCACCAATATTGTCAGAGCATTACAGCTGGGTGAATTCCATCACATTCCCTGTTTTGCTCACACAATAAACTTGGTGGTGCAGAGCTATTTAAAAAATGACCGGGACATGCAGGAGATGCTGTCTGTGGCCCATAAAATATCTGGACATATCGGGCATTTGGCAACAACATGTAGGAGATTGCGGCAGCTGTAAGAGCAATTTAATTTGCCCTGCCACCAACTGAATCAAGAGGTGGTGACAAGGTGGAAGTCCACCCTGTATATGCTTCTGCAGATGGAGGAACAGCAAAAATCCATCCACGCTTACTCCACAAGCCATGACATTGGGAAAGGAGGGGGGGGGTATATTTTAGTCAAGCGCACTGGAGAATACTTTCCGTGTTGTGCAAGGTGCTTATCACGAAAGCCATGGGAATGGTCCTTATCACTGCTAGAGTGACAGCTTACCCCCAGAGAGGTGTGGAGTCAAACGGTGGAGAGTGTGTTCACCAGGGATTCCCGCAAGGGAATATGGCCTTGGCTGCTCTCCACCACAGGTCGTGGTCCTCTAGGGGGCGCGGAGCAGAGAATACGCAGAACCACCAGGTAGTTGTTAAGAGATGCACGGCAGAGAGCTGGAGCGCTGAGGTTCACACAGGCGTATAACTCTGGAACCAAACTGATGAGGAGCGATGCTCTGCAGTAAATCTACAGGTCTTGACTGTGAGGGAAGCTGAACCAACATGGCGGTGAAGTGATGAGCTGCAGAGAGCAATAGCACCGAGATCCACACAGGTGTTATAATGCTGGAACAGAAACAATGATGAGCGATGCTCTGCAGCGATAATGCTGGGAGGCAATGAGCTGCAGTGAGCAATAGCACTGAGATCCACACAGGTGTTATAACGCTGGAACAGGAACAATGATGAGCGATGCTCTGCAGCGATAATGCTGGGAGGCAATGAGCTGCAGAGGTAACTGCTGAGAAGTGGAGAGCTGCACAGGTGTTGCCGAGTAGTGATGAGCTGCACAGGTAGTTGCTGAGAAGAAGTGAGCAGCACAGGAATTTTAAGCTGCACAGGGAATGCTGAGTAGAGATGAGCTGCACAGGAAATTGCTGGGAAGCAGTAAGCAGCACAGGTATTCTGAGTAGCAACAGGCTGCACTATCCACGATGTCAGGAACAACAGGAGTCAGAGGAAATGCTTCCTATCAGGTAGAGAGACCTGATGATCTGACACCCATTAAAGGGAGGAGGGCCCTTATAAAGGGAACTGGCTGCAGATGATCCTATCACTTTGGTGCCGAGGTTTTGAAGGTTCCCAGGGAAACGCATGCGCAGACCACTAGGCAAGATGGCGTCCAATGATAGAGGAACGCCAGGCTGAACAGCAGATAGTGGTAACCAAGGGAAACCAAAGCACACAGTGAATCACACGGAGCGAAACTGGTGAGATACAGGATAGTGCTGAAACCATTCGAAGTAGTCACCTGTGAAGTGAGTTCAGACACTGCTAGCTTGAGTCAAGTGATTCCATTAATTAGACTTTTAGAAAAGCAGCTTGGGAAACTGAAGGAGATTAACAAAGCAATTATGCTAAGTATGTCGGACTTGTAGATCAAGTACTTTATTCGCTTCGCCAGGATCCAAGAGTTATCAAAATCCTGAAGTCGGATCACTACATTTTGGCGACTGTGCTTGAGCTCTCGGTTTAAGACCTATGTCTTCTCTTTGTTTCCAACTGATCAAGATCTGAAGAGATGCAAGGAGCTCCTTGTGAGCAAGATGACAGCTGAAGTGTTACATGACAGGACGGCATCTCCTCTTTCAGTTTCTCACTCAACTGCTGCTAGGAAAAAAACTTCGCTTTCCCAAGACACCCATGGATGATGCAGATGACTCTGCCCCAAATTTTGACATCTGGTCTGGTCTTGTTACGCTGACAGTCAGTACACAAACTCACAGAACTAGTTGGCGGAGGTATTCACCTTTAGCAGCCGCCTTTCCCATAGAGCTTTATACGCTCACCGGTACTCAGATGCCCCCAAGACTTATCTCCAGATGTAGTGTGAGTTTGTGATACAAACCCGTAGCGGCAGGCCAGGAGGCAGCGTAGATGGCAGCGAATGGTCAGATGAAAGCCAAGGTCAGGGGTCACTAGCAAGCAGGATAATCAGAAAACACACAAAAGGTCAGGGTCATGAGCAATATAGCGGGGTCCAAGGCACAAAATCCAAGGTGTAGGCAGGGGTCATACACAGCAAAGACAATCCAAAAGGTATACACCAACAGCACAGGAGCAGGTAGCAGGCAGTAAACTGGAAGCTATAACCGGCAGGGAGGCAAAGTCCTCCCTGCCTTAAATACTGACTGTGGCCAATCAGAGCCTAGCTCTGACAATCACTCTCAGGCTATGACTAATTAAATTGAGACATTAATTATCCCACAGGCTAGTGGGTTACTTGCGCACGCGCCCAGCTGCCCCCCGTTGCCGGGACGCGGCGCTCTCTAGTACAGCGTCCCGACCGTTTCCTAGGCAATGGCCGGGACGAGACCTGGAAGTGACTTCCCGGTCATCATAGCGACAGCCGGGACGCAGGTGAGAGAGTCGCGGCGGCTGGGCACCGCCGGGGCTTGTAACAGGTCTAAAAGAATTGACCAAAAAACATGACACCTGTGCCGTAACTCCACCTGATCCTACTATCAGAATCCAAAGGCTGGTGGAGGATTTTTTTCACGACAGCATAGAAATAGACACATCAGACAGTCTCTTTACATACTGGGAAGAAAAAAAGGGAATTTGGAGACCCATGTACCAATTCGCTTTGCACTGCCAAAGCTGCCCAGCCTCCAGTGTGTACTCGGAAAGCGTTTTCAGCACAGCCGGGAACCTTGTCAGCAATCGGCGTAGGAGGCTACTTCCTCAAAATGTGGAAAAGAACTACAATTTTCAGGAGGAAAGCCTTTCCCACCAATTACTTCAAAATATTGAGACTTCTGTGACAGTGGATTCCAACGGTGATGAATTAATAATTGTGAGGATGATGTGCACACTGATGAGGGTGAGAATCAAGCTGATGACAACAACATCTTGCCACAGTAGAGTTCATTGTGGGGGCCCAAACAAACCAAGCACTTCAGCCACAAGGAGTGGCACTTTTGTGGCTGAAGTGCTTGGTTTGTTAAAGTGTGCATGTCCTTTTTAAGAACCATTATAAGGGTGGGTGGAAGGGCCCAAGCACAATTCCATCTTGCACCCTTTTTGTTTTCTGCCACTGCTGTGTGACAAGGTGTCCTAGATGTGCTAGGGACTGCCGTGTGTTTGAGGCACTTGTCCGAAAGTGTATGAAAATAATAATGTTACCTGTGAGGTGATCAAAATTTACTGCAAATGACTTGAAATTATTGTTAGTGAGGTTAATAATAATGTATGATCAAAAAAAAAGAGCAAAATTATGGTATTTTTAGCATATTTTAGCAATCCTTCAAAAAAAAAGCCAGATCCAAAACCACTTCACGGGGGTCGGTGAGCATCTCTAATAAATAAATTATATATATATATATATATACACACACACACACACACACACACGAGGCATGTCTATTAAATAACGGGACTGATTAAATAACTCACCTTTATTTATTGGTATTACAAATTTAATGTTTGTCCCCTTCAATATACTTCCCATTTGCACTAATACATCGCTGTAGTCTTGTTTCCATTGGTCGAAGGCATGGAGCAAATCAATTTCTGTCACTTGTTTCACCATATCTGCCATTTTCTTCCTTACAGCATTACCTGACTCAAAATGTGTCCCTTTAAGCACTCATTTAACTTTTGGGAAAAGATAAAAATCACAAGGTACTAAATCGGGCGAATATGGAAGATGTTCAAGTGTAGTAATGTGTTTGTCGGTCAAAAACTGCTTCACAGAAAGTGCTGTGGGAGCTGGCGCATTGTCCGGGTGAAGAAAGAAACCATTTTTCCACAGTTTCTTTCTGATTCTTTCACTCAGCTTTTTCAAAACTTCCTTATAATAATGCTGATTAACTGTTGTGCCTTCTGATACCCACAAGTGATTACTTTATGAAACAGCTTTGGATCTGTGTCAAGTTGCTGCAGAATGTCAACACAACATTCCTTGAGACATTATTTTTGCTCTGTTGTGAGACCCCTTGGGACCATCTTTGCACAAACTTTCGTCATGTTAAGATCCTCACGAAAATTTTTCCATATGGTGTCTTTGTCAATGTTCACGGATTCAGCTATCATTCGAACACTGAGTCAGCGGTCTTTTCGAACAATGTGTAATTTTTTTCTACATTTACTTCAGTTCTTGAAGTGCAGGGTCGTCCAGGGCGTTCATCATCTTCGACATTCTCACGTCCCTCGCTAAATCTTTTGTGTCACTCAAACACACGCACACGAGACAGGCAGTCATTCCCATAGGCCGAAGTAAGCATTTGAAAACATTCTGTTGGTGTTTTGTGCAATTTTACTAAAAACTTCAAATTTACACGTTGTTCAACTTTTAAACTTAGCATTTTTCGGCACTCTACAGAAAACACACTGTGTATGTGTGTGTGTGTGTGTGTGTGTGTGATATATACATATATACACACACATACATATATATACACACACACACACAAATATGTATACACACACATATATATATATATATATATATATATATATATATATATATATATAAAGTCTTGTCCCAACTCTGTGTAGCTAGTTGAGAGCAAAGTACTTTTGTTGTGTTGCACACAAATTTAGCCTCACTCCTCAGAACTTTACTACAAAGAGCACGGTCGAACTGGTCATCTGGCACTTCTAGCATTTGCCTGAAGGGCCGATGGCTAGATGGGCTAGATGGGCCGGTCCGACTCCCAGCTACCACCGTTCTGGCTCCCCCTTATTCTGGCACCCGGCGCTCCCTGTGCTCCTGGCGTTTCCCTGTGCTCCTGATGTGACATCATGATGCAGACGTCATGCGCAGCAACGTAGGAGCCTGTGAATGTGCGGTCTGGCTTCTGGGGAGGCGGGGGGAGTAAGTAAAATGACTGAGGGGGGGGCAATGGCGGTAGGAGGGGGATAAAGAAATACCTGCAAGGGGGAGTAAGTAAACATAACTGCAGGGGGGGCGAGGAAATACCTACAAGGGGTGGGAAAAGTAAAAATGACTGAGGGGGGTGCCCAATCAAGAATGACTGCAGGTGGGGCAATGGCTGTAGTAGTGGAGGTAAGGAAATACCTGCATGGTGGGACAATGACTGTTGGAGGGGGTAGTGAAAATATCTGCAGGGGGGATGGCGATGAAAATGGCCGAAGAATGGCAATGAAATTAATTTTTCTATTATTAATCATGAATATATATATAGATATATATATATATATATATATATATATATATATATATATTCAATTATATACATTTTTATACACTTTACTCCCTACAGTGCTGTTTTTCTTGTGTTTAGATGTGTGGTTTAGTTAGAGGAAGAGCAATAGTCCCTTTTAACAGCTGCAGCAGGAAGTATTAACTCTTTTGGAAGTACACAATTTATTTTTGTGTATAGAGGAGTTTATGAAATTATTATTTTATCATTTGTTTATGTTGGTTTACTCTGTTATTAGCGCTGGAGATTATTCCCTGCAGGAGTAATGAAATATCTTAGGGGGTATTTAAGAAATAGAGCAGCTTTGGGGGGCATGATCTCTTTATTGTGTGGTGGTTACCTGGATGCTCTCTGTGGTCTCAGCGATCACTAGAATACTAAATACTTGTGAGATGGGGCTGATAGAGGTTTATATTTGATTGACCGCAAATGTTCAGTTATTGCTTTTATATCCCTGTAAAATTGGGTAGTTTTATTTGGCCATAATGGAGTGTTTCGTTTGAACCAAAGGGCCTAATCATTCAGGGTTTGTTAACATTTTGCATTATAATACAATCTATAATATAAATGCTTAGTGGCGTGTGTGAGTCTGTCTGTGTGTGTGTGGACAAAATAAAACCAAGCTGCAGTGCCACCTGCTGGGCGGAGTTATACACTGACCTACTAAATCCTTAGTGTGTGTGGGAAAAAAAATTCAGAAAGGGCTGAAATTTGGTATACTAAGATGTTTTTAATTTGTTAATTTAATTTGTTAATTGTTAAAAGTGTTTATAAAGATTTAAAAAAAATATATACATATTTCTTAAAGGAGAAGTGACAGTTGGGAGTGGTTGGTGGTTGCCGGGGGTGACAGTAGGGAGTGGTTGGTGGTTGCCAGGGGTTGACAGAGTGAGAGGAGTGTGATACTCAGGACCGCTGAGAGAGATCCCTGTGTCTGGATAGACATCTGGATAGATGTGGCGATGAAAATGAAGGATGAGGTGATGGAGAAGAATGATGAGGTGGTGACATGTGGACAAAACCACGTTAAAAAAGGGCGCTTACGTCGGGAAGTAACGCTCTTCCCCTGAGGAGGCCTGGCCTATGGCCCAAATGCATGACAAGAACCTTTTTAACACCTTAAGTAGCTTGATTTGACTAGAATGCATGAGTATCCTGCATGGGTTAACTTGTATGATATCATTTTCAATACAGGACTCCAGCTTTCCAAAATCCATCGAAAAGACAACAAAGTGACAAGAACAAGCAAGAGAGAAGAGCAAGAACGGGTATGAGACAACGGCACAATCTGTCTAAACTTGAATGCTGGAGAATACATCTGAATATTCATATTTATGAGTATTCCTAATACATTGGGGAGGGGGGGCACAACCAGTGTATTATCTCAGATTGCTACGAATTTTTTTTAGTTAAGAGAGGATGTTAAAACAACTATTTCTGCCAAATATCTCGACTGTCTGACAATTAGTTGATTATATATTGATTTTCCAATTTATTAAATAATTTACTAATCGCGGCTTTGTTATCCAGTTTATTTGAAGTATTACGGGTGTTTATTAAGGAATCGACACAAAATTTGGACCCCTAAGGTATCTCTTCCTCCCGAATCCAAAAATCTAAACCAAATTACTTTATCTGCCTCATGTTTTGCGTTACGGCAAAAACGCATGGGTTTCGAATATTATTAAAAACGCTAGATTCAATTAACATTAGGGATCCCATTTTTTGGGGGGTGTTTAAAAAAGGTATAAATTACTACCACAAAAAAATCAGCCAGGTACTCTGTTTCATAGTGGAGAAAAAAAATAATGAAGTTGATGCTCGATTACTGCTGTACAGCACACATAATTTACACATTGTTAAAAACCATACCAAAAAAATGAACTAAACTGAGGCAATGGGATAAACCTCCCATACAGGAAATGAAACAGACCAAAACTGAAACTTTCCAGAGAAAGAGAGAGGGAAACACAGAAAGAGTCAATCATGGCAGCTACTCATTTGGTAGTCTTTTAAATACGGACTGCCATATTACTATTTACTCAAAACCATTGGATTACATAGCTGGGACCACTCTACAGATGAAGAAAAAGAACTTTTGATTCTGAGAACTGAAGTTTCGAATGCAGTAACAAATGATCCTGAAACCTCAGTCTGCTACCATCATGAAAAGCTTCTGCTGCTAAGATATGAAGAATTTCAAGAAACATGCTGTAATCCTTTTTTGGACAAGAAGGAAAGAAAAGAAGTGTATAGAAGGGGCACTCCGATTAGGTCTATAATAAAATAAATCTTTATTGGATATGCATTAAAAAATGTTCTGGTTAAACAGTAGCGAAATATTTAAAAATACACATATAGGACAAACAAGTGTGGAGGTGAATTAAAATGCAAATACAATTTGCATTGCCTCTGATATCTATCAGAATGCGCCTTTATAAGTACAAAGATCCCAGCCTGAATTAATGCTCCAAAGTTGGAATTATTACCATATGAGGTCACAAGAGCCAAAAGGTGATTCTAATAATATTGTTAGGTAGTGTAGCCCAATAATAGTGGCATAAATAAGTTCCCTACGATCGCAAATATAAGGGAAATCCCTGCCTGAATAGGTAACTTAGAGCGATCAGGGAGAGATAGTATACTACCTATCAAACTGCCCCATAATAAGTGCAAAAATTGAGGATAAAATTAGGATAGTTGCCATATAAAGTTTGAAAAACCCAAGGTATTTCTAGTAGTATTAGGTAATATAGCCCAATAGCATTGGCATCAAAAAATTAATGAAGAGACAAAGTATTATTAAGTCCCCTATGATCGCGGGTATATGTGAAAATCCCTGCCTAAGTAGGAAACTGGGGAGCGACCATAGGTAGAAAGGTGCAGGCTGGATGATGAGGATAGCGAGACAAAACGCCAACGTGCATTTCGCTCTGTAGCTTTTTCAAGCCTGACTGTTTTTTCATGGAGTACACAAATATCAACTTTAAATTTCAGTGTACAAATAAGCTATCAAGTATTTGTGTGCTACATGAAAAAACAGTCAGTATTTAACTTATGTGCAAAACAGAAAACTAATTTGCATCCCTTGCATTGTAACATGGTTTTGTTCAGGAGACTGAAATAAGAAGTTTCTCAAGTTAAGATCCTTAAAGAATCAGGCCCAAGATGCGCTGATACACTTAATGAAACCAATAAACAAATGTGCTGTCCTGGCGTTCAAGAGTGTTTTGTATCGTTTATTCACGTCCTCTGTGTAACGGAAGTGCCTACTATCCAAGGAAGTACTGGAAGGCAGTATACACTTTCTGCTGACACTTTGATGAAAATTACAGACCGTTACAAACAAGGGAAAAATAATGAGATTGTTGACTCAACTTCAGTTAAGGGCTTAAGTTATGTTAAAGGTTTTAAATTTCATGATTTCTTGTGTTAATTATGTATGCGGTACAACAGTAATCAAACATCAGCATCAACTTCATTATTTTTTTTCTCCACTATGAAACAGAGTACCCTGCTGATTTTTTTTGTGGTAGTAATATATACCTTTTTTAAACACCCCCCAAAAAATGGGATCCCTAATGTCAAATGTAAAGTGGTCTCAGCTATGTAATCCAATGGTTTTTGAGTAAATAGTAATATGGCAGTCTGTATGTAAAAGACTACCAAATGAGCAGCTGCCATGGTTTGGATTCGGGAAGAAGAGTTACCTTAGGGGTCCAAATTTTGTGTTGATTCCTTAATAAACACCTGTAATACTTCAAATAAACTGGATAAAGAAGCCGCGATTAGTAAATTATGTAATAAATTGAAAAATCAATATATAACTAACTAATTGTCAGACAGTCGAGATATTTGGCAGAAAGAGTTGTTTTGACATTCTCTCTTAACTAAAAAAAATTCAAAAAAATCTGAGACGGGTGGTGGACAAATCATGTTTTTTTGGGTGATCTGATGTGGAATGACCCCTATATGTTTAATTTTTGCAGAGAACCATTACATTCACTTATTCTGCCTTAGTGAATTTAATCAAATGTATTTATATATTTGCATCAGTTTTATGCCAGCGCTGTATTTTTTAGTTTTTCTGTCTTGAGTTGGGACATACAGCAAGGTCCTCTTTTACAGACGCAACTTAATTTTCCAACTGGTAAGAAGTAAGCTCAGCGCCAGAATATGCTCTTTTGTTATATTTTATAGAGACTCATAAACAAACAGTAAATGCAAAATGTAACTTTCATTAGGTATATTTTATCATAGACTGAAATTACCTTAAAGCATTAAAATGATCCAAAGGGACTTATCTGGAAATGGCTTAAACAATAAGTAAAGTATATAACATTTATATCACTCCTCGCCCACACTGGAGAGATTAGAATCAATAACTATACCGCTTTATAATTCAGTACAATGTTGTATCCTTTAGATATTGCTTAAGCTTATTTGTACCGTCTCATTTCCAGATAATAATTATTTTAATACTTGAAGGTAATTTCAGTATATATTAAATACACCTAATAAAAGTTAAGCAGAGGTGACAGCAATCATAAATGATGTGGAAAATCCAGGGGCAGAGCCTTTTGTACATGGTGAAAGGGGTCATGTTGGAGGGTCTGCTGACTTATGGTTTGCTTATATTGCAGTAAATAGGTGCTTTATTTCAGTTATGTGCAATGTTTATGTTTTACCTGTTAAGTATTTTATATAACAACTAAAATTAAGTTATTTTTGGTTTGATGCTGTGGCTTACATTTAGTATATCATGATTCAATAAATTACTATGGCCATTGCATCTCAAAAAAATTACTGTCTTAAATGGTGCAGTGGGAAGTAGCCTATAGACACACTATACATTGTATGTTAACAATATATATTTTTTTGGGTTTTGTTTTAATAAAAAAAAATTGTGGTTTTGTGCATTTTCCCGGTGCTCCAGGTGCTTTGCACAAAAAGAGAATTGATCAGGGTGGGCAGAAGACAAAGCGTGATAAATAAGTTTGTGCTGAGGCTTTATATTGCACTGCACCAGCAACGCCACAAAAGCACACAACAATATTGTGCATGGAGCCCACAGCAGGTGGGCCTGTGCACTTTAAATGCTAGGGCTGATTTTTAGTCCCAGTCTGGCGCTGCCAGAGAGACCTGCATTCCTCCACAACACCACTGCATGCACAGGAGTTCAGGGAGGTAAAGTTCAAGTTCTACCCTTAGGTCATTTGTCTAGGGCAAGTGAAAGCTTGATTGACCTGCAGTTATTTAATTCATTTTTAATCAATGGAGATTACCTAGGTTTTTCCAATGTGTTCACTTGTAATAACAGCAAGTGAGAGGAGCAGGCAGTGTTCTGAAAACAGTAGTACTTTCAAGACAGAAAAAAAACATCACAAGCCTCTTATTAGTTCTCTGGCTTACACCTCTCAGCAGACATTAAAACATGGTGAGCTTTATTGCATGTATCAGCACCCTGGGCTCCGAAGCGAGAATGTTAGGAAAATAATTTCTGTTGGTAATGCGGCTTTAAATATAGTGCATTCAAACTTTATTGAACTGACACCTAGGGAATAGAATACCTATAAAAGTGAGTGATGTAAATGAGTAACCTTTGCAACTGGAACATTGAAATCTAAAACTACCAGACTAATACTTTTTGGCCAAGAGCATAAAATCTACCTCTTTGTAGATGATAACTAGTCCTGCACCTTCACTGAAGGCTCAACAGGAGATCCTGACAGCCAACATGGAAGTTTCCTACCAAATACTAAACACCTCTAAAATAGACGTTCTGGGATTTGGCCTCTCCCTGTGCTATGAATTCAAATACCCTTATGATTGGCACTCTGATTTCCTTAAAGATTTCGATATTCAAATCCCCTTATCCCCCTCAACTTCACATGAAATAAATTAATAAGCCTCATTGACAGGGCCGCCTTAAGCAATCATGGGGCCCAGTATGGGCCCCCCGTGTCCCCCGGGCCCCCCTCGATGAGCGCCTCCCCCCATGAGCAACAGCAACACATACTTAGGCCCGCTGGTCTCCGCTACACTGTCTTCAGCATGGCTGTCACCGTGATAGCCAGGCACCAGGATGCGATCGCAGGGGTGGAGGAATCATTCCCCCTGAGATCATGTGCTCTGCCTGTGACAGCCAGAGCACATGATCGCAGGGGGAATGATTCCTCCACCCCTGCGATCGCATCCTGGTGCCTGGCTATCACGGTGACAGCCAGGCTGAAGACAGAGTAGCGGAGAGTAGCGGAGACCAGCGGGGCCCCAGGTAAATCTGTGCTGCGCTGTTGTACCGGGCCCCCTGGTGAGCCCGGGCCCGGTACAACAGTACCCCCCGTACCCCCCTGATGGCGGCCCTGCTCATTGATATCTTAAGTAAATCAAGAGATTAAGCAGACATTTTAATTTTTTACAGTAGAAGAAATGCCCCTGGAAATGTTTTTTTTCCCATATAAAATACTCCAGGAATGGTTAAAAGGCATAGCTGCTGTCAGATTGAGAACGTGAAAAAAAATATACTGTATATATATTTTCGGAGGGGGAGTTTTGTTACTCACATTAAACAGAGAATATCCCTGTAAAAGTCCACCACCCCTTAAATCAAATTTTAATATCCTGTCTTGTAAAGCAAAATCTTGTTTTTCCAGTAGCACGAGGACTAACCCGCATGTACTTAGGACCCCCATCTGCCCACCTCCTCCCATTGTAACATCAGAGACCCTGAAATGGCTGCATGATATCATATTTCCCAACTGTCCCAATTAAAGATAGACAGTCCCAATTTTAGGGCACTATCCCGCCTATGCACATGTTGGTTTTGCGGTGGGAAAGTTGTGAAATATGTCTCTGCTCTAGTAGAGCAGTGGAGAACGGGTGCTGCGCACACTGGTATTTGGAGGGGAGAGGTCAAAGTGGCAGCCTAATACTTAATGAGCACATAACAGTCATGGACTAAAGTTTTGAGAATGAAACAAATATTGGTTTTCGCAAAGATTGCTGCTTCAGTGTTTTTAGACCTTTTTGTCAGATGCTGCTATGATATACTGAAGTAAAATTGCAAGCATTTCATAAGTATCAAAGACTTTTATTGACAATTCCATTAAGTTTATGCAAAGAGTCAATATTTGCAGTGTTGACCCTTCTTTTTGAAGACCTCTGCAATTCACCCTGGTGTGCAGTCAATCAACTTCTGGGACACATACTGACTGATGGCCGCCCATTCTTGTCTAATCAATGCTTGGAGTTTGTCAGAATTTATGGGATTTTGTCTGTCCACCCGCCTCTTAAGGATTGACCACAAGTTCCCAATGAGATTGAGGTCTGGGGAGTTTCCTGGCCATAGACCCAAAATATTGATGTTTTGATCCTGAGCCACTTAGCTATCACTTTTGCCTTATGGCAAGGTGCTCCATGTAACGCTTCGGTCCCGCAAGTAGTACCTGTCCCGTTACCCGCATTTCATTTATC
The DNA here is from genome assembly GCF_038048845.1 of Mixophyes fleayi. Taxonomy (NCBI): domain Eukaryota; kingdom Metazoa; phylum Chordata; class Amphibia; order Anura; family Limnodynastidae; genus Mixophyes; species Mixophyes fleayi. The sequence goes on along the minus strand of NC_134404.1, from coordinate 254,105,420 downwards.
TGGAAACTGCCATGTTCCAGCATCAGACTAACTTCGTTCATTCATTCAGCTATATTCAGATCTGTGCAGGTGCAAGCCTATTGCACTTCAGGACCTCCTCCCTCTTTTTCATTGGCTAAGCACTTCTGGAGCACTATTTAAATCTCCTGGATTCATCTGTCTGATGCCTGTTCTTCAAGCTCACTTCCTGTAGCCTGTGGTTCTGGTTCCTGTTCTCCTCGTGGTTTGCCTGTGTTCCAGTCTGCTCTCAGTCTCCTGCTGTATTGAACTATTGCTGCTCCAGCACTGCTACCACCATCTCCAGTGTACTTCATCGCGACAGCTTCAGTTCTCTCATCGCTACTACTCAGAGCTGCTACTACACCTGTGACTCATCAGCTGTTACTACGGGTTACCTCCGTTACTGCAGTCTGCTCTCAAGTCTCTGGCTGTGTTGAACTATCGCTGCTCCAGCACTAATATTACCATCTCAACTGTACTTCATCGTGACAGCTCCAGTTATCTCACCACCGCCACCACTCAGAGCCGCTACTACTACTGTGACTCATCGGCTGTTACTACGAGTTACCTTCACCACGTCAGTTTACTCTCAGTCTCCTGCTGTACTGAACTATTGCTGCTCTAGTACTTCTATACCATCTCTTATGTACTTCATCGAGACAGCTCCAGTTCTCTAACCGCTATCACTGTGAGCCGCAACTGCCTTGGTGACTCATTGGCTGTTCTCCCTCAGCTACCTCTGCTTTCTCGTGTGTGCTCAGCATACTCCAGTGCTGTACTCCCGCTGTTCCAGTATCTCTACCAATCACCATTGGATACACCATTGTGACAGCCTCTGCTTTTCCTTGTTGTACCACAGGACATCTATTCTCCTTGTGCATCATTTGTTTCTTCCCATGTTACATGGCTCCTCCACACCATTCTGCTGTTCACCCACTCACAGGACCGCGACCTGCAGGTTTGGTGCCGCTAAATCCATACCTCCTTGCGGGCTTCGCTGGTGAAAACCACCTGCCTGTTAGACTCCGCGCCTGTGGGTGGGCTAAGCCATGTCCAGCAGAGCATAGGGATCAATTTCCCATAAGCCAACCGTGACAGTAAGACCAGGCCAAATGTCTGATCCCCGGTGGAGCCTTCTGCTAGAGACCTTTTACAACATCTGGTTTCATGCATAGAGCAACAGGATAGTATCCAACACCAACTCTTGCAGTGTTTCCAGAATCTGACCGGTCGTCTGGATATCCTACAGGCTACTCACACAACGGTGGCTAGTGCTCCTCAGGATCAGCGCTCCGCTCCTCTGACTGTAGCATCTTCATTGAGACTGCTTACACCGTCAAAGTTTGATGGGGATCTGTCACGACTTGCACTCTGCAGCTGCTGTCTGCAGTGACTTTATTGGATTTGTTATGTATTCTACTTGTAGTACCACTGCCCACCAAAGGGGCCACTGTGCTACTTTGATTATTTTCCTTGATCACTGGGAGGGGTTTCAGCTGCATGAGGCCTATACAAAATTGCCTGCTTCAAACAGTCTGGGCCAGATCATCAGGTCACTCCTGTGAGCATTTCCATGTGCTTTGTTCCTGTGAGCATTTCCATGTGCTCAGCTCCAGTCTGCATTTCCATGTGCTCAGCTCCAGTCTGCATTTCCATGTGCTCAGCTCCAGTCTGCATTTCCATGTGCTCAGCTCCAGTCTGCATTACCAAGTTGTCAGCTCCAGTCTGCATTACCAAGTTGTCAGCTCCAGTCTGCATTACCAAGTTGTCAGCTACTGTCTGCATTACCAAGTTGTCAGCTACTGTCTGCATTACCAAGTTGTCAGCTACTGTCTGCATTACCAAGTTGTCAGCTACTGTCTGCATTACCAAGTTGTCAGCTACTGTCTGCATTACCAAGTTGTCAGCTCCAGTTTGCATTACCAAGTTCTGTGAGTTCAGGTCTCTCATCAGGACTGGATTTCCTTTGTGAGATTTACCCATGGTTGCAGTGCACCGCTATTCCAAGATATGCTATTGTTGCTCTCTCTACACCTGCTGCACTGAATACCATCTACGGATCTGTTAAGTCTTCTATATTGTTGTTCCCATTGAACTGTTGCTCTGTCTTTTCATTTCTGTATATCTGTGCCACAATCCGTGGTGGACTGTTATTTGTGTTCTTAATAAAGCCACTTTAACCACTTACGCTCTCTCCGTGATCATACCTAGGAAATCCTGACAGGATCCCAAACTTTGTCATGGTTTTATTAACCAATGTTCCATACAGTTCGAATTACAGCCCCAAAATTTTCCTTCCGACAGGTCCAAAATAGCTTACATTATTTCTCTATTGTCTGGCCAAGCCCTGGCTTGGGTCTCTCCCCTATGGGAGCGAGAGGATCCGTTGCTCAATAATTATCTTGTGTTCCTGGCCACCTTCCGGCGGATCTTTGACGAGCCTGGACGTGTGTCCTCAGCATCTGCCAGCATTTTCAGACTTCGCTAAGGTACCAACACAGTTGCTCAGTACGTTATACAATTTCATACTCTCTCCTCAGAACTGTCCTGGAATAATGAAGCTTTGGTAGCCACATTTTGGCAAGGCCTTCTCAAGAACTTCCTACCACATTGGATGCTATAATCTCACTTTGTAATAAAGTGGATCTTCGGTTTCGCGAAAGGTCAGCTATGAAGGAACATCCTAACCGCTCATCTGTCAAAACTGCTCTTCATCCCCACTCAACCTCCCCTACTCTTGAAGAGCCTATGGAAATTGGGAGAGCACGGTTAACACCTAAAGAAAGAGAAAGGAGACGCTTAAACAACTTATGTATTTATTGTGGCGAGTCTGGTCACTTCTTGAATTCCTGTCCTAGGAGGTCGGGAAATGCCAGGCCCTAGTCTGCTCTGGGGAGGTCAGACTGGGGACATTTGAAGCCTCCTCATCCTCTGCTTGTCTTATCACAGTCTCCATACTATGGGATTCCTCTGAAAAATTCTCCCAAGCACTGGTGGACTGGTGATGCAGAAAAATTTATTTCCTGGTCTTTTGTATCCCTATGCTCTATTCCAGTTGTTCCCTTGGAGACTCCTGTAACCATCACTGCCATTGACGGCTCTCAACTCCCAGGAAGTATGGTTCGCTATCAAACCAAGCCTCTCACTCTCCGTGTCGGGGTTCTGCATTCTGAAATCATCGCATTCTTCATTTTACCACACTCGACTACTCCCATTATCCTAGGTCTACCCTGGCTTCGTGTACATTCTCCCAGTCTGGATTGGAATACATCTGAAGTTTTGGCCTGGGGATCTCAATGTCGGTCCAATTGTCTAACTAAAGTCAAGCTGATTAAGATTCTTTCTTCTTCCACGAAAACAATTCTTCCGGGACTTCCTCCTCAATTTCAAGACTTCGTGGATGTGTTTGATAAGGTCCAAGCTGAACTTTTGCCCCCCCACCGCCCTTGGGATTGTCCAATAGAATTGCTCCCCGGGAAAACTCCTCCCAGAGGAAGAGTTTATCCACTTTCCCAGCCAGAAACCTCGGCCATGTCTATATACATCAAAGAAAATCTTCAGAGGGGATTCATCAGGCCATCTGTCTCTCCTGCCGGAGCGGGTTTCTTTTTTGTTAAAAAGAAGGACGGATCTCTCCGCCCTGTATTGATTATCGGGGTCTCAATGCGGTTACGGTAAAAAAAAAAAAAAAAAAAAAAATCGGTATCCTATCCCTCTCATTACCGAATTGTTTGACCGTATCAAAGGGGCCAAAATCCTCTCTAAACTAGACCTGCGAGGGGCCTACAACCTGATCCGCATACGCACCGGAGACGAATGGAAGACAGCTTTTAATACTTGTGATTGTCGAATACTTAGTGATGCCCTTCGGACTTTGTAATGCCCCAGCTGTCTTCCAAAGCTTCATTAACGAGATCTTCAGAGACCTGCTCTATTCATATGTAGTTGTTTACCTGGATGACATCCTCATATTTTCCCAACATGTCATTGAGGTTTTGTCTAGGCTTCAGAAGAACCAACTATACTGTAAGTTGGAGAAGTGCTCATTTGAAGCTTCATCCATGCCATTGTTAGGGCACATCACCATGACAAACTCTCCTCCTCCTGGGAAAACATTTGTTCCTGTCTCTTTTCGGAAAAAACTGCTCCGCTGGTGTCACGCCTCCAGATTCTCCGGACACGCAGGGTTTCTCAAGACCTACAAATTAGTTTCTCGCTCTTACTGGTGGCCCTCTATTCGACCAGATCTCAAAAATTTTGTAGCCGCTTGTAACGAATGTGCCCAATACAAAAGTCCTCGTGCAAGTCCTATGGGTCCATTACAACCATTGTCCATACCCACCAAGCCCTGGACTCACATCAGTATGGACTTTGTTACTGACCTTCCATACAGTAAAGGATGTAATACTATTTGGGTCATTGTGGACCGCTTCTCGAAGATGGCTTGTTTTGTTCCTCTCACTGGTCTGCCGTCTTCATCAGTTCTTGCTCAACACTTCATAAAATAAATTTTTCGTCTGCACGGTTGTCCCATGGAAATTGTATCCGACACAGGGGTTCAATTTACCTAGAAATTCTGACGCGCCCTCTGTAAAACCCTTGGTATACAACAATTTTTCCTCAGCTTATCACCCACAGACCAATAGCCAAACTGAAAGGGTAAATCAGGATCTGGAGACATTCAGATTATTTTCTTCCGCCTTTCAAGACAATTGACGTTGACCTCCTGCCATGGGCGAATTTGCACATAACAACCTCTTCCATGAGTCTACTGCTGCTACTCCATTCTTTATTGTTACTGGACTTCATCCGCTCCTTACCAGGTTTTCTCCTCTCCCACCCATGTCCTGGCTGTTGAAGATACTATTCACAGCTTTTCCACCATATGGACCAACTAATCTTAAAAGGACCTCCTCACGCTATAAAACCTTTGTGGACAAGAGGCGCCGAGCAGTTCCAGCACTCAAGGTGGGAGACAAGGTCTGGCTATCAACACAAAATATTAGTCTCAAAGTACCATCCATGAAGTTTGCTCCTCGTTTCATTGGACCCTATAAAATACTTTGGGTCATCAATCCAGTATCATATAAACTTCAGCTGCCCGCTTCCCTTCATATCTCTGACTCATTCCATGTTTCTCTTCTCAAACCACTCATCATCAACAGGTTCTCCGTTCCAGTTTCCACTTCTGCTGTTAAAATTTTTTCTCAGCAACAAGATTTCAAAATCACACAGATCCTGGATTCCAAGGTTTCCAGAGGTACCACCAAATACTTGGTAGATTGGAAGGGATTTGGCCCCAAAGAACGCTCTTGGGTCAACGCTTCCGACATCCATGCTCCAGCTCTGCTCCAAAAGTTCCATGCTCAGTTTCCACGGAAGACTTCGTCTAAGCGTCCAGTGGCCACTTTTAAAGGGGGTGGGGGCGGGGGTACTGTAACGCTTCAGTCCCGCAAGCAGTACCTGTCCCGTTACCCGCATTTCATTTATCTGGAAACTGCCATGTTTCAGCATCAGACTAACTTCATTCATTCAGCTATATTCAGATATGTGCAGGTGCAAGCCTATTGCACTTCAGGACCTCATCCCTCTTTTTCATTGACTAAGCACTTCTGGAGCACTATTTAAACCTCCTGGATTCATCTGTCTGATGCCTGTTCTTCAAGCTCACTTCCTGTAGCCTGTGGTTCTGGTTCCAGTTCTCCTCATGGTTTGCCTGTGTTCCAGTCTGCTCTCAGTCTCCTGCTGTGTTGAACTATTTCTGCTCCAGCACTGCTACTACCATCTCCAGTGTACTTCATCGCGACAGCTTCAGTTCTCTCATCGCTACCACTCAGAGCTGCTACTACACCTGTGACTCATCAGCTGTTACTAGGGGTTACCTTCACCACATCAGTTTACTCTCAGTCTCCTGCTGTACTGATCTATTGCTGCTCTAGTACTTCTATAACATCTCTGATGTACTTCATCGTGACAGCTCCATTTCTCTAACCGCTATCACTGTGAGCCGCAACTGCCTTGGTGACTCATTGGCTGTTCTCCCTCAGCTACCTCTGCTTTCCCGTGTGTGCCCAGCATACTCCAGTGCTGTACTCCCGCTGTTCCAGTATCTCTACCAATCACCATTAGATACACCATTGTGACAGCCTCTGCTTTTCCTTGTTGTACCACAGGACATCTATTCTCCTTGTGCCTCATTTGTTTCTACCCGTGTTACCTGGCTCTTCCACACTGTTCTGCTGTTCACCCACTCACAGGACCGCGACCTGCAGGTTTGGTGCCGCTAAATCCATACCTCCTTGCACGGGTTCCTGGTGAAAACCACCTGCCTGTTAGACTCCGCGCCTGTGGGTGGGCTAAGCCATGTCCAGCAGAGCATAGGGATCAGTTTCCCATAAGCCAACCGTGACACTCCATCATGCTGGAAAAGGCATTGTTAGTCACCAAACTGTTCATGGATGGTTGGGAGAAGTTGCTCTTGGAGAATGTTTAGGTACCATTCTTTACCCTTGGCTGAGAAGCAACCCCACACATGAATGGTCTCAGGATGCTTTACTGTTGGCATAACACAGGACTGATGGTAGCGCTCACCTTTCCTTCTCCGGACAAGCGTTTTTCCAGATGCCCCAAACAATTTGAAAGGGGATTCATCAAAGAATATTACTTTACCCCAGTCCTCAGCAGTCCAATCCCTGTACCTTTTGCAGAATATCAGTCTGCCCCTGATGTTTATCCTTCAAAAGTCTTCACCTCACTGTGCGTGCAGATGCACTCACACCTGCCTGCTGCCATTCCTGAGGAATCTCTGCACTGGTGGTGCCCGATCCTGCAACTGAATCAACTGTTGGAGGCACTTTTTGGACATTCTTAGGCTTCCTGAAGCCTTCTTCACAACTATTGAAACTCTCTCCTTGAAGTTAAAATAATATAAATTAATGGTTGATTTAGGTAAAATCTTACTAGCAGCAATATCCTTGCCTGTGAAGCACTTTTTGTGCAAAACAATGATGACTGCATGTGTTTCCTTGGTTAACAGAGGAAGAACAATGATTTCAAGCACCACCCTCCCTTTAAAGCTTCTAGTCTGTTATTCTAACTCAATCAGCATGACAGAGTGATCTCCAGCCTTGTCCTCGTCAACACTCTCACCTGTGTTAACGAGAGATTCACTGACCTGATATCAGATGGTCCTTTTGCGGAAAGGCTGAAATGCACTGAAATTGTTTCTGGGATTAAGTTCATTGTCATGGCAAAGATGAACTTTGAAATTAATTGCAATTCATCTGATCACTCTTCATGACATTCTAGAATATATGCAAATTTACATCATAAAAACGGAGGCAGCAGACTTTGTGAAAAATAATATTTGTGTCGTTCTCAAAACTTTTGGCCATGACTGTACTTATGCCCCTGGGGGCATGGACATGCCCTCTGTCACAATTAACGGATCTGAAAGGAGGGGATGTGATATCACTAAAAGTAATTTATGTCACGGGTACACAGTTGTTTATTTTTGTAAACGACCACTACAGTACACTAGTAATTGGAAATCAATGCAAAAACATAAACCTATATTTAATAAAAAAAACAAAACATTCCTGACAGATCAAAATATACATTTACAAGACATTGGAAAGCTTTCATAACTTACATGGGCAGTGGAAGGTATCTGTTCTGCACTTTTGCTACATTGCTCACGAAAGCAGTCGCTAAAAGGAAGCAGCAACCCCATAGCAAGAATTTCAGTGCATAGTTTTTCTGCATCCTCAGGTGCATTTCTTTCCTGACTGAACAACTTTTCCAGTAAAGTTTGTCCTGCATTGAATGTATAAATACAACACATAAATAAGTAAATAATGACAGTAATTATGTATTTAGAGACACCAATATTTTCCATATTGCTGTCATTAAAACAATACGAAAAAAAACCAGAAAAAAAATGTTCATTATAAATCAGTAATAAACGTATTCAATGCAGCGCTGTACAGCTTGCCATACATTATTCACAAGGGCCCACAGTTTAAAATCTAGGGTTGGGTACTAAATTTAGATGGAAATAATACAAATGGAACAAATATGGACACGAAAATCTAGACAGTCTAAATACTGACAAGGAGAAAATACCTACAGTATAAAATACTGACATGGATAAAATACCTACAGTGTAAATACTGACATATATTAAATATATACACGGATAAAATACCGACAGTGTAATTGATGATAATGAAAATGCCCATAGCCACACTGCCAGCATTAAAACGGCAATGCGAGCAAAAAAAATATGTTAAATAGAAAAGAAAAAAAATGAGCACAATTCCCCATTTAGTCCTATTAACCCTAGTGCTGGCTGGAGCAAAATCAGGGGGACAAACAGTGTAGGATCTCCCCTATTTTCCTCCAACTAGCCTTAGACTTTGCCAGGCCGGTCATTCAGGGCTAGATTACCTAGGGAGTTAGGGTCCACCAAATTATTTCCTTCAATATTATTATTTTCCGTCAGTAGCATTTCCTTATGAAATATGGCTTCATCCGAACATCGCAGCTAATTGAATATGCCCCTAGGGGGAGCAAAGGGGAATATTCAATGCACCTTTGCATGTTGCGATAACATGTCATCGCAACATGCACTCCATATGTTGCGATAATGTGGAGTGCATTCGCACCCATTCGGAAAGGCACTCCGTGCTTAATTGAATATGCCCCTTAATCTTACTTATGGATGTAATTTGTAATGATTCATTCCTCTAGTTAATGCTCCCTCAAATATTAATATGTACACATACAAAAAAAAGAATGTTCCAATCAGGGCCCTCAAAAAACTATTACACTATTTAAAATATTTTTATTTAATGAATAATTAAAATTAATAATCTAGCCTGAATACTCCAGCGCCGAAATATAAACGAATGTGCAATTATTATACTGTAACATAAGATTTTATGAATTAACACCTTCCATTTTCCAAGTGGTTGTTGTGCAAGTATTATTGTTGCAAATGTATATATCTATGATTTTGACTGAGAGGTATGTCAGAGTTTATTCCTAAACAATATCCATTTAGTTCTGTCACAATAAGACTTTAGGGCATATTCAATTCTTTAGAATCCCTGCGGCGTTAAAACTATTACCGTTATTACGGTAATAGTAAGCTGGATTTCAGCTCGCAGCTCCCTGAGCCGCGAACTGAAATCCAGCGAGAAAACTACCGTAATAACGGTATTTACGTGCACTATTACCGTAATAACGGTAATAGTGCGCACGCCGAGAGATTTTTGGCTAGAACGCCAAAAATTGAATATGCCCCTAAATAGCTCTCTAATAATGTTCTATTTGAGGTTATCCATCACACCTCCTCCTTATTCCTAAATATGCAGCCTCCCTAATGAAGTTTATGCAATTTACATGAATGTATTATTTCTATATGTTGCCACTGTTATAGCTTAATCATATTGCTCCAATAAAATAGTGATCTTCTAATGTCTATTTATCAAAGGCACAAAAGCCCAAAATCATGTAAAAAAAACAATTTTCAGCAGGATTTAGGGTTTCTGCCTATGTATCAAAGCCTATGCCTATGTATCAAAGCACTCTTCTTGCAGTGACTTTTGCCAATTGTAGACATTATCGGGAGGCTGCAGCAATGTTTCCCCAAGTACTGACGTGGTCCTCCGATTGCCAACATCATGGGGAATAAAACATTATTAAAATTAAAGATTTTTTCTTTCTTTCTGTTTTTTAACATTTTTTTCTAATAAAAAAATGTTTAATTAATGGAATCTGGCAAAGGAAGCCCTAGTCCAAGCTTCCAGTTCCATTGTGCATGCAGAGTCCCTGTTCTTGGCTAACCGACAGGCCATTGTCACCGGGGAGCTGAACAGCTCTCAGCTGAACCAGGGACATTTTGATAAATTGCCAGATTATAATACCAACATATAAAGCTAAACTATAAAATAAGCGCTGGACTCCTGGATATTTGAATTTGCGAGACATAAGTGGCAACCATTATATGAGACACTAAACTCAGGATTCTCTATGATTAACCAGCAGTTATAAGTGACATTGCTATACTCTTATAAGATAAACTAAACTCAAGGAACGATATGGATAACCTGTAATAAGCATCATTTTGTCTTAATAAACAATGATTCCCCTCCCACTATCGAAATGCAGTTATTAAGGTTCTGCAACACAATGATCAGATGCATGACACACTGAAACAAGGTGTTTCGTAATGCGCATCTCGCAGAAGCTTTGTCAAAGGTAAAGACCACTAATATTAAAGCAAACAAAAATAAAAATCATAAGTTAGAATCATAAATAGAAAAGCCAAACATAAAAGCTAAAGTTCTCCATTTTGATTGATGGCTAAGAGTTGCGACTGCTCGACATTCATTGGCTCTCAATCATTTCATCATATGATTGACAAGCTGGTTGTTCAATTCGGTTACAGAATACCATTACATCATGGGATGTTTATAAACATTGCCCGTAGTCTGGATTATAATAGATGTCCTTTCTAATAGATGTCGCAGTGTTCAGTGACCACTATTTTATTAACTTGAAATAAAGTGGTGCATATCCTAAAATGACCAATGATTACTACTAGGATATGATGTCCGTATATATTAACTAAATTAGAGATGCTCAGGCTCGGCTCCTCAGGAACCAAACACATCCGAACTTAGGGAATCAGCTCGGTACTTTCGCGCTTTTTCGGAATCGAAAATTAGGCAAAAACGTTATCGTTACGTCGTCGGATCTCGCAACTTTTGGAATATATAAATACCGCCCTCCACGGTGATCTAGTTCCATTTGAGAGAGGGACACAGCAGGGGTAGCACAGAGTGTAAAGCAGTTGGGCAGGCAAATAGAAATTGAAAGAGGAGGGTGGTAGCAGTGTTCAACAAAGTAATCAGTGACATTCAGGAGAGCTCCATTGCTAATGTCATTGCAGAAAAATCCAAATAATAGTGCTTACAGGGTTGATGTAATTCTGCAGTCAAATTCTACTGTGTTATATAGGTAACACACAAAGAGGAGTGCTCCATTGCTAAGAGTCATTGCAGAAATAGAAATTATAGGGCTGGCTGTCTTGGTCTAAATCTGCAGTTACATTTTACTGTACCAAAACTCACTCAGAAACAGGAGAGGTGGCAGGGTTCAGTGCTGAAACAGAAAATGTAATAATAGGGCTGTCAGTGTTCTTAAAAGTCTCCAGTGACATTTTACTGTGCCATAGCTCATACAGAAACAGGAGGGGTGACATTGTTGTTGTCACTCTCCCGTCTCAGTCATGATGATACTAATCCCTCTAACTCATGTGCTAAAGCCTATGTTCAAGTGCATAGTGGTTTCAGTCAGGGAAAGAAAATTTTAAATCAAAAGCTTGTACCTTTTTAAAGAAAAAAAACCTCTAATAAAGGTGAAAGTTTACTGTAGAAAAACATAAAATTACCAAGATGCCATTCTACCCAAAAAATGACCAGGCATACCAGCATCAGGTAGCTCCCTTCTCTTAGCTAGATTTCAGCACCTGCAATCTACACTGTCATCATATTCACCCTCATCATTGTGTACATCTTACTCAAACAATACTAATTCATCCCCGCTGGAATCCACTATCACAGAAGTCTGTGTACTTTGATGTAATTGCCGATAATGGCCTTTCTCATGGAATTTGTAGTTAATTTTATGGCAGAGCCATCACAATTTTTGAGCAATTCTTTTAGAGCAAAGCAAATGTCAAAATATTGTGCTGACTCATCTGCATCACCACTGGGTATCTTGGGAAAGCGTAGTTTCTTCCTAGAAACAGTTGCCAGAGAAACTGAAGGAGGAGACACCATTACAAGATGTTGATAGCTCTTTGATCCTGGCGAAGCAAATTAAGTACTTAATCTACAATTACAATGTAGTTAGCGGATTTGTTTAGTTTAATTTCCTCCTTCAAATTCTCTAGCTGCTTCTCAAAAAGAATAATTAAGGCAATCACTTGACTCAAGCTAACCGTGTCTGCACTCTCTTCACAGGTGAGTACTTCTCTGGACTAAAGTACATTCCCCCTCAAATTCTAGTCTTCTTGCAGCTGCTGCATTCTCCTACATGCTGTTGCAGAATCCCGAAAAGTACCCTACATTTTCCGGGACACAGACAGCATCGTCTGCATATCATTATAATTTTTTAAAAAGTTCTGTATCATCAAGTTGATTGTGTGAGCCAAACAGGAAATGTGATGGAATTCCCCCGCTGTAATGCTCTAACAATATTGGTGGCGTTATCAAAAATCACATATCCTCAGGAGAGTCGAAGCAGGATAAGCCATGTTGCAATGACATCCCTTAGTTTTTAAAACAGGTTATCAACGGTATTACCTCTGACCTGCGCCTTGTGTCGTGTCTGATAACCACCTCTCACTCCCGCCTTCAAGACTTCTCCCGTGCTGCTCCCCACTTATGGAATTCCTTACCACGCTCAATTCGACTTTCCCACAGCCTTCAAATCTTTAGATGCTCTTTGCAATCCCATCTTTTTTTTTTTTCTTTTTAAGAGGTGACCTTATCCTCGATAACACTATTGACACTAATAATATATATATATATATATATATATATATATATATTAACAATAATATGCTTCTTAGTGAAGCCGTTGATACACAGAGTAGCCTGCCTCAGAAAAATTTGACGTACTTTGGTACATGCCGCTGCTGTTCCTGCTGGTGAAGGCGAATCACCGACCCAGTGGGCTGTCACCAGTCATATAATCTTTAGTTTGCCCAGTTCCGATTGTCCCCATATCTGTGGTTAAGTGTACAGTGGGTAGAATGGCATTTTGTAGCCCAATAATTAAATTTTTACGAACCTTCAAGTAGAGGTCAGGAATAGCTTTTCTAGTAAAATGGTGTTGCGATGGAATTTGGTAATGGGGACACAAGACCTCAAGTAATTGTCTAACACCAGCTGCATTAATAGTGGATATTGTACGCAGATCTAATACTAGCATAGTCCCCATGGCGTCTGTGATCCGCTTTGCGACTGGGTTACAGCTTTCTTACTTTCTTCCTCTAGCAAAGGATTGTTTAATAGTCAATTGTTGTAAACTACTAGTAGTCTTCTTCTGGGTTGAAGCTCCACCCCCATCAGCAGCAGCGGGACTAACGCTCAATAATTCTTCAGAGGAATCATGGTTAGTGGAGGAGTCATCTAGCCTTGGATGCAGGACTAACTCCCATCACTTGTGAGGATATTGATTATGAAGGTGAAGGGAGTTAGCTGAGGCTGGACTGCTTGTTGTTATTTGTTTTAGCATAAGTTTCTGATTTTCCCAACAGCTTTCCATGAACTCGATTCAAATGCCGTAACATGGATGAGGATCCTAGATGGTTAAGGTCCCTACCGCTACTGAGTGTGGCTTTACAAATGCTACAAATAGCTAGACAACTGTTATCAGGATTTGTGCAAAAATAATTGCACACATAAGAGGTGGATTTTTGGTCTTATTATCATCATCGCCATTTATTTATATAGCGCCACTAATTCCACAGCGCTGTACAGAGAACTCACTCACATCAGTCCCTGCCCCTGGGGCTTACAGTCTAAATTCCCTAACACACACATAGACACACACACAGATTAGGGCCATTTTTGATAGCAGCCAATTCACCTACCAGTATGTTTTTGGAGTGTGGGAGGAAACCGGAGCACCCGGAGGAAACCCACCCAAACACGGGGAGAACATACAAACTCCTCACAGATAAGGCCATGGTCAGGAATTGAACTCATGACCCCAGTGCTGTAAGGCAGAAGTACTAACCACTGAGCCACCGTGCTGACCAATGCCCAGGCATGATAATGGCCTTTTTCTTATCACTAGCAAGAACTGCTGCAGTCCTTGTTTGAAAGTGTATAAAAATAATATTGTGACCTGTGAGGTGGTCAAAATTGACTGCAAATGACTTGAAATTAGTGTTATAGAGGTTAATAATAATGTAGGATCAAAAAAAGAACCAAATTATGTGATTTTTAGCAATTTTTCTATAAAAATACAGATCCAAAACTAAAATACACGAGGGTGGTTTTGCCAAAACCAGAACCAAAAACCAAAACACAAAGCTAATCCAGATCCAAAACCAAAACCACTTCACGGAGGTCAGTGAGCATCTCTAAACTAAATACTGAGTGTAGAGTGTGTATAAAAGCACATTTATCCATCTAAATCTGTATTATTACCATACACATAGTAATATCCATGGCCAAGATTGAGTATTTTTTCAATGTTCTTACAATTGTCTTCAATTAGGCACATATTTGATAACTTAGTTACTGTATATTCATTTGAGTTTCAGATAAAATATTTAGGTTCTTCTACCTTTAGCATTCTGGCTGGTAAATGAAAATCTGGCATTATTAAAGGAAGATTTTATAGATATATCAGTTTTGCTATATGAAGTATAAGAGATATATACTGTGGTGAAACAAGGTATTAATATCACCTCAACCAGTCTGCACGTCATTTCTCACAAACTGTGGACTATAAAACATATACTTTTTCTAGCCCTCTGGTTCCCCATATTTGTCAGTCATATTTAAACTTGTATTTATCCTATTTGTAAGTATTTAAAATGTCAGCATGGTTTTCTTATCTTGGAGACTAGTCCATTGTTTCAGTCTGGGCAAAAGGATTATTGTCCACCAGTCCTGTATGAATGTACATCACACCAGGAGGTCTCATGTAATAAGATGGGGAAAATGTCCACAGATAGAGCTCTATGTTTCATTACAGAGGACTGCATTGTGTACTTAAATGTAAATGTGTCTGGATTGTGATCTCTTCTGTTTAAACAAACTCTGCTGTATAGCCACAGAACAATACCCTATCCCTAATGATATCAAGAGTGATTCATCGGCTATCCCTTTGACTGTATGTTTAACTGTGAAAAGGTAAACACCAAAAAGGACCAATCAGGCATGTCTTGAAACTCCTGAGGTGGTCATTTTTGGGCTTAAAAGAGAGCTCAGCAATGGGGCATTCACTACCCAGCGATAGCTGAAGTCAGGCTGGCGTTGAGACTTCGGTCTCTGCCCTGACAGGAAAGGGACAATCAGTCCTTGAAGTACTGCCTTTGCCCTGATCTACCTCTCCAGGTCTTGGGGAGCTGTGTGTCCGCCAAAACCGGAGTGACATTGACTCAGGACCATTGCCTTGCTGGTAGCCTCAAAGAAGAGAGGGGGATAAGTTTGGATGGATAAACAGCAGTCCCTAAGAGTTGCTAGGATACTGGTGAAGTGTTTTCATTATACGCTGTATGTTGTCTGTGCCAGACTGTAGTATTATTTGTTGCAGGCTATTATTTAAAAATGTTTATTGCTATTTGGTGCTACCATTTTGTTAAATAAACTTATTTATTTTATTTTGGATATTTGCCTGGGTGATTTTGAACCTTGAATAGGTAGGCCAGTTGTGCGGCACAGAGAGTTACATTAAACCCGTTATCATCACATATACTAATCAGTGTCCTGCACACACAGGACAAGTATGTCCTGGACACATCGGACATCATTTCCACAGCACATGGCACAAAACACTTTGGTTTCACCATGCACACATCAAGGTGCATGCCTAATATCCTGTCTTGGGAGACACTTCCACAAACTAGAAGTGTGTCTTGGTATGCGGAGAGGCAGAAATATCTAAAGATGTACACACTGTGCAAGACTGTGCTTTGTGAATGTGGCACATTATTGGAATGCTGAGCTGATAAGGACATGTGTGGTGTGAGGAGTTAATTTACATTTGTTATAATTTGTATTATCAGATATATAGCATAGTTATAACCATACTCACTTTTATGATGTTGGAAATGACAAGACTACTCAGCCCGGCAGGTTTCCAGCGAAGACCGCATCGCCGACTGACTGGAACCACAGGTGGCACTAATTTAGGGAGATGCCGTCTGTACAATGTACATGGCTTAGTGAAGAACCTTGTAAACAGTAATGTGTAGTCATTGCCAGCATCATTGTTGTATAGTACCCAACCCGCCATACTTGCCTACTCCTCCAGAGTAGACAAGAGATCCTTGGGGCGTGGTGATGTCGTAGCCCCTCCCCTACTATAAAATGCCAAAATTCACAACAATGAATAACAGGGGCGGGGCTTAATGACGGGATCTCCCAGAGGACAGATTTAAAATATTGGCAAGTGTGTGTAAAAGCCCCTCTAACTGTCATACCAGGGGGTAAATGTATCAAACTGCGAGTTTGCCAGCGTGTTTAAATCGCGGCAAATCGTGGGTGTTTACCCGCGATTCTTTTTTAAAAAAAACTGGAAATGTATCAAGCTGCGATTTCGACACTCATGTTCAAAATCGGTGGTCATCTCTGGCGATTTTGAGCGATGTAAACACTCACGAGTTTAGCAAACTCTCCTGTGTTTGGCAAACTCGCCTGTGTTGTAACAGTGAGTTGTCAACACATCCCTGTTACACTGGCCCTGGTAAAAAGTAAAAGGTGATTCTCCCATTATACTGTACTTTGAACTTACGCAAACAGCGTAAGATCATTGCGAAACGGACCTCCTACTAGGTAGGAAGTGTTTGCGGCGGCTCAAGAACTTTTTCTTTTTTTTCTGCAATCAAGCACAAAGATTCGGGAAATTACAAATATGGGCCCCTTCTGGGTGAAGTGTTCCAGTTTCTCAAGAATCGTTTATGGAGGTATAAAATGGATGGGACTGGGGCAAGCAGTCAAGATGTAGTTATACAAGCACCAGCATGGCCACACTGTTTTTGGCAACCTGGCTGGCTGGGACTTGTAGTTCCACAAAAAAAATTGGTGTCAGTTTGTTTTTTTAATACTTTATCGACGTATTACCCTACTACCCACAGCCCAGGGGTAGTAGGAAGAGCCCTTGTGCTATCAGCACTGGGCTGGTTCTTTCTAGGTGGGGGCCCGCTCGTTTTTTTCGGCGGACACCACTCCCTAGGGACTCCAGCCCAGCGCTGAACAGTCTAGGGTTGGATAGTCATTATGGCAGGGGGACCCCTGCCGTGCGTCCCCCTGCTATAGCGCTGCCAACCCTGGCTGGTTTGCCTAGTGCTTGTAAAGTGAAAATCGGGGTAACCCCACGTAAAATTTTTCCCCGATTTTCACGGGACCAGCACTAGTCAGGCAGCACTAGGGTTAAGCATAAATAGCGGGGGGACCTCACGCTTTTTTTTAAAAAAACTTTTATCTATTCTTTAACTTTTTAACACTGCCAGGGCAGTGTAACAGTGATGTGTTGATACAACACGCTGCAATCAAGCAGCGTGATGTGTTGATACAACACGCTGCAATCAAGCAGCGTGTTGTATCTGGCGTGTTTAGAAGCAAACTCTCCTGAGTTTGCTAACTCGCAGCTTCATACATTGGAGACTTGTATAGCTGCAGTGGCAAACAGTGGTGAGTTTGATCTCTGGCGATTTTGCAAGTAGCGATTTTGACAGAAGCAGAACTCTGGCGATTTTGTATGAAAACTAAGTGTCACTCACCGTACTGTGAGTGCCTCTTCCCGGACATTTAGGAACCGTGGCCGTCCTCCATCCTGAGGGTCTGCGCATGCGCAGCCCTTTCCTATACTTCAGTGTATGTCCCTTTAACTCAATTGGCAGATCAGGCAACCTCCCTATATTAAGCACCTGTGGTTAACACCACGTTGCCTGATCTTGGAGTCTCATTCCCCATGAGTCTCTGAAGGTGTTCCTGTATTCCTCGTGTATTCAGCGCTGCTGTTTCCTGTGGTTTCCAAACCACTTTTACCGCTGTGGTTTCCAAACCACTTCTACTACTGTGGTTTCCATACCACTTCTACCATCAACTGTATCATCGTGACTGTTTGCTGATTCCTATCCGCTGCCTCCGTGCACTACAGTCTTCCAAACCACTTCAACATTTTATATATCATTGTGACCGTTTGCTGAGTCCTATCCGCTGCCTCCGTGCACTACAGTTCTCTAAACCACATCAACGCTATTATATTTCATTGTGACTGTTTGCTGGTTCCTATCCGCTGCCTCCGTGCACTCCAGCCTTTACTTCACATCCACTCACCTGTGCCTCATCAAGTCTGTGAGCTGATTCCTATCCGCTGCCTCCGTGCACTACAGCCTCCAGCTTGCAACTCGCCTGTGTTCACCATCGTGACTGTTAGCTGATTCCTATCCGCTGCCTCTGTGCACTACAGCCTCCAGCTTGCAACTCGCCTGTGTTCATCATCGTGACAGTTAGCTGATTCCTATCCGCTGGCCTGTGCACTGCAGTCTCTTCTCAGCTCTCCTGTGTTTCCTCGAGACTGCTGCTCTCATTGCCATCCGCTACTCTCCGTGATCAACAGCTCCTGGTCTACTCTGCTCTCCCGTGTTCCATCGCTACTGATACCTATTGGTTGCTACTGGTTACCTCCGTGTACTCGCAGAGCCCTGCTGCTGCTGACCGTGCTATCGTCCATCTACTGCTGATCCGCTCTCCACGCCTTCACGTGTCCCGCTGGTCTCTACCCTCCTGTCAGCATTGGATTCGTATCTCATCAACTACTCCTCTGCTGGATCATCTCCATTCTCCTGGGTCCTCCATGAGTCCAGTTCCACGTGTTACTGATTCCTGTGGATTCGTGTCCCTGTTGGTCTACTTACCTGTGCGCTGCACCTACTAGACCGCTGCCTCATCTATCCAGGGACTTCTCATCCAGCCGGCCTCCTGCCGCTCAGGTATCGCTGCACTCCTATCTGACTGCCTGCTTCTGAACCACGGTATGCATACTTCTCATTGACTGTGCTGGTGTATTGCATATCTTGCTGGACTGTGTTGGTTCTCCTCTGGAGCCTGCTAGCCGCTGAGTCTATTGCCATCATTGACTGTGTTAACTTGTGCTGGACTACTTCAAGAGACTTTCTATATTTGCAGAGCTGTTCAGTCATTTATATATATTGTGCATGTTACTGTGGATTGTGTATAAGGTGCCTGTGTATATCCTGTGTTGCAGTCTCTCCCCGTGCACCTCCTCACATATATATTCAGTGGTACAACTTGCTAGTAGCAGACCACTGATCCCTGTCTCCAGTATCACCTGTTCCAGTATCCTCTCACACAGCAGTGGTACAACTTGCTATCGCAGACCACTGACTCCCCGGATACCTCCACTTGGATTCCATTCCTTCACTCAGACAGCGGTACAACTTGCTATCCGCAGACCGCTGACTCTCTCACCTCCTCGTTTCTGTTGGACATCCCTCCTCACTATAGCAGTGGTACAACTTGCTATCACAGACCACTGACTACCTTCACGTGTCCTTGTCCATACAGTTCCTCGTGTACTACTACCTCCATATTACCAGTGTTGCTAGTCATAGACTTTCCTGAGCATCTCATCATCCACCATCTTCTGTTCCGTGATCACCCAGCTACCAGAGTACACTATTACCATCTACATTGCTCTGGTAAGCCTACCACCTGGTGATCCCTGGGTAAAGACTCCTAGTGCCCGTGACAGTAAGATCAGGCCATGACAGACCCAGATACGGAACCTACCGCCAAAGAGATGCTGCAGCATCTGGTCAGCCGTGTGGAGCAACAGGATGCCCGCCAACAGCTGTTACTTCAGTGTTATCAATCGTTAACCTCCCAAGGAACATCTGGACAGACTGTGACAGCTACTACTGAGGCTCCTGTGCTTTCCTCCGTTTCCCCAGTGCCATCCCAGGTGTCTACAGCTTCTACGCTTCACCTGCCTACTCCGTCAAAGTACGATGGGGACCCCAAAACTTGTAGGGGTTTCCTTAACCAATGTTCAGTCCATTTTGAGCTCCAACCTCAAAATTTTTCTACCCATCGTTCCAGAGTGGCCTATCTTATCTCTTTGTTTTCTGGACAAGCCCTGGCTTGGGCCTCCCCTCTGTGGGAGAGAAACGACCCAATATTGCAAGATAGTGCCAAATTCATTTCTACATTCCGAAGTGTGTTCGATGAACCAGGTCGTGTGACCTCCGCTGCTTCCAGCATCCTCCGTCTGCGACAAGGATCTCATACAGTAGGACAGTACGTCATTCAATTTAGGATCTTAGCCTCTGAACTTCAGTGGAACACTGAAGCCCTAGTTGCCGCCTTCTGGCAGGGGCTCTCCGATAAAATTAAAGATGCACTGACTACCCAGGAGCTTCCTTCGTCACTTGAAGATCTGATCTCTCTTTGCCATCGTGTTGATATGAGATTTCGTGAAAGAGAGGCTGAGAAAACAACTTCTGCTAAAGCACCTCTTCGTTCTAACCCTCAATTTCGTCCAGTTTCACCCTCTGTGATTCCCATGGAGATAGGACGTTCCAAATTATCTTCAGAGGAGAGGAAACGAAGAGTAAAGAATAGACTCTGTATCTATTGTGCTGATTCCACTCATATGCTCAGCTCTTGCCCTAAGAGATCGGGAAATGCCAGGCCCTAACTAGTTCTGGAGAGGTGAAGTTAGGGTCCCTGGAGTCCTCTCCATCTTCCATGAAATCTAAAGTCTGCGCCTTTGATGTTACAATTTCCTGTGCTACCAAAACCTTTGAGTCACAGGCATTGATTGATTCCGGAGCAGCAGGAAATTTTATTTCCAAATCATTAGTAAATCAATGGTCCCTACCAGTGATTACCTTAAAAACACCCATTACTGTGACGGCTATAGATGGATCGCGTCTCATCAACGGTCTCATCACCCAGAGTACGTCTCCAGTAACCCTTCTGATTGGTGCCCTGCATCATGAAGAAATATCGTTTTTAATCCTTCCTGTTACGACTAGTCCAATTGTCTTAGGCCTTCCATGGCTTCAGTGTCACTCTCCACAGATTGACTGGCGCACCCCTCAAGTCACGTCTTGGGGGTCTGAATGTCACCATCGTTGCCTTTCCCAAGTCACTCCTCTCAAAGTACAGCAATCTTCCATCTCATCTACCTCACCGGGACTCCCTCCTCAATATGCTTCATTTACTGATGTTTTTGATAAAGCTCAGTCTGAACGTCTTCCTCCTCATCGTTCTTGGGATTGTCCGATCGATCTTCTACCTGGCAAGACTCCCCCCAGGGGCCGGGTCTATCCACTCTCGTTACCTGAAACTCAAGCTACATCTGAGTATATACAGGAGAACCTCCAGCGTGGGTTTATTCGACCTTCCACCTCTCCCGCTGGAGCTGGGTTCTTCTTCGTTAAAAAGAAGGATGGATCTTTACGCCCTTGCATAGATTTTCGTGGACTCAATGCCATTACTATCAAGAATCGGTATCCCATTCCGCTGATCACTGAGCTATTCGATCGCATCAAGGGAGCCCGTATCTTTACTAAGTTGGATCTTCGTGGTGCCTACAATTTAATCAGAATCCGTTCCGGTGACGAATGGAAGACAGCGTTTAACACCAGAGACGGGCATTACGAATATCTGGTAATGCCTTTCGGGCTGTGTAATGCCCCCGCTGTTTTTCAAGGTTTCATCAATGAGATCTTCCGGGACTTATTATATGTATGTGTCGTCGTCTACCTGGACGACATATTGATCTTTTCACAGGACCTGCCTTCTCACCACCAACATGTGGCAGAAGTCCTCTCCAGGCTACGGAAAAATTCATTGTTCTGTAAATTAGAAAAATGTTCATTCGAATTACCCCAGATTCCATTCTTGGGGTATATAGTTTCCGGAGTTGGCCTGAAGATGGATCCAGACAAGGTGAATGCTGTACTACATTGGCCCCAGCCAACTACTCTCCGTGCTATCCAGCGTTTTTTAGGTTTTGCCAATTACTATAGACGCTTCATTCAAGACTTTTCTTCCATTGCATCTCCTATTGTGGCCCTGACTAGGAAGGGGGCTAATCCTAAGCAATGGTCACCTGAGGCTCTTCAAGCCTTTCAAACACTAAAAGAGTCCTTCTCTTCGGCTCCAATCCTTCGACAGCCTGATGTGACACTCCCCTTCTTCCTGGAAGTAGATGCCTCTAATGTGGGCTTAGGAGCTATTCTCTCTCAACGCTCGGAACAGCAAAAATTCCATCCTTGTGCCTTCTATTCTCGGGGTCTCCTGCCCGCAGAGAAGAATTATACTATCGGGGACAAGGAGTTACTAGCTATCAAAGCTGCATTAGAGGAATGGAGATACTTATTGGAGGGAGCTCGCCATCCGGTGACGATCTTCACGGATCATAAGAACTTGTCATATCTCCAGTCTGCCCAATGCTTGAACCCTCGTCAAGCAAGATGGTCTCTTTTCTTTTCCCGTTTTGAATTAATAATAACCTTCAAACCAGCTGCCAAGAACAAAAAAGCTGACGCTTTATCTAGAGCTTTTGTGACGTCCTCTGATATAGAAGAGGTTTCCAACCATACCATTCTAGACCCCAAATGTATCTCACTGGCTGCTTCTTCCACCAAAACGCTACCATTTGGGAAGACCCTCGTGCCTCCTACTCTAAGGAGGAAAATTCTTTCGTGGTTCCATGCCTCTCGTTTTGCTGGACACGCCGGTGAACACAAGACCTTTGAGATTCTCTCTCGAAGTTACTGGTGGCCCTCAATGAGGAGAGACGTCAAAGAGTTCATTGCTTCCTGTGAGCTATGTTCCCAGTTCAAATCCTCCCGCAGAACCCCAGCAGGGTTGCTGCGACCACTACCCATTCCGTCCAAACCGTGGACCCATATTAGTATGGATTTCGTTACTGACTTACCACCTAGTAAGAATCATAACACTATTTGGGTGGTGGTGGACAGATTTTCGAAGATGGCTCATTTCATTCCTCTATCTGGTTTGCCTTCCTCGTCTACTCTGGCTGAACATTTCATTAAAGAGATCTTCCGTATCCACGGATGTCCTTCTGAGATTGTGTCGGATAGAGGAGTACAATTCGTTTCCAGATTCTGGCGAGCCCTTTGTAAAACCTTGGGCATACGATTAGCACTCTCATCTTCTTACCATCCGCAATCTAACGGACAAACTGAACGTGTCAATCAAGATCTTGAGACTTTTATAAGGATGTTCTCTTCAGCCAATCAAGACAACTGGGTAGAGTTGCTTCCTTGGGCTGAATTCGCCCATAACAACATGTACCATGAGTCATCATCCAAAACTCCATTTTTTGTGGTCTACGGTCACCATCCGTCTTTTCCGGAATTTCCTGCCCTCCCGCCCACCCAAGTTCCTGCGGTGGAGACTGCTTGTCAGACCTTTAAAAATATCTGGTCTCAGGTCAAAACCTGTTTAAAGAAGACATCTATCAAATATAAATCTTTCGCAGATAAGAAGAGGCGGGCTATTCCACCACTAAAAATTGGAGATCGTGTCTGGTTATCTACTAAAAACATTCGTTTGAAGGTTCCATCTATGAAATTCGCCCCTCGTTTTATTGGTCCATATAGGATCATTCAAGTAATCAATCCAGTATGTGTGAAACTTCTTCTTCCTAAGAATCTTCGGATTTCTAATGCCTTCCATGTGTCTTTACTCAAACCTCTTATTATCAACCGTTTCTCAAATCCTCCCTCAGCTCCGCAGCCAGTTCAAGTTCATCAGGAGGAGGATTTTGAGATTACTGAGGTACTAGACGCAAAAATTTCGCGAGGAGTCCTCCGTTTCCTCGTTCATTGGAAGGGCTTTGGTCCTGAGGAGCGCTCTTGGATCAAAGCTGAAGATCTTAATGCTCCTGCCCTTTTGAAGAAGTTCTACTCCAAAAATCCGGACAAGCCCGGTTCCAGGCGTTCTGTGCCCACCTTTAAAAGGGGGGGTACTGTCACTCACCGTACTGTGAGTGCCTCTTCCCGGACATTTAGGAACCGTGGCCGTCCTCCATCCTGAGGGTCTGCGCATGCGCAGCCCTTTCCTATACTTCAGTGTATGTCCCTTTAACTCAATTGGCAGATCAGGCAACCTCCCTATATTAAGCACCTGTGGTTAACACCACGTTGCCTGATCTTGGAGTCTCATTCCCCATGAGTCTCTGAAGGTGTTCCTGTATTCCTCGTGTATTCAGCGCTGCTGTTTCCTGTGGTTTCCAAACCACTTTTACCGCTGTGGTTTCCAAACCACTTCTACTACTGTGGTTTCCATACCACTTCTACCATCAACTGTATCATCGTGACTGTTTGCTGATTCCTATCCGCTGCCTCCGTGCACTACAGTCTTCCAAACCACTTCAACATTTTATATATCATTGTGACCGTTTGCTGAGTCCTATCCGCTGCCTCCGTGCACTACAGTTCTCTAAACCACATCAACGCTATTATATTTCATTGTGACTGTTTGCTGGTTCCTATCCGCTGCCTCCGTGCACTCCAGCCTTTACTTCACATCCACTCACCTGTGCCTCATCAAGTCTGTGAGCTGATTCCTATCCGCTGCCTCCGTGCACTACAGCCTCCAGCTTGCAACTCGCCTGTGTTCACCATCGTGACTGTTAGCTGATTCCTATCCGCTGCCTCTGTGCACTACAGCCTCCAGCTTGCAACTCGCCTGTGTTCATCATCGTGACAGTTAGCTGATTCCTATCCGCTGGCCTGTGCACTGCAGTCTCTTCTCAGCTCTCCTGTGTTTCCTCGAGACTGCTGCTCTCATTGCCATCCGCTACTCTCCGTGATCAACAGCTCCTGGTCTACTCTGCTCTCCCGTGTTCCATCGCTACTGATACCTATTGGTTGCTACTGGTTACCTCCGTGTACTCGCAGAGCCCTGCTGCTGCTGACCGTGCTATCGTCCATCTACTGCTGATCCGCTCTCCACGCCTTCACGTGTCCCGCTGGTCTCTACCCTCCTGTCAGCATTGGATTCGTATCTCATCAACTACTCCTCTGCTGGATCATCTCCATTCTCCTGGGTCCTCCATGAGTCCAGTTCCACGTGTTACTGATTCCTGTGGATTCGTGTCCCTGTTGGTCTACTTACCTGTGCGCTGCACCTACTAGACCGCTGCCTCATCTATCCAGGGACTTCTCATCCAGCCGGCCTCCTGCCGCTCAGGTATCGCTGCACTCCTATCTGACTGCCTGCTTCTGAACCACGGTATGCATACTTCTCATTGACTGTGCTGGTGTATTGCATATCTTGCTGGACTGTGTTGGTTCTCCTCTGGAGCCTGCTAGCCGCTGAGTCTATTGCCATCATTGACTGTGTTAACTTGTGCTGGACTACTTCAAGAGACTTTCTATATTTGCAGAGCTGTTCAGTCATTTATATATATTGTGCATGTTACTGTGGATTGTGTATAAGGTGCCTGTGTATATCCTGTGTTGCAGTCTCTCCCCGTGCACCTCCTCACATATATATTCAGTGGTACAACTTGCTAGTAGCAGACCACTGATCCCTGTCTCCAGTATCACCTGTTCCAGTATCCTCTCACACAGCAGTGGTACAACTTGCTATCGCAGACCACTGACTCCCCGGATACCTCCACTTGGATTCCATTCCTTCACTCAGACAGCGGTACAACTTGCTATCCGCAGACCGCTGACTCTCTCACCTCCTCGTTTCTGTTGGACATCCCTCCTCACTATAGCAGTGGTACAACTTGCTATCGCAGACCACTGACTACCTTCACGTGTCCTTGTCCATACAGTTCCTCGTGTACTACTACCTCCATATTACCAGTGTTGCTAGTCATAGACTTTCCTGAGCATCTCATCATCCACCATCTTCTGTTCCGTGATCACCCAGCTACCAGAGTACACTATTACCATCTACATTGCTCTGGTAAGCCTACCACCTGGTGATCCCTGGGTAAAGACTCCTAGTGCCCGTGACACTAAGCTTCATACATCGGCGAGTTTCAACTCTCCCGAGAAAATCGCTGGAGTTGCAAACTCGCACTTTGATACATTTACCCCCAGGTGTCTGATTAAAACATAAGTATGCAGTTATCTAAGAGCTTTAAAATGATGTTATGCATTAGACAATTTCTTCATACAAAAAGGCAAAAAAGCTAATTTAAAACTATGGTGCAAATGCGCATTAACCTTTTTTCACCTGTTATATAATACATTTGACATGTTAGTCTAATAAAAGCGAGTATCTGATTGGTTGCATTCACTTTTATCATATTTGTTATCCTATGTTATTAAAAAGCATCATGCTTTAAGGCAGTAATCCCACATAGATTTTTTTCCCCCTTTAAATAGCAAGTTAAGTATCTTTTAAGCATGCAATTCATTTTTCTTTGCATATCCTTCTACAAATGATTACCCAGTTTTCAAAATCTCTCTGGAAGCAGGCATATATGACAGTCACACACACATACACAGATTCAAATTCTCAGCATGTCATGTGAAGGCAGAGGGGGTTGAAGGAGGGGGATGTTTTAACTAAGGGTGTGCACCGGCCACTTTTGGTGTTTTGGGTTTTGGGTTCTGATTAGCTTGAGGTTTTGGGTTCTGATTTGTTTTGCCAAAACAACCCACGAAAGGTTTTGGTTCTGATTTTGGGCTTTGGGTTCTGATTTTTTTTTAAAAAAGCATAAAAAGTGCTAAAATCCATATTTTGGGTTTTTTTTTCACTCCTACACTATTATTAACCTCAATAACATTCATTTCCACTAATTTCCAGTCTGTTCTGAACACCTGACTCAGCAGGACAGAGCACAGGACAAAAGCACCACTGGACTCAGCAGGACAGAGCACAGGACAAAAGCACCACTGGACTCAGCAGGACAGAGCACAGGACAAAAGCACCACTGGACTCGCAGGACAGAGCACAGGACAAAAGAACCACTGGACTCAGCAGGACAGAGCACAGGACAAAAGCACCACTGGACTCAGCAGGACAGAGCACAGGACAAAAGCACCACTGGACTCAGCAGGACAGAGCACTGGCCAAAGCACCACTGGACTCAGCAGGACAGAGCACAGGACAAAAGAATAAAGCACCACTGGACTGATCACACAGGAGCAGGAGCACCACTACCCTACAACCTCCCTCTTCCCTGATCTCAGCCCAAATGAAGATGGCGGCCGCAAGCGGCGAATTTATGACATCCGAGTTTCGACGCGAGACTTGGATGTCATAGCCTCGCTTCGGATTTTTTTCCCGGGCGGAAGTACCCGAACAGTGCTCGGATCCCGTCGGATCCGCACTGTTCGGGTGGGCTCGGATTAGCGGAATCCGAACCCGCTCATCCTTAGTTTTAACAGTACACAGAGCAGAAAGAGCTCAGAGGGTTGTTCCAAAGCCTCTCTGCTGACTATATTATGTGACTGTGGCTGGCAGTCACAAGACACTGTGGACTGTGATTTTTAAATCATTAATAGCAGCCTGAAGAAACAAACCAAGGAAAATGGTAAATACAAAGATTCTACTTATAACTTGCCACAGTGATTTATGTAAAAATAAAAACTATTTTTTTCAGTGGACTGCTGCCAAGTGGGAAGACTATAAATATATTTAATGATGTGTATAAAAATAGCTGCAGAGGAAAAGAGTCCTGAATTAAATAGGTGTAAGCTGACCTTAAATTCCAGGGACAGTGTCCTATTTTAAAAAATTGCCCTTGGAAATTATTATCCCTGGAAGTGTCCCCATTTTGCAATATTGGCCAAATAACAAATTCTCTTATTCTGAGTCTGTAAACCTTACAATCTTTTCATAGTCTCAACATTATATTTTTATATCTAATGAAGAGTATATATAATAAAAAGTATTTAAGCTTAAAAAATATTTGCATCTATGAGATAGTTGCCGACTTTGTGACCATGTCCTCCGGGAGGACAGGTCACGTGACTATAAAATGTCTACATTCACAGCTTCGAATAGCTGGGGCGGGACTTAAGGATGCAATTAAGCCCCCCCGATGTTCAATGCTGTGAATTTTGCCATTTTTTAGGATAAGGGAGCATTGACTATTTGTCCGGAAGTCGGGAGCCTCCCGGTAATTCCGAGAGAGTAGGCAAGTATGATCTATGATACTAGAAATTTTACTAGTTACAGTACCTTCTTCCTGCGTTCACTTTTGGTCTGTTGTAAAGTACAGTATACAATCTCAATCATAGTGCTTATAGCACTGGGGCTTGGGTTATAATCCAACCAGTGTGCTATCTGCATGAAGTTTGTAATTTCCCCCATGTCCATATGGGTTTCCTCCCACAGTCAAAAACCTACTGGGATAATAGTTTGCCTCTAACTAAACTGATCCTAAACCGTGTGTGTCTGTTGTAGTTAAGAGTTTGAAAGCTGCACATGATCAGGGACAGATATGAATAAATAAACAAACATTCTCTATTCAGCGTGGCATAATATCTGGAGTACAAATATTAATGTCGCTAACAAACAAGTTAAGTATACGAGCATCAGGAACTGTTCAGCCTATGCTGTGTGGAGAAATATTTGTATGTTCAGTTTTATACTTCTACAATCATATGTCAGCAGGGCCAGCGGAACCTGGTAAGCAAGGTGGGGGGGGGGGGGCACCAAGACTGAGGGACGCTTCCAACCACTTGCTGAAGAGCGGCACAGAGAGGAGCCACACACTGGGACAGCAAGAATAGAAGAAGAGAAGGAGAAAGGGTCATAAAAAGGTAAGTAAATAACAAAGGGGGACAGGAATGTGGGTAAAAAATAGGGGGACTGGAATGTGGGGAAAAAGGAGGGGGACTGGAATGTGGGGGAAAAAGGAGGGGGACTGGAATGTGGGCAAAAAGGAGGGGGACTGGAATGTGGGCAAAAAGGAGGGGGACAACATGTGGAAAAAAGAAGGCAGAAGAAGAGAAAAGAAGGAACAAATGTCATAGAAAGGTAAGTAAATAACTAGGGGGGACGGTAAGTTGGGGAAAAAGGAGGGAAGGGACCGTAATGTGGTAAAAGGAGGGAGGGGACAGAAAGGTTGATGAAAGGGGGGGACAGAAACGTTGATGAAAGGGGAGGGACAGATACGTTGATGAAAGGGGAGGGACAGAAACATTGATGAAAGGGGAGGGACAGATACGTTGATGAAAGGGGAGGGACAGAAACGTTGATGAAAGGGGAGGGACAGAAACGTTGATGAAAGGGGGTGGACAGAAAAGTTGATTAAAGGGGGACAACAGTGTGGATAAGGAGAAGGTACAGTGTGATGTAGGAGATGGTACAATGTTACAAAGGTGCACAGTATGATGATGAAGGGGCACAGTGGGATCAAAAAGGTAATGAAGGAGGGGGCCCAAACAAAATTTTAAAATCTTATTACAAAGAATACATATTCTTCATTTATATTTTTCATATAGCAATGCATGTTTGCTGTTTAATGTATTTATTTGTATTACTCTCTTTAGTAAAGTGTATTACATGATTTGTATTAAAAGAAAAAGCATTATTGAATGAGCAAATCATTTATAAAAGAGGAGGGCGCAAAATTATTTTTTGCATGGGGTCTCGGACATGCTAGCACCGGCCCTGTGTGTCAGGGTTTTTAAAGAAAAACAATTATTTGGGTAGGTGTTCCCAGCAGCAATGTATAATGGTAACATCAGCTTTTGGACTTCAGACAGACACAGATCCTAAATCTATAGCTTCATTGATATCTACTGGTGAAGAGGAGACATCAATCTCACTTGATACCTTTTCTGTCTCAACAGCAGTAACCTGACAGTTTTCTTCAAAGTGGTTTTCCTTTCCTAAAGCATTAGGCATTACTTCACGAGAACCTTCAGTTTCATTAATAACAACACCTTTTTTTCATCTGAGTGAGCTACATTTGCAATTAATTTCTTATTAGCTGTTCACCTGCCTCCAATTAATGTGTGGGAGCTTTTGAGGTTTCCTTGAAATACTTCTGACAGATGACCAGCTTCACTTTTATAAGATCCCATGAAAAATTAATCCTAATTGCCATCTGGACAATTAATCCTATGCGCCTGTGGTGGTGGTAGAGAAGCTGTAAGCCTCACTAGGTCTGGGACTGATATGAATAAATTATGTACAGCGCTACATAATATGTTGGTGCTATATAAATAAAGACCATTAATAATGATTGCAAAATGTAATGCCACTAGCATATAGGTGTGTTAAGTGTATGAGTTGCTGTGAACAGTTTACGGATCTTCAGTTCAGCCTCAGCTGCGCTTTAATATTTAGTTTAATACTTGTTTTACAAAACTCCTGACACATGAATACACAACAATCAACTTGTCTATATTTAGATATCTAGGTGTCTTCAAAGCAATACCACTCACAAATGCAAATGTTTCCTCACCTGTGAACACATTGGGAAAACTTGATGCAGGAAGATTTGATGTTTTTGCTCTATATGGTAAAATATCTGGCGAGCTTCCTTTCCTCAAATTTTGATTTTGGGCCTTGATCAGTTCATTTGTCCAGTCTGCAGACCTACTGCTGCACCCTGTCAAGTTGCTTGATGTGTTCTTTCTAAAGCCTATATTGTCCTCTTTAAGATAATGTCCCATTTTTTTACGAAACTGGGGACTATGCAATGGTGATGCCAAGGGAGAACATTTTAAAGATGTTTGTTGCCTGGTTGTTTTAATTGCAAGATGCACTTTACTTTCAGCGCTGTTTTGGGCAGCTGTGTATCTATCCTGAGTGACTGGTACAGCAGTAAGTTCTGGAGGTACTATATCATTTTGTCCAGATAATAAACCATGTTTCTCCTCTGTTATATAGTCTACATTATCCTTATATCCTTCTGTATTTGAAAGCTCCATGTAATCTGTAATGGTAATATCCTTTTTTGAACTTCTGACAAACATAGATCCCAAATCTCTAGCGTCATCGATATGGCCAGGTGAAGAAGAGACTTTAATTTCATTTGTTACCATTTCTGTCTCACCCGCAATACGCTGACAATTTTCTTCAAGGTGGCTTCCCTTTTCAAAATCAGTAGACAATACTGCACAGGAACCTTCACTTTCATTAATAACAACACCTTTTTCATCTGAATGAGCTACATTCAGAATTGTTTCCTTATTAACTGTTATCTGTTCACCTGCATCCCAAAATAATGTGTGAGAGCTTGCGAGATGTCTTTGAAAAACTTTTGACAGATGGCTAGCTTCACTTTCATAAGATCCGTCTTCAGAAAACTGCATCCTAATTGCCAGCTGGATGTCAGAGAGCAAGTCATCTTGTTCAGTGGCTGAATGGAAGCTGTATATATCTGTATCAGATCCTGAACTGGTCTTTTGTCCTTCCTGTGTCTCACTGGCAGCAGCTGCTACCAGGGATTTGCAGATCTGAAAATGATCAGCATCAGTATCAGAAAGGCCTCCCTCGTCAGCTGAAATACTAATATCAGGAGTTTTTGTGGTGACTGAATGGGTACTGTCCAGCTCTTCTGTTTGCAGATGTTGCCCTTCCAAGACATCCTCCTTGGAATCACATGTACCATCTTTGGACCTTGCTAGTGTCTTTCTGATTCTTAAATTGGAAAACACTGAAGATCTGGAATCAGACTTGCTCCTTTTTTTACCATGATGCTCACTGCGTTTTCCTAGGGTCCTTCTGCCTCCTTTTTTTGTATTCTCTCCATCTTCGGGCCTAGGCTCTGCTTTTTCCTGTACATCACCAGGGGTTTTCTTTAGCTTTCCATCCTGATTCCCCATCTTGTTCAAAAATAGGTCTTCTTTAACAAATAATACATTTCACCACCAGCACATTCAGCAGAGGCTTAGTGTGGAAATCTGTTCATTTTGCTGTAAATGAAAAGATGCTATTGTTTGTTGTGTCTCTCTTCCGTCTATGCTGCCTTTGTGCATAATGAGCTGCTTGCAGGCTGCTCTACAGAGACATGCTCAGTGCTCAGCTGCACATTGCTAACAGCTCCCACCAGAAGCTGATAATGATTAAACTGCTGCGCGATTGGCTATGTAACAAAAAACACCCCTTTGCATAGCACTCATATTATTTCCATTAATGAATTTCATACATAATAAAAGAACATGAACCTCATCACATAATTAAAATATCTATTTATTAAACAACATTAATAAAATCGGTGTAGCCTGTGTACTAAAAAAAGTAATTACAAAATAAAAAGCAATATTAATATGGGACATACAGTTGTTGTTTTTTGTTTGTTTAACAGATTACTTTGTGCTTGTAGCAGCCGTTTATTATGACATTTCAAAAAGTGACTAATAAAAAAAAGCAAAAAACTAAACAGAAAATAACAATACACTTCAATAGTGCTTATTGCTACTACTGCATTCTGCCCAGCACCTGGTCCTAAGATGTTAGTCGGTTGGATTTTGTAGTGATATTTTTACTGCTTTCACCATGCACATTTTCTGATGCAATTGTCAAATCTCAAATCTATGTACAGACTGATTTTACGAGGGTGTTTGTAAAGACTGGGAAGTGGACATGCACCTTGAAAGACAGACAATTAGATACATTTGCATATACACCGATCGGCCACAGCATTAAAATTACTGACAAGTGAAGCGAATTATTGGCAGACCTATCTATCAGAAAATTATAGGCTAATATTTGTGATAGGTGTTAGTTATGGATGTTAAGCCACAAACAAGTTATGAACTTAACCAAGGGTGTTGGTTTTATTACTAAACTTCAGCAGATGGTTAATGTAGATACTCCCAGATGTAAAGTCAGTCACGTTGTAATACAATTATGCAGATGGTATAAGCACTTTGGTTATATACTACATGTCTGTGTAGTATATTTATATTGGTTCCTTTCAGAGGTTCTTAGAGGCCCAGGGTAACACAAATTAAGAGGCCCCCATTCCCTCTTTCTTAAAAAATAAATACCCCCCCATTAAGGGGCGGGCTGGGCCAGGGGCCCCTCCTCCGGGACCAGCCACCAGCCGCGGCCCCTCCTTCCCTCCTCCCTTTTGTCACATGAGACGCGCACCACATTACAGGTGCCGTCCCATGTGTTAACAGTGAAGTGCCGCAGATGCGCGGGTGGAATAAGATAAATGTGTGGGAAGTATATATACTGTGTGTGTGTGAGCAGTATATATATTAGGGATGAGCGCACTCGGATTTATGAAATCCGAGCCCACCCGAACGTTGCGGATCCGAGTCGGATCCGAGACAGATCCGGGTATTGGCGCCAAATTCAAAAGTGAAACTGAGGCTCTGACTCATAATCCCGTTGTCGGATCTCGCGATACTCGGATCCTATAAATTCCCCGCTAGTCGCCGCCATCTTCACTCGGGCATTGATCAGGGTAGAGGGAGGGTGTGTTAGGTGGTCCTCTGTGCTGTTTAGTTCTGTGCTGTTTAGTTCTGTGCTGTTTAGTTCTGTGCTGTTTAGTTCTGTGCTGTTTAGTGCTGTGCTGTGCTGTGCTGTGCTGTGCTGTGTTCTGCAGTATCAGTCCAGTGGTGCTGTGTGCTGTGCTCTGTCCTTCTGAGGTCAGTGGTGCTGCTGGGTCCTGTGCTGTGTCCTGTTCAGTCCAGTGGTGCTGTGTCCTGTGCTCTGTGCTTCTAAGGGCATAGTTATTTCCCCAATATTCCCCTGTGTTTAAAAAAATAAAAAAAAGTTTTTTTAAAAAATACCAAAAACTACTTTAATTTTTTTTAATTACCACAAAATTTGCACAACCAATCCTGCAGTATAAGCCCATTGGTACTGCAATATTACCAAGTTCACACATTCAGCAGTAAAAGTCCAGTGGTACTGCAATATTACAAAGTTTACACATTCTGCAGTATCAGTCCAGTGGTGCTGTGTCCTGTGCTCTGTCCTGCTGAGTTCCGTAGTGCTGCTGGGTCCTGTGCCGTGTCCTGTTCAGTCCAGTGGTGCTGTGTCCTGTGTTCTGTGCTTCTAAGGGCATAGTTATTTCCCCATTATTCCCAAGTTTTTAAAAAATAAAAAAAAAGTAAAAAAAAATAAAAAATTTTTTTAAAAAAAAAAAAATATAATAATTATAACCAAATTTGCAAAACTAATCCAGCAGTATAAGTCCATTGGTACTGCAATATTACCAAGTTCACACATTCTGCAGTATCAGTCCAGTGGTGCGGTGTCCTGTGCTCTGTCCTGCTGAGTTCCGTAGTGCTGCTGGGTCCTGTGCCGTGTCCTGTTCAGTCCAGTGGTGCTGTGTCCTGTGCTCTGTGCTTCTAAGGGCATAGTTATTTCCCCACTATTCCCAAGTTTTTTAAAAATAAAAAAAAAGTAAAAAAATAAAAAATTTAAAAAAAAAAAAATATATAATAATTATAACCAAATTTGCAAAACCAATCCAGCAGTATAAGTCCATTGGTACTGCAATATTACCAAGTTCACACATTCTGCAGTATCTTGTGCTACATATAATGGAGACCAAAAATTTGGAGGATAAAGTAGGGAAAGATCAAGACCCACTTCCTCCTAATGCTGAAGCTGCTGCCACTAGTCATGACATAGACGATGAAATGCCATCAACGTCGTCTTCCAAGCCCGATGCCCAATCTCGTAGTACCGGGCATGTAAAATCCAAAAAGCCCAAGTTAAGAAAAAGTAGCAAAAAGAGAAACTTTAAATCATCTGAGGAGAAACGTAAAGTTGCCAATATGCCATTTACGACACGGAGTGGCAAGGAACGGCTTAGGCCCTGGCCCGTGTTCATGACTAGTGGTTCAGCTTCACCCACGGATCTTAGCCCTCCTCCTCCTCCCCCCCCCCTACAAAAAATTGAAGAGAGTTATGCTGTCAGCAACAAAACAGCAAACAACTCTGCCTTCTAAAGAGAAATTATCACAAATCCCCAAGGCGAGTCCAAGGGTGTTGGTGGTTGTCAAGCCTGACCTTCCCATCACTGTACGGGAAGAGGTGGCTCGGGAGGAGGCTATTGATGATGTAGCTGGCGCTGTGGAGGAACTTGATGATGAGGATGGTGATGTGGTTATTGTAAATGAGGCACCAGGGGGGGAAACAGCTGATGTCCATGGGATGAAAAAGCCCATCGTCATGCCTGGTCAGAAGACCAAAAAATGCACCTCTTCGGTCTGGAGTTATTTTTATCCAAATCCAGACAACCAATGTATGGCCATATGTAGCTTATGTAAAGCTCAAATAAGCAGGGGTAAGGATCTTGCCCACCTAGGAACATCCTCCCTTATACGTCACCTGAATAACCTTCATAGTTCAGTGGTTAGTTCAGGAACTGGGGCTAGGACCCTCATCGGTACAGGGACACCTAAATCCCGTGGTCCAGTTGGATACACACCAGCAACACCCTCCTCGTCAACTTCCTCCACAATCTCCATCAGATTCAGTCCTGCAGCCCAAGTCAGCAGCCAGACTGAGTCCTCCTCAATACGGGATTCATCCGAGGAATCCTGCAGCGGTACGCCTACTACTGCCACTGCTGCTGTTGCTGCTGTTAGTCGGTCATCTTCCCAGAGGGGAAGTCGTAAGACCGCTAAGTCTTTCACAAAACAATTGACCGTCCAACAGTCGTTTGCCATGACCACAAAATACGATAGTAGTCACCCTATTGCAAAGCGTATAACTGCGGCTGTAACTGCAATGTTGGTGTTAGACGTGCGCCCGGTGTCCGCCATCAGTGGAGTGGGATTTAGAGGGTTGATGGAGGTATTGTGTCCCCGGTACCAAATCCCCTCGAGATTCCACTTCACTAGGCAGGCGATACCAAAAATGTACAGAGAAGTACGATCAAGTGTCCTCAGTGCTCTTAAAAATGCGGTTGTACCCACTGTCCACTTAACCACGGACATGTGGACAAGTGGTTCTGGGCAAACGAAGGACTATATGACTGTGACAGCCCACTGGGTAGATGCATCCCCTTCCGCAGCAACAGCAACAGCTGCATCAGTAGCAGCATCTACAAAATGGCTGTTCATGCAAAGGCAGGCAACATTGTGCATTACAGGCTTTAATAAGAGGCACAACGCTGACAACATATTAGAGAAAATGAGGGAAATTATCTCCCAGTGGCTTACCCCACTTAGACTCTCATGGGGATTTGTGGTGTCAGACAATGCCAGTAACATTGTGCGGGCATTAAATATGGGCAATTTCCAGCACGTCCCATGTTTTGCCCACACCATTAATTTGGTGGTGCAGCATTACCTCAAGAGTGACAGGGGTGTGCAGGAGATGCTTGCGGTGGCGCGCAAAATTGCTGGACACTTTCGGCATTCAGCCAGTGCCTACCGCAGACTAGAGGCACATCAAAAAAGCATGAACCTGCCCTGCCATCACCTCAAACAAGAGGTTGTGACGCGCTGGAACTCCACCCTCTATATGCTGCAGAGGATGGAGGAGCAGCAAAAGGCCATTCAGGCCTACACAGCCACCTACGACATAGGCAAAGGAGTGGGGATGCGCCTCAGTCAAGCGCAGTGGAGACTGATTTCCGTGTTGTGCAAGGTTCTGCAGCCATTTGAACTTGCCACACGAGAAGTCAGTTCCGACACTGCCAGCTTGAGTCAGGTCATTCCCCTGATCAGGCTGTTGCAGAAGCAGCTGGAGAAAGTGAGGGAGGAGCTGGTAAGCCATTGCGATTACACCAAGCATGTAGCTCTTGTGGATGTAGCCCTTCGTACGCTTTGCCAGGATCCGAGGGTGGTCACTCTTTTAAAGTCAGAGGAATACATTCTGGCCACCGTGCTCGATCCTCGGTTTAAAGCGTATGTTGTGTCTCTGTTTCCGGCGGACACAAGTCTACAGCGGTGCAAAAACCTGCTGGTCAGGAGATTGTCCTCTGAAGAGGACCGTGACATGCCAACAGCTCCATCCTCATTTTCTTCCACATCTATGGCTGCGAGGAAAAAGCTCAGTTTTCCCAAAAGAGGCACTGGCGGGGATGCTGATAACATCTGGTCCGGACTGAAGGACCTGCCAACCATTGCAGACATGTCTACTCTCGCTGCATTGGATGCTGTCACAATAGAAAAAATTGTGGATGATTACTTTGCTGACACCATCCAAGTAGACATGTCAGACAGTCCATATTGTTACTGGCAGGAAAAAAAGGCAGTTTGGAAGCCCCTGTACAAACTGGCTCTATTTTACCTGAGTTGTCCCCCCTCCAGTGTGTACTCGGAAAGAGTTTTTAGTGCAGCGGGGAACCTGGTCAGTGAGCGGCGAAGGAGGTTGCTTCCTCACAACGTTGAAAAAATGATGTTTATAAAAATGAATAATCAATTCCTCAATGAAGTACAGCACTGCCCTCCAGATACTACAGAGGGACCTGTGGTTGTGGAGTCCAGCGGGGACGAATTGATAATGTGTGATGAGGAGGAAGTACACACTGTAGGGGGAGAGGAATCAGAGGTTGAGGATGAGGACGACATCTTGCCTCAGTAGAGCCTGTTTAGTCTGTACAGGGAGAGATGAATAGCTTTTTTGGTGTGGGGGCCCAAACAAACCAATCATTTCAGCCAAAGTTGTTTGGTAGGCCCTGTCGCTGAAATGATTGGTTTGTTAAAGTGTGCATGTCCTATTTCAACAACATAAGGGTGGGTGTGAGGGCCCAAGGACAATTCCATCTTGGAACTTTTTTTTTTGCATTATATGACCAATCAACAGTCGTTTGCCATGTTCAAAAAGTAAAACCAAACGTAAAAAAATTCAAGAAATTAAACCAAAAGTAAAATGCCGTGTCATAATTTAAAACAAGAGGTATTGACGTGCTCTAAAACTACTGTATTGTTGTTTATATTTTATAAACACTACACTTGAAAGCTTGAGTCTTTCAATAGAAAAGTAACTGTCCATTGCACGAATATTTGCAACAGGGACAATTTTAGGGTTAAGAAAGTCAACTAATAACACTTCGACGCTGTCTGTCTTTATAAACACTACACTTGGAAGTTGGAGGAGGTATTGTGGCCCCGGCACCAAATTTACTACCGGGGCCACTCCACTGTGCAGTCCATATTTAGGTGTATCAGATATTAAACAACGGTGACAGTTGATGCCCAATTTTTTAATTATATTGTGGCCTCGGTACAAAATTGTGTACCGGGGCCACCACACTACGCAGTCCAGATACTTGTTTGGTGGAATTCAGACCAGTTGAGGGTTTTATTATTATATTGTGTGGACCACTCTATCTATACCACACTACAACTCTATACCACTCTATTTCATACTTTAATTCTATTTCATACTTTAATTCTATTTCATACTTTAATTCTATTTCATACTTTAATTCTATTACTAATTAATTACCATAAAGAAGAACAAAATAAACCAATTTTACCAAAAGTATAATATGACTTAGACTTACAAACACTACACTTGAAAGATCGTGCCTTTAAATGAAAAAGTCAGTCTTCATTGCACGACTATGTGCAACAGGGACAGTTTTTTGGGTTTACAAAGTCAAACAATAACACTTTGACCCTGTCTGTCTGGGATCTCAATGACGAATTGTCTGTACCATGTTTGGAGGAGGTATTGTGGCCCCGGTATCAAATTGGGTACCGGGGCCACCCCACTATGCAGCCCAGATACTTGTTTGGTGGAATTCTGACACGTGGAGGGTTTTATTATTATTATATTGTATGGACCACTCTATCTATACCACACTACAACTCTATACCACTCTATTTCATACTTTAATTCTATTTCATACTTTAATTCTATTTCATACTTTAATTCTATTTCATACTTTAATTCTATTTCATACTTTAATTCTATTTCATACTTTAATTCTATTACTAATTACCATAAAGAGGAACAAAATAAACCAATTTTACCAAAAGTATAATATGACTTAGACTTACAAACACTACACTTGAAAGATCGTGCCTTTAAATGAAAAAGTCAGTCTTCATTGCACGACTATGTGCAACAGGGACAGTTTTTTGGGTTTACAAAGTCAAACAATAACACTTTGACCCTGTCTGTCTGGGATCTCAATGACGAATTGTCTGTACCATGTTTGGAGGAGGTATTGTGGCCCCGGTATCAAATTGGGTACCGGGGCCACCCCACTATGCAGTCCAGATACTTGTTTGGTGGAATTCAGACACGTGGAGGGTTTTTTAATTATATTGTGGCCTCGGTACCAAATTGTGTACCGGGGCCACCAGACTACGCAGTCAAGATAGATAGATGCGTATTGCGTATCATAGATAAAGTACATTCAGTGGTGTGGGGCAAATTGAAAAATATTCAAAATGCACTGACATTATCAAAAACAAGAGGTTGTCACACGCTAAAACTCC
Source organism: Mixophyes fleayi (assembly GCF_038048845.1). Classification (NCBI taxonomy): domain Eukaryota; kingdom Metazoa; phylum Chordata; class Amphibia; order Anura; family Limnodynastidae; genus Mixophyes; species Mixophyes fleayi. The sequence continues at coordinate 254,066,305 of NC_134404.1, read as the reverse complement.
AACATGTATATGATGGAGAGGATGGAGGAGCAGCCGTATGTGTAGTGTAATGCAGATCTGTTGAAGGTTTTTTATATATATCTTATTGTGGTGCCCAGTGCCCACTCCTCTACGCAGTCCAGGTACAATTATTGGTGCGAATCATAAAAGTTCAGGGTTTTTAAGATATTGTGGTGACCCACTCCTCTACGCAGTCCAGGTACAATTATTGGTGCGAATCATAAAAGTTCAGGGTTTTTAATATATTGTGGTGACCCACTCCTCTACGCAGTCCAGGTACAATTATTGGTGCGAATCATAAAAGTTCAGGGTTTTTAATATATTGTGGTGACCCACTCCTCTACGCAGTCCAGGTACAATTATTGGTGCGAATCATAAAAGTTCAGGGTTTTTAAGATATTGTGGTGACCCACTCCTCTACGCAGTCCAGGTACAATTATTGGTGCGAATCATAAAACTTCAGGGTTTTTAAGATATTGTGGTGACCCACTCCTCTACGCAGTCCAGGTACAATTATTGGTGCGAATCATAAAAGTTCAGGGTTTTTAAGATATTGTGGTGACCCACTCCTCTACGCAGTCCAGGTACAATTATTGGTGCGAATCATAAAAGTTCAGGGTTTTTAATATATTGTGGTGACCCACTCCTCTACGCAGTCCAGGTACAATTATTGGTGCGAATCATAAAAGTTCAGGGTTTTTAAGATATTGTGGTGACCCACTCCTCTACGCAGTCCAGGTACAATTATTGGTGCGAATCATAAAAGTTCAGGGTTTTTAATATATTGTGGTGACCCACTCCTCTACGCAGTCCAGGTACAATTATTGGTGCGAATCATAAAAGTTCAGGGTTTTTAATATATTGTGGTGACCCACTCCTCTACGCAGTCCAGGTACAATTATTGGTGCGAATCATAAAAGTTCAGGGTTTTTAAGATATTGTGGTGACCCACTCCTCTACGCAGTCCAGGTACAATTATTGGTGCGAATCATAAAAGTTCAGGGTTTTTAAGATATTGTGGTGACCCACTCCTCTACGCAGTCCAGGTACAATTATTGGTGCGAATCATAAAAGTTCAGGGTTTTTATTATATTGTGGTGACCCACTCCTCTACGCAGTCCAGGTACAATTATTGGTGCGAATCATAAAAGTTCAGGGTTTTTAATATATTGTGGTGACCCACTCCTCTACGCAGTCCAGGTACAATTATTGGTGCGAATCATAAAACTTCAGGGTTTTTAAGATATTGTGGTGACCCACTCCTCTACGCAGTCCAGGTACAATTATTGGTGCGAATCATAAAAGTTCAGGGTTTTTAAGATATTGTGGTGACCCACTCCTCTACGCAGTCCAGGTACAATTATTGGTGCGAATCATAAAAGTTCAGGGTTTTTAATATATTGTGGTGACCCACTCCTCTACGCAGTCCAGGTACAATTATTGGTGCGAATCATAAAAGTTCAGGGTTTTTAATATATTGTGGTGACCCACTCCTCTACGCAGTCCAGGTACAATTATTGGTGCGAATCATAAAAGTTCAGGGTTTTTATTATATTGTGGTGACCCACTCCTCTACGCAGTCCAGGTACAATTATTGGTGCGAATCATAAAAGTTCAGGGTTTTTAAGATATTGTGGTGACCCACTCCTCTACGCAGTCCAGGTACAATTATTGGTGCGAATCATAAAAGTTCAGGGTTTTTAATATATTGTGGTGACCCACTCCTCTACGCCGTCCAGGTACAATTATTGGTGCGAATCATAAAAGTTCAGGGTTTTTAAGATATTGTGGTGACCCACTCCTCTACGCAGTCCAGGTACAATTATTGGTGCGAATCATAAAAGTTCAGGGTTTTTATTATATTGTGGTGACCCACTCCTCTACGCAGTCCAGGTACAATTATTGGTGCGAATCATAAAAGTTCAGGGTTTTTAATATATTGTGGTGACCCACTCCTCTACGCAGTCCAGGTACAATTATTGGTGCAAATCATAAAAGTTCAGGGTTTTTAAGATATTGTGGTGACCCACTCCTCTACGCAGTCCAGGTACAATTATTGGTGCGAATCATAAAAGTTCAGGGTTTTTAATATATTGTGGTGACCCACTCCTCTACGCAGTCCAGGTACAATTATTGGTGCGAATCATAAAAGTTCAGGGTTTTTAATATATTGTGGTGACCCACTCCTCTACGCAGTCCAGGTACAATTATTGGTGCGAATCATAAAAGTTCAGGGTTTTTAATATATTGTGGTGACCCACTCCTCTACGCAGTCCAGGTACAATTATTGGTGCGAATCATAAAAGTTCAGGGTTTTTATTATATTGTGGTGACCCACTCCTCTACGCAGTCCAGGTACAATTATTGGTGCGAATCATAAAAGTTCAGGGTTTTTAATATATTGTGGTGACCCACTCCTCTACGCAGTCCAGGTACAATTATTGGTGCGAATCATAAAAGTTCAGGGTTTTTAAGATATTGTGGTGACCCACTCCTCTACGCAGTCCAGGTACAATTATTGGTGCGAATCATAAAAGTTCAGGGTTTTTAAGATATTGTGGTGACCCACTCCTCTACGCAGTCCAGGTACAATTATTGGTGCGAATCATAAAAGTTCAGGGTTTTTAATATATTGTGGTGACCCACTCCTCTACGCAGTCCAGGTACAATTATTGGTGCGAATCATAAAAGTTCAGATTTTTTAATATATATTGTGGTGACCCACTCCTCTACGCAGTCCAGAAAGATACCTTGTTGCAACGTTTTGGACTAATAACTATATTGTGAGGTGTTCAGAATACACTGTAAATTAGTGGAAATGCTTGTTATTGAATGTTATTGAGGTTAATAATAGCCTAGGAGTGAAAATAAGCCCAAAAACTTGATTTTTAAACTTTTTATGTTTTTTTCAAAAAAAATCCGAATCCAATACCTTAAATCCGAACCGAGACCTTTCGTCAAGTGTTTTGCGAGACAAATCCGAACCTCAAAAATAACGAAAATCCGGATCCAAAACACAAAACACGAGACCTCAAAAGTCGCCGGTGCACATCCCTAATATATATATATATATATATATATATATATATATATATATATATATATATATATATATATATATATATATATATATATATTTATTGTGTGTATGAGTAGTATATATATATATATTGTGTGTGTGTGTGTGTGAGCAGTATATATATATATATTGTGTGTGTGAGCAGTATATATATTGTGTGTATGTGTGTGGGCAGTATATATATATATTGTGTGTGTGAGCAGTATATATATTGTGTGTATGTGTGTGGGCAGTATATATATTGGGGGTGTGTGTGTGGACAGTATATATATTGTGTGTGTGCAGTATATATATATATTGTATGTGTGTGTGTGTGTGTGTGTGTGGGCAGTATATATATTGTGTGTGTGTGTGGGCAGTATATATATTGTGTGTGTGTGTGGACAGTATATATTGTGTGTGTGTGGACAGTATATATTGTGTGTGTGTGTGTGTGTAGTATATATTGTGTGTGTGTGTGCAGTATATATTGTTTGTGTGTGTGGGCAGTATATATTGTGTGTGTGTGTGTGTGTGTGCAGTATATATTGTGTGTGTGTGTGCAGGGCCATCTTAACAACATTACAGGCCCCCAGGCAAAGCAGTGCATCGGGGCCCCTATATAATATATAAATATATATATATATAGGGGCCCCGATGCACTGCTTTTTTTAAATGTACTCGCTCAGTGACCCTTGAAGTTTTTCTTTTGCAGGATTTTTTTTGTGCAGGATTATTTATTCTTATTAAGAGCCTTGCCTATGGGGCCCCCGGGCACCTGCCCATCGTGCCCAATGGTAAAGATGTCCCTGTGTGTGTGTGTGTGTGTGTGTGTGTGTGGGGGGGGGGCAGTATATATTGTGTGTGTGTGGGTAGTATATAAATATAGTGTGCGAGTGTGGGGGGGGCAGTATATAAATATAGTTTGTGGGGGGGGGGCAGTATTTAAATACAGTGTATGAGTGTGGGGGGGCAGTATATATATTCTGTGTGTGTGTGTGTGGACAGTATATATTGTGTGTGTCTGTGGACAGTATATTGTGTGGGCAGTATATATTGTGTGTGTGTGTGTGTGTGTGTGTGTGTGTGTACACAGTATATATTGTGTGTGTGTGTGTGTGTGTGTGTGTGGGCAGTATATATTGTGTGTGTGGGCAGTATATATTGTGTGTGTGTGTGGGCAGTATATATTGTGTGTGTGCAGGGCCATCTTAACAACATTACAGGCCCCCGGGCAAAGCAGGGCATCGGGGCCCATATATATATATATAGGGGCCCCGATGCACTGCTTTTTTAAATGTACTCGCTCAGTGACCCTTGAAGTTTTTCTTTTGCAGGATTTTTTTTTGTGCAGGATTATTTATTCTTATTAAGAGCCTTGCCCGTGGGGCCCCCGGGCACCTGCCCATCGTGCCCAATGGAAAAGATGGCCCTGTGTGTGTGTGTGTGTGTGGACAGTATATATTGTGTGTGTGTGGGTAGTATATAAATATAGTGTGCGAGTGTGGGGGGGGCAGTATATAAATATAGTTTATGGGGAGGCAGTATTTAAATACAGTGTATGAGTGTGGGGGGGCAGTGTCTAAATATAGTGTGTGAGTGTGGGGTGCCAGTATATAAATATAGTGTGTGAGGGGGCAGTATGTTAATATATTTGAGGGAAAGAGGGGGGTCTTAATATAATGTGTGATGTAGGCTATTTAATGGTGAAGTGCAGGTAGGGGCTAATTATTTAATGAGTGCTATTTTATTTGTGGGGTGATGGTGGGGCAATTAAAATTATTGGTGGGGCTATTTAATTTAATATTGGGTCCTATTAATTTAAGGTGAGGTGGTATGGGGCTATTAATTGAATATAGGACTGATTTTGGGGCTGAGGGCTATTTATTAATTGTAATTGTAAATATTTAACTCCCTTGACCTTGTCTTCTCCCACCGTTGCAGTCTGTCCGACTTCTCTATCTCCCCCTTTCCACTCTCGGACCACCATCTCCTCTCATTCTCTCTCTCCTCTACTCCTGCACCCCTCCCCCCACCCAAATCTACCCGGTCCAGGCGCGATCTCGACATCCTTGATCCTGCTATTCTATCCTCTTCTCTTGAAACTCTCCTCTCTCCCCTTTCCACCCTGTCCTGCCCTAATCAAGCGGCCTCCCTCTATAACCAAACCCTCTCCTCCGCCCTTGATGCAGTTGCCCCTGCCCAGCCCATCCACCTTCGCTGCTCCAATCCCCAACCCTGGCACTCCAAACTTACCCGTTTCCTCCAAAAATGCTCTCGTACTGCCGAACGCCACTGGAGAAAATCTCGCTCCCTGGCTGATTTCCTCCACTTCAAGTTTATCCTCTCCTCCTACAGCTCTGCCCTCTCGCTCGCTAAGCAATCCTTCTTTAAATCCCTCATCTCCTCCCAGTCCTCCAACCCCCGCCGCCTCTTCGCTACCTTTAACACTCTCCTGTCTCCCCCACCTCCCCCCCTCCCTTCCTCCTTATCTGCCACTGACTTCACCTCCTTTTTCTCCTCTAAAATCGTGGCCATCAGACTTGAAATCTCCTCCTCCACCCACTCTTCCGCCACCCCCTCTCTCGCCCTTCCTCCCCCCCTCCACTCTCCCCCCCTCTCCCCCCAGCCACCAACTCCTTCTCTCCTTCCGCCCCACCTCGGGTGAGGAAGTCCACTCTCTCATTTCTTCTTCCCCCCCCCCTTCTACCTGCCCCCAGGACCTCATCCCTTCTCACCTTCTTCGCTCCCTTTCCACCTCCACCTGCTCCCACCTCGCTCACCTCTTTAATCTGTCCCTCTCCACCGGCATCTTCCCCTCCGCCTTTAAACATGCTCTCGTCTCACCCATTCTCAAGAAACCCAATCTTGACCCCACCTCACTCTCTAATTACCGCCCCATTTCCCTTCTCCCATTTGCCTCCAAAATACTCGAGAGACTTGTCTGCAACCGTCTCTCCACCTACCTCTCTGAACACTCCCTCCTTGACCCTCTCCAATCAGGCTTCCGGCCCCTCCATTCGACTGAAACTGCCCTGGCTCAAGTTACGAACGATCTCCTCTCGGCTAAAGCCATGGGCCACTACTCCCTCCTGATTCTCCTCGACCTCTCAGCGGCCTTTGACACCGTTGACCACCCCCTCCTGCTTCACACCCTTCAGTCCATTGGCCTCTCCGATACCATCCTCTCCTGGTTCACCTCTTACCTTGCCGACCGTTCCTTCTCTGTTTCCACCTCTGATTCTCTCTCCCCTTCTTCCTACCTTCCAGTCTGGGTCCCTTAGGGCTCTGTCCTTGGAACCTTACTATTCTCACTATACACCTCTTCTCTGGGTGCACTCATCAGCTCCTTCGGCCTCAAGTACCACCTTTATGCTGATGACACTCAACTCTACCTTTCCTCTCCTGATCTCTCTCCCTCCCTTCTTTCCAGGGTATCTGCATGCCTCTCTGCCATCTCCTCCTGGATGTCCTCTAGATTTCTTAAACTCAATCTTGCTAAAACTGAACTCATTGTCTTTCCTCCCTCTCGTACTTCCTTCCACTCTGACCTCTCCATCACTGTTGACAACTCATCTATCTTCCCTGTTACCCAACTCCGCTGCCTAGGTGTCATCCTCGACTCCTCTCTCTCCTTTGCCCCTCACATTCACTCTTCACGTTTCCAGCTTCGCAACATTGCCCGCATTCGGCCCTTCCTCTCCCAGGATGCCACCAAATCTCTCTTCCACTCTCTGATTATCTCCCGCTTGGACTACTGCAACCTTCTCCTTATCGGCCTCCCCCTCTCTCATCTCGCTCCCCTTAGATCTGTACTTAACGCCGCTGCTAGGCTTATTTTCCTCTCTCGCCGTTCCACCTCTGTATCCCCACTCTACCAAGCCCTTCACTGGCTCCCCTTCCCCTACAGAATCCTTTTCAAGCTCCTCACTCTGACTTACAAGGCCCTCGCCAACTCCACTGCTCCCTACATCTCTAACCTTATCTCTATTCACACTCCCTCCCGCTCACTGCGATCGTCCAACGATCGTCGCCTCTCTTCCCTTCTGATTACCTACTCTCACGCACGTATACAAGACTTCTCCCGCGCCGCTCCCCTCCATTGGAACAAGCTCCCCCGCTCCATCAGAACTTCCCCTAATCTGTCCTCTTTCAAACGAACATTAAAAACCCACCTTTTCCTTAAAGCCTTCCAGTCTCATGCCTAAACTCCCACCGGTCGGCTACCTCTCTTCTCATCCCTTCTTCCCTTCTCCTCCTTCCTCCCGTCTCTCCGTCTCATCCATGTGTCTGTCTGTCTTCCCCTCCCTTTAGATTGTTCGCTCCTTTGAGCAGGGCTCTCCTACCTTCTGTTTCCATCACTTTTAACTGCGCTCTCCAGCTACTCAGCTCACCTCCTCTCAGTCCCTCTGCCCTCTGTCTCCTCTCGCTTCTCTCCGCTCCCCTCAGTGACTCTCAACCTGTCATCCATGCCCACCCTCTCGGGCCATAGTTACCTGCCTGTACTCACTTTTCCCCTCCTTCCCTCTCTTTCATGCTGTGCCTGAGCCCCCAGAGTTATAGTGCTTACTGTTACTTGTACTGTGCTGTTTCACCTTGTACTGTGCCATTGTTTGTCCTTGTACAACGCTACGGATACTTTGTGGCGCCCTATAAATAAAAATTAATAATAATAATAATAATTTATTGCTGGGGCAGTTTGGAGGGAGGGGAAAAGGATTATGTATTAAATGGGAATACTATAAATTTAATGTTGGAGCTGGTTGGATGGAAATAGATCTATTTAGCAAATATGAATATTAGTATTTTAATGATGGGGTGGAGGGAGGCCTAATTCTAAAACTTGTGTGCTACTGATTTAACACTGGGGCTGTATTTGTATAAATTGATAGCCATGCTACATCATAGGGGGTTACCCTGTCTAAAGTGCCCAGGCCCCCCAGAGCCTTAATCCAGTTCTGGACCTGGGCATAAAAATATATATATGGATTAAGCAACACTAAAATAGCCTCTTTTTTATATAGATAAAAATATATTGTACCAAAAAGCACCCTTTAAGGATGGCCCGCTATTTATGGGCCAGTGCTGTGTGCTTGCCCCCTGGGCTAAAGTCTGCCAGCCCTCCCTGCCCCCATTACAAATGCATTCAAAATGTATTTTAAATTTTAATGCTTAACCTTATTAAAATGTACAAATGAAATACTGTATACAATTACTGGTGTAATGGATTATTGGAGATTTCAAATTAGAAGGGCTTTTCTAACTTTTTTATGTAAATGCATTTTGGAAAAATCCAACTTTCGTGCCATATCACAGTTAATATTGCGCATGGCCAGCCCATTTAATCGCTCTTGCCCCATAGTTGAGCGATGATAATTTATTATGCTCTTTAGCACACTGAACGTTCATTCACTGGAAGCAACAGATGCTGGCAAACTAAGGAAAATGCACAAAGCATTTGTGATGTTGGGAAACACCCCAGAAAGTCATAGTTCTATGATGTTTGTAAGAAGTTCTTTTGGCTTGCTTTCCAACTTAAAGTTTGTACTATAAATTTGTTTGTTGATACATAATGAACTTGCAGGAGTTTTTGGCTCTCTTCCGATTCACGTACAAGTTTAACATGCCTCGAAAAAACAGGTCATAAATGCTGATAAGTTCAATTATACATAGAATGTATCCGTTATTGCGGTCACCAGTGCGAGAACTGGAACCAAAGAAAGCTAATCCCTGCTCAGAAATATAAAGAACAACATGCAGGATGCACTCAAGATATATATATTTTTTGTGCAGCATTCAACTCTGATGGTATTCGGTTGTATAATTTCTACAAACCTCTGCTCAAGGTCCACCTGGAATGAGCAGATAAAACCAAAGCATTTGCTGCACTTTTATTAAAGGCGCACAGTAGAGAGATTTTTTTTTACTACATTCCAGCATAACCAGTCTCTTGAACAGGTCTCACCATTCAGAAGGTTTTTCTTAAATTAAAGATAAGGGAAAGCATGTTTACTAGCATCTTGTGTAATGTTATTTGGTATTCCAAAACTAGGAATCTTAAGAAATTACTTAATTTTGGCAGCATCACTTTTGTTGATAATACCAATGTCAATCGTGGTAAAACTTTCAGCAGAAATTAATTCTTGCTCTTCTGGTTCTCTGCCTTTTTGCTGTAGAGTTTCTGGATTGTAAACCGGATCTTCTGCTGCTTGTCTTGGTGTCAGCAAACTCTGCAGTATCACTGTTGGCACATTTCCTTCTTGACAAACGTCTTCATTCGCATGGTGAACTTCAGCCTCAGGCATATAATTTGAAACAGAATTGTCATCTTTTGTAGTTGCGATGGTTTGACTGGCTTCACTTACAACAGGGTTTGTACCTGAAGTTCCTGATCTTGAAACACTTGTTTTTGAATCACATGGATGAGAAGTGTTTTCTTGTACCAGTGATTTAAAAAAATGAAGTTATTGGTCTTAACTTTTTATATTCGCTTTCATTGATAGTTGCCTTTTAGATGCCCCACTTTTAAATTTCCTCCACAACATCATATGGTTTCTCATAATATTCTGAAACATCAATTGTATAAAAGTTATTATTACTTGTTAATACACATATGCATGGAGGAGTAAAGGCTTTATGTCATACTTTATGTCACAGTTACTCCCTCCCCCAGAGCTCACACTTCCCCATCACACCTCACTGCTCACCCCACAGCTTACTCCATTCACATCACAGCTCATTGCTCACCCCACAGCTCACTCCCTCCCCTCACAGCTCACACTTTCCCTTTACACTTCACTGTTCACCCCACAGCTCACTCCTGCTCCTGTGGAAGTCAAATAATTGGATGAAGTAAGCTAAATTGATTAATATTGTTATACTGTGCAATTGCGATTAGTACACCACGTGTAATGACGCAATCACATGGATTAACAACACACACATTTACATTCGCAGTTACACTTGTAAATAATACACATTTATTAAGGTTACAATACACATTTATTTATTAGTAAAATATATTAGAGATTATCTATACTTAGATAAAACTACATAAAAGGTATCTGGCTCAGGATGTAGGAAATTTTTAGTGGCATTTTGATCTGTACATTAACATCAGGAATCCACTACTATTGGTGAAGCGATCCCTACCTGCGATCGCTAGTTACGGAAGATAAAGGATTAATGCTCAAAATAATAATGTGTTTGGAATACATATAGGTTGGTTTAAACTTGATTAGGTCGGTTCCCTTTGGCACATGTGCTCAGCTGTTGGAGTGAGTTGGTTCCCACTTTATCAGGAATACTCTGAACTGACCTGTGATTTGAATTGTTCTGGACTGACCAATGAATAAATACCTTAGTTTATCTTTGTATACATTGTGACATCATCACTGTTTTTTTGTTAACTGAAACTGCATATAAACAAGTCCTGGACCAGTGTTATATCTCTCTTTCTGACAACAGACAACATGACTGTATCTGAACCTGGGCCCAGATATTCGGTTTTATGCTTTCCTGTTAATTGTTATATCTTTTATGCTTCAGCATGGCTTGCAGTAAATCCTGCTACCTTTTGCTACTAAATCTCTGTGCATAGGAACCACAATAATCGCATTGGACAATGTTTATTGGTAGTGACAAAACAAACATTAAACTCCGTACAGCTCACACTGTTCCATCACATCTCTCTGCTCACCCCACAGCTCACCCAAACAGGTCACTCCCTCCCCCTCCAGCTCACACTGCCCCATCACACCTCATATTGCTCCCCTCATTGCTTATGCTGTACCTCTCATACTTCACTGCTCACCCCTCAGCTCACTCCCGCACCCTACAGCTCACACTGCCCCTTTAAATCTCACTGCTCACCAAACAGTTCACTCCTGCCCCCGCACAGCTCACACTGTCCCATCACATCTCAATGCTCACCCTACAGTTCCCACTGCCCCACCATACCTCATTGCTCACCCCACAGCTCACTCCTTCCCCTACAGTTCATGCTGCCAAATCACACCTCACATTGCTTCCCTCATTGCTCATACTGTTGCTCTCATGTCCTTGACCTTATCCAAATCGTTTCTCCCACTACCCTAATTTATCCCAGCACCTGAATTGCCCCCCCACACACAGATATTTACCCCAGTTCTACCCCAGCAATCACACACATGCACCTACCCTAATTCTAGACCAGCAATCACACACACCTACCCTAATTCTAGCCCAGCACACACACACACATACATACATACATACATACATACATTCATGCACTTACCCTAATTCTAGCCCAGCAATCACACACACACACACACTCTCACTTACTTCAGAAAACAGTGAGTCTGACAGCTGATGCTCAGTCAATGTAGCCCCGCCCCCATGCTCAGACATCCCTTTCCCTCCCACTCCTCTCCTGAAGTTCTGACAGCCCTGCAGGAGCTGGAAGGAGACTGCAGAGAATGAGTCGGGTACACAGCCAATAAACAATTGGCAAATGGACACCACCTTAGTTACAGGCCTGTAATCTAATTTATGCTATTAACCTTTAAAAGTATTCAGTTGTTCACGTACAAAAAAGTTATATTTTGAAATGTATTAATAAAAACAAAACCTGTTGAATCTATACAAGCATGAGCATTGTAATTAGAAAAAAAGTATAAAATTAACTTACCTAACACGCGATTTCTGCAAATCCTCAAGTAAACGTCGAACATCAAACAGTCCAGTCCAGTTTCCTAATTATAAACAAACTATTCCCTTGTGAAGTTGCGAGTCATGCAGTCTGGCAAATCTCAAGTACAACTGATGTTCTCATGTGTCTGTGTGGATAAATGCATTATGCACAGAGAGAGCAATCGCATGCATGTCATGTCAATTTAACCAATTAACATGTTTAGGTGCTAGGTTTATTACTTGGAAATTACCAAGTCATATATATATATATATATATATATATATATATATATGTATATATATATATATATATATATATGTATATATATATAATATATTGTCGAAGTCAATTAATTGGATATAGTTATTTCAAATTAATATCCATCAATCTGATTGTCTGAAATTATGCGAATAGAACACTATGGTGTGGAAGGGCGTATTTAACCACCACATGTATGAACACTTCTCCACACATTTACACTTACACATTCACTTGTAATTAGTTCACCTTAAAATAGTTCCAACACATAGTAATTTATAATCAAATGTAATAGAGTTTATAGTTACATATAATAATGTTAAATCTAGTTTACTGAGATCTAAGGTTCAGGATACAGGAAACATATCATGTCTAGTATCATTCTAATCCCCTATTTTATCTTCAGACATCCGTTTCTATCAGCTAAGAGATCGCACCTTGAGTATGCGAGTTATGGATTATAGGGAATAAATGATCAGAATGGTATAGTGTGTGTAATGCAAATAGACCAGTTTGAACCAGCTTTTCGGCGGGAAGATTAATATGCATCTGTTGGAGAGCTGACCCTCACCCTTGAAGGGCATTGTTTGAACTGACCAATAACCTGCATTTCACTGGACTGTCTTGAAGCCTGAACCAATGGAAACATGCCAAATCATCTTGTGACTGGATCACTATTAAATAACTTTTGGTATAAATTTATTTAAAGCAAATAGCGCTGGGTCGCTTATTTATATAATTGCACGTGCACTTATTTTTGATATTGAGTATATTGTGAGATAGGAAATCATTATTTCTGAGACCAGGGTAGAAAATTAGCTTTTTCTGTTGTAACCTTTCAAAAGCAAATACCTTATTTCTGATGTATATCTGATACAATAAGTCTTTGTTTTGAAATCCTTTTGCATATCTTGGTGCAAGGAAATGCTTTTGTTTGTAACCTTGCTAGAGGGAATGCATTCATGTCTGAGGCATGTTTGATTTCTGATAAGCATTTTTAAGTCTGTTGTGTAGACTAGAGGATGTCCTCATTAAGGCTAATTAAGTCTATTCAATCTGACTGACCAACACTTGAATGCACAACAGGGGGCAGTTACCTGAATGCAGGTCCTGTTAGACAGACAGGACCTCTAAACAATGGAGACAGAACATCTGAAAAGATCAGGGGGATGTGGAAGTTAAATTGTGTACAAAACTACATTACTGTTACGAGCCGCGGCTGCTCTGGGCACCGCCGCGACTCGCTCCCGTCTGCTGCCGGACGTCCCGGCCGTCGTCATGACGTCATTTCCGCTTTACCCCGACCGTTGCCAAGGCAACGGTCTGAACGCTCCCCTTGTGTAGCGCCGCGTCCCGGCATCCAGGGCAGCCGGGCGCGTGCGCAAACCAAGAAGGAACAGCTGGCCACTTAACTCCTGTGCCTATGGCACTTCCTATTGGCCAGTACTTGTATTTAAAGCAGGGAGGGGCAATCCTTCCCTGCCGGTTATAGTTCCTGCTTCTGCTGACTAGCCTGCTTGTGTTCCTGGTTGCTGTACCTTTTTGGATTGATTCTTCGTTGCTGACCTTTTGCCTGATTCCGCTTGATTGCCTGTGCCCTTTTGACCTCTTTGCCTGGACTTCTACACTGCTGATTTGCCTGTGACCTCTGACTCCGGTTCGTGTCCTGGATATTCTGTTTGCTGCCAGCCTCGACCCTTGCCTGACCTCACTCTGCTATTACTCCCATCTGCTATCGCTGGGTTCTCCCCAGTCCGCGCACAATTCACGACCCTCAGCTGTCTGCGGCCAAGTCTGTCCCCACCACTAGGGGCTCCAGCGAAAACCAGACTTCTGAGCAGACTCCGGGTTTTGTGTTGCTGGCTGTGGGGGTTCCTAACAATTACATCCTGACATCTGATAGAAATCAAGTTGATATGGGAGTTCAATTGTAAGATGCAAAAATTAGATTACATCCTGAGATCTGAGGGAATATTCTAGATGGGTTGGAACCAGCTAGGACCAAGGGGCTGGCTTACCTCTGCTATGAGTTATGTCAGAACTGTACAAAAGATGTAATGTAATGTATTCTTCTGATTTTCATGTGACCTGATCACACTGGTACCTTCCACCAGTGTGAGAGCAAATAAACATCTTGCTTCAAGAGCTGCTTGAAAACATCTTCAATATTGCTGTATTCCTGTGATCTGCAGATTAGACCCAAAATCTAATCCATTCTCCAGCTGTTCTGAGGTGTGGACCCAAGCTTTCCAGTACCACCACTCTGCCTGCTACCTGCAGGTCTGGTCAGTGTGATAAGCCAGGGGGGATCAATCCACAGCAGCACATAGTGAGAGGTCAGGAGTACCAGCCCAGGTACACCAGCAACGAGGAACACTAGCAGCGTCAGTTACCCTGAAGGTATGTAGTTCTGAGTGCCATAGAAGGAGCTCAGTGATGGCAGCAGGCCTTTCCCACTGTGGTAGGAGAGGCGTATTCGGAATAACGGAGGGGACGGTGGCAAAGTTAGCCCAGCCGGTTCCCAGCAACAACAGACAGGGTGGCATAGGCGGTCAATCCTGTCACAGATTTCTGGTGGCAAGTGGTGGGATAACCGCAGGTTTCATGAGCCAATCAGGAGAGCCGAATTATTCAGGAGAGGAAAATTGCAGCCAGGAGAACGCACTGGATGTCTTATTACACCAACGTGTCCAGGGTGGATCTCGAGACTCTGTGCAGTGCCAAGGGCATTGACATCAGCCATTCGCCAAACAGGGCGGAGATGAGAGAGGTGCTGAGGGAATGGCACCGACAGCATGGTACCCAGGTGGAGGAAACTGATGGCAGCAGTGGCCAAGGCGGCGGCCCAGTTGACGACCGGGAGCTAGGTACCCCAGATGCCCAGAAAGCAGAGATCCCTGCTCAACAGCCTGCAGAGATCTCTACCCAGCAGACTTCACCTGCACAACCAGCCCCTTTATCCTATGATGACCGCAGGGCTGCCAGGCTAAAGATCCAGCTGGCGGCCTTAGGGTACAACGCATCTGCAGCTGAGCGGGCACAGGTCATCGAGGTATGTCGCCAAGAGGGAAGGGCACCAGCCCTGCAGCCCAGCGGCGAGGCACCCCCTAGAGGATCAGGACTGTTATCTTTACCTTGCCCTAAATTTCAGGACTATGTTGGGAATATTGATGAGCACCTGCAGGTATTTGAAAGGACCTGCAGGCTACACGCTGTACCTAGAGAGGAATGGGTTAAGCATCTGGGGCCCGATTCATCAAGGTACACAAACGCATCCGTATGTGGATAATCCAGAAGTCGTCTCTACGCATGCGCGAAAACGGGAGTTAAGGTGCGTAAAACACCAGATACGCTGCTCAAACAGAGCAGATCTGGCACTTAAAGGCAACTCAAACGCAAACTCTATCGCACGATGGTGGCTGACCACTTGAGAAGAAAGGGGTGGGAATGGGAGGAGAGTGGGCGTGGAGTGGGTGGAGATGAGAGATCACTTGAGAAGAGTAGGTGTTATGGATTCTAATTTAATAACAGTAGGCGTTCCCTCTGTACGTTTACGGGAAACTGACGTCACTCATGTATCAAATCCTTGCTAAAAATTAAGGAAGCTCAGGGTCATGTTTAAGTCCCAAACAGTTGGCTAAAACAACTATTAAACTGCTCTAAATGCATCCTGTGCATTTAAAAAGCACAACAAAATATACACAACATACATACATATCAATACTCAAGTTTTCAGGATTTTTTGTGAAACAAACAAACATTTATTTGGATATATATATATATTACAAATGTTCCATTAGTACGTTTGTGTAAAATATATATATATATATATATATTGTATTGGAGATTACTCCTATATATTACAGTTATCTGCTATAACTGACTTCATGTATGCAGGAATGGAGTGCAGAGTGCATTCCCTATCCATTCCGGCAGCCGGAATGGAGTGCAGAGTGCATTCCCCTTCCGGAATGGAGTGCAGAGTGCATTCCCTATCCATTCTGGCTGCTGGAATGGAGTGTAGAGTGCATTCCCTATCCATTCCGGCTGCTGGAATGGAATGCAGAGTGCATTCCCTATCCACTCTGGCTGCTGGAATGGAGTGCAGAGTGCATTCCCTATCCATTCCGGCAGCCGGAATGGAGTGCAGAGTGCATTGCACTTCCGGAATGGAGTGCAGAGTGCATTCCCTATCCACTCTGGCTGCTGGAATGGAGTGCAGAGTGCATTCCCTATCCATTCCGGCAGCCGGAATGGAGTGCAGAGTGCATTCCACTTTTGGAACGTAGTGCAGAGTACATTCCCTATCCATTCCGGCTGCTGGAATGGAGTGCAGAGTGCATTCCCTATCCATTCCGGCAGCCGGAATGGAGTGCAGAGTGCATTGCACTTCCGGAATGGAGTGCAGAGTGCATTCCCTATCCAATCCGGCTGCCTGAATGGAGTGCAGAGTGCATTCCCTATCCATTCCGGCTGCTTGAATGGATGACAAAGGTACGTACAAAAACATTCACGTATCCTGAATTAAGGCCTTTTTCACTTTTACATGGAGTTATAGAAAATTGTATATGTATGGGAAAATTTTGGCTAAACCACAATATCTTTGATTTATTCTCAATGTAAAATGGGTCTTGTATCTACACATCTTTCAAATTGTATGTAAACCAAATTGCTAAAAAACGCTAGTCAGATTTATACTGCTACATTTTCACTTTTAACGACAGAAGTGTTTGAAAATAGAGCTAGCTAACTTTTACAATAGAGAGTCTTTAAAACTCAATACATAGATACGAAGTAGAAAATTAGTGATTTCACACGCACAAGAGTGTTGGGGAGGAATTGAACTCAGGTTTGCAAAGGTGCATTCTCTAACCGCTACACCAATTAGCAAATGATCTCAAAATGATTTCAATTGCATAGAATGAAATAAAGACCAACAACCTTAGCTAGGGACAAGTTTTGGAATCTATAGGTAGGGAGAATGGCAAACATTTTACGAGAAACAATTAGAGGTGGCACTCCTTGGGATATGCACTGTGTAACGTATCAAAATTAAAATCACACCTGTATTTTAAATGTTGATAAAACATTTCCTTTACCATTTAGGACACTTTTGGCCCAAAGGGGTATGGGGGACATTTTGGAAATTACACCACTTTCATTAGTGGATGAATCCTAAAAGTGTTTGCAATCAACTTATACCACTTTCATACTGCCGCCCCTGCAATATCCTGGGTTTTTGAAGCCGGGTTTTTGCAGGGTCTCGGAGCGTCCCAGCTCAGAAACACCATTCATACTGCACCTCGGACCCGCGAATTTCCCGGGTTGACCCCATTCATACTGCACAAGTCTGTGCCCTGGCAATTTGTGGGAGTCATCACCAGAGCAGTTTTCATTGGCTGAAAAAAGGTGATGTCATTGAAAGGTGACTGGTTTGTTGACGCATTAAGATGATGCAAAAGTGGGTGGTGATTGTTTACCACATTACTTTTCATCATGGCCGATGACTCACTTTTGTGTAGCCCAGAGTTCATGTTTACTAGTGTGTTTTTGCTGTTTTATGCAGCAAATGAGAGTTTGCTGCAGCTGCTGACACTGTGCACTCTTGCACAGTCCCAGTTCAGGAGGAGGAAGGCGAAGTTTATGGCACAACAGAAGAAAACTCGGTGTCTGTATATGCGCAGGAGGAGAGCTTTTCTCAGGGCCAGCATTGCCTCAATTTTGAGATTCAGTGCTGCCAGTAACCGAACAATGCGTGCCCGAGAGCGTAGCCACGGAGAAGCTTTCTGGTCTACTGTGGAAGCGTTTGAGGAACAGCAGTGGATGCAACACTTCAGAATGTCACGTGGGACATTTAACTATGTGCTGGACCTTATTACCCCAGCACTTTCCAGGAAAGCCACTAACTTTGGGAAACCTATTCCACCATGTAGGCGCCTTTCTATTGTGTTGTGGTGGAATGCTACCCCTGGAGAATACCGGACAATCTCCTGCTTGTTTGGAGTAGGGATATCCACGGTGTGCACTCTAGTGCATGAAGTCACCACGGCATTGCTGGAAGCCCTGTATCATCGCTTCATCTCCTTTCCGCAAGGTCAGCGCCTGGATGATACAATTGCAGGATTCCTGAAGCATGGGTTTCCACAGTGTGCTGGAGCCATAGACGCGACACACATCCCCATCATTGCCCCCACAGACAACCATGCGGCTTACTACAACCGCAAAGGCTGGCATTCCATCATTCTGCAGGCTGTGGTTGACCCCAACTATTGGTAAGCATTTTTTATGGGTTTTTTTATGTGACTGTGCCATGTGTAATGCGTATTGTAAAACATTGCTATATGTATTTTTTTATGTCAGTTTCACAGATGTTTTCATCGGGTGGCCTGGACGTTCCCATGACGCCAGAGTTTAGAAAATTCAGACCTTTACCAAATTGCTGAGGAAAGACAAGATGGCTGGCTGTTCCCTAGAGAGGTAAATATAGGTGTAATGTTGTATGATGTTTTTGTAATTGAAGCTTATATACTATTGTTTGCTATCAATATTGTATGTATTTACTGCCCCTTTTTATATATGGATGTAACACTTGCAAAATGCATTTTCACCATATAGTACCAAGTGTACTGCGACCAATATTTTTAACATGGTGACGTGAAACTGCATGTTTTTATTTATAGAAATCTACGTTTGTTGATGGTGTGGAAATATCGGTACACATCATTGGGGATGCTGCTTACCCTTTGAGGCGCTGGCTGATGAAGGGGTTCACTCAGCAACATCACCTGTCTCAGGAACAGATCCGGTTTACACATACCCTCAGCTCGGCTCGGATGGTGGTGGAAAATGCTTTTGGGCACTTGAAAGGTCGTTGGCGCTGTCTATTGAAGCGCATTGACATTGACACCAAGCTTGTGCCCCATGTGGTTGCTGCTTGCTGTATTTTACATAACATTTGCGAAATAGAAAAAGAGCAATTTCTACCTGAGTGGAATGTGCAGGAATCTGAAATGCCAGTGTTGTCAGTGGACTCCAGTACTTTTGAAGGAAGGCGCACCAATACCTCTGCTGAACTCATTTGTTTGAATGTACCACACAAATGGTAAAATTAAAAAAAACATGTTTATTTCACATATTGTATTTTCTTTTGTACATATTTCCTCATATGTCTCTTCACAAAAAAATATAAAATGACACAATATAAAAGTGCTTACTTGCATGTAGAAAAAAAAAAATATATACATAGGTAGTAAACAGAAGACACAGTGCCCAAACAGTAAGTGCAAATTTGCTTTTCACGTTATATGTGAAGCTAACGGTGTGATTCCAGATCACACCTAACATACATGATAACAATTAACTGGGAAACATTTGACCATAAAACATGATTATTACAATTGCCTATATTGTGGCATTTCTGGTTGTGGAGTGGTTTGGTTACCCGGTGGGTATTCTATGTTGGGGTTACCCATAGGTTGAGCATGTTGTGTATTCTGTACCGGGTTTGGAGGGTTATTGTTGCCTAACATGGGTTGGCCCCGCTGGTACATAGGATAATGTCCGTCATAATAATAAGGACTTGAAGGAGGTGCCTGCACCCGTGAGAGGAGTCTGTCCATGAATCCCATAATACACTCACGATTTTCGCGTAACACGCGTTCCTGCATGTTCATGATTTGCATGAGGAAAGAGTCCCGCAGTTCCCGCTCATTGTCCATGAAACGCTGCAGTTGTGTATTCTCGTGTTCCCTCATGGGGCTGTCCATCTCCCGCAGTTGATCCATCATGACAGTTGTCATTGTTTTAGTTGCTTGCTCCATTTTGTTGGGCCTTTTGCATTTTTTAGGAACGTTGTAAACTGTACGTAGAAAAAAACACAGTAAAACATACATTAGAATATATAATGTGGCAGAACAAAAAAGCAGTGTTGTAAGCTGATATGTGCTTGAGGCCTCCTCCCTCTTGCCCAGTAGTTTTGCACTGCAACATATGCGTGTTAATGTTTTAATACTTTGGAGTGTATTATATTTGTCTTTTGGGCTTTTTGTTGATATAGTTCTCTTTTTTAAGTTATGTAGATATATTGGTATTTGGTTTGCATTTATGTTGATATAGTTCTCTGTTTTTAGCACTTTTGTTTATACAGTTCATTTTTTTTTTTCAATTATGTAGATATATATGTATGTATATATAGTTTGTTATTATGTGAGATTATTAAAGATACTTACTGTTGGAGCTCGTAAACTGGGACCTGGCGTAGACTTTGACACTGGCACTGGTTCTGGCTGCGTTTCTTGCAAAGTATCTGTAACGACTTGCGTAGCAGGGAATGGCTGTGAATCGTTCAATTCCTCCCAAGAAATGTTGGTGTCATCTGTTGTGGGAGAGCACTCCAGTTCTGGGGTGTCTTCTATAGAATCTTCTATTATTATCGTTGCGGTCTCGCTTGTCTGTGTGCTCTCTGGTGGTGTTGGTATAGCCGCATCCACATTGCTAGAAGATGACAGTGCAATTGGATTTGTCAGAGGAGAATGTCCAAAGACCATATTGCACTGGTCATAAAAGGGCCAGTCCATTCTTTCAGCGCCACTTTTGCGCCTGTTGTGGTCATGGACTTTAGTGTACTGCTTCTTCAGGGACCTCAATTTGTTCAGGACTTGTTGCTGTGTCCTCTTTATGCCATGTTGTGTGAGTATTTTGGCGATGTTGTAGTACACTGTGGCATCCTTCACAGTCCCAGTCACTTGCCTTCTAATTTCTTCCTCCCCTCTGACATTCAGCAGCTCACGCACCTCTTCCTCCATCCAGTGTGTCATAATTGCTGTAAATAAACACTGTTTTTGTAAACTAATAAAAGCAATTTTCTCCCTAAAAAAACGTTTCTGCTTCAGCTTGATGTTGAGTACACCATCCACCATCTCTCCTAAAAAGCTTCTACAATGTTCCACGGGCTTCCAACGATGACATCATCCTCCAGAGACAGGCAGACAGCCAATCAGCATGTTTTCTGTGCAACCCGGGTTGAAAAACCCGGGTTGCACCATTCATAGTGCAGGCGACCCGGGTCCGACCCGGGAATTACCCCTCGATAAATCCCGGGTTGAAGACCCAGGTTTTTAGACCCGGGATTTTGGACTTGTACCATTCATACTGCACCAAGACCCGGGTAGTTTGAGCTCGCCCCGGCAAAAACCCGGGATTTTGGTGCAGTATGAATGGGGTATTATTAGGTTCAGCTGCTTCTCTGTGTTGTTCCTGTATACTGTTTGATTTGGCAATTATTATTACCAACATGAAGGTTAACATGCAATCAGGTAGATCAACCTAGACATACACACAAAAATGACTGATTTACTAAACCTGCAGAGCTGTAAATACTAAAATAGAAACAATGAATGATCGCAAATTTGATTCTTACGCTGAATGATGAGCATTCGCGTACTTAACTTGACTTTTAAACTTTGTGTGGAAACTTACAGCAGGGTCTTATTATCACTTTGTACTAAAGGTTGACTTGTGGTCTCAAACCTCATACCTTAGCATTGATGGGTGGAATACCTAACCACCACACTATCGTCTACACCAAATGGCAAATATGTTCTCTTGCATACCTTTCAAATGTACACTCATTAAACCATGATCTTTGAACAACACAAACAGCTAAACTCATTTGTCAAATATGTGAATAATCGTTACAAAATACACTTACCATACTTTGAATACACTTTGCAAACATGCCAGATAGCTTTTCTAACCAAACACACTCAGCCACTCTGAACGCACCTGTGTGCTCGTAATGACGTCCGGCGTACTCACCAGCATATAATTCTCTAATCACAGTAGTAGTTCACCTTTGTGGAACTTCAGTGCTGTTGGGAGTTTCAGTGGTCTGGGTGAATATACTGCAGATGGACAAATGATGTTTCAAGACGTTTACTGCTGTACCTGTGTCAACCTTCAGTATGTTTAATTACTTATCAGAGCATTGCTATGTGTTTGAGAGCTAGAAAGGCCATTCATACTATATGTTTTATGCAACTTCTCTTGGTGCTGAAAGGGGTTAACAAGCTTTGTTAGAGGATTACTTTTGGATGTTAGATGTAAAGTGTTTATTTACATTTGGAGTTAGATACATTCCTGCACTGTGTATACTTTGATGAGGGACTTCTATAATCTAGTGATTAGACTAATTTTTCTCCCTCTTGCTGCCTTTATTTGTTACCTGCTCACCCTCCCCACAGATTTTGGTTGTCAGAGCTGTGATTTGTGCGGGAACTTTTAACAAAGTTTAGCGTATGTGTGTGTGGTAAGTATTGAGTGGCACCATTTTTTTCATATAAAATGGTATTGGGTTTGGCACTATTAAGGGGCATGTGGTATTTTACGTGGTGTTTTCTATGATTTTTTGTTTTACTGTTTTTTCCATAAATCTATTCTACACTATTTGCTTAACTCTGTATTTTGTGTTGCACAATTCATAACTGATTACACCTTACCAATATTTATGTAACTAATGTGATTTGCCTCTGGTAAGTATCACTTCGTTGGTGTTTCTTCTATATGGTGAGGTGGTGTTTGCTCAATCAATAGGGCTGTTTTTTGAAAAAAATGCCAAATCTTTTTTTTTTTTTTTTCATTTTCATGTAAAATTCCATAAATATGGACTGTACTTTGCCACAAAAAGCAGGAAGATGAATTTCCACTATATTGTAAGTATTGGTTGCATCATTTGTGGCAAAGTTGAAAAAAAGCAAGGTGGAAAAATTTCACCTTCATTTTGGTCTGTTAACTCTGGTTTTTGCAACACATACAGGGGTTCCTGGAGTTGGACTACAATCTGTTTCACGTGGGGTTCTGCTCCTCTGCCACGTCCAAACCAGCAACTAGGGCAACATCGCTATCCGAGGGAGCGCGTCTTTAAGCCACGTGTCAGCCTCTTTGGGATGTCGGATGCGGAGGTTGTCCATCGATATCGGCTTCCTCCGTATGAGATCTTGGACACCCTGCGGATTGTGCAGCGTGACCTGGAGCCAATGCGTCACATCCTGACAGCAATACCGCCTTTAACCAAACTTTTGGCGGTACTGCACTTCTGTGCGTCTGGTTAGTTTCAGACAACACATTATCTACATCGACTAGTGATGGATGTCCAAGAGCTCATTTGTCTCAATAACTGGTAGTGCTGTAATAAATCACAATGGTCTGAGCCTGGCCAACCAGACAAAATAAATACAAAACTTCAGCCTGTATGGCTTTTTGTCCGAATCTGGCCATTGTGTTTGTTTGCTTCTGAACACTTGCATGTATAAACTTTTATAGAGCCCAGGTCAGTAGGCTGAAACTCCCCTACAGTAGTTGCTTTAATTTAAGCTAGGTCATGGTAATTGAAATTAGGGCCAACCCCAACAAACTTTTCTTTATGTATGTTTTTAATGTTTGATAATACACAGCAGAGCCGTAACTAGGGTGGTGCCGGCGGTGCCGTCGCCCAGGGCGCAAGCCGGAGGGGGCGCAGCAGCCGCCCGCTACCTGCCTCTGTGTCCTGGCTCTGTGAATGCAGGCTGCAGAGTGCCAGCGAGCCCATGCTGTTCAGGTTCCACCCATGGAAACTAAATATGTGAGCCTCCTCTTCTAACCTCCCCTGGGACAGTCTCTCTCCCTCAAATTCGTCCCATCTCTGAGTGTGACAGACAGCGGCATACCTCCAGTTTCACGGACTTCGGAGGGGGTGGAGCTTATCCGAAAGTGGGCGGAGCTTCACCTCTGTACATCTTCTGACTCTGTAACACATCCCCCTGTGTGTCACAACTTCTGTCTCCTCCCCTTTCCTTCTCTGCTTGGGAGAGCCTCTGTCCCCCCTTCCCGGGTGTGTGTGTGTGCGTGTGTCTATCTGTCTGTGTGTGTGTCAGCCTCTGGCCCCCTCCCTGTGTGTGAGTGTGTATGCCAGCCGCTGCCCCCTCCCTCTGTGTGTGTGTGTGTGTATGTGTCAGCCTCTGACCTCCTCCCTGTGTGTGTGTGTCAGCCTCTGCCCCCTCCATCTGTGTATGTGTGCCTGTGTGTGTGTCAGCCTCTGGCCCCCTCCCTGTGTGTGAGTGTGTGTGCCAGCCTCTGCCCCCTCCCTCTGTGTATGTGTCAGCCTCTTGCCCCCTCCCTGTGTGTGTGCCAGCCTCTGCCCCCTCCATCTGTGTCTGTGGGTCTTTGTATGTGTCAACCTCTGCTCCCTCCCTCTGTGTGTGTTCATGTGTTAGCCTCTGCCCCCCTCCCCTTTGTGTGTAACAGCCCCTGCCACCCCCCATGCAAGTGAAAGCCTGTGCCTCCATTCCTCTTCCCACCCCCCCCCACATGTCACAATATGGCTGGCATTTGTGTAGAGGGGGTGACCTGACTCCTCCTGGCTTCTGAACACTGCCCTCTATCCCCATCACGACATCATGATGCTGCTAGTGGATTCAGAGGAGCCGAGAAGAGCCAGGAGCTACAGCGGAGGCTGGACTGGGAAGGTAGAAGAGGACTGTCTTAAGACAGCAGAATATAGAAGAAGAATAGCGAAGAAGAATGCAGACGTATAGAAGAGAAGGTAAATATGTAGCAATAAATTGTCCACAGTCACATATGCAAAATCTGGAAAACAATGTCACTTTAATAATACAATCTGTGCTTTTTCCCCACATGCCTCTGTTATATTCCCAGCACACCAAATAATTTAATATTCTACACCGTGCTAGCATCTCTCCATAGAAACACAGAATTTGACGGCAGATAAGAACCACTTGGCCCATCTAGTCTGCCCTATGGTAACCTCAAACCTTATTTGATCATTAGTTCTTTGTAAGGATATCCCTATATATATCTCAAGCATATTTTTTTTATATATTTTTAATATGCAGGAAAATATATGGCTGATATCACCATCAGATGAGTTGTACCTCTCCCAATACACCATCACCTTTCACTCTGCCAAGAGTGTTGTTTGTACATTTTGTTTGGGATTGTGAGGGTAGTATGTACAGGAAAAGGCTACACTGTCTGGAATTGCTATATTACTTTTATTTTTGTTTTAAGCCAATTTTTTTGGAACTCCTAACTAGAGCGGCTTACACCTGTGTCCCAGACCAGGCCCAGGTACAACAACTAGAGAAGGAGAAACACGCCACCTGACCTGTCTCAGGGTACAGTGGACGGACCAGGATTTTCATTTGCATCCCATCACTGAGAGAAGGACAGTAAGTCAAATTATTAGTTTTTGTGTGTGTGTATATATATATATATATATATATATATATATATATATATATATATATATATTGCGTAGTGTGTATAGGTTTTCTTCTAGATACAAGTTTTTTCACCATTGTTGGGGCTCTTTACAGCTTTCAAGAATATCAGTGAGACACATAGAAGGAAAAGTGCTAGCCACACCCCAACAGTAGGTTAGCCACACCCACTCAACAAAGGTCACTCCCACTAAGATGGGGGGCGCCGGTGCCCTGTCTCGCCCAGGGCACTAAAATGTCTAGTTACGGCACTGATACACAGACAGTTACCCATTTAGCTGAAGGCTAAACTATGAAACTATAAACTATGAAGCCTCACAATACCATTAATACATTATCTACATTATCACCCAGACATTAAACAGTCAAAGGACTATTGTGTGCTAGGGCAGACACTCTAGGATGATATGCGGACCCAAAGAACATTTTACATGGGGCCTGATTAATAAAGGCACTTAAATTACAACGTTTTTAAATGAAGTTTCCTGGACAAAACCATGTTACAATGCAAGAGGTGCAAATGAGTAATCGGTTTGGCACATAAGTTACATACTAACTATTTTATCATGTAGCACACAAATAGAATATTTTCTTTTCAGTGAACAAATAAGGCATCAAGTATTTGTGTGCCTCATGAAAAACGAGTCAGTATTTAACTTATGTAAGAGTAATGTGATGTGTAACACTTTGAAAGTACTGGTGATTTCCTTACACTTGCTATCATGTTGAAACAGGCATTGTTGTTACTATGCCACAAAGTATCCCTAAAGAATCTTTACACACACACACACACACACACACACACACACACTCTGACAGATCTGACTTGAAGATAATCCCATCCTGAATGTGGCTTAATTTGGAGGCTTGGCCCTTTCAGAGGCAATGTAAATTGTATTGCCAAGCAATGACACATTTTTACACCACGATCCAATCTCAAATTCTGGACACTAACTATTTGGAGCACACATTGTGAAGGGCACAAAACATGTCCAGTGTGTGCTTGCTAACAATGTGTGTATTCATGCACATTTTAGTTGCGCAAAAAAGGAGTATCTGTGTGGGCCTGGAATGGAACATTGCATGGCTGGACCAATGAACAATATAGGTGATGTAGAACATATCACAAAGAGCTTACAATGTAAATACACACTGAAAAGGGTGGATAGTTGTTTATCTGATGTCCCAAGGTTGGTTTACAGGTATTGTGGATATAGCCTTCCAAAGAAGCTCAACTAGCATCTGACACAAATGCGTTTACCTTGATTGTTTGTGTGGGTTTTGTGGTTGGCATTTGGGTGTGGGCCCACTTGTAAACAAAGTGGCAATTGGGGCAGAAGTCTATTTTGGCCCTGTTGTTTGGGAAAGGTCCAAAGCTTGGTAGTGTTTGAGGCAACTCTTCTAACATTTAAGGGACATTTTTGTACTGAGTATATTTCTAAATGAAGAGGTTTGTGTTCACATCCCATGTTGACCTTCAAGCAGAGAAAAGACTACAAATTGCATAGTAAACAAGCAACCACACATATAAACCTCCTAACAAACCATAATGGCTCTTAGTTTAAATCCACACCAGAGAGTGGGTTTGTAGGCTACGGTGTGTCTGTGGCAGTATAGTAATCAGCAAATACTTCCTTGGGACAGATTGGTGACACAATTGCAGGCTAAAATTTATTTATTACATAGATGATTCCAAACTTGCTACAAAAAAACATAGCAAAGAAGTCAGTGGTCTGTGTGTCAAAGTGTGTCAAAGTTCCTTGGATGAAGAGCTGACAATCCGGCCAAAGTGAAGAAATACATAAGCAGTCTTGGAGCATTGGAGAAATACTTCAACATGTAGGGAAACACGGAATGCACAACACCAAAATCCAGGCCAACATGCCCTGTTGAATGTGAAACAAACATTTACTAAGCCAATATTAGCTCACAACTAACTTGCATTTATTTTCCAAATTTATGCCTTGGTGCACTAGAAGGTGGCCACTGTATTGTAATGTTAAAAAGGTCTGGTAAAGTTCTACACAGTATTCTCTAATACTCGCTTGTGTGCTTGAGCTGTATCTTGGTTTCAGTGTGTTAGACAGGAAAGTAACCCCCAGCCCATAAGTATCACACATAGCACATGGCCATACGTAGTCTTTGCAAACCCACACATTTAATGCTTAAAAACGTCAATATTATATGCAGCACACACACTTGACAGTTACATTTTAGTGATGAAAACACTATAGATACTTACATTTGTCAACAGCCTTCACTATGGCCATATCTACCAACTCCAATGGAAAGTGCTATGGCACTGAGGCCAGCACAATAGGCCTGATGGATGAAACAGCCTGTATATATAAAAAACACAAAAAATAGTCACCAATTTGCACTTCTCAACACTGTATGTGTTGCACAATAACATATAAACCTCACATGCCTCACTGACCAGTGTTAGGCTAGATTTTCTATACAAATATTTGACATTAACACTAGTGGACATTTACATTCTGCCCTTTAATTACATAGCTAATACAAGCAGCAAATGTGCAGTGTTTGGACTGTTCAAACTGTACTCTACATTTCAACACAAGGACGTTGATGTAGGCACATTAGCCAGTTGTTGAAATCAAACACATTAAGGTGCATTTCACAAAAAACACTGAGGTTAAAATTTGAGGCATTTAACAAGACATCCAACACACATTTTAAAAATACATTACAGGTTGTCATTGATTTAACTATTATGACACATGTAACATATTTCTGTAGCACACCAGGCCATGTATATATCTATACTCATTTGGTCCGTCCATGCATTAGTGAATCATATTTTGAGTTAAGCTTGTTCATTATTACAGCAGAAAACTTTGTTGTTTTAAAGGAAATAGTACCAAAAACTCTTTTACCTCAAAATAAGTATCCAGCACATACTGCTGAAGCTGGACCCACGCACTGCTTCCTGAGGGGGTCTTCAAGATCTTCCTCCTCCTCGTCCACCCCAGCAACCTCGTCCACGACCCCTGGAGCCCCACTCCAGATGGCAATATTATGAAACACCACACACAGAGCGATGATCTTACAAGCTTTCCTCGGCTCATACATGAGTGCACCCCCAGACCGGTCAAGGCAGCGAAATCACGCCTTTAAAACTCCAAAGGCCCTTTCTATGACCGATCTTGTAGCCACATGAGCCGAGTTATATGCCTCTTCCTTCTCTATGCGTGGGTTCAAAATTAAAGAAAAATACAATTTAAGAGTAAGAATAGACCAGCGGCAATATCCAAACATACTAAAAAAAATGGGTCATAGCTTTACTCTATGCTAAATAGTTAGGTAAATGAGTCATAATACTGTATAATTACCATCCGTTGAAAACTAACAATGTCTAAGAATTGCCTCAAACCAAAGTGCAGTCCAGATTTTATTATTACACTTTACCCAAATCTAATACTTACGCACTTGCCGGTGTACACTTTTCACAGAACACATAACCTTAACTGTTAGATCTGTTTGTGTAATTGCCCTACATTACCATTAATTCTCAAAAATGTGGTCAAATGTCTTTTAGTACTGTATAGTTGGACCAACTATAAATACAATGCACATGCACTATCTAACACATTGTGTAACAGTAACATCTCATGTACAATATTATATTTACGGAAACTATCTTTGAAATACTTTATTACTAACACATTCAACTTTACAGATCCAATAGATTATAATAATTACCAAGAAGCCACGCATCTCCATGTGGCCTGACACCCACTTGCCTCTGTTGCAATCTAGGCCACAACTCCGAATTACTAAATGCATAGGAGTCATGGGTACTACCCCCCCATTTCGCAACCAGGTTGCGAATCTGGAGAGAAGGGTCACATATGGCCTGGACATTGATTGAGTGGAAATGCTTGCGGTTCATCAAAACCGAAGCATTCCCACTCACCGGGACCAGAGCCACATGCGTCCCATCTAATGCCCCCATGACATGAGGAAAGCCAGCTATGGTGGCAAACTGCTGCTTAATCCGCACAAGAGACTCCTCATCGAGTGGCAGATGGATAAACTGGGCGAGCCGCGACAGGAACTCCCTTAGCACAATCTTCAGCACGCGGCTGAAGGTGGCCTGGGACATACAGCAAGGGGGAGAAAAAAATCTGTATACAGTCCCTCTTCAAAGTATACCATACTTGCCAACTCTCCCGGAATGTGCGGGAGACTCCCACATTTTGCGAGAGTCTCCCCGACTCCCGGGCGAGTGTGGCAATCTCCCGAATTCTGCCCACTTCACTAGGAAGTGCCCCACTTCCTAGTGAAGTGGGCAGAATTAGATCCCAAACGCCGCGATTCCCAGTGAATGACGCGATTTCGGCGCCCCGCCACCCGCACACCCACCAGCTACAGAGAGTCTCCCGGACACCAACTTAAAAAAGTTGGTAAGTATGAAGTATACACAGTGCAGGAATGTATCTAACTCCAAATGTAAACAAACACTTTACATCTAACATCCAAAATTAATCCTCTAACAAAGCTTGTTAACCCCTTTCAGCACCAAGAGAAGTTGCATAAAACATATAGTATGAATGGCCTTTCTAGCTCTCAAACACATAGCAATGCTCTGATAAGTAATTAAACATACTGAAGGTTGACACAGGTACAGCAGTAAACGTCTTGAAACATCATTTGTCCATCTGCAGTAAATGAAAAGAGCGTTATTCATAACCAGTGTTGCATAGACCCAGCATCAGATCTCGTCAGCTGATACCTGTCTTATACACCTGCATATACTTCGCTCATTACAATCCCCTATAAAATACTCCATCATGCACACTTGGGGGTAAATGTATCAAGCTGAGAGTTTTCCTGCGGGTTTGAAATACCAATCAGATTCTACCTATCATTTATTTAGTGCATTCTACAAAATGAAAGCTAGAATCTGATTGGTTGCTATAGGCAACATCTCCACTTTTCAAACCCGCCGGACAACTCTCAGCTTGATACATTTACCCCTTGAAGTTGGTTAGGACTCTATAGTTATTGTGTTTTGCTGCTGGTGAGTTAATTAGTGGCCTTTTATTTATTTTGAGTTATATGTTAAGTTACTCTTTTATAGGCAATTTAAATGTTTGTAAGATGTTTTATGTTACACAGTGCATCTCTTTTCAGATGTAATGTGCATTTTAATGTGTGTTATTTGTCTATTGAATTGTCACCCTTTTTTTTGTGGTGTTGTGAAGCTTTTCAATCTTATACCTATTATTTAAAATCTTATGTGGTTTTGTGAAATTGCCATGGTGCATGTTTATCCAACAGAACCCCAGCCCTCTGGAAATTGTGGAGCTAGGACAACTCAGATTCAACATGGATTTACAAGGAAAAAATGCATTCAAATATGGTTTATGTCACACTTTGAGTAGTATGTCAGTCCCTACAAACTATTGTATTGTGATGAATGTAAAGGCCTGATTCATTTTTATAAACTCATACAAATGTTGGGACCAGATACTTTGGATGGAATCAAGTGTACCTTTGGTTTCTGCTAATCAAATGCTGCTGGAAGGGTTGCCTCTGGGCCTGGTGAGCTTATAAGATGTGCTTTTTATAGCCATAGCAGTTTGAACAATAATGATGAGGATTGTTTGGTAGAGTTTGGTTTGAAATTGGGACTAACTAAAGGCCTTCCTTCATGTACTAACAGGCCTTAACTGGAACAGGTCTGGCTCGGCTGAAAATAATTATTAATCAAGGTGGATTAATAATGTCCATTGAATGTTGATGGAACCACACATGGAGATATGGCCTTTTGCAGCTTGTAAGTATCTAGTTATGTTATTCCTTTTATGTCATTTGTGGACCTGTTACATTTAAGAGAACATATTGTAGATTTTAATGCTAGAAAGTACAGGTGTGTACAAAGAACACAGGCAACCAATTTGTAACTTGAAATTGGCCCAAGGTTGTTTGCTTTTTATCAGATATTTGAAACAGAAATGACAGGCATTATGGGTTCCTGCATGACCTGCCTTGCAACACTTCTAAGCAATGAGAGGAAACCAACATGCATGTCTTTTGAAATTTTTTGCATATATATATATATATATATATTATGCAAAAAATTGTAAAATATTAATTAATACATAAAAACACACAGGCCCTGATTCATTGAGGACAGGAAATCCCCAAAAAATTGTAACTTTGCATGTCAGCAAAACCATGTTGCATTGGAGGGGGATGTAAGTTAAACTGTGGGGACAGGTTTATAGTTAGGGTAGGGCATGTCCTAGATCAACTTTAAAGTGCTGTGTAAACATAAAGCTAACAAGTATCCGTGTGCTACATGAAAAAACAGCCAGTATTTAACTTATGTGCAAAATAATAAACTAATATGCATCCCTTGCATTGGAACATGGCTTTGCCCAGGAGAAAATTTACTCATTTTTTTGACTTACTTTCCTTAATGAATCTCTGCAAACACATTAAAATGTCACGACAGTAAAATTACACATTCAAAGATAGACAAATTGTGCCGTTCTCTCTTACCTGATCTTGCAGAGTAGACTACCTGATGTTCGCTCTTGCTTGTTCTTGAAGCGTTGTCAGTTGTCTTCTGGAACCTTGGGGTCCTGTATTGAAAATATGCAAAATTTTTATTATAATGCAAAATGTTAACTAACCCTGAATGATTCAAACACAACACTCCATTAGGACAAAATAAAACTACCCCCTAGTACAGGCACATATATGCAATAAAATATATGAAAATTATTTGCAGTCATATACTGATATCTACCAATCCCTGACAGTCAGCTAATTAATCCCCTTAGCGAATTAATAATTTTGATGTCCCCTGCAGCCTATCCCCCCCCCCCCCATCCCTGAGTCATGATCCCCCCCACCCCTGAGTCATGATCCCCACCTCCTAGACAATTAATAATATTGTTGCCCCTGTAGCCTATTTTCCACCCCAACATGAGTTATGATCTCCCCCCCCCTCATAGACATAAAATAATGATGCCCCCGCAACCTATTCCCCCTCCATGAGTCATGATTCCCCCCCCTCACGTAGACAATAATAATGATGCCCCTGCAGCCTATTCCCCCCTCCCTGAGTCATGATTCCCCCCCTCACATAGACAATAATAATGATGCCCCTGCAGCCTATTCCCCATCCCTGAGTCATGGATTTCCCCCCCACATTGACAATAATAATGATGCCCCTGCAACCTATTCCCCTTCCCTGAGTCATGATTCCCCCCCCCACATAGACAATAATAATGATGCCCTGCAGCCTGTCCCCCCTTCCTGAGTCATTAATCCCCCCCCATGGACAATAATAACGATGCCCTGCAGCCTATTCCCCCTCCCTGAGTCATTAATCTCCCCCCCCCCCCCATGGACAATAATAACGATGACCTGCAGCCTATTCCCCCTCCCTGAGTCATTAATCCCCCCCATGGACAATAATAACGATGCCCCTGCAGCCTGCTTTTGACTTACCTTGAAGATTGCCGGACTGGTCCTCTTCTGTCCCGTGCGACGCTCCGATGCTCCTTCCTTCTAGCAGTGCGGGCGCGATCTGTCTGCTTAGTGTGATCACGTGAGATGTTAACATCTCACGTGATCACACTAATCAGCGCACCGCGGCCGCACTGACAGCTAAGCAGAAGCTGTCAGCTGCCGCCTGCTAACCTACACAGAAGCGGACATACACAGAAGCGGACCACATAAAGTAGGAATTTCAGGGGTGGGGGGGGGGGGGGGCGCGGACGGGTTGAATCGGCCACAAAGGGGGGAAAAAAAAAAAAAGAAGGAAATTTTCTTTTACTTTTACCAGCGCTGCGCCCCCCCAGACCCAGCGCCCCAGGCTGCAGCCTGGTCAGCCTGTTGGCTAATCAGGCCCTGGAGCCAAGCCTCCAAATTAAGCCACAATCAGTATGGGAATATCTGCAAGTCAGTTCTGTCAGTGTGTAAA
Organism: Mixophyes fleayi; assembly: GCF_038048845.1. NCBI lineage: Eukaryota > Metazoa > Chordata > Amphibia > Anura > Limnodynastidae > Mixophyes > Mixophyes fleayi. The sequence goes on along the minus strand of NC_134404.1, from coordinate 254,033,078 downwards.
GAATCTTGAGGGATACTTTGTGGCATAGTAACAACAATGTCTGTTTCTACATGTGTGTAAACGTAAGGTATTCACAAGTACTTTCTAAGTGTTAGACATCATAGCACTATGAGGCAACAATTTGAGTCTCCTCACACAGCAGAGTACCCCTCATCCAGAATATCAAGCAAGCAGTAAGTAATGACCACTGGCACACAATCTGTTACTAGATGTCCAAGCATAGGGTTTTACACCAAAGTGCATTTTAAATTTGCAGCATACACTAAGCTTACTTTTTGGGGATTAAGTAGCTACTTGGTGTGGAAGATACCATGGCTGCATAGTCATCCTGGAACCTAGAGGAACTGTGTTCTAAAGGAAATCACTACCTATATTTCAAATGTGAACTGTCCACAACCAAGTCACAATGCAAAGGAGTGCACATAACTAATGATTTAAACAATCACATTGGTCAGGCCAAGCACTCCACCCAAATGTTGACAATGAGAGTTTAAAAAGGCCTAACCTTAATACCAACCTTCACAGTATTCTCTAAGGCAGGCCTGTCCAACCTGCGGCCCTCCAGATGTTGTGAAACTACAAGTCCCAGCATGCCCTTCCAGCTATCAACAGGTTGTCTACTGGCAAAGCATGCTGGGGCTTGTAGTTTCACAGCCCCTGGAGGGCCGCAGGTTGGACAGGCCTGCTCTAAGGAGTGCCCTAATATATTGAAAGTAACGTTTCATTTCAGCCAAAACTGACTCTACACCATTTAAGATGTACTTTGGTTCCCCATCTCATCCTAGAGTGTCTGCCCTAGCGCACATTAGTCCTGTGAATGTTTTATGTCTGAGTTCAACTCAATCTCTGATCTGTGCTCACCACCATACTGTGTTTGGATTCGAGTCACTGTAACATCAACAAATACATTGTAGGTAATGTTTTCATGGCATTCTGAGGCTTCATAGTTTTCACTTCTGCTAAATGGGTAACTGTCTGTGTATTATCAAACTGTACAAACAGACATAAATAAATGTGTTTTCGGGTTTGGCATAATTTCAATTACCCTGAACTAGCTTGGTTTAAATAAACTACTGTAGGGGAGGGGGGGGGGGGGGCGGCATCTGCCTACTGACCTGGCCTCTGTAAAAGTGTAGACATGCAAGTGTTCAGTAGCAAGCAAACACAATGGGCAGATTCATACAGAATCCCATACTGGTTGACGTTTTCTATAGATTTTGACTGATTGGCCAGGCTCAGACCATTGTGAATTATCAAAACATTACAGGGTAGGTCCGTTATTGAGACAAATGAGCACTTGGACAACCATCACGAGTCGAACTAGATAATGTGCTGTTGTGTATTTACAAGGATAACAGGCTGTTGTTCTGTGACTGAGGTAATAGTTAGCAATATTAACTGTGACTTGTATTACTAAACATTAATATACAGATACACAGCAGACAGTGCACACACCACTACAGCCTTAGGCTATTTGCAGAAATATCTGCTTATTGGAATAAGGATTGGAATGACCATTTATCTTAGTAGTTCTGTGAAACACTGGGCGGGTGCCAGCAACTGTACCTTCGCAATATCAGAAAAGGGTAAGGCTTTCGTATATTTTTGAAAATTGGCCATAATCAGACCAGTACTGATTTGAAGTTATGATTCATGACCTTGGTGCATACCTTAAATGGATTAAACTAGTCCATTAGTTGCTTTAGAACCTGAGATTGGTGTTACATTATTGAGAAATAACATATGAAATCACCTTGGTTTGACGTATTTCCATAACAGGAACACTGTAGGTTGATCATCCTTTGGTAGCCACCATTTACTCACACAAACCATGAGACACTGCAACTAGTGTAAAATATGTCTGTATTTTGAAGCCATGACCCAGTATGACATTTTTCAAAAATGCACCTAATGTCTCTGCCATTCACATGACACAATTTTACATTATAACAAATTACAAACTTGAATAGTTAAGTACATTTGTGCAGACATTTTGAACTTTAGTCTCCTGATCCAAACCATGTTTAAATACAATACCTACCAATGTGTTGACTATGGAGAAATTAATGTAATGCATGGCTGCTTTGTCATGTAGGGCACCACTAAATAGTTTTTGGGCAAAGACTGATATTTAGAGTTGACATTTGTGTGCTTCATGAAAACCAAACAGTATTGGACCTAGGTGCAAAATGTAGAAATATTTTTGCACATTGGCATTTTCACATGGTTTAGTCCAGGACACTTTAGTAATAAATGTCGGGACTAAGTTGTTAAAGGAATCGGGCCCTACCAGGCAAGCTTTGTAGGGACAATTGCCACATGGATTCAGTTTAAAAGTCCTATCTTATGTTCGTAAGGGTTGAAACTAAACATGTACATGCAACACAGAGCCCAGGACAATGAAATCTTGCCTTCCACTACAGTTAAGTTGAACACACATCTCGGGAAGACACAATAAGGGGCAGACAGGTCTCAATATCTTGCTATTTGTCTGAACTGTGTACACTAGGGGTAGCAGGGGTAGGGGCCTTGGAAAGGAGAAGGGCAAGAGCATGGGCAGGGAGATGGCCAAGGGTCATAGAAAGTAGATTGGCTAGGGTCTGGGCAGTGTGGGGGGAGGCAACAGACAACTGGTGTTGTGGGGTGGGGAATGGATGAGCTGAAATGGGTGAAGGTAATGTGCTGGAGGTGTGTTGGGAGTGGGCATGCAAGAGATCACCCAGGAGTGTTGCAATATTAGTCAAGGTGGAATTTAGAGTAGCCATTTGGGTGGTAAATGTGCTAATGAAAGTGGGGAGTTGGTGCTCCATGCGGGGTAGAGTGCTTGCTATTTTTGCAACAAGAGTGTCCAGTGATTCAATGATGGCTTCAAATCGTTGAGATGCAAGTGAGAGTGACTGTACCCTCGAGAGTTCAGCCTGCTCCCTCTGAGGCTCCTCCACATCACGGGCAGCCTTCTTCTCCACCTTCCCAGCAGCCTGGTCTTCACGTTCTAGATATAGAGAAAAAGAGAAGAGAAGATATTAAATCCAAACTGTTACGCTAAAGGTTATCTCCTTAAACATTCGGCCACAAGCGTGATGTAGCATTTGTAAAGTTTAAGATTCCAGGGAATTTTCTAACAAACAGCCCTTCCCAGTCCTGAAAAGCAGGCATAAGCACGTATTTTGGTAGCATTTTGCAATGGCCCAGCACATTAAGACAATTTATATTCAGTGTGTACAATTCATTTGCTAGTATGTGATAGGCAAACACATTTTGACAATAAAGTTTGACAGAAGACACATCCTGAGATTTGTCACATGTGCAGATACATAACACAAACATTAACAGACATTAAATAATGAGAATCATCATGTACCTAGGGAATAGAGCTCTCCTATTCGGACTGGGCTAGAGCCAGTGTCTATGTCGCCCACCCCAACGATTTCCGCCATTGAAATGGCCACACTTGCAGGCTCCTCTTTGGGTGTTAATGTTGCCTCCAGGGGAAGGCCCCCACCAGTTCCGCGCGCATGTTTGTGCACTTTAGCTATCTTCTTCTTGAGGCGTAGTTTATAGTCAGCCCATCTGTGGAAATGAGAAAGAATATGGCGTTCAATGGCAGAATAGTGAAAAAACTTGCAAATTCATAGTGTCCTTTTGCAATTAACACACCAAATAACAAAAACTATACACAGCGAAATATGTGTGGCTTTTCATGCGTGGATAATTTATAACATTGAGCATGTTTTTGTATAAAAGTTCCATGGTTATTTCGTAGTGTTAAGCTGGGTACACACTACACTGTTTTCATCCAATAATCGGCTCAAACAGCCAACATACGACCGCTCGTTCAAAAGTCGGGTCAGTGTGTGCAGTGACACGATGGTCGAAGGTCTGTCCAAATGGACGATTATCGCCTCATTTGGTTGGTCGCACCGTTTAATATTTTCGGTCCAATCTCGTTTCCGCTGTGTAGTGTGTATAAACTTCCGAACGATCCACAACAGTGAGTACGAAATTAGTCATTGCTCATGACAACATGGCTGTAAAAAGTCGCTAAAGGGACGTCCGCTCTTCCCTTTATCATCCTAAACAAGGCTAGTGTGTATGCAGTCCATGGACCGAGCGATCGGATCATCGATCACATGTAAAATCGCTCTGCATAAAAAGTTGGTCGAGATTTCTGTAGTGTGTACCCAGCTTAACTAAGGCCTTGCTAGAGAAATGACTTACACAGACACAAGGATGTGTTAAGCTCACAGACGTTGTTCTGTCTTCACTATAATCTTCTCTTTAGCCTGAATATAATCAGACAGACAGCATAACCACTCCTACTTCAATGTTGTTTATTCAAGTAGTTAAGAAAGTTATAATTCAAGTGGTAAAACTGTAATACAGAAATAAGAAAATACATTTACAACATTAACAAATGCATTGTAATGCAAACATTGAAACACATGGCAAAAGTGCATAACTAGGGAGCAATCTTACCATTGATGCTGTGGTAAGGGGAGAGATATGCACTGCACTTCTTGCTTCTTGGCATGTAATATCTAAAATGGAGACCTGTAGCTACCCATGGTGCATTGGTAACTAAACTACAGAGGCTCTGAGAGTTCAATTTAAGTTAATACCAGGCTGACCACTAGATGGAGTTTACACAGAATACATAATACATACATATGCAAATACATAACTGCTGAAGGCATAACACTCCTCGCCTGGTATCAATTGATACCACCACTTAAGTCCTCCGAAGGTAACAACAAGATTAGCTCAGATACTGGTCTAAGAAATAACTTAGTCTCTCCGTGCTTGCAAATCTTGACCTCGACCTTACGGACCTTCTCATCTTTGCTTGGGAATGTTTTAGTGACAAGACTTAAAGGCCACTCATTGCGCTGTGATTGACACTTTCTGGTGAGCACCAGGTTTTAAGTTAGGTTTGGCCACTTGTTCCTTGATTGCAGCGTAGAGATGTAGTGTCTCTTCCACCTTCCCCAGAAGGTGTTTGCAAGACTTTGTAATTGCCTCCATTGACGTTTATATAAGTCTTTGGTGTTGAACTCTCCAGGAGGAGCATGGATAGTCCCAGTTTTCTGGGTAAGCAGAGTGGCAGTAGTAAGCAGGAATGGGTCTTCTGGGTCATTAGAAACTGAAGTCAGAGGTCTAGCATTGACAATAGCTGGGACTTCAGCCATGGAGGTTGTTAAACACTCGTGAGTGAGTCTTGCAGTTCCTACTTGTAAGAAGATGGAATCAAGGATTCTGCGAATTATGCTGATCATTCTCTCCCAGGTCCCTCCCATATGAGAAGAATGAGGTGGGTTGAAGGTCCATGCACAACCCTGTTCACTAAGGTATCTTTGCACACCTTTCATGTCGATGTTCGAGCAAATTTGTAGTTCTTTGGCTGCTCCAACGAAGTTAGTGCCTCTGTCGGAGCGGATGTGTTTTATAGGACCACGGATGGCAAAGAAACGTCTAAGAGCATTAATGAAGCTTGAAGTGTCCATTGATTCTATGACTTCAATATGAACAGCTCTGATAGCCATACAGGTGAATACAACTGCCCAGCGCTTACTGCTTGCATTCGCCCCTCTTGTATGTCGGGTGATGACAGTCCAGGGACCAAATACATCAAGACCAACGTTCGAAAAGGGAGGTTCTGTACGAAGCCTGTCTGCTGGAAGATTGGCCATTTTCTGAGTTTGAGAAGTACCACGAAGTCTGCGACAAGTGATACATTTGAAGATTGTTACTTGCACGTCGTTTTGCTCCAATAATCCAGAACCCAGCTGATCGTAGAGCCCCTTCGGTAAATAATCGCCCCTGATGTTTGACTTCATTGTGATAGTGTTGCACAATTAAAGCAGTAACGTGGTGACTTCCAGGAATGATTAATGGATGGTTCTCATTGGATTCTAAGTTTGCCTCTTCAAGGCAACCTACTACTCTCAGCAAATTATGCATTGTCGAGAAATAGATCTAGCTTCTTCAGGACGCTGTCTCTAAGAATAGGTTTTCCACTGGTAATACAGTCAAACTCTCTAGTATAGGCTTGACGTTGCACAACACGGATAATGAGGTTCTTGGATTGCTGTGTCTCTGTTACTATGTAAGTATTTTGACAGTGATGCCAACCCTTACATCCATTTGCATTTACAGGTGTGGCGTTTTTAAATGACCAAGATATGTGGGTTAGGCAAGTAAAAGCTCTGACAAGTGATTTCCAAGTTGAGAACCTTTGAAATCTGTGAGGCTCCAATTGACAATCTGAAATTGTGGTATGGATTGTAGTCACTTGTGTACGGATTTCAACATCTGAGTCTGCATCTACTAACTCAAATGTGTGACTTTCTAGGTTGTTCCAATCTGCTTTGTACAAGAATTCAGGTCCTGTGAGCCATGAAGTGTCTTTAAGGAGATTGGCTGTGACAGCTCTTGTAGCGTGGTCTGCAGCATTGTGAACAGTAGATACATAGAGCCACTGTTTTGGATTGGTAGATCTCCTAATCCGTAGCACTCGATTGCTGACATAAACATGAAATCGTCTGGTCTCATTATTAATGTAGCCTAACACTATTTTACTGTCTGTGTAGAATTCTGCGTCTGCAAGCTCAATAGGCAACTCAGATGCGATGCGTTCAGCTAACTCAACAGCTAGTACTGCAGCACAAAGTTCCAGTCTGGGTACGGTGTGCTCTGGTTGTGGTGCTAACTTTGCTTTGCCCATAACAAACCCGATATGACATTGTCCTTTTATATCCACAGTTTTAAGATATGTAACAGCTGCTATTGCTTTAACTGAAGCATCAGAGAATACACTCAGTCTCTGGTTCTGTACCTCTGTATCTTTGAGGGTGGTAGCTATCTCAGCATGGCCATTCTCAAATGTTTTGTCCATGAAAGAAAAGAAGTGATCTCCCATCTCTGTCTTCCAGTGAAAGTTACGTTTAAGTGAAGAGAAGCGTTAAAGTACTTGTTCTCTGTTGTTAGGTAGGCGAGGTCTGTGGGTTCTAAAGGGTAGAGGTGCAACCCAGCTGTTTGCCTCATCTTTGACTAATTCATTCTGTATTATTTCCAAGAATTGTTTGTCCTCAATTGACATTGCCACCTGATCATCCTCCTGTGTTCTTTGGAAGACTGTGCACCCTAGATGATCTTGGTAGTTGTCACAGACGTGATTGTCACTAGAGGAGTCTATGACAGGAAAATGTGGCAATTCTTTTATGAGAAAGCGATTGTGACATGGTTGGAAAATAGGACGTCCATTTTCCAAGGTATGGGTAAGCATGCTGTTAACAGAAGATGGTTTGTGTACGTTTCCCAGACATACATCTCCTATTATGACCCATCCCAGATCTAGTCATTGAGCATAAGGTGCATTGTATGGACCGTTGATCTGGCTTCTGACTTTGTGGACCCCTAAGATATCTCTCCCTATGAGTATAATTATCTGGGCTTGAGGGTCCAGTTCTGGTAACAGGTGTGCTATACATTTTAAGTGTGCATGATGAATAGCTGCATCTGGTGTAGGAATTTCAGACCTGTTATCTGGGATCTGGTTGCACTCAGTGATAGTTGGTAAGGGAAGACAAGTCTTTCCGTCCATGGACTCGACTTGATAGCCAGTAGCTCTCCTCCCTGTTGTCTCAAAACTCCCTGCACAAGTCTTTAAGGAGTGTTGGGGCCTTTAATACTAAAGATTTCAAAGAAGGTTGATCTGGCTAGAGTCTTGTTACTTTGATTGTCTAGGATTGCATAGAGTTTGATAGCTTTGTCTGGTTGGCCCTTTTTGTAGACTCTTACTAAACAGATTTTGGAACAAGATCTGCCGCTTATGGCTTCTTTGCAGACTTCAGTACATTGTGAAGTAATCTCTGGTGTGACTGTAGTAGTGTTCCTTCCCTCTCCACTGTGCTCCCCGCCATGCTCTGTGTCACTGTGACCGTGTAATAAAGTCCATGGGGGAGGCCCTGGGTGTAGAGCTGTGTTGTGATCTGTGCTGTTGCACTCTGTGCAGTTGACACTGACCTTACAGTCCTTAGCAAAGTGGGTTGTTGAAGAGCAGCACTTGTAACAGATGTCATTTTCTCGAAGGAAGGCTTTGCAGTTCTCCAGGGACTTCTCTCTGAAGGTCCTGCATTTCAGGAGAGGATGTGGTCTCCGGTGTAGAGGACACTGTTTGCTAGGATCCTTGTCTTTAGTCTCTTGACTGATATATCTGGAAGACCTGTGGAAGGAATCTGGAGGATACACATTAGTCCTGTGAACTGCAAATGATGTTTTGCGTGGGCTAGGTAGCATTGGGGTAGCACCTGATAGGGTAAAGGCAAAACTAGTATCGTTCCTGATCTTAGCTAGCTGGTGTACAAAGTCCACAAAAACAGAGAATGGGGGAAATGGCACATTGTTCCGCTGTTTGTATTTGGAGCCATGAGTGACCCATTGTTCCTGCAGATTGTAAGGTAGCTTTTGAACTATGGGGTTAATGCCTCTGGCTGTGTCAAGGTAGGCAAGTCCCGGTAAGTCTCCTTCAGACTTGGCTACTTGAAGCTCCATTAATAAGTCACTCAGTTCTCTAAGTCTCTGGTAGCCCTTGTTAGGTAATCTAGGGAAATAATCAATTCTTTTGAATAAGTGCACCTTCTATTGCTTCTGGTGAGCCATAACATTCCTCAAGTCTATCCCAGATCATTTTAAGGCCAGACTCTGGGTAGTTTATATTAATTGCTCTGATCCTTTTAGCATGTTCAACAGACTCATTTCCAAGCCATTTAATCAAGAGGTCTATCTCCTCGCTATATGAAAGGTCTAAGCCTCTGATTGCATTTAGGAAGGAGGATTGCCAAGCTCTGAATCTCTCAGGTCGATCATTAAACTTTGAAACTTGTGTTACTAGCTCTCGTCGTGCAAGAAACTTGGCAAAGTCTAGTGTTTCCTGGTTGGCTCTAGGATGTGCTGCCGGTGTATGAACATAGTGAGTAAGTGGTCTGTGGTCATACCTGCTAGGATTGTCTGTTTCCAGCCAGCTTGTGTCATACCACTTTTGTCTGCAGGAGGCAATGCCTTTGTTGTAGTTTAGACTCAAACTCTGGCTGTGGGGGAGGGATGTCCCTTGTGGTTTCACCTTGTGTAGAATTCTCTTGCTTGTAAGTTTGCGGTTTGTTGTTCACATGTGGTTTCACTGCACAGCGTGTTAGACTTTTTTCACTGATAAAGTCTGTTTGCATACCTTGTGCTTCTGAAGGGTTGCTACTCATTTTGGAGACTTGATGGACATATTCTGATGTGCATTGCAGTGGATCTTGGGATCCTAGCTCTGAGTCAAGTACATTGATGGTGCCTTTTATATCAGGGCGATCTGCAGTCTCCAAGAAGTCTGCTTCAGCAATGGCAGCTGCGGCTTCCTTTTCTGCAGCAAGCTTTTCCATAATTGCCTCTAAGTGTAATTTCTCTACTGTCATTTCTGCCTCCTGACGTGATTTCTCTGCCTCCAAATGTGATTTCTCTATTTTCAATTGCAATTCTTGCAAAGTTGGTGCGTACTTTCGCGGCTACAGCTTTTGCGCGGGCAATGATGGCTGCGTTGCTGACAGATGAGGATTTTGAGGAAGCAGGTGTTTGAGACTTTGTTTTGTATGAAGATGTCGTTTTCTGTGACATGATGTTGAGAGGTAGGTGTTTGACTGTATGGAGATCACTATATTGCAGTATACAGGTAACTGCGTATACTGAGTGCCAGTTTCTGAGAAGTCAGAGTGTTGGCTCCTTTAAGGAGGTGCTTGACTATGCAGGAACTGCTTTATTGCTGAATCAGGATGGCTGCACTGACAATTTGTAGGTTTCTGTGAAGACAAGTGGCTGTACTCCTCTTGCTGAGTGGCCATTGTGTTGCAGACTGTGTAGAAACTGCTGATTTGTCCTATGCAGATAACTGAGTTGGCAGTGTAGCAGGTCTGCTAATCAGAATGTGTTCCACTTGCTGACAGCCAATGTTTTGCTGTTCTGTCTTCACTATAATCTTCTCTTTAGCCTGAATATAATCAGACAGCATAACCACTCCTACTTCAATGTTTTTTATTGAAGTAGTTAAGAAAGCTATAATTCAAGTGGTAAAACTGTAATACAGAAATAAGAAAATACATTTACAACATTAACAAATGCATTGTAATGCAAACATGCAAACACATGGCAAAAGTGCATAACTAGGAAGTAATCTTACCATCGATGCTGTGCTAAGGGCAGGGCCACCTTCAGAAATTATGGGGCCCAGTACAGCCCCCCCCTCCCGATGAGCCTCCTTGATGAGCGCCCCCCCGCAACACATACTTACCTGGGGGCCCCGATGTCTTGCAGTCCGCTCTCCGCTACTCTGTCTTCAGCCAGGCTGTCACTGTGACAGCCAGGCACCAGGATGCGATCGCAGGGGTGGAGGAATCATTCCCCCTGCGATCATGTGATCTGTCACAGGCAGAGCACATGATCGCAGGGGGAATGATTTCTCCACCCCTGCCATCGCATCCTGGTGCCTGGCTGTCACAGTGACAGCCAGGCTGAAGATAGAGTAGCGGAGAGCGGACTGCAAGACATCGGGGCCCCCAGGTAAGTATGTGTTGCACTGTTGTACCGGGCCCCCTGGTGAGCCCAGGCCCGGTACAACAGTACCCCGTGTACCCCCATGATGGTGGCCTTGGCTAAGGGGAGAGATATACACTGCACCTCTTCTTGGCATGTAATATCTAAAATGGAGACCTGTAGCCACCCATGGTGATTTGGTAACTAAACTACAGAGGCTCTGAGAGTTCAATTTAAGTTAATACCAGGCTGACCACTAGATGGAGTTTACACAGAATACATACATATGTAAATACATAACTGCTGAAGGCATAACAGACGTCTAAATATTAATATGTTTTGAGTCATCTAAAGGAAAGAGTTGTACCGTTTCTGCACTTCGTAAGGTTTACGCTGGCAGAGCGAGACTGCGTTTATTTTGCCGGTTATTTTGGCCCATTTAAGGGCTCTCTGATACCCAGTTATGGGTTGGTTCCCAGTGTAAAAATTCAGCAATAACCTCATCAACTAGTATAGCGATTCCTGCCTCAGAAAAATTAAAGCACTGCGGGTGGGCCCCCGCTGCTGGGTCCAGCCTCCTCCGACATTTTACTATATAAAAGAAATGGAGGGTGTTTATTTGCAAATCAGAGTCAGGTGCAGTGATACATTGTAGGACAACCCACCCCCTTAAAGAATGCATACGCCTACCTAGTTATCCAGCATATGCACCTTCTTTTAAAAATACTTGTTCTTTCTATATATACACACACACACAACAGTCAATTCTGAAACTGTACCTAAAAAATATTTGTCTAAATTCACTGATTCATCATTTTGCAAATACTACCACTCGCCACTGTTGAATTTATTAGATTGTTAATCACGTTAGGAGGGCTGGACTGGGACTTAAAATCAGCGCTGGCATTTAAAGTACACAAGCCCACCTTCGTTCCAGCAGGAAAGAAATTATGTGCCGCCTTGCAGCAGCGGCGCCGAAAACAGCGTGACTACATTGTGCTGTAGGTGTGGCCAACATGGGGCATTGATACATAAATTATAATAAAACATTACATTTATCACGCCTTAACAGCCACATCACGCCATCTTCCCAGGCACATTATGACACCCCCAGCCTAACATACTTATATATGCTTCTGGTGCTGCTGACATCAATCAGGGTGGCAACTTCCTGTACAGTGAGCAGGGAAGCTCTTAGTCTAACGAGATTATCAAATCTTGTGAGGCTTAGAGCTCCTCGGCTTGCTCTGCAGTCTGTGTCCTGTCCGGGAACTGGGAGCAGCTATCAGTTCCCTTCCCCTAACCAGAGGTGGATTAAGGCTAAGGGGGCCCAGAGTATTTAAGACAACAGGGCCCCTATTCTGTAACATGGTTATCATTTTACACAAATACACAGACACTACTGTTAGAAGCACACAGCTCTGCCTTCACAAGCAGTACGTTGTGAAGCGAGACATACCTCTCAATTGTCCTTGCAGTCGGGCCAAATCTTGACTATGTGAAACAGTCTCCCAAATTCAGGACTGCCCCACCAGATTCAGGACTATTGGCAGACTGTCCTGCTCTCTCCTACCTGTCTTGGTCACTTTCACCACTTGTAGCAGCTGGTTTCTTTAGTGCAGTTCCTTCTTGTCTTGATCCTGGAATATTGGTTGCCCTATTTTGAAAAAAAAATGGGTACATGAGATTTAGAAAACTCCAACAAGCCCCGGGGTTAAAACAATAGCACTCACGTTTTATAATTGGGCCTCCCTCCAGGCCCCACAATAATAATATTCACATTAAATTCACAGTGTACCCATTTATTCAAAACATATTTCCCTCCCTCCAAACAGTCCCAGCAATAAATTTTAAATAGCATTAAAATTTAATAAATATAACCATTTTCCACAACCATCCCCAGCAATAAATAATTCATAGTCACATTAAATAAATAGCCCTCCTCCCCAAAATTAACCCCATAGTCAATTGATAGTCAATTGATAGCCCTAAACCACTCCAGCATTAAATTAAAGGTTCCTTCACTTCACCTTAAATTTTTAGCCCCCACCGACACTCCACCATTAAATAGCCTACCTGCCACACAAAAACCTCCCTTCACTCACATATTATATTAAAATACTACGCACACTGGGGCGTGGCCTGGCGGAGCATGGTGTAGGTTGCAGATACCGGAGCTCCCCAGCCTAAATATCCTGGTCGGACATCCTGATGACCTGTAACTCCCTCTTACCGTAATAATTTTGTGGGGGAACTGTCCTGGCACTAGCAGAGGCAAGTTTGGTGTATGCTGGAGGATCAGGGCGGCTGTGAGAGTCACGAGTGACCGGAGCGCTGCTGAGGCGGAACCTGTTGGCAGGGAAAAGACTGAGCTCCAGCCGGAGAGTAAAACACTGAAGTACAATACTTATTTGTTCAGAGTGGGGACAGCTGGCTCTGTAGAGAGAAGATATCTGGCAGTTGGAAAGGAGTGGAAGGTCAGTACTCGGGTTCCCGCCGTGAAGTGGTTTGAGGCGCCATCTTGGGAGAGTATTGTCGGAGGGAGGCAGAGTATATACATCTCTATATGAGTAAAGGCTCAGCTGACAAAACCTATCTGGTGTGGGACTGCTGTTTGTGCCACAGTGAAGAGAATACTAGGTGTATCTGAAGGTTCTCCCTCTGTGAAGTGCCTGAATACAGGGGCTGCCTGAAAGTACACGTGTCTCAGTGATCACTTAACATAGTGCTTCTATCTCCATTTGAGACATCCAGGGTGCTGTGGATTTGAGGACTGGGTGTTCTGCTATAACATCAAGTTTATAAGCTGAGCTGTAAGTGAATAACCTAAGAGTGCAACTATCAACATCTGGGCATAGCAGGTGCCATCATGGGAAAGCACACTGCAAGTAACACTGCTGCCAGCAAGCTGGAGAAATATGCTCGCTCTAATCCTGCTACAGCGGCAGGGGGAGCTCCTGCATCTGAGCTGCGGGTACCCCAGTCTCCTACAGACGCAGAAACACCTGCTGATTCTACTCTTCAGGAGGTCCTGAAAGCCATCGCTGCCTCTGAAAAGAAGGTAATGGATAAAATCGGAGAAGTGCAGGTTGATTTGTCATTGATGCGGCAGGACTTTCAGAAAATTAGGGAACGTGTGTCGGAGACAGAGGCTCGCATCTCTATACTTGAAGATACTACAGTTCCTTTACCGCAGAAAGTTGCCGGTCTGGAGGCTCAGATGGTGTCAGTTAGACAGAAAATGTCAGATATGGAGGGTCGCCTCAGACGCAGTAATATTCGACTGGTGGGTCTCCCTGAGAAGGCGGAGGGAAATGCTCCGGAGACATTTCTTGAGAACTGGATGATCCAGCTATTCGGCAGAGAGGAGTTCACGGCCCAGTTTGCGGTGGAAAGGGCACATCGGATCCCGACACAGAGACCACCTCCTGGTGCACAGCCGCGCACATTTATTGCCAAGATGTTGCATTATAAAGATCGGGATGCTATCCTGCGATTGGCTCGGATTAAGGGCCCCCTGATGTATGAAAACCAGAGAGTTGCTGTATATCCTGACTTTTCGGTGGATGTGCAAAAAAGTAGAGCACAATTTATACAGGTGAAACGTCGTCTTCGTGAAATGCAATTGCCATATGCTATGCTCTTCCCGGCAAGATTGAGGGTGATTGCAGATGGGACTACCCTTTTCTTTGGATCGTCGTCTGAGGCGACTCACTGGCTGGATAGGAGAGCTCCTAGTGGTCTTCGTCCGGATTGAAGATGCTCCTGGTGATGTATTGGTCTATTGAACTGAGATGATACCATTAAGGACTATGTGCCTTTGATAGCTATAATGTTTTGGATAATATATATCACTTGGATGTATGTTTATATAAAATTGAAATACTGTGATTAATACTGTAGGTATTTGGATACTTATATGTTATGTATAAGGTGATAGTATTTGAAACTGCTGAATTCTGTTGTTGGTGCTAATAGATGGGAGGGTTAGGGGAGTACTAGGGGTGAATTTGTGGGTTGGGGAGCTTCCCTTGCTTAAAGGGTCGCGGTCTCCCTCTTCTTTTTTTTCAGTGCATATAGGTATCTCCATAAGTAGGGGGAGATAGGTGTGTGCGTTGTCTAAGGAGATGTGGGATAGTTATAAGGGGATCCAGGTATGTCTGAGTTGGGGGTGGATATACGGGGAGGGGGGTTGTTTGAATAGGGTAGGGAGGGATGAGTTCTTACAATGCAGTGACAAGTGTGGTACTTTATCTTTATGCAAATGCTTTCGGATGTTGAGATTGTCTATCTTGGTAAATGCTAATGTGGCTGGTTGGTGGCTGGGTGTCTGCCTGGGCTGGAAGGGGTTGACGGTTATGGTGAGATGCTTCATGTGTATTCCCTTGTGTTATGGCGACTGGGAAGGTGAATAAGGGGTCTATTAAAATCCTGACCTGGAATGTACGTGGTCTAAACGATAAAATTAAACGGTCTTTGGTCATATCCCAATTGAAAAAGTATGAGGCAGATGTTATATGTTTAACTGAAACTCATTTAGTGGGAGGTAAAGTGTTGGCCCTTAAGAAACCGTGGGTTGGATGGGCATATCATGCTACTCATACGGGCCATTCTAGAGGGGTATCTCTCCTTATACGAAAGAAAGTAAATTTTATTCTGGAAGTGGTGGAGTCGGATCCATTAGGTCGATATGTTTTTGTAAGGGGCTTTTTTGATTCCAAACGTATAAACTTGCTGTCAGTTTATGTCCCCCCTCCCTATAGTGGTGAGGTCCTAAAAAAGTGCAGTGATTTTATTTCTCTGTCTCCTGATACTCCAGTGATCTGCTGTGGGGATTTCAATAATGTGTTGGATTCTAATGTTGACAGGTGGAGGGAGGTGGGGGACAATACACATGCTAAGAGATCAAAGTTTGCTGATTTGGTGGCAGAAATGGGTTTGGTGGATGTGTGGCGTCTGAGGCATCCGGCAGAGGTTTGTTTCTCATGTTTCTCCACTTCATATAACGCCTTCTCCCGAATTGATCTAGGACTTGTATCGGGGGAACTGCTGCCGGCTGTCTCTGGTGTCGCATATTTGCCAAGGGGAATTTCAGATCATTCTCCATTGATATTAACAGTTGAACTTAATGTTTCTCGAGGTCAAGCATTCTGGAGGCTTAACCCCTTTTGGTTGACATTATTACAGGATGGAAATATTTTAGAGTCCCAATGGGAGGAGTACTTTGCTACCAATGTGGATACAGCAGCCCTGTCTGTCGTTTGGGATTCCTTTAAGGCGTTTTTAAGAGGTTCTTTAATTAGAAGCATCAACTGTTTCAAGAGAGAATCTAGGTTGAAAGGCGATAGATTGGAAAAAGAGGTTGTGCGGTTGGAGGAAGTATATCTCTCCTCTCATGCGGCTTCTGATAGGATGGCTTGGTTAACAGTACAGAGAGAGTGGTCGGATTATTTGCTAGATAAATCAAGGCGTAAGTTGTTATTTGCTAAACATACACAATACTTTGAAGCGGATAAGTGTGGTAGGTTTTTAGCTTATTTAGCTAGGTCTGAAAGGGCGGCGGCTGTAGTGGCAGGGATTACTGATACTTTGGGTGTCGTACATACCGTGACTGAAGAGATTAGTGATGTTTTCTACACGTATTTCAAAGAGGCTTATGCGTCAAGAGCTGAGTACTCAGATTCTGATTTAGATACGTTTCTGGCGGCTGTTTCCATACCCGAACTGAGTATAGATGGTAGAGAAAGTTTGGAACTGTCAATTTCTGATGAGGAGATTGTAGCTGCAATATCATCGTTCCCAAATGGTAGGGCTTCGGGCATAGATGGGATACCCATAGAGCTGTATAAGAAACATCTCGGGTTTTTTGTGCCTCGCCTGAAGGACATGTTTACAAGTTTTAGAGATCAGGGGTGTGTGTCTCCGTCTATGTCTGAAGCCATTATAGTTCTTATCCCTAAAACGGGAAAGGATCCCTTGTTTCCAGAATCATACAGACTGATATCGTTACTGGCAACGGATATTAAGATTTTAGCAAAAATTTTGGCAACACGGTTGAACCGGGTGATTAGTGAGATAGTACATCCTGATCAAACTGGTTTTATGCCAGGAAAATCTACGGCCATAAATCTGCGAAGGCTTTTTTGTCATTTACAGTTGCCCCATCCTGCGGAGGAGGAGGCGGTGGTGGTGTCCTTGGATGCTGCTAGGGCCTTTGACTCTGTGGAGTGGAGGTACCTGTGGGCGGTGCTTTTGAAATTTGGGTTTGGACCGTTTTTTATTCAGTGGATTAGACTTTTGTATTCTTGTCCTACAGCTAGAGTCTGTGTAAATGGCTTTATGTCCCGCCAGTTTGTTATGGGCAGAGGTACCAGACAGGGATGTCCCCTGTCCCCTGCTCTGTTTGCCCTTGCCATAGAGCCATTGGCATGTGTGGTAAGAATGCAGTCAGATATTACTGGTTTAAGGATGGGCTGCAGGACGGACAAGATTGCCCTTTATGCAGATGATATGCTACTTTTTTTGTCATATCCTGATAAATCATTGCCAAATCTACTCCATGTGGTCTCGGTGTTCGGTAGATACTCGGGACTTTTGATTAACTGGGATAAATCTAGTGTAACTCCGATCAGGGGAACCTGCCCTACGGGCCAAGTTCTGCAGACTTCTCTTAAATGGACTCCGGTATTTAAATATCTTGGTATCTGGATTTCTAGTGATATGGGTCAGTATATTCAGCGTAATGTTCAACCTCAGATTGATTACCTTAGGAGCCGAGTTGGGGTGTGGAAGCAGCTGCCATTGTCGGTCACAGGTAGAATTAATCTGGTCAAAATGATAGTTCAACCAAAGTTTCTGTATGTTTTGCAGCAGTCGCCGGTCTATATCCCCCATAGTACATTCCGTTACATAGAACGTCTTATGGCCTCTTTGGTATGGGCGGGCAGGAGGGCAAAAGTTAAACTCACTACTTTATATCGCTCTCGAGGATCGGGGGGCTTGGCTTTGCCGAATCTACGGCTTTATTATTTTTCCTCCCAGTTAGCACATATTGAAACTTGGTTTAGGTCAAGGCTGGGTCTAGACTTGCATGATTTTTTGGTTTCTGAGACAGGATCTAGTCATACACGTGTGCAGTTTCTTCTGGCCGGAAGAAAAGTTGGGAGGGACCCCCCTTTATTAATACAGGCCATGAAGGTTTGGAGATTGTCATCCCAGATTGGAGGTGGATTGGATCTGGATCCATGCACTCCACTATGGGACAATTTGGATTTTGGAGAACTGACTAAGATGGAGGGGGCTGGAGCTTGGCGGAACTACAATATAACACACATTGGACAATTGTATGAGAACGGTATATTATATTCATTTGAGCAACTTCAGACACTACATGAACTACCTAGGGGTTACTTTTATAGATATTTGCAATTAAGACATGCTCTGGCCTCGCAGTTTCGGGAAGCTACCCCGAGCTTTAACGCAGATTCCTTAAGGGTGCAACTGTCAAGGTTGGGCCAGAGGCGGAAAATCTCTTTTCTGTATTCAATTTTGGTGGAAGGATCTGCCGAAGGGGGCTTGCCGGAGCTGCGACGCAGGTGGGAGGGAGATCTGGGGCGTCTTAGTGATAAGGCATGGGGTATGGTGTTATGTAGCCCAAAGGAGGTCATCACATCAGTTAGATTTCGCCAAGTTCAATTTTTTCTGTTACACAGAGCATATCTCGCCCCTCTTCGGCTTTCTAAGTTCAGTGGTGGTCAGAAAGTGTTGTGTCCCAAATGTAGGAGCGAGGAGGGGGGCTTCTGGCATATGCTTTGGGAGTGTCCGCTGGTTTCATCCTTTTGGGGAGAAGTGGAGGACTGTATTAAAAGATTGGAGGTGGGAGTGATTGCCCTGAGTCCAAGGCTCTGTATATTCGGTTTAGGCCTGAACAAAAAAACTCGTAGACTTATTAGATTGCTTATCAATACGTTACTCATGCTGGCAAAGGTAGTGATAGCTAGGAAATGGATGGCACCAGAAGGTCCAACATTGAATAGCTGGATTGACCTTGTTAACGATACAGTCGGCCATGAAAGGTTCATGTATACCAGCAGGAATTTGGTGGATAAGTATGAAAGAATATGGTATAGATGGAGGATATCCCCGTATGTCACGGAGGGATTGAGGGAAGTGGAACTCTCCTGATTGAAGCTCGGGACAGACATCCAGCCACCTATTATGTTATTAAGATCAATGATTGTATCTTGTATTACCAAAGCTGTACCATTATCTCACTATATCTTGAAAAAATGTATATATCTTTACTTGGAAATGTGAATGTCAATGTTTTTTGCTTTTTCTAACTGCATGGTGTATAAATACTTGACAATGCTTGTAACACTGTATGGGGTATAGTTGGGGGGATAGCCTACTGTGTTGGGCTTTTTTGTTGTTTAAAGGAAAAAATGCAATAAAATTCTACCTGATTTAAAAAAAAAAATACTACGCACACTATATGAACATGGCCAAACAGACGCGCACACACACACACACACTATATGAACATGGCCAAACACACACTCGCTCACTATAGCCACACTGACACCTTGTTACAACTGAGCAGCAGCATCATGTTAGGGTAATTTTACCTCTCTTTTATCAAGTCCCTTCAGATATTAGTGAGATAAGATGCTGGTTAACCAGGAGATCAGTAATCAAGACACAGACATGCCAATGTCAAGATGTATACTGAACTGTGCTCTTTTATTTCTGGCATACATTTATACATGAAAAAGCTTTTGATCTGGTTATAGAGCAGAAACACATGATTGATATTTTCCTGAGTAAATATAAATCTTCTGACAAAGCTAGTTAGTTCTCTTCATGTCACTTTTATGGGTTCTTATCAACTTTCACTGGAGCCAGTACTCCCAATGTCCTCATCATCCATTATCGCATGTCCTAGGCCTCCATCCAGGGTCTTTGAGATAGTTCCAGGCTGGAGCTGGTGATTACACTGAATGTATTTTTAAGGCAAATACCAAGATTTTTAACTCCTTCACATATCATTATTACCATCATCATTGAGAACCTAAAAATGCTCTCACAATCTCCCTCCTTTTAATAATATTTATAAAAGGTAAAAAAATGTTAAGGAGTGAAATGGTGACATCTAACGCAGCCCAGACTAATTTTGTACAGTCTCTTGTGAGAAAGCAAGGGTCTTTCACCATTCACCCGGGACCGAGTACTTCTGCCCCTGTTTATTCAAAAAGTATCTTTTCTTCATGCCTCTGCTGTAATCTCTGTATATCTTTTCTGAACGTACATGACATATACCAGTTCCATCCTATCAATATGATCAATACCAAAGTGATAATGAGTAGTGGGTATAATGCCCAAACACTAGTGTTATGCTGCAACATACATGTTTGAAATACTGCAGTTTGTTGTGGGCAAACAGGTCTTATGTCTGTGTTAGCACAAAGATCTAGGTTATGTGTCCAGTGTGACCAGTGTCTTCTTGCAGTGTGATGCGTGCACCCAGGAGTCTCGGTTCTGGAGTTTCACTGATGTGGGGGTGGTCAGCAAGACCTGATACGGACCCTCCAACCTTGGTTCGAAAATTCTCCTCACGTGTTTCTTTAAGTACACCCAATCGCCAGGTTTCAGCTTATGCGGTTGTAAGTCTGAATCAGGCTCTGGAAGTGAAGAAAGTGCTAGAACATGCAAATAGTTCAAATGGTCAGTTAGACTTCTCATATAGCTAGTCAAATCTCCATGTTTATGTTGTAATTGCTGTGGATAATAACACCCTGTCTTTGGTAGTGTTCCAAAAAGTATTTCATAAGGAGACCGCTTGCTATTCCTATTTGGCACAGTTCTTACACTGAACGAGGCTAGGGGCTGGCATTCTGGGCATGTTTTTTTTTATTTTATTATTATTATTTCTGCTATGATTTTCTGAATCTTCAGTTTCAATGTCCCATTCAACCTTTCTACTCGCCCACTAACCTGTGGTCTGTACGGCACATGAAAAGCTTTCTGTATGCCTAGATCTGTCATTATGTGTTGTATATTATTTCCCCTGTGAAGTGTGTACCTCTATCTGATTCAATTACCTCAGGGACACCATACCTGCACACAATCTCACCAATCAGTCTTTACGCAGTTGCTTTTGCTGTTGCCTTGGCTACTGGCCAAGTCTCTGGTCATTTACTGAAAAGATCTGTACAGACTAGAACATATTCATATATTCCAGATTTAGGCAGTTGTGTATATAGTCTATCTGTAGTCTTTGAAAAGGATAAAAGGCTTTTGAAGTTGTACCTTGGGATGTTTTTACCCTTTTTCCTGGATTTGAAGTTCCACAGATCCAGCAGGCCTGAACATAGTCTGTAGCAGCTTTATTGAATCCTGGAGCTATCCAGTGGTGATGGACCACGCTAGTCATCTGTTCCTTCCCCAGGTGTGGCTGTCCATGAGCTATCTGTAACATGGGAGGGAACAAAACCTGTGGAAGACAAAGTTTATCATTCAGTTTCCACATACCAGCGCAATCTTCTTGTGCTCCTATTCGTTTCCATCTTTCTTTCTCCAATGGTCCTGTTTGCTGTTGAAACTTTTTAAGATCAGTGTAGTCAGACATTTCTTTCTGTACTGTGTATACTTCTTTCAGGCTTTCTCTTAGCCACCTTTTTTTTTTGCTTCTGCATCTGCACAACGTGTTCCCTTTTGAAACAAAAGTCTCATTCCTTGTATGTGCTTCTATTT
The DNA here is from genome assembly GCF_038048845.1 of Mixophyes fleayi. Lineage (NCBI taxonomy): Eukaryota > Metazoa > Chordata > Amphibia > Anura > Limnodynastidae > Mixophyes > Mixophyes fleayi. The sequence goes on along the minus strand of NC_134404.1, from coordinate 254,011,760 downwards.
TAATTACGGCAAACTTTTGTGGCAATTGCAATGTTCTAAACAAGTTTCTTATTAGACTGGCATGCTGTGCGTCCTTACCACTAGAGGTCTTCAAATCTCTGCTCTTCCATATTGGACCAAAGTCCTGTGTCACTCCCCAAGCATACCTGGAATCCGTGTAGATCTTGGCAGTGGTTCCTTCTGCATATTCCAATGCCTTGGTGAGTGCTATCAGTTCAGCAGATTCTGCTGACAGTATCGATGATGGTGGTCCTGAGTCAACTACTTCATTTTCTGTAGTCACTGCGTATCCTGTAAATGGTGATCCGTTATTATAATACCTGGAACCATCTACATAAAGTACATACACAGCATTAGACAAAGGAAAGTCAGTAACATTTGGAAGAGACTGTGCTTCCATATCCATAAGAGCGAGGCAATCATGTGAAAAATAAAAATTGTGGTTAATATTTTCACCCAATTCATCATCATCACCTTCACTATCACAATGTCTTTCTACTGACGGCTTTTGTTCTATTATTCCCTCCTTTTGAATCTTGAGATTCATACATTAGGGGTAACAATGTTGCTGGATTTAATACTGTGCACCGTTTAATTGTGACATGTGAAGCACTTAACAATGCTACCTTGTACTTAGTGAGTCTGGCTGCTGAAAGGTGTTTTTACCTGTTGTATCGCTTGTACTCTTTGTGGCGTCAGATGTTTAGTGCCCTATGAAATGCAGTGTCCTAAGAAAATTACCTTCTGTGCTGCTTGGAGCTTGGATTTGGACACTCTGCAGTCCTGCTGGGCCAAAAAGGTTAGTAGAGAAACAGTTTCTTCTTTACACTGTTGTTCACTATCAGCAGCTATCAACAAGTCATCAACATACTGCAATAGTCAGGTAGTTTCAGGATATTGCGGTAACCAACCTTGTAAGACAGTTGACATTGTTTCAGAGAATTCTGAAGGGCTGGTGGCCCCTCCCTGGGGCAATCTGGTCCAGCAGTATTGTATTCCTTCATGTGTAAAAGCCAGCATTTTCTGTGAATCGTTAGTTATTGGTACAGAAAAAAAAGCATTTGCTAGATCTATAACTGTAAACCACATTGATGTAACAGGAATTTGGTTCAGCAAGGTATGTGGGTTTGGGACAATGGGTGCGTTCATAACCAGTCGTTTGTTTATTTCTCTGAGATCGTGAATTAACCTGAATTCGGGAGCTCCTCCCTCCCCCTGTTCTCTTTTCCTGACTGGGAATAAAGATGTGTTAAAAGGTGATCGACATTTCTTTACTATACCTTTGCCTTGGTATTCTTATACTTTTTTGTGATTGCTTTATTCTGTAACAAAGTCAAAGGATATTGTTTAACACATATTGGTAGTGTGTTAGATTTTAGTATAAGTTGTACCGGAGCAACTTTTAACAGTCCCACATCAGTTTTTTCCCTTTGACCATATTTTCTCAGGTACATCCTTCAGCCATTGTGGTAGTGGTGCCTCATCTTGAGATGTGTTTTCACTTGGTTGTATCAAAAACACCTGTACTGCTGCTTCTACCTGATTAGATATGTTGTCTGGAAGTTGACTGGTGCATTTCATCCCTTCTGGGGTGTATTTAATGCATGCTCTCATTAACTAATATGTCGGCACCCAGTAGATTTACAGGACAAGTGTTTGAAGTGAGAAACTCTATAGGGACAGGAGTACAGTCTTTGTTTACTTGTATCTTCACTTTTTTTACTTTTCCTAAGGTGTATAGGCTGTCCTGTGAACCCTGATGCTGTTACATAATCTGAGGTCACTTATTCTTGTGGTACTTGATCGTGTCTCAATACTGTTTGGCTTGCTCCCGTGTCAATTAGGCAGTCCAATTATTGACCAGTGGGCAGTGTAATTTGGACAGTAGTTCCAGGCAGCTTACCTTCTTCAGAGGTGTTTACAAGAACTGGACAAGGTGTTGACAACAGGGAGCCATATCTTCATCTCTTTGCTGCTGCTGCTGCCATTTCTTGTATTTCCTGCAGTCCTTCATGTGACCTGGTAATTTACATCAAAAAACATCTGCCAGTCATGTCCTCACCTTGATTCCTTTGTCTTGCACTTACTGTTTCTGTTCCTTTTGGCTGCTGCCTTACTTGCTATGTTCCTTTTCCCTGTACCAGGTGTACAGTTACCTGAGGAGTCTTTTGGGCATTCTTTTCCATTTTTTTCTGCTTCCTGGTCCTTCAGTCCTCCAAGTACCTGTAGCAAAGATTACATTTTCATAGATAATGCCTCAGGTCTGACTGTAAAGAGTTGGCTTCTTACCTCCTTCTTTAAACCATTCAAAAACTTTGTTTTCAACATTCTTTGACCATCTGGGGTTTCTGCAGAAAAACCATCATCATTTTGTCTGGTCGTTAATTTATCCAAATACATCCTTACTGAATCATTTCTCTGTGTTATGTCTGGTGCTTTTAATTTTTGTTTATGATACCACCATTGTACTCTGGCTAGAAATTCAAGACCACTGTTATGCGTATTTCTTTCTTCTACGGGGGTGCAGGGTGAGTAATAGCCCTCCTGTCACCTTCTGGTGCGCTTGCTGTTAACCCCTGCTGTTAATTATTTGAGTCATCACTCCTATTATTAGCACCTTCGGCAGTATTGGCATCAAAGTTTGGGGTAGGCACCCTTTGTATTCTGACTGGATACATATTAGTGTGAGAATGCAATACCTGCTTTTCCAATGTTATTCTCCTTCTCACCCTCTGATTTGTTGTTTCTCTTTAATAGACTGATATTGTGATCCTTCAACCGGCTTACCATCATTGGTATCTTGTAAACATTTTCCTGTAAGAATTATCTGTACAAGGAGGTGCATTAGATTCCACATTGCAAACACTGTCTCTCAGGATAATCATTTATTTCATTATTAGCAGACTGAGAATGGATTTGACTTGGGGTTTGAAACGTGATTGATAGGGTGTTACCTGCGTCCACTGGGGTCACTGAATGAGTTTCTAATTGTGAATGCCCCTTTTGTGCTGCTAACTGTACTATGTGACCTGCCTGTTGAGGTACTAGTGGTATATCTGGTCTATTGTCTGGTTTCTGCAGTGGAGCTGTAGGGTCCACATAAGGCGGTGGCATGTCTAATAGACCTGTACCTATGTGTGCATTCTCTCTTCTTTTCTTTTTTTTTTCCATCTCTAATGATACTGTATACCACATGTTAACCACATCTGCTTGTCCTTTTCTGCTTATCCATGCTTTATTGGTGTTTTGAAACCTTTTTCACTTTTCTGGATCTAGTGTGCCCTCTAATGGGAAACCTGCTCTGTCAAATATTTGTTTTTAAATATTTGTTGTCGATTATTTATTTTTTAGAAATTTCTTTACTTCTCTGTATTCCTGTACCTTTTTGGGTTTTATAACCCAACAACCCTGTTAGCCCTGTGCACCCTAGTATTCAGAATTGATCAATTTCTGAATATACTGTACTGTTGGGATGCTTTACCGCATGCACTCTTATAGCAGTTATCTGTATTTTACAGAGAATTATACCTCAATACCACGTTCAAAAACCTCTTAATTCCTTCTATTCTGGCTGAAAAATATTTGCATACTATACAAAGAAATATAATCAAAAAAACAAACAACAATAATAACAATTGTGCAAATCTCTGTTGCAGCTGTAACCATTTTTGCTTTCTTATTTCGTAATCACTAGAATATCCTTTTACAATTTCATTACATAACCCAGGTGGTAATTTCTTTATACTGTACAGACAGACTTCCCTTCAAATGGTATGTGATTAACTTGCCAATAACACTTGAGACCAAAAAATACCCTATATTTTGCTGCAATATATATCCTTATTTAAATGCACATTTAGCATACAATAATATTGCTTTGCATCCACAACACATTCAAAAACAGTTATATCAATTACAGCTTCCAGTGTAGAACAGTATCATCAGAATGCTTTCTAAGTATAACAGCACATGAACAGTCTGAACAATAACCAAATGAATTATTAAAATACAATCGTGAGTACTTTTGACATATATTAAATTCAACCATATAGTTAGCGCTTTTTATGCTCTCAAACAGATATCTGGGTTCAGGAAATCTCTCTCTTACCATATACAGATGAACAGCTTTTAGACACACAACAAGAATGCTGGACAGAGAGTAAATCAGTGGAAAAAATCACAGCTGAATTTACTCACCGTACGAGTTTGAGATGGTGCTGCAAGCGTTATTTGTCATCTGTATAGGTTGTCCGAGATCCTGGCTATTGAGCCCCCACGTAATGTTAGGGTAATTTTACCTCTCTTTTATCAAGTCCCTTCAGATATCAGTGAGATAAGATGCTGGTTAACCAGGAGATCAGTAATTAAGACACAGACATGCCAATGTCAAGATGTATACTGAACTGTGCTCGTTTATTTCTGGCATACATGTATACATGAAAAAGCTTTTGATCTGGTTATAGAGCAGAAACACATGATTGATATTTTCCTGAGTAAATATAAATCTTCTGACAAAGCTAGTTAGTTCTCTTCATGTCACTTTTATGGGTTCTTATCAACTTTCACTGGAGCCAGTACTCCCAATGTCCTCATCATCCATTATCGCATGTCCTAGGCCTCCATCCAGGGTCTTTGAGATAGTTCAAGGCTGGAGCTGGTGATTACACTGAATGTATTTTTAAGGCAAATACCAAGATTTTTAACTCCTTCACATATCATTATTACCATCATCATTGAGAACCTAAAAATGCTCTCACAATCACCTTCCTGCGCGCTGCAGGACGGTGATGCCCTAATCAGAAGCAAACATGTTGTATCTATTGAAACATATGACATCAAATAGTACTTACTGTAATACTGATTGAAAAAAACAAGGGAAAAACTCCAATAATTCTCAAATACTTGCAAAGCCTACCCTGCCAACATGCAAATGAACAGGAATGAAAGAAGAGTCCAGGTGGGTTTAAATGCATGGTTTCATTAATAGGCCAGGTGTGCACTGACTTCCTAATTGCAGAAGACAAAGTACTCGTCTCACCTGCGACGGACGCATTATTTTTGGATGGAGAAGCAACCATTAAACACACAAGCGTCTGAAAGATCCGCGTGAGACGTGAGCGCGCCCACACGTGCTCTGAAAACCAATCAGAGCGCCGAATACTTCCATTTTGTGTGAGAGTAGAACTGAAACATGAGGGCAGCAATATTCAGCAGGCATGGATAACGTGCCCTCATTTATATCTAATGAAGTTAAGCTGCAGGCCTATGAAAGGGTTCGCAGACACCTCCACCTGAGGTATCATGGGAACAGGACCATTGTCCAGCTCCAGCGGTGCTGGAGAGACCTCCGCCGGCGTCAGCCCCAGCTGCTCCATGAACTCCGACAGGAGACTATAAGAAGTGAGTTCTCTATTAATCGCCGTAAATGTGTTTAAGCATCTATTTTTGGTATATGTTTCAAAATATGTTCACTCAAATCACCTGACATGGTCTACATATCAATCTTCCTCCACACTAGAAAGGTCATTCCCCTTCCAATGCACCCAACCTGCTTTGGCTCCTGTCTCCTAAATTTGACTGCTGAACATCTACTTTCCTAAATGATTCATTGAGAAAGTTCAGAACATTAATGCCTGTTTTTGATTCAAGCTCTCCAACTCTTGTCCCCAGTGCTGTAACTTGCTGACCTTCGTTTACAAACCATTTGCAGATTATAGTGGCAGATGTGTTTTTATTATTGGCAAAACATTTGAAAGCCAGCTTGGAAAACCAAGTCCTTAGCTCATTTTCAGAGATTTTGAAGGTCCCATAAGATGCAAACATATTACCTACCGTACTATATATACACCTAATCAGTCATTCATTAACTAGCTATTTGCAATGTGAGGGAGGGAGTCCCAACAAAGGATGATTTCAAAAGTATTCTCATCATCCACAGTATTTGATATCCCTCCACTAATTCAGTGGCGCTGTACAGAGAGAACTCATTCACATCAGTACCTGCCCCATTGGAGCTTACAAACTAAAATTTCCAAAAATATACACACAGACTACTGGCATTCTGTAAAATCTGACAAATAACTGGCGATTAGTATGCTTTTGGAGTGTTGGAGTCAACGCATGCAAATATGGAAAGAACACGCAAACTCCACACAGATAAGGCCTCTGAGATATTCCACATGCCAATACCAAAAACAATCATTGGTTACAGGTCATGTGAAGTGGTTTGTGTCTATCATGTTTATATTCTTTATTTTGTAGTAGTTAATATTTGTCTGTGCTGTCAATGAGAAGTATATTTAAAATGTCTGATCACATGATTATCGTACTACTATCGTATATTAAGCTGGTGAATCTTTTAATAATACCCTGTTTATTTGTGGCTTGTTTCCAACAGACCGGGCATGTTTCGAACGGTGGCAGCGCCGCCAGCTGGTGGTGGAGGAGGAGGATGATGAGGAGGAGGACCAGCAGCAGCAGCAGCCACAGCCGGAGCAGCCAGTGCCACCAGTGCAGCAGCAGCCAGTCGAGGCTGAGGGGGATGGCGACGCCAATGCCAAAGGCGAGGCTTACCCAGAGACGGAGGTGGAGGGGCAGGGCCAGGGCAAGGCAGATGAGTAGTCGGCTGACAATTCTGAGGCCGAGTCCCAACCTGAGCCCCAGTCCTCCACCTCCGCCTCTGATGAGGCTGAGTCAGAGTTGGTGGCGGAACCTGAACCCGAAGCCCAGCCGGACCAGGAGGACAATGGGCAGCTGATGGTGCCTCAAGTTGGTGAGGCATTAGGAGATAGTAAGTATTTACAGGAAAGCCTTTTCTGATTGGGATAGCATTGCAATGTCCATTATACCTATAATTAATCCCTACTGTCACACATGTTGATTAAAAGGTGACATAAATGTCACTGGTTTCAATCATAATGCCCCTACAAATTTGATTTTGTGTAATCCAGAAAACCACAGCCAGAGCCATCTTAAAACATGGCCACGCAGGGCAGGGCCCACACGAACAGACGGGCCTGATAGCTTTGTCAATTTGTCAGTATATTATTATATTGATTTTTACTGCAATTATAAAACAATTGTCTTGCAATAAAGCTAGCTAAAGTTTGTTTTGAACACTTGTTTAAGAAAAAATATTTTGCAGAAATTTTTGTATTGGGCCACCTCTGTCTGTATGATTTTACAACTGAGTAATTTATGTCAATGGAAAATCTGGCTTTATCAAAAAAAGGCTTAAGTTATATTAGGCAAAAGTTTATAGATTAATGTCTGCTCTTCAGCAGGTGTTTTAATTTGTAATTACTGATTTTGTGGTAGGTATCAATAAGTATGTGCAGAATGTTCTTGATATTTTTCTTTGTATTCCTATGAGTGATTGTGTAGGTAGGGTCCCAGTGTACTGCTTTCCCCTGAGGCCTTTAATTCAGTTAAGACCACCCTGTCCATGGCCCTCTCCTCGGGGCACATCAGAATTTTGTACATCTCTAAAAATGCAACACAAAAGTCTTATCAACGTCTAATCTGTGGTCAAATGCATTTTGAGCAAGAGGCCTAACAGTTGATAGTAATGTAACAGTACACATCTCTAGTAAGTCCTGTCTGTCTGACAAATTAGGTTTGCATGTATTTTATTTTTTTTATTTTTGTTTCTTTCAGCACACATGGAGGAAGGTGTGACTTGGCCTCTATACCCCCCCTCCAACAACATTGACCGAAATCAGGGCAGAAATGCGGGTTTTTATAAATAAAATAAAAAAACATTAAACGAAAACAAAAAAAATATATAATAGGATTGGAAAGCAAATTGGCCTACTGGTCTACTCTGTATGAGTAATTTTTTTTTATGTAAATAGTTTTATTAAAGACTGTAAATAGTTTTGCTTTTTTGAAGATTTTAGTACTAATATAAGTTCGATAAACAGATTCATTGGTGTGTGTGTGTGTGTCTTGATTAATATATTCAAATTACAGAACATGTGGGTCTAAGGACAAAAGAGAATGTATATAATAATTAGAGTTGGGCGGGCTCGGTTCCCCGAGATCCGAATCCATTCGAATTTCGCCGATCCGAGTACCGAGCAGCCGCAGGCTCGGTACTCTCCCGCCCATTTGGAATCGAAATCAAGGCAAAACGTCATTGTGACGTATTTGTATTTCTGAGCTCGGTTCTCGCGAGATTTGAAAAGCATAAATACCAGCCTCCACAGCAACCCATCGCCATTTGACAGAGGGAGAGAGCAGGGTTAGATATTTCTAAAATTTGTTTGCACTACAAGTGCTTTGGGGTCTCCCATATTCACCAGTGTGAAACACTAATTTTTCTGGCTGTCAAAAAAGTCATATTTGTCAGCAGTATCTATCTAATACACTAGTATCTATCTAATTTGGCACTACAAGTGCTTTGGGCTCATTAAAATAGATTCAAAGCAGTCCACATATGAGCAGAATCAGCAACCAGGTTTTGTCACCAGTCCTGATGGTAGTGTTCCCAGTACGTCATCTGGGAAAGGCGATGTAAAAGAACAGTCTTTTTAAATCAGGGAAAAAAACACACACCAAAAAAAGAATTTACCGTGTTGAAGCGAAAAAGAAATGTAACTGAGGAAAAGTTAACTGCCGATTAAAAAAAAAAATTGCCAACGTGCCATTCTACACACGCAGTGGCAAAGAAAGAATGAGGCCTTCGCCTTTCTCTATTAGTGGCAGATCAAAAAATGTTACCGAGCTTTCTTCTTGTACAGTCACTCGTGACCAAGCAATTCGGAGTCTAAAAGTGGTGCACAACTACTGTTGTGCGTCAAAGCCAAGCTGCAGGAAAACACTAAGGCATTAGAGGATAATGTATGCTCTGAATCAGAAATGACAATAATCCATGTGGAGAGTCCATCCACCAGTGGTATGTCTAATCATGAGCATTCTGTTAGTGTACACATAAAGAAGGGCCCTTTAGGCAGTTCTGCTGATGTGTGCCTGAACAGCCCGAGTGTAGCCAGTGATACACAAATTGAGGATGCCACTTTGGAATTAGAAGAGGATGAGGGGGAGATTTCTGTAAGCGACGAGGGCGCGAATGAGGATGAGGTTGTTTGTGTAAGTCCTGCACCAGTGGCAGCAGTTCTGGCATGTGACAAGAAAAAGGCCATTGTCATGCCTGACCATAAAAAAAAAACAAAACAAAACACTTCTTATGTGTGGAATTATTTCTACCCAAGTCCAGACAACAATTGTATAGCCCTTTGTAGTGTATGTCAAGCCACAGTCAGTCGAGGGAGGGACCTTAACCATCTTGGAACCTCGTCTATGTTACGCCATTCCATGAGTGTTGGGAAAAGCTGAAAGTTCTTCCAAAATAATTACAAGCACTCCATCATCAGCTAGGACCCTCCGGTCACAGACATCCCGACGGCTACAAAATACACCCACAACAATATCCTCATAAATATCCTCAGTAGCGCTCGGAGTTAGCCCTGCATCCCATTTAGTAAGGCTGGATGACTCCTGCACTATAATTGATTCCTCTGAAGAAAGCGTTCGTCCCACTGCTGCTGCTGTTGCTGCTGCTGGGGGTGAATCGTCAGCCCAGAGGAAGGCCAAGAAAAAGAGCAGTCATACATTTCAGCAATTAACTGTAAAACAATCATTTGCTAGGGGAAGAAAATATGACAGCAGTCACCCAGTCGCCAAGTGAATCACAGGCTGCCATGTTAGTGTTAGATCTGCGTACAATATCCACAATAAATGCAGCTGGTTTTTCAGTCAATTGAGGTTTTGTGTACGTGTTACAGAATTCCATTGCGACACCATTTTTCCCGTAAAGCTATTCCACAACTATACCAAAAAGTGTGTACAAATGTAGAGATTGCGCTGAAAAATGCCATTCTGCCCACTGTCCACTTAACCACAGATATGTGGACAAGTGGAAGAGGTCAAACCAAAGACTATATGACTGTGACAGCCCACTGGGTTGGTCATTCACCTTCACCAGCAGGAACAGCAGCAGCATGTACACCACTACGTAACATTTGTTACAGGCAGGCCACTCTTTGTATCACCGGCTTCACTAACAGGCATACAGCTGACAATTTGTTACGCAAACTAAGAGATGTGATTGATACATGGCTTATACCACTGGACTCTCCCCAGGATATGTCATTTCTGATAACGCCAACAATATAGTGCGAGCATTACAGCTGGGTGAATTCCATCACATTCCTTGCTTTGCTCACACCATCAACTTGGTGGTGTAGAGCTTCCTACGAAATAACCGTGAGGTGCAGAAGGAGATGCTTTCGTTGGCATGTAAAATTTCAGGCCATTTCAGGCATTCTGCCACAGCATGTAGGAGATTGCAGCAGCACCAAGAGCAGTTGAACTTGTCCTGCCACCATCTTAAGCAAGAGGAGGTAACTAGGTGGAATTCAACCCTGTACATGCTTCAGAGGATGGGGGAACAGCGCAAAACCATCCAAGCGTATTGCACAAGGCATGACATTGGGAAAGGAGGGGGGATGTATTTCACTCTTGCACAGTAGGGAATCCTTTCAGAGCTGTGCAAGGTGCTGAAACCATTTGAAGTCGTGACGTGTGAAGTGAGTGCAGATTCTGCTAGTTTGAGCCAAGTCATTCCTTTAATTAGACTATTGGAAAAGCAGCTTGAGAAACTGCGGAATTGTTTGCTTTCATCTCCTTCTTCAAAGTATGTTGGCCTTGTAGATCAAGTACTTAATTCGCTTCACAATGATCCTCGAATTCTTAAGATCTTGAACTCAGATTAGTACGTTTTGGCCACTGTGCTTGATCCAAGGTTTAAGACCCACATTGAGTCTTTGCTTCAAAATGAACGAGATGTGAAATTTTGCAAGGAGCTATTGCTCAGCAAGTTGTCCGCTGAACTGGGCCTTGAATTGACGACGTGTCCTCTTTCAGTTTCTCAAGCAGCTGCTGCTCATAAAAAATAAAATTTTCAATAAAGAAGCAGGGAAGACGCAGAGGGCAGACCAGAACAGTTTAACATCTGGGCTGGTTTGAAGGAGTTTTCAAAAAAAAAAATGTGTGACCTTGCCCATAACTCCATCCAATATGAGTATTAAAATGCAAAGGATGGTGGAGGATTAGTTTCAAGAGGTAATTGATATGGAAATGTCAGACAGTACCTTTCCTTACTGGGAAGAAAAGCAGGCCATTTGGAAACCCATGTACACACTTGCTTTGCAATACTTAAGCTGCCCACCCTCCAGTGTGTACTCTGAATGAGTGTTCAGCACAGCCGGGAACTTAGTCCGTGATCGCCATAGAAGGTTACTTCCCAAAAATGTGGAGAAAATTATGTTTATAAAAATGAACTACATCTTCCACGAGGAAGGCCTTCACCATCCAAGCACTGACTGTTTTCTAATGGTGGATTCAAGCGGCGATGAATTGATAGTCTGTGATGATGACATACACACTGATGAGGGTGAGGCTGAAGATGATAACATCTTTTTAAAACTTTCTATTTAAGTGTAGGGTGCAATCTACCCCCAAAGAGGAAAGGGACTTGGGGCATTTCTATATCACGTACCATCTTGAAAGGCTTATGTTTGGGCAATTTCTCATTAAGGGTAGGGTGTCATACACAGACTGACCCCAAACTGGCTTTGTCCATTTCAATTAATATTGTACAGTCTAGAACGGCTGAATTTTTGAGTATTTTGTACAAGTGGAGGGGGGCCTAGAGAGACAGAAACCAAACTGCGTTTGTCCATTTCTTTACATATTTAACTATAAGTGTAGGGTGTAATATACATCCAAAGACGATGGCTGTATTGCCAATATGCATAGATAAAGAGGAAGACAATCTGGTTTGTGTGTAGAATTAATGAAGGCCTACCAGGAATTTAACAGTTTTTTTGATAATTTATTAGCTTTACAATTACATTACTTATCCAAGAAACAGGTGCAGCACTAAATTTGGTTATTTTATGCCCAAAAACATTGATTTTTTTTTTTTTTTTTAAAACAAAATAGCAAAACAAAACCAAATAAAACCAAAACACGCAATGGCGGTTTGGCAAAACCAAAACACTACCATAATCCAGATCCAAAACCAAAACCAAAACACGGGGTCAGTGAGCATCTCTAATAATAATCCAAAAAGAGTAACATTTAAGGAAGATGGTTTGTTTAGAACACCATCCTCATTTCTATAGCAGAAAAGGTTTGCATTTGCATGTCGGCAAATCCACCCCTCCAAGAGGTAGGCCATCTGTGCCCTGTGTGCAAGATTAATTCCAAAAGGTATATGGTAAATACTATAGCTAATTAACTAGATCCCCAAATCATGTGTCATTGTAGTGATAGTCCAAGGTTAACTTCAAGTGGCAGAGCAAAGCCAGTCACACATTGAAGAGAACATCCAAACTGTACACAGATGAGTCCATGTTTGGGAATCAAACTTATGCCCCCCAGTGGTGTAAGGCAGAAGTGTAACCGATGCAAAGCACCATGCTAATCGACTGTGGTGATCTTTCTGTTTGGATAAAGCTGAGTACATCACATAACCAGTAAGCCGTAGATCCAGATTAAACTAGGTTTCCAGGCAACGTTGCATTTAACTCCAAGGAGCCTGTCCCCTACAAATCCCTCCCCCTCTTAGTCCATTCCTAGTAATAAATGTCAGCATGCAAATAATAATGTGCATGTGAACTGTGGGCCAGGACGCTATTGGAAAGTTCAAAAAATTAACATTGTCAGCCATGAAAAAAGGAACTTGCCCTAATAAAGTTGCAGTAGAGTGGTAGATACATGTTAAATATGAGGGCACATTTGACAATGTGGTCGAGCGTGTAGGACAAAGTAAAAAATTACAAAAAAAAATTGGGCCAAGTTCCTGAGGTGTTTGTTAGATGAATAATTACAGTCCACAATCTGCACACAAATGTTATGGGTTTTCTTAGTATTTGAACTCATGTCTGTAGTTTACTGAGTCCAAGGTGCTAACCACTGAGCTACCAGTGAGATTCCAATTTTGTATGTAATTTGTCTGAATAATGAGTATTATTAACTATCAGTTTCCTGCGTAGCACGCATGCTGTACTGGTGCTCTTCTCCCAGGTTTTTCAAATATCAGTTTGTGCTAGTGGTTAGCTATCCCACTTTCCAAAAAGGTAGTCATGAGTTCTAATCCAGACACACACCCCTTATCTGTGTGGAGGTTGTATACACTCTACTGTGTGTGTGTGTGTGTGTGTGTGTGTGCGTATATCCCTTATGGAAGAGTATGCTATGCATTTTCATAACGACCCAGATGGATTTATACAACTACATCCATTTTCATAGATTCTTTATTCATTTGATTTTAATCTAGCGATGTACATGAACTCCAAAACACACAAAGCCCTTCAGCAATCTGTCTTTTAGGGAAAAGTTGGATTACGTTAATTAATAGCAAACCACAAATATCGTTCAAAGCATACCACGTCAATGTCACCTGACAATGACAATGAATGCACTTAAGAGCTATCTTGCTAAAATAACCGCAGGGATTGTGTTTTGATATGTGTAAATATACTGGTCGAACCTCCCACATTGGGCGTGACGTATACATTTCTTAGCTTAACGTCAATTGCTTGGGATCCATTGCTTGTGCTTCTACCCTGTCTAAAGAACCGCAGGTGGGCGTGTTTTCCGACTTTAGGATTCTTATTTCTATAGCGTAAGTGTAAAAGACCACGAGTGGGTGTGTTTTTCGAGTTTGAGATTCTTATTTCTCTTACGTAAGTGTCTGCGTCTCTTAAAGTACGCTACGCACCGTATGATGCGGACAGATGCATTTTCCTACCTTGATGAATCAAGCCCTATGTGTACAAACTCTTCTCTCACATACGACCCCCTATGCACCAGCTTTTCTCACACATCACCCACTGCACAACAGCTTTTTTCACACGTGCACATAGCCCACCAGCTTTTCTCATACATTTGAACCCCTGTGTTCCAGCTTTTCTCTCGCAACACCTTCTTCACACCAGATTTTCTCCTATTTTAACACCTATTTACCAGCTTTTTTAAAACACATCACTCACTGTGCACAAACCTTTCACTCATGTCACATGCTACGCAACAGCTTTTCTTACACATGCCACCCACCTGTTCACCAACATTTCACAGACGTCACCCCCTGTACACCAGGGGCCTGATTCTTCAAAGTACGGATCTTCCGTATTTTGCGGATAATGCGATAATGGTATGCGCGAAACAGGGTTTTACATTGCGGAAAACACCACAATACGTTGCTCAAAGGGAGCATATCCATCACGGAAAAGAATCAGTCTCTCAAACGCCATTGCAAATACATTTGCGATGTTGGCTGACCACTTGAGAAAAAAGAGGTGGAAATGGGAGGAGAGTGGGCGGAAATAAGATATCATTTGAGAAGAGTAGGCATTATGTATTTGGACTTGAGAAGAGTAGGCGTTCCCTCTGTCCGTGTAGGGTAAATGGAGAACAATCTTGTCTCAACACTTTGCTCAAACTTACTCCAGCTCAGGGTCATGCTTAAGTCCAAAACAGTTAGCAAAAACAACAATAAAACTGCTCAAAATGCATCGTGCGTCTAAAAGATTCACAACTAAATATGCACAACATACATATATATATATAACATTCTACATTAGTACGTTTGTGTAAAATAAGCCTCTTTTCCGTACAGACACCTTTGTACTAAAAGCCACTGTAAAGTGCTTGATGTGTACTGATATTTTGGGTCTTTGGGTTAAATCCGGAAGTGCCGGAAGGCCGGAATTGGTGAGCTTAATATAGCGCCCTCTGCTGCTTGGTGTGTCTGGAGTAACGCTGCCTGTCTTTTCTAGGCCTGTATACTGCATTTTGGTATGCTACACAGATATGTTCTCTAGAATATATGGGACAATGTTCGCACATATTACAGTATTGCGCATATATATATATATATATATGTATGTGTATATATATAAATATAATGTGAGAACCCACCTATAGATTCCAGTTATCTTTTCTAACTGCCTTAATGTATGCCGGAATGGCTTTCTCAGTGCACTCCCCATCCATTCCGGAAGCCGGAATGAATTGCTGAGTGCATCGTTAAAAGTAGAGATGGTCACTGACCCCCGTGTTTTGGTTTTGGATTCGGTTTTGGATCTGGATTACCGTCGTGTTTTGGTTTTGGTTTTGGTTTTGCAAAACCGCCATTGCGTGTTTTGGTTTTGGTTTTGTTTGGTTTTGTTTTGCTAATTTTTGGGAAAATCCATGTTTTTGGGCCTAAATTAACCCAATTTAGTGCTCCAACTGTTTTAGAGACAAGTAATCTAATTGTTGAGGTAATAAATCATCCAAAAAAACAGTTTAATTCTTCGTTAGTAGGCCTATTCTACACACAAAACAGATTGTCTTCCTCTCCATCTATGCATATTGGCAATGCAGCCATCGTCTTTGAATGTATATTACACCCTACACTTATAGTTAAATATGTAAAGAAATGGAAAAAGCCAGTTTGGTTTCTGTCTCTCTAGGCCCCC
The DNA here is from genome assembly GCF_038048845.1 of Mixophyes fleayi. Taxonomy (NCBI): domain Eukaryota; kingdom Metazoa; phylum Chordata; class Amphibia; order Anura; family Limnodynastidae; genus Mixophyes; species Mixophyes fleayi. The sequence goes on along the minus strand of NC_134404.1, from coordinate 253,996,230 downwards.
CTCCACTTGTATAAAATACTAAAAAATTCAGCCATTATAGACTGTACAATATTAATTGACCTGGAGAAAGACAGTTTGGGGTCACTCTGTCTCTCTAGGCCCCCCTCCACTTGTATAAAATACCAAAAAATTCAGCCATTATAGACTGTACAATATTAATTGACATGGAAAAAGCCAGTTTGATTTCTGTCTCTCTAGGCCCCCCTCCACTTGTATAAAATACCCAAAAATTCAGCCATTATAGACTGTACAATATTATGAAAAATGGACCAAGCCAGTTTAGGGTCACTCTGTCTATGACACCCTACCCTTAAGGATAAATTGCCCTAACAGCAGCCTTTCAAGATGGTATGTGATATGGAAATGCCACAAGTCCCTTTCCTCTTTGGGGTAGATTGCACCCTACACTTACATAGAAAGTTTTAAAAAGATGTTATCGGCATCATCTTCAGCTTAATCCTCACCCTCATCAGTGTGTACGTCATCATCACAGACTATCAATTCATCGCCGCTTGAATCCGCCATTAGAGAACAGTCAGTGCTTGGATGTCTTGGATGGTGAAGGCCTTCCTCGTGGAAGATGTAGTTCATTTTTATAAACATCATTTTCTCCACATTTTTGGGAAGTAACCTTCTACGGCGATCACTGACTAAGTTCCCTGCTGTGCTGAACACTCGTTCAGAGTACACACTGGAGGGTGGGCAGCTTAAGTATTGTAAAGCAAGTTTGTACATGGGTTTCCAAATGGCCTGCTTTTCTTCCCAGTAAGGAAAGGGACTGTCTGACATTTCCATATCAACTACCTCTTGAAAGTAATCCTCCACCATCCTTTGCATGTTTATACTCATATTGGATGGAGTTATGGGCAAAGTGACACATTTTTTGGAAAAATCCTTCAAACCAGCCCAGATGTTAAATTGTTCTGGTCTGCCCCCTGTGTCTTCCCTGCTTCTTTTTTGGAAATTTAATTTTTTACGAGCAACAGCTTGAGAAAGTAAAGGAGGACACGTCGTCAAGCCGAGGCCCAGTTCAGCGGCCAACTTGCTGAGCAATAGCTCCTTGCAAAAGTTCACATCTCGCTCATTTACAAGTAAAGACTCAATGTAGGTTTTAAACCTTGGATCAAGCACAGTGGCCAAAACGTACTGATCCGAGTTCAAGATCTTAATAACTCGAGGATCATTGTGAAGCGAATTAAGTACTTGATCGACAAGGCCAACATACTTTGCTGAATTGCTTGCTTTCAGCTCCTCCTTCATTTTCTCAAGCTGCTTTTCCAATAGTCTAATTAAAGGAATGACTTGGCTCAAACTAGCAGAGTCTGCACTGACCTCACATGTCACAACTTCAAATGGTTTCAGCACCTTGCACAGCACTGAAAGGATTCCCCACTGTGCAAGAGTGAAATACATCCCCCTTCCTTTTCCAATGTCATGACTTGTGCAATATGCTTGGATGGCTTTGCGCTGTTCCTCCATCCTCTGAAGCATGTACAGGGTGGAATTCCACCGAGTTACCACCTCTTGCTTAAGTTGGTGGCAGGGCAAGTTAAACTGCTCTTGGAGCTGCTGTAATCTCCTACATGCTGTGGCTGAATGCCTGAAATGGCCTGAAATTTTACGGGCCACCGAAAGCATCTCCTGCACCTCACGGTTATTTCGTAGGAAGCTCTGCACCACCAAGTTGATGGTGTGAGCAAAACAGGGAATATGTTGGAAATCACCCAGCTGTAATGCTCGCACTATATTGTTGGCATTATCTGAAATGACATACCCTGGGGAGAGTCCGAGTGGTATAAGCCATGCATCAATCACATCTCTCAGTTTGCGTAACAAATTGTCAGCCGTATGCCTGTTAGTGAAGCCGGTGATACAAAGAGTGGCCTGCCTGTGACAAATGTTATGTAGTGGTGTACATGCTGCTGCTGTTCCTGCTGGTGAAGGTGAATGACCAACCCAGTGGGCTGTCACAGTCATATAGTCTTTGGTTTGGCCACTTCCACTTGTCCACATATCTGTGGTTAAGTGAACAGTGGGCATAATGGCATTTTTCAGCGCAATCTCTACATTTTTACACACTTTTTGGTATAGTTGTGGAATAGCTTTACGGGAGAAATGGTGTCGCGATGGAATTCTGTAACGCGGACACAAAACCTCAATTAACTGTGAAAAACCAGCTGCGTTTATTGTGGAGATTGGACGCAGATCTAACACTAACATTGCAGCCATGGCGTCTGTGATTCGCTTGGCGACTGGGTGACTGCTGTCATATTTGCTTCCCCTCGCAAATGATTGTTTCACAGTTAATTGCTGAAATGTAGGACTGCTCATTTTATTAACCTGCCTTTGGGATGACGATTCACCCCCAGCAGCAGCAACAGCAGCAGCAGGACTAACGCTTTCTTCAGAGGAATCAATAATAGTGCCGGAGTCATCCAGCCTTAAGTGGGATGCCGGGCTAACTCCGAGCGCTACTGAGGATATTGATGAGGATGGTGTGGTGGGTGTATTTTGTAGCCGTCGGTATGTCGGTGAGCGGAAGGTCTTAGCTGATGAGGGAGTGCTTGTATTCTTTTGGGAAGAACTTTCAGCTTTTCCCAACACTTTGCCATGAACTCTCGTTAAATGGCGTAACATAGACGAGGTTCCAAGATGGTTAAGGTCCCTCCCTCGACTGACTGTGGCTTCACATACACTACAAATGGCTATACAATTGTTGTCTGGATTTGGGTAGAAATAATTCCACACATAAGAAGTGGATTTTTTTGTTTTATGCCCAGGCATGACAATGGCCTTTTTCTTGTCACGTGCCAGAACTGCTGCCACTGGTGCAGGACTTACACAAACAACCTCATCCTCATCAACATCCTCATTAGCGCCCTTGTCGCCTACACAAATCTCCCCCTCATCCTCTTCTAATTCCAAAGTGGCATCCTCAATTTGGGTATCACCGGCTACACTCGGGCTATTAAGGCACACATCAGCAGAATGCTCACGATTAGACATCCCACTGTTGGATGGACTCTCCACAGGGATTGTTGTCATTTGTGAATCAGAGCAAATATTCTCCTGTAATGCCTCACTGTTATCTTGCAGCTCGGCTTTGACGCGTAACAGTAGTTGTGCACCAATTGTAGGCTGGGTAACTTTTTGGGATCTGCCACTAATAGCCAAAGGTGAAGGCCTCATTCTCTCTTTGCCACTGCGTGTGTAGAATGGCATGCTTGCAATTTTTTTTTTATCGTCACTTAACTTTTGCTCAGTTACACTTCTTTTTCGCTTCAATACAGTAATTTTTTTTTGGGTTTTTGTTTTTTGCACTAATTTGAAAACACTCTGTTGTTTGACATCGCCTTGGCCAGATGACGTACTGGGAACACTAACATCAGGACTGGTGACAGAACCTGGTTGCTCATTCAGATCATATGTGGACTGCTTTGAATCCATTCTGAGCGCAAACCACTGGGGAGTGCTAAAAATTATTTAGTAGATACTGCTGACAGATATGACTTTTGACAGCCAGAAATATTAATGCACAATTAGGGAGGACACCCCAAAAGCACTGAGGAGTGCTAAAAATTATTTAGTAGATACTGCTGACAGATATGACTTTTGACAGCCAGAAATATTAATGCACAAATAGGGAGGACACCCCAAAAGCACTGATGAGTGCTAAAAATTATTTAGTAGATACTGCTGACAGATATGACTTTTGACAGCCAGAAATATTAATGCACAATTAGGGAGGACACCCCAAAAGCACTGAGGAGTGCTAAAAATTATTTAGTAGATACTGCTGACAGATATGACTTTTGACAGCCAGAAATATTAATGCACAATTAGGGAGGACACCCCAAAAGCACTGAGGAGTGCTAAAAATTATTTAGTAGATACTGCTGACAGATATGACTTTTGACAGCCAGAAATATTAATGCACAATTAGGGAGGACACCCCAAAAGCACTGAGGAGTGCTAAAAATTATTTAGTAGATACTGCTGACAGATATGACTTTTGACAGCCAGAAATATTTATGCACAATTATGGGGGACACCCCAAAAGCGCTGGGGAGTGCCAAATATGAAGAAAAAATAATAAACCTCTATCCTCCTCTCTGCACTAGCGATTTTGGTTAGAGCAATTGCAAGAACAATATTGTATTCTCTGTCCCTGCTCTAATTAGCCTATGACTACACCCTGCTCTCTCCCTCTGTCAAATGGCGATGGATTGCTGTGGAGGCGTGTATTTATAAAGTTGAAGTATCGCGAGAACCGAGCCCCGAGATCCGACGACGTCACAATGACGTTCGGCCTCGATTTGGATTCGGAACGGGCGGGAGAGTACCGAGCTGCTCAGCTCGGTACTCGGATACCCAAAGTTCGGGTGGGTTCGGTTCTCGGAGAACCGGACCCGCCCATCTCTAGTTAAAAGTATTAGAAATTTTTAATCTAGCGCAAACATTCAACTTTTGATTACAGATTTCTTTATAAACTCTTTTGAATCACAACAACCACCATTATAATTATTCTCAATGTAAAATGGCTAATTTGACAGTAAGTTGCTGGTGCATTTGTGATTTATTACAGGTATATTATTAGTGGTTTATATTGCAATTATATTTCTGCGAATTAAATGCTTGATTTATGCTATTTTAAACTAGGGGTGTGCACCGGCCACTTTTAGTGTTTTGTGTTTTGGGTTCTGATTAGCTTGAGGTTTTGGGTTCTGATTTGTTTTGCCAAAACACCTGACGAAAGGTTTTGGTTCTGATTTAGGGTTTTGGGTTCTGATTTATTTTTAAAAAAGCATAAAAAGTGCTAAAATCCAGTTTTTTTGTTTCTTTTCACTCCTACGCTATTATTAACCTCAATAACATTCAATAACAATCATTTCCACTAATTTCCTGTCTATTCTGAACACCTCACACCTCACAATATTGTTTTTAGTCCAAAATGTTGCACTGAGGTAGCTTTCTGGACTGCGTAGTGGAGTGGCCCCGGTACCCAATTTGGTACCGGGGCCACAAAACCTCCCTCAACTGTTCTAAATTCCACTGCACATATGGCTGCTCCTCCATCCTCTGCAGCATATAGAGGGTGGAGTTTGAGCGCGTCAATACCTCTTGTTTTCGATCATGACAGTGCATTTTAATTATTTTTGGATTTGGCCCCAACACTGAATGTAGTTTAATATCTGATACACAGCTATCTGGACTGCGTAGTGAAGTGGCCCCGGTACCCAATTTGGTACCTGGGCCACAATACCTCCTACAACTGGTCTGAATTCCACTGCACAGATGTCTGCTCCTACCTACTCCAACTGTGAACGTAGTTTGACTTTTAAATAGCAGTACCTAGTATTTTTGGGTACAGCAGCAACAGTGAACGTAGTTTGACTTTTAAATAGCAGTACCTAGTATTTTTGGGTACAGCAGCAACAGTGAACGTAGTTTGACTTTTAAATAGCAGTACCTAGTATTTTTGGGTACAGCAGCAACAGTGAACGTAGTTTGACTTTTAAATAGCAGTACCTAGTATTTTTGGGTACAGCAGCAACAGTGAACGTAGTTTGACTTTTAAATAGCAGTACCTAGTATTTTTGGGTACAGCAGCAACAGTGAACGTAGTTTGACTTTTAAATAGCAGTACCTAGTATTTTTGGGTACAGCAGCAACAGTGAACGTAGTTTGACTTTTAAATAGCAGTACCTAGTATTTTTTTATATTTTTTTTAAAAAAAAAAAAAATTTGTATAAGTTTTTTTTATAATTATTTTTTTAATTTATTATAACTTTGGAATAAATTTGAAATAACTATGCCCTTAGCAGGACAGAGCACAGGACACAGGCAGCACCACTGGACTCAGCAGGACAGAGCACAGGACACAGCACCACTGGATTCAGCAGGACAGAGCACTGGACAAAGCACCACTTGACTCAGCAGGACAGAGCACTGGACAAAGCACAAAGAACAACTAAACTGATCAGGAGCTCCCTAACTACAACCTCCCTCACGAGTGATCACAGCCAGAATGAAGATGGCGCCCGCAAGGTGAGTATTTATGACATCCGAGTCTCGCGAGATCCGACGCGAGACTTGTATGTCATAGCCTCGGTTTGGCTCTGTTTCCCGCTCGGAAGTTCCCGAACAGTGCTCGGATCGGCCTCGGATCCGCACTGTTCGGGTGGGCTCAGATTGCGAGAATCCGAGTCTGCTCATCCCTATTTTAAACGAAGCTTACTATTACACCAGGGACACTGAACATCAACACGATTATGGGAAGGATATTAATGATCCCACAGAGACAAGAGCATTGGTGTGGAGTCAAACTCAGTCTTGCACAGTTGCAAGGTGGGTTGGCCAACTGCTACACCAATGTGCAAGTGGTGAAAACAAGATGGCAATGAAATATAATACACTGAAAAGCTGAGCAGCAACTTCTATCATAAGTTTGTTTCCTTTTTAAAATTTTAAATAATGTCAATACTTAGAAATATTATACACATAAAGCATTGGTATACAGTATACTTTCATGTAAACTAATACTAACAAAAAGTATAATAATATCACGTGCACTTCAAATTGTTGGTTATTTTGGCCACTTAGGTTTTTACCTTTCTTCAGTGGATATTTCCTATGTCTTTGCAATCAAGTCATTTGGAACAACTGCTTTTCTGTGTTGTAACTGAACACACTGTTCTATATGCCATACAGCCATATTACACACCAAAACATATACTACATATACTGCTCTTGGCAGCTTATTTCTTTAGCAAAGAAAGTATACTTTAAATTGAAACACCCATCAACAAACAAACAGCACATGAACTGTTTTTAAAATAAAGTGTTCATGACCATAATTAATGGAACAATTGCACACACCTTCTTAGTAACAGACATAAAGGATCATGTTTTGTTGTTTCAAAATTTAAATACGATAGTCTATGCTAATGCATATCAGATGATTATACAATCAGAAATAAACACAAACTTGTTTTAGTCAGTATAAAATGAAGAGAGCTATTCTTAAAAAGCTGTCACGGGCACTAGGAGTTGCTACCCGAGTTTCACCAGATGGTATTCTGCTGGAGAGGCGGGGATATGGCACGCACCTCAAAGCAGGCAGGTGAATGATTGGAGCGACACCACAGCAGGAGAGTAGAGATGGTCTGAGGCAATCAACGACTTGGAGTTGTAAACTGGAAACTGGAGATAATGTAGACACGAGGAGTGGACGTGAATCGGTGATGAAAGGTAGAGGAGGAGTCAGTGGTCTGCGTACAGCAAGTTGTACCACTGCTCTGATGGGAAGAATAGGATTGGTGCAGGTAGGTAGCAGGGTAGTTGGTGGTCTGCGTGCAGCAAGTTGTACCACCGCTATGGTGAGGAAACGGGTCCAGGTGTAGGTAGGTAATAGAAAAGTCAGTGGTCTGCGAGTAGCAAGTTGTACCACCGCTGTGATAGGAGGACTTGTCCAGGTGCAGGTATGTAGCAGGGAAGTCAGTGGTCTGCGTGCAGCAAGTTGTACCACTGCTATGGAGGGAGTGAGGACTTGTCCAGGTGCAGGAGAGTGAAGTTGAAAGGCAAACTGTGGCTGTATGGGAACAGCGCAAGTAGAGCAATGTCTTGGAAGGCACAATGAATAGTCTGTATATCTAGTTGGTGCCTTGCAGGGGAGAGAAGCTGATCACAGCAGATTATGCACAATGACGCCAAGTAGTAGCGTGAGTAGATAACGAGCTTGAGTGACAGCTAGTCCAACTGGAGCAATGCGGAAACACAGTCTATATGGGTACCTGTACCCTGCGCAACAAACAACAATGGATGCAACTGGTGTGTGAATAGAATAGATAATAGTCAATAGTTAGTAACGCATACCCAGTTGTGTAGATCCGGAATCAGCTGGGAGGTGAAGCGTTGTAGCAGTATGGGAACCGCAGCCGAGTTGAGCAGGGAAGCAGCGTGGAAGCTGTAACAAGATCAGCAGGGTGTCAGCGTTGAAACGGTCAGAGGACCGCTGCTGAGTGGAGCCAGGAGCAGCGTGGAAGCTGTGACACGATCAGCGGGATGATAGTTTTGTAGCGGTATGGGAACCGCCGCTGAGTTGAACAAGGGAGCAGTGTGGAAGCTGTAGTAACAATCTGCACACAGTTTGGAAACTGTACGAGTAAAGCTGGAAGCAGTTTGGGATCTGCACACACCTATAGAAGTTCACTGGGAATGAGACTTCAAGATCAGGCCCCTACCTAGGGTTGCAGGTGCCTCAAATAGGGTGAGGTGATTGATCTGTCAATCACCTCCATGGACAGGTGAAGCTACTAGCAAGACCTGCGCATGCGCAGATGGCAGGATAGCGAGCGGCCACAATTCCACACAGGTGTAGGTAGAAAAGATGGAGGACCTCGCACCAGAGTAGAGGCATTCACGGTCCGATGAGTGACAAAAGCGTTGTATAGACCCACCATCAGATCTCGTCATCTGATACTTGTCCTATACACCTGGATATACTTCTCTAATTGCAATCCACTATAAAATACTGTCTGATGCACACTTGAAGTTGGAGAGGACTTTATAGTTTGTGTGTTTTTATATTTTACGTTACACTTTTATAGGCACTTTAAATGTTTGTAAGATGTTTTCTGTTACACAATAATTGTGCATCTCTCTTTTCAGATGTAATGTGCATTTTAATGTGTTATTTGTTTATTGAATTGTAATCCTTTTTTTGTGTGTGGTATTGTGAAGCTTTTCAATCTTTTACCTATTAATTTAAATGTTATGTGGTTTGGTGAAATTGCCATGGTGCATATTTATCCAACAGATCCCCAGCCCTCTAGAAATTGTGGAGCTAGGAGACCTCACATTCAACATTGATTTGCAAGGTAAAATGCTTTCAAATATAGTTTGTCACACTTTGGGTAATATCTGTCAGTCCCTACAAACTATTGTAATGTGATGAATGTAAAGCCCCATTTAATTTTTATAAACCTATACAAATGTAGCCACCAGATACTTTGGACTGAAATGAAAGTGTACCTTTGAATTCTGATAAATTCAAATGCTGCTCTAAGGGATGCCTCTGGGCCTGCTGAGACTATCAGATGTGCCTTTTAAAGGCCATAGCAGTTTGACCAATAATGATGAGGATTGGTTTCTAGAGTTTGGTTTGAAATAGTACATAAAACAAAGCCTTTAGTTAGGCCTAACAGGGCTTAGCTGGAACATGTCTGGCTCACCTGAAAATAATCATTAATCAAGGTGGATTAGCAAAGTTAATTTCATGCTGAAGGAACCACACATGGAGGCTTATCCTTTTGCAGCTTGTAAGTATCTAGTTATGTTATTCCTTTTATGCCATTAGTGGACCTGTGTTACAGTTAAGAGAACATATTGTAGATTGTAATGCTAGAAAGTACAGGTGTGTACAAAGAACACAGGCAACTGATTTGTAATGGCCAAAGGTTGGTTGTTTTTTATCTGATATTTGAAACAGAAAGAAGACAGGCATTATGGGTTACTGCATGACCTGCCTTGCAACACTTGTAAGCAATGAGATGAAACCAACATCCATGTGTTTTGAAATTTTAGTTTACAAAGTAGTTATATTCAGTTTTTTTATAACATTTAATTTGCTTAGTGTAATTGTGTTCCCAAAAAATATTATTTTGAATGTTTTAGAGATACTCATTCAACTGTAATTCTCTGCTGCTGCTTTGGACACTGATTAAAACCCTATTCTACACATCCTTTACTCCATTGTCCATCTACACACAGGTCTCCTCTAGGTCACTTACTACCTCTCTAACTGCTCCTGTACTATAGCCACCTCTGGCACATTCCAATATCACTCTCTATTGAGATCTGACAAGGATTATTTTGTTTACTAATGCTATAGTTTAATATGGAACACCAAATGTCACAACGTTTTGGGAGGATGTGCCCATGGTGAAAGCAGTGGATGAATGAGAGTATCTATAGAGTTTGGAATAATAATATGTAATAGTAAAGGGGGTGCTGCATACAATTTTGCAGTAAAATAACAGTACATTTGTGAGGTAGATTTGGTGCTCTGGCTTGACCACATTAGCCAATTTGCTATTTTATTTGCCTTTTTTGTGGGTGTACTTTTCAGGCAAAATCAACATTAACCACACTCTTAAACCAAGATCTAGGAAAAACCCATAAGCCAGTATTAGAGTACTGTATTGAACCTTACAACACACTTTTCAGGTTACATTTAAGTGGACACCTTCATGTGCACCAAGGCCTAAACTAAGTACATTCTTGAGTTTGCCCAGATTATCAACTCTTTATGCAAGTAACTGTCTTATTTGCTATGTATTCTGTAGCAACTATTGAATCATGTCTGTTGACAATAAATCTGACCATGCAATAGTGTCATCAAACAGTCCCAAGCAAGTATCTTCTGATTACTTCACTGCTGTGCTTCCTCTTGTCATACCCAAAATTCCATACATAGTGCTTTGGGGCCCATTTTGGCACATGTCTACTTGTAAAATATATTGATTGCATGTGTGGTTAGTTTGTCCTTAGCCACAGACAGACTGTACCCTAAAAACCCACTCTCTGTAGTGGTTTTTACCTATTCCTGATTATGGTTTTTTTGGGAGTTTTGTATGTTTGGTTGCTTTTATTTATGCCCGAGTGTTTGGATTTTGTATGCTGCAAGTTCAACATGGTATGTGAACACAAAGCTCTAGATTTTCTAATATCTTCTGTAAAATATTGTCCCTTAAATGTTTGAAGAGTTGCCCACAACACTTCCTAGCCTTGGACCTTTTCCACACAGGTTCAAAATAGACTTCTGCCCCAATTGCCACTTTGTTTAAAATCGTGGCCACAGCCAAATGGCAACCACAAAGCTCACACAATCAATCCAATTAAATGCCTTTGTGTCAGACGCAAGTTGATCATCTTTTTGAGTCCGTCTGCACATTACCTTTAAATCCACTTTGGGACACCAGATAAACAATGACACTATCCTCCCTGTTCAGTGTTGAGCACCTTTGTAAGCTATTTGTGATATGTTACACATCACCTATATTTTTTATTGGTCCAGTCATGCAATGTTCCATTCCAGCCCCACACACATACACACTTTGTAGCCTACTAAAATGTGTTTGAAGACTAATAGTTAGGATCCAAATTTCTGATTGGATCTTGGTATCAGAATGTATTATTGCTTTGCAATAGCATTCCCATTGCTAATGACCTCGGAAAGGGTCAAACCTCCAAATTAAGCCACAATCCGGATAAGAATATCTTCAAGTCAGATCTGTGTGTGTATATAAATAATCTTTAGGGATACTTTGTGGCATAGTAACACCAATGCCTGTTTCTACATGTGTGTAAATGTAAGGTATTCACAAGTACTTTCTAAGTGTTAGACATCATAGCACTATGAGGCAACAATTTCTGTCTCCTCACACAGCAGAGTGCCCATCATCCAGAATGTCAAGCAAACCGTAAGTAATGACCACTGGCACACAATCCGTTGCTAGATGTCCAAGCCCATCCCAAGCATAGGGCTTTACACCAAAGTGCATGTTAAATTTGCAGCATACACTAAGCTTAGTTTTTGGGGCATAAGTAGCTACTTGGTGAGGAAGATACCATGGCTGCATAGTCACCCTGGAACCTAGAGGAATGGTGTTCTAAAGGAAATCGCTACCAATATTTCAAATGTGAACTGTGCACAACCAAGTCACAATGCGAAGGAGTGCACATAACTAATTATTTAAATATTAACATCAATTAGTACAAATAACATTGACCAGGCCAAGCACTCCACCCAAATGTTGACAATCAGAGTTTAAAAATGCCTAACCTTAACCCCAAGCTCCACATTATTCCCTAAGGATTGGCCTCATATATTGAAAGCAACGTATAATTACGGCCAAAACTGACTCTACACCATTTAAGATGTACTTTGGTTCCCCATCTCATCCTAGAGTGTGTGAGGTCACCACGGGGGGAGGGGTGGGGATGTCCGAGTGCCCAAAAGCTGCAGGGGAGGAAGGCCCCTGACTTCGTGTGCAGGGCACTCGTTTTGCTGTAAGGGAAAAGGGAGAATATGGGAGGGACAGCTCCACAAGGTGAGTGCACCAAGGGAACAGCCCTCGCCGCAGCAATACTCACGTCCGTGAGTCTACGATGGTGACTCCCTCTGTTCCTTCCACGTATTAAAGTAATTTTATCGTTTTCAAATAAGCATTGCCCAAGCGATTGTATTGTGTTTCCGAAGTACAAGCAATTTATTTAGCAAAAGCAATTTGATTAGCATTTCAACAAGTACAATACAGCCGATACATGATACCTATTAAAGATGTTACATTAAAACAGGAAAGTATGAAAACACTGAATACATTACATTTTCCTTATAGATCTCCCCCGAGGACAATGGAACACAGCCATGCTCACATGTAGCCACGTTCAGAGAGAGAGCTAACAAAAGCCAACATGCTTGTATATACTTGTCCAGCTAACACTTAGTAAGGTCTTCATTGGTTCGGGGGTTAATGGCATTCCAGTTCCTTGCAAGTTATAGGTCAGTTCATTTGATCCTTACAGAGGGTGAGTGGAACATCCTCCACCCTATTGTTCCCATGATTTGACTCTGAAGGACCAATTCAAACTGACCCACATAAAAGTATTTAAGAGCATTAATCTCATATTGCTTGTATCTTGCGATCGCTAGATGCGATCGCTATTCCGTCCAGACCGGGTTAATGCTGGGGAAATATGCTTTAATATGAGACCAAACTCTTTATCTTTTAAAACAACTGAACCATAAAAACCTTTACTACAGTATTATACATAAATAAATATACAATCTAATACATTTTACTAATAAATGAATGTGGATTGGAACCTTTAATAAATATTAAATATATAAATAACCAAATGTTGTAGTGCGAGTGTGTGCGTATTTTACCGCGTGATAGCAACATGCCATGCTACACGGGGCATGGCGCCGAGTGCAATCGCACGATAAAACAATATTAACGAATATACTTTTTGTTCATCCAATTATACGACTTTGACAGTTCTACCCTTTGATAGTATAATAAACTATCACCTTAAAGATGTTCTATGCAGGATCTCAGTACCACGTTTCATTGCTCTGTAATGTAAGTCCCCCTTGGTGTATGACCACGCTGTCTGTTGATCTAAATAAGTTATCATAATAGGGTCTTAATCCTCTAAACAATTTTTTTCTTTTGCTATAGACCGTATACCTCTGAAGCTTGGAGATAACCTTTTTGTCTGCCCTTCAAGGGTACATTAAAACATGTAATACATTATTTGGAAGGGTACAGAGTACAATAGAACATGTATCAACAATACAGAATACTCTACTACAGTTCTTAAAGTTTAACAGGTTCATTCATCCAATGCATGTCTTTAAGATCAGAATACATTTAACACTTCATGTTCATCAATAACATCATTCAATGTCTATCAATAATGTCATCTACAACCTCCTTCAGCTTGCGTTCATATACACACTTCTAATAATGTCATCGGTTCTTTTCATCAACACTTGTGGGCGGGTTATTGTCTGTTTTCTCTTCCCAGTCTCCCAATACTGAGGTTTCTTTGCGCGTGAAATAGTGATCGGCTTGCAAAATATTGGGAGACTCCAGACTAAGGGACCTAGGTGTCGTACTTTTTCCCTAGTGACCTCCCACCCATAATTCGAGTACCTCAAGAATATTTAGTGGAAAGGGAACTAGTCCTACTTGGTATAATCACTGAGGCACGTGAGAGCACGCCCAGCACTTTGTTTGGTCTAAAACCTTACCCTCCCAAGAATGATAATCATTCTCAAGGATGCCTGCTGAAGTCCGAATATTACTGGACTGGCATCACTGGGTGTACCTCTTTTTAAATATGGGGTCACTGTACTTACGGATGTAATGCTACTTGGACAATTGCCCCTCGCACTTTCTCCAAGCTCCAAGGTTTCCAAATTTTCCTTTACCCCTAAATTGAATAGAGTAATTGGCTGGACCGATTATGCTACTAACTTCTCCTTCATCCCCAATTCCTCAATATCATTACCTGAACCAACCTCTGTCACCTGTCAATAATCAAAAGAATTGACGGTCCTGAAAAGAGAATGTGATGAGAGAAACACAGAACAGGAAAACTACAACTTCATGCTGGACAACTGTCTTAGCTTTTGGCTCAGGTGCTACCAACTGCATTCGAGGCCTCCCAGAACAGATTCATGAGTGCACTGTCTTGGACCCTTCTGTGGGTGTTGTGACTTCTCTGCAGTGGGTGAAGTGGGCACCAGTGTGTCTCTGCTACCCTTGAAGTCGTGATGCTGGTAGCCTACACCTGGTAGCTGTCTGTCAAATAACTAGAGCCTAGGAAATTACTGTTCCACAACTTACTCTCCCGGTCCAACATCCTGACAGTTAGTGTAACTTTTCAGGAAACAGTGTTTTGAAAGTTCTCGGTTGCTGTCTCACTATTTACCTTCCCTCTCAAGGTCTAAACTAGTCTCTCATCCCAAGAGGGGTCAAGAACATTTCAAAAGTCAACAGGTTAAGAGGCAGCCCATGAGGGACCTTGATAGTGGGGAAGGACTAGTGGCCAAAGCTATCAGTCCCTTCAATCAAGTTTCAACCCTCATTCTATTCAATGCGTTCTAACTAGTACCATTGCTTTATGTTCACACTGGTTTGTGGCTAATCAAAATCTATAAAACATGAATCGTATTTGCACACAAAAAAAACTTTCTGCTTAACATTAGCAGCTTCTATACACATAACACCAAACCCCTGACTGTTTCTATAACTCATGTCAATCTAGTGTGTATATCCCTGAGTTTGTCTTATGTAAAAAAAAATGTCTTAGCCCCATTTAATGAGACTGTGTCTATATCTTTTCGTATCTATTCAAGAGCAGAGAGTGAGAGAGAGAGAGGAAAAAAGATATAGAGATACTAGCATAGATGTAAAGAATGAGAAAAAAGAAAGCAATGAATAATAGGAATACAAAGATTTGAATACAATGGTTTAAAAACAAACATACATGCAGAAAGATAGATTTTACAGCAAAAATGACAGCTGGATTGGACTCTATGGGAAAATGACTGTATTCACTTCACTAATCCCCTTTAGCTATTTGCTAAACTATGACCCCCTCCCTATACTTGACTAGGGGGTCTTACATCAACCGTGCAATCCAGTGTCGTCCGTCATTTGTTCATTAAGAACTCGGTATCACATTGACTACATACCTTTGCGACAGACTTCCTGATTTATAACAGAAAAATATAAAAGAATTAACTCTTGATGACTCATCTGAGATACATAAAACGATATTTTGGAGCAAAGTATGTACATACTTCATTTTTGGATAATTATTCTCGGCCAAACAAATTATCATGAGTCACTGCAGCCTGAAACAAAGAGTGTTCCAATGATCCATTGTTAATTAGTCTTTCAAGAGTAATTTTCCATTTCTCTATCCCACCCCTTTAAGCACTAAGTCTATATTTTTTTTTTTCCTTACCTACAAAAAGAGAAACAAAATAAAGTCAGTTTCAAATAACAAAAAAAAACCAAACAAACATGATATTTCTTTTTGCTTTCAATCCTTATCATCGACTTGTGACAGGAACCTAAGCACAACACAACATAAAACAAACAAACAAAAAAAACAAAACTCTCTGGGGTAAATGTATGAAGCTCCGAGTTCTTCAACACCCGCTAGTTCGGCGTCTTCGGCATTTAAATTTAAAGCGGCGCTGCCTTGTAAAGGGAAGTCTCCCTTTACAAGGCAGCGCCGCTTTAAATTTAAACGCCGAAGACCCCGAACTCGCGGGTGTTGAAGAACCCGGAGCTTCATACATTTACCCCTCTGTCTCTTCATTGATTACAGAAGAACTCCTCATCAACCCTATCTCCAGTCTTTTGTGTATTGTTCTAAGGCTGTATAGCCTCATTACAGTCAGGGTCAATTAACTAAGATTCAGGAATCCTAGAAAAAAAAATGGTCTAAGCCATTTGCATAGACACAACAAATTTCTTTGTTACACTCCTTTTCCCTGACTGTACTTTATGCATGGAATAAAAAAAAAAAAGTTTCTTCAGACTGTTTGAAAAACCTGTTTTTTTTGTTTTTTTTCTTTCACTATTGCAGGGTTATTTTCCTAAATTCAATCACACCCACCATACACAAAAAATAAAAATATACATTTAAGTTACTCAGCTTTTAAACCTGAATTGTTACACAGATAGTTACATTTGCTATTTTTAGAAGTTTTTTTTTTTTTTTTACTTTGTATTCTGTGTTTTATACTTTCCTGCCTTGCGCTCGCTTCTCTTCGCTTGGCAATGCTTACTTCCGCTATGCACGCACTTTTCGCCATGCCTACTTTTGCTGTGCACACGCTTTTTGCCACGCCTACTTTCGCTGTGCACGCGCTGTCTTGCCATGTGTTCCCCTCTAGTTGCCACAATTTCAAACAATCATCATATTCAATTCTCGTTTTTGTTGATTTAATCAACCGTACTTTATCTCTAACATTATCTAACACCTCTGAGTCAAAACTACCTATGTTTGGGAAAGGTTTCACACACTCCCGGGTCATCTTGACCCATTTGTCGCAGTATGCCGTTGCATACGCACCATATTTATTATGCATAACATACTTTGCCGAACCCACCGGCCATTCATTAGGCAGCACACAATTGGCCATGTCTTCTTGGCCCTGGACGATTTCAACAGGTACGTCCCCTCAACTCCACGCTACTGAGTACCACAAAACAATAACACGCGATTGTCAGCGTACTCACTGGAGAAACAACCTAACACAACTGGGATCAGGCAAGTACCAACTTCGCAATACCCTGCTTTTCCCAATTTGAGTATTTTACCACTGTTAGCATCCAATATCAATCAAGAATATCAGTGGTTGCAGCATATTACCTCCCACATCTCCCAAGTCACAATCACGGCTGCACTAAATCAACAATGCGGGCTGATCGCACCGCTTACAGATACTAACTATCAGTAAGCTTTGCGATTACTATTGGGAATGCCGCAAAAACCTGTTATTTTCGCTTATAGTATACCTGCCATGTATACTCTGTGGGGTCTCTTTACCCCCTGCTCTTTGATAGAACAGAACACCACTCACACAAAGGTTTCTTTATATCCTGTTCACACCAAGAACAGAACCTTTGTTGTCAGGTCCTCTTTTTACCGTGCCCCGTCAGACACACCTGAACCAAAGCGCTATCAATTTTTCAACAGTTCCACGCTGCCCTTCCAATACTCAATCACGGCCTTACCATGCGGTCAAATCACACCACTCAAACTAGTTATCAATACACATCGTTATTAGTATTGGGCGCATGTGCAAAAACCTATATTCCGTTACCAGTATACTTTTGTCTTTATGCATAACATTCACATACACACACATAATCTTTTGTTTTCTGTACAGAAAATAGATTTCCCAAACAATGGTAATATTTTCTTTCAGAGGCTTTAACAAGTGATTATACTATACATATATAACAGACTATGAACATTGATTGTTTAAACACGTGGTAACAATACCGGAAGTTCACTAACTTAATGCAGGAACACATACGCTGTGCAATGCAAACAAACCACATTTAAATCGCAAAATGACATGAAAAAGAAACAGGGTTTTTTTTTCTTTCTTTCTTGTCCCTAGATTCTCACTAGCACCCCATAGATTGCACAAAGCGGATATTCGATTTAGCAACACTAGATGATATAAAGGCATACGTTCTCATCCCACCCTTTTGTTGGTAAACCGAAATCCGGCAGTTTTGTGAATCTTTGAGCAATGTAGTGCCTTTTAGACCCCCCAAATTATTAAAGTAATTTTATCGTTTTCAAATAAGCATTGCCCAAGCGATTGTATTGTGTTTCCGAAGCACAAGCAATTTATTTAGCAAAAGCAATTTGATTAGCAGTTCAATAAACAAGTACAATACAGTACAATATAGCTGATACATGATACTTATTAAAGATGTTACATTAAAACAGGAAAGTATGAAAACACCGAATACATTACATTTTCCTTATAGAGCTCCCCCGAGGACAATGGAACACAACCATGCTCACATGTAGCTACGTTCAGAGAGAGAGCTAACAAAAGCCAACATGCTTGTATATACTTGTCCATCTAACACTTAGTAAGGTCTTCATTGGTTCGGGGGTTAATGGCATTCCAGGTCCTTGCAAGTTATAGGTCAGTTCATTTGATCCTTACAGAGGGTGAGTGGAACATCCCCCACCCTATTGTTCCCATGATTTGACTCTGAAGGACCAATTCAAACTGACCCACATAAAAGTATTTAAGAGCATTAATCTCATATTGCTTGTATCTTGCGATCGCTAGATGCGATCGCTATTCCGTCCACACCGGGTTAATGCTGGTGAAATATGCTTTAATATGAGACCAAACTCTTTATCTTTTAAAACACCTGAACCATAAAAACCTTTACTACAGTATTCTATATAAATAAATATACAATCTAATACATTTTACTAATAAATGAATGTGGATTGGAACCTTTAATAAATATGAAATATATAAATAACCAAATGTTGTAGTGCGTGATAGCACCATGCCCCGTGTAGCGTGGCATGCTGAGTGCAATCGCATGATAAAACAATATTAACAAATAAACTTTTCGTTCACACACGCACCCCAGATACTTACTCATGGGATTCACCATGCCTTGCTTCTCCTCACACGGACCACGCTCACGTCCTGAGATGTTGTACCCACAGGCCTTCGCCTTCGCCCGCTGTTAAGCCCGCTTTGTCGGATGGAGGGGTTCTATAAGCCTCTCCAGAACTCTGATTAGGAACCGAGTGTTCCCTACACTACATCAGGACCTAGCATCCTGCTAGATCTGGGCCGAATGCCCACTACCAACTAACGGGGCCTACTGCCCGCTCACCATCAGGGACCTTATGTCCCTCTAACGGCAAAGACCCGAAGTCCTGCTACATTACACAGAAGCTTATACCTCCCCTCGCCAGAGGCCTCTGCCTCTCTACACTTCCAAGGGCCTGGCACCCTGCTATAGTAACCAGGGCCTTGCGCCCTGCTATAGCTACCAGGGCCTTGCGCCCTCCTAAAGCTACCAGGGCCTTGCGCCCTGCTAACTGCCTACCTATGGGGTCTGTTACCCCTTCTACCTAACTAAGGGGTCTTCTGCCCTACCAGCAAACTATGGGGGCCTTGTGCCCACTGAGTGCCTACAATGGCCGCCGCTACCTGTGCCACAGGCCTAAAAGGTGCACTCGGGCCTTGTGCCTGACCTAATAGAGTAATTGGTCTTCACCTGCTCCGCGCAGGAAACTTGCCGTCTTCGAGCCTTCCAAGTTTTCCAGCTGCTGGCACCTCTTCTCCTCTCCGGCGCTCCTAGAGTCTTCTTGGCGGGGGCGCTCTTAGCCTTTACAAGGGCTCCCCACCAACGATCTCCTCTCCGGCATCTTCCTTGAAGTCTTCGGGTGGCAGGGTAGTTCACAGCCCTGATTAGCCAGCAGCGGGAAGTGAGCCATGATTGGCTCACTTGCCTGCTGCCGCTGGGAGGAAGGAATACTCACCACTGGAATGGTGAGTAGTTTCTTCCTTCGCCTTCCTCTCGGCCATCTCGTCGCTGGGGCACTTCTCCACATTTTCCACAACCTTTTCCGTTGTGGTCCCCACAACTAACTTCTCCTCGGTGTCCAGCTCCAAGAGTTGCTTATCGGCACGCTTGATCCGTCTTCTCCGGATTCTCCTCGACAATGCCACCTCGCGCAGGGTCCACATCATCCTGTCCACTTCCTCACCCAAGGCCGATATCCAGGGAGTCCCTTCGGCGCTTGCCAAAACCTCCCACCCCTCTGATACTTCCTTGGTGGCGCCGCATTCCTCTTCAGAGGGTGGCACTATCCACCACTCCCCCAGCTGCACTGTCCCGAGTACCGTCTTCTCCATGTGGTGCCCCATTCGGCCGCTCTCTCTTCCACTCCCCTGGATTGCTTCCTTCGGATGTTCCTTAGTAACGCCCTCTCAGGCAGGATCCACGTCATCCTGGCAACTTCTCCGGAGACCAGCTCCTCCGCCCTTAAGGGCCAATCTGCCGACGTATCAGACGTCTCCCACACCCTGGTCTTTGCCATATGCAGCCACGGGCATTCCGGCCTGGGCTCTGGTTGGGATGGGGGCTTCCCCGGCAAATCAGTTGCCAGCAGACTCTGTTGATCCCTTCTCTCATCGACTTCCTCCCAGTTTGTCTCATCTTCTCACTCGCTGGAGCTCTCCTCGTATTTCCAGGAACTATCATACGCCGTCCCTGACATCTCTCTCACCTTGGTCTCCGTCTCTTGTTGCTGCAGATATTCTGCCCAGGAACCTGGTATAGGCATGGGGATCACCTGCGATTTCGCATTCTGCAAGGCTTGTCTATCCCACTCTTCGTAGACTTCCTCCCAGTTATCTAAGCAGTTGCCTACCAGGTGTCCATAGTGATCACACTCCTCGCACCAGGTGTCCCACTGTTCTGTCTCCCATCCGTCAGTGCCATTGTCCTCGTTGTCACTCCAAAAGTCTCTGGGGACTTCTTGTGTCTTCAGCACTCTTTCCCAAAACGCGTCCATATCCTTCTGAGTCCGGATGACATAGCGTCCCTGATACGTCGAAATGGTCCCCTGGTGATCCATAGTGTCCTGTCAGGATCCTGCCAACTACGCCAAAATGTGAGGGTGACACTCCGGAGGAACGCCTCTGAGAGTCCCCTGGAAAGGAAGAAAAGGTTCTCACCTGATCCCGAGGTCCCGCTATGGAAGGTGTCACTCCGGCTGTAGGAACTTCCCTAGCGAACCGTGAAGGGTGCGTTCCTCCTGTGGGTGAGAAGACCAAGAGACACGTATCTGACAAAGGGGAAGGAAGGGGCTCTCCGGGGCGACGCCTAGGAACAGAGGATTACTCCGCTCCACTTGGCGACACCCTGTTTTATTCTGGCCTAGACACACGGAGTTGCAAGAGTTTGGGACAGAGAACGTTCTCGCCTGAACTCCCTATTCACGACTAGTGAGGGCCTCCTGAACGTCGGTACAGAACTTCCTCTGCCGGCAGAGGGCCGCTGGGTCTAACATTCCCCACTCGGGACCGTCAGTATACTGCCGGAACACGGGCAAACTCCATCTTACCCCTCGAGACACCGTTCATCCTGGGACTGCCAGGCAACCGTGCCGTAACACAGGCCAGACACTCCAATGGAACCGCGGAAGACCGTGGTCGCCCCTGGCGCTCAAAGGAGCTGTGTTACACTACTCCCAAGGAACCGCGGGAAGCCCTGGCCTCCCCCGGAGCGCAAGTGAGCCATGCCGCACTACCGACCAAGGGCCCTGCCACTAACTCGAGCCTACAAGGAGAGGGGAAGGGGGATAAACAGAACTTACCAGGCGGGAAGGCACTACCGCAAGCCACCTCCCTGGTGTGGTACTTCACCCGTTCTATTCACCCCTTCCAGGCCTCATGCACGGCCGGAGAACGGGCCAAATACCACCTTGTAGTTTCCCCCGACACACTGCCTTCCGATCCCTGTGGAGAGAATACAGTACAACTCCCACAGACCCCCGTGTTCCTAAAGCAGAAAACCGTCTCCCAGTATACTGTATGCCCCTTGGTAAAGGAACCAAGCAAAGCTATAAGAGTCGGTACCCTCACAGTACAATAGCCATAGACCACAATATACTACAAGGTAAACACACACAGTACAATAGACAGAATCACAATGTAAACCAATAGATATGTTCCTGCTCTGTTCTGGCGCCTGCGGTGTGTTACCAGGGGGAAGAAGGGCTAGGCCCGTTCCTAGGGGTGAAGCCCCGTACCTGGGTGGGGGCCCTATGCCCAAAAACTAGCCTGTTGCCCTGTGGTGGAGCTAAGCTCCCTACCTTCCTAGGCCTGTGACTACTTAAGGGCCTTGTGCCCTGCGGGGGAGTCAAGCTCCTACCTACCTCAAGGGATACCTACAGTGAGCCCACCTAACTGCGGCACAGGCCTAATGCCTGCAGTGGGCTAAGGGCTTGTGCACTCTTGAAGGGAGGGAGATAGAATGCGGGCGTGGGCCCGGCCGGTCCCCACTGGGGTCTTACCTGTTTCAGGGACTCCTCTGGCAACGTCCGCGTAGTTCCTCTTCAGCCCTTCCAGAGATGGGCGCTGGGACTCGCCGCATTCCTCCCGTGGCACTGCGTCTTCACCAGACAGACTACCTCGAAGCCCTGACCAGGGCTCTCTGTCTGGACTTTCGTCGGTGCTGTCTTCTTTGAGCGTTGCTGGTCCAGGTCCTCTCTGCACGAACTCTGCCGTTGACTGACCCCTCCTGTGCCGCCGTGGGCGTGTTATATCGACGACGGCGCCTGATGACGTAACTGTCTGTTTTTACAGTTTGATAATACACAGACATCAATAGATCTGTTATTGTGTTTGGCACATTTTCAATTAACCAGAACTAGCTTTGTTTAAACAAACAACTGTAGAGGAAGCTCTGCCTACTGACCTGCCCTCTGTAAAAGTGTAGACATGCAAGTGTTCAGGAGCAAACATAATGGGCAGATTCTAAATCCATTTATGTGTATCGTTTTTAATAGATTTTGTATATTTGACCATTGGTAATTCATCAAACATTACGGGGTAGTTAATTTATTGTGACAAATTTGCGCTTGGACACCCATCACTAGTCTAACTAGATAATGTGTTGGTGTCTATTTACAAGGATAACAGGCTGTTGTTCTGTGACTGAGGTAATAGTTAGCAATATTCACTGTGTCTTGTATTCCTAGACATTAATATCCAGGCACACAGCAGACAGTGCACACACCACTACAGCCTGAGGCTCTTAGCATAAATATCTGGAGATTGGATGAAGGACTGGGATGACCCTTGATCTTATTTGTTCTGCTAAAGTTACACCATGTCTACTGATTGTGTACTTGCAAACAACATTGTGAATGTGAATGCGGGTGCCAGCCACTGTGCCTTCGCAAAAGGGTAAGGCTTTTAGATTTTAGAAAAATGCCCATAATCAGACCAGTATTGATTGGTAGGTACGACTCATGTTCTTGATGCATACCTGGAATGGAATAAACTATACCATTAGTTGCTTTAGAACCTGTGATTGGTGTTACATTATTGAGAGATAACATATGAAATCTACCTTGTTTGAAATATTTCCATACGTAGCAAGAAACACTGTAGTTTGAACATCCTTTGGTAGCCAGCATTTACTCACACAAACCATGAGATACTGCAACTGGTATTAAATATGTCTGTATTTTGAAGCCAGGACCCAGTATGAGCCATTTTCAACAATCCACCTAATGTCTCTGCCATTCACATGACAAAATTTTACATTATAACACACTACCGACCTGATTCATTAAGTACATTTGTGCAGACATTGAGAACTTTAGTCTCCTGTCCGAAATCAGGTTTAAATAAAACGTTTGCCAATTTGATCAATATGTAGAAAATAAAGTAATGCATGGCTGCTTTTTCATGTAGGGCACCACTAAAAAGTAATTTGTTTGTAGACTGATATTTAGAGTGGAGATTTGTGTGCTACATGAAAAACAGACAGTATTGAACCTAGGTCCAAAATCATTAAAAATGTTAGCACCTTGGCAATTTCACATGGTTTAGTCCAGGACACTTAAGTAAGAAATGTCTGGACTAAGTTGTTTAAGGAATCCGGCCCTACCAGGCAAACTTTGCAGGGACGACAATTGCCTCATGAATTCTGTTTAAAAGTCATACCTTATGTTCGTAAGGGTTGAAACTAAACATGTACATGCAACACAGAGCCCAGGACAATTAAACCTTGCCTTGCACTACAGTTGTCACGACTCTGAATCAATTATTGGATCCCTTGTTTCTGCCGGGGTAGAACTCGCCCAGGAGTGCAGAGTCTAACGGGTAGGAGGTTTTCACCAGTGACCCCCGCAAGGGGATATGGACTTCTCTGCTCCAGTCCCGCAGGTTGCGGTCTCCCAAACGAGTGCTGGCAGTGTAGTAGTGGAGCTTTAACACGATGGATAATACAAATGATAAAAGAATCCAAAACACTAGCTAAAAGTTCTTGATTCAAAGGTATCACAGATAATAGTAGTGCTGAGATATAGTGGCTGTAATATAGCAGCTGCTGCAGGACACTGATAGAGCTGAATGACAAAAGATAATTCAAGGTAACGGCAAACACTGGGGACACGGCAACTTGGTCATGCTGAAGTGATGGAACACCACACGCTACTTAATAATTGAAAACCCTTAGCAACTGCAGAGAGTAAATAGAGCAACAGTTTAAAGCTAGAGATAATAGAGATAGAACTAGCTAGTCCAAGTTGGTAACTCCCAGCATAGAAGACGAATCACTGATACAGCGGTAGTTAAAATGGAGGCAGTAGAGGTTTAGGACTTGGCTGATCCACAGATGTAACTCCGTGCAAGGTAATAGAATCACTGACACAGCAACAGTTCAAACAACGAAGATGATCGTATAGAACTAACTGATCCGAAAATGATGAATGAAAACAACTGATGAGTACTGGTACAGCGACAGTCCAATAATATAAATAACAAGAAAATAGAACTTAGCTGATCTGTAGGTAGTGATTCAACATAGCAGGTGAGTTACTGGATAGTGGTAGTTCCCATGTAGATAGACAGAGGCGTTGACTCGTTGATCCACAGATAGTAATCCCAAGCAGTAGAGATGAATATGGGTATAACAAGCAGTTCATTACATAGAGGTAGCGGAGAAGTGAAGTTTAGCCGAGCCGTGCGTGGAACTACAAATGAGAGGTAGTTCGACAGTAGTCCCAATAGCGGTGTTGAGTCAGCTGGACAAGAGTGAGGAAATTGAGCAGTAGCAATGATGACTCCAGGTGAGACAAACACTAGCAGCGAAGAGTACAGCTGATTCCAAGCGTTCAACGGACAATAGGTTAGTCAGACCTGAGGAAACCGGATCCTATTAATGAGTGGGTAACACGAAGAACAGGCAAAGAACAGAGAACCAATGCGAACAGGTAGGAGGTCCAAAGCAAGGTAACAGGGAGCACATGTGCAGAAATGATGTCTCAGAATAAAGTAGTAGGTCTAATCACCGCTTTCAAGAGGAAGGTAACAGCGCCGGTACCTGTTTATGGGACCGGGGTGTGACAACAGTTAAGTAGTACAAACATCTCGGAAAGACACAATAAGGGGCAGAGTGTGTGGCAGGGGCTCTTTTGAGGGAGTTTACCTTGGACGTCTGCGCTTGATACGAGTGTCTTAGGGGTGGTTGCTGCCATTACGGTTGATCCGAGGTGTTCCAGTTCCCGGGCTTGTTGTTTGTTTTGTTGTTTCTGCCGTGGCGCAACCTGGGGTGGAGAAAGAAAGGGATGCGGGAGGGTTGAGAAGCGGGGGGTGGGAGAACACAGAATGCGGTACAGACAATATACAAAGATGCTAATGGTATAAGCAGTTGGTTTTAGCTCGTTTTGCTGATTTGCGTCTATAGCTCTTTTGCTCTGTTTAAAGCTCTGATGCGGTGTATATTGTTGTGGAGTGGTACCGATATGTGGACAGTGGTTTAAAGCTCTGGTTTATAGTTCTGTGTTTGTGGCGGGACGGGATGTTTATAGCCCTATGTTAGTGTTACGGATTACTGGATACACTACTAATCTTGATTAGCGCTGGCTTACCTGAGGTGCGGAGTCTAACGATCTCCCCAGTATTCACCAAGAACTGCCGCAAGGCGGGATGCGCTTTGCTGCCGGGAGTTGCAGGTCACGGTCCTCAGGTTTGCCCCAAGATGTAGTACAGCGGAATAGGAGCAGATGAAAATAGTCGGACAGGCCGGGTAGGTACACAGGCAGACAATGCAGACAGAATCAGAAGGCAATCTCGGAGTCAATCAAACCGGGTCGGTACACGGGTCACAAGAACAGATGCATGGTCAGCTAGCCGGGTCGTACACAGGAATGGCAGATAAACGAATAGAGAGAGAAGCGTGAGACAATCCGGGTCAGGAGCACAGGCAATCAGAAAGGTCAGCAAGCCAGGTCGGCACACAGGAGAAACAGAATCCAGAAGGGTCAGCAAGCCGGGTTGGTACACAGGAGGTCAAGCACACAGGAAGCAGGAACAAGGAGGACACAGGAATCAGGAGCCAGGAACTGGTAAGTTGCTCTGACACTCACCAAGTGTCAGAGCTATGCTTTTATACTGTGTCCACTTTTGAATTCCCCGACCTAGGTAGTAATCATGTGACCGCCCTAGGTAGCGATCACATGACCGCCGAACCCGGAAGTGCGGCTTCCGGGTCCGACGGAGTGGCGGGGGAACGCGGAGAGGTAAGTATTCATAACAGTTAGTCCAATGCTTATAGCTCGCGGTATAGGGCAGTGATAGTTTGTCTGCCTTTTATAGCTCTCTGTATAATGCTATATATTGTGGTGGGTGGTGGAGGTGAGGAGTGGGATGGTGTGGGTATATGAGTAGCGTAGCTCAGATGTGGATGGTGGTATGAAGGCTATGTGTCCTCTATGTGGACTTCGTCAGGGATATGGCTGTTCTGTGAGTATTCTGTTCTTCTTATCCTGTTATCTGCGTATGTTGTCCAATGGGATTTCAGGAGGGGAGGGGGGAATGATTGGGAGGAGGGGGATAGAAGGATTGAGTGGCATAATGGATTAGGGCTGGATAATATTGTGATGACCGGGCTTGGGGGTGGGTATTAACATTAAAAGGCTAAAGAGGCTAGAAAGAGCTAAATTGCCATTGATTTTATGTGTTATAAGAGTGTGGATAGGCTTATGCTATGCCATATTCCACGTAATTCATTTAGATCAAAATAATCCCTCACCCACGATATAGAGATATATATATATATATATATATATATATATATATATATATATTACACTGCCCTCCAAAATCATTTATTCCACATAAGCCTATCCACACTCTTATAACACATAAAATCAATGGAAATTTAGCTCTTTCTAGCCTCTTTAGCCTTTCAATGTTAGTACCCACCCCCAAGCCCAGTCAACTCATTGATAATAAGCGAGCTCCGAGATCTATTACTGGATTCCGCTAATACCGCCAGCACGAATTCCATATCCAAACAGAAGAAAAGGCACACATAAGCACCGCTACGCTTTGCGTTCCACCTGTACCAGAATTCCGGCATTTGGAACGCATATGCGTTCCAAGCGCCGATAGAGGAAGCCACCCGGCCATAACAACTGTAACCGCTCGGTACACGCTACATTCAATACTCTGTTAGCAGCCTCCACCCAGCCACCAACACAGAGACTGCCCTCTACCTCCACAAAGGAGGTAACCCCGATATTAACTGCTTTTATAAGAGCATTTTGAGCATAAGCAGCATATTCCACATACACCACACAACACATTACCAATCTATATACACACCTACACACATAGAGGACACATAGCCTTCATACCACCATCCACATCTGAGCTACGCTACTCATATACCCACACCATCCCACTCCTCACCTCCACCACAATATATAGCATTATACAGAGAGCTATAAAAGGCAGACAAACTATCACTGCCCTATACCGTGAGCTATAAACATTGGACTAACATAGGGCTATAAACATCCCATCCCGCCACAAACACAGAACTATAAACCAGAGCTTTAAACCACTGTCCACATATCCGTAGCACTCCACAACAATATACACCGCATCAGAGCTTTAAACAGAGCAAAAGAGCTATAGACGCAAATCAGCAAAACGAGCTAAAACCAACTGCTTATACCATAAGCATCTTTGTATATTGTCTGTACCGCATTTTGTGTTCTCCCACCCCCCGCTTCTCTACCCTCCCGCATCCCTTTCTTTCTCCACCCCAGGTTGCGCCACAGCAGAAACAACGAAACAAACAATAAGAAGCAGACAGGTCTAAATGTGTTGACATTGGTCTGAAATGTGTACATTATGCATCCGTGATACTCACTTGAAAAGGTTGTAGTCTACTGTGACGTTAGACATTTGTCCCTGTGGAACAAACTATTGGAGTGTCCTCCAGGATTTTAAGTACTCACGTGTGCACCTTGGAGGTTTCGGATATTGACTTGTTGCGGGTGAATGGGTATGTGTATTATTTCCCTCCTCACAATCTTTGGCACAATTAGATATAGGATGACAGTTTGGCAACAATTTGGCAGACCATTGTAAACATAAATGTCTTGTAAGACACTTTGCAATGATTGTTTGAAGGAAAGTAGACTCAGTGTTTTGAGATAACAATGTCCTGACACTGTCAAATATGTATGAATTTTACCATCAAGACTTAATATGCCTAAAACAAGTAGCAACAAAATTGTTTAGTTCAAAATTTTTGTTTTTTATTATATAATGAATTTTAGACAATGGTCTAACCAAAAAAATGAAAAATAAATATCAGACATTATTGTGTCTTTTTTTTTATTTTTTATATTCGGTCCTGGGCCCATCCCACGTCGGAACTGGCTTCTCGTTTGCCGTGATGTGGAGGCCTCAGAGAAAGCATCCGAACTCTTGAGGGCGGAGGCAAGAGCATTGGCAGGGAGGGGTAAAATAGATGACTGGTGTTGGGGGGTGGTGAATGAAGCAGCTGTGGTATGGGGTGAAATGGGTTTCGGTAATGTGACGGAAGTGCGTTGGGAGTGGGCATGCAAGAGATCACCCAGGAGTGTTGCATTATTTGTTAAGGTGGAATTGAGAGTGGACAGTTGGGTAGTGAGTGTGCTATTGAAAGTGGTGAGTTGGTGTTCCATGCAGGATAGAGTGCTTGTAATTTGTGCATGTCGAAGTCGTATAATTTGATGAACGAAAGTATATTGGTTAATATTGTTTCATTGTGCGATTGCATTCAGTATGCCACGCTACACGTGGCATAACGCAAATCGCACGGTAAAATACGAACGCACACACTCGCACTACAACATTTAGTTATTTATATAATTCATATTCATATTGATTCCATTCTACAGTGATTTATGAGCAGATAGTATTTAGTTTATTATTAGTTTATATATTATAATTATATGTACACCTCAGTGTTATTTGAGGTTCAGGTTATAGGAAATGTGTCATGTTTGATATCATTCTAATCCCCTATTCATCAGCAGCTGTCCGGTTCCATCGCTGAAGAGATCGCATATTGTATGCTCTAGTTATTGATGTTAGACAATATCTTGTCAGATTGATATCAGACTGTAAAATGCTAATGGACTAATTGTAACTGGAGCACACCCCCTGGAGAGATGACCCCCACCTTTGGATTCCTTAGTCTAAACTAGCCTATGTTCTGTTTACCCTGGACCCACCCGAAGTCTGGACCTATAGAAGCAAGCCACATGTTTTCTATTGTTTATTCTATAACACTGAATGTATATATAATCATAACTGTGCTCCCAGTCTTCAGTCTACTCTGACCACAGTATTCTAAACAGATATACTGTTCACTGGGACCCGTTAAAGCGCAGTGAAGCGCATGCAAAGCGATAGCAGCGGTATGTATTTAGCTTTTGGTATTAACTGTACTGTACTGTATCATAATATAATAATGTATTGAACTGTTGACTATTTACATCTGCTAAAATAAATCACTTTGTGCGTTAGAAACACAATACAGTCGCCTATGCAATGCTTATTTGAAAACAATATAGAATTACTTTAATAATTTGGGGGCTCTGAGTTGGAGGTTACGTTGCCGGAAGGTATGCAACACTGACGGAATTCGGTTCCTCACCAAAGGGTGGAAGACGCGTCACATACGGGAAAGAACGCAATGTGTTCAAAACCTGTTGTCCATTCTGTGTTGAGAAACCAAATGTCCATTGTTGCATAATCTGAAGGAATGCTAACTAGAATCTAGGGACAAGAAAGAAAAATGTTTCTTTTTATTGTCGTTTTGCGTTTTAAAAGGTATTGCATTGCCTAGTGTATGTGTACTTCCTGTTTAGCGTGTATGAACTTCCGGTATTGTTACCACGTGTTTAAACAATCATGTTCATAGTCTGTTATATATGTATAGTATAAGCATTTGTTAAAACCTCTGAAAAAAATATTACCATTGTTTGGGAAATCTATTTTCTGTGCAGAAAACAAAAGGTTGTATGTGAATGGTATGCATAAAGATAAGAGAAGAGTTTGCATACTGTTGAAAAGAGAGAGATAAGGGAAGAATTTGTATACTGTTGAAAAAAAGACAGACAAAGAAGTGATTTACTATTGAAAAGACAGGGATATCGGTCGCTGCCTGACGAGGTAGAATAGTGTTCTTATTACAAACACAACCTTGCCCGTCCAGTCTAAGTAGTATGTGGTATTTTATGTAGCATACGGTGCAGTTTTATAAGTAATATATGGTATTCTAAGTAGTATATGGTGCGGTGTTGTTTTAAGTAGTGTGCGGCATTTTGAGTAGCATGCAGTGTTCATGTAAGTAGTTTGTGGTATTTCGAGTAGCATACGGTGTATTGAAGAAGTTGAATAAGTAGTATATAACGTATACGGTGAAAACAGATTTTGCTGGAGAGTCAAGGGTATCGAGGAGCTGATTGCCCTTTTAGTACGCAGTGATATTTCTGTGTTAGGAGGTGTGTAGCCTGTGAAACCGTCCACGGATAAAAATCTCTAGTAGGTTCTGTTTGAAAGGAGAACAGGTAAAAAGTATTTTTGCGTAGCGTTGAGAAATATATTGTTTTCACAATGGATGCGAAGCAAACGGTAGAGATAGTTCATGTTGTGCTGCCTAATGAATGGCCGGTTAGTTCGGCAAGGTATGTTATGCATAATAAATATGGTGCATACGCAACGGCATATTGGGACAAGTGGGTCAAGATGACCAAGGATTGTGAGAGACCTTTCCCAAACATAGGTAGTTTTGCGTCGGAGGTGTTAAATAATGTAAAAGAAAAGGTATGGTTGCTTAGATCAACAGAAGTGAGAACTAGACATGATGATTGTTTAAAATTGTGGCAAATGGAAGGCAACAAGTGGCAGAGCAGCGAATGCACAGCGGAAGTGTGGCGAAAAGCGTGTGCACAGCCGAAATGAGCGTTCCGGAAGTGTGCGTTGCAAAGCGTGGAGAACTGAGCGCAAGCACGCCCTCGACAAATTCGGTCGGGGCGGAAAGTACAGCCAATACCAAAAATGTAAAATCTGTAACTAGTAACTTGTATGTTGTTTTAAGTAATGTTTCAGGAAAAAGAAAAGGAACGATCCCACCAGCAGGGGCAGCGGCTGAAAGTGGTGAGAATAATGTAAAGGTTAACACAGGGGGAGACATCCATCCACTGTAACAGCAATTCCAACAACTAGTTCAGAATGTAGTGATTTGGTAGGCTCACATCCTGTTTGCACAACAGCAGTTCCCAATGGGAAGGTGGACAAAGATGGTGAAGATCCCTTAAAACATGATCCATGGACTAGGTCTGAAATGTTTTTAATTATGTCTGATTTCCCTGATCCTAGAAAAGATGTGGCCAAGAGTCAGAAATTTATTAGACATTTAGGTAACGCACATGAGCCTACTAATAAAGATTGGCGAATGGTGCTTAGAGCCTGTTTTCCTCTCAATATTGATATACAAAAGTTCATTAAGGATTGTATGTTGGAGGAGGATAAATCCTTAACCAAGGATGATAATCAGGACAATATTAGACGTATAATCACACATTTGGCTATATATTTTCCAGTGATCGTGGACTGGAGTAAAATTTTTACTATCAAACAAAAGGACAGTGAAAATGCAGCAGACTATTTTCGCAGGGCTCTAATAGTGATGGCCAAATATACTGGGGTATCAGACATAAAGGATAATGTACACTACAGGGAGGTTGCTGTTACAGTTCTAATGGATGGCCTCAGGAAAAACTTGAAAAGAAGGGTGCAAACTTCATTACCAAACTGGAAAGGAATCACTGTAAGTGCTCTCAGAGAGTCAGCTATAGGACATGATAGAAGTATAAATAAACAGAAAGAGACACTAAGTGATAGGGTAATGATGGTAAGTATCCCCGCACTAGAGGGACTGCACACACGACCACCAGCATACAACCCACATAACAAGAAACATAAAATAATCAAGTGTTTCAACTGTAACGAAGAAGGACATTTCATGAGGTTGTAAAAAAGAAAGACACAATACACATAGGGGTGGGTCATGTAGATATTCTCCAAGGAGGAATTCACATAGACTAGAAGACTCACACCTGCTCGCGCATGTTATAGCAGCAAATGCTGCGCGGGAAAGCGATAGTCAACGCTAGGAGTCAGGTCACACCTATAGTCCTATATACTGAGTTCTTAATGAACAAATGACGGACGACACTGGATTGCACGGTTGATTTAAGACCCCCTAGTCAAGTATGGGGAGAGGTCATAGTTTAGCAAATAGCTAAGGGGATTAGTGGAATGAATACAGCCATTTTCCCATAGAGTCCAATCCAGCTGTCATTTTTGTTGTAAAATCTCCCTTTCTGCATGTCTATTTGTTTTCAAACCCTTGTATTCAAAGCTTTGCATTCCTATTATTCATTGCTTTCTTATTTCTCATGCTAGTCTTTCTCTCTCTTTTTTTTACATAAGACAAACTCAGCGATATACACATTAGATTTACATGAGTTACAGAAACAGTCAGGGGTTTGGTGTTATGTGTA
Source organism: Mixophyes fleayi (assembly GCF_038048845.1). Lineage (NCBI taxonomy): Eukaryota > Metazoa > Chordata > Amphibia > Anura > Limnodynastidae > Mixophyes > Mixophyes fleayi. The sequence goes on along the minus strand of NC_134404.1, from coordinate 253,963,482 downwards.
TAGAAGCTGCTAATGTTAAGCAGAAAGTTTTGTGTGAAAAGAAAATGATTCATGTTTTTATTTAGAATGCATATCTGCTTTTTGCCTCCTGTACAAAGTGTGCCTTTATACTTATGCACAAAGGGTAGAGAGATCGCTAGAAGTTAGGCATACAGATATGCATCTCTGTGTAGAACATTGGAGTAGGATTTGTGCCACAAGATATGACATAATGTGAAACCCTAGAAAATGTAGAATTTTCGTGTTTTATATTTTTTTACTGTTAAAATGACATGTACTGGATACTGTTATATTTGAAGAAAGTGTTATAGAAATAGACCCCTTTGTCTTTCTCACTTAGTCAAGTAGCTGAATGTGAAGTACTGAGAATGGCATGTGAGTTGGCAGAGGGAAAATCGATTGATATACATTGGTCTTCAGCATTTTTCTAGTCTAGGGGGCGATGTTGAGTTGACTGAAAAATCTTTTTATAGCAATACCAGCACATGATTAGGACACTACACAGAGGACTTTATACAGTAACAGTTACCAACTGAAGTAGCTGCTAGTAAAGTCCACACTCACACACACGACCATACATAGCTGTCACACCAGGGCGAACATAGCTGTCAAATAGACAGCAGAGTTTTATGTGACAGCTAACAAAGCTATGTTTTGTTTTGTTTTTCGTTATACTGTTTTAGTTTTAAAATGTGAACACACACACACATGCACGCATACACATATTGGTTAATATATGAAGATTTGGGTTACCTGAAGAATTTCTCCAGGTAAAACAAATACACGTCATCCAATTACCACCATGCAGGATCCCTGAAGTATACACTTGTGTACCAATGAAATATGTCTGGGTAAAGGTGTATTGAAATGTGTCTAATGTATTACTGTGTCATACTCAAAGCTTTTGTTATTCAATGTGATAGCCCTAGAGTTATAATAGGTGATAGGGGTATTCATGTTATTGATAATAGATGTATAATGTATGAGTAGTGGTAACAAATCACATACTTTCGATTAGCCACAAACCAGTGTGAACATAAAGTAACGGTACTAGGTAGAACGAATTGAATAGAATAAGAGTTGGAACTTGATTGAAGTGACTGATAGCTTCGGCCACCAGTCCTTCCCCGCTACCAAAAGATCACTCCTGGGCAGCCTCTTAACCTGTCAGTTTTTGAGATGTTCTTGACCCCCCTTGAGATGAGATTGTAACTGAGAGGCTAGCTTACACTTTGAGAGGAGGTAAATGGTGAGACAGCAACTGAGAACGTCCAAAACACTTTTTCCTGAAAAGTCACACTTACTGTCAGGATGTTGGACTGGGAGAGTAAGTTGTGGAACAGCAAGTTCTTAGGCTCAGGTTATTTTACAGACAGGTACCAAGCGTAAGCTACCAGCACCAAGAGTAGCAGAGACACTGGTACCCATTCCACCCACTGCAGAGGAGCCAACACTCAGAGAAGGGTCCAAGGGCACTCATGAGTCTGTACTGGAAGGCCTCGAATGCAGTTAGTAGCACCTGAGCCAAAGGGTAAGACAGTTGTCCAGTATGAAGCTGTAGTTTTTCCTGTTCTGTGTTTCTCTCATTTCGTTCTCTTCTCAGGACGGTCAATTCTTTTAATTATTAGCAGGTGACAGAGGCTGGTTCAGGTAATAATATTGAGGAATTGGGGATGAAGGAGAAGTTAGTAGCATAATCGGTCCAGCCAATTACTCTATTCAATTCAGGGGTAAAGGAAAATTTGGAAACAGTGGAGCTTGGAGAAAGTGCGAGGGGTTATTGTCTGAGTAACATTACATCCGTAAGTACGTTGACCACATAGTTAAAAAAGAGGTACACCCAGCGATGCCAGTCCAGTAATATTCAGACTTGAGCAGGCATCCTTGAGAATGATTATCATTCTTGGGTGGGTAAGGTTTTAGACCAAACATAGTGCTGGGCGTGCTCTCACGTGCCTCAGTGATTATATCAAGTAGGATTAGTTCTCTTTCCACTAAATATTCTTGACATACCCGAATTATGGGTGGGAGGTCACTAGGGGAAAAGTACAACACCTAGGTCCCTTAGTCTGGAGTCTCCCAATATTTTGCAAGCCGATCACTATTTCACGTACAAAGAAACCTGAGTATTGGGAGACTGGGAAGAACGAGCAGACAATAGCCCGCCCACAAGTGTTGATGAAAAGAACTGATGACATTATTAGAAGTGTGCATATTAACGCAAGCTGAAGGAGATTGTATATGGCATTATTGATAGAAATAGGATGATGCTATCGATGAACATGAAGTGTTTAAATGTATTCTGAGCTTAAAGACATGCATTGGACAGATGAACCTGTTAAACTTGAAGAACTGTAGTAGAGTATTCTGGATAACTGATACATGTTCTATTGTATTCTGTACCTTTCCAAATAATGTATTACGTGTTTTATTGCACCCTTGAAGGGCATACCAAAGGTTCTCTCCAAGCTCCAGAAGTGTACGGTCTATAGTAAAAGAAGAAATCGTTTTGAGGATTAAGATTCTCTCTTATGATAACTTGTTTAGAGCTACAAACAGCGTAGTCATACACCAAGGGGGACTTGCATTACATAGCGATGAAACGTGGTACTGAGATCCTGCATATAACATCTTTAAGGTGTTAGTTTATTATACTATCAAAGGGTGGAACTGTCGAAGTCGTATAATTTGATGAACGAAAGTATATTGGTTCATATTGTTTCATTGTGCGATTGCATTAAGTATGCCACGCTACACGTGGCATAACGCAAATCGCACGGTAAAATACGCACGCACACACTCGCACTACAACATTTAGTTATTTATATAATTCATATTCATATTGATTCCATTCTACAGTGATTTATGAGCAGATAGTATTTAGTTTATTATCAGTTTATATATTATGATTAAATGTATATCTCAGTGTTATTTGAGGTTCAGGTTATAGGAAATGTGTCATGTCTGATATCATTCTAATCCCCTATTCATCAGCAGCTGTCCGGTTCCATCGCTGAAGAGATTGCATATTGCATATTATAGTTATTGATGTTAGACAATATCTTGTCAGATTGATATCAGACTGTAAAATGCTAATGGACTAATTGTAACTGGAGCACACCCCCTGGAGAGATGACCCCCCACCTTTGGATTCCTTAGTCTAAACTAGCCTATGTTCTGTTTACCCTGGACCCACCCGAAGTCTGGACCTATAGAAGCAAGCCACGTGTTTTCTATTGTTCACTCTGTAACACTGAATGTGTATATATATAATCATAGCTGTGCTCCCAGTCTTCAGTCTACTCTGACCACAATATTCTAAACAGATATACTGTCTACTGGGACCCGTGGAAGCGCAGCGAAGCGCATGCAAAGCGATAGCAGCGGTATGTATTTATCTTTTGGTATTGGCTGTACTGTACTGCATCATAATATAATAATGTATTGAACTGTTGACTATTTACATCTGCTAAAATAAATCACTTTGTGCGTTAGAAACACAATACAATCGACTATGCAATGCTTATTTGAAAATGATAGATTTTACTTTAATATGCAACATGAGTGTTCAGTGATTCGGTGATGGCTTCAAATTGTTGAGATACGAGTGAGAGTGACTGCAGCCTCGAGACTTCAACCTGCCTCCTCTGAGGCACCTCCACATCACAGCCAGCCACCTCCTCCACCTCAGCAGCAGCCTGGTCTTCACGTTCTGTATATAGAAAAAAAGATAACAGAAGATTTAAAAAACAAAGTTTGACCCAAAAATTTACATTTTAAAACAAAAAGGCACAAGAGTGATGCAGCATTTTAACAGATTAAGAATCCAGGGAATTTGCCAACAAACAGCCCTTGCCCGTCCAGAAAAGTAGGCATAGGCACGTATTTCATTAGCAGATTGCAATGGGTCAACATATTAAGACACTTTCTATTCAGTGTGTACATTTCATTTCCTAGTATGTGATGGGCATACACTTTTTGACAGTAAAGTTTGACAGAAGACACATCCGGAGAGTTGTCACATGTGCAGATACAGAACACAAACATTAACAGATATTAAATGAGAATCATCATGTACCTAGGGAGGAGAGCTCTCCTACTTGGGGTGGGCTAGTGTCGATATCAATGTCGCCCACCCCTACAATTTCATCCATTGAAATGGCAACACTTGCACGCTCCTCGATAGGTGTTAATCCCGCCTCCAGGGAAATTGCTCGGGCATGCTGCTGTGTTTTTGATATTTTAAGCTTGAGGCGTAGTTTATAGTCAGCCCATCTGTGGAAATGACAAAGAATATGCCGTTAAATGGCAGAATAGTATAAAACATGCAACTTCATAGTGTCCTTTTGCAATTAACACACAAAAGAACAAAACCAATACACAGTGAAATGTGTGTGGCTTTTCAAGCATGGATAATGTAAAAACTGAACATGTTTATTTGTCAAAGTACCATGGGGATTTCGTAGTGTAACTAAGGCCTTGATAGAGAAATGACTTACACACACACACAAGGATGTGTTAAGCTCACAGTCGTCTAACTAATAATATGTTTACAGTCATCCAAACAAAAAAGAGTGCTTTAGAACAAATATTTGATTTGTACCGTTTCTGAACTTCGCTAATTTCACTCTGGCATCTTGAAATTTGATTTATTTTTGACGTTATTAGTTCCCATTTCTGGGCTCTCTCGTATCCGGTCATAGCTTCCTGTCCCGAATGGAATTCCGATATTGCCTCTTCCACCAGGACTTTCTGATTCCGAAAAATTCGGGCGTGGCCGTGTTGCCACCCCTGCCAGCTACTCAGTGCTGAGTCCAGCATCCGACAATTTGCTATATAAAAGAAATGGAGGGTGTTTATTGGCAAAGCAAACAGTCAGGTGCAATGATACATTGTATGCCAACCCACCCCATTAAAGAATGTATTCGTCAGACTCCAACCTAGTTATCAAGCACATGCACCTTAATATAAAAATGCTTGTTCTTTCTATATATACACACAACAGTCAATTCTCAAACTGCCCCCCAAAAATGAGTTTGCAAAATTAACTGATTAATTGTTTTGCTAATACTACCACTAGTCACTGTTGACTTGATTACATTGTTATTAACGTTGGAAACACAGTTAACTCACCTATCTCCCATTCCAAATTCTGAACAGGAACAAAACAATGTGATTTGAAATGTAAGGTAAATGCAAAAGAAAACCAAAACGAGGATTAGGAGTGTAGACGATATAGTCCCTGTTTTGTTTTGTCACCTAAATAAGTGCATAGATACATTTATAGTAATCTGACCAAGAATGCTATAATCTACTTAATAGTGGGTTTTGTGGGGGGAAACCCATTGGCAGAGTGTTGCCCTCAAAATGTACAGGCAAAGTATCAAATTTACTGCACGGCCACTCTTTGAAAGTTGCAAGCACAGTAACATTGATTTCTGCCTAACAAAGTTGGCCCCTATTCCAAAGCAAACATGTTATATCTATTGCAACATATCACATCAAATAGTACTTACTGTAAGATTTTGTGGTCCAAAAATATGCTGCAAGATTCACTACTCTCAACAGCCTGCACTGCAAAATTGCACATGAGCAGGAATGAAATAAGAGTCCAGGGGCTAGATTTACTAAACTGCAGGTTTGAAAAAGTGGAGATGTTGCCTATAGCAACCAATCAGATTCTAGCTGTCCTTTATTTAGTGCATTCTACAAAATAACAGCTAGAATCTGATTGGTTGCCTATGGCAACATCTCCACTTTTTCAAACTTGCAGTTTAGTAAATATACCCCCAGGTGGGTTTAAATGCATGATTACATTAATAGGCCAGGTGTACACGGTCTTCCTAGTTGCAGAGCACAGAGTACTCCTATCACCTGCGACGGCCGCCTTGTTTTTGGATGGAGAGACAACCATTACACACACAGGTGTCTGAAAGATCCGCGTGAGACGTGAGCGTGCCCATACGTGCTCCGAGAACCAATCAGAGTGCAGAGTACTGCAGAGCAGTCTTTTGAGAGAAAAGATGTGTTTAAGCATCTATTTTTGGTATATGTTTCAAAATATGTTCACCCAAATCACCTGACATGGCCTACCACTACATATCAATCTTCCGCCACACTAGAAAGGTCATTCCCCTTCCAATGCACTCAACCTGCTTTGGCTCCTGTCTCCTAAAATTTGCTGCTGAACATTTACTTTCCTAAATGATTGATGGAGAAGCTCCAGAACATTAATGCAGGTTTGGGATTCCAACTTTTCAACTCTTGACCCCGGTGCTGTAACTTGATGGCCTTAGCTTAAAAAACATTTGAAGATTATAGTGACAGATGTGTTTTTATTATTGCAAGAAGATTTGAACGCCAGCTTTAAAAACCAAGTCCTTAGCTCAGTTTCAGATTTTTCGAAGGTCCTATTTGTCTAAGGTCCCATAAGGTGCAAACATATTACCTACTGTACTATCTATACCCAATGTCATTCATTAACTAGCTGTTTGCAATTAGAGGGAGTCCCAACAAAGGACGATTTCAAAAGTATTCTCATCATCCACAGTATTTAATATCCCTCCACTAATTCAGTGGCGATGTACAGACAGAACTTATTCACATCAGTATCTGCCCAATTGGAGCTTACAGACTAAAATTCCTTAACATATCCACACAGAACACTGGCAAATTTTAAAATCAGCAAATTAACCGCCCAGTAGTATGTTTTTGGAGTGTTGGAATCAACACATGCAAATATGGAAAGAACTGTACTGGCAATGAGAAGTTTATTTAAAATGTCTGATTACATGATTATTGTACTACTATCGTATATTAAGCTGGTGACTCTTTGAACAATACCGTGGTTTTTTTTTGGCTTGTTTCTAATAGACTGGGTACGTTGGGAACGGCAGCAACACCAGCAGCCATTGGTGGTTGAGGATGAGGAGGAGGATGAAGAGGAGGAGGTGCCTGACACCAGGGAGGAGCAGGAGGAGGTGCCGGACACCAGGGAGGAGATGGATGTAGAGGAGGAGGATTGGTGTGTGTGTCTTTATTAATATATTACAAATGCACAACATGTTGGTCTAAGGTCAATAAAGAATGGATATGGATTCCAAAAAGACTAACGACAGATTTTTGTCACAACTCCATCTTTGTTGCAACATTTATATAGCCCTACAAATTGTGGGTATCAGCAAATGAAGATACATAAAGTATTTTGTGTATTTTGTAAGGAAATCCACACTAACATGGGAAAGAACAGTAGCTCCATACACATAAGGCAATGGTCAGGAATCCAACTCATGACACTAGCACAGGGACTCAGAGGTGCTAAAGAATAAGCCACGATGCAGAACCAGTGTTGGCTATAGTATTTTTCAGGACAAGAAGATGTTGAAATCACATCCAAGCACAAGCATTAGCTGAAGATAAAAAGGTTTACATTTGCTATTTCCATGTGAGTAAAAGGATCATGTGCCCTCCACCACCAATCCACCCCTCCAAGAGGTAGGCCATCCGTAGTAATAGCAGACACATAATTAATGTGCCCTGGGGGCAAGATTCATTAAAAAAAGGTATATGGCAAATGCCAAAGCTAATTAACTAGTTCCCCAAATCATGTGCCATTGTAGCGATAGCCCAAGGTTAACTTCAAGTGTCAGAGCAAAGCCTGTCACACATTGAAGAGAACATCCAAACTGTACACAGATGAGTCCATGTTTGGCAATTAAACTCATGACCTCAGTGCTGTAATGCAGAAGTGCAACCGATGCAAACCACCATGCTACTCGACTGTGGTGAGCGTTTTGTTTGGGTAAAGATGAGTACATCGCATAACCTGTAAGCCGTAGATCCAGATTAAACTAGGTTTGCAGGCAATGTTGCATTTAACTCCAAGGAGCCTGTCCCCTCCAAATCCATCCCCTCCCTCCCTCCCTCTTAGGCCATTCATAATAATAAATGTCAGCATGCGCATAATAATGTGCATGTGAATTGTGGCCCATGACGCTTTATGAAAGTTCAAACATTAACATTGATAGCCATGAAAAAAGGAACTTGCCCTAATAAAGTTGCAGTAGAGTGGTAGATACATGTTAAATATGAGGGCATATTTGACAATGTGGTTGAGTGTGTAGGACAAAGTAAAAAATTACAAAAAAAATTGGGATAAGTTCCTGAGGTGTTTCTTAGATGAATGATTAAAGTCCACCATCTGCACACAGATGTTATGGGTATGCTTGGTATTTGAACTCATGTCGGTAGTTTTGTGAGTCCAAAGTGCTAACCACTAAGCTACCTGTGAGATTCCTATTTTGTATGTAATTTGTATGAATAATGAAAAGTACGATTAACACTTTCCTGTGTAGCATGCATGCTGTATTGTTGCTCTTCTCCCTGTTTTGTCAAATTTCAGTTTGAGGTAGTGGTTAGCTGCTCCACCTTCCAAAAAGGTAGTCATGAGTTTTAATCCAGACTCACACCCTTTACATACATAGTAACATAGTAACATAGTTGATGAGGTTGAAAAAAGACACCAGTCCATCAAGTTCAACCTATTTTGGATCTCCTGCGATCCTGCACTTATATTTGAAATTAATCCAGAGTAGGCAACCGCCCATCTGTTTCAATTTTGAAAATCCCCCCAGACTCAATATTGCAATCCAATTTTTTACCCTATATCCACTACTATCCTTTATTTTAAATTAACGGTCGTATCCCTGGATACACCTTTCCGCTAAAAATTTGTCTAACCCTTTCTTAAACATATCTATTGAATCTGCCATCACAACCTTCCCTGGCAATGAATTCCATATCTTGACTGCCCTTACTGTAAAGAACCCCTTCCTTTGCTGGTTGTGAAATTTCCTCTCCTCTAACCTTAGGGGATGACCACGTGTCCTGTGTATGGTCCTTGGGGTAAAAAGTTCCCATGAAAGCTCTCTGTATTGACCCCTAATGTATTTGTACATAGTAATCATATCTCCCCTTAGACGCCTCTTTATCTGTGTAGAGGTTGTATGCACTGCACTATGTGCATGTATCGCTTATGGAAGAGTATGCTGCCCATTATAATAACGATCCAGATGGAATTATAAAATTACATACATTTTTAGAGATTCTTTATGCATTTGATTTTAATCTAGCGATGTATATGCATTTTCCATACTATACGGCCACTTGAACGCCAAAACACACAAAGGCCCTATGCAATCTATCTTTTAGGGAAAGTGTTGATTACGCTAATTAAAAGCAATCCGAAATCATTGTTCAAAGTGTACCACGTATGTAAAACTTGATACTGAATAATTTGGTTCCAGCTGTATTGTAAAAATGCCCACAGGGATTGTGTTCCTCTATATGTAAACAAACACGTCGGACCTCCCACATTGGCCATGATGTATACATTGCTTAGCTTAACGTAAATTGCTTGGGATCCGCTGTTTCTTCATCTACGTTGTCTAAAGGTGGGTGTGTTTTTCGACTTTGAGATGCTTATTTCTGTAACGTAAGTGACTGCGGGCCTGATTCATTAAGGATCTTAACTTAAGAAACTTCTTATTTAAGTCTCCTGGACAAAACCATGTTACAATGCAAGGGGTGCAAATTAGTATTCTGTTTTGCGCATAAGTTAAATACTGCCTGTTCTTTCATGTAGCACACAAATACTTGATAGCTTATTTGTACACTGAAATTTAAAGTTGATATTTGTGTGCTGAAGGCACGACGGGGGGGGGGGGGGGGGGCTGTCACGCTGAGTAGACGGAGGAAGGGGACTGTTACACGTTGAAGGGAAGGAGGCTGTCACATGCTGAGGTGCTAATGGGAAGCAGAGAGTAGGGAGATACTAACACACTCTGAGAGAGGGGAGAGAGGCGGGATATAATCACACACTGAGGAGGGGAGGGATACTGTCACACAATGAGAATGGGAGGATACTGTCACATGCTGAGAGGGACAAGGAAGGGATATACTGTCATACACTGAGAGGGGGGAGGGGGATACTATCACATGATGAGGAGGGACATATCACACACTGCTGGGGGGACATAATCACATGCTGAAAGGGGGACATTATCACATGCTGAAGGGGAGGCAGTCAGATCCTATCACATGTGGAAAGGGGGGATACTATCACATACTGAATGGGGGCATGCTATTACACGCTGAAGGGGGGAAAAGGGTCCTTTTACATGCTGAAGGAGGGAGGGAAGGGGGATACTATCACATGCTGACAAGGGATAATGTCAAAGCTACCTTTTAGTGTTGTGATGTCTGTACTGCAGAGTGACTGCAGTGTATCATGAAAGTCTGGATTTTTTTTCCACAGCATTAGACTACATGCCATAACCATTTCTTGCCATGTGACAGTGTAGAATTGTTGGCGATGTCAGACACCTCTCGCACACAAACCCATTGGGTCGCTTGAGATAGCGGCCAGACTGAGATAGGTAGCCCAGGTCAACACTGGTCAGTCTGTTCAATGCTCAGACCACTGTTGTACAGCTGGAAGATGTCTCCTATCCTCTGTCTCCCTTGGCTTCTTTCTCTTCCATGGGCAGGTAGTCCCCGCAGCAGAAGAAGACAGAAATTCCCTGGCCGCCAGCATCCTCTAGCACAATCAATTGCTACGTTCAGCCAAATGAACTACTGCCAGGATGCCCCTCCTATTACACTACTGCCCCATTCTCACTTTGCTGCCCTTTTTTCACACTGCTGCCCCTTTTTACACAGTGCTCTCTCTATCACACGGCTGCCCCTTTTCACACTGTATATGTGTGTGTAAAAAGGTTCTTGTCATGCATTTGGGCCATAGCCCAGGCCTCAACCACCAACCACTTCCCACTGTCACCCCCGGCAACCACCAACCACTCCCAACTGTCACTTCTCCTTCAAGAAATATATATATATATATATATATATATATATATATATATATATATATATATATATATTTTTAAAATCTTTATAACCACTTTTAACAATTAACAAATTAAAAACATCTTCGTATACCAAATTTCAGCCCTTTCTGAATTTTTTTTTCCACACACACTAAGAATTTAGTAGGTCAGTGTATAACTCTGCCCAGCAGGTGGCGCTGCAGCTTGGTTTTATATTTTCCACACACAGACAGACTAACACACGCCACTGGACAGTGTGTGTGTGTGTGTGTGTGTGTGTGTGTGTGTGTGTGTGTGTGTGTGTGTGTGTGTGTGTGTGTGTGTGTGTGTGTGTGTGTGTGTGTGTTAATGCACTATGCAGGACATGGTACTGAATTGATAAAAAGCATTTTATTGTATTTCCCCCAATATTGTTTTATTAATAATGTAATGATCTACAGCAATTAAATATATAAGCAACAAGGAGAAAAGAGAACTGTAAATCAGGCACTTCAGGATGTTCGAGTCATTAAAATTCAACAAAATTTATTTGGATGCATTAAAACATGGATATTTCCTATTTTTGGGAAAGCAGCAAAATAAGGAATAAAACTAGTAGTGATAAGTGATATGATTAACTTAAAGTGTACAAAATGTGAAACTAAAATTGGCAGATAGTACTGCAATGACTTTGCCATCACAATTTATTCTATTAATAAACACTTTAATGTATGCCTCTGATAATATCTCCACTGAATTTAATGGTTAGTAATTTCACAGCTGCCAGAGATAATAGTATTATCTAGTTAGTAGTCATGATAACTTGTTTTGTAGGCTTGCAGTATTGTCATGACAGCTACTTTTTTTACAGCTAGATTATTACACTAGACTCTGTTAAAATATTTTGCTTTTATCCAACTAGTCAAGATTAGAATCTCACTGCTAAAATAATATCCAGGACAATAGTATCCCTTAAAATGTCTCCAAGTTAATTTCTAGCGCTCTTTAGGTGATCTAATATTAGAACCACTTAGACGCAGATGCCACTATATAGAACTCTGCAGCTAAAGTGTGAGTCTCAGGTTTTGGATCAGCATTCTACAGTGAATACTATTCGATAGGACTGAGTGTGATGTAAAATCTATCTAATTCAACTTCTCTATAGCGATCATAGGTGAATTAAGTACATTGGCAGATGCGCAGAGTAATTGGGGATAGCAAAGCAAAACGCTAGAAAGTGAAATTGACAGGTCTTTTATAGTGTTATAGCCACATCCCCAGTATGTCAGAGATTGTATCCAATCCGCTATGGGTGAGCTGCCTCTGATTGATAGTAAAAATCAACAATCATAGAATCTACTGGTTGTTAATCCGGCCCCCTGCAGAGCTGGAACTAGACATTTTAGTATCCTGGGCCAGTGTTAGGAACCCCTCCAGCCGGCACAACACAACCCGGAATCTACTCCGCCAGTCAGGTGTTCACTGGAGCCCCTGATGGTGGGGACAGACTGGGCCGCAGACTGACAGAGGGTCGTGAAGTGCGTACCAGCTGGGGAGAACCCAGGCAAGAGGAGTCAGGTCCACGCAGAGGTCAAGGGCCGGCAGCAGATAACAGTATCGATGAACAAGCTGAGGTCAGGGGTCACAGGCAAATAGCAGAACGGGTAAACAGGCCAAAGATCAGGGTCACAGGAAACACGAGCAAGGTCCAAATCAAAGCCAAGGGTCATACACGGGGAGTCAAATAGAGATGTCAGGATACAGGACAGGAACTAGCAGGTTAGCAGACTGGAACACAGGAGCTATAACCGGCAATGAGGCAGCAGACCTCATTGCCTTAAATACCAGTGGCCACCAATCAGAGCCTAGCTCTGAATTAGACACAGCCCCCAGCATAATTAATAGGCTGCATTAATTAGCCCACAGGCTAGAACATATGGTGAGCGCTGCGCCCGGCTTCCTCTCATTTCCGGGACGCAGCGCTGAAGCGTCTTCTCGTTGCCCCGGCAACGGCCGGGTCAGGGCCGGAAGTGACGTCCCGGTCGCCATAGCGACGGCCGGGACGCAGGTGAGTGAGTCGCGGCGGCTGGGCACCGCCGCGGCTCGTAACAGCCAGAGACACCACTGGCGCCACCCCGCCCCAAAATATGTAAATAGAGCCTTATAATCTTTAAAAAATCTAATCTCATGGTCATACCTGCACTTTATAGCTGAATACAAACATAATGTAAATGAAGATTTAATAACAAGTCAGCTCTTGCAGTGCAAATGTCCATGTAATCAGGGACCAAGGTATTGCAATATGTTCAAAGGGTCTACAGTATCTGTCCCCGTTTCATAATCTATGAAAACTTCATCAGAGAAAAAAATTTAGACACTCCGTCTCACACACATATAGTTTGATTTTAATTTTAACTCTATGTACAGCTGAGTGCAATACAGTCCCTTAACAATCCACAGAAACATTGAGAAATATATGATTGGAGCAAAAACAAAACAATCGTGTTATGATCTGCCTTGTTTCCCTGTGTGCATATTAGCCTGCAGTACCTGTGATCCTCCAGAGGTGCTGCTGTTCGGCCTTTCCTACTATCAGGGGTTAACTAGCACTGCTAGCTAATCATACACACCTGTCTGTGTCCTATATATGCCTGCCTATTCCGGAATCCTTTGCTGGTCATTGAAGTTCCTAAACCTGCTTATATTTTTTTGGTCCTGGATAACCTGCATGTTTCTGGCTATTTCTTCAAACTGGCTTCAACTAAGTTATTTGCTGTGTTACATTATTGTTTACCTGTTGTTTGGCAATATCTGGAAGTCCTTTGCTTCATTCAGCCTGAACCGGTCTCTTTTTATTTGCTTCTCTGGACTATGCTTTTGCTGCAATAAACAGTTTAAAAGTTTATATCACGTGTCTGGCTCCATGGCTGTAAATAAGGAGTAAGTTTTGAACAGAACCATAATATCATGTGCCAAAAGAAAATCACCATAATAATAAAAACAAATAAATATAAGTAAACATATAATATATCTAAAATTGCTCAGTGGGCATTGAACTCAGTGAAGAGTCACTGTAATTTGATTTTAGCTCATAAAATTGTTCAACAATAAATTATATTAATAACATTCATGAAAGTCAGAAGAGTGTCCTATTCTTTGAGTATTTGAAAACATATATATATGGAATACCGCAAAATCTAATAATTATCTTAATAATAAAGGATTTATGTTCAGCGCTCCCTATTTGTAATAAGTCAGTGGACAAGCAGGCACATGGGAGTTGGGGGAAATAATAGGGATAGCTCAACCCTAGATTGGAAATAAGTGTAAATGTATAACACTCCCTTGGCACTTGGGACAAATAGTACAGGTAGGAAAATAGTAAAAAGATTTATTTATAGGCAGTATATGTGGGTGGCAACCCTGCAGTGTGAATCACACTGACATATTAAAATAAACAAGGCACATAGAACAATTTGTATACCATGAAAGCAGGCAAAAAGTTATATATTGTAAATAAAGTCCATGTTGGCCACAAAAACACGGTTCTCTGATAGGGCTGGTAAAGTCCACTGAATAGCAGAGATAACAACACAGTCAATCCTATGCAGATGTGGCAAATGTGAATTCTCCTTTAGGTTTGTCAGCCGACAATAGATTCCAATGGAGAAAGCCTAAGATAGGCTGGTGATAGAGGACTTACCCTCACTTTGATGGGCTGGTAGTGTCCTTTCAAAAAATCCTGCTTGGTGCCAAGAAAGCTGATACGATGAGCACGCTTGTGCCGTCCCGCTGGAGTGCGATGATGCAAACCCGGAAGTCGTGGGCGGTATCGTGGTCTAGCAGAGTTGCGCATGCGTGAGATGAATCCGTTCGCTTCCCAAAGCAGCGGTCTCAAGTATGTGTGTGGTGGCCGTGGAGGGCAAGAACTTGGTCAAACCAACGCGTTTCGTACTACGGCTTCTTCAGGGATCGATAGTAGATTGCAGACCACAGCTTGGGGGTTAAATATATTCCTTCCTGGAAGGGCTCCAATAGCTAATAGCCTGGGCTGGGTCTGCAAGTGATGGACAGGCAAATTGTCCAATCCGCGATTTGCAAGGGTCCATTATGGATTGGGATTGGTTTCCCCATTCATTGGTAAACATTAGCCATGTGTATACACGGAGGTGGAAATAGACAAAAGGGAATTGGATGATTTAAAACGAAATAAACTATGCTCAGTCTCTGGAAGTTGTATTGAATGTGTCCCCGTTGTATTATTTGGATTATTACTTAGCCCAAATAGCGGGGGTTGTGGATCACTAAAACTGAGTGGGCCCGAATGCAGTCATATAGGGGATCTGTTGCAGTCTCCATACAGGCAGATTTGCTGGTAGTTGCACAGACAATTCTTCTTTATCACTTGAAGAGTCAGCATTCTGCAACTTCTCCTGTAATGCAGTCAGGCAATCACGTTTCATTTTTAACTCTATCTCCAATGCTTTTATAAAATGCATAGTGTTGATTCCCCTCTTTTGTAAATCCCCTTTCGGGTTAACCTTACACAGTACTTAGAAACCATAAAATAAAGACACGGACACCGACTTAAGTTTGGAAATAAAAAGGTCCTTTTATTCTTTTTATTATTATTTTTATTTTATTTTTTAAACTATTTATTTTTATTTTATTTTATTTATTTTATTTCTATCAAAATCTATCAAAAGTTTCTATCAACAATTTGGACCTTTTTTATATAGGTGGCGAAGAGCAGGGCAGCCAGCTAAAACCAACATAAACCAATAAAGTGGAAGATCGTCTCCTTTCCACCAACCCGGTTAAACACCTTATCTATTGGCCGGTACTATCGACTATACATTAACTCAATACCCTCTGGACTCAAACTGGTCAAGCCCTTTCAAGGCAAAACCTGATACTCCTTACTAGAGCATCAACGAGTCTGATAACGACGAGGGAACCAAGGCTACATCGCCCACACTTACGTACCATATGTTTAACAACCATCTGACTGCCATGCTCTCCCACCACAGCCGTGTGTTCTATGGACCGTGCGGACCGCCACCTAAAGAAAAAACTAAACCCCTCAACTCTGAAAAAATACTTTCTATAAACAAAACCGTTCCTTCTGCCGACAAATGCACCCCATCCGCTCTGAAAAGATGTCTCTTGTCCACCGTTAACCCGGGATGACTTATCACTACCCCTTGCATGCTTTTAACGTTCTGCCTCGCGTACCCGTTTATCTTTTTAACCACCCTTATCAATGTGGCCGGGGGAATAGATGACCTCCAAGACAACCGAGGAATTATGTTAGACCAACAAACCTTCATTGAAGGCCATCGGGCGTGTATTTGCGCAAGACCCTCACGAATGTTTATGATTAAATCCAGGGATTTTCCTCTACCCACGTCATTACCTCCCAGATGAATCACCACTATATCGGGGGTACCGTGATCCTCCATTTCCTTACACAACGTGGGAATCAACTCCGCCCATACCATGCCCCTTTTGCCCAACCACCTGATGTCAACTGGGTGCTTGAAACCGAACCGCCTATCCGCTAATCTGTGTTTCGCTGCCCAAAAAATAAACGAATGCCCCACGACCCATATTCGCATCGTCATCACCGTGGAACCTTGGACAAAATAAATAGTCACATCAGATCATACCCATATCTAAGAACCATAACGACTACCAACAAAACGTGTTCTAATCTGCTGTCCACTTGCTGGAAATAGCCCCTCACTACTAGAGGGGCCACCCCCGTTCAAGTGAAGTATTTGCCACAGAAGAAAAATCTTTTTCATTAGCTACACATTTATACCCCATATGAGGGACACCTGTTCAAATTTTTATTAATTTTATTTTTATTTATTTTTTATTTATTTTTATTTTATTTCTCAAAACTAATTTATTCTAATTCTTAAACAAAATGAAAAGGAAAATTGGTAACCCACATGATAGATAGAGAATACTGAAAGACTTGAGGATATGCAAGACTGCGCAATGAGAGCCCTTTCAAGGCTCATTGTAAGGCCGGATGTATTTCTTATAGGCCTGCGACTTCCATCTCCCTAGCGCTTGAATCTCGGGGACAGATGCACCTCCAACTGCAGCGGCAGTGGCAGCCCCTATCCTGAAAGAATGGGTACCATAGTCTACAGGATTCAGACCTATTTTCCCTAGAGCCCGTTTCAACAAGGCGTTAAACTGAAATTTAGTTAACGGTGTCTTATCCATATGAGTTAACCACACACCCTCCCCCGTGGGCCGGAGACTAGCAAATTTATTGGCCAACATGACTGGGCATATAGATGCTCCCTGCCGCTCTGTAATTGCTAACCAATGACCTCGGCCTAACTGATGTGTTTTTGACTTAACTATCTTACAGCAAATCACACTAGGTTTTAAAATCACATTTCTAAACAGCAAAGCCCCCCCCCCTATGTCATTCTTAGATCTGGCTACTAGCTCGCTAATTCTGAAAGCACCGTGATACGCTACTGAGAAAGCTAACCCAAACAGCAAAGCCTCATAATCATCCATAGCTAGATTCTGCAAAACCTCGATCAACCTAGCTACAATTTTGCCGTCAATAGGCCGGCGAGTGTCATTCTTCTTGGGCTGTATTCTAGACCAACCCATCAAAGCCTTTGATATAATAAATGACTTCGTGGGATCCTGTATACCATTTAGTCTAGCCATGAATGAGATACCGGCTAACAGAGACACCATTCTCGCTTTAGACACCCCTTCGTTATCCTGATTCCACATAAAGCCCGTAATAGAGGGAATCTGACCTGAAATGCTGCTGTTGAAAGACGCCTGGTAACCCAACCCATGCCCCTTGATAACACCTTCTAGTTGCAGGAGCCAAGGACGCCTCCGCTAGCCACCTTATCCCTATCATATCATCTGCCAAACACAAGGGGGACACTGTAAGCCGGTTACACGGGCATGTGGGGCCAGAGACCTAAAACGTTGCCAGTCAAAGCGAGAAAGAGAGTCTGCTATCTCATTATCCACGCCAGGAACGTGTTGTGCCCGAAAACTAATATCAAACTCTAGGCATCTCAACACCAAGACTCGCAACAAGTTGATCGCCGGGCGCGATGAGGCGCTCCGCTTGTTAATAGCCTGGACCACACCCAGGTTGTCACACCAAAATACCACACTCTTACCGCGCAACCGATCAGACCACAACTCTAACGCCACGACTATGGGGAACAACTCTAACAACCCCTCAGCCTCCCATGACTGCGGCCAAGGCGCCGCACACCACTCTCCCTGGAAAAAAGCACCAAAACCTTTCGAGCCTGATGCATCTGTATGCAAGTCCAAAGATGTACTGGATACTGAGGGTGCTAGCCATACTCGTATACCGTTGAAAACCGCCAGAAACCGTCTCCATACAACCAAATCCTCCCTAATTTCTTCTGACAGCCGTACTTGGGAATGGGGACTGCGGAAACTTGACGTTGCTAGTTGCAATTTCCTACAAAATACTCGGCCCATAGGTATCACTCGGCAAGCAAAATTGAAGGAACCTAACAGAGATTGAACTTTCCATAAGGAGCAGGACGGGGCCGACATAATTTCTTCAATCAGGGACTGTAATTTAACAACTTTATCAGAGGGTAAACGACAACAACCTTCTATTGTGTCAATTTCTATGCCTAAAAAAGCCAAGCATGTGGCTGGGCCCTCTGTTTTGTCTGCAGCTACTGGTACGCCCATCACCCGGAATAGCGCTTGCGCCGCATACAAAATGTCCTTACAACAAGGGGAATTGGCTGGGCCTATAAACAAGAAGTTATCCAGGTAATGCGCTATGCCGCGGTGTCCCGTCCCCGCCCCAACACACCAGTGGAGGAAGGAGCTGAAAGCCTCAAAATATGCGCATGAAACCGAACAACCCATTGGCAGGCATCGATTCACATAGTACTCATTCCGAATTTTAAACCCCATAAATTTAAAGGACTCGGGTTGCAAAGGGAGGAGGCGAAAAGCGGATTCTATGTCCAATTTAGCCATCATCGCTCCCTTGCCAAACTCCCTAACTATGGTTAACGCATCAAAGGACTGGTACACCACTGAGCTGAGTGTAGGGTCAATCGCATCATTAACAGAGTTGCCCGCTGGGTGAGACAAATGCTGAATTAATCTAAATTTCCCCGGGGTCTTTTTTGGTACTATCCCGACCGGGGAAATGACTAGATCCTGAATGGGGGGGATGAAAAAGGACCCACCATGCGTCCCAGGCCTATCTCCCTACCAACCTTCTCTGTCAGAATGTCAGGATGTAAATACGCGGAACGAAGGTTCCTGGCGGCGGTCCCCGCCACCCCACTTTCAATGGGGAGGCGGAAACCGAGGCAAAAACCCTCTCTAAGGAAAGAGGCCTGGGCCGCATCCGGGTAAAGCGCCAGCCACCTACAAAGGATTGGGACTATGACGGGAGAATCCGCCTTAGATAGCACCCCCTGCCCCTCCCCATCCCCTACCGACGCCAACGGTGCCCCTAGGGCAGTCTTTGAGGGGATGGTTTCCTCTACAATTGGAGCAGGCATGTCTGTATCGGCATGCCTCCCCTCTCCCACATGAGGAGTTATTAAAGGCAAAGCACCGATTCCTTGAGGACAGGGGAGCACCACGTCTCCCCCCGTACTGAAACCTAGTTAGCTCGGAGGGCCGTACCCCATTGTGCACCCCTCCCATTTGGGCTCTATTTAATCTCATCCAGATTTCCACATCCTTATAGGCCAGGGGCATATAACGTTGGCCGTGCATCTTCTCCCGGAAAAGCTTATCATACAACCTCCAGGTACCAGGGCGTTCACAACTATGCATTTCGTTAATCAAATGGAGATATTTCCAAACGTCTATAATTGCATCTGGTCTCGTTTCCAAATAACAAGCCGAAAAAACACAATACCCCGTTAGCCAGTTAGAAAAATTTCTATACACATCTTCTCCAACTCCCCCTCTAGCACACGCAGCCGCCAACTCTTTCTGTGTATCTGCTATCAGCTCAAATATGTCAACGTAATAACCCCTCTTTATCTTATGTCTCATGCTGCGTCTAATCCCTATTGACAATGCCGTGTTCTCGCATTTCACTAACGGGCCTCCTGTCGATGCGGGGGGCGTAGTGTCTAAACCATCCCTGCTCTTCCTCTTAGCTCCCCCAAAGTGTGTGTTTAGAATTTTAATTAGCTTTCGCTGACCCTGCCTAGGGGAAGATGAACATGACTCAGCACTGGTGGTAGAAATGCTAGAATCAGACAGGTATGTATTGCAAACAGTGGAACCTTCATACTCACCACCCGTTCCCTGCGCCTCCTGTAGCCCTGCTCCTGGTCCACCCTCGTCCTCCGCGCTGCCCTGCTGCGACCCTTGCTGTACTGCCGGCCGCTCCGCCTCCTCTTCCTGCTGCAGCCGAGACGCCGTCCCGTCCATGTCCGTCTGAACTTCTACCACCGGTACATAACCCCTAGGGGGGTAAGGTAATGACCAAGGCCGGGGGGAGCTGTCCGACATGTGCTGACTGGAGGGATACGGCTGGAACTGCCAGCTCTCAGCTGAATTGTAGGGGACCTGAGGATGGATGGTTTGAGAATATGTAGCCAAAGGCCACTGGTGGGCTGACACCATGCCCCCGGGGTGAAGCCTGACAGGGGGTGGCCCCAGCAATCTGGGGGATTTATTGGAGGAGATGCCCATGCCTGCCTGTGTCGCAGACTCTAATGAAAACAGGAGAGGGGAGACCCTGGGAGGCGGGGTATCCCTGGACTGTGGGAGAGGGAGGGAAGGATGGGGGGTGTCCGATAACCCCACATGGAAAGCTGGCAAGATGAGGGGCCCCTCCTGCTGCATGCTCGTTTGAGCCCGATTATGGGTGGAAACGGACAAACGCAGGCCGGTAATGGAGGGGGAGCTACCCCTAACAAGGCCCCCCTGGGCTTGGTCTTGAGGAGGAGGAGGGGGTTGAGAATAACAGAACCCAGGCCCCGGTAAGGTGATCCCATGACCCCCGCAATGGCTGAGCTGGAAACACCAACTAACCCCACCTCCCTGCTGTCTGAAGCTGGAGCAGGGATCTGCCCTGCCGCTGCCTGTCCCGTCTGAGGGAACCTCAGCCGGAAGTGCCTGTCCGCCGCGGAATCCAGGGAAGGGGATCACCCGCCCCGGGCTCTACCTGCCTCCCTCCTGCGCAAAACTGCTCCGGAAACGAGCGGCCTAGTCGCCGGCTCCGGAGCCCGCGCTCTCCTAGGACAGCTCGGGGAGGCCCCGAGTCACGAGCTCTCTGCCCGCCACGCTGCCCAGTCCCGACCTGCCGGACGGCCCGGGAACTGGAGATGGAGCTCAGGGGGGGGGGGGGGGGAGAGGAGCGGAAACAAGGGGGGCATCCAGAGGGGAATCAGCGGCGACTGCCGCGCGGTGAGGGGGGGGGGGGGGCGGAGAGAACCTGGCTGGGATGGACCGGGAACGTCTGGGCCGGGAGGCGGACATGTTGAAAAGAAGAGGGGTACAGGGGTGGGGGGGGGGGGGGTTTGAACGAAATGGAAAGGAAAGAAGAGAATATAAGCAGCAGAAGGAGAATAAAGAGAGTAGATACAGAAGGAGAGAGAAAACACAAGAAAAATAAACAGCACACAGACAATTTGCAATAAAAGCGATACTAAGCCTGCTGCTGCTCTCTATCCGGATCCAGGAAAACAGGAAGCTCTCCCTCCTCCACTGCTGGATATATTCTTTCCACAACCACTCCCACCTCATTCCAATTGGCTGATTCCATCACAGACTTAACCCCTTAATGGTAAGTAACATTGTCAGCTCACAACACATGCTTTTAAACTCCTTCGGCTTAAATGGCCTCTCTCACACTTTCCTTTGTGATAGGTAGACGGTCTCTGCTGTATGCACTGTTCCTTTTCCTTTTTTTTGTTATAATCAGCCATTTCAGCTTTGCAATTTCAGTGTCCAGACATTGAACTTGTTCACTGATATCTCCACCTTCTATTTCACTCTCCTCTGATTCAGATGAAGCATTAACCCTGTGCTGTGTGGAATAACTTTCTCCAACACAATCTGGAGTTGCTTTTTCTTGTCCTAGAGGGAATTCTGTGGTTTCCAAACCACTGTCTATATCAGGATACTGCTTCTGGGGATCACAAACAGCATCCTCAATCAATTTGTCCTTTCTAAGATTTTCTTGCTTTTTGCTGTCATCATTCAGCAATTCACCTGATATTATCCTCAGGGAAACAGGTTCCAAATCCTCAGAATGTACTGGATCATCTGGGCCTTCGTTAGCACTATGTAACTGGCTGCAGAGGCCTTTTGCTTTTTCAGACTGGGTAACATCCATCTGCTTAATTCCCAATGCCAAATTTGTAAAGCAGGCAGGCTGATCTGGAACTGGGCCTGGGCTAGGCCCCAAAGCCTGGGGACTCCCCTCCTCCTCTTCCCCAGGATCCTGCATCATTCCTGGGCTGCACCCCAGGTATCGCTCTGCAACTCACAGCACAGGTATCCACCTCCTTCCACAGCTGCTGAATCCAGAATGAGGCTGGATAAACCTAGCTCAAGCATTTCCTGTACCTCCTTGTATATATTTTCCTTGGCCTCTGTTGAGACCCGATAAGCGGGTTGCCTAACTGGCCTATGCTCACCAGTGCCCACATGGTGCATCACCAAGGAAGTCCGACCGGGCTTCCTACTGAACCGAGTCGCAAAGGGCCACAGCACTGCCTCAAGCTGCTCCCTCTTGTGGGCACTCAACTGCTCATCCCAGCCTACTTCCTCTACACCACCTTCCTCTCTGGCATCCACGAGGAGGTCAGGTAGTGGGTCACTTCCTGGTTCCTCAGTCGGTAGGCAGCAAACCACTGCTACCAACTCCACACTCTCGTGGTCTTCCTTCAACACATTTACGTGGTAGGTCTGCTGCCGCCTACCGTCGCTATGAAATGACACGACATAAGTGATGTCACTCAGGCGTTTTGAGACATTGTAGGGTCCAGCCCAGGCAGCCTGGAGCTTGTTCTGGCTCGTGGGCATCAGAACAAGGACCTTCTGCCCTACCTCAAACACTCTGGCACGTGCGCCCTGATCATACCAAGCCTTCTGTTTCGCTTGCGCTAGGTTAGTCTGCGCAAACCCCATGAGATTCTCTAACTGATCTCTGAGCTTCAACACATACTCCACCACAGAGACATCCTGGGTGGGTAGCTCCCCCTTCCAAGAATCCCGGAACAGGTCAAGAGGAACATGGACTCTCTGACCATATAGCAGTTCAAAGGGAAAGAAACCGGTAGACTTTTGCAGCACATTCCGATAAGCAAACAGGAGGTGTGGCAGGAGCGTTCCCAGTCCCCCCCTCCAAAGTTACAAATGGCCGTAGCATGTGCTTCAGATTGCCATTGAACCGCTCGCACAGTCCGTTAGTCTGGGGATGGTAGGGGGCAGTACGGAGTTGCCTCACTCCGCACTTTGCCCAGAGACACTGGACTAGTTTACTCATGAACTGTGTCCCTTGATCGGTTAGGATCTCACTAGAGAACCCTACTCTGCTAAATACTCCTAGCAGCTCATCCGCTATCTTTTCCATAGTTATGGAGGACAGAGCTACAGCCTCTGGATACCAGGTAGCATACTCCACTGCGGTGAGGATGTACATCTTCCCCGATCTACTGGACACAGGCAGTGGACCTACTATGTCCACAACCACTCGCTGAAAATGTTCTCCAATTATTGGCAAGGACCTGAGGGGAGCAGGAGCACTGGGATTCCCGAGACTCTGACACAGGACTTACAGTAGGCCCGGACGCCATCCGACATTCCAGGCCAGAAAAAGTTCTGTGTCAGGCGCTTCAGTGTTCGGTCTCTTCCCTGGTGTACCGCCATAGGGATTTCATGGGCAACTGACATTAGTTGCATGTGAAAGCCCCGTGGTACCACCAGTTGAAATGTTTCTGGACTTGTCTATCCTCATCTACCTTCCTAGTTATACGGTATAACAACCCGTTATACCGGGTCACACAACCTACCTCCATCACTGGAATCACCTGGCACCTCATGCCTTCCATTGATGGATCAGAGAGCTGCGCTGCCCTGAACTCTTTCCTGCAGCCCTCACTATCGTCTAAGTCAGGATACGCTGCAGGGGAATCTATGTTGGGGTGACTAGGGTCAGTCAAAGGGAGGTTACTGTGGTCAGCTATACTTACCGCTGGAGCTAGCATACTGCTAGGGACAGGAGCATCATCGGGCACCCACACAATATCAGGATGGCAAGGGACAACATCCTCTGCGTTGCTAGGGGATGTAATCTTTCCAAAGGCAAATAGCAGATGTGGTCTTTTCCTCTGGGCTGGGTTGTGCAGGTGTAGATCCAGAAGACTGTAGTTAAGCAGCTTGGCTCCAGGTAATAGTGTTGAGAAATGCAGTCACAATTCCACCCCAAACATCGTTGCCCAAGATCATGTCAGTTGGGAGGCCATCCATAACGGCAACATCTCGCAACTCCTGTGTCACGGGCACTAGGAGTCTTTACCCAGGGATCACCAGGTGATAAGCTTACCAGAGCAGTATAGGTGGTAATATGGTACTCTGGTAGCGGGGTGATCACGGAACAGGAGACAGCAGATGATAGAGATGCTCGGGAAAGTCTATGACTAGCAGCACTGGTAATATATATGTAGTAATACACGAGGAACTGAATGGACAAAGGACACGTGAGGGTAGTCAGTGGTCTGCAGTAGCAAGTTGTACCACTGCTATAGTGAGGAGGAATGTCCAACATAAACGAGGAGGTGATGAGAGTCAGCGGTCTGCGTTTAGCAAGTTGTACCGCTGTCTGGGTGAAGGAATGGGATCCAGGTGAAGGTATCCGGGAAGTCAGTGGTCTGCGTTAGCAAGTTGTACCACTGCTACGTGAGAGGACACTGGAACAGGTGACACTGGAAACAGGAATCAGTGGTCGGCCTCTAGCAAGTTGTACCACTGAATATATATGTGAGGAGGAGCACGGGGAGAGACTGCAATACAGAGGATACACGGGCACCTTGAACTTGATCCACAATGACATGCACAATATAGTAATGACTGAACAGCACTGCAATAATACAAAGTCATAGAAACTATCCGGGCAAAAGATAACACAGTCAATGATGGCAAAAGTCTCAGCGGATAGTAAGCTCCAGAGGAGAACAACTCAGTCCAGCAAGATATGCAATACACCAGCACAGTCAATGAGAAGTATGCATACCGTGGTTCAGGAGCAGGCTGTCAGACAGGAGTGCAGAGATATACACAAAAGTGGAAGCTGCTCAAATCAATTTATAGGCCATAACAGGTGCTGAAAGGGTGGGGTTATCCTGCAAGGAACATACACACAACATTTTTTCCCCAGCACACTGCTATAGCCAGCAACAGATCTGCCATTTCTACTGTAGATAAAAATGCAAAAGTCTTTGTTGCACACATTTGCAAATGTATGTTTAAGCCATCCTGCCACGCCAAGGCGCTTTTGCATATAGGATGGTCCTACTCTAAACAATGAGAGTCCCTATATTTGGGCCATACATATGTGTTTTTAAATTGAGAGCTAACTTACCAAAGAGGTACCCCAGAAGCCTCCAAAGTGCAATCCAATGTCAGCACTCCCCCTCAGCTACTGACACCAACATGCCTCTCAGACAAATACAAAAGTGGAAGCTGCTCAAATCAATTTATAGGCCATAACAGGTGCTGAAAGGGTGGGGTTATCCTGCAAGGAACATACACACAACATTTTTTCCCCAGCACACTGCTATAGCCAGCAACAGATCTGCCATTTCTACTGTAGATAAAAATGCAAAAGTCTTTGTTGCACACATTTGCAAATGTATGTTTAAGCCATCCTGCCACGCCAAGGCGCTTTTGCATATAGGATGGTCCTACTCTAAACAATGATACTGCAATAATACAAAGTCATAGAAACTATCCGGGCAAAAGATAACAGTCAATGATGGCAAAAGTCTCAGCGGATAGTAAGCTCCAGAGGAGAACAACTCAGTCCAGCAAGATATGCAATACACCAGCACAGTCAATGAGAAGTATGCATACCATGGTTCAGGAGCAGGCTGTCAGACAGGAGTGCAGAGATACCTGAACGGCTGGAGGCCGGCAGGATGCGAAGTCCCAGGAGGGTGAAGCGGTAATCAAGTAGGTGCAGCGCACAGGTAGGCAGACCAGCAGGGGAACAAATACTCAGGAAGCAGTAGTATGTAGAACTGGACTCCTGGAGAACCCTGAAGAGTAGCGATGGTCTAGACGAGATGAAAGCAGTGAGGCGCAGATCCGATGCAGACTGGCGAGTAGAGACCAGCAGGAACACTGAGAAGCACGGAGAGCGGATCAACTGCTGCAGACACGAGTAGAACTGAGGAGTAGCAGCCAGCAGGACTCTGCAGGTACACGGAGGTAGCGGATAGCAACCAGCAGGTGCAGCCACGATGAAACACGGGAGAGTAGAGCTGAGCTGGAACTGTTGAGCACGGAGAGCAGCAGATAGGAATCAGTTGTAGCAGTCTCGAGGAAACACGGGAGAGTTGAAGTGGTCTGAAGACTGTAGCGCACGGAGGCAGCGGATAGGAATCAGCTAACAGTCACGATGAAACACAGGAGAGTTTAAGTGGTCTGGAAACCACAGGAGTAGAAGTGATCTTGAAACCACAGGAATCAGCAGCGCTGAATACACGAGGAAACACAGGAACACCTTCAGAGGCTCATGGGGAATGAGACTCCAAGATCAGGCAACGAGGTATGGACAGCAGGTGCTTTAAATAGGGAGTGTTGCCTGATCAGTCAATTAAGTTAAAGGAACAGGTACTGAAGGTTTTGAAAGGGCTGCGCATGCGCAGACCCTCAGGATGGTGGACGGCCACGGTTCCTAAACACACGGGAAGAAGCACTCACAGTCTGGTGAGTGACATCCTGGCCATCTCCCCAGTCCAGATACACCCTTGCGACAGGCACTTCCTTCTCCAGCCCATCTGCCACAGTAACTTTGGCAGTGCGATCTTGCAATACTGCAGCAGGATCAATAAGATGGTGACTCACAACAGTAATTGAGGCCCCTGAGTATCACAGTCCTTCACCCTGCAGGGGTCCCACTTGGACCAGCTGCAGGTTTCTCCACATGTTTTTGTGGTGGGGGTTGATTGGACACACAGGTGACTCTCTCCGCTGAGTCACTTTCAGACACACCACACTCCATTGGGCTGGCAGGGGTGGAAACAGTCACTAATGGCTCACCTTCCTCAATTAAGCAAGTGAGCCGGGCCCTAGGACTCGGATTAGGGGCACAAGTCTGGGGTGCTGGGGCTGAGAGTCAGTCCATCCTTAAATGACTGGTTTTCCCGCAATGGTAGCACTTCTTCTCCAGCCTGAGCTCCAGTGGTCTCTGATAACTCCCAGGGACAGGACAGGGAGAAGAGGGTTTTCCCCTGATTGTACAATCCGTTGGTGCTGGCTGTGAGGCTGGCGCTTCTGCCAGTGTGGCCTCACTGCCACATACTGATCTGCCAACTGGGCGGCGGCTTCCAGGGTGGCTGGTCTCCTGTCCAGCACAATTCTTTTACGTCCGGTGCGCACCGTTGGAGAAACTGCTCTTGGCACATCAAGTCTATTACCTCATCCACAGTCTGAGCACCTGCTCCGTGCACCCACTTCCTGGCCGACTCCCGCAGCAGGTTGGAAAACTCCTCATGGTAGCATGGATGTTCTTGGTAAGGTCCCGGAACTTCAGACGATAGATCTCTGGGGAATTAGTGTACCATTTAAGGAGTGCCCTTTTTATTATATCATAGTCTGTACAGTTCTGTGTGGGCACCCCACGGTAGGCTTCCACTGCACGTCCTTGCAGTGTGGGCACCAGGTGCTTAACCCATTCCTCTCTGGGTACAGTGTGTAGCCTGCAGGTCCTTTCAAATACCTGCAGGGGCTCATCAATATTCCCAATACAGTCCTCAAATTTAGAGCAAGGTAGAGATTACAGTCCTGATCCTCTAAGAGGCGCTTCATCCCTGGGGTGCATGGCTGGTGCCCTTCCCTTTTGGCGCCATGCCTTGATGACCTGTGCCCGCACAGCTGCAGATGTGCTGTCCCCTAAGGCCGCCAGCTGGATCTTTAGCCCGGCAGCTCTGCGCTCATCATAGGATAGAGGGGCTGGTTGTGTGGGTGAAGTCTGCTGGGTAGAGGTCTCTGCAGGCTGTTGAGCAGGGATCTCTGCTGTCTGGGCATCTGGGGTACCTAGCTCCCGGTTGTCAACTGGGTCGCAGCCTTGGCCACTTCCGCCATCAGTTTCCTCCACCTGGGTACCATGCGGTCGGTGCCATTCCCTCAGCGCCTCTCTCCTCTCCGCCCTGTTTGACGAATGGCTCATGTCAATGCCTTTGGCACTGCACAGAGTCTCGAGGTCCTCCCTGGACATGTTGGTGTAATAAGCATCCTGTGCATTCTCCTGGCTGCAGTTTTTCCTTTCTTGAATAACTTGGCTCTCCTGATTGGTTCATGAAAAGCCACCTGGGGTTATCCCACCACTTGCCACCAGAAATCTGTGGTAGGATGGACCGCCTATGCCACCCTGTCTGTTGTTGCTGGGAACCGGTTGGGCTTACTTTGCCACCGTCCCCTTTCGTTATTCCGAATACACCCCTCCTGTCGCAGTAGGAGGAGCCTGCTGCCACCACTAGACTCCTTTATGGTGTCCAGAACCATGTAACTTCTGGGTAACTGTCGCTGCTAGTGTACTCCCGTGCTGGTACACTTGGGCTGACCGCTTACTGTAGATGAATCCCCCCCCTGGCCTATCACACTGGCCAGAGCTGCTGGGTAGCGGGCAGAGCAGTGTTACTAGGAGCTGGGTCCAAACTTCAGAACAGCCAAGGGACGGATTAGAATTAGGGTCTAATGCTAAAACAGCTCACCTTTTATACAGTTTTAGACACAGTCTCACAGGCTATTTTTAGAATCAGGTTGCATCCTGTTTACCCAAACATGGATTTACATGTAAAGCAAAGCTACCAATATTTCCGCTTATCTCTGATATCCTAAAACCTTGCTGTGACTTCCTGCAACTGACAGCAAGTCTAATTACATCTTCCTATGACCCCGATACATCAAAAGGTCTAATTAGCATGATATTAGCATGAGTCCTTTCTTCCAAAAATTGCAGAATACACATTTACTCCATAGAAAAGAATTCCCCAAGAAAAGTTGCAAACCCCAAACAAGGCATTTCCTTACACCAAGATATACAAAAGCCTTTCTAAACAAAGGCTTATTGTATCAGATCACACATCAGAAATAATGTATTTCCTCTAGCAAGATTAAAACAGAAAAAAAAAATCTCCCCTGGTCTCAGAAATAAAGATTTCCTATATCAAAATATACACAATATCAAAAATAAGTGCATTGGCAATTATTTAAATAAGCGTTATTTATAAGTGATCAAGTCACAGAGAGGTATTTTTACATTCTGGGCAGGATAAGATTTTTACAGCCCTATGTATTCCTGGCCAGTAACAGCGTAGTAAAACTCTTTTTCTCGAGTCTTATGCTCTCCTGAATAACCCCCACAGAGATGTGTGTGTGCAGTTTCCAGTATTAAAGGCAAGAGTACCTGCGGTATAAACAGCTGTTCAACTTTCCTTCCCTGAACAACCCCTGCCCTATACAATAAATCCCCTTTTATAAAAAAAAATACAACAAACATACTACTGGCCTAGCAGCTTTTTCCACATCACTAATTTTTACCACAGATCTAAATGCAGTTTCTAGGGCATCATCATTATGTTCCTCCCTAGCAAATTTTTGCAATGAAATGAGTCTTGGAACTAGGAACCAGTACCAGCTTCCTCTGCTGACCCCAAAGTCTCCATGACAGTGTCACTGGTAAAGGATTGGCTCAATTTCCCCTTTTGTTTCCTTGGGTGAGACTTGGGACGAGTAGCGGTCGTGGATTTGTATTCCGCATCCATAGGGAACAGTTTTGTTTTCGCTTTTCCTGGGCCCAGTGAGAGTTTGGCAGGTTCCTTTAAAATTGGACTTTTGGCCGGTGTGTCAGTTGCCGATATGTTCAGCCGAATCCGGTCCCTAAGAACCTACTGCAACATGGGAAAATCTCGCCCCAGGTTAAGGGGGTACGGTAGTTTTGGAGCTATAGTAGCCACTGCCTCAACCGTTTGGCCTTTTAGGGTCATTGGAAGTAAAGTCTTGTACTCCGCAGTAACTCCAAGAGTGCACAGCACCTTTACTTTAGGTAACCTTGCAGACACCTCTTTAGGAACTAAAGAGCTTCCCGAAACCACCAGGGCCAAAATAGCACACCAATTCACCAGGACAGTCACTCAGAAAGATGAAGGACTCCCCATGGAGGGAGACATAGCGCAGCAACTAGGAAAGGCTGACATCTGCCAAGCCATAATACAGTCCATTGGTTCCTGTTGCTTTGGACATTCAGCATGGAATTGCACAGGTTCATTATATTCAAAAGAGACAGGTGGAGGAAATTTTCTTACTGGCTCTGCCAACCGTGGTGTCCACTTTGGCTTGAGCAATAGCTTTGGATTCTCCTCTGGAGCCTTAGAAATGCATTGCAGTGCTGAGTAATGGTTTATCGCCATAGCAACTTCCTCATAAGACTGTGGATCTGCTTCTATCACCCATCTCTGTAAGCTCCTTTCTAGCCCACGGACACAATAGTCAACTGTCAGCATCTCCACCATATGGCCAGGTGTATTGGTATTTTGTTGCAATCAACTCTTTATCACTTTAGAGACGTCAGGCACCTGTGAGCAAACAGATTTTCCTGAGAGATAACGCCAGTCATGGTAGCGCTGAGCTCTCCCAGCTCCAGTCACATCTATCCAGGGCCAAGATTTCAGCCTTTACTTCCTGATAGACAGCAACCTGCTCATCAGATAAATCAATGTAAGCATGCTGAGCTTCACCACTCAAATATGGCGCCAGCTTCTCCACTCAGGTTCCTGGCGGTCTTTTCAGTCTTGTTGCGACTTTCTCAAAGGCCAAGAGATATGCCTCCACCTCATCTGAGGTGGTTATTTTCTGCAAGATGGGCACCTCAGACACATCATGCACCTGTCTCACTTTTGCTAGCTCTTTGCACAAGAGCTTGGTATTCTCTATCTGGGCTTCTGCAACCTGCAGCATTTGGGCCTGCTGCGCTTGTTGTGTAGCAGCTACAGCTAGTAATTTCCCATGCTTTTCCGATGGTCTAGTGGTCACATTCACCAGAGCTCTCAAGAGTTCCTCCATATTGCTATTTTGGTGTAAAGGGAAATTAAACTTTGCTTCCCTAAGCATAAATTAAACAGACTTGTTTGTGGGAAAGGCCGTGTGTCACTTGTAGTTCTCAACAACCGTCAATCAATTTCATACACCGGCTTTGTGTTTAAGGTTTGTGTCACCTGTAAATTCCTCTCATTTGCAGCAAAGATTTTGTAGTAAACAGTTTTACATATTTGCAAGCAAACAGTTAAAATAAGCATGTTTTTGCAGTACTTGCATGCAACAAAAAAAACAACTTTATGCATTTGCCTTTGTGTTCAGAGATTGCAACACTTTTTGCATGCAGCAAACAAACATTGTAGTCAGGAGGTTTTGCATAACTCACCACCCTGGATTTGTTGGCTTGGGGGACAGCAATGCTCTAGCTGTCTTTTGCACATCCCATGATGACACCACTTGTGAAATGTGTGCAAACAGATGGCTCCTCACACAGGTTTCTGCTGAACCATTTTAACGTTTATTTACTTGTCAGGAATCAGGATGGATTAACAGTCTTGGCAGTGTCTTCAGCAATCAAATCAAACATATTCACAGAAATAAACACAGTCCGATAGCCCTAACTGCTCATGTTCCACTTGTTGGCACCAGTTTCCCACACACAGCTCAAACTCTGCTTTTCTGTCAGGAATTGCTCTGGCTGATTCCTTAGTTCAGGGTATCCTAAACCCAGTGCCCAGGGCTCCTCAACAGTGCATGTTTTTATGGATCACATGTGACATAATTATGACCACCTGTGGATCTGTTACAATGTGTCAGTCAGTAATGAATACACCTGTGCTCCAGCAGGGAGATATGGAAAACCTGCACTGTTAGGGAGCCCTAAGGACTGGGTTTGGGAAACCCTGCCTTAGTTGATTAGATCGGGTGCTCCACCTGATCTCCTGCTCTGTGTGTGTGTGTCTGCAGAATTAACCCTCTTATATAAAAGGAAGCTGTTTTCAGAAAAGGGTTTTTTTTAGTGCAGAGTAAAAATGCACAGTACAGGAACCAGTATGAGCTTTGCCAAACTGACAGGCTCAGAAAATTATGCAACATGGAAATTCACCATGGAAATGCAGCTAAAACATGAAAAGTCATGAAAGGTTACAATAGATCCAGTAGAGAGTCCAAAGGCTGATGAAGTGTATACAGCCATGTGTACCATAGTCTTAGCTGTAGAGCAGCATGTATATGCCATCATCAATTAAAAGGTGTCTGCATGAGACATGTGGACTGCCCTGCAGATAGCATATGAGGACTAAGGTCTGATGAGAAGACTTAACCTGAGTTGTACATTGTATGGGAAAAAAATAAGTACCTGTGATAATATATAGACAAAATGTTGTCAATAGTTCAACAATTAGAATCTGTGGAAGCACAGGTGAATGATGAGGAGGTTGCAATGACAATGTTGCAGAATTTAATGCCAGAATTTAATCTCCTAGTGGTAGCTTTAGAGTCAAACAATATTAAGCTGACTATATGTCACAAAATGGAACTCTAAGCATCTGAGTGCAAGTGGTGTGCATAAAAGTTGTGAGAAGCCAAAGAGTCAGCATTAAATATTACCAACAGTCACAAAAAGGACTGCTGGTGTATGGACTCAGGGGCCACTAGACACTTCAGCTGCAATCAAGAGTGGTTCACTTCGTTAAAATCATGTGAATCCATATCTGTAAAAGGAATTGGAGACCAAGTGCTTTCTGTCACAAAAGCTGGGACAATCACAGTGCACCTAAGCATAAAAGGTAAAACTGTCATCACAGACATCCAGATTTAGGAACCAAACATATCGCCATAAGTGTTCCTAAGTGAAAAGGTTAGAAATAGAGATGGACAGGCTCGGTTTCCTTGTAGATGAACCCACCCGAACTTCGGGGATCCGAGTACCGAGCCAAGTCAGCTCAATACTCTTGCGCCTATTCGGTTTCCAAAACGAGGCAGAACATCATCATGACGTCGTCGGATCTCGGATCTCTTGAGTTTTAGAATGAATAAATAGCCGCCTCCACGGCGATCTAGCGCCATTTGAGAGAGGGACAGAGAAGGGTAAGGTCGCAGGAATAGAGCAGTATAGAGCCGGCATTTATCCGAATTTGCACTACAAAGTGTTTGGGGTGTCATATCCCCCCTTCTAAAAAAGCTGTATTTGCTGAGTGCTGAAATTGTAATATAGCAGCACAGTATATTTCCGAATTTGCACTACAAAGTGTTTGGGGTGTCATATACCCCCTTCTTAAAAAGCTGTATTTGCTGACTGCTGAAATTGTAATATAGTAGCACAGTATATTTTTGAATTTGCACTACAAAGTGTTTGGGGTGTCATATCCCCTCTTCTTAAAAAGCTGTATTTGCTGACTGCTAAAATTGCAATATAGCAGCACAGTATATTTCTGAATTTGTACTACAAAGTGTTTGAGGTGTCATATTCCCCCCTTCTAAAAAAACTGTATTTGCTGAGTGCTGAAATTGTAATATAGCAGCACAGTATATTTCCGAATTTGCACTACAAAGTGTTTGGGGTGTCATATACCCCCTTCTTTAAAAGCTGTATTTGCTGACTGCTGAGATTGTAATATAGTAGCACAGTATATTTTTGAATTTGCACTACAAAGTGTTTGGGGTGTCATATCCCCCCTTCTTAAAAAGCTGTATTTGCTGACTGCTAAAATTGTAATATAGCAGCACAGTATATTTCTGAATTTGTACTACAATGTGTTTGGGGTCTCATTAAAATGGATTCACAACAGTACACATATGAGCAGGAGCAGCAAGCAGCTGCTGCCACCAGTCTTTATGGTAGTCTTCCCTGTACGTCATCTGGTAAAGCCTATGTAAAAGTACAAAGTCTTTTAAAGTCAGCGAAAAAATCCAACAAAAAAACTCCTTTACTGTGTTGAAAAGAAAAAGAGCTGTAATACAGGAAAAAGTTAACTGTCGATAAAAAAACAATTGCCAACATGCCATTCTACACACGCAGGGGCAAAGAAAGAATGAGGCCTTCACCTTTCTCTATTAGTGAGAGATCTAAAAATGTTACTGATGCTTCTTCTTGTAAGGTCACTCGTGACCAAGCAAGACCAAGTAATTCGGACTCCAAAAGTGGTGCACAACTACTGTTACGTGTGAAAGCCGAGCTGCAAGAAAACAGTAAGGCATTAGAGGAAAATGTATGCTCAGAATCAGAAATGACACCAATCCCTTAGAAGAATCCATCCACGAGTGGCATGTGTAATCGTGACCATTCTGATAGTGTACCCATAAAGAAGGGCCCTTTCAGCATTTCTGCTGATGTGTGCCTGAACAGCCCGAGTGTAGCCGGTGATACACCAATTGAGGATGCCACTTTGGAATTGGAAGAGGATGAGGGGGATATTTGTGTAGCCGACGAGGGCGCTAATGAGGATGTTAATGAGGATGAGGTTGTTTGTGTAAGTCCTGCACCATTGGAAGCAGTTCTGGCACGTGACAAGAAGAAGTCTATTGTCATGCCTGGGCATAAGACCAAAAAAGCCACTTATGTGTGGAAATATTTCTACCCAAATCCAATAAACAGTTGTCTAGCCATTTGTAGTGTATGTAAAGCCACAGTTAGTCGAGGGAGGGAACTTAACCATCTTGGAACCTCATCCATGTTACGCCATTTGACGAGAGTTCATGGCAAAGTGTTTGGAAAAGCTGAAAGTTATGGCAAAAAAATAACAACAAGCAGTCCATCATCAGCTAGGACCCTTCTCTCACCTACATCCCGACGCCTGCAATCTACACCCACAACACTGTCCTCATCAATATCCTCTTTAGCGATTGGAGTTAGCCCTGCATCCAACTTGGTAAGGCTCGATGACTCCTGAACTGTAATTAATTCCTCTGAAGAATTCTTAAGCGTTAGTCCCACTGCTGCAGCTGTTGCTGGGGGTGAATCTTCCTCCCATAAGCAGCCCAAGAAGAAGAGCACTAGTACTTTACAACAATTAACTGTGAAACAATCATTTGCTAGATGAAGCAAGTATGACAGCAGTCACCCAGTCGCAAACCAAATTGGAGTCTCCATGGCGACTATGCTAGTGTTAGATCTGCGTCCAATATCCACTATAAACGCAGCTGTTTTTTCACAGTTAATTGATGTTTTGCGTCCCCGTTACAAAATTCCATCGCAACACCATTTTTCACGAAAAGCTATTCTGCAACTGTACCAAAATGTTCGTAAAGATGTACTAATTTGGCTCAAAAATGCCATTCTACCCACTGTACACTTAACCACAGATATGTGGACAAGTGGAAGTGGCCAAACCAAAGATTATATGACTGTGACAACCCACTGGGTTGGTCATTCGCCTTCACAAGCAGAAACAGCAGCATCATGTACACCACTACGTAACATTTCTCACAGGCAGGCTACTCTTTGTTTCACTGGCTTCCCTAACAGGCATACAGCCTACGAAAACTAAGGGATGTCATTGATACATGGCTTATACCACTTGGATTCTCCCCAGGATTTGTTATTTCTGATAACGCCAACAATATTGTGTGATGTGGGTGAATTCCATCACATTCCGTGTTTTGCTAACACAATAGACTTGGTGGTACAGAGCTTCTTGAAAAATAACCGTGAGGTGCAGCAGATGCTTTCGGTGGCCCGTAAAATTTTGGGACATTTCCGGCATTCTGCCACAGCATGTAGGAGATTATGATTTTTATTATTATTATCATTTATTTGTTAGGCGCCACAAGGTTTCCGCAGCGCCGCACATAGTACAAACAGAAGACTATACAGGGTATAACAGTACAGAACAATAAACAAAAAGTACCAATACTTCAGAAACTCCAGGCAGGCAGATGCAATAGACACGGAGCAGAAGAACGGGTAAGGAGACAGTAGGGAAGAGGGCCCTGCTCATTCAAGCTTACATCCTAAGGGAGGGTTTACAGACCAGGCACAAGAGGAGCCGGTTGAGGGAATGGGAGAGGGGAGAATGACCGGAGGAGATAGGGGTTAAGTGGATGGGTGGTAGGCTTTGAGAAAGAGGTGAGTTTTGAGTGCACGTTTGAAGGAGCACAGAGTGGGAGAGAGGCGGATGGAGCGAGGGAGGTCATTCCAGTGAAGGGGGGCTGCACGGGAAAAGTCCTGGATTCTGGAATGGGAAGAGGTGATCAGAGTGGAGGAGAGGCGACGGTCATTGGCCGAGCGCAGGGAGCGGGCGGGAGTGTGAATGGAGAGGAGGTTGGAGATATAAGGGGCAGTAGAGTGGGAGAGAGCCTTGTAAGTGGTGGTGAGGAGTTTGAAAAGAATTCTGTAGGGGAAAGGGATCCAATGAAGGGCAAGGCAGAGAGGGGAGGCAGAGGAGGAGCGGCGTGAGAGGTAGATGAGTCTTGCGGCCGCGTTGAGTATAGAGCGGAGGGGGGGGAGATGAGAGTGGGGGAGGCCGGTGAGAAGGAGGTTGCAGTAATCCAGGCGGGAGATGATGAGTGCGTGTATGATGATTTTGGTGGCCCCCTGAGAGAGAAAGGGACGGATGCGGGCGATGTTGCGTAGTTGGAAGCGACAGGCTTGGGCAAGGGAATGAATGTGGGGGGGCAAAAGAGAGAGAGGAGTCAAGGGTCACACCCAAGCAGCGGAGTTGGGTGACAGAGGATATGGTAGTGTTGTTAACGACAATGGAGAGGTCATGGTGGGATGGGTGGTTGGGAGGTGGAAAGACAATGAGTTCAGTTTTGGTCAATGAATCAGCGACTAGCTGATATAGTGGAAAGGCAAATTTGAACACGGAGATCAGGATGGACGTGAGTAGATGCAGGGAGGTAGCAGGGAAGTCAGTGGTCTGCGTACAGCAAGTTGTACCACTGCTTATGGTGAAGAGACTTGTCCAGGTGCAGGTAGGTAGCGGGGAAGTCAGTGGTCTGCGTATAGCAAGTTGTACCACTGCTTATGGTGAGAAGACTTGTCCAGGTGCAGGTAGGTAGCGGGGAAGTCAGTGGTCTGCGTATAGCAAGTTCTACCACTGCTTAATAGGTGAGGATGTGTACAAGTGTTGATGAGTGGAAGCCTACAAAGATAATAGGATGCAGACACTGAGAGCACAGAGGAACTTGATCCCAATAGGTATGTAGCGTATCCAACAAAGTCTATATAACGGTATGTGTGGCGCTGCTTGGTAAAGACTTGCTCAGCACAGATATGCAGGCCAATAATGGATAGTCAATCACAGTTATGCATATAACGACTGAGTAGTACGGTTAATTCCAAACAGGTATGCAGCGTAACAATAACAGTCTATAGCGGGTATGGATACCGCTGCTGAGCGTGGAAACTTGTCCTAGCGGATATGCAGAGTAAACGTAGAAAGTCAATAACAGATAGGCATACCGCTATTCAGTAGAACAGTCTGTCCACAGGGAGATGCAGGAACTGCAGAGACGCTGGACGGCAGAGACGAGTGTAGGAACCACAGGTGAGTAGATCCGGTAATCAGAGTCCAGCTGAGGACACAAGCAGGAAACAGGAGACTGTAGCAGGTATGGAAACCAGCGATGAGTAGCACAGGGAATCCACAGGAACTGAAGACACTAGTAGTACACAGGAGATAGTAGCGGGTATGGAAACCAGCAACGAGTAGATCAGGAATCAGCAGAGACTCACAGGGAATGAGACTCCAAGATCAGGCAATGAGGTAATGCACACAGGTGCCTTAAATAGGGAGTTGCCTGATCAACCAATTTGGATTAAAAGCAACAGTCACAAGAGTTCTTGGGAGCTGCGCATGCGCAGACCATCAGGATGGCGGACGGCCGCGGTTCAGGATAGGTGCCGGCAGGAAGGCTAGGGAGCCACGCACCAGCGCAGAGGCACTCACGGTCCGGTGAGTGACAGTACCCCCCCTTTTAAAGGTGGGCACAGAACACATGGAGCCGGGTTTGCCCAGATTCTGGGAATAGAATTTTTTCAGGAGAGCTGGGGCGTTGAGATCATCAGCCCGGATCCAGGAACGCTCCTCTGGGCCAAAGCCCTTCCAGTGCACAAGGAAATGAAGAACTCCTTGCGAAATTTTTGCGTCTAATATATGAGTGATCTCAAACTCCTCCTCTTGATGAACTTGAACTGGCCGAGGTGCTGAAGGAGGAACAGAGAAACGGTTGATGATAAGAGGCTTGAGTAATGACACATGGGAGGCGTTGGAGATACGAAGGTTCTTGGGAAGTAGAAGTTTGAAACAGACTGGATTTATAACTTGAATGATCCTATATGGACCAGTAAAACGAGGAGCAAACTTCATAGATGGAACCTTCAAGCGAATATTTTTAGTAGAAAGTCATACACGATCTCCAATCTTTAGTGGTGGAATAGCCCGCCTCTTTTTATCCGCAAAGGACTTGTATCTGGCAGATGTCTTTTTTAAACAGGTTTTGACCTGAGACCAGATATCTTTGAAGGTCTGACAAACAGTCTCCACAGCAGGAACTTGGGTGGGAGGGAGGGCAGGAAATTCCGGGAAAGACGGATGGTGACCGTAAACCACAAAGAATGGACTTCTTGAAGATGACTCGTGATACATGTTGTTATGGGCGAATTCAGCCCATGGGAGTAAATCTACCCAGTTGTCTTGGTTGGCTGAGGCGAACATCCTAATGAAAGTTTCAAGATCTTGATTGACTCTCTCGGTCTGTCCGTTTGATTGAGGATGGTAGGAAGATGAGAGTGATAACCGAATACCCAAGGTCTTACAAAGGGCTCGCCAGAATCTGGAAACAAATTGCACTCCCCTATCCGAAACAATCTCAGAAGGACATCCATGAATTCGGAAAATCTCTTTGATGAAATGATCAGCCAGAGTAGATGAAGAAGGTAAACCGGTCAAAGGAACGAAATGTGCCATTTTCGAAAATCGTTCCACCACTACCCAGATGGTATTATACTTTTTACTTGGAAGAAGATCGGTGACAAAGTCCATACTAATATGGGTCCAAGGTTTGGAAGGAATGGGTAGTGGTTGTAGTAGTCCCGCTGGTGTTCTGCGGGGAGTTTTAAACTGGGAACACAGCTCACAAGCGGCCTAAATGGTAGCACCTTGGTAGACGAAGTGGCCAGAGACACACACTTGGGATCTAATATAGAATGGTTAGGACCATCTTCAACGTCTGAGGACGTCACGAATGCCCGAGACAGGGCGTCTGCTTTTTTATTTTTGGCAGCCGGTTTGAAGGTTATAATAAGTTCAAAACGGGAAAAGAAAAGAGACCATCTTGCTTGACGGGGATTCAAACATTGAGCTGACTGTAAATATGACAGGTTTTTGTGATCCGTAAAAATAGTTACAGGATGACGAGCTCCCTCCAGTAGATATCTCCATTCCTCTAATGCTGCTTTTATGGCCAACAACTCCTTGTCCCCGATGGTATAATTCCTCTCCGCGGGTAGAAGACCTCGGGAATAAAAGGCACAAGGATGGAATTTTTGTTGCTCCGATCTTTGGGATAATATGGCCCCTAAGCCAACATTAGAGGCGTCTACCTCTAGGAAGAAGGGAAGCGTCACATCAGGCTGTCGAAGAACAGGAGCAGAAGAGAAGGACTCTTTGAGAGACTAAAAAAGCTTGAAGGGCCTCGGAGGACCACTGTTTAGTATTAGCCCCCTTGCGGGTCAGGGCCACTATAGGAGAGGCAATGAACGAAAACTCTTGAATGAAGCGTCTGTAATAATTCGCAAATCCTAAAAAGCGTTGGATTGCTCGGAGAGTAGTAGGCTGGGACCAATGTAATACAGCGTTCACCTTTTCTGGATCCATCTTAAGACCGACTCCGGACACAATGTATCCCAGGAATGGAATCTGGGATAACTCGAATGAACATTTCTCTAGTTTGCAAAATAAAGAATTTCTTCGGAGTCTGGAAAGGACCTCTGCCACATGTTGATGATGAGTGAGCAGATCCTGGGAAAAAATTAATATGTCGTCTAGATAGATAACGACACAGACATACAGCAAGTCCCGGAAGAACTCATTCACGAAACCCTGGAAGACAGCGGGGGCGTTACACAACCCGAAGGGCATAACAAGATATTCATAATGGCCATCCCTAGTGTTAAAAGCTGTCTTCCATTCGTCTCCGGACTTGATCCGGATTAAATTATAGGCACCTCGAAGATCCAACTTGGTAAAGATCCGGGCTCCCTTAATGCGATCGAAAAGTTCAGTAATTAACGGAATAGGGTACCGATTTTTGATGGTAATGGCATTGAGTCCACGAAAATCTATACAGGGATGTAATGATCCATCTTTCTTCTTTACGAAAAAGAACCCAGCTCCAGCGGGAGAGGTAGAAGGTCGGATAAATCCTCGCTGGAGGTTCTCCTTAATATACTCAGATGTTGCTTGAGTCTCAGGTAATGAAAGTGGATACACACGGCCCCTAGGAGGACTCTTGCCAGGTTGTAAGTCAATCGGATAATCCCATGCCCGATGAGGAGGAAGGCGTTCTGACTGAACCTTATCGAACAGATCCGCAAAGGAAGCATACTGTGGAGGGAGGCCCGGTGGACATGGTGAAATGGACGACTGCTGTATTTTGAGTGGAACAACTTGAGAGAGACAACGATGACGACATTCGGGACCCCCAGGAAGTGAGTTGAGGAGTGTTCCAGTCAATCTGAGGGGAATGAAGTTAAAGCCATAGAAGGCCTAGTACGATGGGACTGGTAGTAACAGGAAGGATCAATAAAGAAATTTTTTCTTGGTGTAAGGCTCCAATTTGAAGAGTCAGTGGAGACGTACTTTAAGTAATGAGACCATTAATTATACGTGATCCATCAATAGCAGTAACGGCAATGGGAACCTTTAAGGAAATCACTGGTAGAGACCATTGATTCACTAGGGAACTAGAGATAAAATTTCCAGCAGCTCCAGAATCTATAAGTGCTTGAGAGACAAAGGATTTGGTAGCAAAGGAAACGGTGACATCAAAAGCACAAACTTTCACATTCGTAGAACATGGAGAGGACTCCAGGGACCCTAACCTTACCTCTCCAGAACTGGTTAGGGCCTGGCATTTCCCGACTTCCTAGGACATGAGCTCAGCATGTGAGTAGAGTCAGCGCAATAGATACAGAGTCTAATTTTCACTCTTCGTTCTCTCTCCTCAGATGTTAGTTTAGAGCGACCTAGCTCCATAGGTTCTATTGGAGGTGGAGAATGACGAACTTGAGATACTGAGCGAAGAGGCACTTTGCAGGAAGTTACTCTCTCGGAATCTCTCTCACGAAATCTCATGTCTACACGATGGCAAAGGGAAATCAAATCATCCAAGGAGGAGGGTCACTTTTGAGAGGTCAGTGCGTCTTTAATTTTATCGGAAAGCCCCTGCCAGAAGGCGGCGATCAGTGCCTCAGTGTTCCACTGAAGTTCAGAGGCAAGTAACCGAAATTGAATGACATACTGAGCCACAGTCCGAGATCCTTGGCGTAGTCGGAGGATACTGGAAGCTGCAGAGATAACATGACCAGGTTCGTCAAAAATAATTCGAAACGTAGAAATAAACAAGGCACTATCTTGCAATAAAGGGTCATTTCTCTCCCACAGAGGGGAGGCCCATGCGAGAGCCTGTCCGGAAAACAAATAGATGAGGTAGGCCACTTTGGAATGATGAATAGAGAAGTTATGAGGTTGAAGTTCAAAATGAACGGAGCATTAATTAAGAAAGCCCCTACAGGTTTTGGGATCTCCATCATATTTAGAAGGAGTAGGCAGGTGTAGCGTGGAAGCGATGGACACCTGGGATGGCACTGGGGAAGGAGATGGAGATACTGGAAGCTCAACGGTTGCTGCTACATTTTGCACAGGGGTTCCTTGGGAGGCTTAAGCCTGACAAAATTGCAACAACTGTTGTTGACGAACATCTTGTTGTTTGATTCGGGTGACCAGATACTGCAGCATCTCTTTAGCTGTTGGTTCCGATCCTGGATCTGTCATGGCCTGATCTTACTGTCACGGGCACTAGGAGTCTTGCCCAAGAATTGACCAGATGACTGGGCTTACCAGAGTAGTGAAGTTCACACAACGGTCCTCTGGTGGCGGGGTGACTAGCGGAACAGATATCACAGCAGATGGAGAGAGAATGCCAATAAATAATAGGAAAGTCAGTGACTTGCAGCAATCTTTGGTCAATGAATCAGCGACTAGCTGATATAGTGGAAAGGCAGATTTGAACACGGAGATCAGGATGGACGTGAGTAGATGCAGGGAGGTAGCAGGGAAGTCAGTGGTCTGCGTACAGCAAGTTGTACCACCGCTTATGGTGAAGACACTTGTCCAGGTGCAGGTAGGTAGCGGGGAAGTCAGTGGTCTGCGTATAGCAAGTTGTACCACTGCTTATGGTGAGAAGACTTGTCCAGGTGCAGGTAGGTAGCGGGGAAGTCAGTGGTCTGCGTATAGCAAGTTCTACCACTGCTTCATAGGTGAGGATGTGTACAAGTGTTGATGAGTGGAAGCATACAAAGATAATAGGATGCAGACACTGAGAACACAGAGAAACTTGATCCCAATAGGTATGCAGCGTATCCAACAAAGTTTATATAACGGTATGTGTGGCGCTGCTTGGTAGAGACTTGCTCAGCACAGATATGCAGGCCAATAATGGATAGTCAATCACAGTTATGCATATAACGACTGAGTAGTACGGTTAATTCCAAACAGGTATGCAGCGTAACAATAACAGTCTATAGCGGGTATGGATACCGCTGCTGAGCGTGGAAACTTGTCCTAGCGGATATGCAGAGTAAACGTAGAAAGTCAATAACAGATAGGCATACCGCTATTCAGTAGAACAGTCTGTCCACAGGGAGATGCAGGAACTGCAGAGATGCTGGACGGCAGAGACGAGTGTAGGAACCACAGGTGAGTAGATCCGGTAATCAGAGTCCAGCTGAGGACACAAGCAGGAAACAGGAGACTGTAGCAGGTATGGAAACCAGCGATGAGTAGCACAGGGAATCCACAGGAACTGAAGACACTAGTAGTACACAGGAGATAGTAGCGGGTATGGAAACCAGCGATGAGTAGATCAGGAATCAGCAGGAAACTGAAGACACTAGTAGAACACAGGGGACACCTTCAGAGACTCACAGGGAATGAGACTCCAAGATCAGGCAATGAGGTAATGCACACAGGTGCCTTAAATAAGGAAGTTGCCTGATCAACCAATTTGGATTAAAAGCAACAGTCACAAGAGTTCTTGGGAGCTGCGCATGCGCAGACCATCAGGATGGTGGACGGCCGCGGTTCAGGATAGGTGCCGTCAAGAAGGCTAGGGAGCCACGCACCAGCGCAGAGGCACTCACGGTCCGGTGAGT
The DNA here is from genome assembly GCF_038048845.1 of Mixophyes fleayi. Classification (NCBI taxonomy): domain Eukaryota; kingdom Metazoa; phylum Chordata; class Amphibia; order Anura; family Limnodynastidae; genus Mixophyes; species Mixophyes fleayi. The sequence goes on along the minus strand of NC_134404.1, from coordinate 253,919,943 downwards.
GACAAAAGCGCTCCGACATCCAGGAGGAGATGGCGGAGAGGAGCGAGGAGGGTGGGGGAAAGATCAGGTGAAGAGATGTAGAGTTGAATGTCGTCAGCATAAAGGTGATACTGAAGGCCAAAGGAGGAGATGAGAGCACCAAGGGTGGAAGTATAGAGGGAAAAGAGTAGAGGGCCAAGAACGGAGCCCTGCGGGACTCCTACAGCGAGAGGGTAGGGGGAGGAGGTGGAACCAGAAGTGGATACAGAGAAGGAGCGGTTAACGAGGTAAGAGGTGAACCAGGCGTGGACAGAACAAGAGAGGCCGAGAGAGAGAAGAGTTTGCAGCAGGAGGGGGTGGTCCACGGTGTCGAAGGCTGCGGAGAGGTCAAGGAGGATGAGTAGGGAAAATTGACCCTTGGATTTGGCCGATAGGAGATCATTAGTAACCTTGGCCAGGGCAGTTTCTGTAGAGTGAAGGGGGCGTTAGCCGGATTGGAGAGGGTCAAGGAGGGAATTGTCTGAGAAGTGCCTGGTTAGGCGGCTACAGACAATCCGCTCAAGTAATTTAGAGGCATAGGGAAGAAGAGAGATAGGGCGATAATTGGCAAGAGATGTGGGGTCGAAATTGGGTTTCTTGATGATAGGAGAGATGAGAGCGTGTTTAAATGAGAAGGGTACTACCCCAGAGGAGAGTGATAGGTTGAAAAGGTGTGCGAGGTAAGAGCAGGCAGTGGGAGAAAGAGAGCAAAGGAGGTGAGAGGGGATGGGATCGAGAGGGCAGGTAAAGGGTGGAGAGGACTGAATGAGAGAGTGAACTTCTTCACCTGTTGTAGGACAGAAGGAGCACCAGAGTTGGGTGTTAATGGGAGGTGAAGCAAAGAGGGAGGCGGGAGAAGGGGAGGAGGAGATGTTCAGTCTGATGGCCTCAATTTTGGAAGAGAAAAAGGTGGCAAAGTCAGAAGCGGAGAGGGAAGATGGGACAGAAGGGGGTGGGGGGGAGAGTAGGGAGCTAAAGGTGGCAAAGAGGCGGCGGGCATTGGAGGACTGAGAAGAAATGAGGGACTTAAAGAAGGATTGTTTGGCGAGGGAGAGGGCGGAGCAGAAAGAAGAGAGGATGAATTTAAAGTGAAGGAAGTCGGCCAGGGAACGAGATTTCCTCCAGAGGCGTTCAGCAGTGCGAGAGCATTTTTGAAGGAAGCGGGTGAGTTTTGAGTGCCAGGGCTGGGGAATGATGCGGCGTCTTCTGACGGTAGAGGCCAGGGCGACAGCGTCCAGGGCAGTAGTGAGGGAGAGATTGTAGAGAGAGGACACCTGGTCAGGACAGACCAGGGAGGTAAGGGGTGATAGGAGAGTTTTAAGAGAGGAGGAGAAATAGGTAGGGTCAATAGTGTCAAGGTTGCGCCTGGTGAGGGTCGCCTTGGGCGAGGCAGGAGCAGGTGAGGAGGACAGAGTGAAGGAGAGGAGATGGTGGTCAGAGTGTGGGAAGGGAGAGTTGGAGAAGTCAGAGAGATCACAGAGATGAGAGAAGACAAGGTCAAGGGAGTGACCAAGACAGTGGGTGGGGGAAGAGGTCCACTGAGTGAGGCCTAGGGAGGAGGAGAGGGCGAGAAATTTGATGGTGGCGGGGATTGCAGTGGCGGATGGTGGCGGAGATTGTAGCAGTTTCAAGAACAATTTAATTTGTCCTGCCACCAACTTAAGCAAGATGTGTTAACAAGGTGGAATTCCACCCTGTACATGCTTCAGAGGATGGAGGAACAGCACAAAGCCATACAAGCCATGACATTGGAAAGGGAGGGGGAATGTATTTCAGTCTTGCACAGTGGAGAATCCTTTCTGTGCTGTGCAAGGTGCTGAAACCATTTGAAGTAGTGACACACCTACATCGATTCAATGCTTCCAAATGACCGAGATCTGAACAGTTGCAAGGAGCTCTTGGTCAGCAAGTTGACCGCTGAACTGGGCCTTTGGCTTGACAACGTCTCCTCCTTCAGTTTCTCAGGCAGCTGCTGCTCAGAAGAAATTGCACTTTCCAAAGAGAAGCAGGGATGACGCAGGTGGCAGACCACAACAGTTTGACATCTGAGCTGGTTTGAATGATTTCACCAAAAAAAGTGTGACCTCGACCATAACTCCATCCAATCCTACTATTAACATGCAAAGGATGGTGGAGGATTATTTTCAAGAGTTAATTGATATGGAAATGTCAGACAGTCCCTTTCCATACTGGGAGGAAAAACAAGCCATTTGGAAACCCATGTACAAACTTACTTTGCAATACCTAAGCTGCCCACCCTCCAGTGTGTACTTAGAAAGAGTATTCAGCACAGCCGGGTATCTTGTCAGTGATCGACGCAGGAGGTTACTTCCTAAAAATGTGGAAAAGATGATGTTCATCAAAATGAACTACATTTTCCACGAGGAAGGCCTTTACCGGCAAATACATCTAAGTACTGACACTTCTCTGATGGCGGATTCCAGCAGAGATTAAATAATTGTCTGTGATGATGATGTACACACTGATGAGGGTGAGGATGATGCTAAAGATGATGACAACATCATCTTGACAGTGTAGAATTCACTTTATAGCACTGTTGGTCTAACATGCCTTTAGCCCATTGATAGCTTGTTTAGGGAGGGCCTAGCAGGGATTAAACTGTATTTTTCTGATTGTGCACTAATATGTGTAGGGTGTAATATACACCCTTATAGAAGAGCTGCTTTGGTCATTTTTATTTATCTAAAAGTGTTTGCAGGCTTTATTTTCGTAACTTTCACTATAAGTGTAGGGTGTAATCTACACCCAAAGAGAAAAGGTGCTTTGGTCATTTTTATTTATCTAAAAGTCTTTGCAGGCTTTTTTTTCGTAATTTTCACTATAAGTGTAGGGTGTACTATACACCCACAGAGAAAAGGTGCTTTGGTCATTTTTAGTTATCTACAAGTCTTTGCAGGCGTTTTTTTAGTAACTTTCACTTTAAGTGTAGGGTGTAATATACACCCAAAGAGAAAAGGTGCTTTGGTCATTTTTATTTATCTACAAGTCTTTGCAGGCTTTTTTTTCCGGAACTTTCACTATAAGTTTAGGATGTGATATACATCCAAAGAGAAAAGGTGCTTTGGTCATTTTGATTACTAGTGTCCTTAATGCAGTTCATTGGGGCTGATTCTAAGCTCACTGATGAACTGGCTTTTACTGTGAACTTCAATAGCTCTTTTTAGTATGTTGTCTGGCACCCTGGAATGGTGTGTGTCTGATAAAAGCACGCATCCCGGGGCGGTCAGCGCTCGTTGACATGTATTAGCTGTAGAATTACCTCACTTATCCAAGAAACAGGTGGAGCACTCGTTGCCATATATTAGCTATAGAATTACCTCACTTATCCAAGAAACAAGTGGAGCGCTCGTTGCAATGTTTCCTAGATGTGGTAAGAACTGCCGTGTATTTGAGTCATTGCTCTGTCGCTTACCATCCAGCCAGATCGCTGCAGTATTTGGCTGAAAGTGTATGAAAAGCATATTGTGACCTGTGAGATGATAAAAATTTAATGGAAATCACTGGAATATAGGGATAGTGAGGTTAATAATAATGTAGGTACAAAATAATACCTAAATTATGTGATTTTAGCCCAAAAAATGGAATTTTGAAAAAAAAATGGCAAAACAAAACCAAAACCAAAATACGCAAGGGCGGTTTTGTCAAAACCAAAACCAAAACCCGAACGTAATCCAGATCCAAAACCAAAACCAAAACACGAGGGTCAGTGAGCATCTCTAGTTATAAAGTCAAATTCGCAGAAGGCAAATGTGTGGTGCAAAAACAAAGAGGGACTTTGGTGCAAACAAACTTTATGTCCCAGACTACGAACAGTGCTGTGCGATGGGTGATTTAGATAACAACCAATCCATGAAACTGTGGCATAAGTGACTATCAGCTCCAATGGGGCAGGAACTGATGTGAGTGAGTTCTTGTCAGGGTCCCTCTCGTTGCGGCGATCGTCCGGCGCTACACTTCCGGATAGCGCTGCCACATCATGTGACCGGAGAGGCGGGGAATTAAAATCTCCCCACTACTTAGGCTTCACTCTGACACTCTCCTATGTCAGATCAACAGTGTGCTTAGCGTCTGCCTGCTTCTGATCCCTGAGTTTTCTCGGTGCACCTTTCCTTGTGGAATCTGGCTGATCTCCTGTGTACCGACCCGGCTTGTCTGATTAACCCTGCACCCGCTGAATCCCTGGCAACACGTTCTGGCTGATCATCTGTGCACCGACCCGGCAGCCGTTCCTGACAACTCCTGTGTTTGCCTCCTCGTGCTTCCCAACTGGACAGCAAGGTACGTCTGGCTTCCACCTCTATTCTGATAATCCGCTATTATCTTGCTAGACGTAGCCATTTACTGTGTTCTCAGAGCCATTCATTCTCCAGCTACTCCTCTATCACGCCGGTGGGCTAACCTAGGGGCTGCGACCTACAGACTTCCGGCAGCTAAAGCCATCCCGCCTTGCAGCGTTTCTTGAAGAAGACGGGGGGGCCTGTTAGACTCCGCGCCCTGGGAAGGCCAGTGCCAATACCGGCTGGTAGTAGTAACGAGTTAGATCTAACAGTTCTCTGTACAGCGCTGCAGAATTAGTGGCGTTATATAAATGATAATGATGATAAGAGACTGGGTCATCTAGTATACGATAATGTACAGAAACTAGTTTATGAGATGGTAACAGGGATCACTGTGAATAATTCTGAAAGACCGGCATGTAAGAACTGTGTAAAGGGTAAACAAACCCATTGTCCCTTTCCAAAATCAGCAACTAGGGCAGAAGTACCGCTAGCCCTAGTACATACAGACGTGTGTGGTCCAGTGGAGGTGGAATCAATTAGTGGTTATAGATATTTCATGACACTTATCAATGACAACACAAGGATGACACGTGTACTTCATCAAAGCTAAAGGTGAAGTTGTCAATAAAATTGTGCAATACAAGAACCAAGTAGAGACTCAGACAAGTCTAAAATTAAAAATCTTAAGATCCGACAATGGCTGTGAATATGACAAGAAGACCTTAGCTGAATTCCTTAAAGAATATGGCAACCAACACCAATTAATAATTACATACACACCAGAGCAAATTGGTATGTGTAAGCGTGCAAACATCACAATTGTTGAAAAATCACAGACTATGCTAAGTGATGCAGGCTTGGATTAAAGTTTTGGGGCAGAAGCAGTGTTCACTGCAGTTTACATAAAAAATGTTTACCCACAGTAGCTGTAAAAGACAAAACGCCACTAGAGGCGTGGTCTGGGAAAAAGCCAAGTATCAGTCATCTCTGTGTCTTTGGCTATAAAGTGCATGCGCATATTGCCAAAGAAAGAAGGTGAAAGTTAGATCCCATGTCAATAGAATGTATCATTCTTGGATACTGTCAAGAAAGTAAAGGATACAGACTTTGGGACATTACAAATAAACTATAACTCTTACCACTCTACCAGTTGGTAGCCAAATGACTATCAGTGTACATAGATAGTGTTAGCTGACGTTTTATATAAAGAGTGTGTATGTACACAGAATGATAGTTTACACATATGTATGAAACTGGACAGCATCAGTATACATGGTCATTAAAATAGCATGCAAATGCACATGGACTATGGGTATTCACAAATTCTAGAACATGAGTCTTTAATTCCTTCCAAACCTGGAGGAAAATCAAGAGTCCTGCATATAACCAGTCTCTTACAATCACTGTATTTCCCCATGTATAAGGCGCTCCCATGTATAAGACGCACCTTAATTTTGGCCACAATTTGAAAAAATATATTACGGTAGCTGTCAAAAAGTGTGCGGAGATTACAGGGGCTTGCTGCTGTCGGCTGGACCTGCACATAGTGTGCAGCCGCCGGTAGTAAGCCCCAGCAATCGCTCCCCTGCTGCCACTGTACCGCTGCCCCCTTTCCCCTGGATCCCCCTGCTGCCACTGTATAAGAGATTGTAGGGGCTTGTTGCCGGCGGCTGCACACTATGTGCAGCTCCGTTCGGCAGAGACAAGCAGGGAGAGTTTTAAACACAATCAGAGCAGCCGGCCAGCACATTCTCCCTGCCTGTCTCTGTGGAACGGACCTGCACATAGTGTGCAGCCACCGGCAGCAAGTCCCTACAATCGCCCCTGCAATCACCCCCTCCCTTGCTGCCACTGTAACGCTGCCCCCCCCCCCCCCCCCCCCGATTCCCCACTACCACTGTATAAATATGCACCCATTTTTGGGAAAAAGTTGCATTTTATACATGGGGATATGTACTTCAGTTCCAATCAAATGTAAGCACAATGTCCCAAGTGGTAGTTCCTTATGCTTTGAAAATGTCAGAGGATATATGGAACTCACACTTTGTAGCAGGGTAGGTCCCCTGTGTACCCAATTCTTTCTCCATGGCTTTCCTCCCATACCTTCTTCTGATGTGTGGGAGGCAATGTGCAGTGAACTTATGCTGATCCGTGCGCATGCATAGTATGTTCATTTGGTTCTAGTGCTGTTCCAGCTGTTACTCCTCCCTGTCTGCAGCTGCTTGCGTCCCGTAAGTGGGGTTGTGGTTAGAAAGTTCAATAATGTGTGCTGTCCTTAACAGAAGTATGTGAGGAGTGCCATATCCCTGAAGAAGCCTCTATATCGAGGAGAAAATCATTGAATTAACTACTATTTATCAGACTTATTGCTGAACCTAGACTCCTCACATACTTTTGTTAAGGATAGGAGACATTATTGACCTTCGTAACCGCAACCCCGTATGATTCGCCTGTTAGTTGAGGAGATTTACATGGCGCCACCTGAACAATACAATGATGTTATGTTTCAGGAGAAAAAGTTTGCCTCCTAAATAAATCTCTATATGGCATAAAAACAAAGTGGTCAATGCTGGTATGTGAAATTGGATGTTGTACTGCTAGAAATGGATTTTATTAGGTCAGAATCTGATCACTGTCTATACCGCAAAACTGTTCATCATAGTAGTATACATGGATGATGTACTTCTAGCAGGTCAAGTAAAACACATCAGAAATGTAAAGAATTGTTGCGAGCAGCGGCGGCTGCGGGCACCGCTGCCACTCACATGCTCCTGTCCCTGGCGTCTCGACCGTCTCCTTGATGACCGGGACGTCACTTCCGGTTTCCGGCACGACCATTGCTAGGGCAACGGCCAGATGCCAATATGTCAGATCGCCACATCTTGGCAACACAGGGCAACCGGGCACCTGCGTTTTAATTACCATCAAGCCTGTGGGCTAAGTAGGTATTATTATATTTATTAAGCAGCACCTGGGGGCTGATTAGGTCATACTTGCCCTTGTCTCTGATTGGCTGCATATAGAACTTAAGGCAGGAAGGGCTTAGCGTTTTTTCCTTGTAGATAGCTGACCTGCTGTGTGCTGTGTTTCAGACTTCTGATAGATTTCCTGTTGTGATCCTGGCTTTGTTTTGGACCCACTTGAACTCTGATTGCCCTGACCTCTGCTTGTTATTTGGATACCCCTGCTTGCTACCAGCCCTGACCTATTGGCCTATTTCTGAATACTCTGTTTGCTTCGAACCCCTGATCTCGGTTTACATCTGACCACCCGTTACCATCTGGATTCCCTCCTCCGGCCTTACCGCTGCGTTTTGATAATAAACTTATACTACTATAGAGTTAAGACCTGGGGGCATCCGAGTACCTGTGAGCACATCAAACTCTACGGGAAAGGCGGCTGCTATAGGCGAAGACCTCTATCGCTTGTTCTGTAAGTTTATTACAGGACCGGTCAGCCTAACAAGAATATGTTGAAGACAAAAATTCAAATTAAAAGGCCTGCAAATAAATTGTTAAGAATGCAGACTATACAAGATCTAAAAACAAGGACAGCCTAGACTACCAATGAATCATTGCTAGATCTCTCATCGCATGAATCTTTCCTTGAATCACAATATTGTTGCAGGATTCACCACCGACTGGAATTGGCACCACTAAACAGGGAGGCGCAGAGTCTAATGCACCCCTGGTATTTACCAGGGACCCCGCAAGGATGTATGGAATTGGCTGCATGAGGTGCACAGGTAGCAGTACTCTGAGTTACTCACCAGTGCGGTGAGTGCTCGGTCCAGTAGCGTGGTGATCAGGAATGGTCGAATGGTCTGAGACAAAGCCAAACAATAGGGAAGTACAAAATGATGATCTAGCGGAAGGTCAGAGGAAGCCAAAGGTCTATACTATATACAGATAGATAGATAGATAGATAGATAGATAGATAGATAGATATATAGATATATAGATATATATATATATATATATATATATTGTGGCAAGAGCCCGCTACTGCAGAAGCACACGCGAACAACTTCTTCCTTTTTATGTAGTTTTATTGTCAGGATGGTAAATGTTTTGACACCGTACAGATTTCACAGCAATTATGGAGACCCTAAACGCTAGCTATACATAGACCAGCTCTCTCTCAAGACCCAGCCAGCTCCCCCAACGTTGGTCTCTCTGAACAAATGGCACAAACAAGCTTTTATACATGTTACTCCTCCCCCAGCCTTAGCTTGATGGACAGGTGACACACCCACCTTCTCTTTAAAAGAAAACACCCCCCCCCCCCCCCCCCCCATCAGTGGCTCTGTTTGCACAGCCACACCCTGTCTGTTAGCTGAGAGGAAATCATGTAAGTTAACAAACTTTAAACTACACATACATTTTTACCTGGTTTAATCTCAACCTAGGTGCATAACTGTGCCAATGTTTTATTCTGTTTGTATACTTTCTCTGCCTCTTGTCAGAAAAATGTTACAATATATATATACAGGCCCGGTGCTCCCATTAGGCAAGGTTAGGCACTTGCCTAGGGCGCCGGGCTCTGGAGGGCGCCACATAATTCTAAAATACTTTAAAACTGTGCGGCGACCGCTGACCATACCTGTCACGGCCGCCGCACAGCATTCAGATGGACGGGGAGGGGGAAAGAGGCTATTTTGTCACCACCGCTGCCTCTCTGCTCCGTCTCCTCCCCTCCACGTACTAGTGTTACTAGTGTCAGTGAGTGGAGGGGAGGAGACGGAGCAGAGAGGCGGCGGTGGTGAGACAAGGTAAGGAGAGGAGGGAGGAGGGAGGAGTGCGGCGATTTTTGCGGTGGGGGGGGCGGCGCCACTTTTTTAAAAATGCCTAGGGCGCCGTGGACCCTAGCACCGGCCCTGTATATATATATATATATAATGATACACTAATGGATGTCAGCAGGTAAGTACAAGGGGCCAGAGAATGTTAGTGTATTGCATTAGATTATGTATGTATGTGTGTGTCTGTGTGTCCGTGTGTGTGTGTCCCTCCCTGTGTCTGTGTGTGTGTGTGTGTCCCAGTGTCCGTTTGTGTCCCTGTGTCCGTGTATGTGTGTCCCTGTATCTGTGTGTGTGTCTGTGTTTGTCCCCGTGTCCATGTTTGTGTCCCTGTGTGTGTATCTGTGTCCCCGTGCCCCCCTCGGTGTCCCTGTGTGTTTGCGTGTGTCCCTGTGTGTTTGTGTATGTTCTGTGTGTGTTTTTCTGTGTATGTGTGTCCCTGTGTCTATATGTCCCTGTGTTTGGGTGTGTGTCAGTGTGTGTCAGTGTGTGTCTCTGTGTGTCTCTGTGTGTGTGTGTCCATGTGTGTGTGTGTCCCTTTGTCCGTGTGTGTCCGTGTGTGTGTGTGTCCCTGTGTGTGTGTTCCTGTCCACGTGTGTGTGTCCCTGTGTCCGTGTATGTGGGGGTGTGTGTGTGTGTGTGTGTGTGTGTGTCAATTGCTTCGTTCTGGCTGCATGTCCAAGTTACTTGGACTCTTTAAGGCTCACTGACTTACCATTCAGGTTTCAATATTGATGCAAATCATGTTGACCTATACTGCATTTTGTTATGTCTTTTGTCAGTGCACTGATGTATTTTTTTGTATGAATGTTTTCACCATAAATATATATGCTTTTTAATTCACAATCAGCTTAATTGTTGTAACACACATTGTAAGCAATCATAGGAGCCTTGGGGGCTCCATAGTTACTTTGGGTTTTATTTATTTGTGTGTGTGTGTGTGTGTGTGTGTGTGTGTGTGGCCTGTGTGTGGCCTGTGTGTGTGTGTGTGTGTGTGTGTGGCCTGTGTGTGTGTGTGGCCTGTGTGTGTGTGTGTGTGTGTGTGTGTGTGTGGCCTGTGTGTGTGTGTGTGTGTGGCCTGTGTGCGTGTGTGTGTGGCCTGTGTGCGTGTGTGTGTGGCCTTTGTGTGTGTGTAGGGGGGGGCTTTGTGTGTGTGTGTGGCCTGTGTGTGTATGTGTGTGGCCTTTGTGTGTGTGTTTGTGGCCATGTGTGTGCTTGTGGGGCCTGTGTGTGTGTGGCCATTGTTTGTGTGTGTGTGTGTGTGGCCTATGTGTGTGTGGCCCTTGGGTGTGTGTGTAGCCTGTGTGTGTGTGTGTCCCTTTGTCCGTGTGTGTGTGTGTCCATGTGTGTGTGTCCCGTGTGTGTGTGTGTGTGTGTGTGTGTGTGGCCTTTGGGTGTGTGTGTGCCCTGTGAGTGTGTGGCCTTTGTGTGTGGCGTGTGTGTGTGGCCTGTGTTTGTGGTGCCTTTGTGTGTGGTGCCTTTGTGTGTGCGGCCTGTGTGTGTGTGGTGTTATGAGCATTTTGTCGCTATCCAATAACGATTGTCGAATCTCGATTTGTGTTTCCAAAGCACAAAGATTTATTCTCAAAAAGTAGCAGTATATATATCTTAGCAAAATAATAGCAAGTACAGCTGTTACTTATCGCAGGCGCTCTGGATCCAGTGAACAGTCATTCAGTCCTGAAGTCTGTGGTCTAGGTGACTGAACTCTGGATGAGGAGCTGCTGCTTATATGCAAACAGAGATACAGTAAAACTGTCACGGGCACTAGGAGTTCTACCCAGGATTCACCAGATGATAATGCTTACCAGAGGGGCGGGGTTTACACAGCGATCCTCTGGGCAGTAGGGTGAATAGTAGGAACTTTATACAACAGCAGGTGGAGAGAGAATGTCAATGGAGTAGATAGGAGTCAGCGACTCGCAGCTATAATGGTAGGATAGTCAGCAACTTGCAACTATAGTGCAGAGGCAGGAATCAACCAAGAAGAGCCGGGCGGACGTGAATAGGTAAAGGAAGGTAACGGGAGAGTCAGTGGTCTGCGGATAGCAAGTTGTACCACTGCTGTGATGAGAAGACTTGTCCAGGTAGGTAGCGGGAGAGTCAGTGGTCTGCGGATAGCAAGTTGTACCACTGCTGTGATGGGAAGACTTGTCCAGGTGCAGGTAGGTAGCGGAGGAGTCAGTGGTCTGCGTATAGCAAGTTGTACCACTGATGTGATGAGAAGACTTGTCCAGGTGCAGGTAGGTAGCGTGGAAGTCAGTGGTCTGCGGATAGCAAGTTGTACCACTGCGAGGAGGTGAGGACTTGTCCAGGTGCGGATAAGTAGAGTAATAGTAATAGACTATGGCTGTATGTATACAGCTGGAGAGCAGAGAAGCTTGTCCAAACAGATATGCAGGGTAACAGCTAATAGTCTATAGCGGGTATGTACACCGCTACTGAGTAGAGAGGCTTGTCCAAAGCATATATTCTGGATAACAAATAATAGTCTATAGCGGGTATGTATACCGCTGCTGAGTAGAGAAACTTGTCCAAGGCAGTAATGCAGGATAACCGTTAATAGTCAATAACAAGTATGCATACCGCCGCTGAGTAGAGAGGCTTGTCCTGGTGCAGACACAGCAGGAGAGCTGGGAGGCTGTAGCGGGTATGGGAACCGCCGATGAGCAGAGCAGGTAATCCAGCAGGAAACAGAAGACACGAGCAGGAGAGCTAGGAGTCTGTAGCGGGTATGGGAACCGCCGATGAGCAGAGCAGGTAATCCAGCAGGAAACAGAAGACACGAGCAGGACACAAGGAACACCTTCAGACCCTCACAGGGAGTGAGAATCAAGATCAGGCAACGATACAAAGGCCACAGGTGCCTTAAATAGGGAGAGGTGATTGATCCACCAATTAAGTTAAAAGCAAGGTCATAAGAGTTCAGGGATCCTGCACACGCGCAGTCCCATGGCCGGATTAAGGGGGGGGCACAGGGGACACGTGCCCCGGGCCCCCCTCTCTCTGAGGGCCCCCCGCCGCCGGACGCCAGCTGATCGGATCACCTGTCAGTTGGTGATCCGATTCTGCTGCTTGTGGTGCCTCCCTGACACAGGCGCACCGCCCCCCGCAGAATTTGACAGCTGGCCTGATGTACAGCAGCCGCGGTGCTGTACATCAGGCTATTCTAAGATGGCCGAAATGGAGCTGCTGCGCATGTGCAGCAGCAGCAGCAGCAGCTCCTCACATACCAAAAGACACTGGGATGCTGTGCTGAACATGGCTGCCAAGGTGAGTCACACCTTCACTTGGACTATGTATGTGTATATGTATGTATATGTATGTATATGTATGTATATGTATGTATGTATATGTATGTATATGTATGTATATGTATGTATATGTATGTATGTATATGTATGTATATGTATGTATGTATGTATATATATATATATATGTATGTATGTATGTATATGTGTGTGTGTATGTATATTAGAGATGAGCGCACTCGGATTTCTGAAATCCGAGCCCACCCGAACGTTGCCGATCCGAGTCGGATCCGAGACAGATCCGGGTATTGGCGCCAAATTCAAATCTGAAACTGAGGCTCTGACTCATAATCCCGTTGTCGGATCTCGCGATACTCGGATCCTATAAATTCCCCGCTAGTCGCCGCCATCTTCACTCGGGCATTGATCAGGGTAGAGGGAGGATGTGTTAGGTGGTCCTCTGTCCTGGTAGATCTCGTGCTGTGCTGTTTAGTTCTGTGCTGTGCTGTTTAGTTCTGTGCTGTGCTGTGCTGTGTTCTGCTGTGTTCTGCAGTATCAGTCCAGTGGTGCTGTGTGCTGTGCTCTGTCCTTCTGAGGTCAGTGGTGCTGCTGGGTCCTGTGCTGTGTCCTGTTCAGTCCAGTGGTGCTGTGTCCTGTGCTCTGTGCTTCTAAGGGCATAGTTATTTCCCCAATATTCCCCTGTGTTTAAAAAAATAAAAAAAAGTTATTTAAAAAAATACCAAAAACTAATTAAATTTTTTTTTTATTACCACTAAATTTGCACAACCAATCCTGCAGTATAAGCCCATTGGTACTGCAATATTACCAAGTTCACACATTCAGCAGTAAAAGTCCAGTGGTACTGCAATATTACAAAGTTCACACATTCTGCAGTATCAGTCCAGTGGTGCTGTGTCCTGTGCTCTGTCCTGCTGAGTTCCGTAGTGCTGCTGGGTCCTGTGCCGTGTCCTGTTCAGTCCAGTGGTGCTGTGTCCTGTGCTCTGTGCTTCTAAGGGCATAGTTATTTCCCCATTATTCCCAAGTTTTTAAAAAATAAAAAAAAAGTAAAAAAAAATAAAAAATTAAAAATTAAAAAAAAAAAATATAATTATAACCAAATTTGCAAAACCAATCCAGCAGTATAAGTCCATTGGTACTGCAATATTACAAAGTTCACACATTCTGCAGTATCAGTCCAGTGGTGCTGTGTCCTGTGCTCAGGCCCGGCGCTCCCATTAGGCAACGTTAGGCAGTTGCCTAGGGCGCCGGGCTCTGGAGGGCGGCACTGAAGTGGGGGACCCAGTGATAATTAAATAAATGCTAAGCCCGCCCGCCCGCCCGCTCGTTTGCCCGCTCGCCCGCCCGCTTGTTTGCCCGCTCGCCCGTCCGCTCGTTTGCCCGCTCCATCGCTATAATGCGGTGCTGCACTGTAGCAGCACCGCATTTTAAAATTTACCCGGCGCCTGGCAGCGTCGTGACATCACGACGCACGACGCTGCCAGTGTAGAGGAGACAGAGAAAGAAGACAGAAGCGCGGAAGAAGAGAAAGGAAGGAAAATGAAGAAGTTAAGGTGAGTACAGGAAAGAGGAGGCTACAGATAACAGGAGGGGATGGGGGACGGATGCTATACATAGGGGGGAGAACGGAAGCTACAGAAAGAGGGGAATGGAAGCTACAGTAAGGAGGGAGAATGGAGGCTATACAAAGGGGGGAGAATGGGGGCTATAGAAAGGGGGGAGAATGGAGGCTATAGAAAGGGGGAGAATGGAGGCTATACAAAGGGTGAGAATGGAGGCTATACAAAGGGGGGGGAGAATGGAGGCTATACAAAGGGGGAGAATGGAGGCTATACAAAGTGGGGGGAGAATGGAGGCTATACAAAGGGGGAGAATGGAGGCTATACAAAGTGGGGGGAGAATGGAGGCTATACAATGGGGGTGAGAATGGAGGCTATACAAAGGGGGGAGAATGGAGGCTATACAAAGGGGGGGGGGATGGAGGCACTAGAAAGGGGGGAGAATGGATGCTACAGAAAATTGGGGGGGGAGGAGGAGGCTGGAGAAAATAGGGAACTTAGGGGATTACAATTAGAAATGTCCTTGAGTTAGAGACTATGGGGTCTTTATACTAAAATAGTGCCGTGACAAAATGCAGCGATGCATAATGAAGCACAGCTTTAATTCACTTTGCTGGGGCTACTCTAGGATAGTTAAGGAACCATTTATGTGTATTAGTATTTGCCCTCTATTTGGCTCTCCTTTGTTGCCCTCTATTAGTATAATTAATTTTACATCTGCAGAATACATTAACAAATGCAAATAAAATAGAACGGTCTAGATTATCTGTCATTTAGATTACCTTTCTGTATTTATTTGCATGTGTTAGTATATTTAATATATCATCTACAGAATACATTAATAGACAGCAACAGAGGAGAGCCAAGTAGTGGCCAAATACTAAAAAAAAAAGCCAAGTAGTGGGCAGGGGGGCATGTGAGTAAAGCTGGTGTCGCCTATGCGGCTGGCATATGTGACAAAAGCTGATGGGCAAGGGGTGACATTGTGAAAATAGCTAGTAGGCAGATGGGCATGTGTGAGTGAAGTTGGTGGGCAGAGGGGTACATGTCAGTATGTAACAGGTGAGTGATGTCATGTTTTCTTTTCTTTCATTTGTTTTGTTCTGAAGTCTAGCATTTGGAGCCTCCCCTCTAGATATCCTGTGTTTGCTCCTGGGCAGCAGTGATACCTGGACAGCATTCTGCATCAGACATCAGTGCTGCGTCAGACATCTGGACTGCATTGTAGCCAGCCAAGAGGAGGTAAGAGTTATTATTTTTAAGTGTGTTAGTGGCTGGGAAATTAGAATTTTTTTTTATTTGGGGGGTGGGGGGGGGGGGGCGGCAACCTAGGGCTTTGCCTAGGGTGCCGGGCAACCTTGCACCGGCCCTGCCTGTGCTCTGTCCTGCTGAGTTCCGTAGTGCTGCTGGGTCCTGTGCCGTGTCCTGTTCAGTCCAGTGGTGCTGTGTCCTGTGCTCTGTGCTTCTAAGGGCATAGTTATTTCCCCATTATTCCCAAGTTTTTAAAAAATAAAAAAAAAGTAAAAAAAAATAAAAAATTAAAAATTAAAAAAAATATATATAATTATAACCAAATTTGCAAAACCAATCCAGCAGTATAAGTCCATTGGTACTGCAATATTACAAAGTTCACACATTCTGCAGTATCAGTCCAGTGGTGCTGTGTCCTGTGCTCTGTCCTGCTGAGTTCCGTAGTGCTGCTGGGTCCTGTGCCGTGTCCTGTTCAGTCCAGTGGTGCTGTGTCCTGTGCTCTGTGCTTCTAAGGGCATAGTTATTTCCCCATTATTCCCAAGTTTTTAAAAAATAAAAAAAAAGTAAAAAAAAATAAAAAATTAAAAATTAAAAAAAAAAATATATAATTATAACCAAATTTGCAAAACCAATCCAGCAGTATAAGTCCATTGCTACTGCAATATTACCAAGTTCACACATTCTGCAGTATCTTGTGCTACATATAATGGAGACCAAAAATTTGGAGGATAAAGTAGGGAAAGATCAAGACCCACTTCCTCCTAATGCTGAAGCTGCTGCCACTAGTCATGACATAGACGATGAAATGCCATCAACGTCGTCTTCCAAGCCCGGTGTTCAGAATACACTGTAAATTAGTGGAAATGCTTGTTATTGAATGTTATTGAGGTTACTAATAGCATAGGAGTGAAAATAAGCCCAAAAACTTGATTTTTAAACTTTTTATGTTTTTTCCAAAAAAAATCCGAATCCAAAACCTTAAATCCGAACCGAGACCTTTCGTCAAGTGTTTTGCGAGACAAATCCGAACCCCAAAAATAATGAAAATCCGAATCCAAAACACAAAACACGAGACCTCAAAAGTCGCCGGTGCACATCCCTAATGTATATGTGTATATATATATATATAATGTGTGTATGTATATGTTAATTAAACCTGTAATAGAAGAGGCATAAGTACTTTAATTACTAACAAAATAGGGGATCCCATAACATATTTTCTTGTGTGTGTCTACATATATATATATATATATATATATATATATATATATATACCGCACATTAAAAAGAAAGAAACATTTATGATATGTCAATAATTTTGATATATATATATTTATATTAAAACTGATGTAATTTTATCAGTGTTTCTTTTTTTTTTTTTATGTGCCGTATCAATACTATTTTCTGAGGTGGGCTGGGACGGGGAGCTGGGGGGCATATGCCCGCTGGGCTGGGCAGAAAAAAAGGACTATTTTGGGCCGTCCCTGCACTGGCCTAAGCTCTATTACTTGGTGGCTGGCCCCTCCTCCGAGACCAGCCACCTTCTATCATTGGCTGCGGATTCTTAGGATCCGTCCTCCCCTTCCCCCATGTGTGGCTGCTATTGGTGTCACATGGGAGGTGCACCACATGACAGGTGCCGTCCCATTTGTGAAGAGAAACAAGGTCATACAGCGAGCGGATAAAACAAAGTTAGTGGGGATAGTATGTTAATATAATGTGTGTGTGAGGGGGGTAGTATGTTAATATAATGTGTGTGTGAGGGGGGTAGTATGTTAATATAATGTGTGTGTGTGAGGGGGGTAGTATGTTAATATAATGTGTGTGTGTGTGTGTGTGTGAGGGGGGTAGTATGTTAATATAATGTGTGAGGGAAGGGGGGTTCTTAATATAATGTGGGAGGGAAGGGGGCTTCTTAATTTAACTTGGATTGCAGGTGGATGCTAATTATTTAATGGGTGATCTTTTATTCGTGGAGTGATGGTGGGGCAATTTAATTGAATAGTGTTGGCTATCAATTTAAGATGGGGTGATTGGACCTTTAAATTTGATGCTGGGGTGGTTTGGAAGCTCATAAATGAATGTGGGGCGTTTTGGGGAAAATTAGGTCTGTTTATTAAATGTGAATATGAATTATTTAATTCCGTGGATGATTGTGGAAAATGGTTATATATTTTAAACATAAATGCCATTTAATTTATTGATAGGGCTTTTTCGAGGGAGGGAAATATGTTTATATATTAAATGGGAATACTATTGATTTAACATCGGGGTTGGTTGGAATTTTCTAATTTTCATGTACCCATTTTTTTTACCAAATAGGACCCCCAACATTCCAGGATCCAGACAAGCAGCAACTGAGCTAAAGACACCAACAGCCACAGGTGGAGAAATTGTCAAGAACAGGTAGGAGAGAGCAGGACAGTCTTCCAACTGTTCTGAATCTGGTCCGGTAGTCCTGAATTTGGGTGACTGTCTCGCGTAGTCAGGATTGGGTCCGACTACGGGAACAGTTGGAAGGTATGTCCTGCTTCACCCTGTACTGCTCGTGAAGGCAGAGCTGCGTGCACCTTACAGTAGTGCACATAGCATTGCCTGTGTGTTTGTCTAAATTGATAACCATGTTACATCATAGGGGCCCCCCTGCCTAAAGTGCCCCGGGCCCCCCAGAGCCTTAGTCCATCTCTGCGCAGTCCTATCAAGATGGAGGACGGCCGCGGCTCAGGACAGGCGCCGGCAGGAAGGAGTGAGAACCACGCACAAGAGCAGAGGCACTCACGGTCTGGTGTGTGACAAAAACAATGCAAAGGTGTGGCTTGCTTCTATTGGTCCAGGCATCAGGAGGGTCCAGGGGGTTGCAGATCATAGGCTAGTTTAAGCTGAGGAATCCAAAGGAGGGGGTCATCTCTCCAGGGGATGAGCTCTGATCTTCCCGCCAAGATTTCTAATCATAATAGTCCATAATTCCTTAACATCAATAACTTGCGTATGCACTTTGCAATCCCTTCGCAGAGTGAACCGGAAAGTCGCAAATGTGAAGGGGATTAGTAGGATACCACACATGATATGATTCCTTCAACGTGTACCATATGTTTTACTGATATGCATATAACTTATCTTATTACATATAAATACTACTATATTTCGACATAAATGACTATGTGTTGCAACTACCATTAAAGTGTACTATTTTACAAGTGTGCGTGTTTGTGCGAATGTATGTAAAAGACTAAATACTGTTGTTGCCACGTGTTGCAGTTGCGTACGCCCTTTCACACCGTAGCTTGCCCTTTCACGCCGTAGCGTACCATACGCATCTTTTCAAACAAAGACAATCAAGTTTGCTCGATTTTAATTGAAAAGAATTTATCCAATATGCTGACTTTGACAGCTCCACCCTTTGATAGTATAATAAACTATCACCTAATCACAGTTTCAAGTTCAGGGTTATACAACACATCTTCACATACCATGATCTCGGTGTCTTGCACCACCCTTTCAGTCTCTTTCTCAGTGTTACTCCCAGAAGACTGTTTTCCACACTTCAACACAGTAGGAACACATTTGACACACAAGCCAATTGCTAAGATGACACCCAGTATAAGGAGAAGGAGCTTACCTACACTCGCAACCATTTCATGTACCCACTTCCCCAGACCAGAGAAAAATATCACAGGGTTCAACCATGAGAACCAACCTGCCACCTTTTCCCCGACCTCATATAACGAAGAATTATGGTTCTTTCGAAATTCCCATTTCAGTTGCAGAATTTCATCCATCTTCCGGTCTATAACCTCCTTTGGGTCATGCATATTATTGGTGATGTTTGTGCAACATTTTACACCAAACTGGGTGGCCAGTGTCACACAGTTCCCACCAATAATAGAGGTGAGATAATTTAGTACCAGTCTATGTTGCACCAACTCCTTCTTGTACGCTTGTAGCTCCATTCCAGTATACCTGAAAGTGTCATCATACATCTCAGTGATATTCTCTATTAATTTAGCTAGGACTTGGATATATTTAAAGTTTAACGTTCCCCGAGCGGTCCTGGTGAGATCTAGAGCAACCATAACTTGAAACACAGCGGATTCACTAATCAATTTTGTAGCTATGGGCTCCTCACCAGGAATCATATTTCTCTTGCCACGGTGTTCATACTGTGTGTGTATGTATGGTGGTGATGTAGTCTTGTGAATACCAACCATTTCTTAATGAGTAATAGTCATGATTTCAGGAACCAGTTTAGCTAAGAAACACAAGCCCTTGGAACTTGGAGTCACCCAGGAATAAGCTGTCCTCCCACAAACAAAGTACACATCATCAGGGAGAACATAAGGAACAGTATGTCCATTAATTATATCACACAGAGTTTCGATAAAACTACCCATGCCTAGTGTCTCCATTTGTTCAAGACAAGTGTCAGCATGGATGACATATTTACAATTATCTATAGAGACTTTTCCAATGGATACTTTCTTATGTTTGGTTACACGCCCTAATTTGTGACTTCCATCAATATTCCTGCTTATTGGTGGCCTCAGTCTCCCTCCAAAATGAGCGTGGCGAGCCATTGTCTGATCTGATAGGTCAGCTTCCCAATTCTCTAGACGCTTTGCATGAGAGATATTTAGACACAGCAAAGATCTGTCTACCGAGTATTGTTGAAGCATTAGACTAGGGGACCTAGTGTTATTGTACCTCCCCTCTATGGGCCTCCCACCCCTCAATTCGAGTACTTCAGAGATGTTTAATGGGAATGGCACTAGTCCTATGTTATGCTGCCCCTGCGGCATGTGAGAGCACACCCAGCACTCTGTTTGGTTTAGCACCTTACCCACCAGGGAGTGATAATCCTCCAAAGGATGCCCGCCCACATTCAGATTACCGGTGGACTGACATCGCTGGATGCACCTCTCTTCAACTAGGGAGTCACAGAACTTGCAGATACAATACTCATCAGACAATAGCCCCTCACACTGTCTCCGAGTTCCCGAGCTAGCAGACCTTTTCATAACCCCTGGACCAAGCTTAATAATGGACTGCTCTGGGTATTCTAATAACTTTTCCTCGATTTACATTTCATCCGTATCACTGCCAGAACCTTTCTCTGTCCTCCATCCTCCTTCACAAAAATAGAATGTCCTAGAAAAAGTAAAAATAAGGAAAAGGCTGGAACAAAAGAAAAACAAAAACCGCCACTCCATAGCTGGAAAGATAGTTCTGATGCAACGTCTCTGGCTCAGGTGTCTTGACTGCGGGCCTTAGGTCTCCCGGAACAGACTCACAAGTGACAGATCTATGTCGTCGGTCTGAGTTTTATCTTGCACTTTCTCCGGATTATGGACTCTCCTGCAGTGGGTGGAATGGACCCAAGTGTCTCTCTCTGCAACCTTCAGTGATGTAGTACTGGTCAGCAGCACTTGGTACGGGCCTTCCCAACGGTCTGTTAAACAACCTGAACGTAAGAAATTGCGGATCATAACATAGTCCCCAGGTTCAACATCATGACAATTTGTTTCTGGCATACCAGGTGACAGCATTTTGAGTTTTTGTTGTTGTTTTAGCTGTCTGCTCATTTTTATAAGATATTGCACAGTCACTTCATTATTACACTTTAAGTCGTCTTGCGGACTCACGATCAAATGAGGTTGTCGTCCGAACAGTATCTCAAAGGGGGACAGATTAAGAAGAGGTCTAGGAGTGGTTCGAATGCTATGGAGGACTAGTGGCAAAGCTTCAGGCCATGCCAACCCAGTTTCAGCCATTATTTTACCAAGCTTGTTCTTTATAGTACCATTTACTCTTTCCACCTTACCACTGGCTTGTGGTCGGTAAGGGGTGTGAAGTCTGCTACTGATTACACATATTCTGGAAGATATCACCAGTAAAGTGGGTACCCCTATCACTTTCAATGATTCTAGGGATACCGAACCTACATACAAAATCTTGTACAATTTTCTTTGCAGTGAACACAGCAGTATTAGTGGCTGCCTGATATGCTTATACCCAACCGGAAAACACATCAATACACACTAACACATACTTTAGATTCCTGCATGGTGGTAATTGGATATAGTCAATTTGTATTACCTGAAAAGGTCCGTCTGTAGGAGGGATGTGGGATGGCTCAGTTGGAATAGTTTTCCCGACATTTTTCCTCAAACAAGTAAGACATGACATTGCTTTCTTACCAGCCTGAGAGGAAAATCCAGGAGCACACCAGTATGCTCTCACCAGTTTGCACATTCCTTCTTTACCCAGGTGAGTCAGACCGTGTGCTGCTTCAGCCAGGCTTGGATAGTATGTTCGGGGAGCTACAGGCTTACCTTGTCCATCCCTCCAGAGTCCTGAGGACTCTTGACCACATCCCTTCGCCTTCCAGACCGCCTTTTCCTGCAGGAAACACAAATCTTGCATTTCAATTAGTTTCTGCATGTCTAATGTCTGAAAAACCATCATAGTCTCGGTCGATACAGTCATAGGTTGCCCTGCTGACCATTTAGCAGCTTCGTCTGCCCTTTTGTTGCCCAATGACGCTGGGTCTTCTTCAAAGGTATGGGCTTTGCACTTTATGACGGCTACTGTTCTGGGTAATTGTATCGCTGTCAGAAGTCCTTTTATGTGTTGTGAGTGTGCCACTGGCGTACCTGCTGCTGTCGTAAAGTTTCTAAGACGCCAAAGGGCCCCAAAATCGTGCACTACGCCGAAGGCGTACCTAGAGTCAGTATATATATTGGCTGATTTACCCTCTGCCAACTCACACGCTCTCCTTAATGCTACTAGTTCCGCCACTTGGGCTGAGTGAGGTGGGCCAAGGGGTTCAGCTTCTACCACATCCTGATCGTCTACCACAGCGTAACAAGTACATAGCTCTCCCGTCTCTGTCTGTCTATGACAACTCCCGTCTGTATAAAACGTAAAATCTACATTTTCTAAGGGGTTGTCACGTATGTCGGGCCTTGCAGTAAAGGTCTGGTTCAGGTGTTCCATACAATCATACGTGTCAGTATTCTTGCCTAACTCATCATCAACCAGGGTCTCCTCACCTCCCACCCTTTGTGTCTCTAGAGACACATATGGAAGGTATGTAGCTGGATTTAAGGTGCTACATCGTTTGATGGTGAGGTTTGAGGGTGCCATCAGGGCTAGTTCCCACTTTGTGAATCTAGCTGAAGAAACATGTCTGGTTTGGGCTGAATTTAACAGAGCTGATAGTATGATACCACACATGATATGATTCCTTCAACGTGTACCATATGTTTTACTGATATGCATATAACTTATCTTATTACATATAAATACTACTATATTTTGACATAAATGACTATGTGTTGCAACTACCATTAAAGTGTACTATTTTACAAGTGTGCGTGTTTGTGCGAATGTATGTAAAAGACTAAATACTGTTGTTGCCTTGTGTTGCAGTTGCGTACGCCCTTCCACGCCGTAGCGTGCCCTTTCACGCCGTAGCATAACGTACGCATCTTTTCAAACAAAGACAACCAAGTTTGCTCGATTTTAATTGAAATGACTTTATCCAATATGCTGACTTCGACAGTAGCCTTTGTGTGTGTGTGTGGCCTGTGTGTGTATGTGTGTGACCTTTGTGTGTGTGTTTGTGGCCTTAGTGTGTGTGTGTGGCCTTTGTGTGTGCGTGGCCTTTGTGTGTGCGTGAGTGGCCGGTGTGTGTGTGTGTGCGCCCTGTGTGTGTGTGTGGCCTTTGCATGTGTGTGTATAGTAGGCAACTATGGCATACTGACCAACTTTCTGTTGGTGAAATCCGGGAGCCTGCAGAGGAGGTGGGCGTAAAGGGGGGGGGGGCAGGGCTCCAAATGGCGTCATTTTGGACCCGCCCCCATGACGTGATGACGCAAAATGCGTCATTTGACAGCGGGGGGCGGGGCCAAATGCCGCGATTCACCGGGAATCGCGGCATATGGGACTTAATTCTGCCCACTTCACTAGGAAGTGGGCAGAATTATCCAGATGCGGGGGCTTGCCACACTCGCCCGGGAGCCCGGGAGACTCTCGCAAAATGCGGGAGTCTCCCGGATATTTCGGGAGAGTTGGCAAGTATGAACTATGGTGTGTGTGGACTTTGTGTGTGTGTTCGTTGCCTGTGAGTGTGTGTGTCGCCTGTGAGTGTGTGGCCTATGTGTGTGTGTGGCCTTTCTGTATGTATATGGCCTTTGTGTGTGTGTGCGTAGGGCCTGTGTGTGTGGCCTTTGTGTGTGTGTGTGTGTATGTGTGTGGTCTTTGTGTGTGTGTGGCCTGTGTGTGTATGTCCTTTGTGTTTGTGTGTGGGAGGGAGCCTTTGTGTGTGTGTGTGTGTGGCCTTTGTGTACGTGTATGGCTGTGGGTGTGTGGGTGTGGCCTTTGTGTGGGTGTGGCCTTTGTGTGGGTGTGGCCTTTGTGTGGGTGTGGCCTTTGTGTGTGTGTGGCCTTTGTGTGCGGCCTGTGTGTGTGTGTGTGTGCCATGTGTGTGTGTGGCCTGTGTGTGTGGCCTGTGTGTGAGGGGGGCCTTTGTGTGTGTGTGTGTGGCCTTTGTGTGTGTGTGGCCTGTGTGAAGGATAAAATCATGTTATGTGTAATTGGTATCATAGAGTGCAGTCAGCTGTATTTCTATATTCCTCTATGGCTATGAAGTGATCTTCTCTGCTTGTCTAGTTTTCTCAATATGTCCATTTGACTGCAGATTGGTAGTGCTATAAATTTTGTGCAAATCATGGACAGTGGCACATCGTGGAAACTCTGCTAAAGTATTGTCTGGGCAGTTGTCTTAAAATATATATATATATATAATATATATACTATGTGTGTCTCAAAGGTTCCAGTTAAAACATCAAAACAAAAAATGCCTCATTCTGCTAAGATCTCTTAAAAAGTCAGAGGCTTTCTTTAGAAAAAGTGATACGGTGAGAAAATACCTGCAACATGCCAAATATTTTTTTCCCTTGAAAAAATGATCTGTTGCCGCAATTTTTACTGGACCTGGTATTAAGTACTTGAGCTAGTGGTAGGAACGTTGCTGTGTTTCTAGCTTCAATGTTACTCACCTGCACCCCGTCATTTTACCCTTCCTTCCCTCTATCTTACCCTCTCTCCATAGTGGGGTGTGCTGAGCAGGAGAATTACCTGAATTAAATTATATTTTTAATTTCTTTGAGGACAAGAAGAGAAGATTGTATTTTATTGATAATTTTGAGGTTGCTGACTCTGCCTAATTGTGCTTGCTCCACCTACCAGTGTAATGCTTTGCCTACTTGTGTGTTAGGTCTGCCTATTATTGTTATAATAACTATTATTAATCTTTATTTATAGGGCGCCATATGAGGTCCGCAGCACCCTACAGAGAGCAATCAACAAAATAGTACATGGTATAACAGTACAGTACAGTAAACAACTAACACTACAACTCAACACAGCTACTGGGAATAAAGGTATAAGTAATGGGAACAGGTAGGAAGATGGCCCTGCTCACAAGAGCTTACAATCTAAAGGGAAACTTTAGATTTATATGTCTACTGCGACAGGCTGCGCCTACTGTGACGGGCTCCGCCCACTGTGACGGGCTCCGCCCACTGTGACGGGCTCCGCCCACTGTGACGGGCTCCGTCTACTGTGACAGGCTGCGCCTACTGTGACAGGCTGCGCCTACTGTGACAAACTCCTACTTGCATTGCTGTGACTTCACCTACCATTGCGTATGGCATTAGCTTTGTCTACCATCGACAATGGTGTGTTAACCCTGCCTACTTTTCAGGTGGTCCCACCTACAATTGATTAGGTCTCGTCCACATCAGGCCACTTTCAGATTTTTTTTCATCCAGGGACAGTCTTAGTTCCTGATCCGCCCCTGGTAAGGACATTATGCTCTGGAGGTCTCTATCATGGACTTCGTTTACCTTTCCCTCTCCTATCCATATGCTTGATGTTACCGAAAGTAACATGCCAGAACCCGGGTGCTGTAAATGGTGATGGTGACTTCAGGCAGCCAGAGCTTCTTGGTTCTGCTGCTTCTGACAGCTGTTTGGCCCTTTTATCTGAACCAAGTTGAAAACACAGAGCCTTCCTATGGTGAGTCTCATTGTCCCTGTTGAGTGACCCTGGACAGAACTTCACAGTCAGCGTGGCAGTGCGGCAGGTTTACACCTCTTTGGGGGAATTAAATTGACCGCATTATTTGTGAGAATAATGCGGATAAAGTGGAATTACAAATTATTTGGGACATGGTTTTTAAACAAGTTTGGATTAAAAGCTGCTAACAAAAGAGGAAGAATTCAGATCAGTAAGTATATTGGGGTTTTATTATTTTTAAAAAATTTTTGTGGAATGAATAAGGGTGTTTAGTGTATTTATTGTTGTTTTATTATTTTTATTAAAAAATTGTGGTTGTAAACAGGGAGATGTGAATTTTTAGCATATTGTTTTGTGGAACTACAGGTCTCAGCCAGCCATGGGTGTCAGGCCATGTTGACACTTGTGGTTCTCCAAGTGCCAGCATGACCTGGCTGCCATGATGTCGAAGTCATATAATTGGATGAACGAAAGTATATTAGTTAATATTGTTTTATCGTGCGATTGCACTCAGTATGCCACACTACACATGGCATGGCGAGATCACACGGTAAAATACGCACGCACACACTCGCACTACAACATTTAGTTATTTATATATTTCATATTTATATGGATTCCATTCCACAGTGATTTGTGAGCAGATAGTATTTAGTTTATTATTAGTTTATATATTATGATTATATGTACACTTTATTGTTATTTAAGGTTCAGGTTATAGGAAATGTGTCATGTCTGGTATCATTTTAATCCCCTATTCATCAGCAGTTGTCCGGTTCATTCGCCAAAGAGATCGCACGTGGCATACTCTAGTTAGTGATGTTAGGGAATAAATACTTAAAGTGATACTGACTGTAATGTGTAAATAGACTAGATTAAATCGGTTTCTGGGTGGGAGAATCATCTGGAATGTTGACCCTCAGCCTTGGAGGGGGTTGTTTGAACTAGCCTATGATCTGTTTACATTGGACCCACCTGAAGTCTGGACCTATAGAAGCAAGCCACATCATCTGCATTGTTGTCTCTGTAACACTGAGTGCATATAATATAGCTGTGCTTCCACTGGCCTCAGTCTCTTCTGACCACAGTATTCTGGAGTGAAGTACTGTTCGCTGGTGCCAGTGGGAGCGCGGTATGTATTTATCTTTTGGTATTGGCTGTACTGTATTATAATTATGTATTGAACTGATAAATTGTACATCTGTTAAAATAAATTACTTTGTGCTTTGGAAACACAATACAATCGCTTATGCAATGCTTATTTGAAAACAATAGAATTACTTTAATAATGAGTAAGCTGGTGCTTGTAGTTATACAAGCATTAGCATGCCCTGACTGTTTATGGCACCCTGGCATGGCTGGGACTGGTAGCTCCACAAAACAAAATGGCGACTGTTTGTTTTACTTTATTATTGCCAATATTACCATACTACACACAGTCCACGGGGATAGGAAGAGCCCTAGTGCTTTCAGCACTGGGGTGGTTATTCCTAGAGGGGGGCCCGCTCGTTATTTTGCCGGACCCCACTCACTAGGGAATCCAGCCCAGCGCTGAACAGCCTGGGGTTGGTTTCTCATTATGGCAGGGGGATCCCTGCCGCGTGTACCCCTGCTATAGTGCCACCCACCCTAGGCTGGTTTGCCTAGTGCTGGTTATGTGAAAATCGGGGGGACCCCATGCAAATTTTTCCCAGATTTTCACACAACCAGCAGTAGGCTAGCAGCACAAGGGTTAGGTGCTCGGACGGGGGGACCCCACGCTATTTTTTTAAAAAACATTTATCTACTTTTAAAATTTTGACAGCAGCGGGGACCTGCAGCTGTATAGACAGGCAGTGTAACAGTAAGAGGCCGCGAGAAGTGGGGGCAAGACAAGAAGCTTATTTTTTTTTCCCCTATTCACCCGGGCAGGAGGGGCAGGGCTGATCAGGAGAGGGTAGGTCTCATCAGGACGGCCCTGTCAGTGGCAGGCTGTCACTGAACTAATGGAGACAGGCAGCAAATCAGACTGCTGCCAGGCTACCTGTTATTTCAGAGCACGGCTGCAGAGATATCAGCCCCTGGAGATGTAGTGAGTACAAGGGACTGGAGGGTGGGGGTGTTATAGTCTGGCTTTGTGTATATATGTGGAACTGTATATGTATGTGTATGGCAGTATGTATGTGTTTATGGCATTATGTGTGTGTAGGTATATGGCATTGTGTGCGTGTGTATGTATATGGCATTGTGCGTGTGTGTGATGTGTCTGGGGGGGTGACATGGTGTACATGGTAGTTTACAGTGCTGTATATCAGGGTAACACAGAGGAGGCAGCACCTGAGGTGAGCAGGAGATAACAATCTATCATTGTACTGAGACAGTATATATGTCAGTAATGACCTAGTACACGGTAGCGTACAATGCTGTATATCAGGGTATCACAGTGGAGGCAGCACCTGAGGTGAGCAGGAGATAGCAATCTATCATTGTACTGAGACAGTGTATATGTCAGTAGTAACCTAGTACATGGTGGTGTACAGTGCTGTATATCAGGTTAAGACAGACGAGGCAGGACATGGCAAGGGTTGGGGACAATTAAACAGAAGGGTACATATATCATAGAGAGATCACTGCATATATTAATGTTTACATTTTCAGCCATCAGCTATGACAAAGATTTACAGCGTATTTACCCCAGATAAACCCCAGAACCAGCTTGTTATAATTTTAGCATTGAATAAATCTTCTTTCATTATAGTACCAGTGTTTCTAAGTTGATTGCTATTGATATTTGCTCAAGTTTAAAATCCTTGCAGTGTTTCATTGTGTGGTTACCTCCATAAGGGATAAGTATATACTATACAATACATCCTATGAGTTGGTCACAGTGCATTATGTGACACTGCCTACATTCTGAAGGATATAATCTTACAAAGTATATCATTAAAGCCCTATGGACTGGAGTTTACTTTACTTCCATTTGGGAACAGTGGTAGGTTAATGCATTCACCTCAGTAGCAAGCCCTGGGAAGTACCCATACCCCTCCCATCACATCAGAGGAAATTATGGCATTATCTGTGACCAGAGAACATGAGACAGCTGTCCATCAACAGCACAGGGACTGAGATTTGTCCACTGGCTTTGGCCCCAGAGACTGTCTATACTCTCACTATGGGAGACAAGCACAAAGGATCCCAGTAATCACAACCACATGGGGAAAACCACGGGTGTAAAAATACATGCTGCTGTCTATAACTGACATAGCCCATATAAAAATTTCAAAATGGAATTCAGAATCCAAAATTTATATCCTAACCATATATAGTGAAGTGATCCCAATCGCGATCTCTTTACTAACAGTTGGTTCAAATGGTCTGGCTGAATTTGCGATGTGGAGAGTATGAAGCCTGCTGGGGAGGGATCTAAATATATCTCCTTCGATGCTTCCCTATAGGTAATAATGGTAAAAATTACTTTATCAAAACGGTAGTGGATAGGTGAGATAAGCTAATATAATAGGGCAATATTAACTCTTGTTTTTTAGGGATTAAGAAAAATAGCAACATTTGACACCAAATTGGGTGACTAAAGTCACACAATATCCACCAGTAATAGATGTGAGATAATTCAACACCAGTCTATGCTGCGCCAACTCCTTTTTATAAGCCTGTAGCTCCTTACCCGTATACGTAAAAGTGTCATCATACAACTCAGTGATATTGTCTATCAATTTAGCCAGGTCTTGAATATACCTAAAATGTAAAGTTCCAAGAGCTATCCTGGTGGGATCTAATGCAACCATAACTTGGAAACCAGTAGTTTCACTAATTAATTTAGTAGCTACATGTTCTTCACCAGGAATGATATTTCTTTTGCCATGATGTTCATACTGTGTGTTTATGTATGGAGGTGATGTAGTCCTATGGATATCAATCATTTTGTCATGTGTAATGGTCATGACCTCGGGAACCAATTTACCTAGAAAACATAAACCCTTGGAACTCGGAGTTAACCAGGAATAAGCCTTTCTCCCTACAACATAGTACACATCATTTGGGAGGACATAAGGTACAGTACGATTAGTTTTGAAGAAACTACCCATGCTTAATGTCTCCATTTGTTCAAGACAAGTGTCGGCATGGATAACATTTTGACAATAACATAGAGGAACTTTCCCAATGGATACCCTCCTATGTCTATTAATACGTCCTACTCTATGATGTCCATCACTATTCCTCATTATTGGTGATCTTGAGAGTCTCCCATCAATACTGGTGTGGTGAGCTGTGACAGACCCGGGCCTTATATTGGGAATATCGTGCCAACCCGGTCTGTCCTCAGTGGGCCAATTGAACAACCATGGCCCACTCTGTTATTAAATGCTGCCCGGTGGCCAGATCTTTTATTGCTGTGGTGTCCAGAGAGGGAGGGGGGAGGCAGCTCACAGGAAGTGTGAATCAGCTGTGGACCCTGTGACATCAAAAAGGAGTGGAAGGGGTTAAAAAGAGGAGGGTCAGGACCTTATCTAAAATAAGGAGGGCGTCTCTCCCTGTTTTCTATTGTTCTAGCAACTCTGCAACACAGTCTGAATGGCACCATCACTGCAGATGGGAGACCAATGATGTCATGCTCTACTTCCACCCCTGTTACCACCCAAACTCTTCACACCACCAATCACAAGAGGACAATGAGTGGGGGTTGACCCAGGGAGGTGGCCAGGTTCAGGTGTCTTGTGAGAAGGGACAAAAAGGAGCTGTCTGAGGAGGGGGTTGTTGTTGGAGAATCTGGAGACAGCGAGGACTTGGACTGTTTGATAGTAACCGTATTCTCGCAGGGCCTTAAAGGAGCTTCTTGACAGAGATCGGACAGTGTACCTCTAGGACTGATTCTGTTACCACTCCATCGGGAGACACTCGCAGATTCTGAGGAATTGGTGAGCCTACATCAGTAGGGAGACTAATACCCAGGGTCCCACCAAGCTGGTGGAGAGTTGATCGAGCGGTTGGATCAGCAAAATACACAGACCCACCTTAAGGATCAGAAACCTTGGCCCACTTGGATTGTCAGCTGTGGATTTTATTACCAGGAGTTTGGGCCTGCTAGGACTCTGTGCTTGGAGGTAACCTGCTGGGGACTTTGTTGGGGAGTGTTTACTTGCACTGGTGATTTTCTGACACTTGATATATTTGGTGGGGGAACAAGTTTCTCCTTGGGGAGCACTGTTGTATTTTACTAAGTGTGTGCACTTTGTTTAATAAAAGGGATTATTATTTCTTTCCTGTCTCCTTACCTGTGTGACCTGTGAACCTAGAGGACCGGGTATCTAGTGAGCTTTGGTTCTAACCCTGGTGTCCTCACACGAGCCATTGTCTGATCAGGAAGGTCAGCTTCCCAATTCTCCAGTCTCTTTAAATGTGAGATATTTAGACACAACAAAGACCGATCTAAGGAGTATTCGGAAAGCTTTAGACTAGAGGACCTAGTGATATTATGCTTCCCATCTATGGACCTCCCTCCCTGTTATTCGAGGACCTCAGAGAAGTTTAATGGGAATGGTACTATATTATGCTGTCCCTGAGGCACATGAGAGCCTCAGGTTTGGTTTAAGATCTTACTCACTAGGGAGTGATAATCCTCCAGTGGATGCCCGCCTAAATCCAGATTACTATTGGACTGGCATCGCTGGATGCATTTCTCTTCAACTAGGGTGTCACAGTACTCACAGATACAATATTCCTCAGACAATAGCCCCTCACACTGTCTCCGAGTACACTGTCGTTGAGTTCCAGAGCTAGCAGATCTTTTCATGAGCCCTGAACCAAGTTTGACAATAGGCTGTACTGATTGTTCTATCAACCTTTCCTCCAACTCCACTTCATCAATATCACTACCAGACCGTTTCTCCGTCATCCATGCTCCATCACAAAAATAGGATGTCCTAAAAAGAATAAATCTGAGAAAAATCCTAGTACAATCAAAATATAAAAACTGCCACTCCATTGCTGGAATAATAGTCTGTGGAACGTCCTTGGATCAGGTGTCTTAGCTGCAGTCTTTAGGTCTCCTGGGACAGGTTCACAAGTGACAGATCTATGTTGTCAGTCTCAGCTTTATCTTGTACCTTCTCCGAGTTGTTGACTTTCCTGCAGTGAGTAGAATGGACCCAAATGTCTGTTTCTGCTACCTTCAGAGATGTGGTACTGGTCATCAACACTTGGTATGGGCCTTCCCAATGGTCTGTTGCACAACCTGAGTGTAAGAAATTGCGGATCATAACATATTCACATTGGCCAGAGCTGCTGGGTAGCAGGCAGAGCAGTGGTACCAGACAAGTGGGTCCAAACTTCAGAACAGGTATTCTGTAGGTCACAAGAATTTCAGCAAGGAAGAAGGTCTTTGAAGCAAGTGATGTTTATTTAGCTCCAGTAGTCCTAACACACTGGTTGTAGGTAAAAGTGATCAAGAAGTCAGAAGAAACCATACTACTTTTCAATACAAAACAGTGACTTTTTTATAGTTTTTGGATACTAGCTTAGCAGGAGGTAATCCATCCTTCTGTCCCTTTAACCAAACTGGGCTGATTCATGCAGCCTGCACGTGAATCAGCTCAGAGAGGTTAACAACTTGTTACATAGAGGCTAGTGGCAGGGGCGGAGTGTTCTTCCCCCCCCCCCCCGGTCCATGAGCTGCCAGGGAGAAGGGGGCTCAGCCCACTCTGCTCCCTGGTGCCTGTCTGTCTGGGACGTGAGAATTATCTTTTAAATCTCCCACCCAAAGTTACTTCCATGACTCTGCTCCGGGGTCTGGCTCTCGCTGCTGGCTGAAAATAGTACCAGAGAGGGAGAGACCAGATCCCGGGGGAACAGCAGCCCCTGCCTGTCGCTAGCTGAAGCTCTTTGAGCTCCGGCAAGGGACTTAGCTTCCTGGGACCCCAAGTAGGCGATACACATCCTGGATCTATTTGATTCCACGAGGCTGGTGTGGAAGTCCCTCCTGCAGCCCCTTCTGGACTATCAGGAACAGGGTAAGTACTTTTTCTTTATTATACACTGTGGCAAAAGCCCGCTACTGCAGAAGCACACGTGAACAACTTCTTCCTTTTTATGTAGTTTTATTGTCAGGATGGTAAATGTTTTGACACCGTACAGATTTCACAGCATTTCTTGGAGACCCTAAACGCTAGCTAGACATAGCTCAGCTCTCTAAAGACCAGCCAGCTTCTCCAGCGTTGATCTCTCTGAACAAATGGCACAAACAAGCTTTTATACATGTTACTCCTCTTCCAGCCTTAGCTTGATGGAAAGGTGACACACCCACCTTCTCTTTAAAAGAATACACCCATCAGTGGCTCTGTTTGCACAGCCACACCCTGTCTGTTAGCTGAGAGGAAATCATGTAAGTTAACAAACTTTAAACTACACATACGTTTTTACCTGGTTTAATCTCTGTCACAGATCTCAAACAGAAGTACAGCTAGGAGTCACGAATTTGGTGAAAACACTGTGTGTTTATTTGCAGAGAGGTATTAACAACAGGTAATAAGGAGCAGTGAAAAATACCAGGTTCCAGCTGATGCAGAAAGTAGCATGAATGTCCAGAAACAATCAGGTAAGGACAACAGGAAATTACATCAGGGTTGGACAACAGGAAAGGACATCACAGGATGGGACAACAATAACCAGCCATGTGAGCTGGGGGAAACAGGTTTAAATGGACCACACCCAGGTGCATGGAATGATTGGTGAACAGGAAGGTTAACCCCTAATGCACACAATAGCAGCAACTCTGGTGAGTGGAGGTACTGCCAATACAATACAATAATAGGACAAAAAGGCAGGAGCTGCCATGCAAAGCAGCATGTAGCGCATAGGCTGAAAGCAGATCGTGACAGTACCCCCTCCCTTAAGGGCGGATTCCAGACGCCCAATTATCAAAAATGTCTGAATTCATCGGAATCATAGTCCAGAATTGGGGGCCCGGCAGAAAAGTCCTCGTCCAAGGGCGGAAAGGCAAAGGAGACCATGCCAGTTGCCAGTTCAAGAACTGAAGAACCTCCTCTCCTCTTACGTCCTCCTCTCTTACGGGACTTTCTCAGAATTGGGGCCTGAGCCAACTGAGTGGAGCACAAAGGTATCTCTTGGCCAGGTGAGATGGGTGGTACTGGTGATATTGCAGAGGCCCCGCAAGATGGTATAGCAGGAACAGTTACGAACTTGTTGAAAACTGCCTCAATAAAGGATTGAAAGTCCGATAAAATGGGGTGATCCGTCTCAATAAATGGGTTTGCCCAATCTAATGCCTCTCCCCTAAAATGGGATATTAGAAATAACACCTGTCTCTTAGGGCTACTAACAAGGCTTGGTGTGGAGGGGATCTTTGAAGCAAATAACCTCAGAAGGGCATTAAGTTGGGAAGGATGCCCCTCAAAGAAAGGTGACGGTTCAGACTTGGCATCCTCGGTAACAGATGGCTCGGACTTGGCAGACGACTTGGCAGCAGGCCCGACAGGAGACCCGGACTGGGCGGCAGGCTTGGGAGCAGGCCCGGACGGGGCGGCAGGCTTGGGAGCAGGCCCGGACTGGGCGGCAGGCTTGGGAGCAGGCCCGGACTGGGCGGCAGGCTTGGGAGCAGGCCCGGACTGGGCGGCAGGCTTGGGAGCAGGCCCGGACTGGGGGGCAGGCTTGGGAGCTGGCCCGGACTGGGGGGCAGGCTTGGGAGCTGGCCCGGACTGGGGGGCAGGCTTGGGAGCTGGCCCGGACTGGGGGGCAGGCTTGGGAGCTGGCCCGGACTGGGGGGCAGGCTTGGGAGCTGGCCCGGACTGGGCGGCAGGCTTGGGAGCTGGCCCGGACTGGGCGGCAGGCTTGGGAGCTGGCCCGGACTGGGCGGCAGGCTTGCCAGCACTTTGAGAAGTCTGAGGGCAGACAGCACTTTGAGAAGCCTGAGGGCAGACATCACCAAGTGGTAACTCGGGCTGGACCGCATGGACTGGCAACTCGGGCTGGACCGCATGGACTGGCAACTCGGGCTGGACCGCATGGACTGGCAACTCGGGCTGGACCGCATGGACTGGCAACTCGGACTGGACCGCATGGACTGGCAACTCGGACTGGACCGCATGGACTGGCAACTCGGGCTGGACCGCATGGACTGGCAACTCGGGCTGGACCGCATGGACTGGCAACTCGGGCTGGACCGCATGGACTGGCAACTCTTCTGGAGCAGACTGGAAGGGCAGCGCCCCCTCTGGAGCAGACTGGAAGGGCAGCGCCCCCTCTGGAGCAGACTGGAAGGGCAGCGCCCCCTCTGGAGCAGACTGGAAGGGCAGCGCCCCCTCTGGAGCAGACTGGAAGGGCAGCGCCCCCTCTGGAGCAGACTGGAGCTCAGGAACAGAGACAGCGGCTGAAGACTCTGAACCGGACACAGTGGCAGGAGGCTCGGGACCGGACACAGTGGCAGGAGGCTCGGGACCGGACACAGTGGCAGGAGGCTCGGGACCGGACACAGTGGCAGGAGGCTCGGGACCGGACACAGTGGCAGGAGGCTCGGGACCGGACACAGTGGCAGGAGGCTCGGGACCGGACACAGTGGCAGGAGGCTCGGGACCGGACACAGTGGCAGCAGGCTCGGGACCGGACACAGTGGCAGCAGGCTCGGGACCGGACACAGTGGCAGCAGGCTCGGGACCGGACACAGTGGCAGCAGGCTCGGGACCGGACACAGTGGCAGCAGGCTCGGGACCGGACACAGTGGCAGCAGGCTCGGGACCGGACACAGTGGCAGCAGGCTCGGGACCGGACACAGTGGCAGCAGGCTCGGGACCGGACACAGTGGCAGCAGGCTCGGGACCGGACACAGTGGCAGCAGGCTCGGGACCTGACACAGTGGCAGCAGGCTCGGGACCTGACACAGTGGCAGCAGGCTCGGGACCGGACACAGTGGCAGCAGGCTCGGGACCGGACACAGTGGCAGCAGGCTCGGGACCGGACACAGTGGCAGCAGGCTCAGGACCGGACACAGTGGCAGCAGGCTCAGGACCGGACACAGTGGCAGCAGGCTCCAAGCTGGAGGCAGATGATGTGACCTCGGCACAGGAGACAGAGGCTGGCACCTCGGCACAGGAGACAGAGGCTGGCACCTCGGCACAGGAGACAGAGGCTGGCACCTCGGCACAGGAGACAGAGGCTGGCACCTCGGCACAGGAGACAGAGGCTGGCACCTCGGCACAGGAGACAGAGGCTGGCACCTCGGCACAGGAGACAGAGGGAGTGGGTGCCTCAGGACAGGCGGCTGGAGCTGGCAGATTGGGTCTCTTCACAGAGAACAGGAATGCTGGAGCATAAACAGATTTGGAGTGCCGAGAGGAAACAACAGGAGATGGTTCAGTAAGCTGACGTGGTCTACGGACAGGACAGTCCTGCAAGAAATGTGCATTGCTGGCACAGTAGAGACACAGTTTGTTGGTTATTCTGCGCTGTCGCTCCACTTCGGTCAGATGGGGGCGTGGCCCACTTGTGAACCGGGCATTAGTTAAACTGCAGTTGTTAGTTAAATGCAATTTTGACATGGTATTATTGCAAGGTGTTGGCGGCACAGATTCAGCAGCAGACAGAGTTGGCTGGGTCAAATCAACAGTATTAGATTTCAGTGAAACAGTCTCTGATAGTCTCCTGAGTGGGTCCAAAAGCAAAGTGGAAAATTTGGCCAGCTAGGAGCGTAACAATATAATGTCCATTTGTAAGGTTTGTAGCAGTGGTAATTCCATGATTGGCAAAACAGACATGTTGCAAAAGACAAATGAAAACTTGATTGCAGCAAAAAAAAGTCCCAGAATAAAACAAAACTTTCACCTGACTCCAAAGCTGTTTTTTGGGCTGGTTATACTGTCACAGATCTCAAACAGAAGTACAGCTAGGAGTCACGAATTTGGTGAAAACACTCTGTGTTTATTTGCAGAGAGGTATTAACAACAGGTAATAAGGAGCAGTGAAAAATACCAGGTTCCAGCTGATGCAGAAAGTAGCATGAATGTCCAGAAACAATCAGGTAAGGACAACAGGAAATTACATCAGGATTGGACATCAGGAAAGGACATCACAGGATGGGACAACAATAACCAGCCATGTGAGCTGGGGGAAACAGGTTTAAATGGACCACACCCAGGTGCATGGAATGATTGGTGAACAGGAAGGTTAACCCCTAATGCACACAATAGCAGCACCTCTGGTGAGTGGAGGTACTGCCAATACAATACAATAATAGGACAAAAAGGCAGGAGCTGCCATGCAAAGCAGCATGTAGGTGGACAATCTCCACCTAGGTGCATAACTATGCCAATGTTTTATTCTGTTTGTATACTTTCTCTGCCTATTGTCAGAAAAATGCCTCTCTTTGTTACAAATCCCTCCCCCTAGCATCTCCAAGTAGGGGGACACGGACTTCGCGAGGAGCGCATATTTTCGTGACAATGCATCTGCATTCTTGTGCAGAATCCCAGGTCTATGTTCTACTGAGAACTTGAAAGGTTGCAGTGCCAAGAACCAGCAGGTTACCTTGGCATTTACCTCCCGGTTGTTCTGCATCCATCTTAATGGTGCATGGTCTGTTATTAAGGTGAACTCTCTGCTTAGGAGATAATAGCGCAGAGCTTTTGTAGCCCATTTTATGGCGAGACATTCTTTCTCCACTGTGGCATATTTTTGTTCCCTTGGAAGCAACTTCCGACTTAGGTACAGGACAGGGTTTTCTACTCCATTCTTCTCCTGTGACAAGACTGCACCTAAGCCAACACCAGAAGCATCAGTTTGGAGGAAGAACCTCCGGGTAAAATCTGGTGCTTGTAGAACTGGAGAGGAACAAAGAGCTAACCGAAGATCAGACCAGGCGGTTTCTGCAGAGTCAGACCAGGTTAATCTGTCTGGACAACTTTTTTTTTTAACATGTCCGTAAGTGGAGCAGCTCTAGTGGCGAAGTGGCTTACAAACCGCCTGTAGTAACCTACTAAGCCTAAAAAGGTTCTTAACTGCGACTTTTTTTATGGTCTTGCCCAATTTTTGACTGCCTCCACTTTGTCTAACTGGGGTTTTACATGCCCTCGACCAACAATGTACCCCAAATATTTGGCTTCTCTCATGGCTATGGCACATTTCTCTGTGTTGGCTGTTAATCCTGCTGACCTTAATGAAGCTAAGACCGCCTCAACTTTGGCTAAATGTGATCCCCAGTCTGGGGTATAAATCACTATATCGTCCAGGTAAGCGGCTGCATAAGCTGTGTGAGGTCGTAGCAATTTATTCATGGCCCTTTGGAAGGTGGCAGGTGCCCCATGCAACCCAAAGGGTAGGACTTTATATTGATAGAGACCATCACGGGTGGAAAATGCAGACTTTGGCATGGCCGTGGAAGTCAGGGGAACTTGCCAATAACCCTTTGTTAGATCAAGGGTTGTTAA
This sequence comes from Mixophyes fleayi, assembly GCF_038048845.1. NCBI lineage: Eukaryota > Metazoa > Chordata > Amphibia > Anura > Limnodynastidae > Mixophyes > Mixophyes fleayi. Next base: position 253,882,239 of record NC_134404.1, on the reverse strand, counting down.
ATAATTGCTACCAGCAAGATTTTCCACTAGTTCATCCACACGTGGCATCGGATAGGCATCAAACTGCGACATACTGTTTAGGCGCCTAAAGTCATTGCAGAACCTAATTGTCCCATTGGGTTTCGAGACAAGCACAATGGGACTATTCCACTTACTAGTGGACTCTTCAATCACATCTAACTGGAGCATCTTCTCGACCTCTTTCCTCACGTCCACCCGTCTGGCTTCTGGAATACGATATGGCTTCTGCTTTACAATGACTCATGGCGCAGTGACAATGTCGTGTTCGATTAAGGTAGTGCACCCAGGAATGGAAGAGAAGACATCCCTGTTCCGGCAAATCATTTCTTCAGTCTGTTGTCTCTGCTGAATGGACAAAGCTGGCTCTATGGGCACTTCAGACTTTTCAATGGCAGTACTCACTACCTGAGGAGAGGTTTCCTCATCATGCCAAGGTTTAAGGAGGTTAACATGGTATGTTTGCTCCTCCCTTCTCCTACCTAATTGGCGGACTCTGTAATTGACAGGACCGACAGCCTCTAGAACTTCATATGGTCCCTGCCAATGGACGAAAAGTTTGCTTTCCTGGGTGGGAACCAGGACTAGGACCTTGTCCCCAGGCTTGAAAGATCGAACAACAGCACTTTTATCAAAACATTTTCTCTGTCGTTCCTGAGCCTCATTTACATGTTGCTGCACAATGGGCCCTATCTTTCCTAGCCTCTCATACATTTGGGACACAAATTGTACCAGATTTGGCTCCCTGGGACCTTGCTGCTCCTACCCTTCTTTTAACATATCCAAGATACCCCTGGGCTGTCTCCCAAGCAATAACTCAAAGGGACTAAACCCTGTTGAAGCTTGAGGTACCTCACGGATGGCAAACATCAAATAGGAAATAAGAGTGTCCCAATCTTTTTTTTCTTGAGCAACTGCTTTCCTAAGCATGTGCTTTAATGTGCGGTTAAAGCGTTCCACCAAGCCATCTGTTTGTGGATGGTATACAGAGGTGTGAAGCGCCGCAACCCTTAGCAACTGGCACATGTCCTTCATCAGTTTAGACATGAATGGAGTACCCTGATCTGTGAGAATTTCTTTGGGTATTCCCAAGCGTGTAAACATCAATACAAGTTCCTTAGCTATGGTGCTGGACTTTATGTTTCGTAAGGGAACTGCCTCTGGATACCTGGTCGCATAGTCAAGCACCACCAGTATATATTGGTACCCATGTACGGATTTTTCCAGGGGCCCCACAAGGTCCGTAGCTATCCGTTCAAAGGGAACTTTTACAATTGGAATTGGAATGAGAGGTGCCCTGTACATGGGTTTGGGACAGGTTCTCTGACAAATGGGCCAGGACCGGCAATACTTTTTCACTGCCATGTGTACACCGGGCCAGTAAAACCTAAGCAGAACTTGTTCCCGTGTTTTATCCTCCCCTAGGTGTCCCCCACAGACATGTGTATGTGCTGCTTTTAACACTAGGGTTACATGGACCTGAGGAACCATTAATTGTTCTACTTTATCCCCCTGTACAGTAGCAACTCTATACAGGAAATTATTTTTAACAATAAAATATGGTATGCCTTCTGCAGGCTGGGCGGCTTTTGCTACCCCATTTACCTCAGTCACACTTTTGAAGGCATGTTCCAAAGTGACATCATTAAGTTGGTCTCGAGCAAAGTCTTGCAAAGGAAACAAAATTGGTATTACGGATCAGTCCGTATCCTCACTGACAGGCGGGGTGGGTTCATCTGCGACATCACCGACCAATGCTAGTTTGGACTGTCCATGTTTCGCCGCAGGTGGATGCTTTTGTGGAACTCCTGCTGTGACTCCCAGGATGGCATTCCGGTTTTGCGGTTCCCAAAGATGATGTCCAGATGTTGTGGATTCTTAGGCGGTTCCTTTAAGATCGGGCTTCCGACCGTTGCATCAATTGGCGGCATGTCCGGCAGGATCCGCTCACCGAGGACATCATTAAACAGTGGGAAGTCTTGCCCCAAAATGAGTGGATATGGGAGTTTAGGTGCTATGGCAGCTACCACCATAACAGTTTTGTCTTTGAGTGTGACTGGTAGTATTGTTCTTTCATACTCCTCGGTCGTGCCATGTACGCAAAGAACCTTCACCTTGGGCAACCGAGAAGTTATGGTTTCGGGTAAGGCAGAGCTGGAAACCAATGAGAGTTCACTCCCTGATTCAACCAAGGCCAGAACAAGGTTTTGGTTGATTAGCACAGTCACCCGGAACAAACAAGGACTTCCTGATGTGGGACTCATGGTAAAACAGCTTTGAAAAGCAGGCCCAATATGTGCCACGGAACAGTCCATGGGTTCCGGTAGTTTAGGACACTCTGCCTTAAAGTGGCCTGGCTCACCACATTCAAAACACTTCAGATTAGACAGCTTTGCACCTGGCCCTCTGTTCGTAGCAGTTTTGCCATTGGGCGCTGTAGCAAGGATTGTCAAACCTGGCTTTTGGCGTGGCAGCGGCTTTGGCACAAATGCAGGTTCTTTAGTCATTTGCTGTAGCGCACAAAACCTTTCTACCACGGTGGCAAGCTCTTCATAAGATTGTGGGTCTGATTGCAGAACCCACCTTTGCAAATCGCCGTTCAGCCCCCGGATGCAGTGATCTATCGCCAGAACTTCAATAATCTGAGAAGGCGAATTCTCCTCAGGCTGCAGCCATTTCTTTAAAATTTTAGAAAGCTCAGCCACTTGCGCTCTGACCGGTTTTTCTTTATCATAGCACCATTGGTGATAGCGCTGGGCTCGGCCTGGCCCGGAAACTCCAATGCGAGCCAATATCTCAGACTTTAGGCACAGATAGTCAGAGGCCCGTTCCTCATCTAGATCCATATAAGCTCGCTGAGCTTCACCAGTCAGATATGGCGCCAGCTTCTCAGCCCAGTCTTTAGGAGGCCATTTTGCCCTTTTTGCAAGTCTCTCAAAGGACACCAGATATGCTTCTATGTCATCACCTGGCAACATTTTCTGGAGAACTTGACCAAGTGGTTCATTTCTTTCATGCCTCACCTGGCTTAACTCTTCTCTTAAGAGCCTTGTGTTTTCCACCTGTGCCTCGGCAACTCGTAGCATCTGAGCTTGCTGTTCTTGCTGCGCAGCGGCCACATTCAAGAGGGTTCTCAGTACTTCCTCCATGTTGATGTCTGCGCGGGTTGGGTAGCGGAAACTTGCTTCCCGGAGCATCCCACTTCTGACACCACTTGTGGAAAAAGCCCGCTACTGCAGAAGCACACGCGAACAACTTTTTCCTTTTTATGTAGTTTTATTGTCAGGATGGTAAATGTTTTGACACCGTACAGATTTCACAGCATTTCTTGGAGACCCTAAACGCTAGCTAGACATAGCTCAGCTCTCTCAAGACCAGCCAGCTTCCCCAGCGTTGATCTCTCTGAACAAATGGCACAAACAAGCTTTTATACATGTTACTCCTCCCCCAGCCTTAGCTTGATGGACAGGTGACACACCCACCTTCTCTTTAAAAGAAAAAACCCATCAGTGGCTCTGTTTGCACAGCCACACCCTGTCTGTTAGCTGAGAGGAAATCATGTAAGTTAACAAACTTTAAACTACACATACGTTTTTACCTGGTTTAATCTCCACCTAGGTGCATAACTATGCCAATGTTTTATTCTGTTTGTATACTTTCTCTGCCTCTTGTCAGAAAAATGCCTCCCTTTGTTACAACACATATACATTATATATTTATATTTCTTTCAAACACTGTACATTTAAAACACAGTTACACTCCCGGCGCAGGGGTTAACCCTTGCTGCACGCCAGCTAACTACCGGTGCTGCAGCATCTATACACATACATTTATTTACATAGATTTTTACATTTATTTAATTAAATACATCTAAAAACTCTGGCTTCACTCCCTGCATTGCTGCAGCACTGGGTGCTACCCATCCAGCGCTGCAGCGCATACATGAAAAAACAATATTTATAATAATACACTGCCCTATACACTTTATTCATGCGGTGCCTAGCACCGGTGATTTAACCCTTCTGGAACCGGGTATTAACCCTCCCGGTGCCGGAGTCCATTTCAAGATGGCCTGGTACTCATTTCAGGATCGTACTGGTACTCAGGACCCCTCCACAGTACATATACACAAAACTGCATTAGCTGCATTTGCGAGAACATGCCCTTAGTGTACTTCCCCTACGTTAGAAGTCGTCACAGATGGTGCACGAGCCTTCATGTGCGCATTTGCTTTCTGAGCATGCTCAGAGCCATTTCACACAAGATGCACTACACCAGAGAGGGCCAACCAGTCGGAGCCTAAGAGCCACAAAATATATATATAGATACGGCAAAGAGCCAACCTTACCTTTTAGATTTGTGTGCCTATGGACCTGAGTCATTAAGGCAAAAAAGGAGTAAATGTTCTCTGGGACAAACCATGTTACAATGCAAGGGGTGCAAATTAGTTTATTATTTTGCACATAAGTTTATTACTGGCTGTTTTTTCATCTAGCACAGAAATACTTAAAAGCTTTATTATTACACTGAAATTTAAAGTTGATCTAGGACATGCCATACCCCAACTATAAATCTGTCCCCACATTTTAAATTTACCTCCCCCTCCAATGCAACATGGTTTTGCCCAAGTGCAAATGTTACTCCTTTTTTATGCTTTGCTCTACTTAATGACTCAGGCCCAATATGTTTATATATATATATATATATATATATATATATATATATATATATATATATACACACACACAGCATAAACATTTGTATACATACTTTACAGAGAAGGGTTCAAACGGTTACTTACAGACCTTTAACAGTAGCCCCCACTGCTTATGTATCCACAGTCCCTGAGGAGGGAACTGAAGTGGGGCTAATTAAAACATGCCCCTCAAACCTCTTCACATGCCCACCCAATCTCCCCACATGCCCCTTACATACACATCAAACTCTCCACATGTCAAAAAATTTTCCATCACTGTCGACAACACCTCTATCTCCCCTGTCCCCCAAATTCGCTGCCTTGGTGTCATCCTTGACTCCTCTCTCTCCTTTGGCCCCCACATCCTCTCTCTTGCTAAATCCTGCCGCTTCCAGCTGCGTAACATTGCTCGCATCCGGCCCTTCCTCTCCCAAGATGCCCCCAAATGCCTTATCCACTCTCTGATCATCTCCAGCCTGGACTACTGCAACCTCCTCCTCACTGGCCTCCCCCACTCTCATCTCGATCCCCTTCGATCTGTTCTTAACGCTGCCGCAAGGCTTATTTTCCTTTCTCTCCGCTCCTCTTCTGTCTCCCCCCTCTACCTATCCCTTCACTGGCTCCCATTCCCCTTCAGAATCCTCTTTAAGCTCCTCACACTCACCTACAAAGCCCTCGCCAACTCCATTGCACCCTACATCTCCACCCTCCTCTCTATTCATGCTCCATCCCGCACTCTCCGTTCTGCCTCTGACCGTTGCCTCTCTTCCCCCCTTATAACCTCCTCCCACGCGCATATCCAAGACTTCGCCCGCGCTGCCCCCCTCCACTGGAACAAGCTCCCTCCCTCCATCAGAACTTCCCCTAATCTGTCCAGTTTCAAACGGGCCCTAAAAACCCACCTTTTTCTTAAAGCCTTTCTGTCTCCCACTTAACTTCCTACCTTATCTTCTGCCTCCGCCCCCCTACTCTCCCTCTCTCCCCTGCGTCTCTCTGTCTGTCCACCCCTCCCCTTAGATTGTACGCTCCTCTGAGCAGGGCCAGCTACTTAGCCCTCCTCCTCGAGGCTCCACTCCACGTCCACTCTCGCTCCCTCCTCCCCCCTGGGGGTCTCCCTGTCTTCCGCACCCTCCTTCTTGGGCCCCGTCATTTGCGGATCCTACCTCCCCATTCCCCGCCCTCTCTAGTTGTGCATTGAGCTTACTGAGTTGCTGTGCTTGCTGTTTACTGTACTGTGCTGTCTCCCATTGTATTGTAATTTGTTTGTCTCTGTACGGCGCTGCGGACGCCTTGTGGTGCCTTATAAATAAAAATTTATAATAATAATGCCCTTTAAATGCCATCAGACCTCCCAACATGCCCCTAACATACCCATCAGCCTCTCCTCATGCCACCAGATCTCCCCACGTCTTTAATGCCATCAGACTTCCACACATGCCCATCAGTCTCCACACATGCCAATCAGCCTCTCCACATATCATGAGATCTACCCACATTCTTCACATGCCATCAGACTTTCACACATTCTCCATACATACCAATCAAACCTCCACATTCCAACAAATCTCCCCAAATGCCCTCAGATTTCCTTACATGCCATTGAGCCTCTCACATGTCCTTTACTTACCTGTCCCACCTCTCAAACACACGCTGGATCCCATGCAGAAGGAGGAAGAGCGCACTACAGCTCTCCTTCTCTTTTCCTGATTGGATTGCAGTGATAACGTGATGTCCCTGCGTTATGCAGCAGAGCTTTCATGACACGGCTACTCTCGGGCAACCGAGCTGACTGAAGTAGAAGTCGGCACCCGGAGCAATCTGGTGATACTTCCGGCCAGCCTGCCAGGATCCTCAATTCTTGGTTCAAAAAACCTCATGCAGCTCGAGATCCGCGGGTTGGCCACCCCTGCACTACACTAATTGGCATAGTACTCACTCTGCATCAGCCCCCTAATCTTTGCTAAGGTGAAATGTGAGCCTGATTATTTGCCAGATTATCAAGCTTGATCTGGTTTTAAACTTGTCAATTACCCCAGCCCAAACAGCGCAGTGGGTATGGAAGAGTCCCAGAGCTTTTCAGCACCTGCCTTGTACAGTCAGGAAGGGAGGACACTACATTTATAAAAATGTCGAACAGCTTATGTTGATATGTGGTTTTTTTCCTGTGTTGCTCTACATCAGATTTGTACAGACATCAAGGGTGTGCCTTTTGGTGGCTCAAAAATATTGCAACAATTAGGGACATTTATGAACTGAAAATGTGCAAGGGAGCTCAGGGAGGACAGAAACCTCCCGTGGAGCAGAAGGGCAAAAGCTTGGCTCGAGGGATCTTTTGTACTATTACACGCTAACCTTTTTCAGAAATGTCTCCTTATGAGCCAAGTTTTTGTTAGTACATGGAGTGCTACGCTCCTTCCCCTGTCTCCTGGCATCTGTAGTTTCACGGTGCTCTAGGAGGAAGTGGGGCAAAGCTGACAATGTCCGAGATGCGCTACTGTGCAAGCACAGACCACAGAACCGAAAGTTCGCACTCTGATATGCAGATATAGAGAGAGAACGTGTTATGACAACCAGTGCGGCATAAACTTATAGAACAGGTAGCCGAGGTCTTCACCTTTAGCAGCCGCCTTTCCCGTAGAGACTGGTTATGCTCACAGGTACTCAGATGCCCCCAGGTCTTAAAATCTAAGTAGTATAAGTTTATACTCACACGGCTGCGCACAGGTACAGGAGGTAACACACGGAACAGAGGCAGGCCAGCGATCTGCAGACTAGATGGAGCACTGGAGGAGATGTCAGATACCAGCAGGGTCAGGTTCACAGGCAACGGTTCAGAATCCGGGGACAGGCAATGGATCAGGATCACAGGCAATGGTTCAGAATCTGGGTACAGGCAATAGGTCAAGGTCACAGGCAATGGTTCAGAATCTGGGGACAGGCAATAGGTCATACACAGGCAAACAATCAAAAGGTTTCAACACCAAACAGTAGCTCAGGAGCAGGCAGCAGTACTCCCTGCCTTAAGTACAGATATCCACTAATCAGGGCTTGCCCTAGAAGCACCCCCAGGTGGGCACTAATTAATCCCCAGGCACTGATAGGTCAGAGGGCTCTGATGCGCACACCCAGCTGTTCCACATTGCCGGGGCGCGATGGTGATTAGATTCGGCGTCCGGCCATTGCCCTGGCAACGGCCGGCCCGAAAAGCGGAAGTGACGTCCCAGTCGTCATGGAGATGGCCGGGACGCCAGAGGGAACCGGAAGCGAGTCGCGGCGGTGCCTGCAGCCACCGCAGCTCGTGACATTACCTTCCCCCCTTGAGGAGGGGACAAGTTACCCCGACATCCTGGTTTTACGGGAAATTTTTTAAAGAATTCAATTATGAGTTTATTAGCATGAAGACGTCTCCATGGAACCCAGGATCGCTCTTCGGGCCCATAGCCCTTCCAATGCACGAGAAAGTGGGTTTGTCCTTGGACTTTTTTGGAATCCAAAATTTTCTCCACAAGAAACTCTTTCTGTCCATCAATGTCCAGCGAGCAAGGTCTCCTAGGTTGGAGCGTTCTAAAGTTGCTAGAAAAAACAGCTGGCTTCAGAAGGGAGCAATGGAAGGTGTTGGGGATCCTTAAATAACGAGGGAGTCTCCGCCTCAAAGCAACAGGATTAACCCTTTTTTTTTCTTTTTTTTTTTACTTTTTATTTGTAACCGCAGTTCAAAATAACAACAACAAAAAACAACAAAAAAACACATTGCAGGTCATTGGTAATAATCAGATACCAAGAATATGAGTTATAGAGAAAAACATATAAAGAATACAATTTTCACAATACGGTATAAGAGAGAGACCATGTCAGGTTAGAAATATAGAACAAACTGCTGGGATTTTTGATTTTTTGTTAAGGAAAAGAAGGGAAAGGGGCTGGAGGGGAAAAGGGGGGGTTTATTCCATAATGGGAGTACGTCCCTACACAAAAACCCCTAGTGTCCAGTTGAAAATGAGGAAGATAGAGGTAGGTAGAAGGGGATAAAAAGACAGTAGCGAAAGTGAAAAGACTCGGGAGCAAATAGAGCAGAAGCGCTAAAAGAAGAGGGGGAAGGAACAAATATGGCTTGTAAAAAGCCTGGCATATTGCTATTGTTAAAACTATACCAAGGGCCCCACACTTTGTGGAAAGTGGGAACTGTGTCATGAAGAAGGCTTGTCACATATTCCATGGAGGCAGTGTGCCAGGTTCTATTTATAACATCCTCTCTAGAGGGTTGCAGGGCTTTCTTCCAATCGCTAGCTATCTGTTGCTTAGCTGCATTATATATATATCGAACAAGTTTATCCGCTGACTTAGAAATCCCTTTAATAGGCTTATACAGTAGCACCGATAGCGGGTCCTTAGGCACTTTAATTGAAGTAACCTGATGAATCAGTAGCAGTACATCATATCAAAATCTAGGGCCCGATTCATCAAGGTACGCAAACATATGTATATAATCTGCTAGTCGTCTCTGCGCATGCGCGAAAACGGGACTTGAGCAGCGTAAAGCACAACATACGCTGCTCAAACACAGCAGATACGGCATTCAAAGGCAACTCAAACGCAAACTCCATCGCAAATACATTTGCGATGGTGTTGCGATGGTGCTGGACCACTTGAGTAGAAAGGGGTGGGAATGGGAGGAGAGTTGGCGCGGACTGGGCGGAGATGAGAGATCACTTGCGTAAAGTAGGCATTATGGAATTTAACTTAAGCACAGTAGGCGTTCCCTCTCTGCGGTTAAGAGAAAGTGACGTCACTCATGCCTCAAATCCTTGCTAAAAGTTAAGGAAGCTCTGGGTCATGTTTAAGTCCAAAACAGCTAGCGAAAACAACTAATAAACGCCTTTAGAAGCATACTTTGCGTATAAAAACCACAACCAAATATGCAAAACAAACATACATATCAATACAGATATTTTTTAGATTTTTTTTTAAAAAAAAATACATTTATTTGTATATATATATATATATATATATATATATATATATATATATATATATATATGTATCAAATGTTCCATTAGTGTGTTTGTGAAAAAGAAGCCTCTTTTCCTTACAAACACCTTTCTAATAAATGCCACTGGTAAGTGTTTAATGATGTGTTATGTTTAATGATATTTTGGCCCTTTGGGTTAAAATCGGAACTGCCGGAATGCCGGAATTAATTAGCTTCATATAGTGCACTATGCTGCTTGCTGGCTCGTCAGTAAAGAGGCCTGGCTTTTCTAGGCCTCTACACTGCAGTTTGGTATGCTATGCAGATATCTTCTCTACTATCACTCCCTATCCATTCCGGCAGCTGGAATGGAGTGCAGACTGCATTTCACTCCTGGAATGGAGTGCACACTGCATGCTGAGTGCATTCCCCATTCATTACGGCTGCCGGAATGGAGTGCACACTGCATTCCCCATTCATTCCGGCTGCCGGAATGGAGTGCACACTGCATTCCACATTTATTCTGGCTGCCAGAATGGAGTGCACACTGCATTCCACATTTATTCCAGCTGCCGGAATGGAGTGCTGGGTAAATTTTTCAATTTTTTTTTTCTAGCACTAACATTCAACTTTGCCATAAATATTGATTTTAAATCTCTTCAGAATCACAACCACCATTATAATTACTCTCAATGTGAAATGGCTAATGTGACAGTTGTTGATGGTGCTTTTGCATTAAAATCCACTATTAATAGAAATTAAAATATTAGATTTTTGCGATTAACACGCATGATTTATGCGACTTTAACCAGCGTTATATGACCCCAGGAACACTTTTAACATCAACAAAAATATGCCAAGGATATTGATGATCCCTCAGAGACAAGAGGATTGGTGAGGAGTAGAACTCAGACTTGTACGGTTGCAAGGTACATAAGCTAACTGCTCTGCCAATGTACAAGGAGTGAAAAACAACAAGTCAAGGAAATGTAATAGAACTAAAAGGTGATCACCTACTTCTATCATAAGTTGTTTTTCATAAAACTTTGTTAAAAAGCTCAATACTTACAAATATTAAACACATACAGATTTGTTACATGCAGAGTGAAAATGTCTGCATATTTAAATGTATCCATGTATATTGATACAAACCAAAAGTAGAATAATATTGCTAGCACTTCAAAATATTGGTTTTTCTCTAAGGTTATTTTGGACACTTAGGTTTTTTCACTTTTGCCAGTAGAGATTTCCTATGTCTTTGTAATCAAGTCATTTGGACCAACTGCTTTTCTCTGTTGTAGCTGACCACACTGTTCCTCATGCCATATAGCACACCAAAACATATACTAAAGCACTCTTAGTGGAATACATACAATGAAACATGGAAATACACAAAGTTAAGCCACATTCAGAGTTCAAACTCATTACCTTGTCCTTGCCAGCTCATTTCTTTAACCACTAAGTTATACTTCAGATTGAAACACACACACACACAAAACTGCACATGAACTATTTGCACACAAAAATGTCCTTGAACGTAATTAATTGAACACTTGAACACACCTTCTTAGTAACAGACAGAATAGATCATGTTTGGTGGTTTCCAAATCAATAAAGCAATGTCTAGTTTAATGCATATCAGATAATTTTACTATAAGAACTAAACACAGCTTGTTTTAATCAGTTTAAAAAGAGAGTTACTCATAACCACAACCGCCGTTGCATAGACACAGCATCAGATCTCGTCAGCTGATACCTGGCCTATACACCTGCATATACTTAGCTCATTACAAACCACTATAAAATACATCCTCATGCAAACTTGAAGTCGATTACATTGCTAAAGTTTCTGTGTTTTGCTACTGGTGATTTCATCAGTGGCCTTTTATTTGTATTGAGTTATAGGTCAAGTTAATGTTTTAAAAAGCATTTTTTGCATTTAAAAAGCAAAACGAAATATGCACAACAGACATATATATCAATACAGACATTTTTGACAAATTTTGTTTTTTATAAAAAAAAGCTACATTTATTAGTATTTATATATATATTAGAAATGTTCCATTAGTATGTTTGTGTAAAAGAAGCCTTTTTTGCTTACAGACACCTTTCTAATAAATGCCACTGGCAAGTGCAAGATGTTTGATGTTATTTTGGCCCTTTGGCCTCAATCACGAACTGCCAGAATGCCGGAACGCCGGAATTAGTTAGCTCAATATAGCGCCCTCTGGTGCTTACTGGGTCTTCAGTAAAGAGGCCTGGCTTTTATAGGCCTGCACACTGCCCTTTGGTATGCCAGGCAGATATCTTTTCTGCATTATGGGGATCAACTTTGATACATACTTCCATAGATATATATATTGGGCATTACTCCTAGACATTACAGGTATCTGTTAAAACACACTTCATGTATGCAGGAATGGCTTGCTCAGTGCATTCCCCATTCACTCCAGTTGCCGGAATGAAGTGCACACTGCATTCCACATTCATTCTGGCTGCTGGCAAAGGTACTTGCTAAAACATTCTCGTATCTTGAATAAGGCCTTTCTCACTTTTACATGTAGTTCAACCATATTATATGGATTGCCAACTTTTGCCTAACCCACTAAATAAGTCATTTATACTTAAAGTTAAATGGGTCTTGTATATACACAGTTTTCATATTGTATGGAAAGCCAAATGCAACAAATTGCAACTCAGAGATTTATACCGCTACATTGTCACTTTGATCGACAGAAGTGGCAGAAAATAGAGCTAGCTAACTTTTACTATAGAGACACTTTAGTAGATCTTAATTCATAGAAACCAAGTGCAAAATTACTTATTACACATGCACAAGTGGATGGGGGAGGACTTGAACTCAAGTTTAGAGTGTGCAAAGGCGCATTCTCTAACCACTACACCAATTAGCAAGTGATTTAAAAAATAATGACAATTGCATAGATTTCACTACACACTAGCAACCTTATCTACTGTACCTATTTTTTGTGATGTATAGGTACAGATAATGGCAATTAATTAACTACAAAGTATTACAGATGGCACTCAGTGGGATATGCACTGTGTAATGTAATAAACATTAAATCACAAAGGGATTTTACATGTGGGTCTAATATTTCTTTATCCATTTAGGACACTTTAGAGACAAAGGGGTTTGCGGCTCATGTTTTAAAATACACCACTGTCATTAGTGCTTGAATCCTAAAAGTGTTCGCAATCAACTTTTTTGGGTCAGCTGAATTGCTGTCTTCTTCCTGAGTACTCTCGCTGTCATGTTGCATTTATTATTATCAGCATGACGGATAACATGCTATGGAATTGAACACCCTAGACACACACACACACAAATAACTGTGTTTGTAAACCAGCAGGAGCTGCAAAAACTCAAAGAAAAAACAATGAATGATCGCAAATGCAAATCTTAGGCTGAATTATGAGCAGTTGCATTTTTTATTTGCCTTTTTAAAAATTAATCTTTTGTGTATGCTTAATGTACTCTTAAACCACTTTGTGCTCAGGGTTGATCTGTGGCCTTGAACTTCTAACCTTAGTATTGGGGGGGGGGGGTGGAATACCTAACCACTACACTATTGTCTAGCACACATATTAAATATTTTCTCCATCATATCTTTCAAATGTACACTAATTAAACCATAATATTGCAACAACACACACAGCTAAGCTCATTTATCACATATGTAGGTAAGCTCATTTATTAAATATGTGAGTAATCGTTAGAAAATAGACTTACCGTACATTGAATACACTTTGCTAACATGGCAGATCGCTTTTAGAAAAAAACACACTCAGTTAATTAGAACGCACCTGTGTGCTCGTTATGACGTCTGTCCGGCGTACTCTCCGGTGTACTCACCGGAATTTATTTCACTAATTACAGTGCTAATTAAAAATACCTTTCTCGAACTTCTGTGTTGTTGGGAGTTTCACAGTTCTGGGTAAGTAGACCGTACATGGTCAAATGTTTTTTTTTTTCTGCTGTTTACTGCTGTACCTTGCTCAGCCCTCAGTATGTTTAAATATTTAGCTAGGTGTTGGTGAGCTAGAAATCTCAATTGTTGCTGAAAGGGCTTAATGTACTGTGCTAGTGGATTTTATGTTGAAGGTTAGAGGTAAAGTGTTTGGGTAGCTGCGGAGTTTGAATCTTTAGGCCAATGTGTATACTTAGAGGCAGGACTGCATACAGACCTCTAGAATGTAGTGAATTGACTAAATATTATCCCTTTTCATTGCTTAATTTGTTACATGTTGACCCTCCCCCACAGATATCGGATCTGTTAGTTTTTGGATCTGTTATAGTGTTTGGATCTGTGTCATCAGAACACAATATTGACTGTGTGTGTGGTAAGTAGAAACGTGAGAAATTTTATAACATACACATTTTTTTTGCAATTTGCAGTAAGAATGGGCATGTTGTAGTATAGGTGGTGTTTTATTGTGTTTTCAACACTTTTTTTTTTTATGGGGTTGTTTGGGAAAGAAAAAAAACAACACCTTAACACTCTGTATTTTGTGTTGCACTATCTTAAACTGATTACACCAGAACAATTTTAATGTAACATACGTATAAAAATAGTCAGGTTCTGGGCGCTTGTAAAGGAAAGATATATCAATTTAATATGGATAGGTCCACAATACGCTCCGGCCGGAACGAGACAGCTTAGATGTGTTAAACAATTAACATGCATCAATTGACACTGCCGAAAACAATGATAATGGTAAAAAACACTACAAACTCAGTGTGATTGCAAATATGGTTAGAGTGCACTTGCAAGCCACTAAAATATGAAATGACAATTGATATGAACCGCAAAAAGAAAATGTAATGAAATATAATGTCCAGAGTTGTAAAATAAAAATGTTGGTGATGATGAAAAATGCAAGCAAAAATGAAATTGGTAGCCGTTACTCACATGAAGCAGGGATGTCTGGCTGTCTATAATGCAGACAGGCACTTAGTAGCAGTCCCAGAGTCTGTGCTGATGAGGTTAGATATAACGTTGATTTCAATGATAAAAAGCACCCAGCAGAATGCCAATTATTAAAACAAGAATGAGGAAGAAAGTTCTTCTAGTTCCTAAAAGGAAATCCTCTCCTTGTTGAAAGAAAAAATGATCCCGCTCAAATAGCGTGTGCACGCAGCGGGATATCTCCGTGTTGAGATTAAATGTATGGATATCAAAATGCCTCCAATAATGGACAGGTACCCAGCAGAATATAGGTGGTGATGATCCAAATGTAGTCCTCCTAATCCCCAACGTAGTCTCTCTCTTTCTCATAAAGTTGAGGCTAAACAGGGGAAGCGGTAGTGCCGCTGCGGATGAGCGCATACACGCTACAGGCTGGTCTCCGATGTGGATGTAGTCCTCCTAATCCCCAAACGTAGTCTCTCTCTTTCTCATAAAGTTGAGGCTAAACAGGGAAAGCGGTAGTGCCGCTGCGGATGAGCGCATACACGCTACAGGCTGGTCTCCGATGTGGATGTCTGTATATGGTAATGTAAGATGCTAGCATGCTAGTAAGTTGAATAAAACTGAGTTGAGGGACAGTCTCCAACGCGTTTCGCCCGATGACAATGGCCAGTGGGCTTCCTCAGGGATAGTAATGTCCAACTGGTCTTCCTAGCCAGTTTTTAAAGAGATCCGGATGTGCCAATCAGCCAAGAGGCAATGGAGTAATTAAGTAATTAGTGAATAAATCTGAGTACTGGTGATTGCACAACAATCCAACAGGCATGATGGAAAAAAACAAAAGAAAACAATAGTGCACTAGTTGCAAAACAAAAAAGAGCATGTTTGAACATATATAGAAAAATATATATAAATAGATCTGGTTGCATAAATATTAATGGGTGATGTACATGGTATATATATGAAATGAACAAAAATAAATAAATAAATAAAAATAAAAATAAAAATAAAATCACACAACACTACAGCCTTATAGTTTTTAAAAAGATGTGCCTACTGCAATAAGGACAGGAATGAACATTGATCAAAGTGGTTTGCAGAAGCCCTGCCGGTGTACCAGACACTGTGCATTAGCACTATTCTAAAAGTCTAATTCCTTCAGATATATGTTACATTTGGCCATATTCATAACGGAACATATTTGTAGTTAACACTAATTAGCTTGTGCCATCCCTTGAATGAATTAAACTAGTCATTTCGTGGCATTTGCACCAGTGATTTGTGGCTCATTTGTGACAGGTGACATAATAAAAATTAATCATATCCTTTACTGGTGGAAGTTGCCAACCTAGAAAGGGACACTGTAGTAGTTATATGCTTGGTTTGCAACCATTTACTCACACAAACCAAGAGACACTGCAACTGGGGTCAAATATGTCTGTTTTTGGTAGCCATTATCCAGTATACGTTTAGTGAAAAATGCACCTACTATGGCTGGCATCCACATGACAATAGTTTAAATGTTATAGATTTCAATTCCGGATTAGTGATGTACATTTGTGATAACATTCAGAGCTTTACTCTGCAGATCCGAGCCATGTTTACATTAAATATTAAACATTGTGTGGACTACAGAGACATTTATTTCAGCCATGGATGCTTTGTCAGCTACGACACCACTAAATAGTTAGTGGGTCAAAACGGATAATTAAACATAGACATAAGGGCCCCAGAGTTATTCTGGAACTTAACTTGAGACACTTCTTATTTCAGTCTCCTGTCCAAAACCATTTTACAATGCAAGGGCTTCAAACTAGTTTTTGGTTTGCCACATAAGTTAAAATCTGACTGTTTGCTCATGTAGCACACAAATAATTGCTAGCTTATTTGTACACTGAAATTCCACGTTGAAATTTGTGTGCTGCATGAAAAAACAGTCATTATTTAAATTGTGTGCCTAAGCAAACACTATTTTGCTGCACTTGCAT
The DNA here is from genome assembly GCF_038048845.1 of Mixophyes fleayi. Lineage (NCBI taxonomy): Eukaryota > Metazoa > Chordata > Amphibia > Anura > Limnodynastidae > Mixophyes > Mixophyes fleayi. Next base: position 253,865,640 of record NC_134404.1, on the reverse strand, counting down.
TGTAACATGGTTTTGGACAGGAGACTGAAATAAGAAGTGTCTCAAGTTTAGATTCTTCATGATTCTGGCCCTCATTCTAGATATAATCTTCACATTAGACAAATAAATGTCCTTGTCAGACACATTTACCAAAGAAATTTATGGACTGTAGACTCAGTGTTCTGAGATAACAATGGGCCTGATTAAGGATCTTAATTGAAGAGGATTCTTATTTCAGTCTCCTGGACAAAACCATGTTACAATGGAAGGGGTGCAAATGAGTGTTCTGTTTTGCACATAAGTTAAATACTGTTTTTTCATGTAGCACACAAATATCAACTTTAAATTTCAGTGTACAAATAAGCTATCAAGTATTTGTGTGCTACATGAAAAAAATTTACAATATTTAACTTATGTGCAAAACAGAACACTCATTTGCACCCCTTCCATTGTAACATGGTTTTGTCCAGGAGACTGAAATAAGGATCCTCTTCATTTAAGATCCTTAATGAATCAGGCCCAATGTCCTTAGACTTGATAAAAAGTCTAGATTTTTTACATCCATAATAAAATATGCAATCACAAAATAACAACCACATAGTTTCGGTAGTATTAACAATTTTATTTTTCAAAAATATATATTTTTTTATAAGATATATTAAATTAAATTAAAGGTACATAAAAAACATAAGAAAAAATAATCAAAACTCATTTTTTTTTGGCTTCTTATATGGTTTTGATTCATTATCACGCCGGCTCTGACTTCGGGTTACCCGTGGTGTAGAGAAGTCAGAGGAACCTGTCAAACTTGCAAGGGGAACAGATTGTGTCCGACGCTGTGAAGGTGCAGGGTCATGGCCAGGGAGGGGGGGTAACAGGGTCCTGGACAAGGGGGGTGGCAGGGAGCACGACAAGGGGGGTGGCAGGGGGCACGACAAGAGGGGTGCCAAAGGCACGGGCAAACAATACACAATAAAGATGAGCTAGGTTTGGATCAAGTTGGGGGAGTCAACAGACGGACCAGGGAGGGAGGAGACATCAGAAGGACCAGGGAGGGAGGAGACAACAGATGGACCAGGGAGGGGGGAAGCAACAGACGGACCAGGGAGGGGGGAGGCAACAGAAAACTGGGTTTGGGGGCTGGTGAAAGAATAATCTGAACTGGCTGAAGGGAATGTGCCGGAGGTGCGTTGGGAGTGGGCATGCACAAGCTCACCCAGGAGTTTTGCTATGGTAGACATTGTGGTGTTTAGAATATCCATTTTGCTGTTGTGTGTGCTAATGAATGTGGAGAGTGTGCTATTGAGAGTAGTGAGTTGTTGGTCCGTGTGTTGTACAGTGCTAGCTATTTGTGCCAGGTCAATGTTCTGTGCTACTGTGGCGTCTTCAAATCTTTGGGATGCGAGTGAGAGTGTCTGCACCCTTACACGTTCAGCCGGATCCAGCTGAGGGTCCTCCACATCACGGGCAACTTCCGTCTGCACCTGTGGTGCAGGCTGCTGTTCAGAATCTGTAGAGAGATAAAAAGAAACAATAAGATATTATATGCAAACAGTAAGGTAAAATATTATGTTTGTAATAATATTTAGCCACGCGTGATGTAGCATGGGTAAAGTGTAAGCTTACATTGAATGTGCTAACAGCCCTTGACAGTCCACAAAAGCAGACATTGTCACTTACGGTGCAACCTTTTTCGAAACTAACAACATATAGAGACATTTGGTCTACAGTGTGTACATTTCTTTTCCTACTATCTGATAGGCAAACACATTGTGCCATTAAAGTTTTCCTTCAGACACATCCTGAGAGTTGACACAGACAGACGCAAACATTTACAGACATTAAATAAGCAAACTCATCATGTACCTAGTGGAGCGTCCTCTTCTGTTCGGGGTGGGCTATAGCCAGTGTCTATGTCACCCACCCCAACAATCTCCACCAGTGCAATTGCTGCCCTTGCACGCTCCTCTAGTGGTGTTAAGGATATGTCCATGGGAGGACCCCCACCAGTCCCTTGGGCATGTCTGTGCCGGCGAACTAGCTTTGCTTTAAGTCGGCCTTTATAGTCTGCCCATCTGTGGAATAGACAAACATTATGGCATCAAATAGTCAAAGCTTACAATCCAAAAAATAAAAAACACAGTGTACATTTGCTATTCACACCAATTTAAAAAACAAATACACTGTAAAATGTGTGGCCCTTTTCAAGCGTGGATAATGTGGAAAACGGATTATGTTAATGTGACCATGCTGCTTTTTAATTTCAACTAAGGCCCTGTTAGAGAAATGCTTTATAGACACAAGGTGGTTTAAGTTCACAGTTGCCTAACTACTACCATGTCACAATCTACACACATACATATATATACTCGAGTATAAGCCTAGTTTTTCAGCACATTTTTTGTGCTGAAAAAGTCCCCCCTCGGCTTATACTCGAGTGAGCTAGGTGAGCGGCATCCCTAGTGGGGAGAGAAGCGGGCAAGGTGGGTGGAGGAGGTGCGGCCTGTGCAGAGTGACCTCTAACATCACGTCACACTGCGCAGAGCCACGTCAGGAACACTCTCTCAGACGCTGCCCGGCATTAGACTGCACATATGCAGCGGTTCTCTTGGGTCCCGTTGCAGACTGCTGTTCCTGATTGTCTGCGTCTTGGGCTCCGGGTGCTGCTGGGAAATGTCCATCTTTCACTGCAACCTTGGCAACTCTTGCGGCTTCCAGATAGACCCAAAAGGGGAGTGCAGTGCCTGGGACGCATCATCCTCTAGTCCCCTAAGGGGGGTTTGGTTTAAACAATCTTTATTCATTCACACTTTTCAATTGCAAACTATGAATCCAAATAAAACAGATAATGGTAATGTAAATCCATAAATTGCAGTCCCTTTACTCTAGTTTTACTGAGAGAGAACCATCTCTAAACTTAGGAATTGTTCTGTAATTCCTTTATAAAGTGTCTTCCTGTGTTCTCATAATAACGTCCCCTCTTTATGTATGATGTCCAGAAACTATTAAGGGCAGAATTCTGTAAGCTGTCATGGAGGCATTTACCAGGTTAAGAGAACTTGTAGCACCTGCTGTTGTACAAGTTTCAGCCTGTGGCAGCTGCTTATGGTCCAGAAGAACTGGAGAGCTGAAGGTAGCCCAAACCTGGAACATAGGCTACAGCTCATTGATTAGCAAATTGGCATAATAATATATAAAGTTGGACAGTATAAAAACATCTATATAAAGTCATCAAAATGGAACTGTTAATTCTATTTTTATTTTTGAAATTTACCAGTAGCTGCTGCATTTCCCACCCAATCAACTTTTCTGAGTGGCAACCCCAGATTGTGAATAGACAATTAAGCTTATTGTCAAATTCAGCCACCACCACCACCACAATTAATAGTGTGTACTACAAATGTAAATTTTTGTGCAATCTTCTAAATAAGTTAATAGACATTTGGAGCCATGTGTCCATCAATGCTATAATGACATTAGTGTGTTTGTTAGGGAGAAGGTAATTAGCAGAGTGTAGCATGAAATTGTATACTTTCCATGTAAAATTTGAGCCCAAGGCCACTTTTTGTTAAATTTTGTTTACAACAATGTTTCTTCCTAAAAAGCTGCCTCCATTATGTGAGTCAAACATTTTGTATATATTAAAATATATCAGAACATTTTGTACTTACTGTTTGTTTGATTGGTAAGAAGCACCAAAAAATATTTAAATTACAAGATTATGCTTGCCCTGGCCTGCAAAACAACAATTGAACAGGAAAGAAAGCCAAGGTCAGGTAATGTGATCATCAATGCTATAATTAACTTATTAGTGTGTTTGTTAGGGAGAAGGTAATTAGCAGAGTGTAGGCAGAAATTTTATAATTTCCATGTTAAATTTGAGCCCAAGGCCACTTTTTTAAACATTTTGATTACAGCAATGTCACACATATTTCTTCCTAAAAAGCTGCCTCCATTATGCGAGTCAATCATTTTGTATATATTAAAATATATCTGAACATTTTGAACTTACTGTTTGTTTGATTGGTAAGAAGCACCCAAAAAAAACTCCTCCTCAATAATCTGCTTGGCCTGTCCTGCAAAATAGCAAATGAACAGGAAGGAAAGCAAAGTCCAGGTGAGTTTAAAAACATGATTTTATTAATAAACCAGGTGTACACTCTCTTCCTAATTGCAGAGCACAGAATACTCGTCTCATCCGCGATGGCCACCATGTTTTTGGTGGGAGAGGCAATCATTACACACACAGGTGTCTGAAAGATCCATGTGTGACGTTAGCGCGTCCATACGTGCTGAGAGAACCAATCACTTCGCAGAATACTACCATTTTGTGAGGGTGCTAACCAAGGGCATGAATAACGTGCCCTTGGGGAGATATATCTCCAATGAGGTAAAGTTGTGGGCCTATCAAAGGGTCAGCAGACACCTCCGCCTGAGTTATCATAAAAGGAGGACCATCGTCCAGCTCCAGCGGCGCTGGAGCGATCTCCGGCGCCGGCAGCCCCTTGAGGAACATCGCCAGGAGATTCTAAGAAGTGAGTTCTCTATTAATTGCCAAAAACATGTGTACACATATATCTTTGCTATATGTTTGAAAATATGTTCACCCTAATTACCTGACATGGCCTACATAACAATGTGCAAGAACACTATAAAGGTCATTCCCTTCCAGTGCACCCAAAATGCTTTGGCTCCTGTCTCCTACATTTGTCTGCTGAGAATTTACTGACCTAAATGTTTTTGTGAGAAAGTTCTGAACATTAAGGGTGGTTTTTGGAATCAGGCTTTCCAACTCTTGTCCTGAGTGCTGTAACTTGCTGACCTAACCTTAAAAACAGTTTGGAGTGGCAGATGTATTGTTATTATTGGCCAAACAGAAGGCAGGTTTGTAAACCCAAACACCTTAGTGTTTTTACAAATTATTTGAAGGTCCCATAAGGTGCAAACAGATTACATACTTTACTAAATATAGCTAATTAATCATTAATTAACTGGCTAGTTACAATGTGAGGTAGTCCCAACAAAGGCTGATTTCCAAAGTATACTCACTATCCTAAGTATTTGAGATCCCTCCACTAATTCAGTGGTCCTGTACAAAGAGAAATAATTGACATCATTACCAGCCCCATGGGAGTTTGCAGACTTAAATTCCCTAACATTTCAAAGCAGACCACTGCCAATTTGTCCAAAAACCAAATTACCCGCCCAGTAGTATGTTTGGGGAGTGTGGAAGCCAACACATGCAAGTATGGAGCAAACCGCCAAACTCCACACAGATGAAGCTATAATCAGGACTTGAACTCCTGACTCCAGTGCTGTGAGAGCAAAGTGCTCACCACTAGGCCACTGAGAAATTCGATATCTCTATACAAAAAACAAACATTTGTGACAGGTCATGTGAAATGCTTTTTGTTCATCATGTTTAGCTCCTTGCTTTGGTAGTAGCTAATATTTGTGTCTGCTGGCAATGCTAAGTTTATTAAACATGTATGATCACCTGATTGTCATAATACTATAGGTTTATTAAGCTGGTGAATGTGTTAACAATACCCTGTTTTTTCTTGTCTTGTTTCCAATAGACTGCGCACGCTGGGAACGGTGGCAACGCCGCCGGGTGGTGGTGGAGGAGGAGGAGGAGGAGGAGCAGGGCGAGGCCCAGGACGAAGTGGAGTACTCCCAGCCTGCGGCCCAAGTGGCTGAGTGGTCTGCTGAGGAGCCGGAGGCAGAAACACTCCTCCAGCAGGACGAGGAAGCCAACAGCCAGCTGGTGGTGCCTCAAGCTGGTGAGGCATTAGGAGATAGTAAGTGTTTACAAGAAAGGGCATTTTGATTTTGATACCACTTCAATGTAGTTAAAATTTGGAACTAATCGCTTCTGGAACACATGTTGATTAAAAGATGACATTTATGACACAGGTTGCAATGATAATGGACATCCCAATGTGAGTTTGTGTAAACCAGAAAAGAACAGCCACAGCCATCTGAACACATAGGCACGCAGGGCAGGGGCAACACAAATGGGCCCGAGAGCCTTGTCAACTTGTCAGTATATTATTCTTTTTTATGGGAAATCAAATCAAAACCAAAATATTGTTACTTCCTGTGAGTGGTTTTGTAGGTAGTGCCCCACTGTAGTGCTTTGCCCTGGGGCCTATAATGCTGGTAAGACAACCCTGTCCACACTCCTCTCCCCGGGGCTCACCAGCATGTAGTACATCTATCAAAATGCTACTCCAAAGCCTTATCAACGTCTAATGTGCGTCCAAATGGTTTTGTAGCCAGAGGCCTAACATTTTAAACTAATGCAACAGTGCACATCTCTAGTAATTCCTGCTTGTTTGGCAAAATAGGTTTACATGTATTTAATTATTTTTTTCTGGTTTCTTTGAGCACACATGGAGGAAGGTGGCAGTTGCCCCCCCCCCCCCCCCCAACATTGAGCGAAATGAGGGCCAAACCAGTGAGCTACCTGTGAGACTGGTATTTTGTCAGTAATTTGTGTGAATAATGAAGAGTACTATTAAGTGTGAGTTGCCTGTGTAACACGCATGCTGTATTGTTGGTGTTCTCTGTGTTTTTCCACATCTCAGGTTGGGCTAGTGGGTAGCTCTCCCACTTTCCATAAAGACAGTCATGAGTTTTAATCCAGACAGAAACCCTTAATCTGTGTGGAGGTTATGTACACTCGTGTGTGTGTGTGTGTGTATCCTTTATGGAAGAGTATGCTATGCATTTTCCTGAAAAGCCAGATGGATTTCTAGTACAACATACATTTTTATTGACTCATTATGTATGTGCTTTTAATGTAGCCATATCCATGCTATACGGCGATTTGAAATCCAAAACACAGAAAGGTCATGTGTGTTTTAGATAAAAGTGTGTATTACAATAATTAATAGCAAACGAAAAACAACGTTCAGAGTGTTCCACATCATTGTTATTTGCCAGTGATTAATGAGTAAAGAGCTATCCCATAAAAATAAGCCCCAGGCATTGTGTTGTGTTCTGTGTAAACAAGCTGTTCGTCCCTCCCACATTGGGCGTGACGTATACATTGTTTAGCTTCCCATCAATCGCTTGAGATCCGTCGCTTGTGCTTGTACCATGTTTAAAGATCTGCAGGTGGGTGTGTTTTATTGCGTTTGCGCTGCTTATTTCCATCCCTTAAGTGTAGAGGATCACAGGAGGGTGTGTTTTTGCAGTTTGAGGTACTTATTCCACTCACGTAAGTGTCTGCGTCACTCAAAGTATGCAACACAGATACGTATGCGTTTGCGTACCTTGATCGGGCCCCTAGATACTAGAGGGCAGTCCCACCATATGTGGAGGAAAGAACCCACTGATCCACAATTACGCCAACATAGATCTGAGGTGTGGAGGAAGATAGAGTGCAATCTCACAGGGACCATATACCATCTAGTGTAAATCTTATATGTGTTTTCAAGAATGGCTATATTAATAGAAGACCTGTAAATACTTTGTTGGATGAGCGACCATCCCCCCTCGTCCAGATTTACTCCAAGATCCTGTTCCCATGCCCTTTGAAACTGTTCTGTGGAAGGGGATGAGGAGGACACGAGAGAACTGTACAGGATAGATATGTAGCCACGACCACCCGTGGCTACATATCTATCCAATGACGGTCAAAAATGCAATGACGTTCAAAAGGTGTTGGGAGGCGAAGTTTAGACGACTGTGTCTGAGCTTGTATAAAACGTTTTACTTGTACGTAGTGAAAATATAGATTGCTTGGAAGACCGTGTTTCTCACTTAAGTCCGTGAAGGAACGTGGTGCATGCTCACCCATCAGGTGGAAAAAACGATCTACCCCCACTTTCCTCCAAGGGTAAGCAAAAGTCTTGATGCAGCCATGTGGGAAACGAAAGTGTCTCCACAGCGGTGCGAGTGGTGAGGGGTAGGGGGCCAGTGCGTATTGTTTATTTAATTTATCCCAAATCTCCAACGTAAAACAGATGGAGGGGGATAACAGAGGCTGACGCTGGTCTGATACTAGCAGGGATCCAGCGTAAAAAGCACACTCCCATGTCTGGGGACAACAATTCTTCAATGTCCACCCATTTTTTGTGTCTTACAGGCGAAAGCCAAGAGATGAGATGGGTCAATTGTGTGGCTTGATAATATTGATCAAATAAAGGAAGACCCAGGCCCCCATTAAATTTGGATTTGGCTAGACAAAACCTACTACGTCTGTGTCTCTTACCCTACCACACAAACTTGCCACAAAGAGATTGAATATATCTCAGGAAAGAATCTGGTACTTTAACAGGATGGGTTTGAAATAGTTATAACAACCTAGGTAAGATATTCATTTTAATGGTATTAATTCTCCCGAACCACGAGATGCACAGAGAACTCCAGGTCAACAAATCTTGTTTTACTATAGATAGCAAGGGGGGATTATTAGCCTGAAACAAAGTTTCATAGGAGGTTGTGATAAAGACTCCCAAATAACGAATTGCACGAGGGCGGCACTGAAACTCAAAGTTAAGTTCCAATAGTTTCTTTGTATGAGGTGAAAGGTGTAATGCGAGAGCCTCTGATTTAGAGTTATTTACTTTATATGCGGAGAGAACCAAAATTCTGCAACTCCACGAATAGATTACGAAGGGAGGTTTGAGGTGAGGATAGAGTGAGGACGTCGTCCGCAAACAAAAAAAATCTTATATTGTCTACTATTAACCTGGATTCCTTTCACATCTGGATTCAGTCGGATCCGAGCAGCAAGTGGTTCAATACATAGCGCGTAGATAAGAGGGGAGAGAGGGCACCCTTGTCTCGTCCCATTATTAATACCAAACACGGATAAACTCAAGCCATTTGTCGATACTGAGGAGGATGGGTTATGGTATAGAGCTTGAATACCTTGAAGAAAATTACCAAAGAATCCAAAGGACTTAAGGGTTTGAAACATATATGGCCAAGAGAGCCTATCAAAGGCTTTCTCTATGTCTAACGCTAAAATTACCGAAGGAAGTTTGGATTGATTTATATAGGAAATCAAGTCTATAGTTCTCGTGGTGTTATCCAGGGCTTGTCTGTTAGGAACAAACCCGACTTGATCTGGGTCTATGAGTTGTGACAGATGGTTGTTCAACCTATTTGCCAGGATCTTAGCAAATAGTTTAATATCCGTGTTTAGCAAAGAAATGGGACGGTAATTGCGCAAATTGTGGGATCTTTGTTGGACTTAGGTATAACTATAATATTGGAGCGTGTAGTATCTTTATGAAACTTCCCACCGAGGACCGAGTTGAAAGTAGAAAGTAGATGTGGAGTCAGAATATGTGCAAAAGTTTTATAGTATGAGGTGGTGAATCCATCAGCACCAGGAGCCTTAGATGCCTTTTGGGACTTAAGCGCTACTTTAATCTCCTCCCCAGTAATATCCTTATTCAATTTAGAAGCTAAGGTCCTGTCTAACTTTGGAAGCTGACAAGTCTTTAAAAATTGCTGGATAATGGACGGTAAAGAAGATGAAGGGGCCCCCTCATTGTTTAGATTATTTAAGTATTTATGAAATCTGTGAAAAGAGTCATTGATAACTTTTGGGTCGTAATTCAACGTACCCTTTTTGTCTCTTATTGCCATAATTGCTTGTGCTGCTCATTTGGCTTTCAATTTGTTTGCTAGCATAGTATCTGACTTGTTGCTTTTCTCATAGAATTTTTGATTAAGCCAGCGAAGGGCTCGCTCAGTCTTTTCTGCCAGTAGTGATTGAATTTCGCCTCTAATAGAAAGAATTTGCTTGTAGACTAATTTTGAATGATTTTGTTTATGGGTACACTCGAGCTGCTGCAATTGGGCAGTAAGAGAGTTTAATTTCATAGTTTGTTGTTTTTTGCGAAAGAAAGTAAATTTAATTATGGCCCCTCTAATGACCGATTTGTGTGCTTCCCAAACTGTGGAAAGAGAGGAGTCAGGAGTCAGATTGAGATCAAAATATTTTTTAAGGTAGAAACCGATTTGCTCTTAAAACAGTGGGAGTTTAAGCAGATTATTCTTTTAATCTCCAAAACGAGCTACTTTTAGATCTGTTCATGAGATCAAACAAAGCCGTAACTACCAAGTGATCCGACCAAGGGTTGGAGAGTATATCAGTGTGGGTAAGGCGTTGAATCACTTTTCTACAGCCCATTTTCATGTCAATTCTAGAGTAAGATTTATGTGGATGTGAGTAGAAAGTATAATCACGAGAAGAGGGATTGAAGGCCCTCCAGGAGTCAAACAGACCAGCCCCAGTCATATGTTTTATTAACGCTTTTGAATGGGTTGTAGGTGAGGAGACATGCCGCATACCGGACATGTCTAGTTCCTCTGACAGAATTGTATTAAAGTCCCCACCGATCAGGAGAATGCCCCTCTGTATTTTACTTAGTTCTAGAAAAAAATTGTTAAAGAAGCTAGTCTACCCTGTATTGGGCGCATACAAATTCGCCACAGTAATAGTTTGGTGTCCTACCTGACCCACCAATATAATGAAGCGGCACTCACGATCTAGGCTAGAAGTTGTAAGCTGAAAAGGCACGGAATTCCTGATCATGATGGCAACTCCACATCTCTTGGCGGGCAGGGAAGCATATTCCACGGTGGGGAATCTTCTAGAGGATAAGGAGGGATGGTCGCCTTGTTTAAAATGCGTTACCTGTAAAAATACAAAATCTGCTTTCAAATCCTTTACAGTTCTGTGTAGAAGTGACCACTTTTGGGGGGTGTTAAGCCCTTTAACATTGATGGATACAAAAGTGAAAAACATGGCTCTCTGCGGGAGCGCTAGGAGGTGAATTAGAGTAAAAGAAGAAAACAGGGAAACAAGTAAAGTTTAAGTATCAAAGAAAAAGGGGGGGAAGAGGAAGAAAAGAAAAAAGAAGAGAAAAAAAAAGTGGGGTAGTGGTAAAGGGATAAGGGTGAATAGTGGTCAACCACCCCACCCCACCCCACAAAAAAAAGATTGGGGGGGAGAAGTGAGCACTGAGGTTGAGCCCACGGAAAGGTGGAAATTCGTTCCACCCTGGATGGAGCGGGACGAATGGGCTCAGAGGTTGGGTTTGCAAGTATTTAGTTGTGAAGACTATGCTGTCCACACACTCCTAAAACTCAAAATGTATGGGGGACAAGGCCAGGCAGGCTAACCCAGCCCGACCAACCAAGAAACACATAATACAGTTAAGTATAAACCCTATTGTCAGGCGCCGTCCCGCTGTCTCCTTGGGACGGCTGCCTACGTCACTGCCCAGCGCGTCTCGGCCGCCCGGCACGGCCGTCTGTGCATGCGCGCTCCGTTGCTAGGCAACGGGACGCTATTGGATAGCATGGTGGCAGCTGAGCACAGCGCTGCCGCCCATTACAATTCTCTTTGCCCCCTGGGCTTTATAAGGCACTTCCTGTCATGACACCTGTGCCAGAGTATCAGGTCTTCCTGACTCCAGCGTTATAGTGTGTATTGCCAGTTTTATGCATTGTTCCTGACCTTCCTTGTGCTGCCTGTGACCTTCTGACCCGGACCGTTTGACCACCCCTATTTGGATTTTCCCTTTGTACTGCGCTACCTGAACGTTACCGACCCGGCTTGTCTCATCATTCTTCTGGATAACCTTGTGTACCTCTTACTACCAGAACGTTACTGACCCTGCCTGTCTGACACCTCTTTGTATCTCGCTGTTGACTCGTGGAAGGACCGCAATCTGCGTGCCCTTGCAGCGGAGTCCTGTTGAATACCAGGGGCACGTTAGATTCCGCACCTTCCTCTGAGTTGCGCTAACAAAAGCATGTATGCAATATAGTTGTGACACCTATAAAGTGTAACAGTAAAACAGCAAAATAATGCAAAAATAACTTAAACATTAGTAAAGACCTGAGATATAAATTATAAACCTGGGAGACTTTAGATTTCCACGTGACCCAGTGTATTGAGAGGCGGCCACATCCTCCAACCAACCCTTCGAAGCCCCACGTCCCTGATGTAACCAAGATCTTTGCGCAAACTGACCCGCGGTGAGCAGAGTGGGTGGAACCACAGGAGGGCGCGGACACCACCCCAGCCATATATGAGTACGTGAAGGAACAAGTAAAAGGACAAACTGTAAACAGAGTATGGAAACACTAAACATGTAGCAACAAAAATACTTAGTGGATACATGAGCGAAAGGTTATGTATATCAATCTTGTAGAACAAACTAATTGAATTATAACAAATAAATTAGTCTCTGCAAGTTAACTACGAAGAGTTCCTCTTAGCGAACCTGTTGAAACCAAAGGTACTTGCACGGAAATCCACAACGCGTAGGAAGGAACCGCAACAAATGCCATGGAATCACAGAAACTTGAGCCTCCTCCAGGGGGCTGACAAGAAGAGAAAAAAAAAACCTATAGAAGGTCTCCCAGTAGAAAAAAAAGTGGAGAGCTACTGTCCAGGTTGGGAAACCGGATCCGAAGCTGAACGACCCAAGTCGAGTTTTCGTAGCAGGTCTTTACCCTCGATAGGATCCCTTATGGTGAGTTGGCGGCCTCCTGCTTCTACGATTAGACGAAAAGGGAAACCCCACTTATATTTATATCCATGTTCACATAGAGTTCTTGTGACATCCCTCAATTCTCTGCGCTTATGATTGTGGAAAGAGCCAGATCCTGCAAGATTAGAATCATAGATTCTTCAAATAGGATATAGGGAGAATTCCTACTTGCTACAATTATGCTGTCCTCAGTTTTAAAGGACAAGAATTTAAGGACAATATCCCTAGGAGGTTCGGCGTCTTTAGGTCTGGGGCGCAGGGCCCTATGGGCTCGTTCAATAGGAATGTCTTGGTCAGAGAGCTCAGGAACTAATTCTCGGAATAGACGAACCAGATACAGTTCTAGCTGCTGATGGTCCACAGATTCTGGAATGTTACGGATCCGAAGATTGTTCCGTCGCTCTCTATTTTCAAGATCCTCCGCTTTATCTTTAAAGAACATCACCTCCCTGTGAAGATAGTCTATATCTTGCGTCGTTTCCTGCAATGTTTTGGAATTTGAATCCACTTTATGTTCAATAGAAGCAGTACGTTTAGTCAATTGCGCAATTTCGCCTTGAAGATCCGCTGACAGCTTTTGAAATTTGACTGTAAAGGTGTTCTGGAGAGAGACCATCATAGCTTGAATAGTAGCCAAAGCATCTGCAGATTCAGTCGGGTTTACCGATGAGGCTTGAGGAGATGGGGGGGGGTAGTTGTTATGCACGGGAGAATCCTGTCTTGTCATATATTTAAGGATCCCCTTCTGCATCCCCCTCTTGCCCCTGGAGCTGTTTTTATGCATTATGGGTGATAGAACACCAAGTAGGATTTATTGACAAGAAGAAATGCTTCCGGGTAGGTCGGCCAGATAAATTTAAATAATGCGGACATAACAAGAGAGTGAGTGCACGATCCGACTTAGTTGATGTTGTTTAAGACTTAAATAAGTGTAATACCACTTGCTTATATTGAGCTCACAGCAGCTGCAGTATTACTGTTTGGCCACAAGATGGCGGTGTAGGGACAATAACACAGTATCTGTGCTATACAACTGCTCCACACTCTAGCTACTCACAGCCGAAGGAGAAGCTCAGTGATGGCAGCAGCAACTTCCGGGATAACTGACATGCGACGGCAGCCAGGCACTCCAAGACTCTCCCCAGATGATCCCCACAGGTAGAAGGTGTAAACTCCAGCCCACATCAGGACAGACCTGAGGACACGGGTCCCGCCGCATCCACTTGCCTACCGCTCACAGCTGCCGACTATGCCGACCAGAAGGCAGGCGCCCCCACTCTGCAGGACACAGAAATGGTGCAGGAGGATCCAACACCACGAGAACCAAGTAAGAAACCCTAGGGAGTGTGCGGCAAGTCCGGCCAGGGGATTTAAGCTGCGATCTTGTACTATCTCTGATCGGGAGCCATGAGGGTCATACAGGGTAAACTTTAATACAAGTACCGCCAAGGGGACATCCACTGCCCGCTCCAGACAGATGGAAAAATCTGGGCAGACTGTCAGGGCACGCCAGCCCGGCTTTCCCAGGCAGCAGGCCTCAATACCTTCTGGACGATGCAGGGCAGCTACAGCAAAGATATATGCTCCCACGTGTATGGGAGAGTGTAGCACACTTGATAGGCTCTTTCGTGGAGCAGATGAGGGGCTGCAAAACCCAGATATCCACCAATAAATTCCCTGAAAGTGGAGAGCTGAAGAGAACCACGTCCGTACCGAATGGCAGTCAGGCCACGCCCCCCAGGATTAACCCTTTTAATAATAGTAAACGGACCAATAAATCTAGGCCCGAGTTTCCTACAGGGCTGCCTAAGCTTGATGTTCCGGGTAGACAGCCAAACTTTATCTTCGACTTTAAAGGAACATGGTCTACAATGACGATCCGACAGAGCCTTAGATCTGAAAGAAGCCTGGAGCAAGACGGTGTGGACCTTTTTCCAAATAGTTCTCAGCCGTGAGGCAGTAGGACGTATCTCAGGCAGACCAGAAGGATTCATAGAGTGGAGAGAGTTAGCTCTGGGTTGGAATCCGAAGTTGCAGAAGAACGGGGACTGGCGAGTAGAGGAATGACAAGAGTTGTTATAGGCAAACTCAGCCCACGGAAGTAGGGATGACCAATTATCGTGGAACTTGGATATATACAGACAAAGAAATTGTTCCAGTGACTGGTTTACCCTTTCCGTCTGCCCATTAGATTGGGGATGGTAAGCGGATGACATGTTAACCCTAATTTCTAGCAAGTTACAGAAAGATCTCCAAAACTGGGCAATGAATTGAGAACCACGGTCAGAGACTACATCTTCAGGTAGGCTGTGGAGACGAAATACATGTTGGATGAACAACGAAGCCAGTGTCTGGGCATTAGGCAACCTAGGCAAAGGCACAAAATGGGCCATCTTACTAAAACGATCTACGATCACCCAGATGGTATTGTGGCCCGACGACCAGGGTAGATCAACAATGAAGTCCATCGAAAGATGTGTCCAAGGTCTGGCTGGAGTGGACAAGGGCAATAACTGACTCGAAGGACGACTTCTAGAGGACTTGCCTTTGGCACATTCTTCACAGGAAAGGACATATTCCTTGACATCGGAGGGCAGAGTGGGCCACCAGACCCAGTGTGAGAGTAACTTGGTGGTCTTAGAGATCCCTGGATGTCCAGCGAATTTGTTTTCATGGCCTTCTGCAAGGACTGTTTTCCTAAGGTGAACAGGAACAATCTATTCATAGGGGTCTCAGAAGGAGCAATTCTTTGGAATTGACAGAGTGTGGCTCCAAGGTCTTGAGTTATACCGGCGTGAATTGAGGAAGGAGGAATAATGGGCAGAGGATCAGCAGGCGGAGTATGGCAGGAAACAAAGTTTCGAGAGAGTGCGTCAGCTTTAATGTTTTTAGAACCAGGTCTATAAGAAATCAAGAATCTGAACCGAGTGAAGAACAATGCCCAACGTGCTTGTCTGGCATTCAGACATTTGGCAGACTCAATGAATAATACATTTTTGTGATCTGTAATGACAGAAACAGTATGCACTGCCCCCTCCAACCAGTGGCGCCATTCTTCAAATCCACATTTAATGGCCAGGAGTTTGCGGTTACCTACGTCATAATTAACTTCGGCAGAACAGAATTTCCGCGAGAAATAGGCACATGGATGCATCTTGCGATCCCGAAAATCCCTCTGAGACAGAACAGCGCCTGCGCCCATATCGGAGGCATCCACTTCAACCACGAAAGGCAACTCAGGATTAGGATGTCTCAAGACGGGAGCAGTGGCAAACGCTGTTTTCAGGGCTTCAAAAGAGATTATCGCTTCAGGAGTCCAGTTGGCCGTATCTGCTCCTTTACGGGTTAGAGCAGTAATTGGAGCTACTAAGTCTGAAAAGGTATGAATGAATCTCTGGTAGTAGTTCGCGAAGCCCAGAAATCTTTGGATGGCCTTCAGATTGATTGGCTGCACCCAATCTAAGATTGCTTGGACTTGCTAGGGTCCATTGAGAACCCATCAGAGGAGATGATGTATCCTAGAAACGAGACCTTCTGGACCTCAAATTCACACTTCTCCAATTTAGTGAAAAGTTGATGCTCCCAAAGCTACAAAAGGACTTGTCGAACATGAAGGCGATGCAGATCTAAAGATGATGAATAGATCAGGATGTCATCCAGATATACCACGACAAAACAGCCTAAGTGTCACAGATTTAGGGTATTTGCTTACTGATTTTTGCACTACTCACCAAAGAGGTGCGGAGTCTAACGTGTTCCTGGTCTTCACCAGTGACCCCCGCAAGGAAGTGTGGTCTTAGCTGCGGGAACACGCAGGTCGCGGTCCTCCAAGGGAGTAATCAGTGAAGCAGTAGATGAAAGCGGTGTCGTACAGGCCGGGTCCAAACCGTGAATTCAGGAGATGTCCAAGGGAAAGTTCAAAGCCGTAGTCAGGGTAGCCGGGTCGGGGTCAGAAGCACAGGAGGAAGAATCAAATATCAAGCCGAGGTCAAGTTCACAGGGAGCACAGAACAGGAGTAGTAAGTAACAAGCCGGGTAATACACAGGAAGCGCTGGAAACGGTACACAGGAACGCTGGAGCTAGGATGAGACCTAATACTCTGGCACTCTCCATGTGCCAGAGTGAGGCTTTTATACAGCTGCAGTCCAATCATTGGCGGTGGTGACGCTAAACACCACCGCCGGAGTTACTAGGAAGCATTCCGTTGCATAGCAACGGAACGCGCGACCGCTGACCCGGAAGTACGCCCGGTTGCCTAGCAACCAAGTGCTCTGTCACAGAAGCAGACGTCCGTCTCTGTGCGGCAGACATAGCACGGAGACGGCGTCTGACAGTACCTCCTCCCCTACTTTGTTGGATAGATCTTTGTTCGAGGAACTGTTTCAATAGCCATGGGGCGTGGAGATCTTCTTTTTGCACCCAGGATCTCTCTTCTGGCCCAAAGACTTTCCAATGTACTAAGAATTGGTGTCGTCCATGGAGGATACAGGAATCCAGGATGCAACTTACTTCAAATTCTTCACCTTCCGTAGTACGTACAGGAGCTGGACGATGAGGCGACTGATGAAATTTATTGAGTACAAGTGGTTTGAGAAGAGAGACATGAAAGACATTGTGGATCTTCAGGGAAGGAGGTAACCGGAGTCTGTAGGTTACTGCATTGATCACATGTATTATGGAAAAGGGGCCAATATAACAGGGAGCCAATTTTTGAGAAGGTACTCTCAACTTAAGGTTACGTGTGGATAACCATACTTTGTTGTGAACCTGTAAAAGAGGGACCAGTCTCCGATGGCGGTCTGCTGCTTGCTTATAGCTTTGGGAAGTCTCTTGGAGTCTAGTTTTCGTGTTAGACCAAATCTGAGAAAGGTTCCGCATGACATCCTCCACTGCGGGAACTGACGAGGAACCTTGGCTGGAAAAATCTGGGAGGGTGGGTTGGGAACCATAAACAATAAAAAATGGAGAGGCACCAGTAGACTCGTGATGATGAATATTGTGAGAAAACTCCGCCCAGGGTAAGAGATTAGCCCATTCTGCTTGGTTATCTGAAGAAAAACATTGTAAGAAGACTTCGAGATCTTGGTTAACTCGCTCCGTTTGACCATTGGTTTGCGGATGATAACCTGATGAGAACTTGAGGTCAGACCCAAGTATTTTACAAAAGGCCCTCCAAAATTTGGAAACGAATTGCACTCCACGGTCAGAGATGATCTCACGAGGACATCCATGAAGTCTAAATATTTCTTTAATGAAGATAGAAGCTAACTGAGAAGCAGATGGTAGAGCAGACAAAGGTACAAAGTGGGCCGTTTTAGAAAATCTGTCCACAACAACCCAAATAGTGGTGCATCCATTGCTGGGGGGAAGATCTGTGATGAAATCCATGGATATGCTTTGCCAAGGGAAATCTGGAATGGGAAGTGGTTGAAGGAGCCCAGAAGGGGCCATTCTGGGGTTCTTACAACGGGCACATGTATCACAAGAAGCCACAAAACTTCGTACATCTGAATGTAGTGTCGGCCACCAATATCTCCGACGAAGAAATTCAAAAGTTTTCTTAACACCAGCGTGTCCTGCCAATTTGGAGGAATGTGCCCATCGGAGAGCTTTGATTCGTAAATTAGGCTCTAAAAAGGAACAGCCACTCGGGGGTGTCTTGCCCGTGGTTTTGTTAAGGGCAATAACCCTGGTCGGATTTAGAATGGGTAGGGGTTCCGGGGAAGTACAGAGATCCATGTTGTCAAAATATCGAGATACAGCATCAGCTCGGATGTTCTTGGATCCTGGGTGGTAGGTCAGGATGATGTTAAAGCGTGCGAAGAACGATGCCCATCGAGCTTGGCGTGGATTGAGGCATCGGGTCTCGCTGATATAAAGCAGGTTCTTATGATCAGTGAGAAATGTTACTGGATGACGTGAACCTTCAAGTAAGTGTCGCCACTCCTCCAGGGCAGCCTTGATTGCTAGTAACTCTTTGTCACCAATTCCATAATTCTTCTCGTGGAATAAAAATTTTTTGGAAAAGAACCCGCAAGGTAGATGAGAACCGTTTTTGGATTTTTGGAAGAGTACTGCCCCAACACCTATAGCAGAAGCGTCAACTTCTAGAAAAAAGGGTTCAGATTGATCCGGTTGAGAAAGGGCTGGAGCGGATGAAAAGGCCTGTTTCAGGAGATTAAATTCCTTTAGGGCGTCTGAAGACCAATTCCTGGGGTTGGCTGATTTTCCTGTCAGCGCAGTTATTGGTGCAATAATGGAGGAGAACCCTTTAACAAATTGTCTGTAATAATTGGCGGATCCAATAAACCTTTGGATGGCCTTGGTGCCCTGGGGAAGAGGCCAGTTGGTAATGGCAGAAACCTTTTGTGGGTCCATGCTTAATCCTGCTCCGGAAACAATGTACCCAAGGAAAGAGATTTGTTCCACTTCAAAGATACACTTTTCTAATTTGCAGAAGAGTTGGTTAGCTCGTAATCGGAGTAAGACTTCCTTAACGTGGTGTCGATGGGAGGCAATGTCTTGGGAAAAGATTAGGATGTCGTCCAAATAGACAACGACGAAGTGAAATAAACAGTCTTGGAAGATTTCATTAACGAAGGATTGAAATACTGCGGGGGCGTTACTAAGCCTGAATGGCATGACTAGATATTCGAAATGTCCATCTCGCGTGTTAAACGCTGTCTTCCACTCGTCTCCTTGACGGATCCGTACTAAATTATATGCCCCTCTGAGATCTAGTTTGGTAAAGATACGGGCTCCACTAATCTTGTCGAAAAGGTCCATAATAAGGGGTAATGGATAACGATTCTTAATAGTAATTTTATTTAGTTGCCGATAATCAATACAAGGGCGTAAGGATCCATCTTTATTTTTGACAAAGAAGAATACTGCTCCGGCTGGAGAAGATGATTTTCTAATGAACCCTCGGGCTAGGTTTTCAAATATGTATTGTGACATAGCTTGGGTCTCTGGTAAGGACAGGAGATAAGTCCTACCACGAGGAATCTGTTTTCCCGGAATTAATTCAATCGGACAGTCCCACGGGCGATGGGGTGGAAGAATCTCTGATCTTTGCTTGGAGAAGACGTCCTTAAAGGCTAGATAGACCGAAGGTAAGGTAAAGGTTTTAGAATTTGTCGTATGACAGACTTGAAAGTGTGGTGAGGAGATACATTGTTTATGACACTGGGGGCCCCAGGAAATAACCTCCGCACGAACCCAGTCAAATTGAGGAGAATGGTTCCGGAGCCAAGGAAGACCCAGTATCAGTGGGTTAATAGACTGTGGTAACACTAGGAATTGGATCCACTCTTGATGTAAGGCTCCTACCAACAATTGAACTGCACTCGTGATGCAGGAGATGACACCATTGCTGACACGGTTACCATCCACGGCAGTGAGGGTAAGCGGTTGGAGCAGATCTTGGATGGTTAATTGGAGCTCTGAAGCAAGAGAGGCCGAAATAAAATTTCCTGCGGCACCGGAGTCCACGAAGACAGAGGTTCGTTGGGGTCCTTTAGTGGTCAAAAGCTGAACAGGCATGAGAAACTCGAGATTGGAGGTGGAGTAGGGAGTGAAAACGGTGACTCCTAAGGCGGCCTCCCACTTACCGTCTAGGAGGAGGCGTTTCCCGGTCTCTTGGGACAGAGACTTAGAACGTGACCAGACTCCCCACAATATAGACATAATCTCTGCTTGAACCGTCTCTCGCGTTCTTTAGACGTTAGCCTAGAGCGGCCAAGCTGTATAGGTTCTTCTGTGGAAGATATGGGATTGTGAAATTGGGGAGCCAAACGGGGAGTCCGTCTTGTAGAGGACCTTTCTGAAATTCTCTCTCTGAAACGAAGATCGATCCTGATACATAATGAAACGAGGGAGTCCAACTCCGAGGGGAGTTCTCTAGTAGCCAATTCGTCCTTGATTCGGTCGGTAAGACCCTGCCAGAAGGAAGCAATGAGGGCTTCATTGTTCCATCGAAGCTCAGAGGAGAGGTTCCGAAATTGTACGGCATACTGCCCGACAGACATAGAACCTTGTCGCAGGGTTAAGAGGCTAGATGCAGCAGATGAGACTCTGCCCGGTTCGTCGAAAACCTTCCGGAACATGTCAATAAAAGCCGCGGAGTCCTCCAGCAAAGGGTCATTGTGCTCCCATAACGGGGAGGCCCAGGCCAGGGCTTGCCCACTAAGTAGCGAAATTATGAAGGCTACCTTGGTACGTTCCGAGGAGAATGCTGAGGAGTTACACTCAAAGTGAATGGCACACTGGTTAAGGAACCCTCTACATCTTTTTGGATCCCCGTCAAACTTATCTGGGGAAGGTATTCTTAGTCCAGTAGTGGCGGCTGGAGGGGCAGCAGGAGCCACGGGAGCCACAGCAGAGCGAGAAGGAGCCGCAGATGGTTCCGTAGGAGGGGTTTGTCCCGCCCGTAGAGAGTCCAGGCGAGATAGAATTCCCTGCACACACTGAAGTAAACGAGCCTGGTCTGCCTGCTGCTGTTCCACTCGGCGACCAAGGTGGATAATGAGATCCCGAGTTGTAGATTCACCTTTTCCATCTGACGTCATGGCCAGAGTATACTGTCACAGATTTAGGGTATTTGCTTACTGATTTTTGCACTACTCACCAAAGAGGTGCGGAGTCTAACGTGTTCCTGGTCTTCACCAGGGACCCCCGCAAGAAAGTGTGGTCTTAGCTGCGGGAACACGCAGGTCGCGGTCCTCCAAGGGAGTAATCAGTGAAGCAGTAGATGAAAGCGGTGTCGTACAGGCCGGGTCCAAACCGTGAATTCAGGAGATGTCCAAGGGAAAGTTCAAAGCCGTAGTCAGGGTAGCCGGGTCGGGGTCAGAAGCACAGGAGGAAGAATCAAATATCAAGCCGAGGTCAAGTTCACAGGGAGCACAGAACAGGAGTAGTAAGTAACAAGCCGGGTAATACACAGGAAGCACTGGAAACGGTACACAGGAACGCTGGAGCTAGGATGAGACCTAATACTCTGGCACTCTCCATGTGCCAGAGTGAGGCTTTTATACAGCTGCAGTCCAATCATTGGCGGTGTTGACGATAAACACCACCGCCGGAGTTACTAGGAAGCGTTCCGTTGCCTAGCAACGGTACGTGCGACCGCTGACCCGGAAGTACGCCCGGTTGCCTGGTAACCGAGCGCTCTGTCACAGAAGCAGACGTCCGTCTCTGTGCGGCAGACATAGCACGGAGACGGCATCTGACACTAAGAACTCGCGAAGGACATCATTGATCAGGTCCTGGAAGACTGCGGGAGCGTTGCATAAACCAAAGGGCATGACTAAGTACACGTAATGGCCTGAGTATTAAATGCGGTTTTCCACTCATCACTAGCTCTAATACGAATGAGGTTATAAGCCCTGTGTAAGTCAATCTTGGTAAATACAGAGGCACCCCTGAGATGGTCAAAAAGAACTGATACGAGTGGAAGTGGGTAGGTGTTTTTGATGGTGATTTTATTTAAATCAATGCAGAGCCGAAGAGTCCCGTCCTTCTTGGAAACAAAGAAGAATCTGGCTCCTTCGGGGGACTTAGAGAGCCTTTTTGAGATCCTCCTTAATATATTCTTCCATGGCTTGAGTGTCTGGTACCGAGAGAGAGTATAGTCTTCCCTTGGGCAATTTGGAACCAGGATCTAAGTCTACAGCGCAATCATAATCGCGATGAGGAGGTAATGTCTCAGCGGCTTTCTTAGAAAATACGTCCCAGATATCTTGGTATGGCAGAGGTAGTTGATCCGGTGAAAACTGGATTATACGGATAGGAAGAGACAAGCAAGATGAATGGCAAGCTGAGCTCCAACGAACAATCTCCTCCTTATTCCAATCAATTTCTGGATTGTTGAGCTGTAGCCAGGGATGTCCCAAGATTACTGGAACAGAGGGACAGCTGATTAGATAGAAAGACAAGGTCTCAGTATGCAGAGCCCCAACAGAGAGCTGCAACAGGGGTGTCTGAAAACATATCTTTCCACCAGGCAATGGACCCCCATCTAGGCCACAGACTGTTATGGGTGGCTTGAGTTTAATGGCAGGAACTCTCAAAGAACGGGCGAAGTCCAGATGAAGAAAATTTCCGGCAGTACCGCTGTCTAGGAAGGCGGAGACAGGGGTAGATTGTGCAGGAACCAGGAGTGCATTCTTGGAAGATATTATCTGCAGCCCTAGACGGACCTCTTCCACATTCTCTAGGCCTGCTCTTTTCCCGACCTGTCTGAGTTGTTAGGACAGCTTCGGAGATGCCCCCTGCTGCCACAATATAGACAGAGGCCTAAGGTACGTCTCCTAGACTTTTCATCCGACGTGAGACGATAAGCACCTAGCTGCATTGGCTCAGCAGTTTCAAATGGTGCAGCAGAAGGAGTCAGAAAAGAGCATGAGGAAACGGAGGTATACCTCTTGGCCTTTTTTTCTTTAAATCTGCGGTCAATTTAGATGACCAATTGCATCAGAGATTCAAGTGAAGTTGGTGCAGGATACTGGACTAAGGAGTCCTTGACTTGATCCATAAGACCTAAACGGAGCTGGCTCCGAAGCGCCAGGTCATTCCACTCACTATCGGTTGCCCACCGTCTAAATTCTGCACAATATTCCTCTGCAGAATGACGTCCTTGCCTTAATGTATGGAGATGTGATTCAGCTGAGGCCACTCTGTCAGTGTTATTATTTAGTAGACCCAAGGCTTGGAAAAAGGCATCCACAGTTTGCAAGGAGGGGCTCGCTGGTGGAAGAGAAAAGGCCCAATACTGGGGATCGCCCTGAAGTAAAGAGATTACCACACTGACTCTCTGCTGTTCAGAGCCAGAAGAGCGTGGTCTTAAACGGAAATATAACTTGCAGCTTTCTTTAAAATTGCGGAAAGTGGGTCTGCTTCCAGAGAACCGATCGGGCAGGTTCAGCTTCGGCTCTGTAATGGTATTACCTCTAATTTTCGCGGCCGGTTATAATGTTATGACAACTAGTGCAGCATAAACTTTTAGAACAGGTAGCCGAGGTCTTCACCTTTAGCAGCCGCCGTTCCCGTAGAGACTGGTTATGCTCACAGGTACTCAGATGCCCCCAGGTCTTAAAATCTAAGCAGTATAAGTTTATACTCACACGGCTGCGCACAGGTACAGGAGGTAACACACGGAACAGAGGCAGGCCAGCGATCTGCAGACTGGACGGAGCACTGGAGGAGATGTCAGATACCAGCAGGGTCAGGTTCACAGGTAACGGTTCAGAATCCGGGGACAGGCAATGGATCAGGATTACAGGCAATGGTTCAGACTCTGGGTACAGGCAATAGGTCAAGGTCACAGGCAAAGGTTCAGAATCTGAGGACAGGCTTTAGGTCATACACAGGTACACAATCCAAAGGTTTCAACACCAAACAGTAGCTCAGGAGCAGGCAGCAGTACTGGAAACAGGACGCTATAAGCGGCAGGGAAGCTAAGCTCTCCCTGCCTTAAGTATAGATATCCACCAATCAGGGCTTGCCCTAGAAGCACCCCCAGGTGGCCACTTATTAATCCCCAGGCACTGATAGGTCAGAGGGCTCTAATGCGCGCACCCAGCTGTTCCAAATTGCTGGGGTGCGATGGAGACGGCCGGGACGTCAGAGGGAACCGGAAGTGAGTCACAGCGGTGCCCGCAGCCGCCGCGGCTCGTGACAGGACGCATCAACAAGTAGCTGCGTGTACTGTATATTAGTTAAAACCACAAAAGCCCTCAATACAGTGACTGAAGGCTCCCTATGTATAATAGGAGCCTGTGTCCACAACAATAGATCACTGCACAGACGTTCAGAGAGATACTCAGAGTCCTGCATATGTATATATACTGCATATCTACAAGCCTGTATATACACGTGGGTATTGCCTGCTGCGCTACAAGTTGCAAACCAACTGTGAGTACCTTCATATATATATATATATATATATATATATATATATATATATATATATATATATATATATATATATATAAAGTACAAAAGCATTGTGTCTTCACATCCATATTAACACCGCTGACATCTTTAATAACATCCAAAGGTATAAGCAACGGTTTCGAGCATCTGATAGGATTTGGGTGGATCATTGGTGTTTCTTTAGGACTATAGATTATTCACACAAGTGTGTCTACTTTGCATCAACATGCACAAATGTGATTTCACTTGGCGGGATGATATTTTTTAAATGAGATAAATTAATGGAGAGAGCAGTTATATGACAAATCTCTGACATGTGGGAGGGAGCACTGTCTGTTTCTTCCTACAAAAGGTCTTCACTTTTCTGGAAATTAGATTGGGTCTAATTCATTCTATGTTCTTCTGCTGGAAATCAGCCATTTCTGTTATTGGCCGACAGCTGTATTCCAAATGGCCGCCAGATAGCTCTGCAGAACAGGAATCAGTGGTATCAGTCAGTAGGCAAGAGGAAAGTGATAGAAAGAATTAACTTGCAAGGTAAAAAAGGGCAGGGTTATCCTGAAAGGAACAAATACAGAGAAAAATCCCCCCCCCCACACTGATATAACCAGCAAAAGGAGCTATTTAAAATTCTACGTAAAAATGCAGAATTCTCATTTGCAAACATTTACAATTGTATGTTAAGTCATGCGCCACTTCATAGCGCTTCGGCTAATAGGGTGGTCCAAACTCTAAACCAGGCCTGTCCAACCTGCGGCCCTCCAGATGTTGTGAAACTACAAGCCCCAGCATGCTGTGCCAGTAGACAACCTGTTGATAGCTGGAAGGGCATGCTGGGACTTGTAGTTTCACAACATCTGGAGGGCCGCAGGTTGGACAGGCCTGCTCTAAACAGTGAGAGTCCCTATTTTTGGGCCATACATATCTATGTTTATAAATTGAGAGCTAACTTACAAAGAGGTACTCCAAACTCCTCCAAATGGCAATATGGCACCAGCACTCCCCATCAGTTACTGATGCCAAACATGCCTCTCAAACAAACAATACAGAAGTGAACAATTTATAGGTTCATAGCAGGAACTAGAAGGTAAGTATGTCTTTAGCATAAATTACAAGCATGCCCAAAAAGAGAGCGCACGTATAAGTGCACATGCAGAGAAGTGCCACCATACTACTGTAGAGGCAGGGCAGGGGAGGGAAAGGACGGTCTAATGTAGGCAGAGTACAGTAAGGGCAGATTCACACAAATGTGGCTGAGGCAGACCAGCACGCAAACACATATATGCCTGTCAGGAGCTGTATCTTTTGCACCTACTAGAGGGCAGGTGCAAATACATGTTGATGATATTGACGGTCATCAGCACTAGCTAGCCGCTTCTGATTTGCCGATTGCAAATTCACCTCTGAAACTGAAATTCTTTCTGCATTAATCAGGCATAAATTATAGGATTTTATGGATGGATTTTAAAAATATATTTTTTTTCAACTTTCATTCCTACGAGAGGAGTACTAGATCACTTCTAAAGACAGATGTATTTTTCACTATCAAAATAAATGTTAGCAAAGTTTTCTGGTGCTTATGACCTGGTTGTGCTTATGTGAGTGTATATATGCATGATATAAATGTGGCATGAATGCTAAAGGTGCAGTGCTGGACGCATCTTGAGATGCCTCTGACTCAGTATATATAAGTAAACATTCTATTTTCCCGTATGGCTTCTTTGAGTGTACATTATGCCCAACATGCATCCATGTAAGCATCAGGCTCCTGGTCACAAGATATGACTCTGCACATTAAGATGGACTCTCCGTATAATTGGCACCAGATATGGGTCTGCATGTTAGACTTAACCAGGGCCAGACTGGGACTAAAAATCAGCCCTGGCATTTCAAACATACAGGCCCATCTCTGTTGATGAGCAGGACAAAACTGTGTGCCGCTGCCCAGCAGCAGCGCCACCAGGGGCTTACCCGCATTATGTTGGGGGCATGGTTGACGTGGGGCATTGATACATACATTATAATAAAGCATTACATTTATCAGGCCCTCCCTATTATGCCACCCCCCACCCCAGAAACACATTACAACAACCCCAGCCCACTGCACGTATCTATGCTTCTGATGCTGCTGACATCCATCAGGGTGGGAACTTCCTGTAGAGTGAGTAGGGAAGCTCTTAGTCTCACAAGATTAATAAATCTCACTTAGATTAATAAATCTCACTTTACTTAGAGCTCCTCGGCTTGCTCTGCAGGCTGTGTCCTATCCAGGAACTGGGAGTAGCTATCCGCTCCCTCCTGCTAACCAGAGCTGGATTTAGGCTCAGGGGGCCCTAGGCACTTAAGACAGGGGGGCTCCTATGATGTAATATGGTTATTAGACACATTTTCAACAAATACACAGGCAATACTGTGAGCACTACTATTAGGTGCACACAGTTCTGCCTTCACAAGCAGTACAATGTGAAGCAATATATACCTCCCAACTGTCCTTGTAGTCAGACCAAATCCTGACTAAGTGGGACAGTCACTCACCAAATTCAGGACAGTTGGCAGAATGTCCTGGTCTCTCTTACCTGTCTTGTCATTGACTCCACTTGTGGCTGCTGGTGTCTTTAGATCAGTTGCTGCTTGTCTGGATCCTGGAATGCTGGGGTCCCTATTTGAAAAAAAAAAATGGTTACATGAAATTTAGAAAACTTCAACCAGCAGCGGTGTTAAATCAATATAACACCTACGTTTTAAAATTAGGCCTTACTCCAGCCCCAACATTAAAATGATAGTATTAACATTTGATAAATACATCTATTTCCCTCCAACTAGCCCTGACATTAAATAGTATATACATTTAATAAATAGACCTATTTCCCTACAACCAGCCCCAACATTAAATTAATAGTATTCCCATTTAATGAATAAACCGCTTTCCCTCCCTCCAAACAACCCCAGCAAGAAATTAAATAGCATTTATATTTAATAAAAATAACCATTTCCCACACCCATCTCAGGCATTAAATAATTCATAATTTCATTTAATAAATATACCTAGTTCTCCCCAAACAGCCCCACATTCACTTAATAGCACACATTATAGTCATATACTGTCCCCCACACACATTACAGTCATATACTGTCCCCCACACACATTACAGTCATATACTGTCCCCCCACATACATTATAGTCATATACTATCCCCTCAGACATTATAGTCATATACTATCCCCCCACACACATTACAGTAATATACTGTCCCCCCACACACATTGGCCATTTTTTATTTTTCCCCTCCTACAGCCATTGCCCCCATGCAGACATTTTCACCCCCAATCCTCCTGCAGACATTGTCACTCACCCCCCCTTCCCTCTGTAGACATTGTCACTCACACCCCCCTTCCCCCTGCAGACATTGTCCCTCACCCCCCCTTCCCCCTGCAGACATTGCCCCTCACCCCCCTCCCCTGCAGACATTGTCCCTCAACCCCCCCTCCCCCTGCAGACATTGTCCCTCACACCCCCCTTCCCCCATGCAGACATTGTCCCTCGCCCCCCTTCCCCTGCAGACATTGTCCCTCACACCCCCCCTCCAGACATTGTTCCTCACACCCCCCCTTCCCCCTGCAGACATTGACCCTCACCCCGCCCTTCCCCCTGCAGACATTGTCCCTCACCCCGCCCTTCCCCCTGCAGACATTGTCCCTCACCCCCCCTTCCTCCTGCAGATATTGTCCCTCACACCCCCTTTCCCCATGCAGACATTGTCCCTCACCCCCCCTCTCCATGCAGACATTGTCCCTCACCCCTCTTCCCCTTGCAGAAATTGTCCCTCACACCCCCCCTTCCCCCTGCAGACATTGTCCCTCACACCCCCCCTTCCCCCTGCAGACTTTGTCCCTCACACCACACCTTCCCCCTGCAGACATTTTCAATCACTTCTCCAAGTCTCCCATGCACCAACTCACACCAACTCACCTCAACACCCTGCGCGCTCAACAGACCGACGGCTGCGTGACATCATGACGTCACATCGCGCGGCTGCGCGGAAGTTAAAAAAAAAAAAGGACTGGAAGCGCAGGGACCGGACCGGACCATACAGCCATCGGCCCTTCTGGCAAATGCCAGGAGTGCCAGTCCGGCCCTGGACTTGACTCTGGATATGGCTCTGTAATTTTCACCTGGAATTAGATATGACTCTCCATATTAAGCTTGGCACTAGGTACTTGCCAAAAATGTCTCAACTTTGTATACCTTTGTGACTGGATCACGTATAAATAACTTATGGTATAAATTAATTTAAAGGAAATAGCGCAGGGTACTTATTTATGTAATTGCAAATGTAGTTATATTGTATTGCACTTTTTTAGTAGGAAATGTATTGACCAGGAAAAGGATTTGCTTTTGTTTGTAACCTTGCTAGAGGGAATGCATTCATGTCTGAGGTATATGTTTCATTTTTAATAAGCATTTGTAAGTCTGTTGTGTAGTCTAGAGCAGTGGTTCCCAAACTGTGCACCTAGGCTCCCTGGGGTGCCTTTGAGATCTCACAGGAGTGCCTCGGCCAGGGCCAGTGGTAAGCAAGGCGGGAGACTACTTGGTAATTATTTTGGCTTAGGGGTGCCTTGAAATTTTTTTGGAGTCCCTAAGGGTGCCTTGAACTAAAAAAGTTTGGAATCCACTGGTCTAGAGGATGTCCTCATTAAGGCTAATTAAGTCTATTCAATGTGAGTGACCAACACTTCAATGCACAGCAGGGGTCCGTTACCTGAATGCAGCTCGTGTTAGACAGACAGGAACTCTAAACAATGGAGACAAAACATGTGAAGAAACCAGGGTGAAGTGGAAGTTAAATTGTGTTCGATGCAAAACTAGATTACATCCCGAGATCTGATGGAAATCAAGTTGATATGGAAGTTCAACTGTTAGAAGCTTACCCCTGCTAGGAGTTATGTCAGAACTGTATAAAAAGTGAGCTATTTGAACATGTAATGTATCATTCTGATATTCCATCTGCTCTGACCACTGATACCTCTAATCAGTGGAACTGTCCTTGTCAGGACACTTAACCAATAAACATCACTTGCTTCATAGACCTGCTTGAAAATATCTTCCATGCTGAAAATCCTGTGACCTACATATTAGACCCAAACTCTAATCCGTTTTTCGGCTGTTCTGAGGTTTGGACTCAAGCTTTCCGGTACCACCGCTCTGCCTGCTACCCATGCTGCCCTGGTAAGTGTGATAGGCCAGGGTGGATCCACCCACAGCAACCCTGATCTATAATAAGAGGTCAGGAGTACCAGCCCAGGTACACCAGCAACAAGGTACGTTAGCAGCATCAGTTACCCAGAAGGAACGTGGTTCTAAGTGCCATAAAAGGAGCTCAGTGGTGGCAGCAGGCCCCTCGCACTGCAGCAGGAGGGGCATATTCAGAATAACGAAAGGGGATGGTGGCAGAGTAAGCCCAGCCGATTCCCAGCAACAACAGACAGGGTGGCATAGGCGGTCCATCCTGTCACAATCTTGTGTTGATATTATTTATAACATATTATGGACAATATAAAGTAATATGTTGATCACTAGATCTGAATAACAATAAATATGCTGTTCAGCAATATTACATAGGTGTGAACATTCGTGTACAAAAATAAAAAAATAAAATTACTCCTTTATTTTTATTCCCCACTGTACATTGTCTACACCGCTTGATCGTGATTTCATTCTCCTCCACTTCACATTGTTCTATTGCTCTGCCACTGCTCTTCTCCTTTTACATTGTCCACATTGCTTTCACTGCTTTGTCTCCGCTTCTAATTTGATCTGTTCCACTTCGAACTCCCTATTGCTGCCCTCCTCTCTGTACTTCTCCCCCTCACCTCCCTGCTTCCTCCGGCCGTTCTCTTATTCCCCTGTCTCTCATCATGCCGCCTCGCTCCTTTCCTATACCCATCCTCTCCCCCAGCCCCCACCAAGGGCCCAAATCTCTCTATCCTATCTCTCACCCCCCCTCCCCTCGCTCCATCAACCCTGACAATCTCATCCACATCTCCTCTTCTTCATCCCCCCCTTTTTCGTGTGCCCTCTGGAACTCCAGGTCTGTCCGGAACAAACTGTCCTCCATTCACGACCTCTTCATCTCTAACTCTCTTAATCTTCTTGCCATAACTGAAACCTGGCTCACTTCTTCTGATACTGCCTCCCCTGCCGCTCTCTCCTATGGGGGCCTCTCTTTCACCCACTCCACCAGACCAGACGAGCGTCCAGGAGGGGGAGTGGGCCTCCTCCTATCCCCTAACTACACTTTTCGGGTCATACCCACTCTACCTTCCCTCTCCTTCTCCTTTGAAGTCGGCTCTCTCCCCCATCCACCTCCGTGTTTCCGTCATCTACCGTCCCCCTGGCCCTACCTCTCTTTTTCTCGACAACTTCGCCGCCTGGCTCCCCCACTATCTTTCCTCTGACCTGCCCTCCATTATACTGGGTGACTTTAACATCCCTATTGACAACTGTTCTGACCCTGCCACCATCAAACTTCTCACTCTTTCCTCCTCCCTTGGCCTTACTCAGTGGACCTCCTCCCCTACCCACTGTCTTGGTCACTCCCTCGACCTTGTCTTCTCTCACCTCTGTGATCTCTCTGACTTCTCCAACTCTCCGACCACCATCTCCTCTCCTTCTCCCACCTCGCCTAAAGCCACCCTCACCAGGCGCAACCTTGAAGCCATTGACCCCATCTCCTTCTCCGCCTCTCTTGAAACTCTCCTATCACCCCTTCCCTCTCTGGCCTGCCCTGATCAGACGTCCTCTCTCTACAACCAATTCCTCACTACTGCCCTGGACACCGTCGCCCCGGCCTCTTCTATCCGCCGTCGTCGCCTTACTCCCCAACCCTGGCACTCCAAACTCACCCGCTCCCTCCAAAAGTGCTCTCGCACAGCTGAACGCCTCTGGAGGAAATCTCGTTCCCTGGCTGACTTCCTTCACTTCAAATTCATCCTCTCCTCTTTCTGCTCTGCCCTGTCCCTCGCTAAACAATCCTTCTCCAAGTCGCGCATCTCTTCTCAGTCCTCCAACCCCCGCCGCCTCTTTGCCACATTCAACTCCCTCCTCTCCCCCCCCTCCCACCTTCCCTCTCTGCGTCTGACTTCGCCTCCTTTTTCTCCTCCAAAATTGAAGCCATCAGACGCAACATCTCCTCCTCCCACCCCTCTCCCCCCACCGCTTCACCTCCCGCCATCAACCAGCTGTGGTCCTCCTTCATCCCCACATCAGGTGAAGTTCGCTCCCTTATTCTTTCCTCTCCACCCTCTACCTGTCCTCTTGATCCCATCCCCTCCCACCTCCTTCGCTCTCTCTCTCCTACTGCCTGCTCCTACCTCGCACACCTCTTCAACCTATCACTCTCCTCTGGCGTTGTCCCATCCTCATTCAAACACGCTCTTATCTCCCCTATCCTTAAGAAACCCAATCTCGACCCCACCTCTCTTGCTAACTACCGCCCTATCTCTCTTCTCCCATATGCCTCCAAATTACTTGAGCAGATTGTCTGCAGCCGCCTCACCAGACACCTCTCTGACAATTCCCTCCTTGACCCTCTCCAATCCGGCTACTGCCTCCTCCACTCCACTGAAACAGCCCTGGCTAAAGTAACCGATGATCTCCTATCAGCCAAATCCAAGGGTCACTACTCCATACTCATCCTCCTTGACCTCTCCGCGGCCTTCGACACCATGGACCACCCCCTCCTACTGCAAACTCTTCACTCACTCGGCCTCTCTGGCTCTGTCCATGCCTTGTTAAACTCATACCTTGCTAATCGCTCCTTCTCCGTATCCACGTCTGGTTCTTCCTCCTCCCCCTCCCCTCTCCCTGTTGGAGTCCCTCAGGGCTCTGTTCTTGGCCCTTTACTCTTTTCGCTCTATACTTCCTCCCTTGGGGCTCTCATCTCCTCTTTCGGTCTTCAGTATCACCTATATGCTGATGATATTCAACTCTACATCTCTTCTCCTGATCTTTCCCCCTCCCTCCTCTCTCGTATAACTGACTGCCTCTCAGCCATCTCCTCCTAGATGTCCTCTCGCTTTCTTAAAATTAACATTTACAAAACCAAACTCATTGTCTTTCCCCCACCCAGACTCCCTTCCCACCATGACCTCTCTATCGTTGTTAACAACTCCACTATCTCCTCTGTCACCCAACTCCGCTGCCTAGGTGTCACTCTTGACTCCTCTCTCTCTTTTGCCCCCCACATTCAATCGCTAGCCCAAGCCTGTCGCTTCCAACTCCGTAACATTGCCCGCATCCGTCCCTTCCTCTCCCAAGATGCCACCAAAACTATCATCCATGCTCTCATTATCTCCCGTCTCGACTACTGCAACCTCCTCCTTACTGGCCTCTCCTGCTCCCACCTTGCCCCCCCCCTCCGCTTTATACTCAATGCGGCTGCGATACTCATCTTCCTCTCACGCTGCTCCTCCTCTGCCTCCCCTCTCTGTCTTTCCTTACACTGGCTCCCCTTCCCCTACAGAATCCTTTTCAAACTCCTCACCACCACTTACAAGGCTCTCTCAGTCTACTGCCCCTTACATCTCTAGCCTCCTCTCCATTCACACTCCCGCCCGCTCCCTGCGCTCGGCCAATGATCGCCGCCTCTCCTCCACTCTGATCACCTCTTCCCACTCTAGAATCCAAGACTTCTCCCGTGCTGCCCCTCTTCACTGGAACGACCTCCCTCGCTCCATTCGTCTCTCACCCAATCTGTGCTCCTTCAAGCGGGCACTTAAAACTCACCTGTTCCTTAAGGCCTACCAACCATCCACTTAACCTCTCATCTCTTCTGGTTCTCCCCTGCCCCCTTTCTCTCTCCCCGTTGCTTCACTGGCTCCCTTATGTACCTGATTCTGTTTACCCTCCCTTAGGATGTAAGCTCGTATGAGCAGGGCCCATCTTCCCTCCTGTCTCCATACCTGTTCTTCCGCTCCGTCTCTACTGTATTTGCCTGCCTGGAGTTTCTGAAGTACTGGTACTTTGTGTTTATTGTTCTGTACTATTTTACCCTGTATAGTCTACTGTTTGTACCATGTACGGCGCTGCGGAAACCTTGTGGCGCCTTACAAATAAACGATTATAATAATAATTGACATAACATTTCCACATTTTTTTTGCACAGGACGCTGAATTCTTCCCTGTACCCAGGTCCCATATTAGGAAGATAAATTATTGGTAACCCTAGTTTCCAAACTCATTGTTTATTTTAGAGCACCTGACTATATTTTCTTTTGTTAAATCTAGGTACAGATCAAACATAGGGGCACATTTATCAATATTCACATAAAGTGAAAAGTAGTTTTCAATCCTTATCGCAATGATAAGGATTGAACTACTTCTCACATTTATGTACAGCCCTGCACAGAAACAGCAGTTCCGATAAACTGCTGTTTCAGTGATAAAAAAAAAATCATACTTACCCCCCCTCTTCGGAAGCGCTGTCTTCGGGTCTTCTCTTCACTCTTCAAGTGCGCATGTCCACTGGACATGCGCACACAGATCCCCTCTCTGTCTCTGCAACTAGAGAGCGCTGAGTGACAGGGAGGGATCATGTCATCCCTCCACACATGCGCTGTACAGCTCTGCTCTCCGGAGCAGAGCTGACAGCATTAGATTTCCTTAATTCGGATGATGTACGCCAGCTGCAGCTGGCATACATTAACATGACAAGTTCCCGAAAAAAATGTTTTTTCGGGACTTGTTAGATTGCAGCCAGGAGCAGTCACCATTCTGTTGAATGGTGACTGCTCCCAAAAACGAAGAGGAATGCAAAGCAGCAGATATCATGCCCCCTTAATAAATTTGCGGAGGACACTGTGGGACCTTAATGACCCGTTAAAAGCACTATCGTGCTTTATTAAATATGCCCCATAGATACTGCAATTCCTTTTTAAACTACATGTCATTCTTCCACTCCCCTGCATACATTTCTAATCTATTTCTATACTTCATTTTGAGTTTTTCTTATATACCCATTTTCACCCTCCATTCTGCTTCCTCTGGGTTTCTTTTTCCCTTACTGCACTAGTTCCGTTCTTTCTTACTACCTTTTTCCTTCTACTGTCCCCCTTCCACACTCAGCAAAGCTATGAGAGCGCGCATACGCCGGAAAGTCTCGGCCTGTTGCACCAGCCAGCAATGACTGATGCCGCGATACTTCCTGCCTCCTAAACCTCCCGTTCTCGCGACGTATCGCGGTGCTGGAGGTGACTGTCCACGGCGCATGATCTGCAGGCTGTCAGATAGCTGCCGGTATTCCGTGCCGCTAAGTACCGACGGAAAGTCCCGTCTTTTCCGCTTGTCTGCGTTGATGCGATGAGGTATTAGGCTGTTGCTTTATTTATTACATGTATTATATTTATTATGCAATACTCGATTTAAAATTTATTTTGCTTTAATAAAATAGGGCCGGAAAAACAAAAGCATTCAGAGAAATGAACTTCTGCGCGATATTTGACAGTGGGTGTGACGGATTTTTTTTTGTGAGAAGGGTTATATCAAACCATTGAATTATGTGTTTACATGTCAGTTAGTTCCTTAGGCAGATCTGCAATCGATGCTATAAAAACATGCATCTGAAATCTAATTGTAATGTAACATTTATTCTATATGTGCCTAGTTTTAAATGGTTTATCTGGCAAGTAATTTCCATGGAAGTAGGTTTTTGGTTTTATTTCACAATACATTTTACCTTTCTTCTGCAATGTTGACAAGTTAAGATTGTTTTTAGAAAAGAGGAAACCGACAACTAGAACTACATCATGGTTTGTTGTGATAGCTGCATTGCAAAAACAGACACTGGTTTTGTTTACAATTATTTTAGCAACATTGTCTCTTATCTGGCCACAGATGAATTTTCACTTCCTAACACCATTGTGATTTTATAAATATTTTTAAATGCTTATTTACTTCCAAATCGCTCTTCTGTGTAGAGAGATCCAGCATTCTGTTTTCTCACTTTTTTATTTATTCATACTACACCCGAGTCAGTGTTATCTGACAGCTTGTCAATTATGGAAACATGGTGTAGCTATGTGTAAAATGATTGAATTGTGTACTGCTAATTGGCTTGCTCTTTCTCAAGCCCATTGCTAAGCTGTGTAACCACACCATGATGTTTAGTGTTACCATACAATGAGGGACATTCTACCAATGTTATGTCATATAGTGAAGTAACTGCTTTTTTTTTTTTGTTACGTAGCTTAAGCACACTTATACATTTTTCACATTTTTTTTTTGTACTGCAAAGTCCGACACTTTAATTACGTTGGGCGACACCACAATTCACTACCAACACTTATCTTGCGTTGCTGGGAACTTTGTCAGGGGATGACCACAATGGTACAACTTGCAAACATATATATACATAAATACATAGCAAATCATGTCTACTGCAGGGTGGCTATCGATGCTAAAATATTAAAGGTAATACAATACACATTATCAAAATACGCCCTATGACGGCTATATGCAGTAAAACACTCCTCTTGCTGTGAAAAACTACATTTATAAGTTATCAGGAGATCATTGAATTAGCTTTTGTATGGACATAGAAAGGCTAATTCAATGATCAGCTGTTAACTTATAAATATAGTTTTTCAAAACAAGTTAAATATGTCTGTTGAGTTTTATTCACGCAAAACATTATGTAAGTATGTATAATTACATTTTATATAGTGTGTTACTAATATATCAACATATGTGAATCATGTGAAACACAATACTTCCCATAAGAAATGACCACTTCTTATGCTTAAACCAATATTTTCAATAGTTTGAAATATGACCTTAAGAGGACACTAGTTGTTCCACATTCACTTGTCTAGGGATTGTTGATGTCCAGACACACCAACTGCTCATTGATTTGTTTGTTTACCGACAATGTATACTTTATATTTAAATCAGTTACATAACCCCAATACTAAATCTTGCTTATCCTTTATCTTATTAATGACCAGGTCGTTTTTAGCTTTTTGACAAGACACATTCTTACTGTTTGCTGGTTAAACAGCAATAACTTTTTATGTTATACCTTAAATGTGTAATTTTTCTTAGTTTAGAGAAATATACAAGGCCCAGAAAATAAATATTAGTATGGGTGTTTTTTTTTTCATTTTCTTTATTTTCTGTTTTTACTATTGTGAGTGTACAGTGGTATAAATGCAAAATTCCACCACATAGAGAACAACCAAAATAAATATTGGTAGCTACAGAAGAAAAGGAAAATGAATACAAAATAATATAATATAGTACCAATATATAAATTATGTAAAAACAACTGATGAGCTACAAATAAAAATATAAGTCTATATAAGAAACAGATATAGTGGCAGACCAGAACATCTAAATATTTGTGGTGGCATATCAGCTTTTTTTTTTTTTGAGTATGTTTAAGGCATTAATAATACAAGAACAGAGATGAACAGTAGATAATAAGTTTACAGTCTAAAAGAGATTACACAGAAGAGGAAGGATATTGAATAACAAAAACCTAACATCATTCCAAGTAAATACTAAAAGCAAGAACATTATAATAAAAAAAATAATGTGGGGGAATAGAGTATGGCAGAGGAGGGACAGGGTAACCAGGGGGAGACAGGAGTTCCATTCTGTGACCACCTGAGGTGAGCACCATTATCAATGAATTTATCATCAAGAGAAAAGGCACACCTTGGGGGAGACGCAAATCAAAAGAAGTGCATCAGATTATGAAAGGAAATTCGGGGGGGGGGGGGGGGAATCTTGTAAAAAGAGGTAGAGGAGTTTCTGAAAATACATACTATTTGGTATGTTTGCAAAATTCGTTTTAATGCAACAAAATTGAGAATGCACCATATGAGCCAGTTTTTGCATCTAGAGACCTCTGAAGTGGGCAAGGGCAACAAAATGAGTTTTGGGTTGGATGGAGCCCAATGAGTAGTAATGGAAAAAGAATCAAGGTTCTGATCTGTGATCATAGGTGCTGTTGTTTTGGATTATCGTCAGAAATATAGAAAGAATCCCTCCTGCCCATAGTTCATCCAGCTGTGATCTGATGCATTTGGAAACATACTGTGCAGCTTGATTGGAACATAGTACCATCGAAAGAGTAGCTTATAAAAGTATTTTTTTTATTTCATATGTTTATGGAGGATGTTGCTACCTGTTCCCATTTGTCAGCCCAATGAATCTAAGGCTGGGTACACACTACAGGTTTTTCACCCGATTATAGTGGCAATCACAAGAGAAACGACTGTTGGATCTGATGTTTTATCGTTCCAAAGCACTTAGTTTCGTTTGATTTTATAAATGGACTAAAAACTAGGCTAGGCAGGGAGGGGGGAGGGGGGGGTGCAGTCGGGGCAAGCCAAGCGCTCTCCTCTGCCTGCAATTACCTGCTTGTCCTCCAGCAGGCAAAAAAAAAAACCCGCCAAACTCCTCACTGCTCCGTTGCACTGCATGTCGGGCGTAACGTCATCACGCCTGACATTTTCAGTGAAGAGCAATATAGCGAGGAGCAAAAACACAGAGCAGAAGAAAACAGAACAGTAGAAGCCGGGCAAGTAAAAAGTAAGAAAATGAATGGAGGATAAAAGGGGCAGTGCAAAACAAGGAAAACTAATACTTTTTTGTTGCGGTAAAGGGGCACAGTGTCCGCTGCCGCACCACAGGGGGAATCTTCGCATTGTGGACATACATTGTCGATTGCCGCCAAGTAAGTCATTCCGGATCGTTTATAGACTTTTTGGGATATTTGTTTTATATTGGTCCATCGGACAACACCTTGTCATTCATTGCCACTTTGTGCATGGCCTTTAGGTCCACCCAGCGGACCAACCGATGTGTCAGGACCTTTTTTTGGGACATTTGTCTTTTCTATCAAACAATACAGTTGGAGGACAGTTGTCTACGTTGATATATCGGACATTCTGAACATTTAGTTTCACATCGTGCACGGGCTTCATAACCCAGTGGATAACCGATGTGTACGGACTGATACAGTAATTTTTACCTTTTGGTTTAGCCATTGCTTTGTTTTTATATATTGTGATTCCAGTGCACATGCCAGTTTATTTTCTTTCCGGCCGGAAAGTACTCTGGGCACACCATGTTGAAATAAATAACATAAACAATCCACTTTGTCACATATGCTATACCTATCAGCGCCCAGAACCTGAGATACATATATTTTACTATACTTTGTACATATACAGCAATACTTATTATGGTGTGTCACCCTGCACTGTTTCTGCTACTTGTGTGGTGTTGCTTCTTAGAAGCTCAATTTTACTTCTCGTTTAGGAGTTACACAGGATTTGACTTGAACTAATAATAATATTTTTTTTTGATTGCTTTAGAACAGAATTATTTTCTTGCACAAAAAATGGAAAAAAAATTGAACATTGGAAAGAAGCATGCTAGTGAAGAAAATGAGTATAAGTATTTCTGTCCTGGCCTAAATACTTATTACTTTATTTTGACCTAACTACTTAAAAATCGTTACTACCCTGTAATTATTTGGACTTAGGGGTGCCTTTAAAAAATTATGGAGACCTTAAGGGTGCCTCGAACTGAGAAAATTTGGGAACCACTGCTCTATATGATGGAACGATGTCATGTCAATTCTGCAGTGTGTACTTACTCAAGACCAGCAGTGTAGGCAGATCTCCATAGAGTTTACAGAGTCTCAATCTTTTCAGCCGTTGGTTATGACAGATGAAGAGCACAGCTCTGAAGGTAAATCTTGTGTACACACTATTGTCGTTTTACATGATACCGCATGCTGAATGGGACTTTCAGTGGTTAGTAAAATCGTTAAGGATATCGCATTGGGAGACATTATCTGTGGTGTGTACCCAGCCTAACACTACTCCATTGTCTGATTCCCATGTACTTTCAGGAAGTACTTGGATCCCGATAAAAGCTATTTTTAAAAGACAACTCCAAACAAAACTTATGATATGAATTCATTAAATTTAATTATTTTATTGACTACCACTTACTAGAGATGGTGTTTCTATTAGTCCATCAATCCCCTTCTGTCTGTAATGGTCCAGCGATGAAAATTTACTCTTGCTTATGTTTCAATCTTAAAAATCTCATTTTATCCTGGAGACAGACTTATTTTGAATGGGTTTAATGTCACACATTACTTTTTGCATTGTATCTATCCTTTGTTTTTAGTCCATCAAAATTGTTCCCACTTATAGGTTGCATTCATGAAACAACGCAGGCTAGAAAACTGACTTAATAATTAATAAAGAACTCTAACTTTGATTAACTAAATATGCCTCCCTTGTATAACATATGAGGCCTTTGGGAATACCATTATTAGCTGAAGCTGGGAGCCTGCTTCCTTATGTTTGTTTTCCTTGCCATTTCTTGTCTCTCTGTGGGAATTGTTTAGTATTTAGTGTAAGTTTACTGGAGTCAGCACCCCTTTATAGTAACAAAATTTAGATAGAGAAAAAAAATTCATTAGATAATTTAGAATTGCATGATTCTGATTTATTCTCTGGTGCTGGGATTTACTCTAAATTAGAGATACTCAGGCTCGGTACCCTGAAAACCGAACACACCCGAACTTAGCAAATCCGAGTACCAAGTCGGCTCGGTACTTTTGCGCGCTCTCGAAATTGAAAACGAGGCAAAATGTCATAGAATCCAAAACTCGCGAGATCCGATAAGTACCGCCCTCCGCGGCGATCCAGCGCCATTTCACAGAGGGACACAGAAGGGGTAGCACAGTTCTTAGCAGTCTCTAGTGCAGTTTGGCAGCAACATAGGTAGAAAAGAAAGAGGAGGGATAGCAGTGTTCCTCAAACTCTCCAGTGACATTCAGGAGAGCTCCATTGCTAATTGTCATTGTTGAAATAGAAGGCAGGCTTGGTCTTCTAAATCTGCAGTCACACTGTACTGTGTTATATAGTGTGAGGAAACAGGGTGCTACTGGACTGAGAACTTTGTATTCATCACCCGTTTCTCACGGTTTAATGTACTTTTTAATCCTTGGCCCAGTCTAAGTATTTAATTTTATCTTATTGTATTGTATTTTACCTTAATTTTATTTGCATTTTAATTTATCTCCATTTTATTTTAATCTTTTTCGGCACTTTATATTGCTTTTGCCACTGTCTTTTGTTCTCGCTCCATTCCATTGTCCTTTACAGGCCTATCTTTGTTTTTGTCTTACTCTGCTCTGTCAGTCCTTAATCTAACTTAACCGTGCTGGTCCATTTCAGTCCCCCGTTGCTGCCCTCACCTCGGTGCTAAGTACCCTAACCCCTCTTTTTGCCCCTTGTCTCATTTCCCATCCCCCCTTGTCTCTCACCATGCCGCCACGCTCCTTTCCTATACCTATTCTCTTCCCCCTTCTCTCACCCAACTCTCACTGCCCCACCCCTCGCCCTCAACCTCCCCTTCGCTCCATCAACCCTGACAATCTCACCCGCATCTCCTCTCTTCCCTCTCTCCCTTTCTCATGTGCCCTCTGGAACTCCGGGTCCATCCGTAACAAACTGTCCTCCATCCATGACCTCTTCATCTCCAACTCTCTAAATCTTCTTGCCATCACTGAAACCTGGCTTACTTCTTCTGATACCGTCTCACCCGCCGCTCTCTCCTATGGGGGCCTCTCCTTCACCCAGTCCACCAGACCGGATGAGCATCCAGGAGGCGGAGTGGGCCTCTTCCTATCCCCCAAGTGCACTTTTTGGGTCATTCCTACTTTACCTTCCCTCTCCTTCTCCTCCTTAGAAGTACACTCCATCCGTCTCTTCTCCCCCATCCACCTCCGTGTCTCCATCATCTACCGGGCCCCACCTCCCTTTTCCTTGACAACTTCGCTGCCTGGCTCCCCCACTACCTTTCCTCTGACCTTCCCTCCATCACACTAGGCGACTTTAATATCCCTATTGACAACTGTTCTGACCCCGCCACCATCAAAATTCTCACCCTTTCCTCCTCCCTAGGCCTTACTCAGTGGACCTCTCCCCCCACCCACTGTCTTGGTCACTCCCTTGACCTTGTCTTCTCTCATCTCTGTGATCTCTCTGACTTCTCCAACTCTCCCTTCCCACTCTCTGACCACCATCTCCTCTCCTTCACTCTGTCCTCTTCCCCTGCTCCTGCCTCGCCCAAAGCCACCCTCACTAGACGTAACCTTGATGCTATGGACCCTAACCCTTTCTCCTCCTCTCTTGAAACTCTCCTTTCACCCCTTCCCTCCCTGGCCTATCCTGACCAGGCATCCTCACTCTACAATCACTCCCTCACTTCTGCCCTGGACGCTGTTGCCCCGGCCTCTTCTATCCGCTGACGCCGCATTATTCCCCAACCCTGGCACTCAAAACTCACCCGCTTCCCGCACTGCTGAACGTCTCTAGAGGAAATCTCGTTTCCTGGCTGACTTCCTTCACTTTAAATTCATCCTCTCCTCTTTCTGCTCTGCCCTTTCCCTCGCTAAACAATCCTTCTTTAAGTCCCTCATTTCTTCTCAGTCCTCCAATCCCCTCCGCCTCTTTGCCACCTTTAGCTCCCTCCTCTCCCCTCCTCTGTCCCGCCTTCCCTCTCCGCTTCTGAC
The DNA here is from genome assembly GCF_038048845.1 of Mixophyes fleayi. Lineage (NCBI taxonomy): Eukaryota > Metazoa > Chordata > Amphibia > Anura > Limnodynastidae > Mixophyes > Mixophyes fleayi. Next base: position 253,823,593 of record NC_134404.1, on the reverse strand, counting down.
TTTGCCAACTTTTTCTCTTCCAAAATTGAGGCCATCAGACTGAACATCTCCTCCCCTTCTCCCGCCACCCGCATCGCTTTACCTCCCTCCAACAACCAACTCTGGTGTTTCTTCTGCCCTACAACAGGTGAAGAAGTTCGCTCCCTTATTCTTTCCTCTCCACCCTCTACCTGCCCTCTCGATCCCATCCCATCCCACCTCCTTCGCTCTCTCTCTCCCACTGCCTGCTCTTACCTCGCACACCTTTTCAACCTATCACTCTCCTCTGGTGTAGTACCCTCTTCATTTAAGCATGCTCTTATCTCTCCTATCCTCAAAAAACCCAATCTCGCCCCCCCACCTCTCTTGCTAATTATCGCCCTATCTCACTTCTCCCCTATGCCTCCAAATTACTTGAGTGGAATGTCTGCAGCTGCCTAACCAGGCACCTCTCGGACGATTCCCTCCTTGACCCTCTCCAATCTGGCCCCCTCCATTCTACCGAAACGGCCCTGGCGAAGGTTACTAATGATCTCCTATTAGCCAAATCCAATGATCACTTCTCCGTACTCATCCTCCTTGACCTCTCCGCAGCCTTTGACACCCATGGACCACCCCCTCCTGCTGCAAACTCTTCTCTCTCTCGGCCACTCTGGTTCTGTCCAAGCCTGGTTCACCTTATACCTCGCTAATCGCTCCTTCTCTGTATCCACGTCTGGTTCATTTTCCTCCCCCTACCCTCTCCCTGTAGGAGTCCCACATGGCTCTGTTCTTGGCCCTCTACTCTTTTCGCTCTATACTTCCTCCCTTGGTGCTCTCATCTCCTCCTTGGTGCTCTCATCTCCTCCTTTGGGCTTCAGTATCACCTTTATGCTGACGACATTCAACTCTACATCTCTTCTGCTGATCTTTCCTCCACCCTCCTCGCTCGGGTATCTGACTACCTCTTTGCCATCTCCTCCTGGATGTCCGAGCACTTTCTCAAAATCAATATCTCTAAAACTGAACTCATTGTCTTTCCTCCGCCCAGACTCCCATCCCACCATGACCTCTCTATTGTCGTCAACAACACCACCATATCCTCGGTCACCCAACTCCGCTGCCTGGGTGTCACCCTCGACTCTTCTCTCTCCTTTGCCCCCCACATTCATTCCCTTGCCGAAGCCTGTCGCTTCCAACTACGCAACATCACCCGCATCCATCTCATGCCGCTCATCCTATGCCTCCCCTCTCTGCCTTTCCCTACACTGGCTCTCCTTCCCCTTCAGAATTCTTTTCAAACTCCTCACCACCACTTACAAGGCTCTCTCCTACTCTACTGCCCCTTATATCTCTAACCTCCTCTCCATTCACACTCCTGCCCCCTCCCTGCGTTCGGCCAATGACCGCCGCCTTTTCTCCACTCTTATCACCTCTTCCCACTCCAGAATCCAAGACTTTTCCCGTGCGGCCCCCCTTCACTGGAACAACCTCCCTCGTTCCATCTGTCTCTCTCCTACTCTGTGCTCCTTCAAACGTGTACTCAAAACTCACCTCTTCCTCAAAGCCTACCAACCATCCACTTAACCCCCATCTCCTCTGCTCGTTCTCCCTTTTCTCCCCTTTCCTCAACTGGCTCCTCTTGTGCCTGGTCTGTTTACCCTCCCTTAGGATGTAAGCTCGCATGAGTAGGGCCCTCTTCCCTCTTGTCTCCTCACCTATTCTTTTGCTCCGTCATAGCCTGCCTGGAGTTTCTGAAGTATTGGTACTTTTTGACTGCAAGAAGCTGCTGGCGGATACATGTTACCGTTTACCCTGTAACTTGTGAACGTCTTGTGGTGTTGTGCTGTACCTTTTTGTAAAGAAAAACCTCTCTCTAATAAAGGTGAAAGTTTACTGTAGAAAAACATAAAATTGCCAACATGCCATTCTACCCAAAATATTACCAGGCATACCAGCATCAGGGAATGTGATGGAATTCTCCCCACTGTAAGGCTCTAACATTATTGGTGGCATTATCAGAAATCGCATATCCTCAGGGGAGTCTAAGCAGGATAAGCCATGTTGCAATGACATCCCTTAGTTTTTCAAATAGGTTGTCAGCGGTATTAACTCTGACCTGCGCCTTGTCTCGTCTCTGATAACCACCTATCACTCTTGCCTTCAAGACTTCTCCTGTGCTGCTCCCCACTTATGGATTTCCCTACCACGCTCAATCAGACTTTCCCACAGCCTTCAAATCTTTAGATGCTCTTTGAAAACCCATCTCTTTTTTTAGAGGTGACCTTATCCTCGATAACACTATTCACACTAACGCACCCTCACAACTGGTTTGCAAAATAAGGGAACTGGGTCTAGAAATCAAAATTTGTACTTGGATCGAAAACTGGTTAGAGAATAGGGAACAGAGAGTTGTGATAAATGGAACATTTTCTAATTGGTCAAAGGTCTTAAGTGGAGTTCCTCAAGGTTCCGTGCTGGGACCACTCCTTTTTAATATATTTATTAATGACCTTGGTGATGGTTTAGAGAGTAAAGTTTCTATTTTTGCAGATGACACTAAACTCTGTAAGGTAATAAAATCAGAGCAAGATGTAGCTTCTCTACAGAGGGACTTAAATAAACTGGAGGATTGGGCGGCTAAATGGAATATGAGGTTTAACACAGATAAATGTAAGGTTATGCATTCAGGGATCAAAAACAAGAACGCAATCTATAAATTAAATGGAATTAATTTGGGAGAATCTATAATGGAAAAGGATTTGGGAGTGCTCGTAGACAGTAGACTTAGCAATAGTGCTCAATGTCAAGCAGCAGCTGCAAGGGCAAACAAAGTATTGGCATGCATAAAAAGGGGCATAGATGCAAGGGAAGACAGTGTAATTTTGCCACTGTATAAATCATTGGTAAGACCTCATCTTGAATATGCAGTACAGTTCTGGGCACCACTCTATAAAAAAGATAATTTGGAACTAGAAAGGGTTCAGAGAAGGGCGACAAAATTGATAAAGGGTATGGAGTCATTAAGTTATGAGGAAAGGTTAGCCAGTTTAGGCATGTTTACTTTAGAAAAGAGGCGTCTGAGGGGAGATATGATTACTATGTACAAATACATTAGGGGTCAATACAGAGAGCTTTCATGGGAACTTTTTACCCCAAGGACCATACACAGGACACGTGGTCATTCCCTAAGGTTAGAGGAGAGGAAATTTCACAACCAGCAAAGGAAGGGGTTCTTTACAGTAAGGGCAGTCAAGATATGGAATTCATTGCCAGGGAAGGTTGTGATGGCAGATTCAATAGATATGTTTAAGAAAGGGTTAGACAAATTTTTAGCGGAAAGGTGTATCCAGGGATACGACCGTTAATTTAAAATAAAGGATAGTAGTGGATATAGGGTAAAAATTGGATTGCAATATTGAGTCTGGGGGGATTTTCAAAATTGAAACAGATGGGCGGTTGCCTACTCTGGATTAATTTCAAATATAAGTGCAGGATCGCAGGAGATCCAAAATAGGTTGAACTTGATGGACTGGTGTCTTTTTTCAACCTCATCAACTATGTTACTATGTTACTATGTAACTATCAGCTGTGCCCTCTTCCCTTTTAGAATGTAAGCTCTCTAATGAGCAGGATCCTCCAAACTCTTTGTTTTCATGTCTCCATTTTGTCTGCCTTGTCTGTTCTTGTTTTAGGTATGTCCAGTTTTATGTATGTCCTTGTCTTCCCTACTGTACGGCGCTGTGGAGCACTGTGGTGCCTTGTAAATCTACAATAATAATAGTAATAATATGCCTCTTAGTGAAGCAGATGATGCACATAGTAGCCTGCCTCTGAAAAATGTCACGTTATTGGGTACATGCTGCTTCTGTCCCTGCTGGTGAAGGCGAATTGCCAACCCAGTGGCACTTCAGCCACAAAAGTGGCACTGCTTGTCGCTAGAGTGCTTGCTTTGTTAAACTGTACATGTCCTTTTCAATATCTTACAATAGGGTGGGTGATCATCTTGCACCACTTTTCTTTTCTGCCACTGCAGTGTGGCAATGTTTCCTAGATGTGCCATGAAATGCCGTGTGTTTGTGTCATTACTCTGTCGCTTAGCATCCAGGCACTGCAGTCTTTGTTTGAAAGTGTATGAAAATAATATTGTGATCTGTGAGGTGGTCAAAATTGACTGCAAATGACTTGAAATTATTTTTATTGAGGTTAATAATAGGGGGAAAAAAAAGCAAAATTATGTAATTTTAGCAAAAAAATGGGGATTTTAGGAAAAAATAGAGATCCAAAACATAAAGTTAATCCAGATCCAAAACCAGAACACGGGGGTTTATGAACATCTCTACTCTGAGTCCATAACAATGTGGAGGTGCTATTTCATTACATCAGATAAATGTGAAGTTATTCTTTAAATGTTTTTGGTATGCATTATATAAAATTGAAGTTTTGCTGCTTATGGAATCCTGCATGTGGATAGAACAAAATTTGACTAGCATTAAACACATGTAAGTAACTCCAGTGGGTATGAAGCCTTAGTCTGTTGGGCAAAGCTGCTGGTTTAAGTTAAGCATTTTGCTTGTGGTTGGCTACGAACTGCAATGTTTGGTGGAAGATGTAGAATAATTCATGCTGCTTAACAGCAGTCTTCTAGTGACACCACTTGAACTGTTCACAAATCTGCTGATGCCTTAGAAGTAAAAATAAATAAATAACAATGAGTTGTGAACTTTCAGGTGCCAAAATATATCCCTTCCCATCCATCCAAAGTAAAACAAAAAACCCTATAAACATTTTTTAGCCGTAAACAAATAATCATATGCTTCAGTAATTGTAATTTTTGTTCTTTATTTGACATCTTTGTTTAACATGCCATTAGTAACACACATATGCTATAACCCATAGCAATTAGCCAGACATTTGCATCATATCATTATACAAACCAATTACTTTTTTTTGTTATGTATTTCTGCAACAGTATTACTGAGAGATTTAGGTATCCAATCATAATGTTTATGAATGTTATTATTATTCCAATAGTGCACACGGGAAGCTCATTTTCATGACTTCCACTGGTACCTATTTTGAGATGTATCGCACTACCTTTTTCCCACAGCACATAAATGCAACATCTTGGTGCTACAAAATCAAAATACTTATAAAATATGCCAAAATGTTAAAATCCAACAAAGGTGCAAGAGACATAGTAAAATATTTAGTAATTGATGCTATGAAAAATTTTCCTAATGATTTTGTTTCAACTTGTTCTAATTTCCCTTCTTATGTGCAGGGTATCACCACTTTCCACCGCAGTCCATCTTTTAATTCTGTCTCTGCTCCCATGGTGCAATTCCCCTGTGCTTCTCTGAGACGTATGTGATCTACTGTGAGAGAACATTAATTCTGTGCAGAGCCTGCTACACTACCTGTTCGTGCTGGAAAAAGTAAGTTCGGCCATTCTGTAGCATTCATGTATACTAGTGATGTGTGTAGCAGACATAATGGTCAAAAATTACTTTAGCACACAAGGTGCCTTTAGGATTCATGAATGACTGTGCTTTGTGTATCAAAACGTCAGACTTTGATCTTCAAGTATGTTATATAATAAAATATTCCTTCAAGATAGAAGGTGGCGTACACCTTTATGACCGGACATGTTTTCATGGTTTTGCACTGTCCCTGTTTCACTAGGAAAAATGTTTGAAAAATGTTTGATTCACTAGCTAAAGAATAATAGACACAAATCACAAAAAGTGTCACAGTACACTCAAGGATCACAGTTTTGTTCATTGGATTGTGTTCCTATAATGTAGTATATTGTATGAATTTTATACTGCATGTTCATTTAATTAGATGACCATGTTATTAACAATCGCAAAATATGAAAAATAGTTTTCAATCCTTATCGCATTGATAAGTTCGGAAAAACTGCTGTTCCTTTGAAGTGGAAAACATACTTGCCACTGCTGCTTCGTTCCCGAAGCAGAATGCGGTCGACGGGGCTTCTCTTCTTACTCCAGTGCGCATGCGCCGAGTGAACCCCTTGGGCATGCGCACAAACATCTCTGCTCTCTCTCGGCAATTATAGTTGCATAGAGACAGAGTGAGTGACAGGGAGGGATCATGTGATCCCTCCACACATGCGCTGCTCAGCTCTTCAGGGCAGAGCTGACAGCACTGAAACTTTTAATTTATGATAATGTACGCCAGCTTGAGCTGGCGTACATTAACATGTTTGAAAAGTTAATTTCATTTATTGTTAAATAGCGTTACACTGTTATGGGGAGTGCTCACTAAAACGGTAGGAGATGCAAAGCAGCAGATATCTATGATCTACTAGTTTTGATAAATGGTACCTTATGAAACCCAAAATATAAGAATATAAGATCTTTATTGTGCACTAAATCAATTATGAAAAATATACATAATTCCAGGGGTAAATCTCTAAAACCTGAGACTATACCTGAAAATCAGAAACTGTGGCTTAAACTTGTACGTTGTTCCTTTTGCATTTGTCAGCAATCTGTGATTCAGAGATGTAATTTGTATTTTGTGCAACAGAGAAGCACACAGACTAGTTTATTGGTTGCTAGGCACCCTAATCTGGCACAGCCTTTGTTCACTGCCATGTGATAGCACATGATTTCATGTGATTTAAGCATTCTTAGACTAACTCTATGGATATTTCCCTTTTTGTTGTAATCAGATTGGTGTTCTATTTATTGTAATATGTGTTTTATGAATTTGTTTTTTTAAGTATTAAAACCAGAATGTACCAAAAAGTTGAAAATGTCAGCTAAAGGCAACATAAAAATTATTTAAGTTAAAGAGCAAACCCCCCCCCACCCCCATTTATACATTTATATCGGCACTTAGGACTTTTTGCAAGAAATATTAAGGATCCAGCAGCCCTGCTCAGTCTGGGAATTGGGGTTTGCAATGTAAGCTGCAAGCTCCCTTTGTCATCTTCATAACATTATGTTGCAATCCTTTTTAATTATACTCTGGCCCATATTGATTTCTTATCATAAAGAGTGCCTAACTGTTTCTTGCCTGTTATACTTTAATTACCCTTTAGTTTATAGTGTTCTTAGAACTTTCTCATTGTGTCTGCCATTTTTCATTGCATGTCGTTCTACAAATCATTACCTACTTTGTACAAAATCTCTCTGGAGGACAGGAAAGTATGGCTTTCTGTCACACATACAGACTCAGATCATCAGCATGTCATGTGAAGGCAGATGGGAGGGGGAGGAGGATTTTATTTTGCCTAGCAGATTGAGCTCATTCTGCTCATTAATTACACAGTGTGCCATGTGACTGTGGTTGCCATGCTAGTCACATGAGACTGGGGAAACTTTGCAGAATTATGCATCATTAATAGCAGAAACCAACCAAAGAAAAAGGCTAATTACCTAATTTATTTTATAGCCTACCACAGTGATTTATATTAAGAAATCAAAAACACACCTCATTTATCTTCATGGGATCGAATGGTATCAGCTTATTTGTTTCCTAACAGCTACATTTCTGTGTTTTTACTTTCACTTCAGGCTTGAGTCTTTTATGTAGTAATGCATTCATGATATCATGTATACTAGAGATTATGTTGTCCCATGTACAGTAATTACATTTTTACTTGTTATTGCAGCTTTATCATGAGCAGTTACTGCAATGCCATAGCTCGAGAATTTTTGTCAGATGTTAGCAAACTCTGTAGTGCGGGAAGAGAAATCAGGGAGGATGAAGAAGAGGAAAGCCACATGGCAGTACTTGTGGAATACCTCATGAATGGGCATGGACGTTTGCTGCTCACTACTCTGAATAGCAGTGTTGATCAGGTAACAATAGTAGGCTAAATCTGCAAAAAATGCACGTTTGAAATAGAGTGCAGAATTTCTTCTTTTTTTTTTTTTGCAACTATGCTGTCCTATGAAATCACATTTCACTTAAACACACATAATCTTAGCCTTTATTATGTCCTGCATTTTCTTTTTGTTGTCTACATTTTAATATTTAGGATGTTTTATGATTTAATCTTTTTCCCTGGATATAGCTTGGAGGAATTTAAATTAAATGCCTTCTGTCGTAGATTTATGGAGGCTATTAGCTGTTTTTTTTTCCTTTCTGTGTGAATATACATTGACGGTATAACAGCTGTGTACTGGTATTTACCATCTGTGTGTGCCACCATATAATGAAATGGTTCCAGATACCTTTTCTTAAGCCATTACTCCAAATTGTTTGTGACTGCACAGAATTCAGTTCATAATAATGCTGCTCATGTGGGACATTAGGGACCATGAATATTTTTATTATCTTTTGCAGCCATTTAATTTAATGTGGCGGCATTCTACCTGTCAACTTGAGAGAGCTTTAATATTTCTTTTTTTCACCTTGGTTAACCAGCATATTTATTCTCGTAGTTAATAAATGTAATTAAATGTATCAGCCTAAATCTCAGCACTTGTATTGTTTTGAATAGCTGACCAATGTACTAGCATGGGGTCTGTTTACAATTTGTGATTGTTATATATTTTTTTGTATGGTATGTTAACTTACAGTTGGTAATGTTAAATTAATGTTATATTTTTATTAAATACAATTTTATCTTCCAAGATATGATAGCAGTGGTTTGACTGATTGATTGAAGTCAGAGCACAGACAGGTTTTTTTTTTTTTTTCTTCTTTGTTAGGTGAGCTATCGACCCCCTGCACCACACAAATAATGAATTGAACATTTCGTTCTATGACTCCCACATTACTTGTTCTCTGAATCCCCCATTATCATGGTTGATCTCAACATTGATTAGCCACATTTTCATTTTTTTTAAAAAATGTATATAATCTCCCTCTCTCTCCCTCCCTCTTCTATCTCAACCAAACCTCGTCATACCTGCAGAAATCTCAAATATTCAACAACTTTCTTCATTGCAACAGCTTCTCTCCCTAATACTTCCATTCTTCTGTCCTAAACTGGCAGTCCCACATCTTAAACCATAACCTTTTTTATAGCAAATACAAATTTAATAAGTTGAAAAATTAGTGTACATCACTTCCCAAAACCAATGAAGATTTAAAAACAATTATAAATCTGGTATGGTTAATCTCCGTAACAAAACGCTTATCACACACAAACTTGACGAACGCAAAAAAGGTCTAAGCTTCATACTAACAAAATAAAATATCTTTAATGTATACATTGATATGCTACAAATTATACCGGAAAGATATTTCACTAAAACGGCACTATAGAGACCCACCAGGACAAACAATCTCACCCCACCTGACATGTATGATTTTTTGCTGGGGCTTTTTTTCCTTATTTTTTTTGCGAATGCATGTACTGCAGCACACGACCTGTACAGCTGTGTGCTAGGATTGGGAGATGAGAGGTACCAAGGGGGTGCCTCTGCTGCTGACCCCCATCCCCCTGCTTCCTAATGCTGAATAACTGGGGGAGCTGGCCACAGCCGTGGCAGACTCTGCCCAGGGTTCCTGAGCAGTGATGCAGGGCGGCTGCCACAGCTTCATTGCACACCAGTGGAGCGGCAGGCAGTGAGTGTAAACCTTTTCTACGACGGTACTGGGAGAGCTGTGGTTAGGTTAGTGGCCGTGGGCCTTAGGGATGGCTATCTCTCTTGTGAGGACACAAGAGAGAGCCATCCCTGAGATAAACACAAGTGCTCCACAAGGAGAAGAGTTTTCCCCCTATTCAAATAAGAAATGTCAGTATAGACTTAGTGTCAATCCCCAATAAAGTTCCCAGTAGGCTACCTCAAATAACAGTCCCAACAGTCACAAAACTCCCGAAACCAAGGTCCCAGCTGAACAAAAGTAATGGTCCTGTGGGTTCCAATCCGGTTGGTAGGTCTTTGTATCTTCCTGATCCAGGCCGCTTGGTCAGCTCTCCACCAGCTTGGTGGGACTCCGGGTACCAATCTCCCTTCTCCTGTAAGTGCACCAATTCCCCAGAATTCAGCATCCACTCTGTTCTAGAGGTTTCCTGGTCCAGCAATCGCCTGTGGCACTGATGGTGTACAACTACTCAACATCAGCCCAAGTACCAGTCCTCTCAGAAAAATCCCACAACAACCCCTTTCTTGGGTTACCCTCCTTAACCCTCTCTCAAATCCCATGGTCCTTCCCCCTTCCAGCCTCCATTCACCCGGGTCTAGATCCCTCTTTATTGGTCGATGCTGGAGTCTGGGAGGTAATGGGGGTGGAGCTAGAAAACATTTGCAGCAGTTGCTCCCATGCTGGTTTTTTTTAGCAAGTCTGTCTTGTACTGTCCTGGAACAATGGTCAGTAAATACCCAAATCCACCTCCTGATCTCAGATAGTGTTCATACCCTCTCGTTATTAACCCCTTACATGACTTTGCAACATGTAAGGGTACCTAGCTGTTCCTTTCTTCCTGTGGAGCTTCTCCACCCCTTCCCCAGTACCATAATAAACATAGACCTGGCCACCGAGTGGCATTTAAGAATTTGTGATTGGGCTGGGATCCCGATTTCCCCACTGATGACGACAGCAATCTGGTTGTTGCGAGCTGCTGTAGGGGCTGGTCTCGTCACACCTCAGTAGTATTTTATTTTTCCTTCACGGGCTCGGTTAGGTGGGGAATGCTCAATAATAAACCCCCAGTAGGCACTGGGTTGATGGAGGGGGCTGTCCTTTTATGACTGCTGCCAGTGCAGTTCTGGGCCCTGGGAGGGGGGTGCTTCTTCCCTCCCTTTGCACTTCTCCCTTGGTCCTCTCTCACTCCACGTGTGTAGACACCAGAGCAGCAGCCATCATGGAGCTCCAGCACTCCATTTCTTTGTCCTTCCATCTGTAAGGTACCAGTTCCGTAAGGTTGGTTTTCTGAGTGCTTCATCCCCCAGATAATTTTGGAGCTCTGATGCTGTATTGCAGGCTCACTCTCTTTCTGGTTGTGTGGTGCTTCTGTCCTGTCTTGCGTTTCTTCCCTCTGTGTCTATCATGTCAGATAGTGGAAGATCCTCGAGGGTTAAGGCTAGGGCAGCGTCTATGACCTGTACCGGATGCAAATTCAAATTGCTGTCTAGGCAGCAAGGGGCAGACGGTTGGTGTGCAGCCTGCCAGACTGAGAATTGGATGCTGTGTGTGCCTGGGGACTCTGGTTCCAACTTGGCAGAGCCTGCCTGACTGGGCTAGATCATTAGCCAGTACTATTGTTGAGGTTGCTCACTTTGCCTGGTCTTGGGAGGGACATTTTTCACAGGTTTTCTCCGTCTCTACTGGGAGTTTGTCTCAGTTGCCAAGCCAGGTTCCTGTGGCAGCAGTCGTAGAGGAACCAGCTTGGGCCATGATTCTGTTTAAGGTTTCTTCCTTCTTAGAGTGGATGTTGGAATCCACCACGACGTCCTCCTCACATAAATACAGGAGTGGGGTGGCACCCAGCCTGGGAAATAGTCACAGGAGGAGGATGAAATATGTGTTGGGGTGGATAAGGACTCCTCCTTTGTGGAAAAGGTCCCGGACAACAGTCCGTATGGATGAGCCCAAAAGGGCAGTGGTATTAGACACCCCAGACACGGTGGTTCCTGAGGCTGCGGAACCTTCTCTGTTTAAGCGGAGGTCCAAAAGAACACTTTATTTCCTTCTCTGAAGATACCGGGTTTACTTGGGAAAGGCAGCTCTGGATGCGGGACTGATTGGGGGTCATGATCTTAGCCTCAGCTCTTTGGAGCCTCTGGCTTAATGCCTAAGAGGCTGATATGGAGTACAAAAGAGCTCTTGAGTTGCTTCCTTTTTCAGGAGGTGTCTTGTTTGGGCCTGAGCTTGATAACGTTGTTACTCAAGTGACAGAAGTTAAAAGTGCTTTCCTTCGTGTTAATACACCCAAGTCAAAAGTTAATGGTTACAGCTGATCTATTATTCAGTCTAATAGGGTTTAACATTCACTTAGTGAATAACAATTTGGTTCCTGTTGTAAACAATAGCGTTTGTGACCCTTATTTCCTAACATTTCAGATGGCAAAAGAGGGGACACTTCAGACTTGATATGCAATGGACACATGTGCTTACAGACACCAATGCACACCTCAGCAGACTTTCAGATACAAATTAGCACAAAAAAGATAAACCTATTGCAAAATCCATAAAGCACTAAAACACAGAATAATAGATGTATGTTTTATTGTACCCTGCCAGTGGCGGATCCAGGGGGGAGGGCGATCGGGGCCCCCTAGCAGGGGCTTGCTGCTGACGGCTGCACACTGTGCAGGTCCGTTCAGCAGTGACAGTGTGCTGCCCGGCTGCTCTGATTGTGTTTTAAACATAATCAGAGCAGCGGGACAGCACACTGCCACTGCTGAACGGACCTGCACATACTGTGCAGCCGTCAGCAGCCTTAGAAATTAGGAAGGGGGCGGGACCTAAATCGCCCCCCCCCTAAAATCGCCCCGGGTAGAGCAGTTGCCTAGATCCGCCCCTGTACCCTGCTGAGTTGAACTCTCTAAGTTGTAAATAATGAAAAGTTAATAGAGACAACTAGACACATTTTTGGATTCAATTAATTGGTTTAGATAGCTCACTACATTAGATCTAAAAGAGACATTTTGGGTGACAAGAGGGATTTGTTTTCAAAAGAAGGACTATCCCTCCAAACAATGAACATTTGATAGGTATGCTGTCCATATACAATGGAGTGAGATATGTTCCAGCTGTTTAGACATACCTTATTGGATTTGTCACTATGTGGTCTTGCCAGAACCACATATATACTCTTTTGCTTTATACATTGATAAATTGCAAACTTACATTCATCTTCATAGCGCAGAGTTACTCTTTTTATATTAATGGAGTGAGATATGACTATGATCTGTCATTTTCTTATGGTTTGGGTCTATTCCAAGGAAGCGCCTATTAGTGAATTAAGGGAGTTAATTTTAATTTATGAAGATAATTGGATTTTTCCATTTTCAGGGTTAGAGTTATCAGTTACCCAATATGTATTTTATCTTGATGTTACTTTGAAACAAAAAATAAAGTCTTTAGTGTAAAGTGACCTCAAAATGAAAGTTGCTTTAAAAAGATCTAGAATTTATAGTTCTTGTTATGTATCTACCTAGTGTGCATGGAATGTTTACAATTCATTGTTTTTAGAGTTTTGTAGCTTTATGGACAAAAAAACTTTTTTTCCTCCTTGGACTCTCTAGCAGCAATAACTAATGGGTTAATCTCTTACTCTGAGCACAGTCAGGAGCATAGTCAGGAAAGACAACATATGAAGCCATATAATGTGACCCTTCCTCTCTGTTTTTATTTTTGCTTTTCTTTTGCCCAGTTGAGTAGGCAGAGGATTGGGTTAGTGGATTGTTAGTGTGGTATTTGTTATGTTATATCTCCGACATTTCCTGCACTGGCTTTCGTTAAATTGTCACTATACTTAAAAATACCTAAATCAAGTGGAAAAAGTAGTTTATGCATGGTTTAAAGATTGATAAATAGGCCCCTAAAATTCTTAATAAAAAAGAATTGGAATAATCAGCAAGGACTTCTTTCAGGCTGTACTAACTTGTGGAATAACCTCCCTCGCACAGCAAGACTTTCCTCTATATTCTTCAAACCTTCAAGCGTTCTCTGAAAACCCACCTCTTTAGGCAAGCTTATGAAAACCCTTTAACCACCCTCTTAATCTTCCTTAGGTACCCTACTACCACCCTTTACATAGTTCACACAAGAAGACAACCCAACAACGACAACAAGCATTGCTGTGACTGGATCATATAGCCCACTAAGCACTTTTTACCCTTGCAATCTGGCTGGACCAATATGCAATATGTAGCACTTAACTTCATGTATCAAACTTCCATTGTCCAATAGATTGTAAGACTGCAAGGCCAATCCTTAGGCTCAAAGGGCATAAATATCATCAAGTGACATTGGTAAAGCAGCAGGGTGGTCTACAATACACCATTAGAAAACATATGCTGGAAGTGACACCAGTGACAGAAGCTCAGTTTGGCGGACCCTTCAGAATCGAGAAAAATCGTTTCATTTTTCTAAATTGGAATTATGTCACTGATTTATTGACCCACCCTATGTTATACTGCTTGGGTACTTCCCATTAGTAATGCTTGTCAGTGAGTCGAAAGAGGAAATAGATAAATGATGTTCCCTGTTAATTTCTTTTCCTTGAAGGACTCCTAAGCAGCCCTAATAATCCCACCCTTGTTACCTATTATATGTTTCATAAGCAGCTTGGAAAGTTACTTGGAGAAATTAAGGAAGATGAGAAATCACATTATATAGTTTCAGGTGTTTTCTTTCCTGTCTGTGCTTAGTTATAGGAAATTAACCTGATTGGTTATGGCTGCCATGGAGTCCTTTTGAGAAAACTAAAATCAAACAAATTACGTTAACATAATTTTGTCTCTTTTTTTTTTTTTTTTTTCAGTTCTTCTTTGCTGTAACAATAGCCATTTGGTACTCCGGAATTAACATTTTAAGTTATTTGTCTTAATAAATTGTAATTTTGTTTTTAATACAGGATCTAACATGTCGAGAGGAACTGATTACTCTTATTTTATCTCTTCTACCTCTGGTTTGGAAGATTCCAGTGGATGAAGAAATGACAAGAGGTAAGCTCAATATAATAAAATGTTTAGCTTTCACACATTCAAAACAGTTATTAAAGTAGAGTAAAAACACAGGGAGTCATGGTTTATTTGGGTTTGTTTTTTTTAGTGTACTGGAAATTCCATAATCTGGGCTCTGGAGCTCTCAGATATCTCTGCTTTTTGCTGTAGCTTTTCCTTATTCCATATTCATCAGTGTTCCCTAGTGCTTTGTAATTTAATGTCTGTATAGTTCTATGTTTGTTTTTTATATAATATATCGTTATTTTGCACACATCTGGTTCTGTAATTGACAACCCCAAGACTCTGTTGCCATGAAATCTTATGCGGTTGCATAGCTCTTATTTGATTCCATAAATGTCTTCATGCTCACATTTTCTCACCAGCCTCTTTTTCCTTTCTTAGCATTCTAATTGCCAGGACACTAGTAAAGGGAAATACGATTGTTTTGTAACTACTGTTTAAATGAGTATGGAAAACTAATTATATATATCTTTCTGCATTTGTGACACTGAAATTCTGTTTGTCAATCAGCTAATACATGGGCACATTCTATCAGCAGATTATCATTTTTTTTTTATCAGTGAAGGAAAAAAGATAATTAGAGCTTGCTTATAACATTGAGTTAAAGGATTTTAATATACACAATCACTGCTCTCTAGCATTAACGCTCACTGTACACGGACACTTTTGGAATATTTTTTATCAGCTAAAAAAGGTTACCTGATTGAAAACAGGATTGGAGCACCACATATTGCCATCCATGTTCAGGAGGATCAGCCTATCGGTTTACAAAATAATGTAGGATGTAGGAGTCGATCATCAAAATCTAGGAGCTGGGGGAGATAGCCATTGACATCAATGGAAAATAATTAAAAAAAAATAAGTTGCCAGCAGTGTATTTTTAAGTGTATTGGCTTTTGGGAATTATCCAGTCTTAAGCGGTTGGCAGCACAGAAGTCAATCGAGAATAAACACTGGATAAAGGTCAGTAAAAACTTAGGTGGGGGCAACCAGTTATTAAGGAGAATTCAGTGAATATACTGTATACAGAATTAAGAAATGCACCTAAAAATAGCCACCTCTGTAATGAGCCACTTCTTTTCCCTGAAAACCACCTGGGGGTAAATGTATCATTCTGTGCATTTTGCAACTCGCTGGTATTCAATGACTTTGCAGGGCAGATTTAGAATGGCAATGTCTTTACAGTCAAAATTTGCAAAATGCTCAGATTGATACATTTACCCCCTGGATTTGTTTTTGAAGTTGACTAACAATCATTATCACTGATTAATGTTCTAGAACTAAAGGTAACTTTTGGATTTTGCTGCTTATGGACCCACATGTATTCAGATTAAGAAAACCAAAATTGGATATCCGTTTAATAAAAGTGTATCTGGTTCTGTTTTTAATTGTTGATTGGTAATGGTGTGAAATGTTAATATTTTTTTTGAGCTGTATTAGATGTTGTTTTCCTTCCCAAAAAAAATTATCCTACTGTACATCTGTCCAGCAATTTTTCACTTGACCATGATCAAAGTTGTGACTTGAAATGTTTGTAATAACAATATAGATAAGGTAGTTGGAAGATGATTGCAGTTGGTCTGTGTGTGCTATCTTCTTTTCATTACACAAACAGGCCCATGTGATGATGCACGTTATCCTCTAATTGTTAATTGCAGAAAATAAAGGGCATTGTTTTGGACTTTTACCGCCTATATACATTGCCTTGATATTTATTGAGGATTTTTCTGCATGGCTCCCTCACTTCTTATCTTCAAATATCCCCACCATCATCATGGGTGATTTCAACATCCCCATTGATAACCCACCTTCCAAAGATGCTTCCAAACTACTTTCTCTAACATCCTCACTTGACCTCTCGCAGTGGATAGAATCATCTACTCATCAGGATGGCCATTGCCTTGATCTTGTTTTCTCTAGACAATAAATGATGATGATGATATGGGTGCCACAAGCATTCTACTTGGGCAGGAATAAATTGCGCTGTTTGTCGTTGGGTGACATGAAGCTCTGTCTTTGCATGGAGTACTAATCGAAGAGCTGTGAGTAAAGGCAGTGCATTTGGAGTATCTTTTCTAGTCATGTAAAGATAAATACAAAATATGTATATAAAATTATATACATATAATTATATATGTGTGACCTCCTCTTAGTTCTCCTATTTGGGTTACTGCCTAAATATATCAAGAAGTGCCACTTATCACTTATTTAACCGTACAATAATTTCATACATAAGTATATAGCACAGAAGCAAAACTAAATTATGTTCTAATACTTTACACATATGTCAGTTCACATACGCCATCAGAATCCTTCATAAATCAAAGTATCGGTCAACAGGTTGCCTTTGTTCAAAAAATATATAACGTCTCTTTTTCTCTCATAATTGAAGTTAACTCCTATAGTTCATATTCTTCTCAGAGTCTCTCCGTCTTGATAACATAAAAAAGACAAAAGGAAAAAAAACACAATATGGTGTAATAATTTTATAACATAAGTACTGAGTAAGGAGCCCAACACCCTTTATCAATAGACAGGCACTCGGTGTCTTTGGATATTTCTTAATTATGTTCACCCAATCCGTGAAAAAATTCACTAGTTAATCTTCCGATGATGTGGTAATCAATCCCTACATAAACACTTACTCCGTATATAAAGAGATAAGTGCTTCAACAAAAACAAGACTATCCAGCTGTTCTTAATCAGGCTTGTTCCCTACGGTATTTCACTTGTCCATGTATTCCATAAAAACAGAAATAAAAGATCTAATGCATTAAACTTTAAAACAGCACTAATTTATTCTCCATATGATTAAAAACCAATTAGATGTCAACAATCCTCTATTTAAGCATCTTCTGTACTCCTACCAGACTAAGGTGAAGTGGTCAGAATTTAGATGTTATAATCCTGGGCAAATACTTCCAATCACCTCCTTAGAGATCCGGGCGGAAGACAGGCTGCTTGACCCGTTCACTCACCACCAGTGCGTTTCAACCCATACTTGTCGGGTCCTTTTCCAGGTGTATCTGATTAGCCCTTCTGCTTCAACTATATGTAGCACCTGACCAATCAGGTAACGTAATACAGCGACATAGCCAAATGACATGATAAATAATAAAAACAATAAGATCTTGTATAATACATACAGCGGTTACATGCAAATACCATTTCAATATCATATTACTGTTTTCTGATCATTACTAATTAAACATACTGAAAGACAGAATATCTGTCAGGCAATATATGACAGGCAAGGGAGAGACTAACGATTGACATTACTTAAAATTCAGATCACAATAAGGATAAAAATATCTGATTTTAAAACATTAGTCCCGCTCTCATTGGGCACCAAGCAATCCTTTACTGTATGAGAAAATAAGCAAGTAATAAATAAATGTTCGTAAACCAATAGGGAAACGACTGCCTGTTTCTCCTTAGGAGTATATTTCAGCAATGTAAATCTCCTACCCACCACTCCTTCACCATCTACTGCTTGTATCATTCCACGATCGATCATTGACAACCTATTTGAATGAATATTCCTAGCAATAAAGAGTAGTACTTGATAGAGATAGTTACCTATAAACCCATTTTGCATTGCAATTGACCTTTCTCCATAGAACATATGCTTTATATTCAAAAGGGATGAGCTCTAGGGGTATACACATACTGAACATTTTTATACAATGTGCAAAATGAAAGTTTTTTTGAAAGGTTTTTTTTAAATGTAGATAATGAAGGATTGAACCATTTAAGCTCAAAATTTACTTAACCCATGTGGGTGCAAAGATTTCAAATTATAGATACTCTCCATTTCAGCCATTGCCAACCTCTTATTTAAATCATTACATCTCCAGTTTTCTTTAACTGTTTTAATACCGCAAAAAAGTTTAATAGAATTAACATTGCACTCATGCTTTGCTTTAAAATGCGGCGATAATGAATGATTCATGTTACCTTTTTTAATGTTCCGTAGATGTTCTGACAGTCTAATTCTCAAACCCCAGCTAGTTATTCGAATGTATTGTTTGTCACATATACATTGCACCAAGTAAATAGCATCCTTTGTATGACATATAATGAAATCTTTAATTGCATGCTCCGAACCATTCGTAGTTGATCTATAATTAGTGATCTTTGAAGTACTACTTTTTATGGTTCTACATGGTAGTCAACTGCCACACCTATGAAAACCTGATATTTTGATGTTGCTTAATCTCTCTTTCTTAGGTAAAACACTACGGACTATAGGTAAGAGGTTGGCAATGACTGAAATGGAGAGTATCTATAATTTTAAATCTTTGCACCCGAATGGGTTAAATATAGATTTGGAGCTTAAATGAATCAAACCACAAAAAATTCCTTCATTATCTACATTTAAAAAAAAAAAGTTTCAAAAAATCTTTCATATTGCACATTGCATAATTTTTTTAGTATATGCAGTCATGGCCTAAAGTTTTGAGAATGACACAAATATTGGTTTTCACAAAGTTTGCTGCTTCAGTGTAAAATTACAAGTATTTCATAAGTGTCAAAGGCCTTTATTGACAATTGCATAAAGTTTATGCAGAGAGTCAATATTTGTAGCGTTGACCCTTCTTTTTGAAGCCCTCTGCAATTCGCAGTCAATCCACTGACTGGGCCACATACTGACTGATGGACGCCCATTCTTGCCTAATCAGCGCTTGGAGTTTGTCAGAATTTGTGAGTTTTTGTTTGTCCACCCACCTCTTGAGGATTGACCTCAATGGGATTAAGGTCTGGGGACCCAAATTTTCTATGTTTTGATCCCAGAGCCACTTAGTTATCACTTTTGCCTTATGACAAGGTGATCCATCATGCTGGATAAGGCATTGTTCATCACCAAACTGTTCTTGGATGGTTGGGAAAAGTTGCTCTTGGAGGATGTTTTAGTACCATTCTTTTTACATGGCTGTGTTCCATGTATGTACTTGTGTCATTCTCAAATCTTTTGCCCATGACTGTATATACCCCTTGAGATCATCCCTTTTGAATATAAAGCAGACATGTTCTATGGAGAAAGCTCAATTGCAATGCGAAATTAGGTTATAGGTAACTTTCAAGTAATACTCTTTATTGCTAGGAATATTCATTCAAATAGGTTGTCAATGATTGATTGTGGGATGATACAAGCAGTAGATGGTAAAGGAGTGGTGGGTAGGGGATTTTCATTGTTGAAATATACTCCTAAGGAGAAACTGGCAGTAGTTTCCCTATTGGTCTAAGAACATTTGTTTATTACTTGCTTATTTTCTCATACAGTAAAGGCTTGTTCGGTGCCCAATAAAAGCGGGACTAATGTTTTAAAATCAAATGTTTTTATCCTTATTGTGATCTGAATTTTAAGTAATGTCAATCGTTAGTCTCTCCCTTGCCTGTCATATATTGCCTGACAGATATTCTGTCTTTCAGTATGTTTTATTAGTAATGATCAGAAAACAGTAATATGATATTGAAATGGTATTTGCATGTAACCGCTGTATGTATTATACAAGATCTTATTGTTTTTATTATTTATTATGCCATTTGGCTATGTCGCTGTATTCCATTCCCTGATTGGTCAGCTGCTATATATAGTTGAGGCAGAAGGGCTAATCAGATACACCTGGAAAAGGACCCGAGAAGTCCTGGTAGGAGTACATAAGATGCTGCTTAAGTAGAGGATGGTTGTGTATGACATATATAATTGATATTTAGTCTTATGGAGAATAAATTAGTGCTGTTTTAAAGTTAAATGCACTAGATCTTTTATTTCTTTGTTTTTATGGAATACATGGACAAGTGAAATACCGTAGGGAACAAGCCTGATTAAGAACAGCTGGATAGTCTAGTTTGTGTTGAAGCGCTTATCCCCTTGTATACGGAGTAAGTGTTTATGTAGGGGCGATTACCCCATCATTATAAGATTAACTGGTGAAATGTTTCACGGATTGGGTGAACATTATTAAGTAATATCCAAAGACACCGAGTGCCTGTCTATTGATAAAGGGTGTTGGGCTCCTTACTCAGTACTTATGTTATAAAATTCTTTCACCATATTACGTTTTTTTTCCTTTTTCTCTTTTTTATGCTATCAAGACGGAGAGACTCTGCAAAGAATATGAACTGTAGGAGTTACCTTTGATTATGAGAGGAAAAAGACGTTATATATTTTTTGAACAAAGGCAACCTGTTGACTGATACTTTGATTTATGAAGGATTGTGTTGAAATTGTATATATAATAATAATAATAATAACATTAAGTGTTAGCAACCTTATTTACAATATTATTATATGTTATTGTTATAATACATATTAATATATTGAGGAATTGCTGGTATAATACTGTGAAAAGGCTAGGAACTATATCTTGTGCAAATATCTCTTCTGAGAAAATAGATCCGTGAAGGTAATGCGGTTTCATTGTAAGTCATTGACCTCTGTGATGACATCATTTTGTAAACACACCCACCATTGTAAAATTTTTAAATTGACCTGCAGTCAATTGAGTGCAGGCACTCTACTAAGAATCCTGGTCTGTCTCCTGTATGGTAACTATGTAACTTAAGATCTAAAAATGAAGTAAAATCTCTTTTTATTGCAAAATCTGCAGCTGGACAATATTTATTTATTCTGGAAATTAAAGCAACAATTCTGATTGCGTATGTGTACTGTCATTTATAGACACGTGCAAAATTTTAGAACATATTTGATTTTGCGCCTGTGATATTAACTTATGTATGAAATCTTTTTGAGTCATATCCACTGTACCTTGCCTTGGTTTGGGTATTGTTAGATTCTGTGCAGCCAAGATTATGCTGGGATATGTTTTGTCTAATGACATAGCGTGGTTTTTGAGTTGAAAACAGAATTGTTTGCTACTTAAAGAAATAAGGGGGGGAGCAATGTATTTCAGAGTTTTCTGAGGCGCGTTGTCCCTTGATTTGTGTGTCACAGCCAGGATTCTGGGATGTTATTATCTTTTATTTATAAAGTACCACAATGGTTGAGCAGCATACATAGGGGTTTAGAACATTCAACCAGATCACAAAATAACATAAGTACAAAGGTTGTTTTTTTTACAACTGGTCAAGGAGAAATTGAGATGTAAAGTAGTTCTGTTTTTCTTGGTTATGGGTGTATGTGCTCATAATGAGGGGAATCTGAAAAACTTCTTCCATTAATGTTAAGAGGACCTCTATCATTTTTGGAGGTAACATGTTTGACGTGTAAAGGCTTCCATCGGTAACACTCTGAGCTGCGGACAGTGGAAGGGGATATTTGATCTAAGGCAGATGTATTTGTTTTGTTTACAGTTTTCTGTAGCTGCACTATGACATGAAAACAGAAATAGGGAGCTTTGCAGGCTATTTATTTTCTGTTATTGTTTTATTTTCATCAAAGGATGAAAAAAGCATTCACAAATTACAATGTGTCCATCCTTTTGTATTGTAATAAGTAACTAATATTTTGAGAAACCTGTGAATCCAACAGTAAATAGATAGGGTATGAGGGCAGAGTAGAGAGGGAAGAGGTGCAGGAAGGAGTGCATTATAATAATAATAAAAGCAATATTGGGAGCAATATCAAGAATACTAGTAATAGTAATATCAGTAGTAATAGCCAATGGGAAATGCACTCAGAAAAATATTGGGGCTAAATGTGGAGTGGAGATTATATCTGTGTTGGAAGGTCAGCATGTTAGGAAAGAGGCTAGTGATCACATCCTTTCTTTTAACAGTTTTTAAAGTGTCAGTGAGGTGTTACAAGTTAATGGAGTTCAGGTTTCACTACATGCTAAAGGTCAGGAGGTCTGAGGGGAATCAAACTAAGATAAAAAATGGTTGTCGGGAAAAAGGAATGGGGAGTTAATGAGGGTTATGGCAAATGTGTAAATATGTAATCAATAGGGACTATTTTCACGTGTAGTCAACTGGGTAAGTCCATAGAAGGAGTTAAATTATCACCATTGATCAACCCTTCCTCCTGCGTCAAAATTACTTTCCCTTGGCCCGATTTCATACGCTAATGATGTCATGTGTGTGGCGGCAGAAACGCCCCCTTCTCTCCCATAAACGTATGGCCCTATCTAAACAGCGTGGGGGACTGATGCTTCCTAACTTAACTTATTACCAAGAGGCTTGTATATTGAGCCACCTGCGGGATTGGGTACTCCCTCCTACCTCTAAGCCATGGGTGGATCTGGAGAGAGCCTTGTGCCCTAGCTATCCGTTGTTGGACCTTCTCTGGACACCCAGGCCGGTCCGCCCATCTGTCTTATATAGGTTACAGTCCATCTCGGATGCCATGCAGGTGTGGGATAGAATCATTGGGCTGCATGCCAGCTTTGTACTCCCATCTCATAATCTCTCCCTCCAGGCAGTGGGTCAACACATCTCAGATTTAAACCTCGCGGCTTGGAAAGCCAGAGGTATTTCCTCAGTATCAGATTTGTTTGCCCAAGGCCTTTTTCTTTCCTTTTCTCAGCTCCAGGATCGCTATAGCTTGCCATCCTCAGAAACATATAGGTACTTTTAAATCAGTCATTGGGTCAGAACTGTCTCTAGGACCCCCTACTCTCTCATTTTGCTTCCATCATCTGTTATAAATAGACTGACAAAGAGTAGTAGTAGAGGTGAAATAACGTTTTGGTACCACTACATTTACTCTCTGATACCCCCAACTAAAACTCCTGCACAAACCCAGTGGGAAATGGATGTGAATTTAATGCTCACTGAGCAACAATGGAAAAGAAATTATGTAACTTCCTACTGTATGTCCAAATGCATTAATCATACAGAGATGCAGGTCAAGCTTCTCAGCCGGCTGTACCTTACCCTGGAGCGGTTACACAGGTTCTGGCCAAGTCAATCAAAATTTTCCTGGCGCCAATGTACCCAAATAGCCGATATTTTCCATGTTTTCTGGTCATGCCCAGTGATTCAGCCGCTGTGGGTCGAGGTATTTGCTTTGATCTCAACTGACTTAAAGTCTCCTGTTGCTCTAGACCCAGCCCTAGCTCTTATCCATGTCTACCCGACTTCCATTCCGAAGCATGATCGGTACCTCTTGGGCCATTTATTGATAGCTGCTAGAGCAGCAATAGCACAAAACTGGAAGTCTCAGGCCCTTCCCACCACTACCCAAATCATCTCTAAGATACAGTATAGCTTTGAGATGGAAACTACAGATACGCCCTATTCCTCATCTGCATCAGCTCCCATCATGAGATGGTTTAGGTGACATGAATACATCACAGATGGCCCCGGGGCTCCTCAAGATACTCCCGACTTCCCAGCAGCCCATTCTCCAGCGGCCCTCATAGAATCCCCTCAGCCTATTGATCAGTTCCAACCCCCTGATACCCCTTCCATGGTAGAAACTTCTTTGGTTGGCCAAAATGAAGGTTTATGTGTCTTGCTGTATCATTCTTTTCTTTTTCTTTTATCAGTAACTGTTAAATGTACATTGTTTATATAGTGTGCCTTATTTTAAATCGAGTGACTCCTTTCCCCCTGCGCGGGGATTCCCTATGTGTTTTCCTTTGTTTGTATTTTCTCTTCCCATCTTTTTTTTTTTTTCTGTACCCCATATATCTTGAAAATGTTCAATAAAAATATTGATGCAAAAAAAATTACTTTCCCTTAAATTCACCCATAATGCTACTGTGTATTTCACAGGTTATAAAATGTGGGAGTCCATCAGAGAAATAGTCTAAAATTGATGCTTCCACCACAATGCAGTGACAGCTGTTGTAGTTTAAACAATAATAATTGTTCGTGTTTTGCCTCTGCATGAAGTAGCTCTTTTATATACGTTCTCTGGTAAATGGGAAGTGCCTTTAAATATGCAATGATAGCGTTACAGGATCATGAAAAAGAAACAGGTCGTTTTCTAGACATCTTCTGACCTGTTTATCCTGGTTTCCCTGCTGATTTACAATTTAAAATAGTTATTTATTTAAATATGTTACCATGCTCACTAGATCTTATTCATTGCACATTTCTTTGTGTTTTCTCAGATTTTAATCCAGGTTTTGTTGAAATAGAAACATTTTCTACAAAGGACAATCAGCCGAAACCTCCGAGAGAATCTGATCCTGAAGGGGTTTCCCATTTGGACTGTTTGCAAATGTTAAATGTCAACTTGCTGCCCCATAAACCAAGACGTCAATCCAAAAACATATCCCCTTATTCTCTAAAGGATGGAAAAAAATTGCTGTCTTCTTCAGATTCTGAGGCAACCTTGGATGACAAATCCTCATCAGTAATTAAGCAGAGACATCCACAACCTTTAAAACCACCTACTGTATACAATACTCAGGATTCTGGCATAACTGATAAAAGTTCAGTACTGCAGAATTTTGAATGTAAACCAAATCTGGATATTCGCTATTGTGAGACAAATGCATTACAAGAAATTGGCAACATGCAAAATAAGAAAACCTCCCCTTTTGATCTTTGTCAAATACTATTGTCTTTGCTTGAAAAAGTTTGCAAATTTGATATAACATTAAATCATAGTTCTTCACTTTCTGCCTGTGTCATTCCAGCTTTAATAGAATGTCTCTCAGGTTTTGGTGATTGCTATGCACCAGTAAGGGGAACACTGTTAAAAAGTTGGACAGAGGAGCCTGTTGCATTAGTGCAGAGAATGCTGTTCCGTACCATATTATGTCTTCTGTGTGTAGACATTAGCTGCAAGGATGTTATGCCTGATAACCTTCGAAAAAATCTCACTGATTTATTAAGAACATCTTTGAAATTTAAATCATACTTAAATGAGAACCCAGAACTATACCACAACCAATTAGTGCAAGAAGTTGTGGACAAATTAAAATTACCTATCTATAAACATCACGCTTTTTTGATACCTGAACTCCTTGAAGGCGTTTTGCAGATCATATTATCATGTCTTAAGTGTGCGGCTCCGAACCCTCTTTATTTCAGTCAAGCTATTGAGCTTTTGCATGACTTTATACAGAATAGTGGATTTGATCATTTTGAAAACACAATCCTACAAATGGAATATATAGGTCTGCAATACAAAGATCTCTATTCTCAGGCTGCAAACCATGTATTAGTACTGATTAGTAGTGTAACAAAAATAATCGGTGTAATAAAAAAAGTTAAATCTGAGCAGCTCCATCAGTCAACGTGTACAAGAAAAAGGCATCGGCGATGTGAATTCTCACACTTTATGCATCATCACAGAGACCTTTCAGGGCTTCCAGTTTCTCTGTTCAAGAGCCAAATCTTCAAGAATCCTTTTGAAGAGGATGTGCATGGAGACGTCCTCTATCCTGAAAGGAGTTGTTGCATTGCAGTTTGTGCACATCAGTGTTTGCATTTACTTCAGAGAGCATCAGACGTTGGTACATGTCTACAGATTCTCTTATGTATACAGAATGTTGGTATATGCTGTTGTATGGATCCCTCATCTGTTATCACGCCACTACTTTATGCTTTTAAGCAGCCAGTCTTAAAAAATGTGCAACACCAAATCCAAACTATCCTTACAAATCTTGTATTGGATCAGTTGGGTGGAGGCGAACATTCCCCAACTGTTAAACAAGTGTCTTGCAACATATGTTTTATGGATGGTGACCATTTAGCTGAATTGCAGGATACAATTCATGGCAAAACTGACTGCACCTCAGTTACAGATTTGTGTGGCACATCTTCTAGGTTTCAAGGTGTTTTACCAAGCAGTGGATCAGAAGACATGATGTGGAAATGGGATTCTTTGGAAGCCTATCGAGGACCTGTTTTTGACAATGATCCAGTACTGAGTTTGCATATTGCTGACCACATTTGCCACCTAATCCAAAAAGGAAATGCAGTCATTAAGTGGAAATTATACTCCCTTATTTTTAGTGGAGTCTTGCAAAGAGGGGTGGAGATGGCTCATGATTCTCAACAAAAGGGAATTTCTACAATATGCAGCCAAACGGACAGCTGCCATAAAACCTGCTTGCCGGAAGAAGTACTTAAGATTTACTTAAATGTTTTACCGGAGTTACTGAAATCCAGGTTAGTGATGAGTGTATTTTTGTCTGTCTATTTTTTTTTACGCTAAGAGGTATATTTGCTAAACTGCTGGTTTGAAAAAGTGGAGATGTTGCCTATAGCAACCATTCAGATCCTTGCTAAACCATGTTACAATGCAAGGGGTGCAAAATTAGTATTCTGTTTTGCACATAAGTTAAATACTGACTGTAGCACACAAATACTTGATAGCGTATTTGTACACTGAAATTTAAAGTTGATATATATGTGCTACATGAAAAAACAGTCAGTATTTAACTTATGTGCAAAACAAAATACTAATTTGCAGCCCTTGCATTGTAACATGGTTTTGTCCAGGAGACTGAAATAAGATACCTCTTCATTTAAGATCCTTAATGCCCCTAGTTATCATTTATTTAGTATATACTACAAAATGACAACTTGAATCTGATTGGTTGCTATAGGCAACACCACCACTTTTTCAAATCAGCAGTTTAGTAAATCTAGCCCTAAAAATTGCAAAATACTCTCTCTTGGTAAATAATTGCTATATACAGTACATCTCGTATATCATATATATCTGAGTGGCTGCCTATAAACTTTTTATATAAATTTATTTCTAGATATCTGCCTCGTTTTTGGTCTCTGCCTCCCCACCTCCCGTTTGCTATGGGAAGAAGTAGCCAGCAGTGGGGGTAACTGCTAGTGCATCCAAGGCCCGACTAAGGGTTCCAGCCGCCCTAGGCTAATATAACGGTTACTTTCCCCCCTGCCCATGTATATTCAGTTATCAAAGTGGAAATTCATAAATGTTTTACAATGAAGACAGTTGAAGTGCCGGTATGGCATACCACCGTCTACAAGCCCACTTCCACTACTGTGTGTATGTGTGTGTATATATAAATATATATATAAAAAATATATAGGTTGTGACAGGATGGACCGCCTATGTCACCCTGTCTGTTGTTGCTGGGAACCAGCTGGGCTTACTTTGCCATCGTTCCCTTTCTTTATGCCAAATGCGCCCTCTAACCGCAGTAGGAGGGCCTACAAAAGCTGCCACCACTTGCCTCCTTATCGGCATCCAGTACCGGGTTTCTTCTGGGTAACTGATGCTGCAAGTGTACCCCGTTAATGCTGTACCTGGGCTGGTACTCTTGACCTCTTCCTATGCATCAGGGTTGCTGTGGATGAATTCCCCCTGGCCTATCGCACTCGCCAGAGCTACTGGGTAGCGGGCAGAGCGGTGGTACTAGATGCTGGCTCCAAACCTCAGAAACAGCCGGGAACCGATTAGATTTTGGGTTTAATCTGTAGGTCACAGGGATAGAGAAGTTCCCAAGCAGGTCTTTCAAGCAGGTGATGTTTATTTGCTCACCTGGTTGAAGGTCCGCCCAGTCCTCTGAGGGCACCCCACGGTAGGTCTCCACTGCACGTCCTTGCAGTGTGGGTGCTAGATGCTTAACCCCTTAATTCCTCTCTGGGTACATTGTGTAGCCTGCAGGTCCTTTCAAATACCTGCAGGTGCTCATCAATATTCCCATCACAGTCCTCAAATTTAGGGCAAGGTAGAGATGACATTCCTGATCCCCCTACGGGGCTCCTCCCCCGCTAGGCTCCATGGCTGGCTCCCTTCCCACTTGGCACCATGCCTCGATGACCTGTGCCTGCCCAGTTGCAGTCGCCTTGTCCCCTAAGGCCGCCAGCTCTATATTTTATATTTATTTTTTAAATAACTTGTGCAATCTTGCAGCAATAAGGGATAACAACTTTGCAGAAAGCTGCAACATTGTTACAATAATAGTTAATAGAAAAGGGAGTGGACATGAAAGCTCTTTTTTATAGTTTTTAATGCAAACTGTTAACATTTTTCTGCCTTCTGATATTAATATAAATATGTATTAAATGTGTTCCTAATCCTCTCTTGAGACAGATATGTCTGCTCAAATATCCGTCTCAAGAGGATCAGGAACACATTTAATACATGTTTATATCAACATCAGAAGGCAGAACATTTGTAAAAATTTGCATACTATCAACTGGGGTACATGAATTTATTTTAAAAAAATATTTGTATGAAGTTCACATTGCAAGCACCAAATATTAATACCCACAAATGGTGTCACAAATACAAATGAAGGTTTCATCACACTATCAATATAAAAATGCAGGTAAGACAGAAACCGTCAATATATCAATTTTAAGCAAAAAGATCATACATGAGTCAGATGTGTGTAATATAAGCCTACATTCCATCATAAGATGTCCTATGAGTAAAAAAAAATAAAAATCTGACACACAGAGAGGTCTATGTATTAAACTGCAGTCAACCTTTAAAAGGGAGTAAAGAGCAGTTTTCTCCGTAAAATGTCAATCGCAACATGTTAGAATGGTTTCTGGAAGGAGAAATCAAAGGTTTCTTCTGCCATAAACCCACTTAACGTTTCTTAGCGCAGTCCCCATAGATTAAAATGAGGACTGCGACGTTCTGCAATGCCTTAAGCTTTGAAAAGCTTTGCATTTCCCAAAAAGGTAATGCAATCTCACAGTGGAAGTGTTAGGCTGCCAGCAAATAGCAAAAACTCTTCGTGCTAGAAGGGTGACTTCGCAGAGTAGCCCCGGCATGGTGTATTTCTGGTACCTCTAGGACCGTGCAATACTTTAATACGATTCCTAGCTTGCTTGCCTCTTAATTTTCGGGCTAGGAGACGACTGGCCCTATTACCCATTGTATAGAATTTTTGCCTCAACTTAAGAAGGATTTCATGCGAGATATGAAAATATTATTTAGCTGTTTCCTCACCTCATTTATTTCCCTTTGTAAGGTTTTAGATGGACGTGTTTGGTTGTGGAGCTCTAATCTCGCTATGTCAGACTCGAGTGATCGTTGGCGTAGGAGGTATTGCCTCTTTAAACAGGCCCCGATTTGAATAGCAGCACCCCTAACAACCGCCTTCAGGGCACACCAATGTGTCGAAAGGGAAGTGTCAGCTGGGTTGTTTAACTGTTTATATTGTGACAATGCCTCTGATAGAGCAGCCCAAGCCTCCGGTGAAGTGAGTAGGTAGGCCGGCATACGCCAAGGTCTTGGAGGAGCTCTGGCAATATGCAGACTCCAGGACCACTCCATCGGAGCATGATCAGACCACGTAATAGGGAGGATATTGATGGAATCAGTATGCTGGAGTGTCCACTTATCCGACAAAATCGTATCTATCCTAGAATAGGTGTTGTGAACCATTGAGTGGAAGGTATATTCTCGAGCACCAGGACACTGCGCCCGCCAGATATTGTAGAGGTCTTATTCCGCTAGGAGCTTACGGAAAGCAGTAGAGGGGCCAAGGGTAGGGTCAGGACTGGATGACCTCTGAGGCCTGGACTTATCAACCTTCGGGTCCAAAGTCAAATTAAAGTCTCCCAATAACACCAAGTGACCCTTTCTGACTTTTTGTACCTCTTCACACAGGGCCTTCAGGAAGGGAATTTGACGGGAGTTTGGCGCATATAATGAAACTAGAGTTATTGGCTTATCCTCTAGGAGACCTGTCAGAATGATGTACCTCCCCGACTTATCTTCTAATTTTGAGTGAAGTTGAAAGTGTACACACGCGCTAAAGAGAACAGCCACACCATTTCTTTTAAAAGGGCCGTTTGCAAAGTAACCTAACGGAAATCTCGAGTCCCTCAACTGCGGTGGGGCATGGGAGGAGAAATGGGTTTTCTGGAGAGCCACAACGTCTGCTTTATGTTTATGAAATGTGGTGAGCGCTAAGCGCAGTTAAGACCTTTAGTGTTTTAAAGTATAAAACTTAACCATACTCTAGAGGGTCATGGTGAAACGATTTACAGAACGAGGGTAGATATTGCTCTAGAAATTTAGGTCTGTAGTGACTGAGAAGAAGAAGGAGGGCATTAGAAGGGGGGGGGGGGAGAGGGAACGAAGGAAATAGTAGTGGGATGGACTGACCCGAGGAAATGGGTCAGAGTATTTTCCACATGGGTAAGAGTGTGACAAATTATTTAACATATGGGGGTGTGATTGGAACAAATTCCCACCCGGGGAACACCCAAAAAAACAGCAAGAGGAAATATAAAAACATTACAACAACCACATAGATAGATCTAGCGCAAACTCAATGGGGCGCAGCCACCTCCGGACCCCCATGGAAGCAGACCATTCCTGGCCCATTTCCCTGCGAAAGAACCAGCCTCCCGCAAACGGACGGGCCACTGCTGGGCGCAACTGGCCCTGGACGCAAGACTAAGCTTCTACCTCCATGGGTACCCCGGCAACCACCTCCCAGACTTGTAAAACTGGCTAAAACATATCTTAGTCAAACAGAATAACTGATATTACTTATGGTTATACTTATCAAATCGGGATTAGATCCCATGAGACTTCAACATAGAGAACAGGGATACAACTCAGTCTCTGGAAACCTGGGACCATTCAGACTGTGGGGGGGGGCCTGCCTGCAGAAGATCCAGACAGAGTGGAGATATGCCACTCCTCTAGCAGCTTTATGCCTGCCTCCACGGAGGAAATAACATAAGTAGAGTCTTCGTAGTGAACCAGCAGTTTCACCGGGAAGCCCCATCTGTAGGTGATGTTATTGGCCCTCAGAGCCGACGTGATTGGTTGCAGACTTCT